>NC_065450.1:75077043-76531863 GCF_917563875.1 Diabrotica virgifera virgifera | reverse complement strand
AAAACCAAATAAACAATAAATTCAAATAAATACAACAAATGCGGTCACTGTCACTGAAAATGATAAACGCCAAAATTCATAGTAAACAAGGTATCAAAGACATGCAGTATTGTTTATCCTTGTTTAACTTATTGCGATTTATATGCACAAGCGGCTTAATTTCGCGATACTAGTTTCTGTGTGTTAAAAAGAGACGTATTATAAAAAGTAATTCGTGAATAATTTCATGCATGGGAAAATATAGAGTGGAAGAACTATATCTGAGCTTCTCCCTCTTTTACTTCTGACTGGTTTGTTTAGCATAGCTATTTTGCAGGACCACTTTGATCCATTCATATCACGTGGTCCAACCACCTTTGGTAGGTTATTTTGATGGTTCTAACTAGTGATACCACCAATTTTCGGCTACTTTTTCACATATTCGGTATTCGCCCGAATACCGAACCAAATCATGGGGAAAAACACATATCATTCAAAAATATTATGTAATTTAATACTCAGAATCTGTCAATGGTAATTTGTGAATAAAAAGCAAATTTTTCAGCGTTTGTTGAATTTGTTGAATTGCATGACATTTTGACAGTTTTCAGAATCGTAATCGGCCAAATATGAAGAGATTGCATTCCAACACGTTTATCGCAATTTGGTGTAAAAACCAATCACTAGTGTTTATAATACTTATAAAAAGTTTTATTTTTTGATTTTTATAGTCTTATTGGCGCCAGGCAATCTTTCACAAGATCTCCTGACATTAAGAAATCACAGTTTTCAAAGTTATTACGGATCACAATACTAAGTGTCAGTTAACAAAAGAACTCGAGACCAGTGCCTAAATGCCAAATTCTGCACAGAGAGAAAACAATATTGACAAGAAACATACGGAAAACGAAGTCCAATTGAGCTCAAGAATAAAATTCCCTGGCTATGATCTACTAGGTGCTGCCTGCGTTGTTATTAGCATTGATATTTACTGTTCGTAATGTATTATTATTATTATTATTGTCCTATGTACTGTGTACTTATAAACAAAAACTGCAATGAATAATAAATAAATATAGTGTCATAGATTATATCGAATCGATATAGAATATAGATAATAGGTAAATATTTTTTCCGATTATAGCGCCATCTATCAACAATAAATGTTATAAATGTGTATAATCATTTACTTACCCGCTTTTTCCGTCACATCCGACATAATGCGTTAGTCCCAGTTTATAGTGAAGCGGCGGCGAGAGGTGCGTATATAAAGGTGCCGAACTTGTAACGTATAGTGAAGCGGCGAGAACCGCGCCGAGAAGTGCGCGAAACGTTTAAAAATTATGTTTCACTGAACAGAACTGACGTGTATACTGGAAAGTTAACAATAAAGTTAATATCAACATAAAAATTGTGCTTTTTTGATATTCCTAACTCATCCTCAACCTCTTTCTTTCCACAATTTTTCTAGCACAAATCTTCTGTGGTTGTTATCATTCTGATCCTATAAAGGTCGACGACCGTGAACGGTATTTATTATCGAATCAGCAGCTGACATAGTTACGATTTTATTAACTTGTTATTTTTTGTTTCAGCTGTTGTAGTATCCCTTTATGAAGATCCAATCCAACCTCAGCAAGCAGCGTCAGTGGTAGAAAAGCTAGGTGATTACTTAATTACCTGCGGTTACTAGAGGTAAGCAGAGATTTTTATGAATAGTCAGTATCTAAAGGTGCATTTAAATGAAAGCGAACACGAACGAACGAATTCGTTCATTAAAATTATTGTATTTGTGGTATATTGTATTTGATACTAAAACATGGCGGATACGATTCGTATCGAGTGTTCGTAATCCCACTGCTGATTTTTCTTTACAAATTGTTTGAGAGGGCTGTTTGTTGTGTAGTCGTCAAAACTTGTATGTGTAAATATTTTTTATGGAATGGACGAATGAAAAGACACTTCAATTAATTGAATTACATCATATAATATACAGGGTGTAACAAAAATACAGGTCATAAATTTAATGACATATTCTGGGACCAAAAATAGTTCGATTGAACCTAACTTACAGTACGATAGTACAAATGTGCACATAAAAAAAGTTACAGCCCTTTGAAGTTACAAAATGAAAATCGATTTTTTCCAGTATATCGAAAACTATTAGAGATATTTTATTGAAAATAGACATGTGGCATTCTTATGGTCGTAGTATCTTAAGAAAAAATTATAGTGAAATTTGGACACCCCATAAAAATTTTATGGGGGTTTTGTTCCTTTAAACCCCCCAAACTTTTGTGTATGTTCCAATTTAATTATTATTGTAGTACCATTAGTTAAACACACTATTTTAAAAACTTTTTGCCTCTCCTTACTTTTTCGAAAAGCCAGTTTTTATCGAGATATTTTGAATATTTTTCAAATCCACCACATATTTTTATATGGCTAAGTACGATTATGGAGACTTGGTAATATGTAATATGAAAATTTATTTATGATTTACATTTTTAGGTATATTTTGAACCATATTAAAAAAGAAGTAATATCTCGATAAAAAGTGCCTTCTCGAAAAAATACAAAGAGGCAAAAAAGTTTTAAAAACACTGTGTTTAACTAATGGTACCGCAGTAAAAGTTTAATTGGAACATACACAAACATTTGGGGGGTTTAAAGGAACAAAACCCCCATAAAATTTTTATGTAAACATATTAAAAAAGAAGCCGCAACTCGATAAAAACTGCCTTATCGAAAAAATACTAAGAGGCAAAAAAGTTTTAGAAATATTGAATTTAACTAATGGTACCACAATAATAATTTAATTGGAACGTACACAAAAGTTTGGGGGGTTTAAGGAAACAAAACCCCCATAAAATTTTTATGGGGCACACAAATTTCACTATAATTCTTTTTTAAGATGTTCCTGCCATAAGAATGCCACATGTCCATTTTCAATAAAAAATCTCTAATAGTTTTCGATATATTCGAAAAAATCGATTTTCATTTTGTAACTTCAAAGGGCTGTAACTTTTTTTATGTGCATATTTGTACTAAGGTAAATTAGGTTCATTCGAACTATTTTTGGTCTCAGAATATGTGATTTAATTTATGACCTGTATTTTCGTTACACCCTGTATAGAAACGAGGAATGTTTATGGAATCCAAACTCGAAAGTATATAATATAAAAGAATAAACAATAAAACTGATGCTTGGAACAAAATTTCTACTGAAATGAATTGTGATGTCTCTGAACTAAAAAAAAATCGTTTTTGGCATCATTTAGATGAGAAAGATAGAAAGAGGGCTCTACGAAAGTTTGAGAAGATTTTGAGGAAATCCTAAATGTCGCTACCGCTAAAGCAAAATTGTAAAAATAATTCTGCGTATCGGACGCTTTAGCGATAGCGACATCTATTACAGAGAAATGAGAATACCCAGATCTAAACAATCTCTTGTAACCACTTTCTGGTAACATCCTTAATCTCTGCTTTTTACAAATTATAAGGCAAGGAGATAACAAGCTGCTTAAATGGTTTCGTTCCGATTCAGAGGTGTTCATGTAGCCCCACTGAAGATGTCCGGAGAGACAGAAACGTACTTATGGGGATGGCAGACCTCTGAACCGAAATGAAATATAAACTTTTTTAAATTTTCATTTTACTCATAATTTGAGTACACGGAATCAACTTTTGTTGGAATTTTTTTCTAGACGAATAGATGGAATGTGACTGCATATTGTAGACTACCGTTTGTCCTCTTTATTCGTCGCCTTTTTGCCTTCTTCTACTTCTGGTTCCTATCCGTTTCAGATGTGGGAAATCACATTGGCAATCATAACTTTGCTCGCTGCGACTCAAAACAGTTCCGTTGAGGTTTTCTTAAACCATGTTCTCAATTGTAATGTTATAAATTGTAAAATATTTTACAACTTATCAGATTTATTGTTTAGATCTGGGAATTCTCATTTCTCTATTATTGGTCCTGCTTCTTCTTTGTTGGAATGTATTTCATCTTGAATGATGCCTTCTTTACATATTCGTTATTTTGTTTTGATGTGTGCTGCCCGATGCCTTCACCACGGCAACACAACGTGTTTTGAACACAACCTTGTAATATTGCATAATTTTCTAAAAAAAATCCTGACTCGGTTGAATTCAATTAACGCATATTTTTCTTTGTTGCAGATAGTGTGTGCCGCTGTAAGCAGCCATGCCGTGCGGCGAAAAATTAATTATTATTAAATTTGTATTTTTTTCAAAATAACAGCGAACCGGCAATGCGTATACCGAGTGCATCATCATTAAAAAATACATGGAAAAAAGTCATAAAATCGGACAATATTGTATTTTCCTTTTTTTATCAAACAAACAACATAAAATATATATTATATATCGGTCAAAATCATTAATTTTTTCATCGTTGTCCATCGTGTGGTTCCAGTTATGTTACGAGGGTCATAATATTAAATTTATAACAAAAAAATTTGTCTTTTAAAACCTTTTATACAATACGTGACCTCCTAACACGACTGCGCCAATTTGCCAATCATAATTTATGACTGTGGTCTCAATTATCATTGTTTTTTAAGAGTATTTAGGATATTTTAAGTTTTTTTTTGAGAGTGTTTCGCAAACTTAACTGAGATAAGTTTCCGGAACATGATGTGATTTTTTTAATTATAATAAAGCGCATTTTTCTTGTTAAGCTTTTCTCATACCATTGCTATCTCTAAAAACATTTGATACTGAAGAACTTACAGTTTAGGATTTTTTAATAAAAAAATCTCTAGTCCTGCTGTCTCTATTTTATTTTCGACCCTTCTCCTTTCTCCTGGGCTCCTGTGCTTTTTGTAATAGTGCCGATGTGGGATCTAAAAACGGAATTTATCAGAAAAAGGGTTAGAGTAAGCACACAATATTTATACGGTTTAACAGTGTAAAGTGAAATTTGTTTATTGGCTTTTTAAGTTTTCAAAAAAAACCTTTTGCTTTAGGTTATAAAACATTTTTTTTGTTAAAAATGAGACAGTGTAAGTGAACTTTTAGTTGATTGCATTTTACTAAGCTTTTTCTGTAGAAAGTCAAATGGAAAAACCTACTAACATTGTGATATTTTTTCTCTTATAGTAATTGTCCAACTATGGTGTTTTTACTACAAAAATTAACTTACATCATTCAAGTTTTCTGACGTCAGAACCACAAAATTTTGTATTTCCCCACATTCACAAAGAGCGTCGTTATCTGTCTTGATGCCACATTTAATGAGGTTCTGTTTTAGAGGGACAAAACCGGTGCGTATGCGGTTAAGTGTCCGCCAGTTTCTCCAGTCCAGGTTCATTCCATTAGGTCGTTCTGGCTGTAGAGGGAACAGGTCGGGTAGTTTGACGCTGACATTTCTCATAAACTATTTCCCTGATTTAAGTCGGCTGGTTCCTGACGGGTCGTCAAACTCGTATAATTAATGCCTTTCATTCAACTTCCCCACATTGTGAGGCGCATCTACGGTCATCTGGTGATGCGAATCCAGCTGCCCGATACAATAGGGGTAGAAGGGTAGGCTTCATACAACTGGTAGTTATTCTACATGTTTTATTTAACGCCGTGGTGACTTGTTGGGCGTGCATAGATTTACCCCAGGCGGGACAAGCATATTCCCCTGTTGAGAAACATAAGGCCTCAGCTATTGACTTTAACACCTGGGGGTTTGCACCCACTTGCTCCCTACAAGTTTCCGGAGAAGTCTTTTTCTCTCAGAAACCTTTTGTCTTGTGCTCGGACAGTGGAATTTATATGTTAGTGACCAGTCTAGTATCACTCCAAGATATTTGGGCCTATCAGTATGTTCCAAGCGTTGTCCCTCCCAAGATACATTCAGTTTGCCATGCGCCAAATGGTTGTTGAGATGGAATGCACATACTTGGGTTTTAGTAGGGTTTAGCTTTAATGAGTTTTGTTTGTAGTAAGTTGACATCACGTTTAAAGCCTCTTCCATTGTCGACTTTACTTGTGTATGTGTTTTCTCTTTTACGGCGATACCGAGGTCGTCAGCGTAAACAAAACTCTCAGTCTGGCAGTGCATTGGTTGGTCGTTGGTGTAGATGCCATCAAAACAAACACAATTCTTACTATAAATTGTTGGCAACGCTGTAAACGTTTTTTCCAATCGCCCCACTGTCATTGAAGAACTATAATTGACATCAGTTTGTATAAACTGTCATTGAAGAACTACAAGTGACGTCAGTTTGTATAGACTATGACTTAACCTGACTTTTGTAGTAAAAAACTATACCATGTTTTTTTATAACTATGACATAAATTTCAAATACTTATTTTGTTTTATAACCTAAAATAATGAGGTGTTAAAGTCTGCTTTCCTTTTTTATTTAAGCTATGATTGGTGTGAGCTAGTCCTATCTCCAAATTAGCAGCACTAGTTTACTGGACACTTAAATAAGACCATTTTGGAATTTTTGTGATAAATTATAAATTATCATTTAGTTTGTATTTAGTATTTTTCGCCAGTATTTAGCGTTTTCAAATATATTTAGGCTATTACACCAATCAAATATTTTTTGGAAAAAAATATGACGGTTTTTCAGAAAACAAAAACGTTCATATTTTTTCCCCAAAAATGCTGTCATATTGTAATGCATAATGCTCAGATGTCTTTTTGATATAATGAAAGACAATTACTTTTTACCTCCTAATTTAAAGTAAAATCGAAAAAAGTAGCTTTGTAAAATTTCTGATATAATTCGCAAGAGATATTGTGTATCAAAATGATAAAACATAATAAATTTGTATTATAAAGTATTCTGCTGTTTTATTTATTTATATTTTAAATACCAAAATACACTTCTCCAAGAAATTAACGCACCACCTTAAAAATTAGCCATTTTAACATGCCCTCAATATCGCAATAATAATATGTAGCTAGACAGGTAAATTGTTATTGTATACAGAGTGTATCAATCAAACTGTTATTTTTTCCCCAAAGTTCGCGTCACCCTGTCACTCAACTATGGCCTCATGTTTTCTTAACATTTTGGTTTTTTTTATTCATTCGCGTATGTTGGATAATAAAAAAGTTATGTACTTTAACAACTAGTCTTGTTTTTCGTCAATACAGCTTGTTTTTAAATAAGTGCGATAAACTTTAAGGGGTAATTCTGCAAGAAATGGTATAGTTTTCTTTATAAACATAATAAATGTCCGCAAAAGCTCCGTTTCGGAGATACCGGAATGTTGAAATTTTTCTTACAATCTGACGATTTATTTATTGCGGTTGAGATATGCAAGTGAAATTTGGTGGGTTTTAAGACGTAGTTATTGCACATTTTTTGACATACAATAAGAATTTTATGTTCACCATTGGCGCACATAAGTCATATTACCCGTATGCGCGCCAATGGTGAATATTAAATTCCTAATTGTATATCAAAAAAGCGCAATAACTACCCTTAAAACCCACCAAATTCCCTTTGCATATGTTAACCAGTTTTAGAGCAATAAACAAATCGTCAGTTTGTAAGAAAAATTTCAATACTCCCTATCTCGGAAACGAAGGATTTTGCGGACATAGGTTTATAAAGCAAACTGTCATTATTTTTTCATGCAGAATTATCCCTTAAAGTTTGCGATACTTATTTAAAAACACCCTGTATTGACGAAAAACAAGGCTAGTTAAAGTACCTAACTTTTTTATGGTCAAACAAGCGAATGAATCAAAAAACAGAATGTAGAGAAAACATGAGGCTATATTAGGGTTTTAATTTCAGTATTTTATAAATGTTAGAATATTTCACATGCAAAATTTATTTATATAAAATTTGCAAATTTTATATAAAAAAATTTACTTTTCAATTACATATTTTTGTGTTGTGTGTTTGTTTCACAGAGGTAGGAGAGACAGACAGAATAGTAGCAGAGAGTATTGACTATATAGAACGTTTTAAAATTAATTTTAATATATCAAGATGACTAAGCATGTTTATCAGTGGCGATGCGTGACTTTTTCTAAAGTGTTACTAAACCCAGATGTAAAAAATAATTTTGCCAATTTTAGTAAAATTGGCCAAAAATAATTACTAAATAGTTAATAATCACTAAATAGTTAGTAATTTTGCCAATTTTTGCAAAATTGGCAAAAAACAAAAAAATTATCGACTAAAATATCTAGCCAGTTGCGTCTGAGTTTAGCGAACCAACTATACTAATACACTTTAGAAGACCAAAAATATTATTTTTTCTCATAACCTTTATTAAAAATGAACATAAAACTTTTTAAATATTAATTTGTAACTCTTAGAGAGTACAAAAAAATATATCTTTTTCATTTTTGCACGTACACTAATATTGTAGAGGGCGCCAAACCCGAGATCTCGAAAAATGATGGCTGACAGTTAATCTCAGGATTGGGATATCTGAAACAAAAAAAATCGTACGGCATTTGAAAAAGGAAGGTTTGTTACGTGACAATTTACCGCAGTTTGACCCAAGTTTTTTTGAACCATGAAAAACTGAAGAAAAACGGATGATTTTTTCACAAAATTTTTTCAAATTTCCGTAAAATAATGTTTTTGCGGAATTTTTCACTAACGGTGGTAAATTATCACGTAATAAACCTTCCCTTTTCAAATGCCCTACGATTTTTTTTGTTTCAGTGATCCCAATCCTGAGATTAACTGTCCGCCATCGGAACTACTTTTTTTCGAGGCGTCGACTTTAGCCTACTCTACAATATTAGTGTACGTGCATAAATGAAAAAGGATTTATTTTTTGTATTCTCTAAGAGTTAAATATTAATATGTAAAAAGTTTTGTTCATTGTTAATAAAGGTTCTGAGAATAAAAATCTTAAAAATGCTTATTTTTGACCTTCTAAAGTGTACTAGTCCCTTAACAGAATCGTAGAAAGAAAGAGGGTTCTGTCATTAATCCATTTAAAAAGCGTTACTCAATGGAAATTAAAGAAAATGACATTCGATGTTGCAATTGGGTATTTCTTTGGCATGTTTTAATCCGTTTCATTGCTAAAAAAACTCCTTCCAACGGATGCACTTGTAGCCGGAATTATTAAAAATAGGTTTGCCAATTTGAAAGGTTCCTGAAATGCATTATCAAGTTCTGAAGACGTTAAATATTGATACAATAATTCTTGTACATTTTTTTGAAGATAATCTGGATCATTATAAAGGACTGTCAATTCTGTTTTTAAATTTACTGTGTCAAATTTTTGTCTAAATTGATGAAAGGCTGTATCAGAAAATTTTTTGTTTTAAATTAGAAATCCTATTTTTAAGTTGGATAAACATAGTGTCAAACTTTTCAAAAAAAATGTCAACGACACTCATCCATGTTTAATTGCACGCACACTAATAGGTATGTAACCATTCCAAAAAGTGGTAACAAGTCTACTAATATCCACAGCGCTCCCGCGCCTTCGCCTTTCAAAATTGTTAGACACGAGCCGTCTCCGACCGATAGCAGATAGACCATCATGGTGTATCCACATTTAAAAGTGGTAACAACTAACCTGCAACCGAGTCACATAAAGTCGCCAATATTTTCATGCGTCTAGTTGACTTTTTAGTGAATTACTATTAACACTCATATTTCTATTGAAAAAAAAATAATAAAATGGAATTATTAAATAATGTGAAACATAAAAAAACACAGTATTCATAAAATATTTATTTGCAAGATTTTTAACTGTTACCAATGGTAACAGTGGTTACATGGACGGACGCTTCGCCAGTGATGTTTATAATGACAGGTAACTAAAACAATGGCTACACTTAGCAGGAAATAGCTATTTATATAACAAGAAAGGAAAGTGCTACTTTTCCTCCCGAGAATGAAGTTTACTGCCCGACGCGTAGCGGAGGGCAGTAATCATTCAAGGGAGGAAAAGGCACTTTACTCCCATGTTATACATATGGTTTTTCCACCGTCCTCAAATAAAAAGACATTTTTTCATTTTTACTTAATTTATTTATGTAACTAACCAACAAAATTTATTAGAACTAAAACTAACAAGTACGTACAATATAACGTGTCAAATACAGGGTGTTTCATTAATAATTGTCCATATAATAACTGGAGAAACCTTAGCACAAAATACGAAGATTTAACCTAAAACACTTAAAATGTGGTTCCTTACTGAGTTACAGGGTGTTTTTTCTAAAAATTTAAAAACTATTTTTGCTTAGCATTTTCGAACTATTTAACGTATCCTTTTCATACTTGGCAGGAAGTATAGGTACTGCAGAAGGTACTAAATTATATTAAACAAACGTTTATGGCTATTACCAGAGGCGTACGACGGGGGAAAGTGCATGGTTGACCCTTTCCAAATTCTACGCCACTGGCGAAATTGCTATTTTGGTTCAATTTTTTGATTCTCCAATACTTTCCATGAAAATAATATACTCTTCATTCGTAACGATAAAGTCATTAGTTTTCGAGATATTTGAAGTTAAAAATGAAACGACACGGTTATTTTGATCAGTGTATTGTGTCGCTTCATTTTTAATTTCAAATATCTCGAAAAACTAATCATTTTATCGCTAAGAATGAAAAGTATATTATTTACATAAAAAGTATTGCAGAATCAAAAAATTACACTAAAATAACAATTTCGTCAGTGGCGTAGAATTTGGGAAGGGTCAACCAGCCACTATCCCCTGTCGTACACCTCTGGTAGTAGCTAGAAACGTTTATTTATCTTAATTTAGTAGGGTGTACAGTACATGCACTTTCTGCCAAATATGATAAGGATACGCCAAATAGTTTTAAAGTACTGGGTACAAATAATTTTTAAATTTTAATCATATGAATCATATCCTAAATTAATCAAAATAACTGTACCGTTTCATATTTAACTTCAAATATCTCGAAAACTAATGACTTTATCGTTACCAATGAAGAGTATATTATTTACGTAGAAAGTATTATAGAATCTAAAAATGGCACCAAAATAGTAATTCCTCCAGTGACGTAGAATTTGAAAAGGGTCAACCATCCACCACCCCCTGTCGTACGCCTCTGGTAGTAGCTAGAAACGTTTGTTTATCATAATTTAGTAGAGTGTCTAGTAGTCGCACTTTCTGCCAAGTATGAAAAGCATACGTCGAATAGTTTTAAAATGCTGAGCAAAATTAGTTTTTAAATTTTTAGATAAAACACCCTGTAACTCAGTAAGGAACCACATTTTATTTAAGTGTTTTAGGTTAAATCTTCGTATTTTGTAATAATCTTTCTCCAGTTACCATGTGGACAATTATTAATGAAACACCCTGTATAAGTCAAATTAATAATGTAAACATTGTTAAATCAAAATAACAATTTACTGTTTTTTACCATTCTGCAAAATACAGAGTGTTTTATAAATAAACGTTAAAATGTATAGGAACGTACGGAATAGAAAATAGATATTGTACAGGGCGTCAATAAGTTATATTTCATGAATGAAATACCATGACGTCACTTTTACTTTTCCTCCCTAGGGAGGAAAAGTACAACTTTGCTCCCTACAATCAGGTCCGGAAAAGTATACTTTCGATAGAGGTAGGTGGAAAAACAATTTATTATTATATCTAAATTATAAGTATAACCTGCATAACAGATAACAATTTCTGTAGAGGACTCTCTCCGAAGGAGAGTCCTCAGTTTTTGGCCTTAAGATATGCCTCAGCATGTAGTTCTTTGGATCCCTGGAATTTCGATTTTTTTTTATATTATCTAGTTTAGGAATTTCTTATTATGTTCCATCCAATCAATTTTATTAGTTGTTGCTATACAAATAACTGACGATAAGGTTTACAATGGAATTTTATGACTAGCATTATACATTCTGTTTATCAACGTCATAGCGACATTGTGAGTAATACAAATCAATAATAATGTAAAGATCATCGCAACTTTATGTTAACAATATTTATAATATTTGAAATTTATCAATTTATGGGTATGGAATGATACAAGTTCCAAATATTTATTACTCATGTATTCGACAATCGACATTGGGTAATTAAAATACAAAAATAAATTTTGGCTATTTATAATTAATTATAACAAGGTCGTGTGTAATAAACACATTAAAAGTTCAATTATTAAATAAAATTCGTTAGTATAGTGGGCTTGGGTGGGAAAAAGCGTGTCTGTTGTGCTTCAATTTTTATTTCATTCAATCCATTTTCGATGGTGTTTATTTCTTATTTTTAAACGCTTTTCTTTAGTTCAATCGTTTGGGTCAAGTCTTTAGACGTTAATTTGCCTTTTTTCAATGAAATTAATGAAAATTTGCAGACATACGCATTTGCAGGAACAATACACTAATAGTCAATACAATTTTTTTATGTTTATGAATCGTTTAAATAACAAAAAAACGATTTTAATGGAAATGCTTAAATTTTCTTGTTTTTTACAATGTAGAAACTTGAAATTTTTACAGATTGTAGCTAATTATATATGAACTATACATAATTTACTTTTTACGTTAATTATTTACGTTATGCTTCATAAATAAACGATAAAGTTTCAAATTTTTTGCCGATCCCGACTACTTTCATGTTTGTACATCATGTTTATAAACATCCTAAGCGGCGACGATTTTGAACGCTCATATCTTTGTTTATATAAACATCGGCGCTTATTCGTGTCAAATTTCAATACGATAGGAAACAAAACTTCAACCAAAACTCGAATTCAAAAAATTCGTGTTTTTAACGTAGTCTCAGAAAAACCACCGGTAGAGATGTTTCCTGCTACAATCAACATTAGAATTCGTAATTCGCGAGAAATAACACGATCTACACCGTGCAATAGTAAAGCATTAGAAGAGATGGAACGACTGCGAAAACTGTAATAGGTGTAAATAATGATTTTGATTTAAGAAATGCATAAAGAAATTACAATATATGTATCAAATGTTGAAATAAATGCAAAAAATGTGTCTTATCATATACATACATCCTTTTTTTAAACATGACTATATATTTTAATGTTTGAAAAGTGTATGATTAAAAAAGTAAAAAATATGAAAAAAAGCAACGTGTTTTTTTAGTTACGCGCGACTAAAATTAAAACTATAAAAAAAATTAACTAAAACGCAAAAAATAAAAAAAATTCAAACTAAGGATTATTAAAAAAAAAACTGTTGACAGATTAAATATACAAAAATCTCACATATTCGTTAAATTTTTTTTTTAGGTTTGATTTTTTTTATTTTTTACTTTTTAGTTGATTTTTTTATATTTTTGCGCGACTAAAATTAAAACTATAAAAAAAATTAACTAAAACGCAAAAAATAAAAAAAATTCAAACTAAGGATTATTCAAAAAAAAAACTGTTGACAGATTAAATATACAAAAATCTCACATATTCGTTAAATTTTTTTTTAGGTTTGATTTTTTTTATTTTTTACTTTTTAGTTGATTTTTTTATATTTTTAATTTTAGTCACTTGTAACTAAAGAAAAACGTTTCTTAAAAACATTTTTTTCTTATTATAATATATTAGACTGAAGTAATATCAAATATTGGGATCTGTCACTCTTATTCTGTAGTGCAGACATACTACATTTTCAAACATGGAGATTTGGTCCCAAACGTATTCGACCTTCGTTCAAAACTTCGCTCCAATACGTTCCAGCGTTCTGTATGGTATAAACTTACTCCCAGTATGTAGAAGAAACCGATACTATGACCGGTACTAGAAATTCGCAATACAAAAAATCGATTCATCTCTGGAAGATAAATAAACGTACCAGTTTTCGTTTTTCTAAATAGTTTTTTTGAAGATTTTTTTTCAAATTCAAGAAACCAAAAATTTTCAAATCGATTTTTCTAGAAAACCGTACAGCAAGAATATCTTTTAGTACTGGAATACCTCAGAGTTCCATAATCTAGTGTCAAGAATACTTAAAAGTTATGCAAAGACAAAAAAGTTATGGAATAAAATAACTGTTGCCTATCCAAAGCGGACGTTATGACCGGTACTAGAAATTCGCAATTGATGGAATCGATTTATCTCAGGAAGACAAATAGGCGTACCAGTTTTTGTTTTTCTAAATAGAAACGTTCTGGAGCTATTTAAAAAAAACGAATTACAAGACGCCATATTTAAAGAGCTCTAGCTCCCTCATGAAGCATTTTCGGACTAGATAATTGGGTTAAATTATCTGCGGAATCTCCTGTCTTCGTTTGTCGGGAGAGTTTTTGAACACCCTGTATATCTCTTTACCTCCTGCCTTTATAATTTACGCCGATATTTGTTATTCCTGGACTTTTGTTGTTCCTGGACTTTTGTTGTTTTTTAGTACGTTTACTTAATTTTCTATATCTTCCTTTGTAGGCATTTCTACTACTAAGTAGGTAATCATCTTCGATTTTGTGGACTGTTTCCCTTTCTTCTTTAGTTAACAGTTTCTACGAAACATAAATGAGCATATTTTTTGTTTTGAGTTATGAGCATGATTTTTTACTCATTTTTTGATTATTATTTATAAAAAAAAAGTATAAGCCCCATGAACTGGAACACAGCATGTAAAGTTCACAATTCCTGGCTCATATTTTCTATAGAAAAACTTAGGGGAAACCCGGGCAAAATTACTTAAGGTTTAAATTAGGATTTAAAACACATCTGTAACTTTTAAGGTCTGGAAATAAGCCAAATACCATTGTTATAGTATTTGTTAATTGTTGCATTGCTATACTATTTATTAATATAACTTAAGAGGATCGGTACGTATTTTCGGCTGCAATGCTATTCAAATGGGGATTCATTTTTTTTTCGAATCCTGAGAAAACTAATAAGTATTTTTGAAAAATTTAAACGCAGAATGAAAGATTACGTTATTAGCGAGGGCCGAAAGTCCCTGAGAACTTCTATAATGTTTATTTTAATAAGTTACAGGGGTGAAAAACTAAGAGAAAATTTAGTGTGATTTTTAATTTCAAATATATCATTCAAAATAAACTTTTTATTTATTCTAAGGGACTTTCGGCCCTCGGTAATAATTTAGTCTTTCATTCTGCGTTTAAATTTTTCAAAAATATTTATTGGTTTTTTCAGGATTCGAAAAAAATGAACACAATGCCGTGGTAATATTTTCCAAATCTATCTTTGTCTTACAACGCACTTAGCCGAATATAATATTGTCAGCATATATTGTCAGTCAGACACTGACAATCAGTGACAATTTTAAATATTTGACATTGCATCGGGAATATGTTGAGTTATTGATTAAATATTATTGATATATAGTGTATTTGATAAATAATTGATTTAAGACGTGAACTTAATAAAAAGTTATTTATTGTGTATTATTTGTGGAAGATCCAAGCAGAGAATACATCAGGATAATATATTCTGTGATCCAAGTATTTTGTTGTTAAAGATGTTCAAAATTGTAAGCGTTCCATAACAATATATTATTAAAAAATCACTTTAACACTTTTCCTCTTTTTTCGATTGAGTATTAGTCTTTGTTGTACAAATAAATTATTACAGTCACTGAATACATAGTGAAAAAATTATCACATTTATTAACTGAATTAATAATTTGCAATTATAAAAATAACAGTTATCCAAGAACATTCAAAACCCATCTCTTTAAATTAATGATGACATTTTCAAGTAGAATGACATTCTAGTAATGTTTAGATATCCATACGTTTTTATTTTTTAACATAATAACAAACGAATATTCTAGAACACATTCACTGTTAGTTGGAAGTAATAATATTAAATAATAAATTGTTTTAGTAATAATAACGATGGATTATTTTTCGGCCGATATTATAACTTGGTTAACTAAAAACGCCCATGTACTGTTTACAACAATCGACTAACAGTTAATTATATCTGCTTTATGACAGAAGGCGTAAACAGGCGTCTATAATATAATTTCATTAACGTCGTATAGATCGAGCGAGTGATATTGAAAAAAAAGGGGGTATTCTCCTTTTCATGAACATTTTTCAGTGCGTCACAAATTATAGAAAAAAAGGTAAGTCCGTGATAATACACATTTATGACATTTATTCTAACGTGACATTTTAGTTAAATCTGACAGTTGTCAAATTTTATTTTCAATTTGGAATAAAACCAAATCAATTGTGTCTATTGCATTTATAAAATGGTATTTTCTTTCATTTATATAGTCTTATAAATTGTACAGATTATATTGATAATATTATTATTTTATTTAATAAATAATTCTTTTTTGATTATGGCGCCATCTATCGACAACTAGAATAATCACCGAACTAGAATAATTACCAAAGTATTCACAGACGTGCCTTTTTTTCTGTCACATACAATTTAATGCGTTAGAGAGAAATCGAAAAACTGTGACGCACTGAAAGATGATCATGAGAAAAAGAATACCCCGTTTTAGGCAGCTACCCCGTTTTGCCCGCCTTTCCCCTATAGTTTATAATAATATAACGAAAATATTTTTCATTACATATTAGTATGGTATAACTAGACCCAAACCCAGACATCCAAAGTGAAAGTTATCCTCCAACACCAAATTGTTCTATATGGTCCACATATTGTTCAGTAAAAAGTCACACCATTTTGAGCGTCGGGTTTGGCGGGGAGAGGGGGAGAAATCGGTAAATTCGTAGTTTTTACGTTTTTCGTAAATATTTCTAAAACTATACGATTTAGCATAAACAACCTTCTATACAAAAATGTTCTACATTAAATTTGAAATAAAAAAGGCCATATGCATAATCCTTCTAAAACAAATGGTTTCAAAGTTACTGAGGTAGTATAGTATAATTGGTCCAAAAAAAGGCCTAACCTAAACATCCAAAGTAAAAGTTTTCCTCCAACACCAAATTGTTCTATATGGTTTACATATTGTTCAGTAAAAAGTTACACCATTTTGAGCGTCCGGTTTGGGGGGAGATGGGGGAGGAGTCGGTAAATTAGTAGCTTTTTTACGTTTTCGCCAATCTTTTTAAAATTATGCTTTAGCGTAAACAATGTTCTACATAAAATTTAAAACAAAAAAGGTCCGGTACATAATTGTTATAAAATCAACAGTTCCAGAGCTACGGAGGGTGAAAAGTGGAGGTTTTCGATAGTTTTTATATTTTTTTGACAATTTCCTACTGATTTTCTTTAACAGGATTGTGTTTTATAAATCAAATTTGCTATTTCAGTGGCCGATGGTATGTTAGTGATAAGCCCTTGAAGAAACATCAACAAAAAGTATCAACAATCTCCAATTTTCACCCTCCGTAACTCTGGAACTGTTGATTTTATAACAATTATGTATAGGACCTTTTTTGTTTTAAATTTTATGTAGAACATTTTTGTATACAACATTGTTTACGCTAAAGCATAGTTTTCGACGTATTGACGAAAAACGTAAAAAAAAACTACTAATTTACCGACTTCTCCCCCCCCCCCAAACCGGACGCTCAAAATGGTGTAACTTTTTACTGAACCATATGTGGACCATATAGAACAATTTGGTGTTAGAGGAAAATTTTTATTTTGGATGTCTGGGTTAGGCCTTTTTTGGACCAATTATACTATACTACCTCCGTAACTTTGGAACCGTTGTTCATTTTAGAAGGATTATGCATAGGATCTTTTTTATTTCAAATTTAATGTAGAACATTTTTGTATAGAGGGTTGTTCATGCTAAACCGCACAGTTTTAGAAATATTGACGAAAAACGTAAAAAACTACGAATTTACCGATTTCTCCCCCTCCCCCCCCCCCCCCCCAAACCCGACGCTCAAAATGGTGTGACTTTTTTCTGAACATTATGTGGACCATATAGAACAATTTGGTGTTGGATGATAACTTTCACTTTGGATGTCTGGGTTATGCCATCTTTTGGATCAATTCTATCATACTATATCTGTATGTAATATTTACTAAAAAATATTGTTTGGATTATTTTCGAATAAAATTTTGTGAGTAAAGGGATTTTCCTGACCGGAAAGATAGATAATTCATTTGGAAAGCAGATTGTGGTAGAATGATAAATTTATATATCTATAGAGTTTTTTACTTAGTCTTCTAAAAATATTATTTACACTTTACAGGTTTGCAAAGATCAAACGGAATAAAAAAATATTAAAATCAAAACTACCATTTTATTATTTAATTTAGCATTATCATTAGAGTTACATTTATTTCCAAATGTTATGATGTGTGTACAATAATGCTATATTAATCGTATGTGTTGGATTAATGACGCACTGGTAAAGATAAACGACCTCGACAGTAGATATGGCAACATTTTAAGATAAATTGTTTGAAGTTATGTATAGATACATAGAGAACCTAAAAAGATACATTTTTCCTATAACTTTCTGATTAGCTCTGTGCGACAGAAGCATACATAAAAGTAAGCAGTGGCGTAACCGGGGGGTTTCGGGGGTTATAACCCCCCTCCCCTCATTGGGATGTACTTTCTACTTTGAGCTTAAATTGGCGGTATTCCATACTCCCAGAAACCCTCCAGTAGTTGTAAAACCCCCCTTAGGATCAACTTGGTTACGCCGTTGAAACTAAGTCTCTTCAAAAGCGAAAAACTATGTGAATATGTGCAGAGGTAAAAGGAAAAAATGCAAGAAAAGAAACTCTTCCATGTCAAACAAGACATAACAGGCGTACGATCTTTCTCTATCGGCTGCTGCGCGAAATAATTCTACTGTGGAACCACACCATGGTCTAATATTACGCAGCCATGAAAGTTTCTTTGTACCAATGACTAATAAATTCATCTCTTTCCTTCCAATTTCCTTGTATTATAAGGCTAAGTAGATGGTATTTAGATCCTCAAATTACAGTTTATTTATTAATTTATTTAGGCCGAAGTAAAATGTTTTCCTCCTCTTTATGATGTTTATGAGCAGACCCAGCCGGAATTCACCATTTTAAGAACATCTTCATTGGAAGTAAACCCACGATATATTGAGGATCCATCGATAGCACCACAGTTCGAATGTTTATAATTTGTTAAGTATTGTGGTTTTTAATGTTCATGTCTCACGACCATATAATAGGATAGATATAATAGAATATATTTCTGTTTCCTGAAACTGGTTTCCAGGTCATAAAAGCCTTACGTGATATTTATTTACATAATTTACATTCACATAATTTATTTAACATTTACATGTATGGTATTTAACATGGTTTACACGTTCTATGTCTTCTCCATTCACAGAAAGCAGACCTTGCCCTGTGTTAATCTTTCCAACTGTCATCCACTTTGTCCTTAAAATGTTGATTTTAAGGCTTCTCCGATAACTTGCTTCATTGACTAGATTTACTAATGTATTGTATGCTGATCTTGTAAATTTTCTGCAAGAACGATTGTATCGTTAGCGTATCTGATATGGTTGATTACTTCTCGGCCTAGTCTTACTCCCTCTTGTCTGTTATAGTGATGTTGAAAAAGTAACTAATCGTTACAAAGTACTCGTTACTTACGAATACCGAAAGTAACAATTACTATAAAGAGGGGCAAATCGTTACTTTGATTACTCTGATTACTTCGTACCAATCGTATCAGAGCGAGTAACGACTATTGTATGTACTTTGATTACTCTGATTACTTCGTACCGATCGTATTAGAGCGAGTAACGACTATTGTATCTACTTTGATTACTCTGATTACTTCGTACCAATCGTATCAGAGCGAGTAACGACTATTGTATCTACAACCAGTACACTTGATTACTTTCTATAAAAAAATACCAGTCGTATCCCAGCGAGTAACGGACGGGACCGGTATTTTTCGAGTGTTATCGAATTTTTTATCCCTTAAACAGATCGGTGAAGGTCATTGTTATATCGGAATACCTATACAAAATACCTACCTACTGAAAAATACGATTCTCGATATGATTACCGGTACTCAAATACAAAAGTAACAAAAGCAATCATAGTAATCAAAGTAACGAATACTGTAAATGATTACTTTATATAAAAGTAACGATTTATCCCTTAAACAGATCGGTGAAGGTGGTTGTTATATCGGAATACCTATACAAAATACCTACCTACTGAGAAATACGATTCTCGATATGATTACCGGTACTCAAATACAAAAGTAAAAAAAAGTAATAATAGTAATCAAAGTAACGAATACTGTAAATGATTACTTTATACAAAAGTAACGATTTGTAACAAATACTCGAAAGTAACTATAATCAACATCACTAGTCTGTTATTCAAAGCATGTCTAAAGATTTCTTCAGCGTATAGGTTAAGAAGACTGGGTGACAAAACACAATCTTGTCGTACTCCACGTTCGATGGATACTTTTTCAGTGCGAGTATCTCCAATTTGTATGGAGGCTACTTGGGGAACATCCATAAACTACGTCGTAAAAATTTTGGACTTTTTAATGCCCTCCCCCCCTTCCGTCGTTTACAGTTGACCACCGCCTCATACCGACGTCGCAATTGCAACTCATGAGCCCCCTTTTTAGTGATTTTTTTTTTAAATTCCATGTTATTTCTGGATTTTTTAAAGTTAGCTATCAATGTATATTTACGAATGTATCCAAATCAGTATTACTATGTAGCTCATTAATATCCACGTACTTTTTTCTCTCAATTCACTGTACAACTAATTAGATTTATGATATTGGGACAAAAGACAATACATTTATCGGAGTTCCTATGCTTTCTTAACTGCATCATATAAATCTTAATACTTATTTTGTTTTGATTTCAATACTATTTCTTTTATTAAGTATAAATACAACGTACCAACTAAATAAAGTATTTATTGCTTCCAGACATTCTTCTGTACAGAAGCGTTTGTTTAAATACATAGAACAATCTTTTATTGTTTGTTATTGTGTACAAAACTGCTAGCAATATTATTAAGGCTGTGAGTGATAAAAACGAAATGAAAAGTATGCGATAAAAGTAATATTATTATACCTACTAATTCTTTTTAATTCTAAAATAGGGTATATTTTTTATATTCGTGAACATCAAACGACGTCGGATGTGCACTCATGGCCCCCTCCCCCCTGTCGTAATAAGCAAAGACCCCCCCTTTTTCAACGACGTAGTTTATGGATGTTCCCTTGATTGTAATACATATACCTAAGTACTCTAGCAATCTTATATCGTAGGAGTCGGAGTCGAATCCTGTGGCCCACAGGCAACCGAAAAGTATATTGTGTTGTCTTGGTGAATGCCTTCTCGAAGTCGATGAAACAAAAATAAACGCTCTTTCAGAACTCTCGTTCCCAGACCATTTCTAGATCCAAATTGCTTGCTTTTTATCGAAGGTTTTCCACTTTGTAGCAAAATAAAAATATTAAACTTCATGTTTAATTATTATATCTAGAATAATATATCGGCTATTGAAATTATCTTGGTGAGTCATATTTTATCACGCTGTTTACATGGTTTTCATATTATGTATGGATGTATTTCTAAAAGCAATTTGCATTTGTTGATAAAACTATTTAGCAATGTATTATTAGATAGCGACGAGTTTATAGACCCAAGTAAAATGTGTATAAATATAAATATCTTCAACTGTTAATCTAATATAAAACATTTTCAGATGATATAATGTTCAAACAAGCTCAGCTTTCATAAATTATCTAATCGGAGCATCACTTCGTATCTATCATACACGTATCTGTATCTATCACTTAAACAAACTCAAAAAACAGACATATACAGAGTGGGCCAAAGAAAACATACCACCTCCATATTTGGCAGTATTTATTAGATTTTAAGGAAATGACAATCGATTTTTGATCTAAAGGGGACACAATTTTACGGTACATACATCTGTCATTTGTCAACTCCCTCCCTTTCACTTCCCCCACCCCTTATTTTTAAATAGGGAGTAGGGGTTGTGTGCTAGCGCATTTGAAAGGTTGTTCAATTCTCTATTCTATTAAGTAATGTTAACATTAACATAATTATTTATAAATTACACTGGGGAACACATTTTTTGAGTTAGATCTGACACTTGTTTTTCACTAATTTTTGGCGTCTGAATCTGAGAATGACCTCAGATTTTCTCTGTCACGTCAACTTTTTAAACTACAGGATATCCTCAAAAATCATGCATATAAAGGAACGTAAAATAAAAATCAGTTTACAATACAGTTTACAAATCATTTAATTTAAGTTAAATCGAGTTCATACAAATAAAATTGTTTAATAATGAACATTACTTGCAAATTAAGAAAAAAATTTGCGTTTATGGCTTTTTCTGGAGTGTTCAGTTTGTGTACATTCGCGCTTGATGCTCCAAAAATAGTCAGCCATCATATGTACATCCCATCTCCCTTGGTACCGTGCTTTCATGATGCAACAGAACCAAATAAATTTCCATTATGGAGGAGAACACATTTCAAGCTCCATTTTGAGCTATCTATAAACAGTCTCGAGTCAGATGCGTTATACATAGTTTGAAATTCCCAATTCTTTCATTAAACCACTTACATTACGGCAAAACACAAATCCACCTTCACTTTGAAAATATTGCAGAAATGCCCTTTCTCGTGTTCGAAAATAGGATACTTTGGCTCCCTTTTCAAGCAAGTTTTTCTCATTGAGTCGTGATGCTAAGAGTTCTGAAGCTTTTTTGGATAGTCCCAAATCTCGCTCCAAATCATTTAGCTCTTGTTGTTCGAATCCCTTACGTGCGGAGTCATCTTCAATTTCGAAATCTTCATCGTTGGAGTCGCTTTCAACTGCACCATATCCGTATTCCTCTTCTTCCAAAGAGGGAAATTCATTGAAAACTGGCACGGGGTTTTCGGCTGAATACGGCACTGGGCGTGTAGCTGACAGTAAACTAGGATACTCTATTTTACATTTGTTTTTCTTGTTTATATCCTGATGTTTTTACTATACAAAAGTAACAATCACTTGAATGATCTTTGGGCTCACGCCAAATCATAGGTATACCAAATGGAAGTTTAGCACGTTCTCCCTTGGTCCACATCCGTAAGCATCTAAACATTCCGTATATGTATTTGGACCATAGGAGTTTTCTATTGGTTCGTTGCAGCACGCGGTAATATTTTAACCAATAGACGGCGAGGTTCCAGATGCATATACGGAATGTCAGTCGGTCCCAAATTCATATACGGAATGTTAAATATCGTACACCGAAAAAGATAAGTTTTTTTAGAGTTTTTTAAAAGGAGATTGATTTTAAAATACTTGTTACTGTATTATTAAATAAAAATAAAACAATTATAGTATTTCAAATGTTATTTGGTGCGAAATTCATATGCGGAATGTTAATTATTCGTAGACCAAAAAATGGGACTTATCAGTTAAAGTAGACTGATTTTAGAATACCTATTTTATTAATGTATTATTAAAGAAAAATAAAACAATGATTAGGTACCTATTTGGTGCGAAATTCATAAATGGGAAGGTATAGATTTGAGAGACATACATATTTCTTTATTTGACTAAGGTTTCGCTTTCTCAGAATTTTTAATGACTTGCACGTGTTTCATTCACAGTCATTTGTTTCGAGTTTCTGTCATGTGTAACATAATATTAATATGTACGACATACGTTATTGGTATATACAATAATACAAAACAAAAACGTATGACGTAGATATATTAATATTATGTGACACATGACAGAAGCTCGAAACAAATGACAATCGATGAAAAGCCCTATATATCAATTATGATGTCACTACCTGTATCATAATGAACTTTATTATGATACAGATTTCCATTAAGATACAGATTTTTAACTAATAGGGCTTTTCATCGATTGTCATTTGTTTCGAGCTTCTGTCATATGTTTTATAATCTTTGTAATATAATAAATATACACGGATTATACGACATATGACAGAAGCTCGAAACAACTGACTGTGAATGAAAAGCCCTATAGAATCGCGATATGACATTCGCGATAAAGGTGGCACACGCGCAGTAACCAATGGCGAGTCAAATACAAACGCTTTGACAGTTCTCAATATGTAAACAAACTGTCAGACTGACAAACTACTTAATTTGTTTGCGTTACAAAATTAATAAATTTGAATATATTTTTTTTGTGAATGATCATAGAACAAAAATCGTGTATACAACTTGCATTTAATTATCATTATGACGCTCGTACTCTATACGAAACTCGTTTCGTATCCTTTATACTCGCTTCATAATGACCATCATTAAATGCTCGTTGCATAATATACTATTAAAAACCAGTCTCATTTTAACTGGGTTTAATAAAAATCGTCTTTTTGTTCTACGGCTAAATATTCGTAGAACAAAAAGACGATTTTTATTAAACCCAGTTAAAATGAGACTGGCTTTTAATAGTATCTAATCATTGTTTTATTTTTCTTTAATAATACAAAATAGGTATTCTAAAATCAGTCTCCTTTAACTGATTAATAAAAAGTCCCATTTTTTGGTCTACGAATGATTAACATTCCGCATATGAATTTCGCACCAAATAACATTCGAAATACTATAATTGTTTTATTTTTATTTAATAATACAGTAACAAGTATTTTAAAATCAATCTCCTTTTAAAAGACTCTAAAAAAACTTATCTTTTTCGGTGTACGATATTTAACATTTATTAATTCCGTATATGAATTTGGGACCGACTGACATTCCGCATATGCATCTGGAACCTCGCCGTCTATTGGTTAAAATATTACCTCGTGCTGCAACGAACCAATAGAAAACTCCTATGGTCCAAATACATATACGGAATGTTTAGATGCCATCCGTAAACCCGGAAATGCACTTTATGAGGTGCCCATACTTTATCTTGATCACCAAGTTTCACTTTAAAATAGGCAAAATATGCTTGTCTGACAAATGTACTAATGTTTGTCCTTTGACTGGGAATGGTAAAACTGCCACATATATAACAAAACGAATCGGGGCTGTTTTCGCACTTACGACGTATAGGAGCAGAGGTAACCATGAGGAAACGTTTCAGTTCAAACACACTAAGCAGTTCTATACACTTCAGTAACAAAATACTAAATACTGCTAACCGAAACACAACGTTTCACCACAATATAACAGACATAACTGAATTTAACAGGCAAGTCTAGAGAGACAAATTGCAGTTATCAGAGCGTCATTACTCCCACCATGCGCCCCACCCCCATAGAAAAAGAACGTGACGTGATAGAAGAAAACTAAAAACAGTTTTGAAATCAGCATGCCTAATTCTATAGAAAACAGCTAAAAAATCTAACTCAACAGAAATTAAGTTTCAAATTGTTCCCCAGTGTTATCCAAGAAAAATTATTTTGAATTAAATTAATTGACACAAAAAGAAGAATGTATGTAATTTATTTAATTCAAAATACATTCTACTGCTGTCACAAAACAGAATAAAATGTTTTTTGATAAATAAACATTGCTTTTTGCTTAATTTCAATGTTCAAGCTGCCACTCATCTGCCTCTTGGTAGGTTGAATAAGGTAAGGTGCCCAAATACCGCCCCCTTAAGCAAAATCTTAAATTATGAAATTTGATTTAGAGTTAAAAATGGAAAAACTTATTTAAACAACTCAACTGTATACCTAAGAGTTTTGCTGGTACGATTCTACTAAATAAATTTTCTTTAATGAAAAATAAATAAATAATCAAAATAAGGCAAATTTAGATTTTTTAGAAATGGTATCCCAATTCCGTCCCCCTCCCATTCCCAGATAATATCTATGATTTTTTTTGAAAACATGATTTAAACAGTATTAATACTTATTTTATTAAATTTATTAAGATAAGATCATTTTTATCATTTTATACATAAGTTATATCTATTTACACATCCAGACATAAATCATAAACAACATTTTTGACTTTGGTTGAAGATGAACACATCTCATGTTACCATTAAAGCATTCTGAACACCTTATCCATTTTTCTCTTCACTTGTCTTGTCAAAAACGTTTTCCACAAATGGGACATGGTGCATCTTCAACACCCGTGTTGAGCTGCCCCCCCCCCACTTGCAAAAATTAAAAAACAAATAGCCCTGATTTATGAGCTATTTATGAGCTCTCATATTCCGCAAACTAAAAATTTTGAGCTCGTTCCACTGAGCAGGAATTTAATACCCTAGTGGTATTAAATACCCACTACTTAAAAATAGGAATATTGAATCGGTTTTTGCGGCAGAATTACGAGCTATTTATGAGCTCTTGAAATTATATAGTTTAGATTTTTGAGCTCATCCCCTTCACCCCCAAACAACCCTTTAATTGATTTAACTTAAGAGAAAGATGCTGAGAAAACTTAAAATATATCGTATTGCGAATATAATTCCTATAGCTTATATATTCTAAGAATAAACTATTAAATCGAGAGCAGTTCGATTATTGAGCTACAACCCCTTCGCCAGAAAACCGCCCTATCTTCCCGGCTTAAGAGAAAGTTGTACTTAAAATGCGTTAAACTAATTATTTGGCGACTACATAATATCATTTAATAATTTATAAGCTTCCAAATTACGCGCATTTAGATCAGTAAATTGCAATTTATTTTGTATAGTGCAGTCACTGAAGGTAAAAATCAACGATTACCTTCAATTTCGGTGAACCTTCATCGATTTTCACGAAAATTGGTCAGTGGTTAGAGGATACGTCAAGAAACAAAGGTGACATGGTACCACCTTGCGCCTTTACCCTGAGGGTGGATACCGCCCCTTCTCGGGGGTGAAAATTATTTTATAAAAAATAACTGCACAAATCAATAAAAGAACAAATTAAAAGCAAAATTTATTATATAAAGTTAATAAAATAAGTCAATACTTTTTAAGTTATTAAAGATCAAAGATTTTAATTGTTTGTGAAAAAAATGCATGTTTTGAAGAGGTTTTTTGTAAATCACTGAAAAACTGTAAGTTTTTACAAAAAAGTTAATAGTAGTTTAATTCGTATAGCTTATATTCTAAGAATAAACTCTAAAATCACGCGCCTTTCGATTATTGAACTACAACCCCTTCGCAAGAAAACCATCCCATATTCCCGGCTTAAGAGAGGGTTGTACTTAAAATAATTTAAATTAATTATTTGTCGACTATATATTGTTTAATAATTTATGAGCTCGCAAAATATACGCATCTCAATTATTGAATTGCCATTTTCTTTCTATAGTGCAGTCACTGAAGGTAAAAATCAACTATGACCTTCGATTTTGGTAAATCTCCATTCATTTTCACGAAAATTGGTGAGCGGATTTTGATACTATCAACTTTTTCTCTTATTTTTCATAGGTATTTCTAAGTACTTTGACAAGTATTTAGTACCTAAGTGTTATAAAATGCATCTCTTTCCCGTTATTTAAGCTTGAACCCTTAGATTTGAACAGTCGCGGAAAAAAATATACATTTAATTACCAATAATTTACTTTAAATTAACATTAAAGGGTTTTTCAAGTAAGCAATTTATTATATTTTTTATTAGCTTCAATTTAGTGATGAAAACTTTTTTGTAAAAACTTACAGTTTTTGAGTCATTTATGAAAAATCGCTCTAAAGCATGCATTTTCTTTCCAAAAATTAAAATATTTGATCTTTAATAACTCAAAAAGTATTGATTTATTTTAATCACATTATATAACAAATTTTGCTTACAATTTGTCCCTCTCTCGATTTGTGGGGTTATTTTTAATAAAGTAATTTTCATTCCCGAGAAGGGGTGACATATACCCCAGGCTAAAACCCCAAGTTGTTATTGTCAATTCGTGAAAATAAATGGAGATTTACCGAAATCGAAGGTAATAGTTGATTTTTACCTTCAGTGACTGCACTATAGAAAGAAAATGGCAATTCAATAATTGAGATGCGTATATTTTGCAAGCTCATAAATTATATATATAAAATATATTTAAATTATTTTAAAAACAACTCTCTCTTAAGCCGGGAAT
This sequence comes from Diabrotica virgifera virgifera, assembly GCF_917563875.1. NCBI lineage: Eukaryota > Metazoa > Arthropoda > Insecta > Coleoptera > Chrysomelidae > Diabrotica > Diabrotica virgifera. The sequence goes on along the minus strand of NC_065450.1, from coordinate 76,503,987 downwards.
ATGGGGTCGTTTTCTTGCGAAGGAGTTGTAGCTCTATAATCGAAAGACGCGTGATTTAAGAGTTTATTTTTAGAATATAAGCCATACGAATTAAACTACTATTAACTTTTTTGTAAAAACTTAAAGTTTTTCAGTGATTTACAAAAAACCTTTTCAAAACATGCATTTTTTTCACAAATAATTAAAATCTTTGATCTTTAATAACTTAAAAAGTATTGACTTATTTTGTTAACTTTATATAATAAATTTTGCTTTTAATTTGTTCTTTTATTGATTTGTGCATTTATTTTTTATAAAATAATTTTCACCCCCGAGAAGGGGCGGTATCCACCCTCAGGGTAAAGGCGCAAGGTGGTACCTTTGTTTCTTGACGTATCCTCAACTACTGACCAATTTTCGTGAAAATCGATGAAGGTTCATCGAAATTGAAGGTAATCGTTGATTTTTACCTTCAGTGACTGCACTATACAAAATAAATTGCAATTTACTGATCTAAATGCGCGTAATTTGGAAGCTTATAAATTATTAAATGATATGTAGTCGCCAAATAATTAGTTTAATGCATTTTAAGTACAACTTTCTCTTAAGCCGGGAAGATAGGGTGGTTTTCTTGCGAAGGGGTTGTAGCTCAATAATCTAAATGCTCTTGATTTAATAGTTTATTCTTAGAGTATATAAGCTATATGAATTATATCCGCAATACGATATATTTTAAGTTTTCTCAGCATCTTTCTCTTAAGTTAAATCAATTAAAGGGTTGTTTGGGGGTGAAGGGAATGAGCTCAAAAATCGAAACTATATAATTTCAAGAGCTCATAAATAGCTCGTAATTCTGCCGCAAAAACCGATTCAATATTCCTATTTTTAAGTAGTGGGGGGGCTGACTCAGCCCCCCCCCCCCCCACTAGGGTATTAAATTCCTGCTCAGTGGAACGAGCTCAAAATTTTTAGTTTGCGGAATATGAGAGCTCATAAATCAGGGCTATTTGTTTTTTAATTTTTGCAAGTGGGGGGGGGGCAGCTCAACACGGGTATCTTCAACACTAGAACTATCCTCAATCCTCATCATAGGTCGATACCAGTAGACGTCAAAGGGGACGGATTTAGGAATTTCGTTATATAAAACATGGCTCCTGCTCGTGACGAAACAAGTAGAACTACACGGCTGTAACAACTCAAATATAATATTTAAAGGGCATTCTACTATCATCAATCGCCAAATAAGTTTAAACTTACCTTGAAGAGTCGATATAAGTATTTAAAATTTATTACACACTGTAGCAAGTTACTGCAAAAATTATTTATGAAAAATTGAAGGGTATATGAACAGATCAAAGAATCTACACCACTGCCACTAGTAAACTGAATCGTTTTGAAGAGTTTCCTTACTCTCTCGCAAGGTTGCAGTACTATCAATAGAAGTTACAGTGGGGGACGAATTTAGGACAGGGGATGGATTTTGGGCACTTTACCTTAATGAATTTAAACAACAAACAATGTTTATTTATCAAATACATAAACATTTTTTTCTGTTTTCTGTCAGCAGTACAATGTATTTTGAGTTAAATAAATTACATATACATTCTTCTTTTTTTTGTCAATTATTTTAATTCAAAATAATTTTTCTTGGACACCCTGTATAAATAATTCATCATCATCACACAGCCAAATTTGTCCACTATCGGGCATAGGCCTCCTCAAAATGTCTCCACTCTTCTCTGTCCTGGGCAGCTGCAATCCAGTTTGTCGCTATTCTTTTAACATCGTCGGTCCATCTGGTAGGTGGTCTTCCACGACTTCGTTTGTCTGCCCTGGGCCGTCACTCTAAAATCTTCTTTGTCCATCTGTTGGCTCTCTGTTTTGCGACGTGTACTGACCATTTCCACTTCAACTTCGTAATGCGTTTTATGATCTCTTCCACTCCAGTTCTTCGCCGTAACTCATCATTTCGTATTCTGTCTCTCAAAGTTAGGCCAAGCATGGATATTTCCATTTTTCTTTGTGCTACTTGCATAATTTAACAATAGAAGACGCAATATAGAAGTAGTAGAACAGCTCACATACTTGGGTGTACAGATAACTGAGAATGGCAGCGAGGAGGAAGAAATGCGGAAATATATATTGCTTGCTAACTAAGCATACTTCTCTCTGTCGCAGGTGTTTGGATCCAAAGATATCCATAGGGAAGTAAAGTTTAAAATATATACCATCATACGGTCAATAGCAACATATGGTGTAGAAACATGGATCATTATCCATGATCGAAAAGACAATAAACCAATTATTAATCAAGGAGAGCCTCCTTGTTGCCGAGGAGAGCCTCCTTGACAACTTCTTCTTCTTCTTGTGCCACTCCTATCGGAGATTGGAAATCATCAAGGCTACCCTGACTTTGTTTACAGCTGACCTAAAAAGTTCATTAGTGGTGCAGCCAAACCACTCTCTCAAATTCCGCATCCACGACATTCTTCTACGGCCTGGATTCCGTTTTCCTTCTATTTTTCCTTGCATTATATTTTGAAGTAATGCGTATTTATGACCTCTCATCAGGTGACCCAAATACTCGAGTTTTCTTCGTTTTATCGTTAATAAAATTTCTGGGTCTCTTCCTATCCTTCGTATTACTTCAAGATTTGTGATTCTTTCAACCCAACTTATCTTCAGCATTCGACGGTAGCACCACATCTCGAAACTTTCAATATTTTTTATGTTGTTCTGTTTGAGAGTCCAGGCCTCTACACCGTATAATAGCGTGTTAAATACGTAGCCACTTAGCATTCTTAATCGTAGAGGGATGCTTATATCTCTGTTGCAGAAGAATTTTCTCATCTTTATGAAGGTGGCCCTGGCAATTTCGATACGTCTTTTTATTTCATTGTTTTGGTCTCCAGTTTCGTTTATTAAAGTTCCCAAGTATTTATAACTTGATACTTTTTCAATTTGAATGCCGTTTATACTAATATGTGCTGGTTGTGTCATGATTTTACTGAAGACCATATACTTGGTTTTTTTGATATTAATGTTTATGCCATAATTGTTGCAAGCAATATTTATGTTTGCAAGTAATCGTTGTAATTCTTCTACTGTTCTTGCAACTAGTACAGTGTCCTCTGCGTATCCAATATTATTTACAACCTCTCCATTGATTACGATTCCTTCATTTGCTTGCAAAAGGGCTTCCTGACAGATGCTTTCACTATATACATTAAATAGCAGTGGTGACAAAATGCATCCCTGTCTTACTCCTCTACGTATTACTATTGCTTTTGATATCTCGTTTTCTATTTTGATGTTAGCTTTCTGATTCCAATATAAGTTGAGAATTATTCGCAGATCTTTATTATCTATGTCTTTTCTTTCAAGAATGTCTCTTAGCCTATCGTGGCGTACTCTGTCAAACGCTTTTTCAAAATCGATAAAACATGCATGTACTTCTTGATTAACGTCTAGGCATCTTTGTGTAAGAACATTCAAACCGAAGAGAGCTTCTCGAGTACCTAGTCCTTTTCTGAACCCCATCTGTGTATTACTAATATCTGACTCCAACTCGGTTGTGGATGATTTTTAGAAATATCTTTAGTAGATGGCTCATTAAAGATATTGTTCGATGTTCTGAACATTCTTTTGCATTGGATTTCTTTGGCAGTGTAACGAATGTAGACAGCAGCCACTCTTGAGGTATAATACCAGTATTGTATACTGTGTTAAATAAGTGCAATATTATACCTATTGATTCATCATTCAAGAGCTTTAGTAATTCAGTAGGAACCTCATCGGGTCCATTTGCCTTTCCAGTTATGGAATTTCTAAGTGCCATTTCTACTTCACATTTTAGGATTTCAGGTCCCGTTGACAACAGGTAGACCTAGAAATAGTACTATCGGAGGATGGAGGGAGACAGATTTAAATCAAAACGAAACCGTAGATTTTCTTATTTTACTAATGCCATCCTCTGTATTAGAGTACACAGACTCGTTTCATAAAGGTTCTCTGAACCGTAAATTGGAATATTTTCCTAACGGTGCCTTTTGGTATTGTCATACCTGGGTTAAACAGAGAAATTGAATCGAATCGACATTCATTTCAATTATTAATACTTTTGAAAGGAAGAGGAAAGGAGGAGGATACTGGGACCCATTTGCGACAATGGTAAATGGAGAATAAGGTTCAACAACGAGTTATACTAATATTACAGAGAACCCTCTATAGCAAATTATGCAAAAATACAAAGATTGCGCTGGGCAGGACACCTTATAAGAATGGATAACGACAGAGCACTTAGCGGCACTATGATGGGACGTCGACCAGTAGGAAGACCAAGGAAGAGGTGGATAGACGAAGGAAGAACAGATGCTAAAGATATATTGAGGGTGGACAACTGGAGACGAGCAGCTAGAGACAGAGATACTTGGAGGCGGATGCTAGGGGAGGCCAGGGCCCGACTTGGGCTGTAGCGCCATAAGAGAGAGAGAATTGGGTTAAATTATCTTAAAATTATCTGAGGAATCTCTAGTATTCGGATGTCAGCAGACAAACCCTGTATGTTTCTGGACACCCTGTATAGTAAAAACAAATTTTTTAAAGATAAATGTGCAGATGTTTCTAATGAAAATATGTCTAAATTTATTTATTGCTTATGTAAAGATTATTATTTATATTTTAATAATTTCAGCAAATAATATTAGTCGATCAAATTAATTGCTTAATTTATATTGTCTAAATAACATTTATTTAAACTATACATAAGATATACATTCTTAAGTAAATAATGAAATGCATTTTGAAAATACATACATATTTTTTATATCAGACAGCAAGTGATTCATTTTACATGTCGAGACATTTTTAAAGTCATTGGTTTTTCCAAGAAAAACAGATATTCATTTCATTCTTTGGTATATTTTTACTCTTAACGTATTATTTTACAGTATGAGAGACAATTAAATGATTATTCAATATTTTTTATTAAAATTTTTAAATGTAAATAATATACAAACCGTGCTAGTTATAAACAAAAATTCTATATTAAATCCTCTATACAGTCTTATTCGTACCTTCGAATCGATCGCAGGCTATCATTTACAGTGAGAACCGGATTTATCAATTTTTGTTGAATTATTAAAAACTCGTTAAAAATTTAATACTTGTTAAAAATAAAATTTTATAGTCCAGTGAATTTTTAAATAAACAAATTAAATTGGTTCCCCCATTATGGGGGAACAAAGTTCATTAGGGACGTCCTCTCAGACGAAAGACATAGACAGTGTAATGGAAAATAATAGTTTTCAACCTAGTGCTACTTTGCCGATAGAAAAACAAAAGGATATCAAATATTTCAACTTGGTTTCAGATAAGTACAATTTAGATAATATTTGGGTTTATATTGAAAAAATTGGGAATGAAAGTGGTCTGTCCAGATTGCATCCTATGTCGATAGGTCACCTACTATTTAAGACCCTGAAACTTACACATATTAAAGAGATAAAAAGCATTGGCCGTAATCGTATAAAAGTTTTGCTGTCATCACGTTTAGAAGCTAATAATCTTGTCAAAAATAAATTATTAGACGCTCAAAATTTAAGAGCTTACATTCCAAATCACTTGTTGGAGGTTAAAGGGCTTGTAAGGGATGTAGACACCCAATTTGACATTAATTATCTTATGGAAAACATTGAATCTACCTCCAAAGTTTTAAATATTTATAGGACAAAGCGTAGAATCCAAAAAGAAGAAAAAATTGAATACGTAGATAAAAAAACTATAGTTGTCACCTTTGAGGGTAATATTTTACCCAACTATATAGGTTTTAATAGAGTCTATTTTCCGGTAGAACAATTTATTGGTAGGGTCGTTCAATGCTATCGATGTTTGAAATTTGGTCACGTGTCAAAGCAGTGTAAAAGTTCCCAGGAATGTTGTATTCAATGTGGGCAAACTAAAACTACTAACTATACTTGCGATAAAGCTATGTATTGTATACATTGTAAAAGTAATGAGCATGTTACGATATCAAAAAGGTGTCCCTTTTATGAAAAACAAAAAAAGATTAAAAGTATAATGATCGAACAAAAGACTACTTTTTTAGAGGCAAAACATTTGTGTGAACAATCATTTTCTGGTGTTATGAATCAAAATTATTTTTCTTTGCTTGAAAATAATGAACAAGAATTTCCTTCGCTTCCAAAAATTAATAAAAATTCTGTCTCCACTCAGCTAGGCCCACAAACCAATAAAGCGCGCTCTCTAATATCTCCTCAATTGAACATGAATAATTCACATGCATCTGTAGGAAAGAAAAGGAAACCAAATTCTCCTATCATACAATCTCCTATTCATAAACCTATCTTTCCCTTTACATTTGGACCTGCCCAGCCTTTACCGGCTAATCCACATAAACCCAATTATAACAAAGTTGAAAATAAAAATCAGTTGACAAAAACTATAACAAATTTTATAATGAACCTCTTAGAACATGTTCGTTCAATTGAAGATATAAAAACGTTAGACGATAAGACTATAATTAATGAATTAGAACAGGTTTTAAATACTGTAAACAATAATAGCTTCTAATGGCTGTACAAAATATTTTAAAAATTGGTCAATGGAATGCTAGATCTATTATGTCAAACAAAAACAGTTTAATGCAATACGTAAACAATAAAAAAATTGATATTTTGCTAATTAGCGAAACATGGTTTAAAAAAGATTCCCATTACAGTTTTAATGGTTATAACCTAATAAGAAGAGATAGGAAGGAAGACCGGTTTGGTGGCGTTGCGATTCTTATCCGTAACACAGTAACCTTCAGTGAACTAAAACTAAATTATAACTTTAATTCTGATATTGAAGTTTGTGGCATCAAAACAAACTTTAAAAATATTGAACTCAATATATTATCTATATACAAACCTCCTAAATGTAAAAGTACAGTATCTGATTGGGCAAATATATTTTCACAGGTCATTGGTTCAGTAGTTATAGGTGGAGATTTCAATGCACATCATACGATTTGGGGATCTAATTATAATGATGCAACTGGAATACAACTTATTAAAACTGCAGATGACTTAAATTTTACAGTAATTAATAATGGAGAACCTACCATTTTAACTAAATCAGATCAAAATAAATCAGCTATTGATGTTACTTTCGTTACAGCTGATCTAGTCAATAAAATTAATTGGTCTATACATACAGACACCTTGGGATCGAATCATTTTATGATCTATATGGAAATTACCGACATTCATTTACCTGAAGAAATTATTCCTAAAAGTAAATGGAATACAAGAAAGGCTAATTGGTCCATGTACGAAATTTCAGCAGAGCAATTTTTCAATAACTATTACCAAATGGAAAATACGTCGGACAAATATAATTTTTTAATTGATTGTATAAATTATGCAGCTCAACTATCAATTCCACAATATAAAGCTTATAAAAACAAAATCAGAAATTCTCCGCCGTGGTGGAATACAAATTGTGATAACATTATCAAGGAAAGAAAAGAAGCACTTTCAAATTATAAGCAAAACCGTAACTTTGAAAATTACTTAAAATGCCAAGAGAGCATGGCTAAAAGTAAAAAAAATTAAAGGAAATAGCTAAAGAAAGTTGGAAAAACTTTGTCTCAAACTTAAACAAAAACACTCCTTCCTCAACATTATGGAATCAAGCTAGAAAGATCAATAGAAAACCAATTACTAATCCAACATGTCTTAATGATACATTAGTCGATGAAATTTTTGATCAAGTTGCTCCTCCATCAGTCCAATTACTAAAAAGCTACAGCTATGCTTCAAATGAACAAAACCATTTTTTGCTAGAACCGTTCAACATTACAGAATTAGAATATGCTCTCAAAAATCGGAATAACACAAGTCCAGGTTTGGTTAATATTAAATATCCCATGATACAACACCTTCCAAAAATAGCTAAACTCTTGCTGCTGGAAATATTCAATGAGATGGTCAAAAATGGGAGTTTAGTTCCTCAATTTCAAGATGTCATTATAATACCAATACTGAAACCAGGTAAAAATCGCAACGTGGCACAATCATATAGACCTATATCTCTTATGTCATGCCTTCTTAAAACAGTCGAACGAATGATAAAACAGAGATTGGAATGGTGGTTAGAAAAAAAGAAATTACTTCCCAACCTTCAATTTGGGTACAGAAAAGGAAGAAGTACTTTAGACGCCCTTTCAACATTAGTGGTAGATATACAAGATACATTTACAGACAACAATTATTTACCTGCAATATGTATGGACATAGAGGGTGCATATGATAGAGTCTGTCTAGATATTTTAGTTGAAAAATTAGTCAAAAATTTCCAAATACCAGCTCAACTAGCAGGAACAATATATAATTTTTACTCATGTAGAAAGATATATCTCAGAGCACATAACAGTAGTCTCATAGGTCCACGATACAATAATAACTTGGGGCTGCCCCAAGGATCAGTATTGAGCCCTTTGTTGTTTAATTTGTACACTGCTGATCTACATAATAGCCAAATTGAAAACTGCACTTTGAAGATTATACAATATGCTGACGATTTCCTTGTATACTCTTTTTCAAAAAAATTTGATAATTGTATACAAACATTAGGTAAAATGCACAACTTGTCAAACAATTGGTTCCAACAAAATGGATTTGAAATTTCCACAAACAAATCTAGTGTTTGCATTTTCACACGACACAACTTACCAAATATTGATAAATTACAATTAAGCAATCATGAGTATAGTTTTCAAACTTCTATCAAATATTTGGGGATGATACTTGACCGAAAACTAACATGGAAATCACATATTGAGTTTATGCTAAACAAATGTAATCAAGGAATAAATTTTTTAAAAGCAATTTCAAAAACGTGGTGGGGAGCAGATGTTGAAACATCATTACTTTTCTACAAAGCTTATATACGATCAATCATAGATTATGGTTGTGTACTCTATGGCTCTGCATCTGATCGGGTCCTAAGCAGAATCGACGTAACACAAAATACAGTTCTGAGGATTTGTTTAGGTGCTATGAAATCAACTCCAATTAATGCGTTACATGTCGAAGCTTTAGAGATGCCACTGAAATATAGAAGAGAATATCTAAGTAAAAAATTTATTATGAAATTACAACATAAAGATCCTTCCCTTCATATAAAAATAAGCAAATTGAATGAAGCTGATTTGACGAATAAATATTGGACACACAAGAATTCACCTCCACTTTGTGAAGCTTTTCGCAGTATGTCAAACTTTGATGTTACTTCTAATCCAGACGAAATCTTAGACTTTGAAGATTTTTCTGCTTTATTACATTTGCTAAAAGTAATTAAGCCAAGTTATCATGAAAATGCAGCTATCAGTCATAACATCTTAAGAAGTATCTTGGACGTTTTTTCGGAGTCTATAATTATCTACACAGATGCGTCGAAGTCAACGTTTGGCACTGGATGTGCCTTTTATGTCCCATCAAACAATACAGAAAAAATGTATAAAATAAATAATGCTTTCTCAATATTCAGCGCTGAAGCAATTGCAATTTATCAAGCTTTATTATATTTTATGAATACAGAAAATAAGTCTACAGTAATTGTTTCTGACTCACTTTCCGTACTGACAGCTATTCAGACAATAATATTTCCAAGTCATAATTTAAACAACTATATCTTCCAAATTAAAAAAATACTTTATGAAATCTATAAAAAACGAAGAGAAGTGCATTTCCTATGGGTTAAAGCACACATAGGTATCACCTGTAATGAACATGTTGATTTATTAGCAAAAAAAGCCATCACACATGTATCGTTAACCGGACATAAACCTTCTAATCCAGATATATGTGCTATTGTTAAAAATGAAGTTAACGAACAATGGAGACGAACATGGAACGAATCTAGCAAACATAGTTCCTCACAATATGCGATGATTCAACCTAAAGTGCCTACTGAGTACTGGTTTAAAAATTATTCGGTTCCCCGCAGATATATAACTTCCATTATTAGAATAAAATTTGGGCACGCCTGTTATCCTTTTCATTTGGCGAAAATTAACATTTTATCTTCAAATCTATGTCTAGACTGTCAAAAAGAGGGAGACTTAAATCATATATTTTTTGAGTGCTCAAAGTATACTCAACAAACTAATAAACTAATTGAAAATTTATTAAAATATAATATATTTCCACCTCATAATTTATGTTACCTACTTTCTCTAAATAAGAAAAAAATATATGACTGTTTAATGGAATTTATTTGTAAAAGTAAAATCAACCTTTAAGCATTATCCACACATGATTATTTACCTTTGTTTTATCCCATATGTATTTACCTCCTATCCGCGACCTAGTCTAGTTATGTCTAAACGAAATGTCTTGAAGGGTCCCTAGACGAGAAGAAGCAAGTGACCCTGTCTTATTCCTACCTTAACTCCTGAATACAATAATTACAATATTAACAACCACCTTTACGGTAACGTTTCTTTATCTTTCTTATTTTTGTGTTGTTTTATATTTTTGAAATGTTTTTAGTTTTTAAAATATACTGATTGTGACTGGCTGAGTGGCGACAGCCCATGCCAAAAAAGGAAAAAAAAATCCTCTATAAATCATTTTTTGGTACGTATAGAATTAGAATCAATCTTATTCCTAAAAACTACCATATTATGTTACTACCTGACATAAATTTTGTGCTAACAACAAATGGTACAAAACTGTATACAACGAAATTGTATACTGCTTGTGCCATTATTGTTCTTAGATCACAAATTATTTTAAGGTTCCCTTCTACTTCTTCAAATATTTTTTGTTCAGCGCAAATTTCAATATCAACGGCGTAAAGGAAGTGCTTCAGGTCAGCTGGCGCAGTTTGATTATTTGTATAGATCTTGAAGAGCATTGCTACTAATACGCTTCCTGTGGAAGGCCGTTTTTTTAGTTTATTCATCTACTGATATGCCTTCCAAGATAACGCCTGAAAAGAACGCCTGCTCTGTTACAGCCAATTCACGACTCACCAAGTCTCACGACTCACCAAATTTAGTTTGCAGTGTTTTGGCCTAGGTGCTTGATCTGTTCAGTACATATATCACCCACATCTGTAGCTTTTCTGTTTTTTAACATTATTCATGCCGCCAGGGAGCTCCTTAATGGTGGATAGCGTTTCCAGGTGAATTCTCTCTTGGTTAAGATTTCCGATTATTTTTGGGTCCATTTGATAGTTCTTGGTCCTTGTGTTGAGCTATAGTTTAGTGGCCACTTGGTTTGATTTAACTTTGACGGGTAATTAAAAGAGAAAATAATCATAATGAAGTGATTTTGAAGACAAGACACAAAAGCAGCAATCATACCTATATTAACATACACGGCGGAGACAAGGCCTGACACATCTAAAACGAGACGACTACTAGAAACAACAGAGATGAAAATACTCCGACGAATATCAGGGAAAAGTCTGTTGGATAGGGAGAGAAGCGAAAACATAAGAAGATCATGCAATATAGAAAACATAAATGGATGGCGACAAAACGGAAACAGGAGTGGAACGAACACATTAGTAGAATGGCAGAGGATAGGATAGTACGAATAGGACGAGATAAGTCACCAAATGGACGAAGAAGTATTGGCAGACCAAGAAAAAGGTGGTGCGATAAGCGATAACCTAGACAATTTAGGAGGATAATATTGAAGAAGAAACAGGCTTTAAAGCCTACATACAAGAAGGAAGAAGAAGAAGTGATTTTAAATTAATTTATTTATATTCTTTTTCTTCTTCCTTCTTGTATAAATGTTTTAAAGTCTGTTTCTTCGTCAATATTAGCCTCCTAAATTGTTTAAATTATCGAACCATCTATTTCTTGGTCTGCCAATACTTCTTCGTCCATGTGGTGACTTATCTCGTGCTATTCGTACTATCCTATCCTCTGCCATTCTACTAATGTGTTCGTTCCACTCCTGTTTTTGTTTTGTCATCCATCCATTTATGTCTTCTACATTGCATGATCTTCTTATGTTTTCGTTTCTCTCCCTATCCAACAGACTTTTCCCTGATATTCGTCGAAGTATTTTCATTTCTGTTGTTTCTAGTAGTCGTCCCGTTTTAGATGTGTCAGGTCTTGTCTCCGCCGTGTATGTCAATATTATAGGTCTAATTGCTGCTTTATAGATTCTTGCTTTTGTGTCTTGACTTAGGTGTTTGTTTTTTCCAGATGGTCTCATTAAAAGATCCCGCCGCTATACTTGCTATTAAGCTTTGTTGTACTTCTTCAGCATCTCCGTAACTAGTTATATCTATTTCCAGATATCTAAACCTTGCTTTCTGCTTTATTATTTTTCAATCAATTTCGATTTTACATCGTAGTGGGTATTTAGGTGTTGTCATACATTTGGTTTTTTTCTGCGGATATTATCATATTGTATTTCTTGGCTGTTGTATTGAAGATGTGTGTTAATCTTTGGAGATCGTCTTCTGTCTCAGCGATTAATGCGGTGTTGTCTGCTGTCTGCATTAAATATTTGGATTTCTTTGTTCCCCATTCTGTAACCATGACCTTTACGTACTGCTGCTATTATTTCGTCCATTATTATATTAACGAGCATTGGGCTTAACGAGTCACCTTGTTTGACTCCGTTTTGTACTGGTATAAACTGTGTTAGTTTTCCATTTATCTTTGCCTGTATTCGATTATGGAAGTAGATTTATTTATAGAACACAACAAATTGTACTATAGACTGTAAACAGTTAAGAAGCACACCTAAGTACAAGATTAAAACTAAATATACGACAATTAAATCAATAAAATAAGATATGGCTGCAGTATGTCAACTCTTTTTTACATATTCGTCATCTACGTCGTAATATAATTAAATAAAAAACGTATCGGCCAAAAGTTGCCATTTTCGATTGTAATTGCCTATTAGAACAAAAATGCCAATAAACAATGCATTACTGGTACACTGAGTCATCATAATTACCTTTAATTGCACATAAATCGAACAAGAAGCAATATATTTGCAGAATAATTCACAGAACTCTAAAAAACAAGGACAAGGCCAAGAATGACACAGTGCACAGTGGTAAAGGTTTATAAAGACCATGGCCAGTTTGTCAATGTTGTATGGATGCGAAAAGTAAGTCAGAACCGAAAGATAGGTACTTATATTATACAGTATGAGTATGGTGCAAATGAAAGGAATAAATACGAAACAGGAACGCAACTCATAAATATTGGCAATATCATTTTAAAGTCTTCTACTTTAAAATGTATAATATAATATGTCTGAGTTGCCGATATAAATGAGTCAGAATAAATAAATTACTATAAGAATTTTTTACTAAGCAACAACATTTTTGTTTAATTTAGTAACATTTTGTATTTTGACAGCGACATCCGATTTGGGCGTCGAAACGTTAATAAAATCATTTTTTTTAGTTAAATTGTGGCTTATTTCCCATTTAGAATAGTTGATTACTGAATACAGATTTGAATAACCTTTCAAATAAGCTGACACCCGACCCCTATTCTCATTCATTTAAAAAAAATCATCGATTACGTCATCACACCTAGATGGATGACGTCACTAGTATAATATATACGTCAAACAATCAAAATTTAAAATTAAAAAACCGACCTGTTTAAATATTTTTTGAACGAATTTATTCCTTTCATTTGCACCATACTGTATAGTAACTAATGTTTTACTTGTATGAATTTGTATTCATACACACTACACATGGTGCTCAGAGAAACATGAGTTTAAAGAATTTTGTACTTAAAAAAAGTAATTTAATGTAAATAAAATTACAAAAAATGCAGACTCACATTAATTATACTTACCCGTCATACTTCACTTCATTAGATGTCGTTGACCAGAAAATATGAAACCTCTTAAACCTCATATACCATATACCTGACGTCATTCGTTTCCTGACACACCTTGTTAATCTTTTTTTGGTTGGTGTGTTGTTAATTGCATTCATAATTGTTTTGTCAAAATTAAATTTGTATTGTTGCATATACGGAGTGTTCGTATAAGCAATATTGATACCTATCTACTACAGAAAGATCATTGACTACTCAAAGATTCCAAAGCCCTGCTATCGTTTCATATTGTGCTTGTGCCATTCTCTTTATTAAATTTCATAGGTCTCCCCTTCTATTCTTTCAATAAATGTTGCAATTTTATTTAGTCTTAATAGCTTGTAACAAGTTTTCCAGGGAAACTGTGATCTAGTAACATGGCAAGGGAAACTTTAGTAATTATGTGGGAGAATGAGTCTAGGACAGCGATACTCAACCTTTTTCTTTCCTGGGCCACATATTAGCTATTGCCAAAGCTTGCGGGCCGCAATCAAGATAAAGTAATATACAGGGTGTTTCATTGGGAAACGGAAATACTCGAATGTTGAATAGAGGTAAATGAGGCGGTTCTAGACATAATAAATGTATTGCTCCACCGACTTTATAACCGAGTTACAGGGTGGTTTCTGGACTCATAACTTTAGAACCACTTTGTATATATTTTTTGATATTTAACCCAAACCACCCAACTACTAATCACAAGAAAAATCCAGCTACGAATTAAACAAAATTATAAATCCATTGTGACCTTGAAACAACATCCTGTATATTGAAATTTTCAAAACCCGTTTGCACATTTGAAAAGAGCTTTAATGGAGCTTTCATTTTTTGCACAGACGATTCAATGACTTTAATTTTGAAATTATGTCGAAATTTTTAAGAACTCGAACTTTCAAAACAAAAATTTCGATATAATTTCAAAATTAATGTTATTAAATTATCTGCGCAAAAAATTAAAGCGAACAATTAAGAGCACACAGTAGCGATCAACAGGTAGCAACAAACGCGGTCCAAGATTGCGAAAGTTCTGCGAACTTTCAAAAGTGAGGCAACAGTGCGTCGGTAAATCGACACTGACAGTGACGTTTATGCTATCAAAATCAATAATTTTTATACACATAGGCGCGAAATGTTGCCAAGTCAATGACGGTCGATTTCTTGTTATAAAAAAATCGATTTTTAGTAGTTCCAATGTGACATAAAATCTAGGCATGGGATAAAAAAGTTTATTTGAAGAAAGTGTATTTTTTTGTCTTTGTTAATGGCGGTACAGGCACTTTTTTTTCAATATTTTATTTAGTTATAGAGTAATTTCCACATATTTCTGAAATTGGCCTCTGTACCGCCATTCTTTATTACATTACGAATATATGTGCCAAATATCTCGACAAAACATTCAAAATTAGAGACGCAATCTTGGAACGCGTTTGTTGGTATGCTGCTGATCGCTACTGTTTGCTCTTAAACTTAGTTTTTTGTGCTCTTTTCAAATGTGCAGACGAATTTTGAAAATTTTAATATACAGGGTGTTGTTTCAACGTCAGGTAATCTGCCCCAGGTAACATCTGAGCTGTGGATTTGACTTGTTTAAATGTTGAAAGTATGACGGCAAGTGACATGTAAACATGTTTCAACATGTAAACAAGTCAAATCCACAGCTCGGATGTTACCTGGGGCAGATTAGCTAAATATTTTAAACATCCATACTTAATGTAGCTTTTTAAACCAATGTTTCCTTGACGGACTTCTTTTACTGGGCTTTGACCCACATGTTTTTATTAAATAATATCTTGGTGGTTAGCATGTACATTACACGTAAGCACTGATGATGACTGGTAAACCAGTCTAAAACTAGTTATGTGATTTTGATGTGGCCCTTTTGAGGGTTTTTAAATATACCTTTTATACAGGATTTTACTGTTTATTTTTATATTATTTTGTAATTTGATGTTGACATTTTTAAATACTGAAAACGTTATGTGATGTAGCTCTTAAAGGGATTTTAATAAATTGTATACCTTTTACAAAGGATATTTCATTAAATATTTGTTTTATTAGTTAAAAACGTATACCTGTATTTAAGTGTTAAAGTTATTTTATTAGTTTTTATCTGATAAAGAATGGTAATCACGTTTCCTTCGCTTCGTTCAGAGGCAGAGCATAGACGGGATGTGGATGTGGAGTGACTAACCAGTAACCACATTTGCGTTTCCGGGGCCATTTTTATAATCGCTGTCGTCGATTGTTTCCAGAGTGGGACTACGAATTCAAAATTATTTCTATAAAAGTAATGACACTTGATTGTAGACTCTGCGGTTTTTTATATTTCTTGTGGAAATTAATATAATGGAAAATATAATTGTAAACTTCATAGTATGATAGAATTGATTCAAAAAATCACATAACCCAGACATACAAAGTGAAAGTTATCCTTCAACACCAAATTGTTCTATATGGTCCATATAATATTCAGAAAAAAGTCACACCTTTTTGAACGTCGGGTTTGGGGGGAGAGGGGGGAGAACTCGGTAAATTCGTAGTTTTTTAAGTTTTTCTTCAATATTTCTAAAACTATGAGGTTTAGGATGAACAACCTTCTATACAAAAATGTTCTACATTAAATTTGAAATAAAAAACGACCCATACATAATCCTTCTAAAATGAACGGTTCCAAAGTTACAGAGGTAGTATAGTATAATTGGTCCAAAAAAAGGCCCAACCCAGACATCCACAGTAAAAGTTTTCCTCCAACACCAAATTGTTCTAAATGGTCCACATATTGTTCAGTAAAAAGTTACACCATGTTGACGTTTCTTTAAGGGCTTATTACTAACATATCATCGGCCACTGAAATAGCAAATCCTGTTAATGAAAATTTCTTTCAATCAGTAAAAATATTATAAATTGCCCAAAAAATATAAAAAGTATCGAAAACCAGTATCGAAAACCTCCACTTTTCACCCTCCGTAACTCTGGAATCGTTGATTTTATAACAATTATGTTTAGGGCCTTTTTTGTTTTAAATTTGATGTAGAACATTTTTGTATAGAACATTGTTTACGCTAAAGCATATTTTTAGAAATATTGACGAAAAACATAAAAAAACTACTAATTTACCGATTTCTCCCTATCTCCCCCCCCCCCCCAAACCGGACGCTCAAAATGGTGTAACTTTTTACTGAACAATATCTGGACCATATAGAACAATTTGGTGTTGGAGGAAAACTTTTACTTTTAATGTCTGGGTTAGGCCTTTTTTGGACCAATTATACTATACTACCTCCGTAACTTTGGGACCGTTCATTTTAGAAGGATTATGCATAGGGCCTTTTTTTATTTTAAATTTAATGAAGAACATTTTTGTTTAGAAGGTTGTTCATGCTAAACCGCATAGTTTTAGAAATATTGACGAAAAACTTAAAAAACTACGAATTTACCTATTGCTCCCTCCTCTCCCCCCCAAACCCGACGCTCAAAATGGTGTGACTTTTTTCTGAACATTATGTGGACCATATAGAACAATTTGGTGTTGGATGATAATTTTCAGTTTGGATATCTGGGTTTGGATCTAGTTATACCATACTATCATTCCATTTTAATGTACGTCATCAGTACTTATAGTCCAGGTTCTCAGGACTCAGGCCCATTTTCACCATTTATTATTCACAAGCTAATTTTTCGTGAGTAATTTCATTTTGATGAAACACCCAACTTTTGTCCTTACAGCAATTTTTGTTTGTGGTAGCTAATAGCGGTATTCTTCTTCTTCTTAAGCCTGTTTGCATCCAGTCCTGGACAAAGGCTCTCCATAAGTTCTCCATTCTTCTCTGTTTTGTGCTATTTGGCAGTACCGGCGCTAGCGTATAAGAAAAACTAACATAGACGCCCTTCGGTTTTTACTTTATCGTACTACATACGTAGTATAGTATAATAGATAAAGTTATATAGGATCGTGCAAAAAAAGTTTTTCAGATTTCACTTTTTTTCGACGTTTTGAGTCCCCATGAGTCTAAAAAGCAAATAAAAAAACATGTCGGAAGTATGTACGTACGTACGTATGTACGTATGTCCGTCCGCTATAACTTTTCCCATGCGGTACGATTCATTTTCAATCAAATTAAGTCAAAACAGAAAGTGAAACGTACGCCGATGTGTGTAGTATATAGTATACAGTAAACAAAATGTATATATGTTACAGTTCAAGTTGATTCTCAGTTAGAGTTGACTCCAACTAGTTGGAGTCAACTCCAACTGAAACGAGCAGTAAAAGTTGATTTTAAAAATTTAAATCAACTTTTACTAATTGGAGTTGACTCTTGCTGGATCGATTCAGTAAATGTTGATTATACGAGAATCTCAAGTGTATTTTTGATGAGTGTGCGTTTCTCTGTTTTGGCCGTTTCAACTTCTTATTAGTATAGTCTGTAACGTCGCCCCCGTTAGGTAAATTATTCTGATTCGATTTTTTGCACAAACTTACTCAAAGAAATACATCCGTATAACAATCCTTATAACAAATACACAGGGTGTCACGCGGTACCGCGGTCGAAAAATTGTTTAACCAATTTTTGTTAACCAAATTCACAAAAATAATTTTTATCTACTCTATCTCATATTATGTAAAGCAGCGGTTCTCAATCTGTGGTACATGTACCACCGGTGGTACATATCATTATTTGCGGTGGTACACAACACAAAACACACAAAAACTTAAAATAGAAGTACATAGTAAGTCTTAAGAGGAAACAGTAGCGATCAACAGGTAGCGAAAACGCGTTCCAAGATTGCGGCTGTAATTTTGAATATTTTTTCGAGATATTTGGCACACGTATTCGTAATGTAATAAAGAATGGCGGTACAGAGCCCAATTTGAAAAATATATTAATATGTGGAAATTACTCTGTAATTAAATACAGTATTAAAAAACGAGCCTGTACCGCCATTAAGAAGGACAAAAAAATACACTTTCTTCAAATAAACTTTTCTATCCGATGCCTAGATTTTGTGTCATTTTGGAACTACTAAAATTTTTTATTTCATTAGTAGTTCCAAAATGACACAAAATCTAGGCATCGGATAGAAAAGTTTATTTGAAGAAAGTGTATTTTTTTGTTCTTCTTAATGGCGGTACAGGCTCGTTTTTTTAATATTCTATTTAATTACAGAGTAATTTCCACATATTAACATATTTTTCAAATTGGGCTCTGTACCGCCATTCTTTATTATATTACGAATACGTGTGCCAAATATCTCGAAAAAATATTCAAAATTACAGCCGCAATCTTGGAACGCGTTTTTGCTACCTGTTGATCGCTACTGTTTCATCTTAATTATACAATCTAAAAATATAGAAATATAATAAAAGAAACTTTAGATGGTACATGACTCAAAAAGATTGAGAACCGCTGATGTAAAGGTTTTTACATTTTGCTTTTAGACGTAAAAAGAATTTTACTTTTTGACATAAATTTTATTAATAATAAGATAAATTTTGTTCAATATTTTTAATAATTAAAGTAAATAAATTTTAATTTCACTCAAATAAATAATTGATTGCTGCCATTGACCACTTACATTCAATCTCGGTTAATTTGATTAATAATCGCGGCAGGTAAAGTAACATTCTTCTTTCAATACAATAAAGTGTTACTTTACTGCCGAAAATGATGGCAAATGAGTACAATAATGAATGATTTTAGTGAAGTCAGAAACTAAAAAAAATCAAAGATTAAAGCTACCTCTATAAGATCCTGAAGAAATTTTTGTCATTATTTCATTAATAAGATATTATTTTTAATTATCAAAAATGACCGCTAAGCGTGTATTGAGGCGGCCGTCAATGTGAGTGCCAGTGAGATTCACTATTGGACGGCCGAAATGGTGCATCTCTTTAGCACTCACCATTGACGGCCGCCTAATACGCACTTAGCGCTCATTGTTAATAATTATAGATGAAGCTTTGTAATAAAATAGTGACAAAAAATTTCTGCTGGATCTTGTAGAGGGGGTTATAAACTTTGATTTGGTCACTTTCTGATTTTCACAATAATGGATTTTAACCGAGTTATTAAGCCTTGAAAATGGCTATTTTCGCATTTTTCAAATTTTAAATCGCGTATAACTCGACAACAATCAATTTTAGAGAAAAATCACAAAATACTCAGAATAACCCAAATGATCTAAAAAAAATTACTCGAAGTGAAAAAATTTTTTTTGTGAATTTGTCTAAAGAAATTGTTTAAACAATTTATCGATCAAGGTACTGCCTGGCACCCAGTAGATTTGTTATAAGGACCTCTTTTTTAGTAAGTTTGTGCAAAAAATTCTAATCGGAGTAATTTACCTAACGGGGGCGACGATACAGCCTAGACTAATTTGAACATATTCAGTAACATTTAATTTCTAGAATCGGCTGTTTGTGTGAATCAGAATCAACTTTTACTAAATGGCATTGTGAAGAGTATACTCTTCCTAGTTGGAGTCTACTTTTACTAGTAAATGTTGAATATAAATCTTCATTTTATATTTATAATCAACTTTTACTGAAACCAGCCGTTAGAGTTGACTCCAACTAGTTGGAGTCAACTCCAACTGGATAATCAACTTGAACTGTAACATATACACATCGACGTTCGTTTTAATTTATGTTTTGACTTAATTTGATTGAAAATGATTCGTACCGCATGGGAAAAGTTATAGCGGACGGACTATATGTCGTCACCGCCCAGCAAAAACTACCGGACTGATTTGGATGAAATTCGGTATGAGTAAGTTTAAGAGAATTTTGTCGAGAAACTAAGCTATAAAAAACCTCTCAAAGGGGGGCCGAAATTGGGGGGTTATTTAGGGCCCATTTTTGCAAATTTTGACCGAAACGAATGAAATTTAACTCAAAGTTAGCTCGTCTATAGGTAAATAGAAATACGGAATTTGACATTTCCAAATTCAAAATGGCGGCCAACATGGCCGACCGCCCACCCGACACATTTTCCTACCTATCTAAAAACTTGTTTAAGATAAGTTTAATTTGAAAAAGTCGTTATAAAGCCTAAAGATGGGGCTATAAGAAGAATATTATCGTTTTTCAGAAAAAGTTATGGGTTGCCTATATTTAAGGGGTCAAAATTTGACATAACTTTGAACTAGATTTTCTCAAAAATGGTTCCAATGAATTTGTTTATTTTTTGATATATTTTTGATATCCTTTCAGTAAATTGAATGACATTAGTCAGATTTCGTAACTTCCCATAGGAGGGGAGTTAAGAATTTTATATAAAAAAATATTCGAGTGCCCGTAACTTGGTTCGTAATAGAAACTAAAATTTGAAATTTTCCATACATATATGGTACTTTATTATCTATTATCACAATACATTTTACCCAAAATGTGGCTTCCGGTTAAACCGGAAATGAAAAAAATCTTAATTTTTTAAAATACGCCTTGTATATGTTTACATATCTTGAAAGAATGCAAAATTACCTTTCCAATGACATAAAACTTGTTGCTCTAGCTCAAAAACTCATTTACAGTAAATAGAAATTTTGCTATAATCTTGTGTGTGTCCTCTTTCACACGATCATAGCAGAGCATTATTATAGGGCAGTCAATGAGGGTATTTGGCTCCGAATTCCATCCTACTACATCGATGTACTTGATATTTTCACAGTAAGTAGGGAATAGCTCAAGAAACAAAATCTACCCTATATACTATGGCACTTTTATCTTGGTTCGGTTTCCGCCCCTTCAAAGGGGTTGAAAATTCTTTGGTCAAAATAAGCACGGAAGTAGCTAGAGAACTTATTTCTAAGCAAAAACTGGTCTATACTTTTTTTTGAGAACTCGATACTTTTTGTGTTATGCGTAGTTGAAAATTGGCCATTTTCATTGAAAAATGACACCTTTTCGGACGGTTTTTTGTGAATACCTTAAAAACTATGCATCGAACTAAAAACACTATATAAAATACATTTAACATGCATTTAATGTATTTTGCAATAGGGACCACTAGAACCATTTCCAATTAACTTTATGGCAACCTCCAAAGTTAAGGCTTAAAACACCAGCCGAAGACCACCCTAGGATGCTGCAGCAGTGAAATCAGCAAAGGAAAAGCCGGCCGAACGTCGAGAACATCACACCAAAGAAGCAGGAGAAGTCAGCAGAACATCCGTCGACTAGAGTCCACAACAACGGGAACTCCTGGGAAAGTTCAGTTAAGTCCATAGTTTCTTTCTTGGCTTAAACATCGATCCCTGATTCGCTGATTGTAATTTAATTTACAAGTTTTCAGTTATTAATTTAGTTACATGATAAATATAAGCAATAAGATGTAATTAAATATCTAATAGTTGAATAAAGAATATGTGTCGAAAACTTTTTGTTCCGTCAATAATTCCTAATTTCTTCATATTAATTAGTTTATGCCGAACAACACCCCTGAGGGGTTTCAACTTGAAGAAGGATGAGCTAGCCGCTTCACAATTGGCATACATTTAACACCTCATGGTGGATGAGGCATACATTTAACACCTCATCCATCAGAATTTAAATGCATTGTTTTTCTTTTGCAATACCTTTTAATATAGTGTTATTTCTACTTTCAAAAAGTTGAACGGGTTTAAAATTAATGGTTTTTGTAAAAAATGTGATCAAATTATAGAATGCATTTTTAAATTTTCTTAAGAATCTTCCTTTTTCTCCATGTAATTCGAAAATAAAAATGTTCCACCCCCGAAAAGTGATGGGAACCGCCCCCATGATAAAAGCGCTATAGTATATAGAATAGACTTTGAATCAGGAGATTGGGCTACTCCCAAAATTTCATTAAAATCCATGTAGTAGGATAGAATTCGGAGGTAATATCTTGTTCTTAATCTCACGCATTGACTGGCGTAATAGAAATAGAAAGAAATGCAAATATTGTAAACTATTAATTTCTCAGAAAAATGAACCAATTTGAGTATGACTATAATAATGTAATAGAAATATCTAAAGTATGACTATAATATTCTATTGATGTATGCAATAATCTATACATCTATAGGATGTCCCCGAAATATGACATCGAACATTTTCTCAAATGCAGGAATTAATGATGCGTAGAACCATAAAATATTTTCAAGTATACAAGGTGTTTCTAAAATATCAAAATAACGAGTAACTTTGCTATTTTTATAGAATGCCAGTATCTAGTACGATAACGATAATAGATCAGTACGATAAAGTTCTCGGGCGGCCCTTCCTTCCAACGTTTTTAAATTGGTATTTGTATAACACCAGCCGAAAAAAATGCCCATTTTGTCGCCTCTAAACAGGGGCGCCCGCCTGCAGTGCATCCCTTGCAGGCCAGCTATTTGGTACCAGTTTCTTCCAATGTTTGCTTTGATGTCGTCTAGCCATCGTTTTTGTGGTCTTCCTCTGCTACGACTGTGCCCGCGTGGTCTCCAATGTACAATGTTTCTTGTAGATCTTTCGATATTTTGTCGTGCCATGTGTCGTACCCAGTTCCATTTCATTTGCGAAATTGTTTCAATTACATCTTCCACCTTCGTTCTTTCTCACGTCCTCATTTCGTATATGTTCCCCCAGAGATACTCCTAAAATAGCTAGTTCGATCACCCTCTGTGTCGTTCTCAATCTATAGGCTGATACCTCTGTAAGTATCATGGTCTCCATTCCATAGACCATAACTGATAGAATACAACTGTTGAATACCCTTTTCTTTAGCTTTATTGGTATATTTTTGATTTTCAACACATCACTGAGTCTTCATACTGCTGCTCAAGTCATTTGGATTCTTCTAGTTATTTCTGCCGTTTAATTTTGTTTGATTTTGTTTGCCAAGTTTGATCGTGTGACCTGTACTCTTCGACACTTTCGATCTGACTTCCATATAAGTCGATTGTGATCTCTTGATTTGTCATCACTTTTGTTTATCATCACTTCTATTTAAATTCATTTTTAAACCGACTGTCAGATTCTGGTTTAAGCTCCTTTAGCATGTATGTAGATAATATCTTCTGGTATTGTTGCTTATGAGTACTATGTCATCGGCAAAAATCTGCCATCCATTTTAATTCCACGTTGTTCCAAGACTATTTGTTCCAATAATACCCCCACATGGGTAGCAAGGGTGAAATATGTTAATTTGGCGCTTCTCAAAAATTTATTATTACATAACTTGTTTTTGTTTTTTTTATTCTCAAGATAGTTATCTCAATTAGCCGAACAAATATTTGTCCTACAAAATGTAAGGTCTTATTAAGAATCCCCCTTTCCAACATGTATCATTATCGAGGTCATGAAAAATAATAATTATTAACCATCTGCGTATATTTAGTGTAGGTACTTTATCTTTAGTTGAGTTTGTCTTACATATTTCGCATTAGGTTAACTAGATGGTTGGGTACCATATTTTCCTTTATACTCGAGAGGGGATCCCATTTTACTGAATTGAAATCCTTTGTGTTATCTACGAAACAAAGTATCATTGGTATTTTGTGTTCCGTCACTTTTTCTATTATCTCTCTGGTGTTCAATATCTGCTCACGTGTTCCTTTTCCTGGTACGAATCCGCATTGTTCTTCTGCTATCTCAGGAAGTAGAAAGCTCTTTAACTGTTTGTGACATAATTATGTCACAGACTGTTTTCAGCTCCCAGCCTAAGTTGTTTACCAAGTAACCTTTTTATGATTTATGATGTTCTATTCCTTCTCGACTTTTGGAGTAAATTCTTTCTTGTTTCTTGTAAATACTATTCGAGATGTTATTTATTTCTAAAACATTGAATGTTATATACATAGTAGATTTTTGTAATTAGCAGGGCAGTTGTGAATTTGAAAACGTCGGTGTACTTTGATATGTAACGGGCGCGGTATATTTTTGAATTTGTAATTAGATAAATTATTAGATTTGGTGTAATAAATAAATTAGATATCGTAGCTTGTATAATAAAGGATATAAATTCAGTTTTTTTTTATTTGTTTAGATGTAAGGTATTAAAAATAAATAAAGTCAACTAAAACTAAACATTAGTGCCTACTAGAAGATTATAGAAAAGTAAAGTTTTGTAACATGTTCATTGATTATGTGTGTAGCAGGATTTTGCTTGCATTTGCTGTATACGGGGAGACAAAATTCCTGTTATAATTAGTATTGATAAATATACGATAAGCAACTTTTTTAAAATAATAAATATTTTAAAATTTTGTTCGAAAATTACTATTTCGCTCCTGAATGCTATTCTGATACTTACAATAATAATTGTTTTGTTTGTCACCAAGCTTAGAATATTCTGCTGAAAACTGTCTCTTATTATTCGCTTTATATTGTAGCTGCAATACATTGTATTAGGCGTCCACTTCACCATCTAGATAAGAGCAGTCATATTGATTTTACAGATACAGTTATCTGTAATGTTTAGAGTGGCAAAAAATATACACCTATTTTGAAAATAGAGAAAGTGTTTCGTTGATTTAGAGTTGACCTTCTGTTATCTTTTTTTTGCTAATTAATATGAGCTTTACGTCCATATTGTTGACTGTAATACGTGGATTTTTCACAAGAACTTGTAGATCTTCTAGGCTGTCCACAAATACTATGGTAGCATCTGATTTTTTAACTGATCCATACAATTAATACAATTTCTTAAATAATTAACTCGATTTAATTTACAATATGTATTTGATTGGAGGGCATCTCAATAAATGGTCATAAAATTAACAACATACGTTTGTCAGATAACACTTAGGTATATATATATATATTGATGTGATCTTGATTATTGATATGAGATAATAATTTTATATGTCATTTAATTTAATCAATGCTTTAATAATAATCTAATTAATTTACCAGATCATATATCAATATGTTTTCAATCTCAGGGCTTTTTATAAAATTAAGTACTTACATACGTGGCTTCTAAGTATTTCTTAATGGTTCCTAATCGGGATAGGAAAGAAAAGAGTAAAATAATAACACATATGGGTTACAATTGTAATCAAAATATTGTTTATTTTATTTAAATGGCAATCACTGCTTAATATTTGCTATATCTTATTATTCTTAAACATAACATTTACACATGGGAATCTTATTTCCTTTTGGTTTCCAATTGAAAGTTTTTATTAACATTTAACTATTATGATTTATTAGCAACAATGCTATTTAAGTTTGATGAAGCTTTTCTGATATTATTGATTATGTTTCTTCAATTTTAAATGTGGTATTTAATACGAAAAACCCATACATTCATGTCCAAACAAATGAGACTGACCTTTTTCTGGTGAACTGAGAATGTCTTCACACAAGACCCGTTTCCTGCTATCCTTGGCTGCAATCAAAACCTCGTCCTGGCTTCCAGTAATGTTCTCCTCTGAAACTAGCTCGTATAGCTCTCGCTTCCTGCTTCTGTCGTGATGCTGTGTTCTACCTTTTTCGAAACTGCAATCAGCTACCGGGAACTCTTGGCCCAAGGAGGTTCCTTTACTCTCAACCTGGCCTACCTCTCGTTCCACGATAGATACTCCACACTCACGGAACTACACCGGCTTTCTCACTCTCCGTACACTACCGTCTACGACTCGACTTCACTTCTCGACAGCTCAAAACATTCTGATCTCTCTTTGTCATTCATTCCCCTACTTTCTAAATATCCCTTCCAGATTCACAAATCAAACTTCCACCACCAACTCTCATTCGCAGTATTCCTCAAAACCAATTTTTAAACTTTCTAAATATGCTTAATGGATTTCAAAGAAAATAGTTAATTCCCATTCTAAAATTACTTTCTACTATATACAAATTTTAATGACCTATTCTCTATTTCCACTTAGTCTTATTTAGCATCGGCTAATGACCGATCCTTCCGCGAACAACGATAATGGCCTATTATCGATTTCACTTGAGTCTTATTTAATCACTTCTTAAAATTAAATATAACAATTTGTTGTATACAGGTTGTTCTAAATTTATATGCCCGTGGTTGAGAAAATTGAAAATATTTTATATTAAATTGAATTTTGTCTATAATTATCAAATTTTAATTTTCATATCAAATAGAAATATAACAAATCCCCGCCTTGTATTCGATAAAATTTATCTGCATTTTTAAATAAAATTTTCTCGAGGCAAAACCAACTCCCTGTATATTTCCTTACTTTAATCTACGTCTTATATCCTAACTTACTATCTACTTCATGTAATTCTGTCTTTTATTCGTGATATTTGTATACATCGTGAATATTATAAATTCCTCGGATCTTTTCCGAGTTCCTGTGCCTCAACTCATAACTATTTATCCCATTTTCATTATTCACGATATACGGGCCTTCGAAAACAGGCATCAACTTTGCGCAAATGCCCACAGGAAGATTTGATACTCGTAATGCCCTCACGAGTACTTTTTCACCCTTTTGGAAAGTCACTGGTCTTCTTTTTCTATTTTGTTCCTGTCTTTGGATATATTTTTCGTTGCTTCGCCGTAATCTTCTCTGTACGGTTTCAATCACCTGTTGATATTCTTTTGGCTCTTGGTCTTCCCATGGCCTTATCGGCAATACACCCTTCATGATGTATTCTGGGGTCTTTAATCTTCTCGCGACTTTCTTGATTTTCTTTCTCTTAGACGTGATTCTCTTATTTGTAGGAATTGGCATAAACTATCTATGTCTTTGTAGTTTTGCAATGTGATATGGTCTTCCAGCGTTTCCTCGAAATGTCTTGCAATCAGTTCGACTAATTGTTCCGATGAGTAATTATATTGTAAATGTTTTGCATTATTGTAAATTTGCAAAGCATATGTCCTTTCTGATATACCCATCCTATCATTGTATTTCCCATTTTGCAATTCCTTGTTAATTTCCAATTGTTGGACTTTTCCCCAGAAATAATTCAAAAACTTTTGTTCAAATTGTTGCCAACTGTCAAATTCTTCTTCTTTGCTATCGAACCATAGGCTTGCTTCATATTTGAGATGGTTTCTGATAGTTTCTTTTGCTGTTTCGAAATTTCCGATGTGCTGTATTTTCTTTTTCAGGCTATTTATGAACGGCACTGGGTGTAATCTTCTTACGTCCCCGCCAAACCTTATCTTCACGTCATCTGTGCTATGTATAACCATTTCTCTTCTTTCTCCGACATTTTGTTGAGTATTGATTTCCGCAATCTTTCTTTCCACTTCTTCTATGTCTGCTTGAATAGCGTTTTGCAACTTGTTTTCCAAACTTTCCATTTCTTTTTTCTGGCAATTCGTTATCTCCTTTATTTTATTTTGAATTTTCATTTCTTGTTCTTTCATGTGATCCTTAATTTTCATTTCATACTTTTCTATGCGTTCCTCCATTTTCTTGTTGTTCTCTTCTATGGCTTGTTTTGTTTCCTTCAGATTTTCTTGCATTATTCTTTTTGTTTCATCCATTTTCTGTTGTGTTTCATCCATTTTTTGATCCAATTTTTGTTGTGTTTCATCTATTTTTTGTTGTGTTTCATCCATTTTTTGTTGTGTTTCATCCATTTTTTGATCCACTTTATCCATTTTCTTTGATGTTTCTTCCATGGCTTGTTTCGTTTCACGTTGATTTTCATCCATTTTTTGTTGTGTTTCTCTTTGATTGTCATCCAGTTTTTGTGACTGGAGTTGCATCAGTTGTAATAGTTTATCTATTCCTGATAATTCCTGATTTTCTGATGCCATGATTGTCGTGTCTAAAATATCTTCTTGGTCTGAATGTTCTTTTTGTTTTTTGTTGTCTTTGCTTTGGCTTCTTGTCACAGACATTTGTTTTCAAGAAGTACTGTCCCCGCCAAATATGAAATTTTACTAGTATGTTACCAAGACGACTTTTTCTCACCCAAATATTATAAATTGTCAATAAATATATCAAATGTAAATATCGTAAAAATAAAATATTAAATCAGTTATGTAAAATTTGTACCTAAAGAGATCTAAAATTTTATGTTATCAAATGTAAGTATCTCACTTTTTACCACAGGCATATAAATTTTCAAATACCGGCTTTACTCTTTCTATCCTTCAAATTTGCCACTAGAAATACTTAACAATGCTTTCCACGTTGGACGACAGTTGATGTGATCTTGATTATTGATATGAGATAATAATTTTATATGTCATTTAATTTAATCAATGCTTTAATAATAATCTAATTAATTTACCAGATCATATATCAATATGTTTTCAATCTCAGGGCTTTTTATAAAATTAAGTACTTACATACGTGACTTCTAAGTATTTCTTAATGGTTCCTAATCGGGATAGGAAAGAAAAGAGTAAAATAATAACACATATGGGTTACAATTGTAATCAAAATATTGTTTATTTTATTTAAATGGCAATCACTGCTTAATATTTGCTATATCTTATTATTCTTAAACATAACATTTACACATGGGAATCTTATTTCCTTTTGGTTTCCAATTGAAAGTTTTTATTAACATTTAACTATTATGATTTATTAGCAACAATGCTATTTAAGTTTGATGAAGCTTTTCTGATATTATTGATTATGTTTCTTCAATTTTAAATGTGGTATTTAATACGAAAAACCCATACATTCATGTCCAAACAAATGAGACTGACCTTTTTCTGGTGAACTGAGAATGTCTTCACACAAGACCCGTTTCCTGCTATCCTTGGCTGCAATCAAAACCTCGTCCTGGCTTCCAGTAATGTTCTCCTCTGAAACTAGCTCGTATAGCTCTCGCTTCCTGCTTCTGTCGTGATGCTGTGTTCTACCTTTTTCGAAACTGCAATCAGCTACCGGGAACTCTTGGCCCAAGGAGGTTCCTTTACTCTCAACCTGGCCTACCTCTCGTTCCACGATAGATACTCCACACTCACGGAACTACACCGGCTTTCTCACTCTCCGTACACTACCGTCTACGACTCGACTTCACTTCTCGACAGCTCAAAACATTCTGATCTCTCTTTGTCATTCATTCCCCTACTTTCTAAATATCCCTTCCAGATTCACAAATCAAACTTCCACCACCAACTCTCATTCGCAGTATTCCTCAAAACCAATTTTTAAACTTTCTAAATATGCTTAATGGATTTCAAAGAAAATAGTTAATTCCCATTCTAAAATTACTTTCTACTATATACAAATTTTAATGACCTATTCTCTATTTCCACTTAGTCTTATTTAGCATCGGCTAATGACCGATCCTTCCGCGAACAACGATAATGGCCTATTATCGATTTCACTTGAGTCTTATTTAATCACTTCTTAAAATTAAATATAACAATTTGTTGTATACAGGTTGTTCTAAATTTATATGCCCGTGGTTGAGAAAATTGAAAATATTTTATATTAAATTGAATTTTGTCTATAATTATCAAATTTTAATTTTCATATCAAATAGAAATATAACAATATATATATATATATATATATATATATATATATATATATATATATATATATATATATCAATCGGTTTTAAAACGTCTTGCGACGTTGTCCGATGCCTAATTTCCATGACACTCTATCATCCCATTGGCCCTCTTAGGTACACTTGCAAATAGTCAAGTAATAGAACTGATTCATCTTATAAATACGACTGATCGAAAACGAAAGTCAAATATTTAGTCTGCAATTAAACATATCAAAGACATAGATTTTTATAGTGCATAGACTATATAACAATCATCCACACATAATCACAATTGAGCGGTTTGAGGTAAGCTCATACTTATATGTGGGGTCGTTGATTACAAACACGTGTTATTGTAGGAAGAGATTAAACGTAGATGTGATGTAGCAAAAGTTGCCACAGCACAAATGGACGGACTTTCAAATTTCAAGAGCGTTAAAGATCAGGTTGATCAACTGCTTAATATTCCCAATACTGACCTACAGATGTGAATCTTGGACCCTGAGACAATCAGAAAGAAGAAAGATAGACGCCACTGAAATGTTCTGTTGAAGACGAATGTTACGAATTCCTTAGACTAATAATAATACTACGACTGTAGGACAAATAATTCAATTTTGAGAGTGCTAAAAGTTAGCCAGCGACTCTCCAGTAAAGTTCATCTCCACCAACAATTAAAATACTGTGGACATGTTATGGAAGCAGATGCAGAAAACATGGAAAGACTCATTATAAGGGAAAGGTGGAAGGCCGAAGATCACGAGGAAGATCCCCAACAAGATGGATCGATCAAATTACAGGAATATGGAAAAGACCTATGCATGAGTTAAAATAAATGACCAGAGACCAGTGATCTTTGGAGACGGACAATACACGACATCACGTCGACCCATAGGCGCCCATACCCAGGGGGGGCGAGGCCCCCCCTGGCTTGTCGGTTGCTTTAAACTATACATATATTGTCATTGTTCCGGATCAGGGAACACAAAACTTTACGAAAACCTCTAAAAAAATAAAGGCAGAATGAAAATTTGGGAATAGGTAGTTGAAATTGTCTATTATTATATAAGAAAAAGTTTACAATTCTACATCCCCTCCATTTTACAAAAATTGGGAAATATGGGGTGAAAAATATTTTCTCGGGAGTGAAAAAATATACGTTCAAACTAAGCCCGGAATTGGATAAAATGACTAATTCTAAGTAACTTTTGTTCTACAGGGTGCGCCAAACCTCTGGTCTTCTTTGATTACGGCTAAACTATGAGATATACAAAAAAAATGTTTATAACAAAACTAATGTGTATCAAAGAGGTCTATAATTTAAAATTATTTTCAATTATACAGGGTGAGTCAGAACGACGGTATGAACCAAAGTTGTATTTTTTTAAATGGAACACCCTATATATTAAATCATTTTTGAATATATTATTTAAAAATATGAAAAATTTGTATAAGGTCTTATAGGCCTAAAGTTAATAATTTTCGAAATATTTACATTTTTATTGAGAAAAATGGTAATATTTATAGGGTTGTGGATTATGTTTCCAAGGAAATAAAAATTTAGGTGATAGGTCAAAGTTTTTAAAATATAGTGTTATTTTTAAATAATTTAATATTTTTTACTTTTAGCCATAAAATATACAGTGTGATCACTATTTGCAAATACAAAATTTTCTCATTTTTTTTAAATGGGACACCCTGTATATTAGTTTTGCGTTTTGTAGTAAATATTACAACCTTTCTTTTGGTATAAGGTTGTATGTACCTAGCATGTTTCGTTTTGTCGATATTTAAATAAAACTATAGATTTTCGTGTTTGCGGATTTTTTATTTAAAAATTTTTTGCAAAAAAAATAATTATAATCTGGTTTTAGAAACATACACTAAAATATAAAATATGAAGATAAAAACGTAATTAAAGATTAAAATAAATCGTATGCTAGAACAATTCAATTGAATTTAATAAATTTAAATTATTTTACAAAAAATATTTTACCATATTAATGAATGCATAAATTAGTTACTAAATTAAATAAACAACCAAATTTTCAATCAACCGTAGTAATTTTTCTACTACAGCAACTTTTCTGTACCAAATTAATTGTTAGTTAAATTGTATTTAGTTAAACTTTTAATTTACCTTTTAAATTTACTTACATACATCTTGAGAATATAAAAATTATTATAAAGTATGCTTTGAAACAAATGAATGTTAAATGTATCATCCAAATTATTTATTAATATAAATAGTATTTACTGGTGTCACCAAAACTGGTAATACTTTTGTAGTTGAAATTTTTGTAACAATTTTTTATATTTTAAATTTTAATTTTTTAACCGAAACATTTTTGGATATGACATTTGTTTTGGGCGAAACCATTAGAAATTATTACCAGATTTTGTGACACGAGTAGGTACATAGATACTATTTACTTCTTAATATACTTCCATGACGTTCATTTGTTTCAAAGCATACTTTATACGTTCTCAAGATGTAGGTAAATTAAAAAGTTGTTAACTGATCTTACTCGTAAATACAATATAACTAACAATTAATTTGGTATAGGAAAGTTGCTGCGGTAGAAGAATTACTACGATTGATTTAAAATTTGGTTGTTTATTTAATTTAGTAACTAATTTATGTATTCATTAATATGGTAAAATATTTTTTGTAAAATAATTTAAAGTTATTAAATTCAATTGAATTGTACTAGCATACGATTTATTTTAATCTTTAATTACGTTTTTATTTTCATATTTTATATTTTAGTGTATGTTTCTAAAACCAGATTATAATTATTTTTTTTGCAAAAAAATTTTTAAATAAAAAATCCGCAAACACGTAAAATCTATAGTTTTTTTTAAATATCTACAAAACGAAACATGCTAGGTACATACAACCTTATACCAAAAGAAAGGTTGTAATATTTACTACAAAACGCAAAACTAATATACAGGGTGTCCCATTTAAAAAAAAATGAGAAAATTTTGTATTTGCAAATAGTGATCACACTGTATATTTTATGTCTAAAAGTAAAAAATATTAAATTATTTAAAAATAACACTATATTTTAAAAACTTTGACCTATCACCTAAATTTTTATTTCCTTGGAAACATAATCCACAACCCTATAAATATTACCATTTTTCTCAATAAAAATGTAAATATTTCGAAAATTATTAACAGGGTGTTCCATTTAAAGAAATACAACTTTGGTTCATACCGTCATTCTGACTCACCCTGTATAATTGAAAATAATTTTAAATTATAGACCTATTTAATACACATTAGTTTTGTTATAAACATTTTTTTGTATATCTCATAGTTTAGCCGTAATCAAAGAAGACCAGAGGTTTGGCGCACCCCGTATAGAGTTTTTTCACTAAGTCAATACTTTTCGAGTTATTTGCGAGTGAATATTTAATCTTTAACACAAAAAAACATGTTTTTGGACGGTTTTTCGCAGATAACTCAAAAAGTAAGTATTCTAGCGAAAAAAATATTCTTAATAAAAATATAGCTTATAAAAAACTGAAAGAAATGGTGTACGCATGAGATCTGCAGACCCAGTAGAAGCAGTGTTGTAGCTGTAGCTAATGAAAAGTAGGTTCTTCTTCGTCAAATTCCAAATCGAACATTTCAATGTGAAATAACCAAAAAACAGAGCACTTTCGGGGAAAATTCATTATAACTTTTTTAAAGTGTTTAAAAAGAGGTTTTTGTTTTAAAAAAACTTCTAACATTAAAAATAAGTGAGCTACGCCCAAAATATTGTTGATTCCTTTTATTTTTTGGTACAAAAATCGCGAAAATCACCCCCTAATTAGCTTCCCAAATAAAATTAATCGTTACCACTCTACAAGTTATGTACTTTACTTATGTATTGTTTATATTATCTCTAAGTTTCATTGGTACAAAGTGCTCATTTTTGAAAAAAAAGGGTTTAAAATAAAACATTTTCTTTATTATGAAAAAAAAAATGGAATTGTTCATGGAATTAATTTAAAAATTATTAGTAATACCAAAAATCTTAAAAAGTAATAAAATGTACGTTTTGCTTTTCTGATTTATATTTATACTTTTTTGTTTTCTTGTTAGACAAAAATTGGTTATGCAATGGCTGTTCAAAATTTGCCTAAACTCGTGATTAGTTACTCATTCAAGCCATTTTAACTACAGCTTTTTCAAAAATAAGCACTTTAAACCGATGAAACTTACAGATCATATAAATAATACATGGGCAAAGTAACTCGTCAAGTGGTAATAATAAAATTTCTGTGATGCTAATTAGGGGGTGATTTTCGTGATTTTTTACCAAAAAATAAAAGGGACCAACAATATTTTGCGCGTAACTAACTTACTTTTAATATTACAAGTTTTTTTTAAAAAACAAAAATAAACCTTTTTTTAAACACTTTAAAAAAGTTGAAATGAATTTTCCCCGAAAAGTGCTCCGTTTTTGGGTTATTTCACATTGAAATATTCGATTTGGAATTTGATGAAGAAGAACCTACTTTTCATTATCTACTACTCTGCTTCTACTGGGCCTACAGATTTCAAGCGTACAATATTTTTTCAGTTTTTTATAAGCCATATTTTTGATAAGAATATTTATACAAAATACAATATGCAACATAATTCATCTTCACGTCTGCCCCCCCCTAGAAATTTTATATGGGCGCCCTTGTAGACTAAACCCCCTCCGGGGGATCAGGAAACATTTAATGGTTATTAAGTTGATTTAAATAATATTAAAAGCTACAGGAAAATAGCTTCAGCACAACATTCTTCTTCTTCTTTACGTGCCATCTCCGTGACGGAGGTTGGCAATGATCATGGCTATTTTGATCTTAGATTTTGAATAGTTCGGTTGATGTGCATTCTTAACATTCCCTCAAGTTACGCAACTATGAGATTCTTCTCCTTCCTTTACTTCGCTTGCCCTGGATTTTCCCTTGTATAATTAATTGAAGTACAATGTTGTATAAATCTCTCATTCCGCATAACATGCCCCAGCTATTACAGGGTTCGTGTCTTGATGCATATTATTAATTTGCACAACATTAATTTAATTCTGTGGCCGTTTGCAAAAAGCTGATATGTCCACTTTTTGTGATTTGAACTTTTTTATGCCAGCTGATAGTGTGTGATTATATGCTCCATCGGCCCAAAGCAGATATGTCCAGTGTAGGTATTGTAAAATGTAGTTTACCCTCCATTTTTAAATCTGGATATGTCCACATGACCATATCAACGTTTGCCAAAAGCTGATATGTACCCTTGTCAGTTGTAAGTCATAAAATACTGCGCATGCCAAAAGCAGATATGTACACTTGTAGGGGATTTATCAGCTTTTGACAGACATTTTTTCTATATTTCTTGAACTTATCTTTTTTCTTTAGGAGCAGTATTTTTTTACTTTGTATAAAGATTTTGTTTTAAAAATTTTTAACTCTATTATGTTAACATTTTTTTTTATTTAGGAAGCTTACATTATAATATAGATTTAGAAGAAATAAAAAAGATACTGAATGCTAAATAAACATAAAAACTCACTGAAGGTAGGGCTGACTTTTATAAGTTATTTATTATAAGTTTATTTATTAATTTTTATAAGTTTATTTATTATAAATTAATAAATGAAAATAGTTTCTGTCCTTGTGGGATCGGTACTCACCGGAGGGACCGCAGACGTTCGGATACAATTAGCGTCTCTTTGCAAAGACAATGACGTCGACTTTGCAAAGTAACAAGACACTTACTCAACACACACACTACACATACTACACATTACACCTGAGTTAGTGATAAATTATACAATTACGTGGCTAAAGGTTCTAGTTCCAAACCAAGGCCAGAATCAGAAAAAAAAACTTTTATAAGTATACAGACTGTTTCTAAATAAGTGTGATAAAGTTTAAGGGGTAAGTCGACATAAAAAATTATGACAGTTTATGGGATGCTTCGTTTACGAGATACAAGGTGTTGAAATTTTTTTAAAAACTGACGATGTATTTATTGCTCTAAAACCGGTTGAGATATGCGAATGATATTTGGTAGGTTATAATATGTAGTTATTGCACATTTTTTGGCATACAACTAAGAATTGCCGTGCATACGGGTAACGACCTAAATTTAAAAAAATAGTTGTAAACGTTAACATATTTTATTTTTTGTATAAAAACAGCGCATCGTATGAGAAAAAGGTAAGATAGATGTTTTGTCGAAAATTGAAGGAGGCATCTCAGTAGCGTACTTTATTTTATTTAAACAAATTTAGACTATTACCCAGATGCACGCCAATGGTGAATAAAAAATTGTTAGTTGTATGTCAAAAAATGCCCAATAACTACCTCTTAAAACCCACCAAATTTAATTACAATGTTGCCAGTAGTTTATTTAATAAACGTTTGCCAAAAGTTGATATGTGCACTTAGATCCGTAATTTTTTTGCATTTTGCCAAATTAAGAGTAAACAGTAGCGATCAACAGGTAGCAACAAAATATAACTTCGGGAGATAGTATCATAAACTTTGGCAACCGTGGTAATCTTTGACATTATCTAAGATTAATATTTTGACAATATGGAATGGTAGTAATAGAAAACGATTTTATTATTAATAAATAGATATTTATAAAAATAAACCAAAATGGGTCAACATTTTATGTTAAGATAGGTATTTAGAAAGCTATTTGCATGAAATATCTAATAATAAAACAATAAACAATAATAAATAATCATTTTTTGTTGTGAAGCGAAACAAATTTCGATTTTCGCATAATTTTGGCACGGTTTTTAATGGACTTTTTCTTGGAAGGTTTCACTTTATTTTTCGTTTGATTTGCTTGTTCCATTTTGTTAAACTATTGATAATATTTTTAGAATAAAAAATCCTAAAACTTTATATATAATCGCATTAGAATTCGAAATATTTTTACGTAAAATATACTTACATACCTACATATAACTAAAACTCACAATTAACAACAATATATTCTTTCAAAGAGGCCAACAACTTATACAACAACAACAAATATATAATAAATTAACTATCAATAAACACTACTTTCCTGTGAAACAACAATAACGAATTCTTAAATTAACACACTACTGCACTGAACAGATATCGATAAAGATGACAGAACATATTAGAGAAAATCTGACGCAGGTTTGTCAAAATGACGGTGATAATTTCTCTATGTTGCCTAATTAGTTATTTAGTTATAATTTTTATAATATGTTTGATTTCTTGTTAGAAATAAAAAATTTTAGTAGTTCCAAGATTACACAAAATCTAGACATAGGATAAAAAAGTTTCTTTTTTTGTTCTTTTTAATGGCGGTACAGGCTCCTTTTTTCAATATTTTATTTAGTTATAGAGTAATTTCCACGTACTAACATACACTCCTGGCCAAAAAAACCTGGACACATTGAAAATAGGTCATTTTTGATGTCACGTATCTTCTAAACCTGTTGTCCGATTTTAGTGATTTTTTTAATATATTATAGCCTTATTCTTTAACAATATCGCTGTGATAATATTGTTGCTAGACCGGTAAATTGTCATTGTATACCGGGTGTATCAATCAAACTGTGTTTTTTTCTCAAAGTTCGCCACACCCTGTAGAATATTCTAGCAATTATAAAATACTAAAATTAAAACCCAACTATAGTTTCATCTTTTCTTAACATTTTGTTGTCTGATTCATTCTCTTATGTTGGATAATAAAAAAGTTAGGTACTTTAACAACTAGCCATGTTTTCATCAATGCAGGAAGATTTAAAATAAGTATAACAAACTTTAAGGGGTAATTTGCATGAAAAAATAATGACAGTTTGCTTTATAAACGTATGTTCGCAAATGCTTTGTTTCTGAGATACAGGGTGTTGAAATTTTTCTTACAAACTGACGGTTTATGTATTGCTCTAAAACCGGTTGAGGTATGCAAATGAAATTTGGTAGGTTTTAAGAGAAAGTTATTGCGCATTTTTGACGTACAATTAAAAATTTTATATTCACCATTGGCGTGCATACGAGTAACAAGACCGGGTAGTATGACCCGTATGCACGCCAATGGTGAATATACAATTTTTAATTGTACGCCAAAAATGCGCAATAACTTTCTCTTAAAACCTACCAAATTTCATTTGCATACCTCAACCGGTTTTAGAGCAATAAATAAATCATCAATTTGTAACAAGCAATTCAACATCCCGTATCTTGGAAACGAAGCATTTGCGAACATACGTTTATAAAGCAAACTGTCATTATTTTTTCATTCAAATTACCCCTTAAAGTTTGTTATACTTATTTAAAATCTCCCTGTATTGATGAAAAACATGGCTAGTTGTTAAAGTAACTAACTTTTTTATTATACAACATAAGAGAATGAATCAAAAAACAGAATGTTAAGAAAACATGAGGCTATAGCTGGGTTTTAATTTTAGTATTTTATAAATGCTAGAATATTCTACATGGTGTGGCGAACTTTGAGAAAAAACACAGTTTAATTGATACACCCGGTATACAATGACAATTTACCTGTCTAGCAACAATATTATCACAGCGATATTGCTAAAGAATAAGGCTATAACATATTAAAAAAATCACTAAAATCGGACCACAGGTTTAGGAGATACGTGACATCAAAAATGACCTATTTTTAAGGTGTCCAGGTTTTTTTGGCCAGGAGTGTATTTCTGAAATTGGGCTATGTACCGCCATTCTTTATTATATTGCGAATATGTGCGCCAAATATCTCGACAAAATATTCAAAATTAGAGCCGCAATCTTGGAACGCGTTTGTTGCTACCTGTTGATCGATACTGTAGCCTCTTAACAGAAAATTTATATGAAATTTGTAGCTAGGTTATATGTAAACTCATATGGATAGCTGTAAGAAAATTAAACTCAAAACCAAATATAATATTTCTAAAACTGTGGTATTATGGACGTGGTAGAAATTTGAATTTGCTCTCCTGAAAAGTACGAAAAATGTACATAATAATATCAGCTTTTGGCAAACGACCGACCACTCAATTTATTCCAGACATGCAAAAAAGTAAATAAAGTCCATTCAAATTATCGGATTTGAAAATCCCCTTCTTAAGCCTAGTAAAACGGGAAATTCTCCCACTCGACTGCCACACCTCACCCGACGCCCGACGTGGTACAAGTAATCTAAATAATCCTGACTCACCCTCAAAGTGGATTTACTCTTCTGCTAGGCCTGTAAATGTCGATAATCTGCATGCTAACATTTTCGAAAACAAAAGGATGACTACGCTTTTCCTCTTTTCTGATATTTTCTGAATGGGGCGAAAATTGATAATGTTCAATGGGTTTTACAAACAGAATTGCCGAACCGTAGCACACGTTCATTGGATGAGGAATTAGAGTCGGGGAGAATTGTTAACATAGTTAATAGAGTTTCACTAAGAATTTGGTTGTGTGGAAATAGTTATTTATGAAACAGTTCGTGAAATATGCTTTTTTGCGAACGCACGCGATGTTTAGAGCACGAACGACAGCGGAGCGAGTGCTATACATCGCGTAAGTTCGCAAAAAGTACTTCACGCACAGTTTCATACAATATTTTATCTACGATAAACAAATAAAAAACCTGTAACTAACTCTTTGTCACTGGAATTCATTTCTATTCAACAATTTTTAGAACTTTCACATTTAAAACTTCTTTCAAACCACTAAACTATCAAAACTTTTGTTGTAATTTATTGCTCACATGTCATCACCATAACAACGCGAAAGTTAAGGATATTTTTGATTATATGAAAGTGTGCCAAAAAACAGTGTGAAAAAGTACAAAAGTAAAATATTTTTATCTACTCTATCTCATATTATGTATAAGTTTTTAGTAATCAACTGTTTTTAACGGGAAACAAGCCACAATTTTACCAAAAATGATTTTATTAACGTTTCGAAGCCCAAATCGGGTTTGGCTGTCAAAATACAAAATACTACTAAAATAAACAAAAATGTTGTTGCTAAGTAAAAAAATTCTTCTAATAATTTATTTAATCTGACTCATTTATATTGGCAATTCAGACGTATATTATACATTTTAAAGTAGAACACTTTAAAATGATATCGCCAATATTTATGAGTTGCGTTCCTGGGACGACTTTACTAAAAGATAATTCATTCGATTACATGAAATCAATTCCAACTCAAGAATATCCGTTACAAAAAAAAATCATAACATGCGATCTGTCTTTAAAAAAATGCAACGATGACAGTAAAATTCTCGCGTTAGAGATTCCATAGTAAATCACGAGGGAAAACCAGGAAAAAACCTCGTGATACTACACCGACATCGTAAGTATTTAGTCTTACATTTAGTTTACTTTCAAAAAAATTAATACCAAATTCTGACTTTAATATGTTTAAATTATAAATAATATTAATAATACATAGATATACAATCAGTAATACTAAAATATAAAATTTGTACTAACTTGATATGTTATTGACTTACTAATCGTGGTATTTTCTTTCTATTGACTTCCTCTTTCATAAAAATATAAATATTGAAATAGCTTCAGAACAATATTAAGTCTTTAGTTTGTGAAAACTGTCATTATAGATAGCAGTGCGTGAAGGATTTAAAGTGTGCGTGAAGTAACAATGTATTTTTAAATGGGATTTACTTTTTCGCACTGTTTTTTGGCACACTTTCATATAATCAAATATCCTTAACTTTCGCGTTGTCATGGTGATGACATGTGAGCAATAAATTACAACAAAAGTTTTGACAGTTTTGTGGTTTGAAAGAAGTTAGAATTTTTAAATGTCAAAGTTCTAAAAATTGTAGAATGGACATGAATTCCAGTGACGAAGAGTTACAGTTTTTTTATTTGTTTATCGTAGATAAAATATTGTATGAAACTGTGCGTGAAGTATACTTTTTGCGAACTTACGCGATGTATTATAGCACTCGCACCGCTGTCGCTCGTGCTCTAAACATGGCGTGCGTTCGCAAAAAGCATACTTCACGAACTGTTTCATAAATATCTATTTTATGTAGTCGTCTCGAAAACTAAACTTTGGGTATGATTTAGTAAATCAAAAGTTCCACTTTATACAAATCGTACCGAAAGCAACGGTTTTTGGGACGATTTTTTTCACTTTTAGAACGATCTTTTTACTTTTAAAAAATATCAACTTGTATTGTTTTCACTCATTTTGAAAAGATGTGCAAACTGTGAATTATTAATGTCTGTCTGTCCCAGAGACCTTTGTAAACACAACTACTCCAAACTCCAAAGATGATACTAAAGGTGAGAAATTTGACCTCGGACTTCCGGTCTTAGAGTTGCAGCCGGAAGTACTGTTTTAAAGTCGCCGTAATAGTATAAGCGACATATTACTCGACGCGCCTTAGCAAGACGAGAATAAATATATACTTAAGGTGATACAGTAGCGATCAACAGGTAGCCAAAACGCGTTCCAAGATTGCGGCTGTAATTTTGAATATTTTTTCGAGATATTTGGCACACGTATTCGTAATATAATAAAGAATGGCGGTACAGAGCCCAATTTGAAAAATATATTAATATGTGGAAATTACTCTGTAATTAAATACAATATTAAAAAAACGAGCCTGTACCGCCATTAAGAAGAACAAAAAAATACACTTTCTTCAAATAAACTTTTTTATCCGATGCCTAAATTTTGTGTCATTTTGGAACTACTAATGAAATAAAAAATTTTAGTAGTTCCAAAATGACACAAAATCTAGGCATCGGATAAAAAAGTTTATTTGAAGAAAGTGTATTTTTTTGTTCTTCTTAATGGCGGTACAGGCTCGTTTTTTTAATATTGTATTTAATTACAGAGTAATTTCCACATATTAATATATTTTTCAAATTGGGCTCTGTACCGCCATTCTTCATTATATTACGAATTCGTGTGCCAAATATCTCGAAAAAATATTCAAAAATACAGCCGCAATTTTGGAACGCGTTTTGGCTACCTGTTGATCGCTACTGTTTCCTCTTAATGTTTTTGTAACACTTACGGTTAAAAAGGTATAACCGGAAGTGTCACCTTATAGTCACAGAAATAGTACATGTTATACAGGGTGTCCCGATTGGTCATAAATTATACCACACATTCTGGAGTCAAAAATAGTTCGATTGAATCATATTACCTTAGTACAAATGTGCTCATAAAAAAGTTACAGCAAGTTACAAAATGAAAATCGATTTTTTTCAATATATCGAAAACTATTAAAAATTTTTTATTGAAAATGGACATGTATCATTCTTATGGCAGGATCATTTTAAAACAAAATTATAGTGAGATTTGTCCTCCCCATAATAATTTTATGGGGATTTTGATCCCTTAAACCCCCCAAACTTTTGTGTACGTTCCAATTAATTCATTATTGTGGTACCATTAGTTAAACACAACGTTTTTAAAACTTTTTTGCCTCTTAGTATTTTTTCGATAAGCGAGTTTTTATCGAGATGCGGTTTCTTTTTTAATATATTTACATAAAAATTTTATGGGAATTTTGTTCCTTTAAACCCCCCAAATGTTTGTGTACGTTCCAATTAAACTATTATTGTGGTACCATTAGTTAAACACAGTGTTTTTAAAACTTTTTTGCCTCTTAGTCTTTTTTTGATAAGTCACCTTTTATCGAGATGTGGCTTCTTTTTCAAAATATACCTAAAAATATTAATTATAAATACATTTTCAGATTAAACAGGTCTCTATAATCATAATCGTACTTAACTATATACAAAAATATGTGGTGGATTCGATAAATATTCAAAATATCTCGATAAACACTGGATCGAAAAAGTCCTAAGCGGCAAAAATGTTTTAAAAACAGTGTGATTAACTAATGGTGCCACACTAATAATTAAATTGGAACGTACACAAAAGTTTGGGGAGGTTTAAGGGAACAAAACTCCCATAAATTTTTTATGGGGTACACAAATTTCACTTTAATTTTTATTTAAGATACTGCTGCCATAAGAATGCCACATGTCCATTTTCAATGAAAAATCTCTAAGAGTTTCCGATATATGAAAAAAAAAATGATTTTCATTTTGTAACTTCAAAGGGCTGTAACTTTTTTTGTGTGCACCATTGTATATAGGTAAGTGAGCTTCAATCAACCTATTTTTGACCCCAGAATCTGTGGTATAATTTATGACCAATCTTTTCGGGACACCCTGTATATCAATCATCGCGTAAACAGTCGAGCTCGAATTATTTAGTTCTGGTTTTGAACCAGAAAATCAGTACCTTTGATCGTCAAAATAAACGACTGCAGAACAAATATTGTACGCAACACGATCCAAAAGTGATTTTACGGGATTAGCAGGATTCCAAGACTTCGTGCTCATCCCATAAAATATCATTTTCGGAACTTGTTACATACATAACTATTTTAAACGGAATTTCTCAAATCAAAATGGTTTTCTAGAAACCATTGCATTGCATCAATTGTAACGTTATGAAGAACAAAAAACAGCGAAGTATCAGTAGCGACTTGATATGAAGAAAATATTCAATGGTAGTGTCTAAACGGCATCCGTTAACTAGTTGGAACGATCATCGCCTCGAATGCCAAAGTACCATTTAAAAAGTACGTACCGAGAAAAAAGTAGAACTTAAGAGATGTATTTCCATTTCTTGATCTTTGTACAGGTTTATAAACACAGAATCGTATTGCGAATATTTTTGCAACAGACATTCCTATGTACCACTTAAAATCTATAGTATGGTGCAAATGTTTAGAATAAATTCGTTCTTTCGTAAGCCAGAGACTTTAAGAAAAAATCCTGAAACAGGTCGATTTTTATTTTTAAATTATAAGTTTTTGACATATTATATCATATTAGTGACGTCATCCATCTGGGCGTGACGACGTAATCGATGATTTTTTTTAATGAAAATAGGGGTCATATGATAGTTCGTTTGAAAGGTTATTCAACATTACTTTTCGCTTAATTTCGATGTTCAAGCTGCCACACATCTGCCTCTTGGCCATAAGAACATTGAATTTGAGCGAAAAGCAATATTTCTTTATTAAATAAACATTTTTTTCTGTTTTATGGCAGCAGTAGAATGTATTTTAAATTCAATAAATTACATACATTCTTTTTTTACCGAATAGAGAATTGAATAACCTTTCAAATGAGCTAACACACGACCCCTATTCGTATTTAAAAAAAATCATCGATTACGTCATCCCGCTTAAATGAAATGACGTCACTAGTATGATACCTATATATCAAAAAATCATAATTCAAAAATAAAAATCGACCTGTTTCAGGATTTTTCCTTAAATTCGCTGGCTTACGAAATAACGAATTCGTTCCCAATATTTA
Source organism: Diabrotica virgifera virgifera (assembly GCF_917563875.1). Classification (NCBI taxonomy): domain Eukaryota; kingdom Metazoa; phylum Arthropoda; class Insecta; order Coleoptera; family Chrysomelidae; genus Diabrotica; species Diabrotica virgifera. The sequence continues at coordinate 76,459,358 of NC_065450.1, read as the reverse complement.
CATCATACTTTCTATTCATTTAGAACAAAGCAGCGGAATAAATCGATTTTTAAATAGTCATAAACATCATAAAAAAAGTCTACAATAGAAACATGGGTGGAAATGCTTAACTGTATTTACAGTGCATAAAATGCATCCAAAATGAATGAAATTTTTATAACCATATCGAATTTTATGAAAACAAAAAATTCGTCAAAATCAGTATATTTATTTTATTAAGTGCCAGATTTTGTTACTCGAGGGTTTTTGTGGTAGCCCACCCCCAGAGCACCTGGTGCCCAGCGTAACTGCTGAGGCACGTTCTTCTGAAATTTCGAGGCCTTCTGGCACTAAATTGATACAAACACACAGTATGTACTCGGGGGTTTTTGGGGTTGCTGAACACGAATAAGACGTAGGTGAAGGCCTCTACAGCTACAGTATCTGGTATCCAGGATAATGAAAAACAACGTCAATATAAATCTAACGGATCTATCCACCACTGGATATAGGTCTCAGACTATCTTGTATCAGTTTTATGTTACCAGACTATCTTGTTAACGGACGGCGTAGGGACCGGGCGACCCCACTGCCCAAAGGTGTTCTAACCTTTGCAGTCAGCCCAAGATACTTTTCTACGACCCCGGTAGAAGACATATCTGCTAAAGAGACGCAATATTTGTACAAATTGGTACATATCCATTTCACATCCTAACCCACTACCAATACGCATTGACCCGCGCGGTAGTCGGTAGTGAAACAGCTAAACCCCCTTCCTCCATTCATTTTATCCTGTACACACATAGTATTTCATCAATATCAATCAACATAATAGGATCTCTGGACAAATAATCCCGGACAAAAAATCCCCACAAATTAGCCCTGGACAAAAAATCCCCAGACAAAAAATCCCCACATAAAATCCCGGACAAATAATCCCCACAAATTTTTTTGGACAAAATATCCCCTCAAAAAATCCCGGACAAAAAATCTCCGACAAATATATTTATACTGTCGAATAGTTCTCTAAATGCAGGGAAAGATTCAAGTAAGGTGCAGCATAGGTAGAAGAAAAATGTCCTGGCTAAGAAATCTCAGAGAATGGTTGCCAACCTTCGTCACGGAAATGGCACGTACAGAAGAAAAAGTTCTCTAAAAGTTTTCCCGTGAATGCAATCAACGCAAATGTTTTTCAAGCTCAGTGCATGAGAGTTATAGACTGGGAGATGTTCTGAGCCCTGCCCTTTGCAATACTGGAAGGTTAGAGAAGGTACTTACAATTTGTGGAAAAGGGTTCCACAGGGTTCCTGTAAAAATTATATTATCCATAAAAAATGGGGTGTTACAATGAATTTCTGAGTCCTGCCTTATCCACAGAATGACAGGATACCTACTATCTAATTTATGAAGTAATTTTTTGGGCAGGATGGTTTCAAAAGGGGTAAAGGGGTTTATATTTATACAAACACGTAATGAAAATAATAAAATTTTCATGATTTTCCCATGAGTCCTGCCAACTAAATAAATTAAACATATTTATTTCAAAACTATCAAAAAGATGTTGGCATGACGTCTCCTAATGTTTGAATGTACTTGTCCCTGGGAAAATTTTCACCCTTATTCCGTGATTTTCTGAGTATTTCTGGGGATTTTTTGTCCGGGATTTTTTGTGGAGATATTTTGTCCAAAAAAATTTGTGGGGAATATTTTTCCGGAATTTTTTGTAGGGATTTTTTGTCCGGGGGTTATTTGTGGGGATTTTTTGTCCAGGGATAATTTGTGGGGATTTTTTGTCCGGGGATTATTTGTCCTAGCTTCACATAATAGTATCCAATGATAAGCTAAGAGACATTCTTGAAAGAAAGGACATGGATAAGAAAGATATGCGAATAATTCTCAATCTATATATCGGAATCAGAAAGCTATCATCAAAGTAGAAAATGAGACATCACAAGCAATATAAATATGTAGAGTAGTACGACAGGGATGCATTTTGTCACCACTGCTATTTAATGTATACAGTGAAAGCATCTGCCAGGAAGCCCTTTTGAAAGCAAACGAAGGAATCTTAATCAATGGAGAGGTTGTAAATAATATTCGATACATGGACGACACTTTACTAGTTGCAAGATCAGTAGAAGAATTACAACGATTACTTACAAACATAAATATTGCTTGCAACAATTATGGCATAAATGTCAATATCAAAAAAACCAAGTATATGGTCTTCAGTAAAAACATGACACAACCAGCACATATTAGTATAAACGGCATTCAAATTAAAAAAGCATCAAGTTACAAATACTCGGGAACTTTAATAAACGAAACTGGAGACCAAAACAATGAAATAAAAAGACGTGTCGAAATTGCCAGGTCCACCTTCATAAATATGAGAAAATTCTTCTGCAACAGAGATATAAGCATCCCTCTACGATTAAGAATGCTAAGAGGCTACGTATTTAACACGCTATTATACGGTGTAGAGGCCTGGACTCTCAAACAGAACAACTTAAAAAAATATTGAAAGTTTCGAGATGTGGTGTTACCGTCGAATACTGAAGATAAGTACGAAGGATAGGAAAAAACCCAGAAATTTTGTTAACGCTAAAACGAAGAAAACTCAAATATTTGGTCACCTGGTGAGAGGACATAAATACGCATTACTTCAAAATGTAATTTTAAAATAGAAGGAAAACGGAATCCAGGCCGTAGAATAATGTCATGGTTGCGGAATTTGAGAGAGTGGTTTGGCTGCACCACTAATAAATTCTAGGTCAGCTGGAAGTAAGGTCAGGATAGCCTTAATGATTTTTAATCTCCGATAGGAGTGGCACAAGAAAAAGAATAATTAACATATTCCTCATTTAGAAAAAATACCATTCTGATATAAAAACCACGAACTTTTCCGTTACTCTACTCGATATACAAGAGAATAATAGATTATACAAAAGTACATTTTCCGTACCAGAGCTAAAAATAAATCCCCAGAAGTAGGAAGTTGGCTACCGATAATCGTTTCAACAGATAATATGACTAATGAAGTGAATAAAAATGTCAATTTTTATTCATTTCATTCAACAACTGATAAATCACTATCTGTGGTTTTGAAACATTGTCTTTTAAATAAACTTTAAACTTTTTAAACTTTATTTGGTTTGTGAAGCTATTTCCTATTTCCTTGTGGAATTTTTATGTTATTTATTAGTATCTTTAATGTGAAAATTTCCGAAGTGGTGGAAGTATTTTTAACTCAAATTGTGGTTAGTTTCCATTAAAGATATAAAATAAAATATTTTGTAGTATTATTTATCATATTTTCGTATTATAAATGCAAGAAAATGCACTACAAGAAATTAACATCAATCTTCACGTAAATAATAAGACGATAGAACGAGTTCAGAATTATAACTATTTAGGGACAAACATTAATGAAACAAACGATTATACCAAAGAAAACGTGTACTAAAATGTTATGTATTTTCTGTTCTTTTGCATGGTGTGGAGACATGGACTCTTAATAACCAATGCCTCAATAGATTGGAAGCATTTGAGATGTGGACGTATCGAAGAATGCTGAGAATCTCCTGGACATACAGAATAACCAATGAGGAAGTACTAAGGAGAATACAGAACAGCAGGGAGATACTGGATTCAATCAAAATAAGAAAACTGCAATACTTGTGTCATATAACACGTGGTGGCAGGTATGGGCTCCTAAAATTAATAATGCAGGGAAATATTCAAGGAAGGCGCAGCATAGGTAGAAGAAAAATGTCCTGGCTGAGAAATCTCAGAGAATGGTTTGAATGCAGCTCAACTAAACTATTTCGGGTTGTAGTGTCAAGAGTTAGAATAGCAATGATGATTGCCAACCTTCGTCGCGGAGATGGCACGTAAAGAAGAAGAAGAAATTAATGCACCACCTTAAAAATTGGTCATTTTTGATGTCTCGAATTTCCTAAACCTGTTGTCCGATTTAAGTGATTTTTTTAATATGTTATAGCCTTATTCTTTAACAATGTCGCTGTAATAATATTGTTGCTAGACAGGTAAATTGTCATTGTATACCGGGTGTACCAATCAAACTGTGTTTTTTCATTTTGTTATTGATTATTAACATTTTGTTTTTGATTCATTCGCTTAGGTTGGATAATAAAACATTTGGGTACTTTAACAACTAGCCTTGCTTTTCATCAATAGGTACATGGTGTTTTTAAATAAGTGTGGCAAACTTTAAGGGGTAATTCTGCATGAAAAAATAATGACAGTGTACTTTATAAACCTATGTCCGCAAATGCATTGTTTCGGAGATAGAGGGTGTTGAAATTTTTCTTACAAACTGACGATTTATTTATTGCTCTAAAACCGGTTGAGATATGCAAATAAAATTTTGTTGGATTTGAGGTAATTATTGTGCATTTTTTGACATACAATTAAGAATTTTATGTTCACCATTGGCGCACGCAAGGATAATATTACCCGTAAGCGCGCTAATGGTGAATATTAAATTCCTAATTGTATATCAAAAAATGCGCAATAACTAACTCTTAAAACCCACCACATTTCATTTGCATATCTTAACCGGTTTTAGAGCAATACACAAATCGTCAGTTTGTAAGAAAAATTTCAATGAATCTTAACAAAAAGTTTTGTGTAATTCTAAATCAATGATTTTAGATCAAATTCTTTTGTTTTCTGCGAAAACCTACGTAGGCTGTGACTGTGTAAAAATCCCTTTTTTAACTTAATTTTCATAACCCTTTTTATAAGTCAATTAAACAGACTTCAGAACACGTAATTCACCAAAGAGATTTAATTTCATTTTACCGAAAAGTCGGATCTAATTTTTTATTAAATCCCTTGGTATATTTTTAACATTTATCCAATTCAGATTCTGGAAGAGAAGTTCCAAACAAATGTAACTCTCGTGTTTCAAAACCAGGAGAAGTATTCATCTTCATTTAAAGGCGTATACCTTTCTCTTCTTATATCCATTTCTGCGGCTTAGTGAATTAGGATCAATGGCGTACATAAATTTTATTTTGAAAGGATCTCTATTATCTAGAGCTTTGTTACACGTTGTTATAAAAATTTATTTCAAAATGCGCATCCATCTTCTTCGGTCTTCTGTTTTCTTCTCTAATTTTTACGATATACTTATCTTTCATCACTTTCCTCCTTCTCTGTCCATATTGCCCTCAATCTACACTACATCATTAGAAATTTAGACTCATTTAGTATCTGTTGGCTTAGAGAAGGCCTATGATACAGTACCCTGAAAAATAGTGTTTGTTATGCACACATTAACGCTATAACAAACATGTATAACTGAACAGATTTAACTGAAGCCCTCAAGGTCACATCAACGAACGTCTGTCGTGTCTTCTCTTCGCGGTTGCCGATAAATAGGTTTTAGTGTATATAAATGCAAAAATGGCCGTTAAAATGGAGAAAAAAAAAACATTCATACGCATTTCTTGTCACAAGAGGACGAGACAAGGATGTTCTTTATCCCCAAATATATTCAAAATCGACATTCAAGAAGCATTAAACAACTTTTTCTTCTTTAAGTGCCATTTCCGCGTCGGAGGTCGGCAATCATTATAGCTATTCGGACTTTAGAGACGACTGCAAGTTCATTTGATGTACATCCGTACCGTTCTCTTAGGTTGCACAGCCACGATATTTTGCGTCTCTCTATTTCCTTGAATCTTTCCCTGCATAATCAATTGGAGCAAGCTGTATCTCTCTCCGTGTGTAATATGTCTGAGGTATTCTAATTTTCTTGTTTTGAAGGTATTAAACAACTGGAGCAGAAAATTCGTAGGGATGGACCTAGAACTTGGGAATGAGTACATAACACATAACAAATCTTTCCTTTGCGGCCGATTAAGGGATAATGGCAAACGTTGAGGAATATATAGATTATACCAATCGAAAGTTGATTTAAAATGAACAACATGAAGGATTTAAAATACCGTAGACACATTAGAATCCAAACAACTTTTATGGTACGGGCATGTATGTAATGTGAATGAAACACGAACAAAGGTAAAACGGGGCCTTAAACTATGATAGATGGAATAGAAGAAGGAGAGGAAGACCACCATTAGAATGGAGCGAAGCAATCAAAGGAATTAGAGATAGAGCCATATATGAGGAGGAATGGACCGACCAAAAAGGTGGAGATCGCAATGCGAGATGCGACAGAGGCTGCAGAACCCCCGTAAGCATATATAAAAGAACAAAGTCAGTCACTATAAAAAATTCAATTAATAAGGCGTAAACTATAACGAGGAATATATAGAGGATCTAATAAATAAATATCAGCAAATTCAAAATTATTGTAATACATATATAGTGTTCTTAAATAATAATAAATAATATAAAAACAACACACGGGCTCACGGAAGAAATCAAAATCAATGTCGGCATTAGACAATGGGACAGCCTCAGTCCATGCCTATTTAATTTAATAATGGCTGAAGTTATAGGTAGTGTTAACAAAATAAATCAGGGATACAAATGGGTAACCGAACCATGAGAATAATTTGCTACGCAGATGATGCAATCTTAATAGCCGAAAACGAAGAGGAATTACAACGCCTACTACAAAAATTTAAAATAACCGCCGAAAATTATAACCTGGCACTATCTACAGAGAAAACCCAATCGATGGTAATATCCAAGAACAAGAACCCAATTAGATGTAAATTAGTAGTGGACGACCATATAATCTAAAAGGTAATGGATTGTAGATGTTTGCTCTGAACCCTTTTTCTTCGTTGGAGGACTGTAAAAAGCCAACGAGGGTATTCAGCACTTTTCGTGATGTCCTATCTTTTTTTGCACAATGGTTTCTGCTGTAGGAAATTCACAAGGTTTAAAGATGGTTTGATAGGTTCTTTATTTCAGCGCATTCCACAGCACTAAGCGAACGTAGATTCCACAAAAATATATTTTTTCTCGTTGAAATTATTTGATAGATATGATATTTTAATTTTCTGACTGTTGCTCTGGGTTACCGATTCCAAAAACTACTCGTCCCCCGTGAAATAGTATACGTACTTGTTTTACTTTAATTTATATTGACAATTTAAAATATTTTATACAAATTAGGATCGAACATACCGCCGCCCTTGAAGTTATATAGGGATACACTTCAATAAAGAAAGGTAGTGACTAATTACTTAAAAATCGGCTCGCTTAGGCTGTGGCTTGCAGAATTACAATGACTTATTATACAATACTTATACATACATACCTAAATACTACATAAATGAAAGAAAATTTAAAAGTAGTTGTTTCGGTTAAAGTAAAAAAAAAAATAAAAACCGAATGTTTATTGTTCATGGGGTAACGGGCACAGTTTAGTAATGCTACGTTTGATAGTTCCATTTGGGGTAGCGACGCTCACGACGCGCACAAGTCCGTCTTTGCCAGGATGAAGAGCACTTATACGTCCACGGGACCATTGATACGGAGGAAGACCATCATCCTTCAGGAGCACCATCTGTCCTTGTAATTTGGCCGTGTCTTTGCTATATCTCCACTTTTCTCGTTGCTGCAGAGTATGCAAGTATTCATTTTTCCACCTCGACCAAAAGTGCTGCATCATACGCTGCAAGAGCTCAAATCGGGTGAGCCGGTTGATCGGAAAATCCTCATAGTCTATAGCAGGAACCATGTTAAGCGGATGACCAATGAGAAAATGGCCTGGAGTCAGCACTTCCATATCATTGGGATCGTTGCTCATAGGAAACAGGGGTCGAGAATTTAATACACCTTCAATCTGAACTAAAAGAGTATATAATTCCTCATAGGATAAAGGATTGGAATTGTTTATAATACGGTACAAGTGAGTTTTTATTGATTTTATGGCACTCTCCCATAGCCCCCCAAAGTGTGGAGATCTGGCAGGAATGAAATGCCATGTTATTTTATTTTCTTGAGAAAAATCTCGGATGGCATTTGTTTTTAATACATTATATATACCTTGCAGCTCGTTGTTAGCTCCAGTGAAATTTGTACCATTATCTGAATACAAATCGGTGCATAGACCTCGTCTCGCAACAAAACGTCTTAAGATGCTCAAGAAGCATTCCGAAGTTAATTCACTAGCTAATTCAATGTGAATCGCTTTAGTAGTTAAACAAACGAATACGCAAATATATGCCTTAGTAAACCGACGATTTCGAAATTTCGATTCCTTAAGTTTAAATGGTCCAGCGTAGTCGACGCCAGAGCGCGCAAAGGGATGAGAGATATTGACTCGAGAGGGTGGTAAATCCCCCATTAAATTGTCCATGGGTTGAGCATTGCTTCTAAAACATGGAATACATTTACGAAGAACATTTCTGACCATATTTCTACCGTTTAATGGCCAAAAGGATTGTCTGACGAAGGATAGCGTCGCCTGGGCTCCAGCATGAAGGTTTCGCTTATGCTCATAAAATATAATTAATTCTGTCAGAGGATGCTTATGTGGAAGTAAAACCGGATGTTTAGCTGAGAATTGGATAGAAGCGTGTCTTAAGCGACCTCCCACCCTGATTATGTTTAGGTCGTCAAGGAATACGTTCAGAGAGCTTAATTTGCTGGAAGGTTTGACTTTACCATGAGACTTTAATTGGTGAATATCCTCAGGAAAGCTTTCTCTCTGAACGTGTCTAACAAAATGATGTGTGCTTTGGACCATCTCCGTTAAGGTGAGATCTCCAATTATCCGGAATTCCCTTGAAGTCTTGGCGTTGTAGATAAATCGAAAACAATAGGCCAGAACGTTCCGAAGTTTAGTATAACTAGAATATCTATTAACTAGTGAAGATATTAAGATTGAATGAGATACTTGAGATGATAGAACAATAGATTTTGGATTAAGTTCCATTAAATCGAGATCAGGAGTATGAGCTGTGAAGTTCGATATATGATTGTTTGAGGGCCAAGTATCCTGAGATTGCAACAAAAATGAAGGTCCATGCCACCATAAATCACATTCATGCAATTCGGACGGACTAGCTCCTCTAGATATTATGTCGGCAGGATTTACATTGGAGGGTATATGATGCCACTCATCTATTTTTGTCAATTGCTGGATTTCGGATACACGATTGCATACGAATGTTTTTAAAGTGCGAGGTTCAAGACCCAACCAGCATAGAACAATTGTGGAGTCGGTATAGAAATAAATTTTTGAGAAAGTAAGTTCTAAAGATTCGATTACGTTTTTAGTTAGGCGAGCAAGAGTAAGTGCTCCACACAATTCCAGTCTAGGTAGTGAAATAGCCTTTAACGGAGCAACACGTGATTTAGCGCACAGTAAATTGCTAAGTATACGACCATGTATATCAATAGATCGTACATATATGCAAGCTCCATATGCATTTATTGAACTATCGGAAAAGCCATGTAGCTCAATGTAAATAGTATCTTTCGTGGTGACTTGACGAGGTATATTAAAAGAATTAACGAGAGTAAAGTTGTCTATAAACGATTTCCAGATCTTATAGAGTTCGACAGGAATAGGATCATCCCAGTTAAGTCGCTGAATCCATAATTTTTGCATTAGAACTTTTGCTTGAACGATCATGGGCCCAAGGCAACCTAGAGGATCAAAAATAGAAGCTATGGTTGATAGGATTGTCCTTTTTGTAATAATGGATGGATTTGCTGTTATCCTTGTATTGTAGATAAATGAGTCAGTTAAAGAATTCCACGATATGCCAAGAGTTTTACTGTTTGGTGAATCTGTTATTATATATTCTTCTTTGTGATCGTCTACATTTATATCTGATAGCAGGGCCGTACTGTTTGATGAAAATTGTCTTAGATTGAAGCCATAGGAACTTAATATTGAAGTTAAGTTTCGACGAAGAGAAATCAAGCCTTGTTCAGTTGAAGCACCTGTGACCACATCATCGACATACGTATCTAGGTTGAGCTTACGACTTTCTTCAGGAAATGTAGCCAAAGAATGTATAGAAATTTCCTTTAAGCATCTAGTAGCTAAATATGATGAGCTTGCCAAGCCGTATGTCACGGTGTTTAACTGATAGATGGTAATTTCTTGGGAAGGATCATTTCGCCATATCACGCGTTGAAGGTTACGCTGTGCTGGTTCGACCAGTACTTGTCGATACATTTTGGCAATGTCACCGGTAAATACGAAGTTGTGCTGTCTAAATCGTAGCAATATGGAAAAAAGATCGCTTTGAACAACAGGGCCCACCTTGAGTGTATGATTTAGTGATATGCCGGTAGAAGTGGGACACGAGGCATCAAAAACGATACGAGTTTTAGTGGTAAGACTATCATTCTTTTCGACAGCATGATGAGGCAAATAATACAAAGAAGAAGAATCAGGTTCAAGATCCGAAATTTTAGACATGTGCCCAAGCTCGATGTACTGTGACATAAATTCGCAATAGGCTTGTTTTAGAATGGGATTTTTCTGAAGCTTCCTTTCGATTGATAGAAATCGTTTAAAAGCTATGTCATAAGATTTGCCTAGTTGTGCAATTTGAGGTTTAAGAGGAAGACTCACTTGAAAACGTCCAGTGTCGTCGCGAATTGTGGTACATTGAAAATGGACTTCACATTCTTCTTCTTCCTTAGTGTATTTAGAAGGAATCGTAATATAATTCTCTTCAATTTTCCAGAATTTTTCGATACAGGCCTGAAGAGGATCGGCCGATAAAAGAAAGCAAGAACTGGGACCAGAATGGTAGCAATAAGCTTGTGAAGGAACTGGGCCACTAACTACCCACCCCAATTTCGTTTGTTGTAAAAATGGTTGACCTTTATTACCCTTTATTTGTCCAGAACACATGAGATTAAAAAATAAACCTGCACCAATGAGTAGGTGTACTTCAGAAGGATCGTAGAACTGAGGGTCAGCTAATGTGATATTATTGGGTATATTAATATAAGAAGGGTTGATTGAATGCTGTGGTGTTAGATCGGTTATTTGATTAATTACGAGAGCAGGCATTTTGAAAGTGAAATCTCCGTTTAAAGATTTTACTTCTAATTTTACACGTTTAGTAAGTGAAGTTGTAACGTGATTTATACCTGTTATAGGTAGGTTAACATGCTCATATGGAAGATTTAGTTTCTCAAATAGTTCTTGAGTAATAAAATTGGATTGGCTTCCACTATCTAAGATGGCTCTGGCCAGTGTGGGTTGCCGATTTTTGTCAAATGTTTTTACTACAGCAGTAGCTAACAGTATGAATGAATTGGGATTTTGATTAAATGAATATAAGTTACAGGATGTCTCTGGTTGTCTAGAAGTGCTAGGATTATTTTGATGAGATTGGGGAAGATTAGATGTGGAAGATATATGGTTTTTATTATGATTTTGCGACTCGGATTGAGTTCTATGTAAAAGGCTATGGTGTTTATTTTGACAAGTCTTACAAAAGTAGCTAGATTTACAATCCAAAGTTTTATGTCCGGACCTTAAGCAATTGGTGCACAGATGAAGCTCCTTTGCTTTTGCAAAACGGTCCGGTATCGGCATGGCATGAAACTTAGAACAAGAGTAGATAAAATGGTTATCTGAGCATAAACTGCACCTTGGTGGCACTTGAGCTAATGCGGTAAGGGTTGAAGATTTGTCAGATGACTTGACATTATGCCAATCTCTTTTATGAGATATCTTTTGGTCGCATTTTTGTTCAACAGATTCTAAAATTTTACACCTTTCTGATAAAAATTTTAAGAAGTGTTTCACATCGGGAGATTGCTTTCCTGCTGAGACTCTTTCCCATTCTTTTCGAGAATTGATGTCAATTTTGGATGTTAAAAGATATATTAGAATGGTACTCCACTCGAAAACGCGTTCCCCTAAGTTTTCCAAGGATTTGAAATGGTTGACGAAAGTGTCTAAAAGTTTTCTCAAGGAACGAGACGACTCATCTTTAGTAGGACTTAGCTCGAAGATGGATTTGACGTGAGCATGAATAATTGCCCTTTTGTTTTCATAACGGTCGCACAATAGATGCCAAGCCGTTTCATAATTTGCTTCGGTTGCGGAGAGTGCTCCAATAATTTGAGCGGCTTCTCCCTTTAGACTGGATTTAAGATAATAAAATTTTTCGATTTTATGAATAGTAGGATTGTTCTCAATAAGTGCCTCAAAGGTTTCTTTGAAATTTGTCCAATTTTCATATGTGCCAGAATATATGGGCAAAGGGATTGGTGGTAAATATGAATTAAGACGATGAGAGTTGAGCATTGGCGAAGATGACATGGATGAAGATGACCCATGAATGGGTGGTTGCTCCGTTGATGTGGGATTGAGAAGTAATGTTGCTTTAGCTACTAAGGCATAATATTTGCTTTCGAACTCTCCTCGTTCATCATCTTGATTGCCGAGGTTAGAGGTTGTATCAAATAAACAAATACGTTCAATGTCACACTGTACCTTTTCAAACTCAACAACTGACTCCTTTAAGGTATCCAGACGCGCTTGTAATTCAAGACGGATTGTGTCAGATAAAGGAGTTACACATTTTTCAAGGAAAGTGTTAAAACGAGTCACTGTGGATTTAACAGTGCCACGACGAGCTACAAGATGTTTAAGGTCTTCAGCACTAGCCATTTTTATCAATTAATTAACGCTAATAGGTTTGAGAGAAGGTTATAAATTTACTGTGTTTTGTGGAATATACTAATTAATAAGAATATTGCTAGCTATTAGTTGCAGTACCAAGTTAAAATAAGTAGATAAGCTAAGTAAGCAATAAAAAATAAATTGTTGAAGATGTGGATTAGGTATAAGGATGATACGGCTATGTTGGGCCAAATATTAATAATGCTTAGGATGTCTTTATTATAAGTAAATTGATTTGAAATGCGTTGATTATATTATAATTAAACGATATTCCCTTCGATGGGTGCTGCTATGGTAGGCTGGTTGTTGTATATTATGTATTAATTAATATGATTAATATTGTAGATTATTATACAAATAATATCTGATAACGTTTATTTCAATATTTAGATATGTTAATTAGCTTAAAGAAGTAAGTTTTTTTTTTTAAGATATAAATCCAAAAATTATAATTTGTTTTTAAAGAAATGTGCCAAATGTTTAATATTTTGTATGATAAAGTAGAAAGAATATGAACTAAAACAAAACCATATGCCAATAAATTATATACTCTCAAAGCAAGATTAAAATAAGTGAATCAAATATTCTAACCTTACTTCTCGATGCTGCAAGCTGTAGGTACCAAATTCAGACGAAGGGATCGATGTTTTCTTCGGGTGTCAAAAAATCCGGACGAAGTAGACCAATGTTTGCTCTGAACCCTTTTTCTTCGTTGGAGGACTGTAAAAAGCCAACGAGGGTATTCAGCACTTTTCGTGATGTCCTATCTTTTTTTGCACAATGGTTTCTGCTGTAGGAAATTCACAAGGTTTAAAGATGGTTTGATAGGTTCTTTATTTCAGCGCATTCCACAGCACTAAGCGAACGTAGATTCCACAAAAATATATTTTTTCTCGTTGAAATTATTTGATAGATATGATATTTTAATTTTCTGACTGTTGCTCTGGGTTACCGATTCCAAAAACTACTCGTCCCCCGTGAAATAGTATACGTACTTGTTTTACTTTAATTTATATTGACAATTTAAAATATTTTATACAAATTAGGATCGAACAGTAGATACTTGGGTGTGTGAAATATCTAGCGACAGGCATCTGTGGCAAGAAACAAAACAGCAGGCAACTAAAGCAGCGAGAATATCTGGTTTCCTGAGGGATATAATCTGGCGGAATAAATATATGAGCACCGAAAGCAAAGTCCGCATTTATAAGACATGTGTTAGACCCGTACTGACATACGCAGCTGAGACAAGGGCCGAGACAATAAAGACCAAACAAATAATGAGAACAACAGAGATGAAAACCCTAAGATCTATAAGAGGTATCACACTCAGAGGTAGAATACGAAAGGAAAACGCATTGAGAGAGCTAGGCGTTCAAGACGTAGTGATATGGACAAGAGCACGACGACGCATATGGAGAGACCACATAGATCGGATGGACCCTGAACGTATGGCGGAACGGGCGAAGACACAAAAGCCCAACACCAAGTGACCCATAGGAAGACTCAAAAAACGATGGTACGATAGCTGGAGCTCCGGATCGCATCAGAGACTGTAACAGAAGAAACAGGACATAGTCCTATTAAAAGAAGGATAAGAAAGAAGATAATGTTCTTGAACTCCTAAGTGGAGCATACTACGTAAACTCCTAAGTGAAAATGCGCCATCTGGTTCTATTTTGCGCTAAGCCCTTCACCTCATTCCAAGACTTTCCTTAACTCCTTATCTCGTCCATGATGGATCTTCTCCAAGTTTGTGCTGGGCGATCTCTTTTTCTTATTCCTGGGACTACTTTTTCGTAGTGTGTGACCGATCCAACCCCACTTTCTGGACTTTATTTCGTTTTCTACCCTCTTTTGTTCGGTCAGGTGTAGTAGATCTTCGTTTCTGATGATGTTTGGCCAGAAAATACGAACAATTCTTCGTAGACATTTGTTAACATAGACCTACAGTTTTTCTGTAAGCGTTTTTGTCACTTTCCAGGTTTCACGTCCGTAGAGTAAAACAGACATGACATTTGACTGAAATATTCGGATCTTTGTCCTTGTAGTATACTCGCTAAACAACCAAACAGGGAAACACATGCTGAATGCTTCGTATCCTCATATGAATATAGTCTTCTTTACCTCCGTTTTCTGTTATCACACTTCCAAGATACGTAAAATTTTCAAAATTATTGTAACTCAACTACAAATAACTCTTAACGGCAATAATTTTCGTTTACTACAAGTAAAAAACTATTTTATTTGAAAACTTCCAATTGTTTTATACCAATCATGAACTTTTATTTGCCATTACCCTAGAGTTATAAAAACGGTTTTTAAAGTCGATCATTTACTGCCCTGTTGCGTATGTTGCTGAGACTCTCCCTTTCTATCGATCCGATGGGCTCTGTCTCCGCTGAGAGCTGAGAGAGCCACGAATTAAGGCTCTAACTCAGAGTCACAAAGAGAAATATTGCCATGCCTATTCAGTGTGCAAGTAATGTAACCAGTAGCGTACATGACTGTGACTTTATTGAACTGAGAGTTCAAAATTTTATCAACTAATCTAAATATTAACAAAATCATAAAACACGATAAAATACCGGAAGAATGGAGAACGAGCGAACTAATTCTACTATTCAAAAAAGGAGATAAAAAGCAGCCAGAAAACTACAGAGGTATCAACTTCTTAAATACTACCCTAAAACTTACAACTAAAATCTTACAAGACGTAATGAATCAGAGGATAAGTTTAGCAGATGAACAACAGGGTTTTCGTACTGGAAGATCGTGTACAGATGCAATATTCGTCATAAAGCAAATTACTGAGAAATCACTAGAGTATAATATACCAGCATTTCTATGTCTGATTGACTTAAAGAAAGCATTTGACGGAGTAAGACTCAAAGATGTAATCCATCTTCTGTATAATAGAGAAGTCCCTCTAGATATCATAAAAACTATTGAGAACATCTACCAAAACAACAAAATGGAAGTCAGAATAGATGGACAACTTACAGAACCTATAGATATAGGCAGCGGAATAAGACAGGGAGACTCATTGAATGCTTTTCAATTTAATCATGGATGAAATCATCAAACACGTCAACAAAGGAAAAGGATATAGAATGGGAAACAAAGAAGTAAAAATACTCTGCTACGCAGACGACGCAATATTGATAGCCCAAGATGAAGATAGTCTGCAAAGATTAGTTCACAGATTTAACATAAGAACAAAAGAATTCACTATGACAATTTCATCTCAGAAAACCAAAACAATAGTAATCGGTAAAGAACCAATCAGATGCAAAATAGAAATTGATGGTATCAGTATTGAACAAGTAATGGAAGTAAAATACCTTGGAATTACATTGTCAAGTTACGGAGACCTAGACAAAGAAGTGAGAAATCAAGCACAAAAAGCAAATAGATCGGCAGGATGCCTTAATAACACTATATGGCGAAACCGACATATTAACACTGAGATGAAGTCAAGAATTTATAAAGTCAGTGTAAGACCAATAATGACATATGCATCAGAAACAAGACCCGATACAGCCACAATACAAAGACTACTGGAAACGGCAGAGATGAGAGTACTGAGAAGAATTACAGGAAATACACTGAGAGATCGAAAGAGGAACGAAGATATTAGAAGACAATGTAACGTACAGTGTATAAACGAATGGACACTAAATAGAAAAAAGAATGGAACAACCACATAACAAGAATGGGGGAGACACGTGTGGTCAAAATAGCATGAGATAAATCACCAATCGGCAAAAGAAGTATCGGCCGATCGCGCAAAAGATGGAGTGACAACCTTCCATAGAGGTATCAATCCGCCAATGAACAAGCAGAATTGCTTATAAAGAGGAAGAAGAAGAAGAAGAATCTAAATATTATTAAATAATTGATGTCTTCTTCTTCTTCTTCTTCTTCTTCTTCTCTTCTTCTGCTTATACTTGTAGATCTATAGATCTGTTAATTCCGACGTTGAAGTATTTCTTGAGAGGTAAACTGCCAGCTATCTCTCCATATTTTTGGTGGTCTCCCCGGAGGACGCTTGCCAGCTGATTTTCCTTCTAGCGCAATTCTTGGTAGTCTGTGCTCATCCATTCTTTTTACATGACTGAGCCATTCTCTTCGTCTTTGCCTACCCCATCTTACTACATCTTGCACGCCACATTGTTCCCTGATGATGTTGTTTCGTATTCTATATCTTTGGTGTCTTCTCCTTCTCTTGCTTCAATGCCATACTTAGGTCATAACAGGTCTGATGCAAGTTTTATAAATTCTAACTTTGCTGTCCATTCTTATGTTTGGGTTATTCCAGACCACATCTCTGAAACATCCAGACATGACTGTGGCCTTGTTTATTTGTTCTCTTAGGTCTTTGGCTGGGTCATGATAACTTGATAAGTCTACACCTAGATATTTGAACTGGTTTAGCTGTTCTATAGGTTTCCCCTCTACCACGAGCTTGCATCTAATTGGATCTCTCGCAGTGGTAATGCATTTTGTTTTCTGCTTGGATATGTTCATGTTGCACACGACGTGTATTCCAAGAAGCCATGTGGTGGTCTATTGATCTTCTTCTTTTAGTGCCGTCTCCCACTCGGAACTTGGATATCATCATCACTATCTTTATTCTATCTACCGCTGCTTTGAAGAGTTCTATTGAACTGCATTTAAACCACTCCCTTAAATTTTTTAACCACTTTCCTTCTTCCTTTATTCCTTCCTCCTCTTATCTTTCCCTGCATTATCAATCTTAGCATGTTATATCTTTGTCCTCTCATTACGTGTCCCAGATATTGCACCTTTCTTATTTTGATTGTGTTTATTGTTTCGTATTCAGAGGAGTAGCTACCGCCGTATCAGCCATATCAATGTTGTTCTGAAGCTATTTTCTTGTGCCATTTTTACAATTTTAACTATTTATAATGGGAAATAAGCCACAATATTATTAAAAAATGATTTTTATTAACGTTTCGACGCCCAAATCGGGTGCCGCTGTCAAAATACAAAATACTACTAACATAAACAAAAATGTTGTTGCTTAGTAAAAAAAAAATTCTTCTAATAATTTATTTAATTTGACTCATTTATATCGGCAATTCAGATACATATGATACATTTTAAAGTAGAAGACTTTAAAATGATATTGCCAATATTTATGAGTTGCGTTCCTGGGACGACTTTACTGAAAGATAGTTCATTCGATTACATGAAATCAACTCCAACTCAAGAATATCCGTCACAAAAAAATCATAGCATGTAATCTGTCTTTAAAAAGACAACCATATGCAACGGTGACATTAAAATTCTCGCGTTAGAGATCTCATAGTAAATCACGAGGGAAAACCAGGAAAAACCTCGTGATACTATCCCGACATCGTAAGTATTTGGTCTTACATTTAATTTACTTCTTAAAGTCAGAATTTGGTATTAATTTTGAGAGTAAATTAAATGCAAGACCAAATACTTACGATGTCGGGATAGTATCACGAGGTTTTTCCTGGTTTTCCCTCTTGATTTACTATGAGATCTCTAACGCTAGAATTTTAATGTCACCGTTGCATATGGTTGTCTTTTTAAAGACAGATCACATGCTATGATTTTTTTGTGACGGATATTCTTGAGTTTGAGTTGATTTCATGTAATCGAATGAACTATCTTTCAGTAAAGTCGTCCCAGGAACGCAACTCATAAATATTGGCAATATCATTTTAAAGTCTTCTACTTTAAAATGTATCATATGTATCTGAATTGTCGATATAAATGAGTCAAATTAAATAAATTATTAGAAGAATTTTTTTTTACTAAGCAACAACATTTTTGTTTATGTTAGTAGTATTTTGTATTTTGACAACAGCACCCGATTTGGGCGTCGAAACGTTAATAAAAATAATTTTTTAATAATATTGTGGCTTATTTCCCATTATAAATAGTTAAAGCCATATCAATAATACGGGGCCCCCGACATTCAGGGGCCCCAGCGTGGCATGTCGATATAAAATTCCATTTAAAAAATTGAACCATTATTTCAATAATGTTTCAGTAATGGATTGTTTATCTATCTATAAATTATATTTATCTATTTTATGTTCTCTGCCGCTCGCCGTTATTCCATAACAACAGAGTTTTTTTTGTTTTCAAGTTACCTTTCATTGTCTATTCACCGTTTGCTGTGCGTGAGACATTGTATAATGTATAATGAATGCCAAATTGCAATTTTTGTAATCGCTTTACCGTTGAATATTTGTAATAGTGTGTATTGTTTGGGCATATTTTCGTGTAATCTGTTCTTTATCTATAAATTGTATTTAGGTATATATCTACTTGCCGTCCGCTCGCCGTTATACCATAAGAACAGAGCTTCTGTGTTTAAACTCATTTTCAATGTCCATTCATCCTTGGTTTGAAAAAACTGAATCTGTTTTCAAACAATGAGTCTCAACAATTCAAATCTATTTTTCGTAGAGTTTATTAGGTTTATTATTATTATTATTAACTATATTTGGATGTTATATGTAGAACTTATTACATAGTTCCTAAGGTTGTATTACGTAATTTGCAATTTATTTAAATTTTGCAATATATTGTTTTGTTTTATTTCAGTATCTTTTATTTTGTAATAATATTGACGATTTATGTAATTTCAGTAAACTGTATTTGTTATTGTTTTTTTTTCGACTCTTTGTAAGCTTTGTCCATAAAATTGTCAAATTTTCTGTGACAATAAAGCATATTCCCATTCTATTCTATACAACAGTGGTGTCATGGTGCGGGAACGCCGTTCCGGCACTGGTTAAGAAAAGAAAAGAAAATAAATAGAGAATTTAGGTTTTGTAAACAAAAATTAGCAGTGCGTTCCGGCACTGCTAATTTTGCCATGACACTACTGCTATACAAGCGTTTTTGCTTCTTTTGTTGAACATTTTTAGCACCATTCCATATCAGTCGTGGAAAAGGGTCCCGCGGCAAACTTTGATATGGGGCCCCTGTGGGGCTAGCTACGCCACTGTTCGTATTGTTTGCCCATTTCTCGCAATACTTCCGTTTTCGTTTTCTTTTGTGTCCATGGTAATCTAAGCATCCTTCTGTAACATCACCTTTTAAATGATTGTAGCTTATTTATATATTCTTGCTTCAGTGTCCACTTTTCAAGTCCATATTGTAGTATTGAAAACACGTAACATCTCAGAAATCTCACTCTCAGTCCTAATGTAAGATCTCTATTGCAGAGAATTGTCCTCATTTTTGCAAACGCATTTCTTGATATTTCTATATCCTGATCAGTGGCGGCTCGTGAGCTCAGTATGCGGGTAGGCTACACATATACTTCGGGTAGGCGACAAAAAATATCCTACAATTTGTAATACATTTTGAGCCGTCTTGCAATAATAAATGTAATATATGAGCGCAAAAATGTGTAAAAATTGCTTTTGGAGCATCTACTTTAATTTTTGATTGTAATCCGTTTAAAGAGCCAGCCATTACATTTGCACCATCGTAAAATTGAGCAATTAATTTATTTTTGTAATCATATGGCTCAAGCACGTTTGAAATTAAACTATATAGAGCGTCTGCAGATCTATTCTCGCTAACATCAAAAAACCCTAAAAATCTTTCTGTTACCTGACCAACTTTGTTAACAAAACGGATTGTTAAAGTACACTGTGATTTTTCGGTTATATCAGTAGTATCGTCCGCTAGTATAGAAAAAAATTGACTTTCATTAATTTCTGTTGAAATTTAATTTTTTACGTAATCGGCAAGGCAATCTATTAAATCATTTTGTATTGTTTTTGACAAACCCGTGAACACCCCTTCCATTTTTTAACATGATCCTGGATTTCCTGATCGCGTTTAACTACTAAATTAAAAATTTCTTTAAAATTACCAATGTTTGAAGAATTATGGCTCTCATCACGACCGCGAAATGCAAGTTCTTGTTTTACTAACAGAATTGTAACATCAATTTCTTCAACTTCTTCAATCTTTTTCAACTACTTCATTATGTATCTTATTAGATAGAGAAATTTGTCCAGCTAAAGCACTGTCAATAGTTTGTTTATTTTTTTCTAACCGTTTTAAACCTAAGCAATTGTTTAAATATTCTTTCGAAGATTCATGTTTTTTTACACTAGCTGATAAATTTTTCAAATCTGAATATCCCTGACTCACCCAAACATTTTGCTTCAAATTTGAGAGCAACAGACAAGGCCAACAGAAAAGTGAATTTTTAAAATAACTTCCGCTTAGCCATTTATGATTTTCATACCATATTGTTTTAAACGATCTCGAAAATGGTCGATTGTCTTTTGTCTTATCTGTGGATAAAATTTTTAAATTTGGTGAAGGCCGGCCCATTGAAATAATTTCTGATCTTTCTTGATTTTGGCGCCTTGAAAAAGGCGTCTAGATCAAACTGCATATTACATCGTTTAAAATATTCATATTCGATGACTAAAGTTTTTCCACCAATAAAACTAACACACCTACGTTTCAACAACGTCAAATATTACTTATTTTATTTATGTATCAAATAATAATTTACTCTTCGAATAAATTGTTAAGTTAACAATTAACCTCGCTTTAAATTTTTAATTATCTATATAATCTAATAACACAATTCGTCAGTTTAACTTTAAATTATCCAAATTGTATTGAAACACAATAAAAATATAATGGACACTGACAAATAACTATTCACAGATTTATTTGTTGTTAGTGAATTATTACTAAATTAATATAAAATTAAAATGCCCTTCAATAGACCGATCTCAAATTTACCTGTTTATTATTCAGTTTTCATAAACAAATTTAAATTGTCCTACCTAGTTTTACTCAATACTTAACCTACTAATAACAGCCAAAATCAAAAAACAATTATTTAAAACAGTTTCACAAGACACAAGAGAAGCAACTGATAAAATTTTGTAGGTCCGGCTATAAGACTCTGTGCCTATCCGCCGTTTCAAAATCGTAGAATACGGTCGCTACCAGCAGACCTGCAGCAGGCCTGCTCGCGTAAACAGAGAGAGATCGCACGTCAATTCGGTGTTGGCGTCGTTCTATTTCAGGCTACGTTTTCAAGTGCCTGACCAAGGAAGAATATAGAATCTTATACACAGTACTACTGATACTACAAGGAGCGTACAATAATTATAACTACGGAGAAAATTTTTTGGATATTTTTAAAAATAATTTGGATAATTTTTGCTATTTTATTGTAGGTATTGTGTCAAAATTTATAAATTACAATTTTGAAATAAGTAATTTATATTAATAATTTATATTATTGTACTACATTTGAAGAGGGTAGGCGGCGCCTACCTTGTCTACCCCGACGGGCCGCTCCTGATCCTGATCCTTATTTATGTTGTTTGATCATTATTTTCTGAAATTTAGGTTTGCAGATATTTATATTTTTCAACCCTTTTATTGGTACATCTCCCAAATGTATGTTTGTTTTCTTTGTTATTATCACATACGTTTTTTATATTCATTTTTAGTCCAAATTTTTCACAGAATCTGCTTGTCTTGATTAGTAGTAGTTAAGATTGTTTAGCAGAGCTTGCCATACTCACGGTGTCATCTGCATATCTTATAGTTTGATGGTTTTTCCGTTAATTATTATTTCTTTACTTTCATTAATGCTTCTTCAAAAATGGATTCACTATATACATTAAATAGTAATGGAGGCATAACACATCCCAGCCTAACTCCTCTTCTGATTTCAATTTCTGGACCGGTAATTTCGTTATCTATTACAATGTGTGCTCTTTGATTCCAGTAAAGGTTTATTATTCTTAAGTCTCTTTTGTCTATATTTTTGTCTTTAGAATTTCGACTCATTTTTCATGTCACTTTATCAAAATCATAGACAATATACTCGAGCTTTATCGCTAATATTCTTCTCCTGGTATTTTTATAGTCTAGCATTTGTTAATTTTTGTTGCTGATTATTATATTGTTGTTTAAAAATTAATATACTACACAAACGTGAAGCTCATTGAAACAGACATTTACCTAGTTGGATTTTGGTTTTTGTGATTACACAAAAGTTATCAGCTATGACATAAACACCAATTCGTTTCCTGCTGTATATAAAATTATACTGAAAACCACAATCGGTTTTAAACTGGGATTTCTTTATATCAGTTTATAATTAGTAACTAGCATGAAAATAATCATTTAAACAAACGTATGATGACAATATAATGTCTTCTTCATCTTTTTCTTTTTTATAGGCAGTACTGCCTGTTTTTCTTCAACGGTGCCTTTTGTTCTGACTCTAAAGTGTCGCTCCATCTTTTCCTTGAGCATACTATACTTCTTTTGCCTAACGGTAACTTGTCCCTGGCTATTCTTACCATTCTTGATTCAGACATGCTGTTTATGTGTTGATTCCACTCTTCCTTTCTGTTATTTACCCAGGTATTTATATTGTCTACCCCACATATGCGTCTGATTTCTTCACTTCTTACCCTGTCCTGTAGTCAGTGGCGTACTGATAGATCAGCAGGCCCTGGTTCCAGTTGGGATGCGGGTCCACTCGCCCAATAAAAACACAACATTGTATATCAAAGTTTTTAATAAACAAAAAACTAAGTTTTCAATCTAATAGCACACAAAGCAACATCCAAAAATGTTATTCCACATCCTACCATATTGAAAACAATGGGAATCTTCTCTGGTAACACCTCCGAGGCTTCTACAATTTGCAAGCCATAACGGATGCTGAGACTAAAGAAGATGAGGGAATTTTACAATTTATAATTCACGTCCCATCTGCTCAGCGCGGTAAAGTTCCAACAAGAATGGTTCCCTTCGTACTCCAATCGGAGTAAACATGTAAATTTGACATGAAATTTGGCGTACACATGGCTAACATGTCATAGAAAAAAAGTGATATTGTGCCGATGGGTTCTTTTGCCCTGGGGGTGAGTTTCACCTCTTCTCGGGGGTGAAAAAACATACGTTTAAGATAAGCCCGGAAATGAATAAACTGACTAATAATTCTAAACAATTTTAGTTCTGTAGTGTTTTTTCACTGTAAGTCAATACTTTTTGAGTTATTTGCGGGTGAATTTTCAACAAAAAAAAACCACGTTTTTAGACTGTTTTTCCAAAATAATTCAAAAAGTAAGTATTTTATCGAAAAAAATTTTCTTAGTAGAAATATTGCTTATAAAAAAGAAAAAATGGTGTATATACGAAGTCTTTATAATATTGTTTCTTTTTCAATTCTTTCACCCTGTATATATAAATTTTTCAAAAAGGTAACGCCATTGAAAGGAGTGTAAATATATTTTTTAGGAAATATTTTGAACTTTTTAGTTGTTTTAATTACCATTTAATAAATGCATAACGTATGTTCACATTCACATGTACCTATGGGCGGCAGATTCATTTTGAATGCCCGCCATTTTTGTAAAAGACTAAATCTGAGATGGCCTCATATCTAAATTTGAATCTTTGTATGTGTAGTATGTGTGGTCCAAATTATATGCTTCTACCATTAAATGCACAATAATTCTTATATTATTATTTGCACGAATCTGCGGCACATTGGTACCTACATGTGAAGATACGTTATGCATGTACTAAATGGTAATTAATATAACTAAAGAGTTCAAAATATTTCCTAAAAAATATTTTTACGCTCTTTTCAACGCCGGTATCACCTTTTTGAAAAATTAATATATACAGGGTGAAAGAATTGAAAAAGAAACATAATATTTTTACATAAAAAAACAGTAAATACACAAATTCTGGTAAACCAATTCTTCCGGTTCAAGACCTCGATATTATTCATCAAAAAAGTACCTATATACCAGGTTGAAATCTGACATCTAGTTCAAAAGTTATCGTGCTATTAGTCACAAATGTATAGTCGCCATTTTGAATGTCCGCCATTTTATTAAAAGGAACAAAAGCTGAGATGGCCTCGTATCTAAATTTGAACCTCTGTATGTGTAGTATATGTGGTCCAAATTATATGCTTCTACCATTAAATGCACAATAATTCTTATAATATTTGCACGAATCTGCCGCATATAGGTACATGTGAAGATACGTTTTGCACTTAATAAATGGTAATTAAGATAACTAAAAAGTTAAAAATATTTCCTAAAAAATATTTTTACGCTCTTTTTAATGGCCGTATTAACTATTTGAAAAACTAATACATACAGGGTGAAATAAATGAAAAAAAAAAGAATGTGTGTGTACTTTGTACGCACGTAAGAAGTTATACTTCTATTATATAATTTTAACGAAGTAATTGTATTCTATTTAAATATTAAACTAACTTTCTTATCTACCACTTTCAAAAAATTTTTATTAAAACAACTAAAAAAAATGAATCGTAGAGGATTGGAACCCGGGACGTTTCGGATATAATTATGAGTGCAGCTGATCTCACTACTACCAACATTGTTAAATTTCGAAACAGTAATTTCACTTTTATTTAATAATGGTACGGTAAACAATCCTCATTTTTTAATATGTTATTCCTTACAAAAATACCTTTAATTTAAGCACAAATAATTAAAAATCGTAAATTTGGGTCAAAAGTTATTAACTTTTTAAGAATTCCCATAAGAGCCCATGTTAAAACTTAACTTTGACCCTTAAAGTAATTACTACTTAGTAAACGGCACGGTAAAACATTTTTTTTAAAATCTAGTCTTAGTTTTTTGAAGTAAACTATAACATACTAAAATTTCATGCAAATCCTTAATTCTTTGCCGAAGGTGTAGAACGTCATGCATTAAACTTGTGATATTTTGAAAATTGATCAAATTATTTTAATTTTGAATTGAAATGATTTAAGTGCACTTTACATCAACAATAAATTGAACAAGAAATTGACACAGTTATTCAAGGCCAAATTTGACGAGTACAAAATGTATGGTTTGTAAAAGAAAATGAAGGAATTTGATGAAATAGAACAATTGGATATGTTTTATTTTGTCAAATTTCTTTATTTTCTTTTTATTCACGGCAAAATTGGATGTAGAATTGTGTTTTGTATAAGCCAAATTTGACCTTGAATAACTTGTTGTCAATTTCTTGTTCAATTATTGTTGATGTAAAGTGGACTTTAGAATTGAAAAAAAATACAACAAAACATATAGTAAGAAAACAATATATTAGGTGAATATTGATGGTAATCAAATTATATAAATAAAAGTATTACATTATTACATACTATGTATTTTGGCAGATCAAACAGGTAGGTTTATACCCATGATACATTAACAATTATTACGTACCTGTTGCTTTTAAAAACTATTTAAAAGTCACTACAATATTATAAACTGTTTTGTTTCTATCCTCGCAACAATAAAACTAATATATTATACATTTGTTTACCTTTACCTTTTCCTCCAAACCACAGCTGTCCTACAGCTGCCATATTGGATAATTTTTGACATGTCATTTGAACATCCAATCAGAACAAAGTTATAATGCGCGTATGCGCCTGGGTGATGCGTATGCGCCTGGTTTTAACATATAAAAATTCACCCTCATCGCGCGTAAAGAAGTATAACTTCAAAAAAACAATATTTTTACACAAAAACCAGGAAAAACACAACTTCTGGTAAACCGATTCTTCCGGTTCAAGACCTCGATCTTATAAATAAAAATAAAGAACCTATATACCAAATTTGGTTGAAATCTGAAGTCTCGTTCAAAAGTTATCGTGCTATTAGTCACATATGTATATTCGTCATTTTGAATCCCCGCCATTTTTGTAAAAGGCAAAATCTGAGATGGCCTCCTATCTAATTTTGAACCTTTATATGTGTAGTATATGTGGTCCAAATTATATGCTTCTATCATTAAATGCACAATTCTCTGCCGCACTATATGTAGGATGTAACCCATTAACTAGAGTAGATAACATAAAAAATGCCACAAGAAAATAGTATTATATTGACAACAATGCAAGAATATTACAATCAGTTCCAAAATAACAGTTACAAAACGGGTTATTTGATCTGTACCAACCTACCAGAAGCATCATACACTTTTTCCCAGTTTGACCCAGGAACGCAGTAAGAGTGAAGCGAATCACGTTGTGTTGCTTTTCTGTTCTTTTTCTTTGCCAAGCCCATAGCCCATATATATTATAATAAAAACAGCAACAAGGAGAAGTACACACAAAAATCCATTGATATAATACACCACAGAGTTACTCACCACACATCCTGAATCCATCATTATGCAAACCTCTGGAACTGAGTTTATAACACTATTTGGAATGTTGTATACGGACTTCTCGAAGTTCATCTTACTCGACACAAAGAGAAAAGGGTGCTGGGTGGCCCACACGTTGGTGAAGACTTGCTTGTCCATTTTAAACGCATAGCTGATGCTGCTTCGATTAAAAACTATGTACTGCTGATTGTTGATTGAAGAAAGTGTAGCGTTTTGTTCGAACAACGAGTAGAGAGAAGTATTTCGAGTATACCAGCTGACGATTGTGCTAGACCCATCGTAGTAATAACCTTTAAAAAAGTCTGCTTTTTCTAAAACTGGTTGATGTTTATTTTCATTGAAATATTGTAAATATATACTGAGGTAAGTCGCGTTGAGTTGATTTAACTTTTCTTCTAATATCTTAGCTGGACCAGGTTGCATTAAACGCTCAACAATACCGACATCACTGTTTGTGACTATGACAAAAGATTTCATCAAAGTTGCTTCGTTCCTGTAAACAGCAACCAGTTTGGCACTAACTCCATCGGCATTTATTTCATTTTCTATTTGTAACTCGGATTGAGCTACAGCTGGGTCAACAAAATTCAAGTTACCACGATTGATTTTGAATCGGTTCAGGAAGTCCTCAAACGTTTTTGCGTTTTGAAAGAAAGGAACCCTTTTGCTCTTATCTTCATTGGAATTTAATTGATCGTTTCATGTTTTGAAGACGTAGGACCATGGACTACCGGTAAGAAGAGATTACCTTCCTTAGAACAATGAATTGATACAGTTGTCATTTGTCACCTCGTACAAGTAACACTAGTGTGTATTTTAGAAACGATGTCTGAAGTGGAAACTTTAGGATAAACGTATGTGCAATTAAAATTGTGGTTAAATCTCATTAACTAGAGTAGATAGCATAAAAGTGCCACAAGAAAATAGTATTATATTGACAACAATGCAGAAATATTACAATCAGTTCCAAAATAACAGTTACAGTTACAAAACGGGTTATTTGATCTGTACCAACCTACCAGAAGCATCATACACTTTTTCCCAGTTTGACCCAGGAACGCAGTAAGAGTGAAGCGAATCACGTACTGTTGCTCTTCTGTTCTTTTTCTTTGCCCAGCACATATATATTATGATAAAAACAGCAACAAGGAGAAATAAACACAAAAATCCAATGATATAGTACACCACAGAGTTAATCACCACACTTCCTGAACCCATCATTAAGCAAACTTCTGGAACTGAGTTTATAACACTATGTG
Organism: Diabrotica virgifera virgifera; assembly: GCF_917563875.1. Classification (NCBI taxonomy): domain Eukaryota; kingdom Metazoa; phylum Arthropoda; class Insecta; order Coleoptera; family Chrysomelidae; genus Diabrotica; species Diabrotica virgifera. Next base: position 76,431,278 of record NC_065450.1, on the reverse strand, counting down.
GAATGTTGTATACGGATTTCTCGAAGTTCACCTTACTCGACACAAAGAGAAAAGGGTGCTGGGTGGCCCACACGTTGGTGAAGACTTGCTTGCCCATTTTAAACGCATAGCTGATGCTGCTTCGATTAAAAACTATGTACTGCTGATTGTTGATTGAAGAAAGTGTAGCGTTTTCTTCGAACAACGAGTAGAGAGAAGTATTTCGAGTATACCAGCTGACGATTGTGCTAGACCCATCGTAGTAATAACCTTTAAAAAAGTCCGCTTTTTCTAAAACTGGTTGATGTTTATTTTCATTGAAATATTGTAAATATATACTCAGGTAAGTCGCGTTGAGTTGATTTAACTTTTCTTCTAATATCTTAGCTGGACCAGGTTGCATTAAACGCTCAACAATACCGACATCACTGTTTGTGACTATGACAAAAGATTTCATCACACTTTCTTCGTTCCTGAAAATAGCAACCAGTTTGGCACTAACTCCATCGGTATTTAGTTCATTTTCTATTTGGAACTCGGATTCAGCTACAGCTGGGTCAACAAAATTCAAGGTACCACGATTGATCTTGAATCGGTTCAGGAATTCCTCAAACGTTTTTGCGTTTTGAAAGAAAGGAACCCTTTTCCTTTTATCTTCATTGGAATTTAATTGATCGTTTCCTGTTTTGAAGACGTAGGACCATGGACTACCGGTAAGAAGAGACCACTTTCCTACGATCAACGAATTAATACAGTTGTCACATTGAACAAGCAACACTAGCTGCAGAACAAATAGAAGAGACGACAATAACATCATGATCTTAAACTTATTACTTTAAGATACTTCATACAACAATGCGAATCAACAAGCGGAAACATTGGTTGGAATTTGGAGACCACGAGTTTTGTATCATTTTTTATTTGCTAAAACCACTTTTGAGTACATTACACTTAATAAATAAGAGAGTAGGGAATTACAGAGGTCTTCAAATATTAATTGGTAAATTTTTTATCTCAATGTATACCAAGTGACGTTAAAAATGGCAATATAAAATTTTAATCAATATTTAAGTAAATGATCCATAAATTTGTATAAAAATTCCTTTACAATAATATACCTGGTGTTGAATCGTCAAAGGGTCCATAGGAAACTCAGTGGAAAATTCTAAACTATTGTATTCCTGCTTCATAATTCCTGAATTAAATCCTGAGACATAACTGCTCTCAAAACAAGATCGACGGCGAATAAGGCAAAACAGTATAAACGATCATAACTTGGAAGTGGTTAAACAATTTAAATATCTAGGAGCAACAATCACAAATGACAAAAAAGTAGAGCGAGAAGTTGAAACTCGAATAATGGCAGGAAACAGATCTTTCTTTGCAATGCAACATCTAATGAAGTCAAAACTTCTTTCACGAGGTGCAAAAATCTAGATATATATATATATATATATATATATATATATGAAAAAACAAAAGCTGTAGATCTTTGAAACACACTCAGTGATCAAAAGATCCACAGGTACTGGTTTGGACGACCACTCGTACGAAAACAAACAAATGAAATAGAGAATGCGGAAAAATCCCCTTACGAACAATTCACACATCCACTACTTCGGGCTGGGAAAAATTTTTTGAATAGAATCGAAGATCCAAACACCAGCTCTTAGAAATGTGTTTCGCCCTCTTCAACCTCTATGGGCTCATCGGTGAAGATGAGAGGTTGAATATCTTCAGACACATTCCAATCAAAAAACAACATTCGAGACCTAGACATAGCAGGAACGTAAATCTACGCCCAACCTGACAATGCCATTCTCAAGTTTTAATTCCCTAATTACTTTAGAGTAAGTAAGATAATGTTTATGAAAAAACAAAAGATGTAGATCTTTGAAACACACTCAGTGATCAAAAGATCCACAGGTACTGGTTTGGACGACCACTCGTACGAAAACAAACAAATGAAATAGAGAATGCGGAAAAATCCCCTTACGAACAATTCACACATCCACTACTTCGGGCTGGGAAAAATTTTTTGAATAGAATCGAAGATCCAAACACCAGCTCTTAGAAATGTGTTTCGCCCTCTTCAACCTCTATGGGCTCATCGGTGAAGATGAGAGGTTGAATATCTTCAGACACATTCCAATCAAAAAACAACATTCGAGACCTAGACATAGCAGGAACGTAAATCTACGCCCAACCTGACAATGCCATTCTCAAGTTTTAATTCCCTAATTACTTTAGAGTAAGTAAGATAATGTTTATGAAAAAACAAAAGATGTAGATCTTTGAAACACACTCAGTGATCAAAAGATCCACAGGTACTGGTTTGGACGACCACTTACGTTCCTGCTATGTCTAGGTCTCGAATGTTGTTTTTTGATTGGAATGTGTCTGAAGATATTCAACCTCTCATCTTCACCGATGAGCCCATAGAGGTTGAGGAGGGCGAAACACATTTCTAAGAGCTGGTGTTTGGATCTTCGATTCTATTCAAAAAATTTTTCCCAGCCCGAAGTAGTGGATGTGTGAATTGTTCGTAAGGGGATTTTTCCGCATTCTCTATTTCATTTGTTTTTTTTTCGTACGAGTGGTCGTCCAAACCAGTACCTGTGGATCTTTTGATCACTGAGTGTGTTTCAAAGATCTACATCTTTTGTTTTTTCATAAACATGATCTTACTTACTCTAAAGTAATTAGGGAATTAAAACTTGAGAATGGCATTGTCAGGTTGGGCGTAGATTTACGTTCCTGCTATGTCTAGGTCTCGAATGTTGTTTTTTGATTGGAATGTGTCTGAAGATATTCAACCTCTCATCTTCACCGATGAGCCCATAGAGGTTGAAGAGGGCGAAACACATTTCTAAGAGCTGGTGTTTGGATCTTCGATTCTATTCAAAAAATTTTTCCCAGCCCGAAGTAGTGGATGTGTGAATTGTTCGTAAGGAGATTTTTCCGCATTCTATATATATATATATATATATATATATATATATATATATATATAATAAAAAATTTTTTTTTTTTGGGGAATGCAGTCAATAAATTTTTGGGCTATTCAGTGAAACACTTTGAACTTATTAGTCGAGCTTATTTGTTTCACTGAATAGCCCAAAAATTTATTGACTGCATTCCCCAAAAAAAAAAAATTTTTTTTTTTTGGGGAATGCAGTCAATAAATTTTTGGGCTATTCAGTGAAACACTTTGAACTTATTAGTCGAGCTTATTTGTTTCACTGAATAGCCCAAAAATTTATTGACTGCATTCCCCAAAAAAAAAAAAATTTTATTACAATTCCAACAGTCATTACATATTAACAATTATATACATATATATATATATATATATATATATATATATATATATATATATATATATATATATATAAGACCGTAATTCGACCAGCAGTCGCATAGGACGCTAACAAAATGAGAAGTAAATAAATTGCTAGTGTGGTAACGTATAATCCTTCGAATGATATATATGGCCCTTGCAGAGACAGAGTGACAAACAAATGGAGGCACAGATACAAATTAGAGTCTCAATTCCGAAAGGAAAATCTTGTCATATACGCAGCAACGACAATGGCCTTATATACAATGTGTTCTGGAAAAGGCCAGATGGAAGAAGGTCTGTAGGACGGCCTAGAAAAAGGTGGAAAGATGCAGTCAAAGAAGATCTGGAGAAAATAGGAGTGAGAGAATGGGAATCAGTGGCACAGGACCGACAAACATGGAAGGCAATAGTTCTCTCCTCCTAAGTGCCTTCTCTATCGAGGTTGGCGATCAATATGGCAAATTTCTCTCTGTTCTGGGCTTAATGAATTAAGTTAATTCCTGTCGTGTGGGTCCAATCTCTGATGTTTCGGAGCCAAGATTTTTTCTTTCTTTCTATACCCCTTTTACCTTCAATTTTGCCTTCTTATATTACCTGGAGCTCCTCAAATTCCCTACGGCGCATTATGTGTCCTAGATATGACGTGTTTCTAATTTTGATTGTATTGACCAGATGAGGACGTGTGTTCATTATTTCCAGTACTTCTTCATTTGTAGTTCTGCTGGTCCTGCTTATTCTTAGCATTCGGCGGTACATCCACATTTGGAATGAATTCAGTTTGAAGTCATACTGTTTTAATGTCCAGGTCTCACAGGAGCCATATAGTAATAGAGACCACACATCACACATAACACTTTAGTATTCTCAATCTTATTGCGACTGATAGCTTGGAGTTACAGAGCATTTTACGCATTTTCTTGAAGCCAGATCTTGCTATTTCAATGAGTCTTCTAATTTCTTTTGAGTGGTCTAGCTGACTGTTTAGCTCTCTGCCCAGGCACATGAGGCTTTGGAAACTCTGAAAGGTGATACCATTGATTTGTATGTTGGGTGTAATTTGTTCGTGGGGGTTCTTGTGGAATACCATGATTTTGGTTTTGGAAAGGTTAATATCCAAGCCCAGTCTGTGACTTTGAGGAGGCAAAGACTCACGAAGTGTTGTAACGCCACTGATGATGATATATGTAAACTTAAAACACTTTTTCATGTAAAAAAATGTGTGAAAAAAAATGAATGTGTGTGTACTTTGTACGCACGTAAGAAGTTATACTTCTACTACATATTATGTGATTTTTAAGACAATACCAAAAATTTTAAAAAATAAAAGAATAAAACGCACACAAACACATTGAAAAATGCCACAAAGAAAAAATGATTTCTGAACGACAATAATTGTTGGCAAAAATTTTAAATACGCATTTTCTGAAAAAAAAATTATATAACAAATATACTTACAATCATAAAATGAACCCGTGAATTTCGTAATCGAAGCCTAGACTCACTCGTCCAATTCCACATTATTTGTCATGTGGAAAAATAGGGTAACTGAACGTTTTACTGTTTGATAGTTGTTTTGAATATAATTAAATTATGTAGTTTAAATTTTGTGGAAGAAAATATTAAAATATAACAAAACAGTAACAAAACAATATATTAGATGAAGATTGGTAGAACTTTTGTTGGTAGTTGGTAATCAAATTAAGTATGTAAATCAAAGCATTACATACCTACTAGATAAATAAATCTACGCCAAAAAATCATAATTTAAAAATAAAAATCGGACCTAATTTGGGATATCTCTCTAAAATCCCCATTCTTGAGAAAATAAATGTACAGTAGAGCGTCGATTATCCGAACGTCGATCAACCGAACGACCGCTTATTCGAACTATTGACTCCCGCGTCCCGCACTCGAATACCGAGCAAGCGTTAGTAATTGACGCTTAAAATATCTTCAATTTTCTTCAATATTGTATCCAAAAATAATTATGTTGTTGCAAAGACTGCACTTTTTTGTTTAGTTGCTAGTTGTCATTATCAAGATATAAATAAATATGTAGGTATATAAATATGGCTTTTATTCACTTGTGGATAAATATGTATGACTATAAATATGTATCAATATATTGTAGTTCGATTATCCGAACAAATCGGTTTTCCGAACACATATGTCCCCCAATTAGTTCGGATAATCGACGCTCTACTGTATTTCAACCTAATCCAAATGTATAATAATTACAATGTGATTATAATAAAAACTACTTACCAAATTAGAATGAGTTTTCCTTGTCCAAAATAGTCCAAAAGTCCAAAAATATAGGTATATGAAAACTATTTAAAAAGGCAGTATAACTATTAACTAACTTTTGTTTGTCGTTTCTTTTCACACAAATTTTAAAACGCAACAACCATAAATAATCTAACTACAGCTGTGCCACAGCCGCCATATTGAATAATTTTTGACATGTCATTTGAACATCCAATCAGAACAAAGTTATAATGCGCATGCGCCGGGATCATAGGTTTTAACATATAAAAATTCACCCTCGTATCGCCGGTAAAGAAGTATAACTTCAAAAATGATCAAATATCTATATTTGATACTTCTTTTTTAATCCGGTCAGTGTAAATAGACGGAGAGGCAAAGCCGAAAAATCATCGTCATAAGTAATATGGAGTTTATCCTGTGAAATGTGTCCATTGTATATTGACAATTATGACCTCTTTCAGGCTGACTCCTCAGTGGATACAGGTAGTAGCAATAAGGGATGAAAGGGGAAAGTTAGTGCAGTCATTAAAGGTTTTCACCTCCTATTTTGTTAAACCTCCATCGATTTGCATGAAAATTGGTGACTAGTTAGAGCATACCTCAAGAATTAAAACTGATTTGGTGCCAACTTGCACTTTTACCCTGGTGGTGACAACCACCCCTTCCCGTGGGTAAAAACAAATTTTATTAAAAATAACCCCACAAATCGATAGAGGGACAAATGTTAAGTAAAATTTGTTATCATGTTATTAAAATAAATCAATACTTTTTGAGTTATTAAAGATCAAAGATTTGTCTATTTAAGAGCATATGCGTGAAGTTACGGATGATAAAAAGAACATATTAATTAATTGTATGTTAGTAAAATATTATTTTTATTTTATATCGATATTTAATTGAATTTTTTCTATCAATATAAACTGAATATGTCCAGAAACTGGGGGTGTCCAATAATGGGTACATTTGACATATTCGAATACACTTTTGTTAAATTTATAATATTGAAATAATATAAAAATAATATTTTAGTAACATACAGTTAATTAATATATGTTCTTTTTATCAACCGTAACTTCACGCATGTGCTCTTAAACAGACAAATCTTTGATCTTTAATAACTCAAAAAGTATTGATGTATTTTAATAACATGATATAACAAATTTTACTTATAACTTGTCCCTCTATCTATTTGTGGGATTATTTTTAATAAAATAGTTTTCACCCCCCGAGAAGGGGTGGTATCCACCCTCAGGGTAAAAGTGCAAGTTGGCACCAAATAATTTTTATTTCTTGGGGTATGCTCTAACTAGTCACCAATTTTCATGCAAATCGATGGAGGTTTAACAAAATAGAAGGTTAAAACCTTTAAAGACTACACTAACTTTCCACTTTCATCCCTTATTGCTACTTCCTGTATCCACTGAGGTGTCAGCCTGAAAGGGGTCAAATTATCAATATAGAATAGACACATTTGACATGCCAAACTCCATAATATTACTTTAGAAGATGATTTTTCGGCTCTAGCTCTTAGACTAAAAGTATGGCTGGAGGTTTACAATGTTGTTTTGTTGTTTCTTTGTTTAAACTTGTCTGTCCGGCGGCACAGGTCAGCAGACGAATCATTCCTAGAGTTCACCGTTCACCAGAAAGTAAACAAGTAAATATTTTCTTTTGTAAAGATACACTTCATCATTAAAATTATCAACATGCACAAAAAAGTCAAGTTTAAAAATAAAATCGATAATTATTTTTAAAGTGTTTTTGTGTTTGTCTCTGGCAAAGTGTTGAATGCGTGGTAAGATCGGTGAGAACTCAAGAATTAAAAACTAAACATAATTTATCACAATCAAATATTTTTGATCGTCAGATAGTTATTTATAGAACCTGTTTTTCTTAATTTCTAAAATGTAATCGTGTAATAGAATAACTGTTTAACCGTTACCCGTAGAAAAATTATTTTTTCATATTTAGCAAGACTGAATTTTTATACACATTTAGAAACAAAAACAATTGTCCTGGGACAATTAGGGACGAAGTTAGCCCACCCTTTTTTATTTCACATTTTTTTTTAATTAAATTAATAGTATAAATCTTCTTCTTTCATAAACTATCCAAAGTATTACTGTAACTTCATTTTCTGGCTTATAGTGTTGCAAAAAAAGTTAATTTGGGATAAACAAATTAAATACCTTTTAAACTATTTGACCAATTGCTTTGAAATTTAGGGTATGATTTAAGCACTAGAATAAAATTTAAGTACAACTTAAATAAAATTTAAGTACAATATTTTAGAAATTGCCAGCCACTAATTCCCAATGAGAGATGGTTTAAACAAGAATCAAATAGGCTATTTATAAAAACAATAAACAGAATGAGGTCAAATCACGCACTAACCCCAGCATACAAACACAGCATAGGTATCAGTGATAACCCATATTGCGCCTGTGGTGGAATGGGAGATCTACAGCACCTCATATTGGAGTGTGGACTGTACAGACAAAATATTAAAGTAATGTATGAAAAGTTAATTGATCTAAATTGTCGTTTACCAGTCAATTTAAACGAAATTCTTTTTCCAAAAAATACGCAGACGTTACAATGTCTTTACGAATATGTAAGGTCTTGTAAATTTAAATTTTAAGTAGGCTTAGATAATAAAATTATAAAATTGTAAAAATATCACACAAAATTGAAAATGTATCCATTAATATATTATAACACTCTGTAAATTTAGATAATAAGTAGGCTTAGATATTAACTTAAAATTGTTATTGTAATACCATACAAAAAAACACAAATAGTCTGGATAATTGGCTCTGTCAAAGCCATTAATAAAAAAAAGCACTAGAAGTCTCAGCATTCCGTGTAATAAGAATGAATCGTTAATTTATCGAAGTTAATTTTTACATAAGTTATAAATATTTATAAAAACGCAAAATTTATGATTTATTTTGCAATTTTCTAAGCAACCAATAAGGATAGACATATTCAGCGAACGCCATATTGAAGTTTTTTATACGATTTATGAGTTTCTCACTTTCAAATTTGTTTAAAGTACTTAACTTTTTGGTTATAGACGAAAAAAGCGAAAATTTACCGTTTTTTGATCTTCATTTGTTTATAACTATGTACCTATATCATCAAAATCGGCTGCAGGAAACATATATGTTATTAATATACATAGATGTCCATACTACTCAAAAAATTTGGTTTCCGCCTGGAGGGGGTTGTGTCACCAACAGGATATTTTTTTCCTTATTTCTCTGAACTATACTTACTTAAGTCCTCTTTTACGCTAAATACACACACATCGATTTTGGACGGTCGTCCAAATTCTGATAGTGAACCAACCGCATGCGAGAACGGGGTTCGGACAAATAATCTCCGGACAAAAAATCCCCACAAATAATCCCCGGACAAATAATCTCCGGACAAAAAATCCCCACAATAAATCCCGGACAAATAATCCCTACAAATTTTTTTGGACAAAATATCCCCACAAAAAATTCCGTATAAAAAATCCCCAAGAAATATTTGCTGCCGAATAGTTCCCTGAAAGTTTTCAGTGAATGCAATCGACGCAAATGCTTTTCAGCCTCAGTGCATGAGAGTTATAGCAATCGCTATGAAACCGCTCGAAAATAATGAGTAGCAATTAAGATTAAGATTAAGAAACTTCAAATTTTACATGACAAAAGAATGTGAGTTTTTTTTTTAAATCGTGGAAGATGTGGGGAATGAGTTAAGGCTGTGAGAATCGTGTTATAATTATTCGCTTAAATCTTATGTTCACTCTGCTTTGAATAACTATCCTCACAATATTGCCCATTCGTGATGATAACTGCTGGTACTGAAAATGATAATCTTGATTGTAATGCAAAAAAACCTGTTCTTTTTTGTAAATTTAACGTCAAAAATATTTGGTCGTCATCATCAAAAATGGCGTTATAACTCTTCGAGAGTCTTCCATGCCTTCCATGTTTGTCGGTCTTGTGCCACTATTTCCCATTGCCTCACTCCCGTTTTCTCCAGATATTTTGTGACTGCATCTTTCCACCTTTTTCTATGCCGTGCTACAGGCTTTTTCCCATCTGGGCTCTCCCCGAGCAGATACGTCTTGTTTGATTTTTGAAAAAACTCACTATTTTGACGTGTAAAATTTGTTTTCGGCATGGAATTGGAATTAATTCGAAATTTGGTAATCGAAATTACAACTCATGCTTAATCTTAATTGCTAATCATTATTTTCGTGCCAAAAAGCGGTTTCATGACGATTGCTATAACTCTCATACATTGAGTCGATTGCATTCACGGGAAAACTTTTAGAGAACTATTCGGCAGCAAATATTTTTGGGGATTTTTTGTAAAAAAAATCATTTGGGGGGGTTATTTGTTCGGGATTTATTGTGTGCATTTTTTGTCTGGGGATTGTTTGTGGGGATTATTTGAGGGGATTTTTTGTCCAAGGATAATATGTGGGATTTTTTGTCCGGGATAATTTGTGGAGATTTTTTGTCCGGGATTATTTGTCCTAGTTTCGTAAAATCATCACTGCAGATAGCTAAACGCATCTCCAACATTTTTGCTACAAGGCCATGCCATGGTATCTAATGTGGATGATTGCCTGTTACTGTTTACACTTATTGTTTACATGGTGATCTAAGTATGAGTCGGAATAAGCACCAACTTCCAACCAGTGAAACATGAAACATGGGAAGCTAGGACAAATAATCCCCGGACAAATAATTCCGGACAAAAAATCCCCACAAATTGTTCCTGGACAAAAAATCCCATGACAAAAAATCCCCTGACAAAAAATCCTCGGACAAATAATCCCTACAAAAAATCCCGGACAAAAATCCCCACAAATATTTTTGGACAAATTATCCCCACAAAAAATCCCGAACAAAATATCCCCAAGAAATATTTAAATATATTCAAATGGGAAATAAGCCACAATTTTACCTAAAAATGATTTTATTAACGTTTCGACGCCCAAGTCGGGTGTCGTTGTCAAAATACAAAATAATACTAAATAAATAAAAATGTTGTTGCTTAGTAAAAAATTCTTCTAATAATTTATTTAATCTGACTCACTTATATCGGCAATTCAGACACGTATTATACATTTTAAAGTAGACGACTTTAAAATGATATTGCCAATATTGATGAGTTGCGTTCCTGGGACGACTTTACTAAAAGATAGTTCATTCGATTACATGAAATCAATCCCAATTCAAGAATATCCGCCACAAAAAATCATAGCATGTAATCTGTCTTTAAAAAGACAACCAAATGCAACGGTGGCACTGAAATTCTCGCGTTAGAGATTCCATAGTAAATCACGAGGGAAAACCAGGAAAAACCTCGTGATACTATCCCGACATCGTAAGTATTTGGGTTTACATTTAGTTCACTCTCAAAACTAATACCAAATTCTGACTTGATATTTTAAATTTTAAATAATACTAAAATACTAAATATGTACTAACTCGATATGTTACTGATTTACTAATTGTGGTATTTTCTTTCTATTGACTTCCTCCTTTAATATGGGTAACCACATCCTACTGCATTCTACCGAGGAATTTGCGACACAATTGGTTTCATTTAGCATAATTAGAGCCGCTTCTTTGATTTATTTATTCATTTATTTATTCATTTATTTATTTATTTATTCAAATCATAACATCAACGTTAAAAAGGGAATCATTAAATCCTTATATGATAGAGCCAAAATTACTTGTTCTAACGAAAATTCATTTTTAGAAGAAAAACAATTGTTAACATCTGTTTTATTAAAAAATGATTATCCCATATCGTTTATAAATAAGGAATTGTCAAGATTGGATCGAATGGAACAGAACAACTTAGAACGGGATCCTACAACATTCACAAGAAATAATACGAGGAAAATATCAATACCATATGTAAAAGGACTATCCGAGAAACTTAAAACAATAGGAAATAAATTCAACATATCAACAACATTCAAAACAACAAACACTTTGAGATCTATTCTATCTAAAACTAAACCTAACAGTGAACAAGAAAGAACAAAGAATTGTATTTATAAAATACCTTGTGAATGCGAACAATTTTATATAGGTGAAACGTCAAGACCAATAGACGTTAGAGTAAATGAACATCAGTCTTATATAAAAAATAGAGAATTTGATAGATCTCAAATATGTCAACACGCATGGGATAATGAACATAGAGTTCAGTGGAGAGATTCAAGTATAGTCCTAAAAGAAGCAGATAGTAAAAAGAGAAAAATCAAAGAAGCGGCTCTAATTATGCTAAATGAAACCAATTGTGTCGCAAATTCCTCGGTAGAATGCAGTAGGATGTGGTTACCCATATTAAAGGAGGAAGTCAATAGAAAGAAAATACCACAATTAGTAAATCAGTAACATATCGAGTTAGTACATATTTAGTATTTTAGTATTATTTAAAATTTAAAATATCAAGTCAGAATTTGGTATTAGTTTTGAGAGTGAACTAAATGTAAACCCAAATACTTACGATGTCGGGATAGTATCACGAGGTTTTTCCTGGTTTTCCCTCGTGATTTACTATGGAATCTCTAACGCGAGAATTTCAGTGCCACCGTTGCATTTGGTTGTCTTTTTAAAGACAGATTACATGCTATGATTTTTTGTGGCGGATATTCTTGAATTGGGATTGATTTCATGTAATCGAATGAACTATCTTTTAGTAAAGTCGTCCCAGGAACGCAACTCATCAATATTGGCAATATCATTTTAAAGTCGTCTACTTTAAAATGTATAATACGTGTCTGAATTGCCGATATAAATGAGTCAGATTAAATAAATTATTAGAAGAATTTTTTACTAAGCAACAACATTTTTATTTATTTAGTATTATTTTGTATTTTGACAACGACACCCGACTTGGGCGTCGAAACGTTAATAAAATCATTTTTAGGTAAAATTGTGGCTTATTTCCCATTTGAATATATTTGATTATAAAAATGCCACAAGAAAATAACTTCAGAACAACATCAAGAAATATTTGCTGCTGAATAATTCTGTAAAAGTTTTCCCGTGTTTTTCAGCCTCGGTGCATGAGGGTTATAGATAGCAATCGCCATGAAACCGCTTTTCGGTACGAAAATAATGAATAACAATTAAGATTAAGTATGAATTTTTATTTCGATAACAAATTTCGAATTCCATTTCCATGTCGAAAACTTCAAGTTTTACAGTTTTACATGACAAAAGAGTGAGTTTTGTCAAAAATCGTGGAAGATAATATGGGGAATGAGCTAAGGCCGAGGGAATCATGTTGTAATTATTCGCTTAAATCTTTTGCTCACTCTGCTTTGAATAACTCTGTTCAAAACATTGCGTATTCGTGATGATATCTGCTGGTCTTGAAAACTACACTTGCAATGCAAAAATACCTGTTCCTTTTCCGCTGGCCTTGAAAACTATAATCTTGATTGTAATGCAAAAAACAAAAAACCTCTTCCTTTTTGTAAATTTGTCGGTCCTGTGCCATTATTTCCCATTGTCTAACTCCCATTTTCTCCAGTTCTTCTCTGAGTGCATCTTTCCAGATTTTTCTAGGCCGTCCTACAGACGTTTTCCCATCTGGCCTCTCCCCGAGCAGCTATGAAAGATTTTTTAAAAATATCACATTTTTTCGGCATAGAATGATAGAATGGGAATTCGAAATTTGGTAAAATTTTGGGAAAACTTTTAGAAAACAATTCGGCAGCAAGTATTTCTTGGGGATTTTTTGTCCAGGATCTTTTGTGGGGATTTTTTCTCCGGGGATTATTTGTCCAGGGATAATTTGTGGGGATTTTTTGTCCGGGATTATTTGTGCGGGAATTATTTGTCTGGACCCCGAAAGGAAGTCCGTCTTCGGTATTCACGTCTGCTCTAGGATACATTTTGACAGATGTAAAGATGTTTCGGAATCGTTTATTTACTAAGGTATTATGATTCCTTGACATTCGATCATTGAAAATTGATCTTTTTCTCTAATCTGTATAAAATTTAAAAGTAATACCATCCTAAATTTGCTAGAGGTGCAAAATTAGAGGTGCCTGGCATCCATTACATCATAAAATATATATTTGGGTCATTCGCTTTTGGATTGTTTTATATACTATTTGAACTATTCCTATAATGAGATGAACTTAAATGTCAAGCAAGTTCTATGGTCAAGTTCAACGAAAGTCCTTGATATCATATAACCTATAAATGTGACTGCTAACACCGGCATTTATTTGGCATAACATCCAAAGAAAATGCAGAGATTATCATTGTTAACCTTGTGTTAATAACCGATTGTAGGTCAGATTGGCAGATTATATTGATAAAACGTATAAATTTAACAATGTCCATTTATGGCAGTATGAACTCTTGGTTAACAATATATTTTTAGAATTGTTTGCGTATACTGGCCTCTATAAAATAATTAGGTACTATAGGGCATTCGACGTGGGTGTAAGGCAACTTATCGAATCCCAACTTATCGAAAGACATGTCATATACACTTAACTCGTATACAGCCACTTCATGGAAAGTCTCAATTCGTCAACTATACATTTCATATACATTCATAACATTAACGCCAGGTTTCAGGTTTTGACAGTAAAGTGGGCTAAAACTCAATCCTATTTATAAACTACTTCTTCTTTAGGCCATTTCTACCCAACTTTGGACATAGGCCTTCCCCAAATCTTTCCATTTCCGTCTGTCCTTGGCTGTGCTTTTCCAGTTAGTTCCTGCAGCTTTTATAATATCGTCCTTCCTCTAATTCACATCTGAGGTCCTTCTCTTTTTCCTGTCCATGGTCTCCAGTTTTGTATTTCAGCATTCAACCTTTTATCTTTCTGTCTCGCATTGTGGACCGCAAATTTCCATTTTAACCCTGTTACTTATACAGGGTGAGTCATGAGGAACTGTACATACTCCTACCTCGTATAGAGGCCCCTGTGGGGAATAACAAATGACTATTAAAAAGTATCTGCTCCCATTGTTTAATAATATACAGGGCGAGTTTCGCATTTTGACGGAAATTTGTATTCGTCATAATTTTTGAACGGTCAGATCGATGTGTCTCTTATTTTGGTCTATCGTTACACTATTATCACCTAATCAACTGATTTAGTCAAAATAGAAAAAATCAGGTCCGGCTTTAAAAAATTAGTTCGTTTTGGTCTTAGAAAAAATTTCACCCTGTATATGCTTTTTGAAAACTCTAATATGAATTTTACAAATTAGACAAATTTTTTTTTTTTTTTATTTAAACAATATAAATACACTAAGGGCCGGTTGTTCGAACGCTAATCAACAATGATCACTATCAAATATTTAATTACTGTCACAACTGTCAATGTCAACTTTGGTTGGGTTGCTGAAAACACAATTGATTATAAATATGAGATTAGTTAATTAATTAACATAACAATTATTAACATAATTGATTAACTAATTTCATAATTGTAAGCAATAATTATGTTTTTAGCAACCCAATCAAAGTTGACATTGACAGTTGTGACAGTAATTAAATATTTGATAATGATCATTTTTTATTAGCGTTCGAACAACCGGCCCCTAATCTACAAGATTAATCAGTATTTTTTCTTTAACCTAATTTCCCTAAAAAATGTTTGTAAACTAGATGTCACCTGGTCCATCCTAGCTTTTTTTTTACATGAAATGTCCACTTCTTTGTTGTGGCTACACAGCACAGCACTGACTCTGCTTTTCACTAATTGCTCACGTATTTGTTGTGGCTACAATACAATGCACAAGACTAACTAAGCCCGGCATAACTTCACACATTACACGAGCTCGAACGGTTTAGTCCTCTTGAGCCTTCGCATCTGGGGTTCGTTGACAAGAAGCTGAAGTGCTTCATGGTTGGGATGCTTATGGAGCCTGTCTTCATGTCTCCTGGCGACTTTCTTGATTTCATTTGGAATAGATTCGATTTTAAGATCTCTACGCAAATCGTCGTTCCGAACATACCAAGGAGCACATACAATATTCCTTAATATTCGGTTCTGGAGCGTTTCTAAATTTCGGTAATTACTTTTTTTGGTACAGCCCCATAATTGTAGGCCATAGGTCCACACCGGTTTCAATATCTGTTTGTAAATTAGTACTTTGTTCTGGATGGAAAGCTGAGAGTACCTACCTATTAGCCAATACATATTTTTGTACTTTATCTTCATCTGTTCAGTTTTCTTTTTAACGTGCTCCTTCCATTTTAGTTTGACGTCGAGATTTAGACCCAGGTATTTCGCTGTTTTTTTATTAGGAACAACGTTGTTGTTTAGGATAATTGGAAGATTATTGATTTTCATGTTAGTGAAGTTAATATGAACTGACTTCTGTTCATTAAACTTTATACGCCATTTTTTGGACCAG
Source organism: Diabrotica virgifera virgifera (assembly GCF_917563875.1). NCBI lineage: Eukaryota > Metazoa > Arthropoda > Insecta > Coleoptera > Chrysomelidae > Diabrotica > Diabrotica virgifera. Next base: position 76,415,273 of record NC_065450.1, on the reverse strand, counting down.
CCTTCTATGCCATTAATTGCATTTTGTAAGTTAATCGTAGATTCCTCTATAGTTGCTCCTATTGTCATGACTGCTGTATCATCAGCAAATGTGGCCAGTTGGATGTTTTCCCTCTCCGGAATGTCAGATGTGTACAAAAGGTATAGTATTGGTCCAAGAACGCTACCTTGTGGAACCCCTGCATTTATTTGCTTTAACTCAGAGTACTCGTTTTCCATTTTAACTCTAAATGTTCGCTGGTGTAGGTATGACTTCAATATTTCAACGAGTTGCATAGGAAATATTTTCTTTAGCTTCATTAACAGACCGTCGTGCCATACTTTGTCAAATGCTTTTGCGATATCCAGGAATACTGCCGAACAAATTTTGTCCCCTTCCAGTGCTTTTTCTATTTCAGTTACTATTCGATGGATCTGGTCAATTGTGGAGTGTTTATCACGAAATCCAAATTGATGAGTTGGAATAATATTTTTTTGTTCAATTATATGGTTCATTCTTCGTAGTAGTAATTTTTCAAACACCTTTGAGATTATGGATAGTAAGGAGATTGGCCTGTATGATGTTAATTCATGGTTATCTTGTCCTACTTTTGGTATCATTATAACCTCTGCAGTTTTCCAAAGGATGGGAACATATCTAAGCCTAAAGGATGCATTTATTAGTGTAGTAAGCTTTACTATGGCTTTTCTAGGTAATTTTTTTAGTATCTCACCATTGATCAGGTCAAACCCAGGCGCTTTTTTTGTATTGATGTTTTTGATTAATTTTTGAACTTCTTTTGTAGTAGTCAGTTGTATGTTAACAGAATCAAAAGCTACTGGTTCATCGTCTACATGAGTTTCCCCAGGGTTTGGCTGAAATATGTTTTCTAAATAATCAGCGAACGCATCCACTTTCTCTTTGGGATTTCTTGCCCATGTTCTGTTTTCTTTTCGTAGAGGAGGTACATGCTGAACTGGCTTATTTATCTTTTTGGCTGCCTTCCAAAGGGAGTAATCGGTGCATTCATCATCAGTTAGTTCTCTCAGGTACTTATTGATTGATTCGTTTTTAATTTTCGAGATTTCCCTTTGCAGCTGTTGTGTGAGCCTATTAAGCTTATTTTTATTTTCTTTAATTCGAGTTCTTTGCCATATCTTCCGAGCCTTTCTTTTTTCCTGTATCAAGTCTCTAATTTCTTTGGGGTAATTGTTTCCTACTGTTTTTCTTTGGATTATAGGTGTGTTGTTCCACGCTGCCTGCTGGATGTTTATCATAAATAGATCGGTTTCTTGTTCCAATTGTTCTGTCGTTTGAATAAATCCACTGAACTCAATTTTCTCATTAATTTCTGATTGGAAGTTTACCCAGTCCGTAAACTTATTGGTCAACGCGGGTTTCATTTCAGTGGTAACAATTTGCTCACTAATTGTTAGTAGAATTGGAGAGTGGTCAGATATAAGCTCCTCTACATCCTCTACTTTTATAAAATTTGTTGCTACACCTCTGGATATGAAAAAATCTAGGAGGTCTGGGATTCTGTTTGCATCACTTGGCCAGTAAGTGGGTTTCCCAGTAGAGTGCCATCTACAATTGTGTCCGGTCACAACATGCTGCAATTCTTTACCTTTAGGTGTTGAGAGTCTGGAGCCCCAACAGGTATTTTTTGCATTAAAGTCTGCGCCAATTATGTATTTTCCACCCAAGGTTGACAAGAAGTTAGCATAGTCTTCTCTTTTGAGGTTATGTCTAGGAGGGAAATATGCAGCTGCAATGTTAAGTGTGTATTTCTTAGTTTTAACACTGATAGAGGCACATTGTATTTCTTCGGTTTCAATTTTTTCACGTTCCCAGTGGAGAATACTATTTTTAACAGCGACAGCAGCTCCGCCTCTGGCTGAATTTTGTGGATGTATGGCATGATAGATTTGATAACCTTGCAGCTTAATAAATGATTGTCTAGTTAGATGTGTTTCTGCAATTAGGCATATGTCTATTTTTTGTGTTTGTAGGGTTACTAATAACTCTTGCTGGTGTTGTAAGAGTCCATTTGTATTCCATTGGAGTATCCTAAGGTCCGGGGGCATTATAGTCTTATTATGATCGGCTTCTGATATTTTCAAGTCTGTCCAGCCTTTCAAGTACTTTTTTGTTAAATTCTTCTTGTTTGCTCATTTTCTCCATTATTTTTTGCAGCATTTCAGTTACTGTGTCTGTATTATTTTCAGTTTCTGGTTGTGCTACTTGAGCATAAGATACTCCAGCTCTTCTTAAAGTTTGGTGTCTATCTTCCATATTTTCTATATTTAATCTGCTCTCAGGAGCCTTGTTATTTATATTTTTATTTCTTAGTGTTTGCAGAGCTTTTGCAGTGCTACATCCTCTATAATTAGCTGGATGGTCATTGCCGCAGTGAACACATTTTGGAGCTATATTTTTGGGTTTTTTACAGTCTTTTGTTAGATGTTTTCCAATGCATTTGACACATCTTGGTTCCCTTTTGCAGTAATTCTGTGTGTGTCCATATTCCTGGCAGCGCTTGCATTGGGGCAGTAATTTAGGTTTTCTGAAAGCCTCTATTTGTACTCTCATATTTAATATTTCATTAATGGCATATATTTTTTTATATCTTCATCTTTATCAAAGGATAAAGTAAAAAGCGGAAGTGGCGTTTTATCTTTCCCGGTTAGTATTTGATTTACCTCCAGTATTTTGAAGCCTTTGCTCTTTAGGTCTTTTACAATTTGTGCAGCTTTGCATGACTGGTGTAAGTTTCTTGCAACTACCTTGACAGGTCTTGACTGTTTGTTTTCAAATGAAAACCATTCCATTTCCGTATTGTGTTAGACAAATAGGCCATTAAAATGGCTTATTTATTTTTTCCCCACACTATTACTTAATTTTTTATAAAAAAATCAAATTTCACTACGAATTAAAAGTTTGGTAAAGTGAACCATAGATTTAATAAAATTAACTTTTATTACAAAAATTAATTTTTTTAAACAAATATTTAATTTATGTTACCACCCAATCAACTGATTTATTCAAACGAGAAAAAAATCAGGTCCGGCTTTAAAAAATTAGTTCGTTTGGGTCTTAGAAAAAATTTCACCCTGTATACGCTTTTTGAAAACTCTAATATGAATTTTACAAATTAGACAAATAGGCAATTAAAATGGCATATTTATTTTTCCCCACACGATTACTTAATTTTTATTAAAAAATCAAATTTGTCAAAATCGCAATTTTACTATAAAAATAAAAAAAATTAAACAACGTTTTTCTTAAAATTAAAAGTTTCACCATTTTTTTTTTCTATAACGGGTCTAGATCTAGAACTCCCCATACACTTCTCTTTGGACTCTATAGTTTAGCCTAGACGTGATCAAATAGACAAATTTTAAATTTTTTCACTTAATTTTTGCGATTTAACTTTGCAATTCACGAATCTGCACCTTTTATTTTTTTAAATTCATGACTTTTACGAGAAGAAGACTGAAAGTCTACAACAATTTTTATAGTCTTCACAATGGTAAGAGATATGTGCTGCAAAAATTTCAGAAAAAAAAATATTAAAATGGAACAGAGTTGTAGCGAGTTACCTTGATTTCATTTTTTTTTCATTTTTAGGTTAAGATTCCCATTTTGACAAAAGTGATTTTTTAATAAAAAATTAAGTAATCGTGTGGGGAAAAAAATAAATATGGCATTTTAATTGCCTATTTGTCTAATTTATAAAATTCATATTAGAGTTTTCAAAAAGCGTATACAGGGTGAAATTTTTTCTAAGACCAAAACGAACTAATCTTTTAAATCCGGGCCTGATTTTTTCTAGTTTGAATAAATCAGTTGATTGGGTGGTAACATAAATTAAAGATTTGTTCAAAAAAAATCATTTTTGTAAAAAAAGTTAATTTTTTTAAATGTATGGTTCACTTTACCAAACTTTTAATAATTATTCATAGTCAAATTTGATTTTTTTTATAAAAAATTAAGTAATCGTGTGGGGAAAAAATAAATATGCCATTTTATTTGCCTATTTGTCTTATCTGTAAAATTCATATTAGAGTTTTCAAAAAGCGTATACAGGGTGAAATTTTTTCTAATACCCAAACGAACTAATTTTTTAAAGCCTGACCTGATTTTTTTCTAGTTTAAATAAATCAATTGATTGGGTGGTAACATAAATCAAATATTTGTTTAAAAAAAAAATTAATTTTTGTAATAAAAGTTAATTTTTTTAAATCTATGGTTCACTTTACCAAACTTTTAATTCATAGTCAAATTTCATTTTTATAAAAAATTAAGTAATCGTGTGGGGAAAAAAATAAATATGCCATTTTAATTGCCTATTTGTCTAATTTGTAAAATTTATATTAGCGAGCTCGCATACCGAAGCAATATCCTACATCGCATGTGGCATGCATTGCGAAAAGATACGCACTGAGTGTCACATCTGGTTTTCGGTGAATCTTCGGTGACTTTCGGTGGAATTTCGTTCACCGAAAACCAGATGTGACACTCAGTGCGTATCTTTCCGCAATGTATGTTATGCGATGTAGGGATATTGCTTTGGTTTGCGAGCTCCCTTAGAGTTTTCAAAAAGCGTATACAGGTGAAATTTTTTCTAAGATCCAAACGGACTAATTTTTTTAAAGCCGGACCTGATTTTTTTCTGGTTTGACTAAATCAGTTGATTGGGTGGTAATAGTGTAACGATTGACCAAAATAAGAGGACACATCGATCTGACCGTTCAAAAATTATGAGGAATACAAATTTGTGTCAAAATGCGAAACTCGCCCTGTATATTATTAAACAATGGAAGCAGACACTTTTTAATGGTCATTTGTTATTCCCCGTAGGAGCCTCTATACGAGGTAAGAGTATGTACAGTTCCTCATGACTCACCCTGTATGCTCTCTGTTACATTTTTTACTTTTGTTTTCTCTGTTATCCATTTGTTTGATTTTCTGTCTTGCAGTTTTATTCCCAACATGGATCTTTCCATTTTTCTTTGAGTTATTTCTATTTTGTTTATGTTGGCCTTTGTTAATGTCCATGTTTCTGAGCCATATATATATATATATATATATATATATATATATATATATATACGTCAGAACAGGAAGGATACATCTTCTTCTTCTACGGCACTACAGCCCAAATTGAGCCTTGGCCTCCTTTATTTTTTGCCTCCACCCTTGCCTGTCTGTGGCTGCTCTTCTCCATACACGGACTCCTAAAAGGGCTTGTGCGTCGCTGTTTACTGTGTCTTCCCAGCGCTTTCGTGGCTTCCCAACCGGTCTCTTTCCTTGCATTCTAGCATTCAGTGCTCGTTTTGGTAGCCTATCCTCTCCCATTCTTATCACATGTCCGGCCCATTGCAATCTTTGTAATCTAATGAAGTCTGACAGGGGCGTTTCCTTATAAAGTTGATAAAGCTCGTTGTTGTATCAACTTCTGAAGATTCCGTTTTCCCTCACAGGTCCTAGTATTCTCCTAAGTACTTTCCTTTCGAATGTGTCGAGTTTGTTTTTGGATGTTTCTTTCAGCACCCAGACTTCACTGCCATAGCATGTTACTGGTCGAATTAAGGTTTTATAGATTCTCATCTTTGTATTTCGGTGGACACTTTTTGACCGAAATATATGGTAGAGGGCAAAATGAGCTCTGTTTGCCTGCGTTATTCTCTTCCTTATTTCTCCATCTTCTGATCCGTCGGCATATATTTCTACTCCCAGGTATGTAAACTTTTCAACCGTTTAAATGTCATCTTCATGTATAATGTCTGAGTCATTATTTTTGTTTTTTCTGTGTTAATTTCCAGACCTAGCATTTTTGTTTGTGTTTTTAACTCTGCATATGTTTCCTGTGCTCCTGTTGATGTTCTACTCATAATATTAATATCATCAGCATAAGCGGCCAGTTGAACCGTTCGGTTGGTCAGTAGATTTCCTCGTCCAGTTTGCATTTGCCTAACCGCATACTCCAGTGCCAGGTTAAACAATGTTGGGGCCAGCCCATCTCCCTGTTTTAGTCCCTGCGAAATGTTAAAAATGTCTGTCCGGTGGTTTTGTATTCGTACACATGCCTGAGTTTCATCCATTGTGGCTTTAATGAGTCTTATTAACTTGTGTGGTATTGCCAATTCAGCCAATATATAGTATAGTTTGTTCCTTTTGACTGAGTCGTATGCCTGTTTAAAGTCTACAAACACGTTGTGAACATCAATATCGTGTTCCCATGCTTTGCTCAAGATCTGTTTTACTGTGAATATTTGATCCAGTGTCGATCTTCCCCGTCGGAAGCCCGTCTGATACTCTCCAATAATATTTTCTGCTAGTGGTTGGAGCCGCTGGTTTATAATATACGTGGAAGGATACATGCACTAATCAAATACATGGGTTTTTGGGTACTGTTGTATGCATCGTTGTGCTTTTTAGTATCCATCTTAACTTTCCAAACGTTGCCCAACGTCAATCTGATTCTTCATCTTTGTATTTCAATTGTTAAATGTATATTTGTTAAATGTTCAATTTATAAACTATACTTTCTATTAAATTAATAATTAAATAAAATTCACTAATTGATATTAGTTAGAAAGAAAAACAAATACTGCATTTTTTGTTCTAGGCAACTTCAGCATCAGCATCTTCTCCACTGGGCACAAGCCCAGGGCCGCACGATCGACTGGGGCCATCTCCACTCGATTATTAAATGATAAACGAATCGTTTATTTCTATAATTGATACCCTGGGCGTTCATCTAAAACAACGATTAAGTTCGTATAAGAATATTCCGGTGGTGTGCGTTGACGGAATTAATTAAAAAATAAGTGTAACAACGAACAGTAATATATTTATTTATTTTGGGTACACAAGCGGTGTGTTTGCTTATATCTCGAAAGAGGGTTGTTTGTTAGCGAGAGCGAGGGTGTGTCTGCATCGTTCCCATGCTGTGTAGAGACTGGTTTGCCGGACTATTATGTCAACTGGTTTGCGGTTCTGCGATAATGGCCAGAAGGGCCATAAATCACTGTATCTGCCTTTTGCAAGATGAGAACCTTTTTGTATTTTAAGAAGTTGACAAAGAGTGTGGCAGTCTGACATCGTAATCCATTATATAGTGTTTCCTTGAAAAAAACATTAATTTTATACAATCTGTTTTACGGCCCTTGTTGGCATATGGTTTGTATTTTACATGTGAGTTTCAAATGACTAATGTTGTTTCGTTTTGAGAAAAGTTATTAAAAATTCTCTAGTGTTAGGGAAAAAGGGGATAAGTCGAAATCTGTTGTTTTTCAGGAGGATTTATTAAAGGTTTCATTCTTGTCGTAAAAATCTATTTTTAAATTAAACTTGCATTTATACTAATATTATAATACGATATATTAACCAAGCCTATAGAAAATAATAAAGTAGGTTATATCATTTCAAATTGATGATTTTTGATTGACTTAAGTCTTCTGGATCTGACTTTGATTGCGATTGCTGACTTAAGTCTATATGAACTAACATGCTAGCCATTAAGTTTAATATAGTATAATAACATCTAATAGAAGTAAATACAGAAACATAAACTAATGGATGAAGTTTTATTCGCTGAAAAAAAAAAACAATACAAGTAAAATACATCACTGCAATGTTTATTACGTATGTACCTCTTCTAAGTCTGGATTTCCGGCGTCTGGATCTAGGTCTTCTAAATCTGGGTCAACGTCAGCTGTTGCATTTGAATGTACAAGTTGCTCATAAAAGCTTTTGTACACATCTGGAGTCTAAGATTTAGGTCAACAGACAACAGAGAAGACTAGGGTCCAAAACCGAGTCAGACAAGGAGATGCCCTGTCAACTGAGTTATTCATTACAGCTCTAGATTGTGCAATAAAAGAAGCAACAAACAACGGAATAATTAATAAAAATGCAGTACAAATAGTAGGTTATGCAGATGATATCGTTATAATAGCCCGGGACAAAATATCATTAATTAAGGCATTCTCTGAAATAGAAAAATGGGCAAAAAGAAGAGGATTAGACATAAATATGGAAAAAACAAAGTACATGAACGCAAACAGATTCAAGAAAACAAGACTAACACAAATGATAATAGATAATTACAGATTTGAGGAAGTAGATACATTCAAATACTTGGGAACGATGATTAGTAGAGATAATGAAAGAATAAAACTGAAACAGAAACTACAAGCAGGAAATAGAGCTTACCACAAAAATAAAAAAATAATAAAAGATAAAAAATTAAACATAAATACAAAGATGCAAATATATAAGACTTCCATAAGGCCAGTGGTAATGTATGCGATAGAAACCAACACCCTAACGTTAAAAGAAGAAGAACAGCTGAAAGTATTTGAAAGAAAAACAATTCGCAACATTCTGGGACCAAAAGTAATAAATGAAAACGAAAGAAGACCCTAGATGAACCACGAAATAAAACAATTGATGGAAGGAGAAAACATAGAGAAAGAAGCAAAAGCACGAAGAATAAGGTGGTATGGTCATATAATACCCCCTGAGACAAGAGCACGAGGCAGACCAAAAGCAAGATGGAACCAGCAAGTCGAAAACGACTTAAGAGTTATGGGAATTCGAAACTGGAAAAAAAAAGCCTGAGAACCGATATGAGTGAAGAAAAGTAGTGACGGAAACGAAGACACACCAGAAGCTTTGAGGAGACAGATTACAAGAAAAGTGGACTGATCCCTCATGTCTTAACGGATCATTAAAGTGAAAAACAGCTATAACTTCCACGGGAGTGTACAGCTTATATATGTACATACACATCTGGAATAGGGGTAGTAATTCCCAGAGATCATCTTTCTTGGCCTTGGAGATTGCAAGTGGCTCGGTATATTTTTTTGATAAAGGGAGTGCAACCGGACGGCCACGGCGATTTAAATTCAGAATGGAGAAGTCTTCTGTTTCTTGAAGTGATTTTTTATAATAAATCAGTCCCTGTTCCTTTGTGTATCTGAGCCATTTGCAGTCGTGCCATAGAAATTTTCGTTTTTCACTATATTGTTTTCTTTTTACAAAGATACTTTTCAACAAGGCTGCAAAGTCATAAAAATCATCTTGTGACATTTCAAGCACCTGTAAAGGTTTGTTTTTATTTGCGCATCGTATTAATGTCGCCCAATCATGTGGATGTGATATTTGCATACCACTTGTTTTTTTTTTGTTTTTTGATTACGGAATGATCCGCATCACATTCCATGTGTGAGTGACCTGACACAAGAAATTTGTGATCGATTTCCTCTAACGAATTTTTCATTTGAAGAACAGTTAAGAACATACTTGCTATGTAGAAACTTTATTTTTACAGATAAAACAGTATTAAATGGTAACGTACCATTATTTTGCTCCTTAATCATCTTCATAATTCGTTTACATCTTTCTGACATTTTTACGTTCGCAAAAACACAAGTAAATACAAATTTTTATCACTGAAAAGCAATACATGTTTGTTATTGTAACGGGTTATACGGAATTAAGTCAGCCTGTCCTTGGCAAGTGTAAATATACGGTTGTAAGGTTGCCGCGGTAAAAAAGACTTTAGTCAACATAAGTCCGCTTGTCCAAACAGAACCGGTTTTACACGACTTGCGTCTATTAGATCAATAGAGATTAAAGCTGTTAGAAATACAATAGACTTATGTCCTTTGGATCAGAGCTAAATTGATTAAATTCCATGTCGCCAGTGTACTTAAGTCAATATAGTAAAAATTTGACTTATGCCCTTTTTCTCCAACACTAGAGAATTAAGAAAATAAAATTAGCAAAAATAGTAATTAAAGCGTATCGCTATAAGAACATTAGTCAACATTTATGATTATTTTTTCGCTTGAAAACTCTGAATTCCGAAGAGTTGAGAGAAATCTATTATGAAGACGCAAACGAGAAAGAGTTAAAAATGGAATGTCTGCATTTAATGAAAATTAATCAAAATTAAAATGAATTCACTAAAATATAGAGTATTCTGGAAATACCTATATCATCTTTTAAAACAACAAGATTGAAGACATCTTTCCTAATGTAGAAATGGCACTGAGAATCTTTTTAAGCATGATGGTAACAAACTGTAGTGGGGAACGCTCCTTCGCCAATTTAAAATAGTTTAAGAAGTCCAATCAAGAGAGATTGAAGTTTGTCGCTAATTTCGATAGAATAATAATATGATATGCTCGAAAACATAGATTTTAAAGATGTGATTAACAATTATTTTGCTCAACTACATAGAAGGGTGGCTCTTCAATTAGCATTTTATTTTCCCTTATATTATGTATACGAGTTGGTGTGTATCAACTGTGTATGAATAGAGGTATAGAGGCGTACACGAATTGGGTGCGTATATGTTTTGGATGTATGGGAGTTGGGAGTCGATGAGATCGGTACGACACCTTGTTTGCTATTATGGCGCCCGTTTGCTATCTAGTGAGTAACGTCCAAATTCAAAATAAATAAAATTAGTCCTACTACTTTATTATAGATGTCACCACCATCTGTCGAGGCGCGTATTTCATGATATTTAACGACAAAAATAATCTATAATAAAATTAAAATATAGATCAATTAAAATATACGGTAATATAGTATTTGTTTATTAAATATATTTCGAATTGACACTACTTATTTCTTTTAAAGAGTAAGCTAAAATTCTATAAATGTTAGCCCCTGATAGTTATGCAATCAATAATACACTAACGATTGTAGCGACATCTACTTAGTTTTAACTGAATTTCTAAAAATGAAAATTGCGCTCTCGCCAAAATTTAAACTGTCAAAAACGTTCTCGCCAAAATTTAAACTGTCATTTTTTCAAATTTTAACTTAGTGTTAAAAGCATAACTAGAGCAATCTAACCTTACATTTACAAAATATATTATTGTTTTTGTATGAGTGTTAGAACTATTTTTATTGTTTTCCCCCAATTTTGAAAAAATGTGAAAACGTTGAATTATCCACGTCCGTCTGTCCGTCCGTAAACACAACTTCTCCGTCATTATAACATGTAGAATGACAAATGAGGTGTCGAAGTGAAATGAAAGCTTATAATCCAAGGATGGTACTAAAGGTGAGAGATTTGACCTAGGACCTCCGGTTCAAGAGTTGCAACCGGAAATATTGTTTTAAAGTCAGCGGAATAGCACAAGCGATATATTATTATATTATTCGACACGCGTTAGCAAGACGAGAACAAATATATACTTCCGGTTTCATAACTGTCTGTCCGTCCGCAAATACTCCTTCGTCATTACCAGATAGAATGACAAATGAGGTGTAGAATAAAAGCTTATAATCCAAGGATGATAATAAAAGTGAAAATTTGACCAAGGACTTCCAGTTTTAGAAATACAACCGAAAGTACCTACTGCTTTAAAGTCACCGGAATAGTACAATTATTATGCGACGTTCGACTATTCGATTTTTCGTATAGTATAATTATTATTCGACGCGACTTAATGATAAGTGGAAAATTGAAATTTATTAAACGCAACAGCAAGTCACTTACTGTCACTGGCTGTTGCGTTTAGTAAATTTCAATTTCCGACTTATCATCGACTTATTTTGTATGCTTTAAATGATGATGCACGGACTCAATTGTACTTTCGGTTTCATGGCTGTTTCTCAGTCTGTCCGTCCGTCCGCGAATATAACTCCTTCGTTATTAATACAGATAGAACAACAAATGAGGTGTCGAATGAAAGCTTATAACCCAAGGATGGTATTGAAGATTAGAAATTTAACATCGGACATCCGGTTTTGGAGTTGCAACTGGAAGTACCGTTTTAGAGTCAGCGATCAATTCAGCTATCTCCATATGCTGGGAGACATTTATATCTAATTTTGCACAACTCTGCTTCTTGTGTTATTTACTGACAATAAAAATAACTCTGACAACTTGTTAAATTAAGTTTATTAAACCATAAACACACAGACAAAAAATATGTTCAATATAAATAAACTAATATACAATTATACATTTTTAATAAAGCAAAATTATTATAGATATATTTCAGAACAAAATGATTAAACATGTTCCATATCATGATGTAAATTATTTATACAGATTAAATCTGTGGATAGAACATAAAATATTTCTAGTTTAATTTAGAAAAACAGACCAAGCGAATAGAGTGAGATGTTTGAATGTCAATACAATAAGAACAGAAGAATAGGATTTTATTTGAAAATTTCTAGAAGTCACCATAGAGTAGGTATATAATAAGAACAGAGAAAATATGGAAGAGAATGGAAGTAGAATGCTCAATTACAAAAAAGTAGAAAAACAGAACTCTTTAGTGGTACGGGCATGTACAAAGAATGCCAAAGCACAGGTGGTCGAAAAAAAATATTGAACTGGAACTCGCCAGGAAGAAGACAGAGAGGAAGGCCCTCTGTAAGATGGAAAACATACATAGGAAATTATATGATAGATACCTCAGAGAAGTCGACTGGCAGAATAGTGTGCCGTGCCTCCACATTCCATACTCTCAGAAGAGGAACAGATTCTTTAATACTTGTAAATGATAATTTGTACCATATTTATCATGGCCTAAATCCTACCTGTTTATGTCATTGGTATATGTATATCTAGCCTGGAATTTAGTTTGTTAATAATAATTCTTGTGAAAAGTTTGTATACCGGGTGTTGTAACGTACAATTGTATACCGGGTGTTGTAACGTACAATTCTAAACTGTTGAATCCCTGCTTCCCTAAATATTTTACATCAAAAGTCATGAGAGAATATTTGTAGAGAATTGAAATCTGTATTAAAATCAAAAGTTAAAATTGTTCTACGATTTAAATGTATTCCAAAATTTTGAAAAATATGATACATTTGCCACAGTACCTAGGTATGTGTGTAACAGTTAGACCACACGTTACTATTTAACTGACAGTGCTCACACCATTGACTGAATAAAAAATCTTTATTATTAATACTTTCTCCGCAACTGAGGGTATCTTATCAACTGTATTGTTTTTAAACAATAAATGATAAAATAAAAATATTGACAGTTTAAAAATGTGAAAATAATAACTTCATTGTGACACATTATTGCACTGTGTGTGGCCTAATTTTGGGCTGAAACACTGAAAAATGTATTACATTTTTACAAAATTTTGGAATATGTTTAATTCGTAGAACAATTTTAACAGTTGTTTTCAATACAGATTTCAATCCTCTACAAATAGTTTCTAATGTCTCTTGATGTAAAATAATTAGGGAAGCAGGAATTCGACAGTTTAGAATTTTACATTGAGTTTCCCATGGCCCGTTTTCCAATTCACCACCCGGTATTATGTGATATCAAACTTATGAGTTGGTCGTTTCCAAGGTTTGTTATTTCTTAGATAACTGTAAAATAGATTCAGATATACTAAAATAATCAGAAATAATTAAAGACGTAACGAGTGTTGCGCTTCACAAAAAACAACTAAATTTCGAATTGAAAGAGATGTAAGACAAGTACTCTATTTAACTGGAAGATACTGTGAAAATGATTCTTGTGTGGATACAAGAATATACACAAGGTAACCTGGATTTCCTCTTATGAAAGAACAACGAATCAGATTGATTATATGCTAATATATTGAAGACACGGGACAAACGTAATGAACTGCAGTTATGAAGTTATAGTGGCTTAAAAATCACTCAGATCATTGCCTAGTGATCTCAACATTGAGGGCTAGCATGTCGAACGTCAGCAAAGAAAATAAAATGGCTAGTAAGAAATCTAATGTGAAAAAGCTGAGAGATGCAACAGTTGCACAACACTACTCGAAAAACATCACCAACATAACAAAGAAAGATATTGAAGCAGCACCACCCATATGTTTAAGTTTAAACAATTACAGAGTTGCTACCATCAAAACACAAAAAGAAACTTGTAAAACAATAAAAAATGTGTTAAATAATTCTGTTCTGAACTCTATCAGCCATCGTTTACGAATATAAGGAGTGTTTGCTAAACTTGTTACATGTAATAAATTAGTATGTAATATCTACATCTACCTCTCAAATATGCACCGAAGTAAAAAAATTAAAAAAGTAACTTCGGCAGGTGAATGACATCCCTTACATTCTGTGTTTCAGAAATTATATACACTTTTCTTTTCAGCAGCAATTTAAGTTTGAAACTTTTATTGAATTTAAAGTCATTCCCAATAGATAGTGTGTAAGTTTGAATTCACAGAAAGCCTCAATTATAATCGAATCTAAGATGATCTATATAGTAGTGAATTCACCAGTTCGATTTGTGATAATGTCTCTATTAGAGATTTGAATAATATTTTCTTGGAATGCAAAATTAACGAGAGATATATAGACCAATTCAGTATACAGTTGCCAATTAGTACAATCTATGGATTTTTATGGACTTCAAAATGCGATTTCGATAAACTTTAATTACAATTAACGCACTAATTAAGCAAAATTCAGAGTTGGCGCAATGGTATCAAATTATTGAAATTTCAGGACGCATCTATTCATGTAAATTTTATTTCATGTGAGTGACATTATATTTACCATAAGATGTGTGCGATGTCCTTTGTTTCACATTACCTACATGTATTTAGGTAGTAAAATTGAATAAAAATTAAACAATTTAATAACCATGATAAAACAAGTGCTACAGAAAATATTAAAATATAATGGTTACAATGAAAATATTAAAATAAAATGTAAAAGAGATTAAATAAAACTAGTTCATTAATACATTGATCAATCAATATTAACTATATAGTTTCATGTAACATAATATGTCTAAAACTATAAGTTGTTCAAAAACATGCCTTTTGTAGTGATATTACACTGTAGTGATAACACTCTGTATAAAATATGTTTAAGGCTTAATTTCGAATAACTTTATTATTGTTTTAACCCGTATTAACCTTAAAGCGACAGTAACGAAATATATATGACATTGAACTCAACGTGCTGTTGTAATCGGTTGATAGGTATAAATAAAGAATAATGGAAAGACAGGGGATCGGTATTTGTTATTAGCCGCGAGCATGGCGTAACATTGGTACAGTCGGAAAAATGAAAGAATACCCATGAACGATCACATCAATCACGTATTTTGTGTATTTGACAAACGTTTGTTATTTATAGAAAAAGACAGCAAATACAAAATAAGTGATTGATGTGATCGTTCATGGGTATTCTTTCATTTTTCTGACTGTATATATGTCTTAGATATTATTGTAAACAAGTTGTTATGGTTTAGTCATCGATATTGTGAATTGAAAATAATATAATGTATTTGAACAGAAATAGAGTTTTAATTAAGGACCAAAGGAACAGTTTAAGTACCAACCGATCAGCTTCTTCGTTACACTTTTGATATTTATGATAATTTCTGAAACACATAGTACTGTAAGGATTTTCAGGATGTCGGATTTCTGAAAGTTTAGTAGTACCTATGGTAATACTAGCGGTTAGACTTGTTGAGTTATTGTTAGGTATATAAAATGTACACAAAAAAATATCCTATATATGGGGGATTCACTATTGTTGCTCTAAAGAGTAGTGCCGTGACCGTTTCCAGAAATTCTTGAAGAATCCTTTCTTCTTTTGAACTTCTTCGCCTAAAAAGAATAATATTTATATATATTTTTATATTTATACTTGTGTTTTTATTATAGTGGTTCCCCAAAAAATTTTTTTTTATTTTTCGGCAGGATTGACTCTTGATGATTCGAATTTTGATCCAAAAAGGTTTTGGCTTTTAAATTGGCGGTTGAATCTACGTTGCTTGCAGAAATGTGTGTGACATGGTATGTTTCTGGGGCTAGCGAGTGAGGTATTAGTTCTGTGATTGTTATATATAGGTATTTATCTCTAGTAAGAGCTTGCCTCCAATGAGGAATTATTTATGGAGATATTTTATGGGATTTGAGGTGTATAGGTAGGCTGTTTTTTCGGGAAATGATTTGACAATGGAAAATATGACCTTGCCGAAAAGTCAAAACAATGGTCTTTTTCTAAGAAAACTTTTTTAAAAGAAAAATTATGCTTACCATTTGCATTCTCATGGATAGTCGGTGACACTACTTCCTTATCCTTTTTCGTGTCCTTGCCATTATTTCCTGAAACAAAAGAATATACTGCAATGAGTTTAAACATTACGTACAACAGTTTTTTTAGTAAAATTTTTGAGTGTTACTATTAAAACAGTTTTAACACCTAATGTAATTATTACAATATTAAAAAAAATTAAAAGTATTAAAAAACTAGCCTTAGTCAGATATATCTCAGTCTAATTTCAATGTAACCAATAGTGATGTTGATTATAGTTACTTTCGAGTATTCGTTACAAATCGTTACTTTTGTATAAAGTAATCATTTACAGTATTCGTTACTTTGATTACTATGATTACTTTTGTTACTTTTGTATTTGAGTACCAGTAATCATATCGAGAATCCTGTTTCTCAGTAGGTAGGTATTTTGTATAAAGTAATCATTTACAGCATTCGTTACTTTGATTACTATGATTACTTTTGTTACTTTTGTATTTGAGTACCGGTAATCATATCGAGAATCGTATTTCTCAGTAGGTAGGTTTGTATAGGTATTCCGATATAACAACGACCTTCCATCCATCCAATGGCACTACAGCCCAAATCGAGCCTTGGCGTCCTTCAATAAGCTTCTCCAATTATTTCGATTTACCGCTGTTCTTTTCCATGAACGCGTTCCCAGGAAGTTCCTGGCATCCTCATCGACTTCGTCTTCCCATCTCTTTTTAGGTCTTCCAACAGGTCTTCTTCCCTGCATTCTTGCATTCAGCAATTTTCTGGGGATTCTATTCTCATGCATGCGGACCACGTGCCCTGCCCACCGTAATCTCTGCAGTTTAGTGTATTGTGCTAGAGTTGGTTCGCTATATTGCTCGTATATTTCTCTATTATACCTAATTCGCCAGTTGTTATTTTCACTTATTGGGCCCAGTATCCTACGTAATACTTTTCTTTCAAACACATCTAATGCATTGGCAGATTTCTGTGTCACCACCCATGTTTCGCAGCCATAACTTACTATGGGCCTGATTATTGTTTTATATACCCGGAGTTTTGTTTTCCGGTGTACGTCTCGCGATTTGAATATGTGGCCCATCGCGAAATAGGCTTTATTTGCCAGCACAAGCCTTCTATTTATTTCCGGTTCTTCTTCATTGCTTACAACCAGATCCATTCCTAGGTACGTGAATATATTCACATGTTCTATATCGTCAATAAAGTGTTGTTGCGCCGGTCTATTTGATTTGGTTTGTATGAGTAGTTTTGTTTTGTTTTCAACGACCTTCACCAATCTGTTTAATTAAGGAATAAAAATCATTTGATTACTATGATTACTTTTGTTACTTTCGCATTTGAGTACCGGTAATCATACCTAGAGTCGTATTTATCAGTAGGTAGGTATTTTGTATAGGTATTCCGATATAATAACGACCTTCACGAAGTACGAAGTAATCGGAGTAATTAAAGTAATGAAAGTAGATACAATAGTCGTTACTCGCTCTGATACGATTGGTACGAAGTAACGAAGTATTCAAAGTAACGATTTGCCTCTCTGTATAGTAATCGTTACTTTCGGTATTCGTATTCGTAAATAACGAGTACTTTGTAACGAATAGTTCCTTTTTCAACATCACTAATACCCAATACTTGGTTGAGCTTCACCAGTTGCTTCAGGTGTAGATTGCAGTTAAAATATCATAACAATAGATATAGCTGTCATAACTGAAATCAAAAGGTAAAAGAAAAAAAAAGCACAGAAAAATTTAGCATGCTACAGAGTGGCAATTTTTATAAATGACAAATTGAAAACACATAGTAGGTATCGCGGTAGGCAACAAAAATATGAAAGATGTAAGATAGGGAGAACAAAAGTTAGAAATAGTCAAAAATGAGAAAAAGAAAAGCTGGGACAATTTCGGAGAAAAAAATGGAAGAAAACAGTAAAGAAGATAAGCAATAAAGAAATACAGTTAAAAAAATATAATAAAAAGAGGGAGCGAACATTGCGAACAAATATCTGTTGAATGAACAGCAAGGAAAAATAAAGGAAAATGTAAACAACGTAATTGGTGAATCAGAGGGAAACGCTGAGCAAACCGAAACTATACACGAATAAGAACTAGACGAAGCAATAGGGAAGAAC
This sequence comes from Diabrotica virgifera virgifera, assembly GCF_917563875.1. NCBI lineage: Eukaryota > Metazoa > Arthropoda > Insecta > Coleoptera > Chrysomelidae > Diabrotica > Diabrotica virgifera. The sequence continues at coordinate 76,397,104 of NC_065450.1, read as the reverse complement.
TAGGGAGCAACGCCACTGGTTTGACAAGATGACTGCTTTAACAAACATTCGCTATCAAACATTGTCAACCTTGTCAAACCTGTGGAGTTGCACGCTAACTTTCTTTCACTTTATCTCTGAAACCTCGCATTTTTAACAGCTAGGAACCCTAATTTGCAGCCATTTTTTCACAGGCAATTTGATATCATCGTATTATAACAAAAAAGCTTTAATTTGATATCAAAAACTAATCTACGTCATAATAATCTACTATATTATTTGCAGCCACTTTTTAACTAAGTATCTACATGTTATCAATGTATTACCCTATTCTTAAAGGACATCGCACACATCTTATGGAAAATATAATGTCACTCAAATTCAATAAAATTTATACCAATAGATTCGTTTTAAATTAACGATCAAATCTTATCATTGCGCCAACTCTCTATTTTCAAAAATAAGAGCAGAAATTGATATAAATAAATCTGAAATCAAATGGGTAGGTACATAAGTTAGAGAGAGAAAAAATATTTTAAAATACCCAGATTTTCGGTACTCCATAAATCAGCGGATTAGTTTCACTAATCCGCTTAGGCCCAGCGGGATTTAAGCTGTTATGAATAGCACTCAGAACAATAATGATTGTAAACTAACATTTTATGGACTCCAAAAATGTGATTTCGATAAACTTTAATTGCAATTTGCGCCGTAATTAATCATAATTAAGAGTTGGCGCAATGATAAGAATTGATCGATATATTAAAACGAATCTAATCGTATAAATTTTATTGAATTTGAGTGACATTATATTTTCCATAAGATGTGTGCGATGTCCTTTATATAAAAATGTGAGTTTAATTAATTAACTTATGAATACAGTGATTCTGTAGTGGGATTTTAGACTACAATAGGCTACTCGTTAGTCTTGACATTACCAGCTTTTTTATAAACGTATTTCTAAAAAAACTTTACAAATAATAAAAACTAGACTAGAGCTAAAACACACTAAAAGATCTAGGACTGAAAAAACAAAACACATGGGAAATGTAGGCAGACATTGAAAAAGACGGACATAATACCCTTCTCACAATGCTGACAAGAAACGAAACGTTAAATAAATGTGCTAACTTGTTATACCTGTATGGCAGTAAATGAGAGTATTTGGCTCCGAATTCCATCCTACTACATCGATTTACTTGATATTTTCACAGTAAGTAGGAAATAGCTCATGCAACAAAGTCTACCCTGTGCCGATGTGCGCTGTTATCTTGGGGGTAGTTCCCACCCCTTCCCGGGGGTGAAAATGTTTTGGTTAAAATAGGCACCGAAGAGGCTAGAGAACCTAATTTTAAGCAAAAACTGTTCTATAATTATTTTTTGAAAACTCGATACTTTTGAGTTATTCGTTGTTGAAAATTGGCCATTTTCATTGAAAAATTACACCTTTTCGGACGGATTTTTGCGAATACCTTAGAAACTATGCATCTAACAAAAAATATATAAAATATTTCTGTAAGTTATAAAAAAAACAAAGAGATTCGTTCCTTCATATATCTTCTAGTTAAAATACAAAGAGGGATATGGTAGGTAAGAAGAGTTTGTTTTTTTGCTGCATGCTCAAATCGGTGCATTCAACTTGCAATAACAGAGAAACGGTCAATTTTAGGTGTATAATGTTACCAATAACTTTTGTAGTGCTTAAAAAGGCCTTTAAAATGAGCAATACTAAATGTCGATTACATTCAAACTAAGCGAGATATTCTGCAAAAAAGTTGATGATTAATGTATTTTAAGAAGAAATGATATGTATATTTAACCCCTCATCCATCAGAATTTAAATACATCGTTTTCCTTCTACAAAACTTTTTATTATAGCGTTATTTCTATGCTCAAAAAGTTGGACTGGTTTTAAATAAATGGTTTTTGAAAAAAATAAGATGAAATTATAGAGCGCATTTTTAAATTTTCTTAAAAATCTTCCTTTTTCTCCATGTAACTCGAAAATGATAAGAGATACGAAAAAAAGATGCCACACAAAAATGTAGGATTTTTTCAGATAAAAATTTTCTTTATATTTTTCATGACTGTATTTTTTATCATTTTCAAGTTACAAGGAGAAAAAGGAAGATTTTTAAGAAAATTTAAAAATGCGCTCTATAATTTGATCTTTTTTTTTCAAAAACCATTCATTCTAAACCCGTCCACCTTTTTTAACATAGAAATAACACTATAATAAAAGGTATTGTAGAAGGAAAACGATGCATTTACATTTTGGTGGATGGGGGTTAAAATAATTACTTCTCATTTTTTCTTAAAATACATTAGTTATCAATTTTGTTTGCAGCATATCTCGCTTAGTTTTAATGTAATTGACCTTTAATATAGCTCATTTTAAAGGTCTTTTCAAGCACTACAAAAGGTATTAGTAGCATTTTACACCTAAAATCGACCGTTTCTCTGTTATTTCAAGTTGAATACAGCATTTTGAGAATGTACCAAAACAAACTATTTTCACCAGCATATCTCTTTTTGTATTATAACTGAAGATTTATGAAAGCAAGTGTCTCTTTGTTTAACCCACAAAAATGTTTGATATAGGTTTTTAGTTAGATGCATAGTTTTTAAGGTATTCGCAAAAAACCATTCGAAAAGGTATTACAGTAGAGCGTCGATAATCCGAACTAATTGGTGCAGGGGTAGTTCGGATTATCAAATTGTTCGGATTATCGAACATATGTTCAAAATACATACAAAGCTCATAAACATAGTACATATTTATGTAGGTACATATGTACATACGTTTTAGTTACAAGGAATAAAACACCTGCATAATAAACAAATATATTGTATGTATTTCTGCATAAACAAAACAAAAATTCGCGGTCGTATTTTGCCCATATTGTCATATTAAATCCAAAAATTCGGTCCGCGATTATATTTTATAATTTTTTTTTGCGTTCGGATTAGCGATCGTTCGGATTACCAGGGTTCGGATTATCGACGCTCTACTGTATGTTTTAATGAAAATGGCCAATTTTCAACCACGAATAACTCAAAAAGAATTAAGGGTTCAAAAAAAATATAGTTTTTGCTTAGAATTAGGTTCTGTAACGAATTCCGTGGTTATTTTAACCAAAAAAATGTTCACCCCTGAGAAGGGGTGGGAACCACCCCCAAGATAAAAGCACACATCGGCATAGGGTAGACTTTGAATTAGGAGATAAGTAGAGGCTAGGCCCAAAATTTCATTAAAATCCATGCAGTAGGGTAGAATTCGGAGGTAATATCTTATTCTTTCTCCCATTGACTGGCGTAAAAATAACCAACACCGTTATAATGCAATAATACATAAAAAATATGAAATTATCTTATTCGGAAAAGAAATTAATGTAAATGTGTTATATGTAATTAATACTATGACATGATCCTTAAAACGTTACACTATTGAATGTTCATAGAATACAATTAACAAATCTGCTAAAGGAATATACAAAAATCGATTCTAGGTCCAACTTTTTTTGTTATTCGTTTATTTTTGTTCTTCATACTTCCATTTACAGCTTTATATCATTAGAACTCAATTAAACCATGTTAAAAATGTAAGTGTATGTGTTAGAGTTAGACAGTGCTCTATTCTGTGTTTAAGTGCTGTCCTAACCACAAAACTAACCTTTTTTAATCAACAAACTGGTAACCCTTCTGAGAGCATCTCTCGGTGATCTCTGGAAGAACTTAGGAGTTAGGTTGGGCGGTAAAGTCTGCGGTTTCCTATTGGACGTCGTGTCCCACGGATTGTGACCCATCGCGGTTCTGTCGAGATGTTCGATGGAGGCTGGGCGTCGATGCCTTTGCTTCGGATACCAGCCGCGTCCAGGACCGCCAGCGAGCCTCAGAAGCTCAGCCCCGACGATTGCTTGCTCGAGGCCCGTTTGCGACAAGCCCCGACGGTATCCGCCGCTGGAGACTGTGGTTCCGATCGTGTTTAGGCTACCTGGATGAATGAACAAAATGGAATAGTGTTAGTTAAAGCAACGTGTGTTAGTAAGAAATAATCGAAAGACCATACACAAAGAAAATGGTGAAGAATGTTGATATGATATAAAATGAGTAACGATTAGTACCACTTTTACAAATGTAATTTTAAAGGTAAAGGAATTTTAATATACAAAATAATACATTTTAAGGGCACAATTTGGTAACACACAAGTATAAAATAAAGTTTACACCTACAAATAAAGAGAGTAGTTTGGTAAAGGTAAACTAGTTTATTTTTATTGCATTCCTTTAATTCCACTGAATATTCATGGACACATTCAATGTCCACTGCTGGACATAGTAAGTCAACACTGGCAAAACACACTGATTAAAGGTTTCTTCTTTTAAGACATATTGGTATGTCAGACGAATTGAAAATATGGTTCAGCTTGCCGAAGGCTGCCCAACCCAAGTCAGTCTTATACAACGGTATCTTTTCCCATACGAATCTCTTGAACTAGGTATTTATAAGCCATTACCTGGTATATGGATTTTGTTTCTACGCATATCTCTTCGTTGACTACAGGATTTGTCATCATCTGGATTTTAGATATATTTATTTTCAATCCTCCTTCTAGCGAGGAAAGGTAAAGCTGATTTAAAAGTTATTTGGACTCATTACTTCAATTACATGGAAAACATACTAAATACCCTATATACCCTATATATATTATACAGTATGTCCCTGTAAGTTGTATCCATATGGAAAACCTTTTATTATAAATTTTACGAAAAAAAGTTATTCTTTATAAAAAGTTCTGCATGGTCCAGAACCCAAGATTCAACCATCAGATATTAAATTTTATGAATACTATACAAGGTATGTCAAAAAGTTTGAATTTTCCTCAGGAGTAAAGTAGCTTTATTTTTCATAATTATGAAAATTGCTATTATGAAAAGTTGTTTGGAATTAAAAACTATATTCTAATATGAAATTACATCCTTCTAATTGAAAAAAAAAATGAAAAATTATGGCTAACTAACATTATTTTCAGTTATTTCAATTCTGATTACTCTTTTATTATTAATTTTACAAAAAAAAGTGATTCCTAATAAAAAGTTCTGGATGGTCTAAAACCTAAAATACAACCATCTTATATCAAATTTTATCAATTTTATACGAGGTATGTCAAAAAAGATACATTTAGATCAAAAGTAAAGTACCTTTATAGTTCAGAATATTTCAATTAGAAGGATTTTATTACATACTGAAACATAGTTTTTAATTCTAAATAACTTTTCATAATAACATTTTTTGATATTATGAAAAATAAACGTACTTTACTCTTGAGCGAAATTCATATTTTTTGACATACCTCGTGTAAAATGGATAAAATTTGACATAAGATAGTTGTATTTTAGGTTTAATACCATGCAGAACTTTTTATTAAGAATCACTTTTTGAAGTTATACTTCTTTACCGGCGATAGAGGGTGATTTTTTATATGTTAACACCTATCAGCCCGGCGCATGCGCATTATAACTTTATTCTGATTGGATGTTCAAATGACATGTCAAAAATTATCCGATATGGCAGCTGTGGTTTGGAGGTAAAGGTAAAGGTAAACACATGTATAATATATTAGTTTTATTGTTGTAAGGACAGAAACAAAAAAGTTTATAATATTGTAGTGACTTTTAAATAGTTTTTAAAAGCAACAGGTACGTAATAATTGTTAATGTATCATGGGTATAAACCTACCTATTTGATCTGCCAAAATACATAGTATGTAATACTTTTATTTATATAATTTGATTACCATCAAAATTTATATCAATATTCACCTAATATATTGTTTTTTTTACTCTATGTTTTGTTGTATTTTTTCAATTCTAAATCATTTCAATTCAAAATTAAAATAATTTGATCAATTTTCAAAATATCAAAATATCACAAGTTTAATCCGTTTAGTTAGTCGATCTTCGTAAATGATGACACATAGTGTCCGTGGCTAAGCGGAGAAGGCGAATGAATTCCAATACCAACCGCTCTTATCAGCGCTGGTTCGAGTCCCAATAGAAACTTTCTTTTTTGTTTTTTTTAATACATTTTATGATTGTAAGTATATTTATTATATAATTGTATTTTCAGAAAATACGTATTTAGTTAAAAAAATTTTCGACAATTAATGTTCAGACATCATTTGTGGCTTGTTTAATGTGTTTGTGTGTGTTTTATTCTTTTATTATTTTAATTTTTGGCACTGTTCTAATAAAAATGTTTGAGAAGTAGTAAGTAAAAATTAGTTTAATATTTAAACAAAATATAAATAAAAAGTATATTAATTTCGTTTAAATCATATAATAGAAGTATAACTTCTTACGTGCGTACAAAGTACACACACATTCTTTTTTGTAAAATTAATAATAAAAGAGTTATCTGAATTGAAATAACTGAAAATAATGTTTTTCTACGAGCGTGCAAAAATGTCTACTTTCGCGCACGCATTTTAGTTTATAAATTTCACTTTTCCGCACGCGTGTTACTTTTCCGCACGCGGTTTTTACTTTTCCGCACGCGTATTAATTTAGATATGTTAATATGGCCTTAAAGTAATTATAATACATGCAATAAACTAATATTTAGATATTATTTACTAATTTATTTCAAATATATCTTATTGAGTTCCTGTTTTAATGAAATTAACGCGACAATTCGATGAAATAAAATTATTTTGACATAATATTCGAAAGGCAAATCGGTAGACAATAACAGTCGTTTTGAATCATCGTCATGGAAACCAAGATCGTCGTCATGCTAACTAATTATATTGAAAGTTTGGTTTTGACAACCTTGTCAAAGAATTAATTTATGTATGTATTTTCATATTAATTAAATTAATTGATTAAGATTTGGTAATTTGTTAAAGACTCTTAGAAAAAATATTGTTCCTAACTCTTGCAGAAAGTCTCTTTTCCGCACTCGACTGCTTGCCGAACTCCCGCTTCGCGTCGTTCGGCAAACTGCAGTCGCGTGCGGAAAAGAATGACTTTCTGCACTTGTTAGGAAAATAACTATTATCCATGATTTTTCAAAAACATTTTTTTTTTCAATTAGGAGGATGTAATTGCATACTAGAATATATATTTTAATTCCAAACAACTTTTCGTAATAGCAATTTTCAATATTGTGAAATATAAAGCTACCTTACTCTTGAGTGAAATTCAAACTTTTTAACATACCTCGTATAATATTCAAAAAATGTAATATTTGATAGTTAACTCTTAGGTTTTGGACCATGCAGAGCTTTTTATGAAGAATAATTTTTTGCGTAAAATTAATAATAAAAAAGTTTTCCATATGGATACAACTTACAGGGACATACTGTATAACTCAATACCCCTAAGCCTAAAAGCATTTCAAAAATAAACATACTCAAGAATTTGAGCATGTTTTCAAATTCAAAATTCAAAGTTTTGGATAAAGGTACCAAGATAAATAAGGTTTTGGAGACTTTTTACAAAAAATGTTGTAACTTTTATAATAACCAACTCTATACTGTTCAAGAGTGAACTATATATTTTTTCTAGTATAGGTACAGTAATCAACCACATTTAACAATTAATGCCAAAATATAAAAAAGTGTATAAAAGTGGTACATACTAAGACATGATAAATGATAACAAAGTCATTTACATCTATGATAAATGTTGACCATGTTGTTACAGGCCAAGACAATCCAGAATTAATCAACAATGACATTTGAACCTACCTATTGTATTGCTTTGCCTAGGTGCAGTTTGGTTACCACCAGGTACGTCTGGAGCTCTTCGGTGAGGAGTACGCGGTATATCACAACCTCTAGCAAAAATTGGCGTTTCTGGTAGACTGCACGACGTTTGTAGATGATGTTCCTCCTGAGGACTTTGTTGAGAGGCCCGTTTTTGGAACGGTCTTCGTTTTTCCTGTAGTTCCGTCGGAAGTGTTCTACGCTCTGAGGGAATGTTTCTATTCGATGAAGTGAAGAAATTGGTCCTTCGACCTAAAAATGAAATTATTCATATTATACAGTGTGAGGATCCGATAGTCAAGACGTATGAATCATAGAAAAAATAGACGATAGTAAAGATGTATGAATCATAGACGTATGAATCATAGAAATATGTAAAATACAAAGAGGTGTCAGACAGGGTTGTATACTGTTCCCACTGTTGTTTAATTTATATTCAGATAGAATATTTAAGGAAGCGCTGCATAATTTGGAGTGGGCGCGAAAGTTAATGGAATTCTGATGAATACAATCCGATATACACACGATACAGTTATTTTAGGTGATGACATGAATAGATTACAATGCCTTTTAAAGGCCATTGACACAGTGGGAAGAGAGTTTGGCTTAAACATAAACCGTTCAAAAACAAAATACATGGTTTTTAGCCGTTTGACACATCAAGATTCACGGTTATATGTTGATGGTCATATATTTATTTATTTATTGTTAATAAACGGGGCAAGCCCATTGACAAAAAATATACAATTAAGCAACATTTATAAACATTACAAACAAATACTAGACAAAATACAAAATCATAAAGTAAATATGTATATAGAGTTACAATTAAATTTAACGCTTCAGAGATTGTTTAAAGGCACTTAAGGACAAGTTAAAAAAATCTGTCTCATGAGGCAACCGATTAGCATGAGCAAGAAGTCGTCTGGCCAGACCTATATTCACAGAATAATTAGTTCGACAAGAGAGTACTCAGTGACCCAGCTTTAAATATCTTGGTTGCCATATTACTGAACAACTAGATCCAGATGAAGAGATAAAATGTAGAATCGAGATAGTCCGCACAACATTTTTCAAAATGAGGTAATTGGTCCAACATTAATTGTTTGGAGGCGTTTGAAATGTGGCTGCACAGACGTACACTAAAAATACCATGGACGGCTATGCTAACAAATGTTTACTTAAGAGAGCAAATGCTTGATAACATCAAATGTAGAAAGATGTCCTATTTTGGACACGTAGTAAGGGGAGACCGATATAATATTCTTCAACTTATTATGATGGGTAAAACCGAAGGACGCAGAGGAATTGGTAGAAAACAGGCGTCTTGGTTGAAGAATATGAGGGAGTGGACAGGAAGAAAGAAAGCAGAGCAACTATTTAGAATAGCTCGAGACAGAGACAGTTTCGCCCTGTTAATCGCCAACGTCAAGGCGATTTGATAGGGCACGTTAAGAAGAAGAATAACGATCCAAAAAACGTTTATTTTTTATTAAGTTTTATGCGCCCATTTAATTCAGAAAGAAGTAACTTTTATTGGACCTTGTATATCATAAAAATCAGTAGTTCATATAACCATAAACGTTTTGTGTTTTAAAATATTCTAACGGTAGTTTGTTATTCTAAATTATAATTATTGTTTGTTTGTTATAAACATTCCAATTCCATCTTAAACATCGAACGAAAACACATACCATAATAATGTTTGTTTATACACTCTAAATAACAGCAAATAACGTTTTCTTTTAGAATGTTATAAGTAGTTATAAGGACTTTGTCTTTCCATTGCGTCTGATAACTTTTTCTATTCGCTCAATTAAATAGTTCGATAAGTAAAACTCTCTTCGCGTTGATAAATAAATAAACCTAGATTTACTTTTCGTTTGGAGAGCGGAGAGGCTGGGTGGCGAAAATTTTATGATGCACCAGATTGATTCTGGACCTTCAAAAAATTTCTGTAGATTCTTGCTTTGTTAGAAAGTCTGCTAGTTCATTCTCTTGAAATCTCTGATGGTTCACTTTTGTCTCTTGTCAGTTTATTAAGGCGATCCTCACAGTTTTTTAGTTTGTGTTTGTTGGTGTGCATCAGTTAAGGCATTTCAAATATACCAAAACATGATTCTTCTTCTTCTTTAAAGTGCCGTGTGTTTGCTCTCATAACATGTCCAAAGTATTTTAATTGTTGGAGATGGACTTTACTGGAGAGTCGTTGGCTAACTTTTAGCTTTTTTTTTTAATTTAAATTAATTTAAAATGTAATTATTTAAATACACTTAAGTGCAAAATAATCGACTCAAAATTATTTTGCGAAAGTATGTCTCTTGTTTCAATCTAAAGAGTGTAAATTTAAAAATTATTTAGTGTAAATCATTAACCTCATTATTGAAATTAAAATTTTTTTTTCTAAGTTTGACGACTTATTACAAATAAAGAATGCAACGTAGAGAGAGAGAGAGGGGTCAGAATTTGACTCATTGAAATCAACTCGCACTGACTTGTTTCGATTAACATCGTATGCATCAATTTTCATAGTAATCCACTAATACATCAGTTACTTATATGAAGTTCGGAAATGCATTACAAATGGATACCACATCCGTGAAAGCAGCTCAAGCATTAGTGACAGAAGTCCTGAGCAGGAAGGCCATGGCAAATTAAGTCAATCAGCTGTGTCCCGAGTGTATCGTTGGTACCATGATAGTGGTGATTATGTCCGCCGACAAGGCCGAGGAGGCTGTAAACGAATAACAACGGAGAGGGATGATCGATTTCTTGTATAGAAATCCCTGAGAAATCGACATTTGACTGGTGCTAATCTCAAAGAAGAGCTTAGGATGACCGAGGTGTCGTTACCAGCATTTGGACAGTCAGAACGAGACTGAAGGCAGCCAACCTGACACCACAAAGAACAGCTACAGGCTGCAAGATATCTGCAGCCCAGAAGCAAAGACGATTACAATTTGCTCGCGAACAACTGGATTGGGGCAATTATCAATGGAAAACGGAGAAGCGTAATTTTGAAGTGTGTAAAATATATAATTCCTAGCTGAACGCTTTCGGCTTATAAAGCCATCTTCAGAGATGTATATATTAGTCTATATGTTATAGAGATGTAAAATATTTTACCTCGACTATAATTAACATCCATAGATCTAGTCTTAAGACTATTCGAGCCCGGTTCACGATGGGCAGGCACTGCGGGAGGCTCGTTACTATTGGGCAGCGTGTCGGCTCTGCTTTTATGTACAGGATGCAAGATTTCCGTGTATTCATCTTCGTCTTCTTCCACGGGCGATGGAGGCAGCGGAGGAAATTCGTGCTGTAGAACCTCCACTCGCACAGGAAAATCAGCAGAAGTTGAAGTTGGGAGCGGACGCGGTTCTCGATGAGCTATAAGCATTTCTTTAGCGCTTTCAGATTTTTGGATGCCGTTTCGTTTCGGAAACGGAATACCACCTAAAAGGTAAATACAGATTTAAAACATTTTGATCATAAAATAACGAAAAAATATGTAGAATTAAGTAAGTTGTTTGTCAACATAAATAGTTCAATCATTTGGTAGTTTTTCCTGGAAATTTTCCGGGAGTTTTGAAAATTGGTAGTTTTATGGATTTCGGATGCTCTTTTCGAATTTCAACTTTGCTACTTCGTATCTCCGCCGCTCACACCGCCATATTGAAGAAAAAATGGAGCCTTTTTTGGTAAAATGCGTCGGAAAGGATATAATATTCCCAAAAAACTGTTACTAGGCTCTATTTTTTCAATATGGCGGCGCGAGCGACAGAGATACGAGGTAGAAAATTTAAAATTCGAAAAGAGCATACCGAAATCCATAAAATTAGCAATTTTCCAAACTCCCGGAAAACTTTCCAGGGAAAACTACCAAATGGTTGAACTATAAAATAACAAAAAATATGTAGAACTAAGTAAGTTGTATGTCAACAGTGTAATACAAAAATATGTTAGTAATATACTGATGGCCAAAAAAATGCAACACCTAGAAGGACACATATTATTTTTGATATTTATTTATGGAAGTATTTATTATAATATTCTTATTATTTGATAATGTTATAAACAAATTTGCAACGTCATTTTCGTCAAAAAATGAATAATGAGTGGCTCCTCTTTATTTTCTATACACTTAGTAGTTACTGTTGTAACGGTACGGAAAATCAGTATCATTATCGCTCCACCCTATACGCTAAATCCGTTTCAGAAATTGTACTGTGTATTGCGTAGAATTAGGTCATCTGTGATTCTTTTTCGTTTCTCATAATATTAGATCGATCATCTAATATTGTGCTGTTTGTCTAACTTATGTTCTCTGAAATTTGGCGCAGATATAATACCTCAAATTGTTTATATTCTACAGAGGATGCGGTATTAACTTCAAAGAGCTACCCGTGAGAAGTCGTCAGGATGTCGCTGTTATGTTTATCTTATGAGATAAGTGGTTCTAAGTTTAGTAAGGAGTCCAAGTGTCTTTTTCGTTAATTTGGCATTTTCCGTGGAAAGAAGGTCGTAGGAGCTGCTAAAATCGGTTTTGTTTATTCTCTTGGTGATTGGATGAGCTGTTTTTGGTGTGCGCCAGGGGGTTTAACCCAGAGCGTAATTTGCATTTTCCTAATGGCCAAGATTTTGATTAATTGAGCGCCTTAAGTCTGTAATTGGTTGTTAAGGATTATTGATGGGAGATCGAACGATTTTGGAAGGGGCGTTTGGTATCTGAAAGATTGAGTTTGGGAGATCTAAGAAGGCAGTTACGTTTGAGCTGTAAGGAAGTCACGTTTGAACTGTAAAGAAGTCACGTTTGAGCTGTAGCGAAGTCTAGTTTGAGCCGTCAAGAAGTCAAGTTTGGGAAGTTAAAGGATTCTATTCCTGAACTCATCAAGTGAAGTTCGTTTAGAATGTAGTTGCAAGTTAGGTTCTTCGACCGGCATACATGGCGGTTTACAACGTGGACTCCGGCATTTTCGCTACTGTTAGGCGGATGTCGATATTATCATACCACTATTGGTATAATTTTTTTATATGCAGTCAGAATTTATCCAGGAATTATTCAGAAGATAGTTAGAAGTTTTTTTTGTGTTAGAAGTTTTTAACATCATAGTTAAAGCATGGAGTTGCTTTTATATTTTTTTGATCCCGTTTAATATACTCAAGGACTATTAAGTTCTTCAATATTTTTGTTCGAGTAGTGCCGATATGTTTTAAGGAATAAATGCTGAATTTTTCTATAAACTATGGAAGTAACCATTGATGTACTGTACATGTATCTATTCCCTTGTAAAGTGACATTTAGTGAAGTGTACCTAACTGTTTTTTGGACTTAAAATCAACCAAGAGAAGATACAGGACTAGTATACAAGGTATTATTTTTTATGTAAACTTTAAATTTTCTTAATGTTGTTCTGAAGCTATTTTCTTGTGGCATTTTTATAATTACGTATTTTTTATGGGAAATAAGCCACAATTTTACTAAAAAATGAATTTATTAACGTTTCGAAGCCCAAATCGTGAAACCAATTGTGTCGCAAATTCCTCGGTAGAATGCAGTAGGATGTGGTTACCCATACTGAAAGAGGAAGTCAATAGAAAGAAAATACCACGATTAGTAAGTCAATAACATATCGAGTTAGTACAAATTTTATATTTTAGTATTACTTATTGTATATCTATGTAATATTAATATTATTTATAATTTAAACATATTAAAGTCAGAATTTGGTATTAGTTTTTTGAAGGTAGATTAAATGTAAGACCAAATACTTACGATGTCGGGATAGTATCACGAGGTTTTTTCCTGGTTTTCCCTCGTGATTTACTATGGAATCTCTAACCCGAGAATTTTACTGTCATCGTTGCATTTGGTTGTCTTTTTAAAGACAGATCACATGCTATGATTTTTTTTTGCGACGGATATTCTTGAGTTGGGATTGATTTCATGTAATCGAATGAACTATCTTTTAGTAAAGTCGTCCCAGGAACGCAACTCATAAATATTGGCGATATCATTTTAAAGTCTTCTACTTTAAAATGTATAATATACGTCTGAATTGCCAATATAAATGAGTCAGATTAAATAAATTATTAGAAGAATTTTTTTACTTAGCAACAACATGTTTGTTTTATTTTAATAGTATTTTGTATTTTGACAACGAAACCCGATTTGGGCTTCGAAACGTTAATAAATTCATTTTTTAGTAAAATTGTGGCTTATTTCCCATAAAAATACGTAATTTAAATTTTCTTTTTGGTAAACATGATCTCTCTTTGTAAAACCGCAAGAGATCGCAGTTCCTTTTAATTTTATTTTGTGTCAATAAATATTGTTTGAGTCACTGCAATACACTATTTATTATTGTATTTTCCCTTTCTCTTATTTCGCAAGAACATCAAAGATTTGCATTAGTAAAGACATAGATAAGGTAAGTCACGCCATAAGTATTTTATATATTTTGTATTGACTATGTTTTTGTTTAATTTTTGATTTAGCTATCTTTTCTTTTACGTTTCTATTTTTGTATATTTTTGGTTCCCATAAGGAAACCAGTGGCGCCCAATATTTTATTCCTTTTTATTTGATATTCTTATTTGATTTTTCTATTTTTTTTTTGTTTCTAAACTAATAAGAGAATATTAATAACACCCCTTTTAAGAACCATCCCATATCTCAAGTTTGCTGGAGGACGTGGTATTCGATTTAGGTTTCGACCTACCATATCCCGCACATTTTCGATGGGTGACAAATTGGCTGATGTTGATATGGCCACTCTAAAGTCTCTATACCAGATTCTTGTATGAATTCCATGGTTTCACGGGCATTATAAGGTCTTGCGTTATCCTGTTGAAAGATCGCATTTGGAATGGTTTGTAATTAGGGATGTAAAAGTTGCAGTAAATGTCGCTGTACTTCTCCTATATATTTTCGAGCTGTCAGAGTGTCCTTAATAAGAACTAGAGGTGATCTGCTTCCCAAAAATATAGCACCCCATACCTTAATACTTGGTTGTCTTGCTATATGACGTTCAAGACTTCAAAAACGTCTTACCCTTATGCGCCCATCGAAGCCACCCAAACAAAACCTAGATTCATATAACTAAACCAAATAAAATTCCATTGATTATTCCAGTTTTGTAGAGCTCTGTGCCATTCTACGCGTCAAGCCTTATGCTGTGGTATCAAAGGTAACACCAAAAGCAGACGGTAAGCTGTCAGTCCTATTGCACTTAATTTTTGATTAACTGTTTTTCTTGATACCTCCCTTTCTGTAGCTGCAACTAAATTATCTCTTATTTGATGTACACTGTACAGTCTATTCCTGAGAGCAAGAAGTATAAAATGGTGCAAATCACGGCTTCGCAATAATCTAGGACGACCAGACCCTCCACGATGCCGATAAGTCTCTTATCATTGGACCACCATGCCTACAATGCGTCCTTTTTCGAATTCGCTTAAATGTCAAAATTGCCGAAGACCGCGAACTCTTGGCATTTTAAATTTTTTGGGTAAATCAAAAACTATTTAAAATTAAATCACGTCCCTAGATGGGACGTGAATTATAAATTGTAAAATTCCCTCATCTTTCTTAGTCTCAGCATCCGTATTAGCCCGATCAAGGAACACAAAACTTTACACAAACCTCAAAAAAATTAAAGGAAGGATGAAAATTTGGGAATATGTAGTTGAAATTGTCTATTATTATATAAGAAAAAGTTTATAATTCTAAACCGTCTCCATTTTACAAAAATAGGGAAATAAGGGTTGGTTTTTCATTAAAAGTGCTGTATTTTAAAAATAATGAAATAATAAAAAAAATGTAACAGTGAAAAATAAAATAGTCATCAGAGTGATTTAACCTTAAAGATTGGTCTTAAAATTTTTTTTTAGATCTTGATTATTTTATGAGATATAGCCTATTTTTAATAAGGGTTAAAAACCAAAAATTTTTAAAACGGTCTTATTCGCTTAGTTTTGTATCAATTAATCTGAAAATTGATGAACACACTTTTTACAGATCTATTAAGGGCTTGAGGTTAAGATTTTCCAAAAATTTTCAAAAAAAACTTACGGCCAGTGGAAAAATTTTGGAAATTTTTTTGAATTTTTGGAAAAAGAACTGAAAACTTTGGTTTTTCCTGTAAGTATGTCTGTACTTACCTGAACGAATTACATGCGCGTGCACGTATCCTATATTATTTTCTTTTTGAATTAAGTTAATAATTTGAAAAACTATAATTTTAAAGTACATACTTGTATTTTTAAGTTAATTATTTCAATATAAACATATAAAATGAAAATATATCAAAATTTCTCAAAAAATATTTCTTTTACTAAATATTTATTAGGTTTTCTAAAGTTCATTTAAAAATTAAATAACTTAATTAAAAATAAATGTACTCTATTAAGAGGCTACATCAGCGCGTCATCAATATTTTTTTTCGATAGTTCTCCGAACTTTCAACAGTGCGGCAACAGTGTGTCGGCAGTACTACAGTGCCAGTGATACTATACACTATACTATCAGAAACAAAGGCACAGTAATGTGATAACAATAATTATTATACTCATAGGCGCGCTAAATGTTGCCATGTCAGTCAAGTTCGATTTCTTAGAGAATCGTTTTGCCGTGTAGATAATCGTTTTTTAGTAATTCCATTGTGACAAAAAATCTAGACATGGGATAAAAAAGTTTATTTGAAGAAACTGTATTTTTTTGTTCTTCTTAAAGCGGCACAGACTCGTTTTTTATATTTAATTTAATTTTAGAGTAATTTCTACATACTAACATGTTTCTTAAATTGGGCTCTGTACCACAATTCTTTACTATATTGCGAATATGTGTGCCAGATATCTCGACAGAATATTCAAAATTAAAGTTGCAATCTTGGAACGCGTTTTTCGCGCGCTGATGTTGCCTCCTAAGTTATAAAGGATCAAATGAGCATGAAGTACTAAAATGATAAAAGGTGCAATGAAAAATCGTTTATTGTATATCGAACTGGATCGTCACTGTTTACATTTAATTAATTAATCTAAATTATTCAAAGTTCATTTTCATCTTCGTCTGATGTAAAATTTGTGTCTGAATCAACTTCATTTATAATAGAATCACAAACCATACATACTTATAGACGTTTCACGACCATGTTAATCTTTCGGATCGAATTAACGCCATCTCTTGATTGGAATGGGAACTAAATTGACAAATTTTAGTTATGTAGGAATTTCAAATTATAAATTTTCCGGGATTTTTGATGAAATTTCGCAGGAAATTAATACAACAGAAAGACAATTCAATGTTTTATTCAATGTTTTACTGAAAACTTCAAATATTCCAATTTGTTTTCAAAATGCTATAAACACTACTGCCATGTGTCACGTGAAAGCACTGATGTGTAATATTGAGTTGAATGAACATTTTTGAAAGAATCTTGTAGGATGATTGTTTAGATAAATACCTTATAATCTTTTACAAACTTCCAAAAAGATATAGGCCCGAAATGTTGATGACACACTTGTCTATTGGAATAAACTGTTTCAGGATCTATTATATTGTTTTTTAAATGTGGAGAAACACAACACGGGATGATCAATGTAAACTAAAAATTCTACTCACAAAAACGGAGAGGAGGTTAATACAATTGATTAAAATTGTGATTAAATCTAATTAAAAACGTAACACCACTATAATAAAATATTTAAGCCACAAACTGTAAAATAAAAAGTAAATTAATTTAATTGTCAACTGTCAGTTGTTAAATATGACAAGAGAATTGCCTGACAGCGACATCTCTGGATTGGAATGGTAACTAATTTGCTGTCTTGACCTTGACAATTTACGTGAAACGTCTATGAGTATGTATGGTTTGTGAATAGAATCATCTGTAAAATCATAATTTTGGGTCTCTTGGCAGCTACCATCTAAACTATTATCATCTTAATCATCAGAAACTATAATGTCTTCCTTTTTATGATTTGTACAATTACCAGTTTGACAACTTCCGCATGCAGCATGAAAAAGTTTCTCCTCTGTTTAATACATATTTTTGTCTACATTCTAATTTCATCACAGTCCAAAAGCATTTTGTGTCTATCATCTTTTCTTTCTGAACTTACACTTTTTAATGTTTCAATTCCACGTTTGACAATTACAATTTTTTCGTTATCACATTCTAAATGTTTTTCACAAATAAAACACGAATTATTATTTTTTGTTTCACTGTTCGCACTCATTGTAAATATTTACACAATTATTTTATAACAAACAGATTACTTTTATAGATAATAAGTTTTTTTTTCTCTGATTCTGGCTTTGGTTTAGAACTAGAACCTTTAGCCACGTAATTGTATAACTTATCACTAAGTCAGGAGAGTAATGTGTAGTGTGTGTGTTGAGTAAGTGTCTTGTTACTTTGCAAAGTCGACGTCATTGTCTTTGCAAAGAGACGCTAATTGTTTCCGAACGTCTGCGGTCCCTAGATAATAAGTTATAAATTCAAAAACTTTGACAGCCGAAAACGATAACAAAACATTGCAGCGTGAACATTGCTCCAATTTTTTAGGTTAGGTTCGTCTACTGTGTTTAGGAAGCGCGCCGTTTTCTCTTTTAAGCAACTTTTTCACCTGTGTTTACGTACCCCATATATTTTTACCTTTGCAATAGGCCTGTTGTATATATATGTAATATGTTATTCAAGCCTTTTTTAATATGTTCCCATATTTTCATTTAAAAAAAGACTTTCAAAAAAGAATGGCATCGATTTTATTAAAACATGACATTTTTTTGTAGTTGTTTATAATAAGTGAGCCTTATTTAAAAAGTATTCTATGCATAAGAAAAATAGATACCGCTTTCGAAAAAGTACATTTTCAAGTACCTACAAGCATATTTTTAAAGTTTTTTATGAATTTTCAACAAAGATATTATTGATTGAAATCTTGAAAATTAACTTAAAATAAAAATCAAATAAATATCCATTTTTTATCGCCATACAAATTTTTATCCTTTAAAGTAACATTGTGCAATTTTAAATCTAAATGTTAATTAGCCATCTTAAAACGTAAATCTAAAAGGAGTTTTAATTTAAATGATTACGTAAATTTTTGTGACAAAAAATATGTGTTGCTCTCAAAACTTGTATTAGTATATTTTAAAACATATTTTTCTAAATTAAATAATTTGTAATTCACAATGAAAATATATTCACGTTAAAATTGATATTTTTCTAAAGGTATTGTGTTTTTTTCGTATATTTTAATGTATGATAAATGCCCCAAATTATCGATTTAAAAGTTAGTTAATCTTAAAATGTGACATTTTTGTTGCGCGCGCAATTCAAATAAGCGCCCCTGTTAAGTACTTTAAAAAGGGCTATAGGTTAGAAACGAATCAAGATGCAAACAAAGTTTTTAGTCAAAATGTTAGGATAAAAGTACCTTGATGATTTTTAAATAAAATTTTTTGTTATTATTGCCTTATTTTCCGAAATACAGCACTTTTAATGAAAAACCAACCCTTATTTCCCTATTTTTGTAAAATGGAGGGGGTGTAGAATTGTAAACTTTTTTTTATAAAATAATAGACAATTTCAACTACCTGTTCCCAAATTTTCATCCTTCCTTTATTTTTTTTTGAGGTCAGATTGTTCTTTGATCGGGCTATATGGCTTGCAAATTGTAGAAGCCTCGAAGGTGTAACCAGAGAAGGTTCCCGTTGTTTTCAGTCTGGTGGGATGTAGAATAACATTATGTTGTTTTATATGCCATTAGAGTGAA
The DNA here is from genome assembly GCF_917563875.1 of Diabrotica virgifera virgifera. Classification (NCBI taxonomy): domain Eukaryota; kingdom Metazoa; phylum Arthropoda; class Insecta; order Coleoptera; family Chrysomelidae; genus Diabrotica; species Diabrotica virgifera. The sequence continues at coordinate 76,377,575 of NC_065450.1, read as the reverse complement.
AACTTAGTCTTTTACAATTTAAAATGTTTAAAAACTACAGATTAACTTTTTAAATGCACAGAAATAAACTTTCTCTTCTTTCTTGTTTCTACAAACAAAAAAGAAAAAAACTTCAGTTAAAGAAAAGATAGCGAGGTAAAAACTGTATCACATATTATATTTTTAGATAAGACAAAAAATACTTTTGATCCAAATAAATAATTGTATACAAAGTGTTGAATTTTCTTTGGCCATCGGTATATGTTAATAGTAGTTAGTAATCACAAACATAAGTGTGTGTGTGTGTTCTCATCCCTTTTGAAGATTGGTTTTATTTGGGCGTTTATTGCTTTATAGGCCTCTTTATCACTCAGTCCTGTGGCTTTTAAGCACTTCCTTTACTGTATTTTAGTCTATGTGTAGTCTGTTATCCATTGTTTCCTTCTTTCTTCTCTATCACTCTTAATGTTTTTTGCGGCCTGGATTCTGTTTCTCTGCATATGTTGTTTGAGGACACTTCTGGTGTTAATGATTGTTTGAGGGTACATAGCTTCTGCTTTGCGGTTTTTTGTATGGATCGTTGTATCTTAGATGCCATTTCGTTTAGGTATTTCTTGTTTTTGGACTGTTTCTCAGCTTCATGTGGAATTTAGCTGATAAAAATGGATGGTTGCTATTACAATATTTTCCTGGATAAGTCTTAACATTCTTAACAACACTCCTCCAACGGGTTTACCAGGATAAAATATATCTGAATTTTGTATCTATGTCTTGGTGATATCCAAGTATAAAGGGTGTAACAAAAATACAGGTCATAAATTTAATCACATATTCTGGCACCAAAAATTATTTGATTGAACCTAACTTACCTTAGTACAAATGTGCATATACAAAAAGTTGCAGCCCTTTGAAGTTGCAAAATGAAAATCGATTTTTTCCAATATATCGAAAACTATTAGATATTTTTTATTGAAAATGGACATGTGGTATTCTTATCGCAGTAAAATCTTAAGAAAAAATTATAGTGAAATTTGGACACCTCATAAAAATTTCATGGGAGTTTTGTTCCTTTAACCCCCCCCCCCAAATTTTTGTGTACGTTCCAATTAAATTATTATTGTAGTACCATTAGTTAAACACGATGTTTCTAAAACTGTTTTGCCTCCTAGTACTTTTTCGAAAAGTCAGTTTTTATCAAGATATTTTGAATATTTGTACACCACATATTTGTATATGGTTAAGTACGATTATGGAGACTTGGTAATAATATGAAAATTTATGTATGATTTACAGTTTTAGGTATATTTTGAACCATATTAAAAAGAAGCCACATCTCGATAAAAGGTGTCTTCTCGAAAAAATACTAAGAGGCAAAAAAGTTTTAAGAAAATTGAATTTAACTAATAGTACCACAATAATAATTTAATTGAGACGTACACAAAAGTTTGGGGGGGTTTAAGGGAACAAACCCCCCATAAAATTTTTATGGGATGCACAAATTTTACTATAATTTTTCTTTAAGATGTTCCTGCCATAAGAATGCCACATATCCATTTTCAATAAAAAATCTCTAATAGTTTTCGATATAAGTACTCGAAAAAATCGATTTTCATTTTGTAACTTCAAAGGGCTGTAACTTTTTTTATGTGTATATTTGTACTAAGGTAAGTTAGGTTCATTCGAACTATTTTTGGTCCCAGAATATGTGATTTAATTTATGACCTGTATACTCGTAGTCACCTTGGGGGATGTTAAAAGCCTGTTAACAAACAGATTGTTGTCTATACAGAAGTCAGAAGTGTAGTAAGCGTTTTCCTCTGTCACTTTTTGGACAAGTCCAAATAATCCTACTAGTCTAAGAGCTAGAGCCGAAAAATCATCGTCATAAGTAATATGGAGTTTGGCCTGTGAAATGTGTCTATTGTATATTGATAATTGTGACCCCTTTCAGGCTGACACCTCAGTGGATACAGGAAGTAGCAATAAGGGATGAAAGGGGAAAGTTAGTGTAGTCTTTAAAGGTTTTCACTTCCTATGTTGTTAAACCTCCATCGATTTGCATGAAAATTGGTAACTAGTTAGAACATACCTCAGGATTTAAAAATGATTTGGTGTCAACTTGCACTTTTACGCTGGGGGTGGATACCACCCCTTCTCGGAGGTGAAAACGATTTTATTAAAAATGACCCCACAAATCGATAGAGGGACAAATTATAAGTAAAATTTGTTATATCATGTTATTAAAATAAATAAATACTTTTTGAGTAACTAAAGATCAAAGATTTGTCTGTTTAAGAGCACATGCGTGAAGTTACGGATGATAAAAAGAAAATATTAATTAATTGTATGTTACTAAAATATTATTTTTATATTAATTCGATATTATAAATTTAGCAAAAGTGTATTCGAATATGTCAAATGTACCCATTATTGGACACCCCCAGTTTCTGGACATATTCAGTTTATAATAAAAAAAATTCAATTAAATATCGAAATAATATAAAAATAATATTTTACTAACATACAATTAATTAACATGTTCTTTTTATCATCCGTAACTTCACGCATATGCTCTTAAATAGACAAATCTTTGATCTTTAATAACTCAAAAAGTATTGATTTATTTTAACAACATGATATAACAAATTTTACTTAAAATTTGTCCCTCTATCGATTTGTGGGGTTATTTTTAATAAAATAGTTTTCACCCGCGGGAAGGGGTGGTATTCACCACCAGGGTAAAAGTGCAAGTGGCACCAAATCACTTTTGTTTCTTGAGGTACGCTCTAACTAGTCACCAATTTTCATGCAAATCGATGGAGGTTTAACAAAATAGGAGGTGAAAACCTTTAATGTCTGAACTAACTTTCCCCTTTCCTCCCTTATTGCGACTTCCTGCAGGCCCGGCCCTAGGGATTTTGCCGCCCTGGGCAAGATCGGCGACATGTTCATGTCTTTTCAAATTTCACTATGGCTCTTAATTTGCTGAAATCTATCACTTAATGCATTAACGGTTGTCTATAATTTTTAAATAGAAATCAACTTTATATCGTGTCTCTGGATCTAGGTCCATATCTAGTTTCATCTTCAGCCTCATCGCTAAATTGCCTTTTCACTTTCCTCTTTCTTGCTATTACTGCGTCTCCGATTTTCGGGTTCTCAATTTCTAACTCTTTTGCGTCTGTCAAATAGCCCTGGAATTTTAAATCACTTCCATGAGATTTTAAATTGATACACTCCCATATCAATACTCTGCAGTGATTTGCTGACTACGTTGATGTGAAGTAAAATGTCATGCCATATTACCTCAGAGCAAAGAAAAGTAAAATAACGGATTTGATTTGCCAAACAGCTTGCCTCATAAGTAACCATTTTATCGTTGTTATTATTGACACTGATTTCCACAAGACCATCGTAGATTTCTTCAATTTGGTATCTGATGGGAGTAATTACATCAATTATTCTACTTTCCCATATAGTTTCGGACAAATTCTTCAATGTTAGGGTAGGCTAGAAATATGATTTTTCAGTATAGCCCAACGATGAATAGATGCTGAGAAAAAATTGTAAATTTTCGTCACCAAGGAAAAGGAAGAAGCTGCAAACTGAGAGGCTTTAACAGCATCGTTCACGACTAAGTTGTGTGAATGTGAATAGCTAGGCTAGAGCATTGTACAAAAAATGCTTTAGGATTCATTTTCAAAATTCTGTTTTGAACTCCCAAGTTATTCCCTTTCATGTTTGCAAATTATCATATTCTTGTCCTCTCATATCTTCCAAAGGTATTCCCAGTTCATTCAGTTTTTGCAAAATATCTTCTGTAAATCACAAGCCTGTGGATTCCGGTACAGGCACAAATCAAATATCTGCAATTTTAACACTTTGTAAACAGTAACCTATATCGACAAAAGGTACAACAATAGTTATCTGTTCAATCCCAGAAATATCAGGTGTACAATCTAAAATTATGTCATAATACTTTGCTGATTTCAGAAAGTTTTTAATTTTGATTTGGTCATGGAGGAGCTGAATACAGTAGAACCCCGATAAGTCGGCCTCCGATAACCCGGAAGTCGGGCTAACCCGGACCGATTTTCAGCAGAAAAAACAAACATTTTTTTACTTTGACTGAGTTTTTTACCAACAAATAAACAATACTGTATACAACTGTACATAATTTCGATGTATTGTGCATAATGTATTTTATGTTTTTGCAATTATAATGTGTATTTGTTTATTATTTATATGTATTTTATTAATTTTTACCATATTCTTTGGCTAACCCGGATTTTCGGTTACCCGGATCGGTCGCGGTCCCGATTAATCCGACTTATTCCACTGTTCCACTGTAATTTCGTTTTGAATACGTTTTCTCAAGTAGTAACGCTGCTTGTTACTACCATTCGTTGTTCTCCTAATGTGCTTTTGTAAAACAGAATCAAGTTTCTAAAGAGCTCAACAAGCTTTAAAAAATTACCATTGTTGTGATGACAAATTTTATCAGAATCGCCCCTCATTATTCTTATGCGATGAAGATTAAGGCGGCGTTGTCTATCTCCCGTCGAATGAACCTTGCAATTGTTATTGTTTCACTTATTTAATTCTCGTTTTTACAGTTGCGCTTTTGTTGCTTTTGTTCATAATATTGATTTTTTATAATATTAAAAAACGAATTTATTATTTCTTCAATTTCAGAAATTGGCTGTCCTGTAAAATTTGCCGCCCCAAAATTTGCCGCCCTGGGCAGCCGCCCAGCTCGCCCACCCCTGGGGCCGGGCCTGACTTCCTGTATCCACTGAGGTGTCAGCCTGAAAGGGGTCATAAATGTCAATATACAATGGACACATTTTACAGGAAAAACTCCATATTACTTATGACGATGATTTTTCGGCTCTAGCTCTCCATCTATACCGTCTCTCGAAAGTAATGATCTTCTGTAGATGCACAAATATTCTGTGATTTCTCTATTTGGAAGCTTCCTAAGCGTCTGATTCAACGTGATGCATTAGCAGTATACGGGTATACCCAGACGTATTTTTGAGTTGCAAAGACATCGTGGAGGTCCAACATAATACTTTTTTACATTTCCTTCAACAGTTGGGTTTTTGTGAAATTTTAATCTATTACTTACCTAACCCTGAGAGACATGTATACAAAAAATTGTTGTTATAAATAATTCATTATTCCTGGGTTCATTTTTCTTGTTACTTAGTATATAACAACATAGATCAATTCATTTACTGCGTCATTTACGGAGAAGAGAGAGCTACACGGTATTTATAGATATTGAGAAGACGGACGACACAGTTCCTAGACAGGAGCTAAGGCTCGTGAAGGATATAATATATGAGGGAGCGTATACCAAAGTAAGGACTTGTGTCGGATTTACCGAAAGTTTTCCAGTGACGGTTGGTTTGCATTAAGGCTCTTTACTGAGTCCCTACCTCTTGTTACGGATGTCTTAAGACTCATCCCTACGTTAAGGATGTTAAGGATCCCTACTCATTTGTCAAAAGACTTGGAGTGGTGTTAGTGCAAGAGAGATAAGAAATTTTGGAGGAGAAGTTGGAGTGTTGGAGAAGAGCTATTGAAAAGAGAGACCTTAAGGTTAGCAGGTCGGAAACGGAGTATAGAATGGTTGGTGACATATAATTGATTAGAGAAAAACTAGGACGAATAGGAGAATTTTAATACTTTGGCTCCTACACAGAATATTCTCCATAGGATACATGCTGGTTGATTTAACTGGAAGCGAATGAGCGGGGTACTCTGTAACCGAAAAATTGGAAAAGAACTGAAAGAAACGATATACTAGAGCAGTGGTTCCCAACCTTTTTCCCTCGAGGACCACAAGATCTATAAGAAAACGTCTGCGGACCACATGATTTTATAACTAGGTAAATTAAATTGAGAACTAGAGAAATATATTTTAAATCCTTTAATATACATTGTAATAAGAGTAAGTAATTAGAAAAAAAAACATAGTTATAGTCTTAATATAGTTATAGAAACATTATAAATCTATTGTAAAACGCTTACAAAATATGACACTAAGTCTCTCAGTGACTTCCTTGGTTTTGCATTTTACTGGCAAGATCTTCGATATTTGGCTTCAAAGAGGTCAAACTCAACCTGAATGGAGCATCCAATTTCAACAAACTGTTACGATGCTTATTCTTAGTAACATTTAGTGTTGAAAATGCTGTTTCACAAAGATATGTAGAATTGAAAGGAAGTAGAATTTTCAAGGCTTTTTGGCTGAGGGTTTGGTACTCATCAAGTAACTTGATCCAAAAGCTTGCAATATTGTCACATTGTATTTTGACAACTTCAAGCTGAGGATCAGAAGATATCTCAATAAGTTCTTCCTGTTCATTAAGTGTAAGATCAATATCCTTGAGTGGTACAAAAGGATTTGCCACCCACAAGTTTTTAGAACTGACGTCAGAACTGGCAGGGAAATAGTTGTCAAAATACCCTTGAAGCGATGCTATGTAAGCCTTTACCAAAGATGACAGCTGTTCTTTATTTATATTCATACCTTCCGTTTCTATTATAAATTCAGAAAACAGATTAAACATAGCAAAAGATCCTTTCTCTACTTCAGTTTGCCATAACTTTAACTTTTGTTTGAATGCAGCAATTTTTTTCCACAGATCGAATACTGTGTGTGAGGGCCCTTGAAGACCAAGATTCAGCACATTTATAATTTCAAATATATCAGTCAAAAAAGCAAGTTTAGCCACCCATTGTCCATCCCGAAACACAGCCGCTAGTTCTGGATTGTTTTTGTCAAGGAACATACAAACCTCCTCTCTAAGTTCATAAAATCTGGCCAATACACGCCCTCGGGATAACCATCGTACTTCAGTGTGGAGGAGAAGTTTGGAATGAAGCGAGCCCATATCATCACAAAGCGTAGCAAACAATCTTGAATTAAGAGCTTTGCTCCGGATTAAATTCACAGCCTTTACAACTGTAAGGAGGACTTCATTGAGTTCAGGACTCAACTGTTTGGTTGCTAGCATTTCTCTGTGAATAATGCAGTGTGTTATTTGTACTTCGGTTCCCGCTTCTTTCAGTACAAAACTTTTAAGGCCTTGTTTGGAGCCTGTCATAGCAGCCGCGCCGTCAGTATACAATCCAACACAGTCTTTCCAAGATAGTTTATGCAACTTTAAATACCCATCAACAGCATTAAAAATGTCCCGACCTTTTGTATGACCTGGCAGTTCAATAGATGTCATGTATTCTTCATTTAATTTCTTTTCTTCATGATCAATGTATTTTACACCAGTAAAATTGCTTTATTTGTAACATCGGTAGACTCATCTAATTGCAAAGAAAACCACTTAGATTGGTGAAGCTTTATTATGAGTTGGTTTTCAACATCTGCTGCCATCGATTCAACTCTTCTAGTAACTGTATTATTTGATAGAGCTATGTTTTTCATTTTTTTAGCTGACTCTTCACCAAGTACTTCTTTAGTGGCTTCAAAAATACAGGGTAAAATTAAATCTTCTCCTATTGTAAATGGTTTTTTTGCTTTTGCTATTTTCAATGAAATTAAAAAAGATGCTTTTAAAGCAGCCTTATCCTGAGAAGAATACTGTTTCATTACTTGTTTTGCATTTTTAAGCTGAGTTTCTTTGCGCTTGAAAAAATCCAATGGTTTTTGAACAAGTTCTTTGTGTTTTGTCTCAAAATGACGCATGAGTTTGGCCGGTTTCATAGCTTCATTGCATAAAACCTCTGAACATACAACACACTGAGGCAAATGAACATCTCCATCTTCTTTAAAAGTAAATCCATATTTTAAGTATTCTGGGCTGTACTTACGATTGGCTGGTTTTCTACTTTTAGGTTCACTTGAAACAAACCTGTCACTAACACTCGTACTAGCACTAGGTCCGGGTTCACTTTCATCATGTGCTCTTTTTAAAAACTTAAACAAATTCACTTGCTTACTCATTGCAGTCTCTCACTCTGTACATACGGTACGTGACACTAGACACTACGACAGACAAATGGCCATGGAACTCAGGAGAAGGTAGACAATGCTGGGCGGGGGTGCGGCTACACAGCGGCGGAGGGGAATGACCGAGCTTGAGAGTGGTGGAAGCATGTGTCCGCCCGCCCCGCAGTGACTATTAATAGCCTACCCTCTCCGCGCTCGCGCTGTGCCACTGTCACTCCACGCCTAACATCAGAAATAAAAACAGCATTACTCATGTGGCATACTTTCATAACAAACGTATCTCCGAGGATGAATGTCTCATTATATAGCCAGTAAAAACATTGTTATACTCGTATTGATGAAGAAAACCGTGAATTATAAGACGTACTCTGAAACAGCCCGCGGACCACAAGTGGTCCGCGGACCACGGGTTGGGAACCACTGTACTAGAGTATGGTGAAACCTGCGTTGGTGTATGGCGGTGAAGTGTGGCATATAAAGAAGATTCAGGAAAAGAAGATGCAAGTAGATGAAATAAAACTGTTACGGTGGATGCTGGGTAAGACTAGAAGGGACAGAATCAGGAACGACTTGGTTAGGGAAGAACCGGGTGACAACAGCCTCAAAAAAGATTCTAGAACAAAGACTACAATTATTTGGTCACGTTAGACGTATATCTAACGTAAAAACTACGTGGGATGAAGGATAGAGCTGTTAGAAATTGATGAAAAGAGATGTGAAGAAAAACGAAAAACTGGAAGGACTGTGTGGAAGGGGAGAAAGGTTTAGGCGAAGAACACACGATGGATAGAAACGAGTGGCAAAGAAGAGTAAGAAACAGCAACCTCTAAAAAGGTAAAAGCTGAGGAAGAAGTTAAAGTTTCTTTTACAGTTTTATCAAAAAATACACTTACCATCAATCAAAAGCTGTCTATAATATTCTTCCGTTCTCTGTATCTCACTATGGCTATTCGATTTCTGCAAATCGTTTCTATGTCTGAAATCCCTACTCGGTTTAGACGGAGCTCTTTTCTTCTCTCTACCTAGTCCATCTACTCCATTTAACACAAACATATCATTCTGCATTACCTCTATGTCCCTCCTTTCTAGTAGCTCGCTAATATTCTGCTCTATTTTTCTCAAAGGCGATATCTCTGCGCTAGGTTGGGAACTCTCTACTTCTTCCTCTTCTTCTACAGTTACGTCTAATTCACGTTTAGGAGTAAACTCTTCAGCATTTAAACTAGGTAAGGACACGACCCTGACTATGGGAGATATAACTGGGCTAAAGTCTTTGGCTGTCTCGGTTTTCGGGGAAACAAGATCCTGAACAACACCTTCTCTGACTAACGACTTTATATTATCAAAAGTAGTGCTATGCTTTCTCAGTTCGAGATCGTACTTGCTTGGGGTACTGGACCTACTGCTGCATAATTCCACGCTGTGTCTCGATGGAGAAGAACTTAGTTCCTGGCTGAGTAGTCTTGAGTTGTTCAAGTCTAAACTCAGTCTAGATTTAGGAGAATTGCTTAATCTTGAATGCGAAGTACCGAGATCTACGCTATATCGAGAGCTAGGAGTATGAAGTTCTCGGCTCAAGCGATGACTAAGTTCTCCACTAAATCTACTAGCTGGTATACTTAGCTCAGAACTTAAGCGGGAATTTAACGATGAATTTGAAGTTAGCGAACTGCCCATAGCCTGGAGGGATTTTCGTTCTTTATTACCTAAAAAAATTAATTTTATGTTAATAAGAAAAGTATACAGTGTGGACCATGGACGTATAAATAAAGTGTGGACCAAAGAAAACAGTCCACCTCGATATTTGGCAGTAGTTATTAGATTTTAAGGAAATGGCGAAAAGGTCGATTTTTGATCTAAGGGGAACACATTTTTTACGGTACATACATCTGTCATTTGTCAACCCCCTCCCCTTAATTTTAAATAGGGAATAGGGGTCGTGTGCTAGCTCATTTGAAAGGGTATTCACTTCTCTATTCAGTAATATAAACATTAACATAATTATTTATACAGGGTGTCCAGTAAAAAATATTTTAATTAAATTATTTGACACAAAAAGAAGAATGTATGTAACTTATTTAATTCAAAATACATTCTACTGCTGCCACAAAACATAAAAAAATGTTTTTTGATAAATAAACATTGCCTTTCGCCTAATTTCAATGTTCAAGCTGCCACCCATTTGCCTCTTGGTATGTTGAATATTGAATTTAAACAACAAACAATGTTTATTTATCAAATAAACATTTTTTCTGATTTCTGTCAGCAGTAGAATATATTTTGAGTTGAATAAATTACATACATTCTTCTTTCTCTGTTAATTAGTTTAATTCAAAATAATTTTATGTGACACCCTGTATAAATAATTATGTCAGTGTTAATATTACTGAATAGAGAATTGAATAACCTTTTAAATGAGCTATTCCCTATTTAAAAATAAGGGGCGGGGAAAGTGGAAAGGGCGGGGGTTGACAAATGACAGATGTATGTACCACAAAAATGTGTCCCCCTTAGATCAAAAATTGACCTGTTTTTTTATTTTCTTAAAATCTAATAAATACTGCCAAATATCGAGGTGGACTCTTTTCTTTGGCCCACACTGTATATGGTTCGTACAGTATCAATACCGAACAACAAACACATAAATTCTGTATGTAACGAGGAGTACGGCAAGGAGCTTACAGTCAGAACGCTAATAGAGAAAGCCAATGAATATCACTTGAACTTATACATTGGCTTCGTTGATTATGAAAAGGCATTCGACTCGATAGAACTTTGGGCAATAGAGAGAGAGCTATGAACAACTGTAGGATAGATTCTCGATACAGAATGCTCATACATAATATTTATAAGAAAGCTACAATGAAAATACAAATAGATGAGAAAACCAAAGCTATACCAATCAACAGAGGAGTTCGCCAGGGAGACGTTATTTCACCAAAGCTGTTCACACTGGGACTTGAAGACGTGTTCAAAGACATTAACTGGGTAGATAAAGGAATAAATGTTAATGGAAGAAAACTGAGTCATTTGAGATATGCTGACGACATTGTAATATTCGCTACAAGTTTCGAAGAATTACAGACCATGATGACGCAACTATTTCAAGCTTCGGAAAAACTAGGTCTTAAGATGAAGTTGGAAAAAACAAAAGTAATGACGAATACACCGAACATTACAAAAATAACGTTGAATGACATAGATTAAGAAACAGTAAGCGAATACATCTACCTGGGACAGATAATGAAAGTTAACAAAGAAAATCAAACTGCCGAAATTACTAGAAGAATAAGGTTAGCGTGGGCAGGATTTGGAAAACTGAGTTGGATCTTGAAAAACACTAAAATAGAACAATCTTTGAGAACCAGAGTTTACGATCAGTGTATCCTCCCTATACTTACGTATGGTTCACAGACGTGGACACTCACCAAGGCCAATATGGATAAAATAGCAAAGGCACAGAGAGCGATGGAAAGATCAATGCTAGGGGTGAGGCTCCTAGACAAAAAAACAAATACATGGATTAGAAGCAAAACCAAAGTAAAATACGCAGGAGAACATGCTGCCAAATTAAAATGGAGCTTCGCAGGACACAATGCCTGACTGAAGGATAAAAGATGGAATCACGAAATACAACAATGGAGACTGTGGCTAGGAAGAAGAAGTAGAGGAAGGCCACAAATGAGATGGGCAGATGACCTAAAGAAGTTTGGAGGACACAACTGGAAACAGGTCTCAATACCAAGAAACGACATTAAAATGGTGATAGGCGACACAAACGCCAAGATCGGAAAAGAAGAAGAGTACATAGGGGTAATAGGGAAACATAGTTTGCATAGAGACACAAATGAGAATGGTCAGTTTCTAATAGATTTCGCAGCTGGAAAGAATATGATTATCAGTTCGACATGCTTCCCACATCGGGACATACATAAGGGCACTTGGATATCACCTGACGGAAACACAATAAATCAAATAGACCATATACTAACTGAAAAAGAATGGCGACGAGTATATTAGATGTAAAAAGCAGACGTGGCGCAAGCTGTGACTCAGACCATCTACTAGTGCAGACACGGTTTAGATGCAAAATCAGTCGACAGGTAAAGGAACACTATCCAAAACAAGAAAAACTAAACTTAGATAACCTAAAAGTCCTTGAGGTACAAGAAACATTTGAGAGAACAGTTGATGAAAAATTACTAGAAGAAAACAGAGCAGACTCCACAATAGAAAATCAATGGAACACCATAAGCAGTATCATACTAAACACAGCGAAAGAAGTCATAGGAACAAAGACACAACGGAGAGAAGAAACATGGTTCGATGAAGAATGCAAACAAGCTATACAGGAAAGAAATGAAGCACATAAGAATTACATACTCAGACGTACTAGAGAGAGAAAAACAGAATTTGAGAACAAAAGACGAAGAGCAGATAAACTGTGCAGGCAGAAAAAGAGAAAGTACGAAAACCAACGGATACTAAACATAGAGAGGGAGTTTAAGGAAAACGAAACACGTAGTGCATACCAACTTATTAAACATTTAAGACAGGGATACAAACCGAAGACTAGCCTCTGCAAAAATAAGAAGGGTGAAATCATTAGCGATATGGACGAAATTAAGATAACCTGGATGACATATTTTAAGGAAGTATTAAACAAAGGGGCACAACCACCATTACAACAACAGAGGCAGCAGCAGGCAGGGCAGGAGGTACAACAACAAGAGCTGGGGGAAGATGGAGAAGAAAATGAATTAACTAGACCCCCAACGCTAGAGGAGGTCCAAACGGCAATCCACATACAAAAAAGCCACAAAGCACCGGGAATAGATAAAATACCGGCAGAACTACTCAAGCAAGGAGGAAGGAATTTGACACAACAGATGTATCAGCTAATACGAGAGATATGGATAGAAGAAAAAATCCCCCAACAATGGAAGAAAAGTATAATCTGCCCTATTCATAAAAAAGGAGACAAACTGTTGTGTCAGAATTATAGAGGCATCTCTTTACTTTGTTCGGGATACAAAATATTCACAAACATCCTTAATCGAAGACTTCAACCTCTCACGGAAAAAATCATCGGGGAATATCAAGCAGGGTTTAGGCAAAATAGATCTACCATTGACCAACTATTTACAGTTAAACAAATACTAGCCAAAGCATGGGAATATGACATGGACGTTTACAATCTCTTTGTAGATTTTAAACAAGCCTATGATTCAATAGATAGAACAATTCTACCTAATATATTGGAAGAATTTGGCATACCATCAAAATTAATACGACTAGTGCAAATGACAATGACAGAAACAGAAGCACAAGTATGTATTCAAGGACAGATCACTGATGCGTTTACGATAACGCAAGGACTGAAACAAGGCGACGGACTGGCTCCAACGCTTTTTAATCTTGTCCTTGAATATGTAATTAGACGGTTGACGGTAAGCGGAAATAACATACTTACAAACAAATCTACCCAATTAGCAGCATACGCGGATGATATAAACATAATGAGCAGAACAATGAATGCAGCGGAAGAAACCTACGTTGAGTTGAAACAGAGTGCAGAAGCAGTAGGGCTAGCAATAAATACAAATAAAACAAAACTACTCATACAAACCAGATCAAATAGACCAGCGCAACAACACTTTATTGACGATATAGAACATGTGAATAGATTCACGTACCTAGGAATGGATCTGGTTGCAAGCAATGAAGAAGAACCGGAAATAAATAGAAGGCTTGTGCTGGCAAATAAAGCCTATTTTGCGATGGGCCACATATTCAAATCGCGAGACGTACACCGGAAAACAAAACTCCGGGTATATAAAACAATAATCAGGCCCATAGTAAGTTATGCCTGCGAAACATGGGTGGTGACACAAAAATTACGTAGGATACTGGGCCCAATAAGTGAAAATAACAACTGGCGAATAAGGTATAATAGAGAAATATAAGAGCAATATAGCGAACCAACTCTAGCACAACACACTAAACTGCAGAGATTACGGTGGGCAGGGCACGTGGTCCGCATGCATGAGAGTAGAAAATTGCTGAATGCAAGAATGCAGGGAAGAAGACCTGTTGGAAGACCTAAAAAGAGATGGGAAGACGAAGTCGATGAGGATGCCAGGAACTTTCTGGGAACGCGTTCATGGAAAAGAACAGCGGTAAATCGAAATGATTGGAGAAGCTTATTGAAGGAGGCCAAGGCTCGATTTGGGCTGTAGTGCCATTGGATGGATGGAACTGGAAACAGGTGGCACAAAACAGACAACACTGGATTGAATTGGGGGAGGCCTATGTCCAAAGTTGGATTACTGAAGGCTGAAGAAGAAGAAGACGAGGGCAAGGAGACATCACCTCACCAAAGCTATTCATAACCCTTTTAAAGAAGGCAGATCTGAACGAATATGGTATCAACATAAATCATTTGAGATTCGCGGATGACATCGTCCTTATAGCCGATTGTGTGGATGATGCATTGATAATGAGGAACAAATTATATCACTCTCCCTTAGAGGTCGGAATAAAGACTAATATCAACAAGACGCTAATAATGACTAATCTGGCGCTAAATCGTAATATTATTGTTAATGGAATGGATATTCAGCAGACTGCATCTTATAAGTACTTGGGACATGAAATTCGGTTGGGAAGAGATAACCAGACGTGCGAGCACCCACGTCTGAGAGGATTTACCTGGGCAGTGTTTGGTAAACTGAACATTTAAATCGGACTTATCTATATGCCTGAAAAGGAAAATCTTTGACCAGTGTGTGTTGCCTGTACTCACTTATGGAACGGAAACATTAACACTCACAAAAAAGGAAGTGAACAAAATTCGCGTAACTCAGAGGGCTATGGAGCAAGATGTTGGGTATCTCCCTAAGAGACCGAATCCCACACGAAGAAATACGTCGTAGAACAAAAACAACAAAAAATCGCGTCGCTAAAGTGAAATTGGGCAGGACACGTCGCCAGATTGTCAGACAACCGATGGACAAAACGTATTGTCGAGTGGAGGCCACGAGAAGAAGCACTACGGAGCAGAGAACGCCCACCAACCAGAGGAGCCGACGATCTGAGGCATGTTATCGGAACTGGATGAAAGCCTCACAAAACAGAGACAGATTGAAAGAGCTGAGGGAGCCTATGTCCATCAGTGGACACGTACAGGTTGATGATGATATAAAATTAACCTACCCCTTCTTATTATATACGTGCTATTTCCAGATATATTGGCACTGTTCAGTTCGGCTGGTAACATCATGTGATCATCAGAATCTGAGAAGGGTGACGTAACTTCATCTTCTGTAGTGCAAGGTGGCGGATCAGGCCAATCTTCCAGTTCCTTTAGTCTATTAGGTATAGAGCTAGTGCTAGAGTAAGATCCTGATTTCCTTCTTCTTCTACCTATAACTTTGGTGCTACCTAAAATGTTCGATAATTAGATAATCATATTTTTTATGCAAACTCGGGGGTCATATATCAAAATACTAGTCATGTAAATGTAATAGGACACTAAATAAAAGTAGTCATTTAAAAAAATTACAGTTACCTGTTATCTATCAATTGTTTTTTAATCGGTTCCGATTATAAATTGTTTTAATTTATATCGAGAAACTATGGTCGTAATGGTAAAAATCTGTCTTCTTCATAGCCTCCTTGACAACAGTTAGACCTAGAAATAGTACTATCGGGGGATGGAGGAAGACAGATTTTAATCAAAACGAAATCGTAGATTTTCTTATTTAGGTTCCGTTTATTCTACTATATTTTCGAACTAAGGTACTGTGCGGATCTTGTTCTAATCTAAGATAAAAACTTAGCCAAAGTTAAAGTACAGGGTGTAACAAAAATGCAGGTCATAAATTAAACCACATATTCTGGGACCAAAAATAGCTCGATTGAACCTAACTTATCTTAGTACAAATGTGCACATAAAAAAGTTTACAGCCCTTTGAATTTACAAAATGAAAATCTATTTTTTCCAATATATCGAAAACTATTAGAGATTTTTTATTGAAAATGGGCATGTGCTATTATGGTAGGGACATCTCAAAAAAATAATAATAGTGAAATTTGTACTACACCCCATAAAAATTTTATGCGGGTTTTGTTACCTTAAACCCCCCTAAGTTTTGTGTACGTTCCAATTAAATTATTACTGCGGTACCATAAGTTAAACACAATGTTTTTATTAAACACAATGTTTTTAAAACATTTTTGCCTCTTAGTATTTTTTCGATAAGGCAGTTTTTATCGAGATGCGGCGTCTTTTTTAATATGTTTACATAAAATTTTTATGGGGGTTTTGTTCCCTTAAACGCCCCAAATGTTTGTGTACGTTCCAATTAAATTATTATTGTGGTACCATTAGTTAAACACAATATTTCTAAAACTTTTTTGCCTCTTAGTAGTTGTTCGATAAACGATTTTTTATCGAGATATTAATATGTTTCAAAAGATACATAAAAAATATATATTCACAATAAATTTTCATAGTATTACTAGGTCCCTATAATCTTACTTACCATGTAAAAATTTGTTATGGATTTTGCAAATGTTCAAAATATCTCGATAAAAACTGATTTATCCAAAAATTACAAAGAGACAAAAAAAGTTTTAAAAACATTTTGTTTAACTAATGGTACCACAATAATAATTTAATTGAAACGTACACAAATATCTGGGGGGGTTTAAGGGAACAAAACCCCAGAAAATTTTAATGGGGTGCAGAAATTTCACTTTTATTTTTTATAAGATGTTAGTCTGTAGAATTCTATATGTGTCTTGGATAGAACACAGAACGAACCTGCCAATTCTACAAGAGCTTAATATAAAGGACATGAAAAAAGGAAACCGTTTTTTTATATTTGGGTTTTTTTTTATTTTCAATTGGCCTCTATGAACTAAATGCAATACAGAAGTAAGATATGAAGTACAATTAATATAAGAGATTAATTTATAAAATCTATTAACTGTTTTTAACTTTCCTGTGATAAGAAAAATAGATGAAAATTTCAGTAAAGTAAATTTTATATAATATGTGTGCATTTTAATAAAAGTTTGCTAGAATAAGTTACTACAAAAAGACACGTTGAAACAAATAGTTATGTGACTGTTACAAATAACAATTTTTGTGAAAATGTAGGACACCGTAATTTCTGATGTTTTAAGAACCACGTACAAAACATAAAAACGTAACTAAGTAAGCTGTTCCTGTTTGATGAAAGGAGAAGTAATAAAGACGACCATAAAGAGTTAAATCTTACAATGTTTTTGTTCCAAAAAAATCCTTGTTGGACAATTAACTTATCCACAGAGGAACAAATTTAATCTTTAAGAAGATTTTCAAGCATCGTTAATTAATAAATTAATGTATTAATCCCTTAATGCCTTAATATTTTTTTTATTAGTCATAAAAATGGTGAATTTTCTTTTTACTCTTAGAATACTTATTAGCAATGTTAAGTTTTTGTAGATATTTTAGACATTTTTATAACGTTAGTACAATAACTTTTAAGTATTATTAAGATTCATTTAATAAATTGCTTTTGAATAATTCGCAATGTAATTTTTTTCAATGCTTTCAATGCTTTTGAATAATTTGCAATTATTATTCAATTAATATTCTTTCTTACAGGAGTTAACAGATGGTAGCACTGATTATTTATTATGGAAAGCTACTAAAAGACTCCATCATCATCATTCTCTTTGCCTTATCCCTATGCGGGGTCGGCTTCCCTAATTACATTTCTTCACACAATTCTATCTTGGGTCATATCAATGTTAATCCCCTTTACCAACATGTCCTGCCTTATCGTCTCCCCCAGGTCTTCTTTGGTCTTCCTCTCCTACTCCTTCCAGGAATCTGCACTTCAGCTATTCTTCGTATTGGGTGATTAACATCTCGACGTTGAACATGACCAAACCGTCTTAACCTATGCTCTCTCAGTTTGGCATCAATTGGTGCCACACCTAGACTTCCCCTAATATACTCATTTCTAATTTTATCCTTCTTTGTCACTCCACTCATCCATCTAAGCATTCTCATTTCCTCCACATGCATTCGTTGTTCCTCTTTCTTTTTCACTGCCCAACATTCAGTTCCGTGCATCATAGCCGGTCTTATGGCTGTTTTATAGAATTTTCCCTTCAGTTTCATTGGAATTTTTCTGTCACACAACACACCACTCGCTTCTTTCCACTTCATCCATCCAGCCCTAATTCTACTGCATGCATCTCCATCTATTTCTCCATTACTCTGCAATACCGATCCTAGGTACTTAAAACTATTACTTTTCACAATCATTTCAACATCCAAAGATACCATTTTATTTGTAGTAACTCCATCTTTAAATGAACATTCCAAATACTCTGTTTTTGTAATACTAAGTTTTAAACCTTTTTCCTCCAGAGCTTGTCTCCACTGTTCCAGTCTTTGTTCTAAATCTCTTTCACACTACATCATCAGCATACATTATCCATTTCCTATTAACACTACATCATCAGCATACATTAGGCACAATGGAATACTACGCTGTAGTTTCGCTGTTATCTGGTCCAAAATTAATGAGATTAAATAAGGACTAAGCACCGAGCCTTGTTGCAATCATACTTTCACCTGAAATTTATCAGTCTCTCCCACACCTGTCCTAACACTAGTTGTTACTGCCTCATACATATCTCTCACAATCTTTACATATTCGCCATGGACTCCTTTCTTATTGAGTGCCCACCACAGAACCTCTCGAGGAACTCTATCATATGCTTTTTCAAGATCAATGAATACCATATGAGCGTTGGTTATTCCTGTATTTTTCCATCAGTTGCCTTACAATGAAAATTGCATCTGTTGTTGATCTGCCCTGCATAAAGCCAAATTGATTATCGGATATTTCGGTTTCTTCACGTATCCGTCTATCAATTACTCTCTCCCATATTTTCATGGAGTGGCTAAGTAGTTTTATAGACCTGTAGTTTGTGCATTGTTGTATGTCTCCCTTGTTTTTGTAGACAGGTACTAATATACTGCTTTTCCATTCGTCTGGCATTTGTCCAACTTCCATAATTCTATTAAATAGACCTGCTAGCCAACTTGTTCCTGTCTCCCCCAATGTTCTCCATACTTCCCCAGAAATATCATCTGGTCCGACTGCTTTTCCTTTCTTTATTTTTTGAAGCGCTTGAGCCACTTCCTCGTTTGTTATTCTGGTAACCATTGCTGTTACTGTCTCCGTTAACTCCACAGACTGTCTGTCAAATTCTTCATTTAATAGACTGTCAAAATAATTTCTCCATCTCTTTTTGACATCCTTTTCGTGAATTAGTATTTTATTATTTTCATCTCGGATACATTTAATCTGATTAAAATCTCTTGCATTCTTTGCTCTCTGTTTGGCTATTTTATATATCTTTGCTTCGCCTTCCCTGGTATCAAGTTGATCGTATAGGTTTGAATACGCTTCTGCTTTAGCTTTTGCTACTGCTACTTTCGCTTCTTTTTGGCGACCATATAGTTTTGAAGACCTACTCTAGTTTTGAAGAAAGCTACTAAAAGACTGAACATAGTTATTACTTACTTTCCGCCTATTAAACTAGAAAATGGAAACTGACTCAAAAGTCAAAAGCAGAGCTCTTTGCTAGATATCTTGAAAATACATTTAAACTAAATGCATGTCAAAAAGCCGAAGAAAGATGGGAGGAACCTGTTCAATTAGAGGAAGAAATTCGACTAACCACATTAAAAGAAGTGCTTGTAGAAATAAAGGAAAATATTAACCCAAAGAAAGCTCCAGGTTAACAATTACACCAACCTAATTAATGCTGTATTTAGATTAAAACTATACCAATGATATGGAAAATGACCGAACTCATTATGATTTCTAAACCAGGAAGACCAGTAAATGAGGTTTCGTCATACAGACCGATATCTCTGCTCCATGTGACATTAAAGCTTTTTGAAAAACTTCTCAATATAATTAAACTAATCATTGAAGCAAAAGATCTGATTCCGACATATCAATTTGGGTTTTAGGAATAAGCACTCAACAGTCGACCAGGTGCACAAAATCACTGATATTATCTAAAGCTCGCTAAAAGCAAAGAAAGTCAGTTCAACTGTCTTCTTTGATGCTGCAGAGGCTTTCGTTAAAGTCTGACATAAAGGTTTAATACATAAGTTAAGCAGTTTTTTGCCGAAACAGTACTCACAACTTTTACAGTCGTACATAAATGAACGGCATTTTAGAATTAAGCATTGAGACTGTTTTCCAGATTTAAAAAAATTAGAGCAGGTGTTCCATAAGGTAGGTGTTGGGTCCGGTCATATACCCATTATACACCTGTGATATACTTACACAGGAAGACAACACAGTTGCCTTTGTTGATGATATGGCTACGGACGACTAGTGAAGAGGGACCAACAAGGTCCAAATAGCACTTAATCAAATCCATAAATGGTAAATCAGGCTGAATGTTATATCAATAAAAAAATACAATATATAGGTACCACTTATAATCACCAATAACCAAGTACCATATGCAAACACTGCAAAATATTTAGGTATAGCATTAGACGTCAAACTAGCTAGAAGGCTCACATGAAGAAAAAAAGGGAAGAACTAATATAAGGTATAAAAAATGTATTGGTTAATTAAAAGAAACTCCACTCTGTCAATCCAAATAACTCAATAGGTGAGAGGCCTCTATGGATTTATGGATGCCCAGTATGGAGTGTACTAGACCAAACGATATGACAATAATACAAAAATCCCAGAGCAAAATACTAAGAAACATTGTAGATGCTTCTTGGTACGTGGCAAGCAGTGACGTCCATAAGGAGGAATGGTAACTGTACATATAATCATCAAGAAGATGGCAGGAAGTTATGAGCAACGAGAAGACGTCAACGGCAACGACAAGACACTCATGACAAGAACATTGAGCCAATCCAGCTCCTCTATAGTACTGGGCAACATACAAGATTGAAGAGGACAAGGCCGTTTGATCTAGTTTGAGTGATAGTGAAAAACATACCATAGTGCTTGTACGTGTGTGCGTGTTAGAATAGTGCACTACCTTGCTAGTTAATATAAAAGACGCTGTAGGGTCAGCTCTTAATTTTAAGAAACAGTAGTAATTTAAGTAGGTAATACTGCAATTCGTAATGCTCATTGGGCAATTATAACACGATTGGAATAATCATCATCATACTGAATATTTTGGGAAAAATTCCGGTCTGTGTAGGTAACTTTTTAATAACCTCATTATGTTTGGTTCCTTAGTTAACTTACCTGGAGTAAGCAGAGCTTCATCATCTAAGGGTACTTCCCAAGCAATACTGGCTCTTTTATTACAAGCAGGTGGTGGTGGAGGAGGTAATATTCCTTCTAAAGAATCATCAGAAAAATGTTCATCGTCTGCTAACTCGCTAAGTGGTCGTAAGGCTGGGGTTTCATCCAAATCACTAGAGAGATTGTCTTCACTGCCGTGTCTAAAAATTAACAAAAACAAACATTACCTATTATATTACTGTAAGATACAGTAAAATCTGTCAACAACGGTCACTAAAAATGAAAGATCAATTGAATGTTATATAAAGGTGGTCGTTATTAGCAAGTTTTGCAGTCCACAAATACATAAAAGATATTTGGAATTTTGTTTATTTTAAGAACCTCAGCTTCATATTTAAGTAAAATTCGAGACACATCCATAAAAATTTCACTATTGTTTTTTTTTTACACAATAAATAATTTTCTACGTCCGTATATTAGATAAAGTGGATTTTGGAGTTTCACATTCGTTCACATCACTATTGTCAGAGTCAGAACTAATGTCAAAAAAGTCTTCCTGTCCCCCAATATCACCTTACATTACTAGCCCTTAGATCAAGGAACAATTCAGAATTTCAAATTGATTTATCTAATTTTGAAGTGAAAACTTCTTTAGCGACGTTGTGCACTTTTTGGATGGGAAAAATCATTGAATTCGCGACCGCCATCGCTACGGTCAGTTATTAGTAATTTATGTACTATAGGTTGGATTATACATAAATAAATAATCATTTCGTTGTAAAACGAAACAAGAGCTGCCTTATATTTTAGTTTGTTCAGAGAACATCAAAAGCACCCTAACCCGTTTAAAACCTTATTAGGTTATCGTCAGAGAGTGCATATTTGATTATCTCTGAACAAACTAGAATTCGGGCTGCCAGTATCGGTTCACAACGAAATAACATGATGGTGTGGATGTCGTGGCGACATCTGCTAAAAACAAGAGAAAGTTTTGCTTTAATAAAATAATTAAATAATATTAAAAACAAAACTTTATTTAGATTTTAGTGTCTATTAATTTCATTGTGTTCAGAGATACTCAAATTCTTAGGTTACAAACCTTATTAGGTCCACTATCTGATGAGAACCTAATAAGGTTTGAAACCGGTTAGGGTGCTTTTGATGCTCTCTGAAAAAACTAAAATATAATACGGCTCTTGTTTCGTTTTACAACGAAATGATTATTTAATGTAAATACATTTACAGTAAGTTTGATTTAAAATTGAGCGTAGTACAGTAGTAGTAAGTAAATTTCAATAAAATATTTACCTTTTAACTTCTCTATGTCTTTCTACAGCTGTAGGCACAGTTCTAGGAGGCATCCTAGTAGGTGAGGTAATAGGGTAGACGCAATGGCTGTATGGCAAGCTTCCAAAACGGTAGCCAGGAGGAGGAGGAGGCGGATTCAATGTAAAATCGTTGCTCTCCCAACCGAATGGACGTTGATGTTTCGTTTTTGGCTGTTAAAAAAATACTCGTTAATACTTTTTTTCAAAATAAATAAATAAGTTTTGACAAAAAGTTACAGTTACAAAAAGTTAAAGTTAAAAGTTAAAGTTAAAAAGTTAGTAGAAGTAAAATGTTTTCTTGTCTCTAGAGACATAAATGACATTCAAGATTGTTCCAACGTTGTCTACCAGATTCTTTATAACAACTGTAATCGAATATATATCGGGCAAACTGCACGTACTCTTGGTAGTCGCTTAGTGTCTCACAAGAGTGATTGTAGGTTGTACCCCGAAAGGTTTGCTCTTGCAGAACATGTCAACAAAGAACATCAGATAATTAGTTATGACGCAGTTAAAGTTTTGGCTACAGAGTCCAACTATACCAAGAGAATGTTTTTAGAAATCTACCAAAATTCTAATTCAATCAACAAAAGGAGTGACATTAATCAAGAACTTATTACTTCTATTTATTTTATAACCATTTCGGTAAATTTGATGTCTAGTTTATTAATAATACTTTTCATAAGAAAAAGAAGAAGAAGAAGTAGTGTCATTTGCCATGCCCATAAATGATATTTAACTTAAGCTTAATCAACTAAAGCCTGCACACGTGGTTTTAAACTGTTTTGTAATTGTCTTTTTCTTATGTGTAGATTGTGTTTTAAAACACATTTTGACAAATTAGTCATTTACACAATGCATTTTAACATATATGACTCCAAGAATGAGTTGTGCGTGAAATTGTCACCTGTTACTCTAACATCCTCGAAATACAAGTCTAACTAACATTAACGTAAGTATTTGATTCATACACCTGATCAAATATATTTAGATGATATTGTAATAAGAGTGGCACTCTAAATGACTAGTTAACAATTTTTTTTAATAATAAATAGGTTTTCACCATAGTAGAACTTTATAAATTCCTGTGTTTAATTATATCCGCAGTTAATTGGGCGTACGAAACTCTGAATTAAAGTGTAAACATCAAAACCGATCTGATTGAAAATCATCATGAGCTGGAACCGCAGATTACACCAACAAAATTACCACCTACAGCGTAAACATTGCTTTAGAACGGTTTAGAGTCTAAAAGGGACATTTCAATTTTACCAACTCAGCTGCCTCTGCCTGTTTTATTTCATTCGGACATTAATTAAATAACTTCAGTTCTATTTAGTTTACTGCTAATTGAAATCATTTAAATATAAAACATTACATTCGTTGATTAAAATTATTTTCAATAGGTATGTTGTCGAGTGCTTTCAAATACTGCTAACCATTTCAGTGGTATATTGTTTGTCTATTGTTCTTGACAGTTACATTTTATCTATTTGTGATAAAGGGTCAATAAATTATACGTTTAGGTACTGCTACACTAAACTCGGCTTTGAAAAAGAAAGATAGTCGAAATTAGTATGTAATTTGAAATAAAGAAAAGAAAAGTGTAGAATAGAGACGAAGAGAGGAAGAAGAATAGAATAGAGGACCGGCTAAGTAAGCTCGAAAAACAAGAGACTAAAAAGTAGGTGGGATTCGAGAGCCAGAAAAAGGAATAAAATTAAAACAGATTACTTTCTGAAATAATTTGGGCGTGAAAGAAGGAGAGCTGGAAGAATAAAACAGAAATTAGATAAATAAAAACAGACAGAGATCCTGAACAAACTAAAATGGAGGGCGACAGTTTTACTCTTCAGCAAATTAACAAATATATAGAATATATCTAACAATAAAACACTGAAAACGTTTGTTTTTTATACTTCCACAAAATTTATTATAACTATGTGACTACAGCTGTTTCGAGAGTGCCTTTCTCAAGTGATTTAGTTTACTATGTGTTTGCCTTTTTAAAGCCTTTAACTGAAGAGGTTGAGGAGCGAGGAGCTGTTTGTCTCGAGTTGGTCATTCAGAATTATATCTGTATTTTTCAATTTATTAATTTCCATAGATTCTAATAAAGATAGCTTAAGGCCTTTATTTTGAATACGCAGAATTTGAAACTCTTCATTAAAATAATGATTATGATCTAGAAGGTGAAGTGCGTATGTAGAAGTGTCTGTTTTTCTATTGTTGAAAGCCCTTTTGTGTTCTGCTATCCGTTTGTCAAAGGTTCTGCCAGTTTGACCGATGTAAGTTTTCGGACACTCACCACAAGTTAGTTTGTAGACACCACTCTGTAGTTGTTTTCTCTTTCGGCTCTTATTGTTCTTAATATATTTGCTTAAGTTGTTGTTAGTTCTGAAAGCTGGTATTATTTCTTTCTTTTTTTATGTATCTGGCTATTTTTGTTGTTACCTTGCCAGTATATGTGATAGAGCAGAAGGTACTGGTTTCTTTCTGTGGTGGTGGATAGAATAATTTCAGGACTTTCTTATGGAGATTTTGGTATAAAATTTTATTAATTGTTTGTTCGTTATAGCCATTGTTTACTGCTATTTGTTTAATGATGTTCAGTTCTACTTCGAAGCTATTTTTTGACATGGGAATTTCTGTCAGTCTATGTATCATACTATGGTAGGCTGCTAATTTGTGTTGTGTAGGATGGGATGATGAATTGTGTATAGTTGTGTCAGTATGAGTAGGTTTATGATATACGGAGAACTCATGTTTGTTGTGTAGTCTGGTAATTGGTTCTATGGATTGGAATCTATGGTTCATTCCACGAATATACGACTGTTTTGGAGTATCGCGACAACGAATAGTTTAGTGTACAACATAAGAAGTACGAAAGTAAATGGTTGTAATAATTATTCCAATAAACAACAATGTAATTTGCAATTTACTTTCGTTCTTCATATTTTGCACAATAAAATATTCGTTGTCGAGATAATCCAACACAGTCGTATGCTCGTGGAATAGGGTATAGAAAGTTTATGGACTTATTCTGTTTTGTTTCTATTGTAAATTCAATATTACCATATTACTATCCATTACCATATTCAATATTACCATATTGTGAATTAATGTATGATAGAAATTGATCAAGTTGCCTGTTAGTTCATGTAAAGCATACTAGTATATCATCCACGTATCTCCACCAATATAAGAACTGTTTACATACGGGATGTTTAGAAATTGTTGTTTCAAGCTGGTTCATAAATATATCTAATAGCAATGGGCTTAGAGTCTTAGAGGATTGGCCATAATAAGTCCTGCACTGTTTTTTGTGTATATTTGATTATTAAATTCAAAATAGTCTTGATTTATGCAAGATTTATGTGTAGTCACATAGTTATAATAAATTTTGTGGAAGTATACAAAACAAACGTTTTCAGTGTTTTATTGTTAGATAAAATGAACTTCCATCAAGTAACGGTCGAATCAATCAATTATATAGAATATAGATTAACTAAACTTTCCCAATATAAAATTTATGTTGTTTCATCCTAAACCAACTACCCTTTGAAGTGAAACTGGAAAAAAATATGTAATAAGCAAAAACAAATTTTACTAAATTATTTATTACAATTTTCACAAATAGTACAATATACAAAAGAAAATATACAATGTTACAATGTGATACATATAGTTGGTAAATAATTGAAAATAAAAAGTCCTAGTGAGATTTGATAGTTTAAAAATATAATAACCTATCAATTTTTAAGTTTGTACTGTTCATTGAAATTTAAATAAACCCAAAAATAACATAACGGAATATTTGAAATATATATTTTACCGCTCTTTGATCATCAGCTATAGAAAATCCTGGATAAAGTCTTCCTGAAGACTTTAGATGAGAATGATGGATGGAGAACATCGCAGCATCCAAAGTAAACCTATTTACTATGAGGAAACGGAAAGTTTCCAGGTACGGAGAATATGCAGAAAAGCCAACAAAAACCAGAACCAAAAACCATAAGACCCAAATCCAAAATCCAAAACTCCAATACCAAAATCAAATATCCAAAACCAAAACCAAAACCCTTGTACAATGGATCTTCTCACAAACGACTGCTTGCCACAACAGAAAAATGAAGACAAATTAGATATTAGTGGTATTTCAAAATAACGAACTTGCCACTTTTTACAAAAACTAAACGATGTATAGAGGTGGGAACTGATATATTTTTGTAGAAGCTTTGTAACTGTAACAGTACAAACATCGTCTTTTAGGCTATTGATTATATTCAAAATAAGATAGCTAAAAGGAACTACAACGTTAACGGGGTTTTATTATTTCATATGGTCAATGGACATCTATATATGAAAAAACCGCGGAGTGCTACCATTTAAAGGGGTGCGTTTTTGAGAAATGGCTGAATTAGTCCCTGGGCACAGGTTACATTAGGGTGAGTTTTATGCACTGTTAGTACAAACATATCTACATAAAAATTGTTCCTGGTTAAATTTTCTATCTAAATATCACTTCTAAAAGTCAATGATACTTTTTTTTACAAAAATATATTCAAAAGAAAAAGCACAAAAGGACCCAAAAGAAAGAAGTTTTGTTTTTGTCCCATAACTTTTGTCCACGAGGATATAGGTATAAACATTGCTTTTCAAAACCTACACATTTCTTCTTTAAAATGTTGTTTAGTAGAGGTAATTAGAATTTATAGTTTTCGAAATATGATTTTTCAAAGTTCGCCACTCACAGCAATTTTGGGCAATTTTCCTTGTTATTTCGCAAATATTGTTCTGTAACTTTTTTCTACGTAACTTTAGGTATATGCAATGGTACACGTAATAGGAGTAGAAATCAATTACCTTTAATATGGTCTACTTCATAACGTTGTACGACTTTTTTTAAAGAGAATATAGTTTTTCAAGTTTTTATAATTTTATGATTTTTTTATAATATAATATAATATAAAAATAAAATAATATTATTATATAATATATTATATATTATATAATATTATATTATATATAGTTATTATGTATTATATAATGCCAAATATAGAAAAATGTTATTTTTTACATTTTTTACGATTATTTTTGAAATTTCTCATTATAACTTTTTTTTCTTTTACAAAAATTACATAAACATTAGTCTTAGAAAACATCACTTTAGTTAAAATTATTTAAACGTTGACATTTAAAAAAATTTCAAAATCAAAGTCCATCTCTTCTTTAGCATTAGCTTCAATATCTTCTTCTGACACCTCGGTTATCTTAGAGTTCCCACAATTAGTACCCATGCACATGCACCCTTTGCAGAATATTGAATAACTAATTCCTATCTTCCTAAAACCGTTTTTTGTACATCCTTTGGTACATTTACATGCTATTTTTTCAAGCAAAGCTTGTGGTGCAGTAGCTTTGACAGTAAATATTGGAATTAATCCATATTTTGAAGTTTGCCCGGCCGAGTGAAGTGGATCCAAAGTATTACCTATAAAAAATAAGATTCAATCATAACACACAATCACATAAAAAAGTTATAATGAGGAATTTAAAAAATAATCCTAAAATCAAAAATCGTTGCAAGTACTTATTACATTTTGAAAAAGCATATTTTTTCAAAAATAATCCTAGAATTTTTTATAATACACCATTTTAAAGTAAAAGAATAAGCTTTCTTTTTTTATATTAAAATATTTTATATCTAAATGTAGAAAAAAAAGTTATAATGGCAAATTTAAAAAACAATCGTAAAAAATATAAAAACTCGTTAAAAGTCTTGAAAAAGATAATCTCTTTAAAAGAAGTCGTACAACATTATACAGTAGAACATTTTAAAGGTAATTGATTTCTATTCCTCTTACATGTACCATTGCATATGCCTAAAGTTACGTAGAAAAAGTTACAGAACAATATTTGCGAATTAACAAGAAAAATTGCCCAAAATTGCTGTGAGTGGCGAAATTTGAAAAATCATATTTCGAAAACTGTAAATTCTACTGACCTCTACTAAACATCATTTTAAAGACAAAATGTGTAAGTTTTTTTTCTGTGAAGAAATGTCTATACCTATATCTCCGTGGACAAAAGTTATGGGACAAAAAACAAAATTTCTTTCTTTTGGGTTTCTTTGTGCTTTTTCTTTTGAATATATTTTTGTAAAAAAAAAGTATCTTTGACTTCAAAAAGTTATATTTAGATAGGGAATTTAACCAGGAACAATTTTTATGTAGACGTGTTTATACCAAAAGTGCATAGAACTCACCCTAATGTAACCTGTGCCCAGGGACTAATTCACCCATTTCTCAAAAACGCACCCCTTTAAATGGTAGCACTCCGCGGTTTTTTCACATATAGAGATTCATTGACCATATGAAATAATAAAACTCCGTTAACGTTGTAGTTCCTTTCTATAGTACATAATCAATAGCCTATTTCGCTTTTTGACCTTTTTTGTATTTTCTTGTTATGATCTTTTTAGTGATGCCAGTTTTTAAGTATTAACCATAGACGTGGATTCTGACAATCTACTGTATAAACAATTTTGGAAGTGTGTATAAATAACTTTTCCCACTGGTCCAACCTTAGGCGAGATTCAGTGAAAAAAATATGGATCTTTGGAAAAGTTATAAGAGAATATTAGTTTTTTTTAGCTGTTAAGACTTCAGCTTAAGACTTAAATTTTCAGCTTGGTATTAATCAACTTTTTTTGGTACGCGGGATCCAGGCCTATATGGTTACACAATGTTTAATAGTCTTCCATATTTCTTGTGATGTACTGTTACACATAGAGGTCATACTTTTTTTGACTTCTTGAAGGTCTTCCTTCTTTCTTAGTTCTATCTCCGTTTGTTGGATGCTATAAGGTTAAACTTTGATCTGATTTTTCGATTGATGATCTCCAGCGAATATTAAGGAGGATGTAATCAATTTGCTATTTGGAGGATAAGAATGCTTCGTTGTTATATTTTCTCCACCCTTTTGTATGGTGTTGAGGCATGGACACTAAAACAATCCAACATTAAAAACCTGGAAGCATTCGAAATGTGGTGTTATAGACGTATTCTGAAAATATCATGGACAGATCGTAAAACAAACGCACAAGTGCTCGAACATAATGGAAGTTTTAAATTCCATAAAAATCAGGAAGTTAGAATACTTGGGGCACATCACGAGAGGTGAAAAATACGAACTATTAAGGAATATAATGCAGGGCAAAATCAAAGGCAGAAGAAGCGTAGGAAGACGTAAAATCTCGTGGTTACGCAATCTTCGTGAATGGTTTGGATGCAGCTCAATTGAACTATTCCGGCGCGTAACCAACAAAATTATAATTGCCAGAATGATTTCCAATCTCCGATAGGAGCGGAACTTTAAGAAGAAGAATCAATTTGATTTCTAGACCTATCTTTAGGACTTTTTCCAAGTACTTATAAAGACGGCGTACATGGTGTTTAAATACAGTATTCATGATAGAATAGTTATTTATTAGTCTCCTCTTTCGTTTCTCTAACCTATGGCGAATTTTCCCAGTACATTTGTTAGGTCGTCATTATGTGTAGTTTTGCCGCTTTTTGCGTTAATAGAAGTCACCTTTCTTTTACGGTTTTTGCTGTAAATTTTAAAGAACCGCTTGGATTGACATGAAATTTGGCATACGCATAGCTAACGTGTCAAAGAAAAAAAGTGATATGGTGCCGATGTAAGCTTTTGCGCTGGGGATGACTTTCACCCCATCTCGGAGGTGAAAAAAAATATGTCCAAGATAAGTCCCGACTTATGTTCTATCGAGTTTTTTCACCAAAGCAATACTTTTCGAGTTATTTGCAAGTGCATATGTTCATTTTTCAACAAAATAACCACGTTTTTAGACGGTTTTTCGCAAATAACTCAAAACGTAAGCATTTTGTCGAAAAAAATATTCTTAGTAAAAAATAAATTCTTATAAAAAAGTGAAAAAAAAAACGGTATATATATTAGGTCTCTATACCTAGCAAAAGTAGAGTTATAGCTAATGAAAAATATTTTCATATTCGAAAAATTCCAAATAGAATAATTCAATGTGAAATATCCAAATAATGAAGCATTTTTGGGGAAAACACATTACAAATTTTTTAAAGTGGTTAAAAAAGCTTTATTTCTGTTTCTATAAAAAATTTTTTAGCATGAAATGTAAGCAAGTTACGCTCAAAATAAAGTTGGTCCCTTTTGTTTTGGCAAAAAAAATCAGGAAGATCCCCCCTCCCCCCAATTAACAACTTAAATGAAATTAATCGTTACCGCTTCACAAGTCACTTTACTTATGTTGTGTTTATATGATCTGTAAGTTTCATCGATTCAAAGTGCTTATTTTTAAAAAAATTTGGTTTTAAAGTAAAATTTTTAAAAATTTTAATTTTGAAAAAAAATGCTTTTTTTCAAAATAACTTAAAAATGATTAGAGATACCAAAAATCTTAAACAATAAAAAAAGTCGTCTTTACTTTTCTGAATATTTTGTATTTTTTTGTTTTTCTGTAAGACAAAAAATTGGTTAAGATTCGGTGTTTCTAAATTTGCATACACTCGTGATAAGTGACTCGTTCAAGCCCTTTTAACTACAGCTCTTTCAAAAATAAGGGCTTTGAACCGATGAAACTTACAGATCGTATGATCAATACATACGCGAGTAAAAAACTGTGAAGTGATAACAATTAAGTTTATTTGAAATGCTAATTAGGCGGTGATTTTCCCGATTTCTTACCAAAAAAAGGGACCAACTTTATTTTGAGAGTAACTTGTTTACTTTTGGTGCTATTTAAAAAAAAAATAAGCATTTTTTAAACACTTTAAAAAGTTAAAATGAGTTTTCCCCAAAAAAGTGCTTCGTTTTTTGGTTATGGCACGTTAAAACATTCGATTTGGAATTTGACGAATATGAACCTATTTTTCATTAGTTATAACTCTGCTTTTACTAGGTATAGTCACCTTATATATACCTACACCATGTTTTTCACTTTTTTACGTGCTATATTTTTGATAAGAATTTTTTTTTCGATCAAATACTTACTTTTTGAGTTTATTTGCGAAAACCCGTCTGAAAACGTGGTTATTTTGTAGAAAAATTAACATATTCACTCGCAAACAATCGAATTAACTTGGTGAAAAAACTTTATAGAACAAAAATTGCTTAGAACTAGTCATTTTATCCATTTCCGTACTTATTTCGAACATATATTTTTCACCCCCAAAAGGGGGTGAAACTCCCCCCTGGGCCAAAATCACACATCGGCACAATATCACTTTTTTTCTATGACTTGTTAGCTATGTGTATGCCAAATTTCATGTCAATCCAAGCGGTTTTTTAAAATTTAGAGGTTTTGCAATATTTCACCTTTTACCTTTACAGAACGTACTAATATGTAAACGTTCGATTTTTTATAGGAAAAACGTAGATACTATTTTGGTAGTTGTAGCATCATGTCTTATTCATAATAAACAAAGTATGTACATAAAATCGGATGGTAGTTTTATTACAGCCTCTCCAAGAAGTACTTAAATTTATTGGTACATATTACTAACCATGTCATGTTTATTTATATTTTGTTATAATTACAAATCTCGTAAAATAGCTTTATAGCTCTCATTTTAAAATATACATTTTCATCATGTAAGACTCGACCAGGATATCCAATATAGCAAATTTATATTGATATACCTATTAGACCAGGATCCCGCGTACCAAAAAAAAGTTTATTAATAGCAGGCTGAAAACTTGTTAATAGCTTAACGGTGTCTAGTCGGACAAACTTTGATGTACGAGCACGATGTACGAGAACACTGGAACAGGGGAAGTTTTAATTGTGGAACGTGTCATCCTGACAAGTTAATGATTGTGAAAACTAGCAGGTTGTTTTCAAGTTTATTCAATAGCAACCTTTATATAATATATGAAAAAATATTTGTCCGACAATTATTTTGAGGATTTTAATAAGTCTGACACGTAGAATATGTCAAATGACAGGAATTATGTTGGTGATAAATAGCAGTCTGATTTTTGCATGAGAGTTTAATGAAAGGGTAACAAATCAATTGGAATTTCTGTCCGCCAAAATACATGGGATGTTTTCGTAGCCTGACGTTCCAAATATTTAACCTGTTCCACAATTAAAACTTCCCCTGCTCCAGTGTTCCCATACGTCAAAGTTTGTCTGACTAGACACCGTTAAGCTATTAACAAATTTTCAGCTTGTTATTAATAAACTTTTTTGGTACGCTGGATCCAGGCCTATATCCAATAAATAGCAAATTTATATTGATATACCTATTAATACTCACCAATGTTGTTTGCGTGGCAGTATGTACGGGATCTAGAGGTAACCCGTTGATGATGGGAGCGGCACTATTATCATTTTGAAACCGTTGCGGGGGTGGGATAGTGTCCATACGCGGGGGCAGTTGAGTGAGTGGAAAAGACCGGTGGCTTCTGCCTCCACTGCCTCCTGTTACGGAATTAACGCTACCACTGCGGGATTTTGAAGGGCGATGGGTAGGTGAAACCCTGAAAACAAAGTTAAATATGATAATATAAAAATTCTTACAAGTTAAAAGCGATATTAATATTAGTTAAACATTGATAAATATTTTTTACCAATAACATGCTTAAGAACATTAGAAACTGAACAAAAAATATTATGAATGAGCAACTTTTTGTTAGCCTAAATTCCTACTAAAAATTTAATAATAAGGACAATCTCACTAGTATAACTTATATTAGGTTCTCTTAATTTATTGCACAAATATTAACCAGTATTACCATAACTTGCACTTTACTTTGCTTTTCATTTAACTAACTCGAAGGGTTTCTTTCTCTTGAGTATTCTAGCCAGATCCGTGTTGTCGAGGGGCTGGATGGTCTTAACATTGACGTGTTGAAGAAGTCGTTGTTCGTGACTCTTGGTAACTTTTTCAATGGTCTTGTTAACAGTAACCATTACTAAGTCCCTTGGAGGTCACTGTTACTATATTACCAAGGAGTACTTTGGACTACTATATTACCAAGGCACTTTGTTTTGGAATAGCAGGAAGATGTCTAAATTACTTTGACTAGCACAATCTTATATATGGATGCCATATGTATAAAATATGTTTATTCAAAAGTATTTGTTGTAGATTGACAGAGTGCATTGTCTTCCCCATAGATAATACATTTTTTATACTTGCTGTTTAGCTGTTCTGTTTTCTTTTTAAGATGGACACTCCAGCGTAGCCTGTAATGCCAAAATATCTTGCGGAATCGGCATATGGTGTGGCGTCGGCGTATGGTATACATTAGCAGGACCGTATTGTTTTTTCTTGACTTCATTTTGTTTAATTTAATTCTACAGCATTTAGTCCAATCGTTAAGTCTAACCAAGTTTTCTTGCTGCTTCATCATTGTCTTCACCTATGGTCAAGACGGCAGTATCAGTTCGTTTTCAGTCGTCGATGTGACCAGTTGTGTTTTGTTTTGGTTGTCATCACGACCGACTTACTCAAATTTGTTTAAGTGTTTTTGTTATTGTTTTGGAGTGTTGTGTAACTAAACTCGTTGTAAGTGTTACCAGATTTGTTTGACTATTCTACATTTTGTTTACTTTTTTAACATTCAACGACCCAATTAAATATTGCTTAACCTTGACCACCATGATCTACAATTGTGATATTTGCTTGATTGAATTTTCCGAAAACGACAAATATAAGATACGTTGTCATGGGGACTGTAGACGATATTTTTGTCTCAAGTGTTCTGGTCTCAATAAAACCGTCTCAAAAACTCTACTAGATCCAAAAAATGCCCATTTAAAATATTTCTGTACATTATGTGATTCACCTAGCCTCAGATGTTTAAATGAAAAAGTAACAAATTTAACAAAAAATCAAATACCACAAGAGAACTTTGACGCCTTACTTCAAGTTACTAAAAAACTCACAGATAATTTGCCTGTATTTATAGAGACATATGATTTATTAGCAAAAAATGACGACAAATTAGACTATCTTATAAAAAAAATTGACGAGATTCATAAATTAAATAACTTGTTAAATCCTGAGTATCTTTTAAAATCCATAAGGCAGATGGAACAAGATATTTTCAATATATCGTCAGTTTTTTTCGGCTGTTCAAATGACACGATTAAAATACAAGTCCAAGATACACATTCATCTGAGATAAAGTTGGGATTAGAGAGGCTCTCTTCACACATCAGTGAAATATCTAATCAAATGTGTAATCTTTCCAACAAACTACCTACTATACCAACGAAGAAAGGGGTATCGAAGAAAAACATAGTATATGCCACTTCAAGTACCCAAACTGAAGACACCCAGCATTTTGAAACCAGTACAGTCAAAAAAACAAAAATTGCACAAGATAAATGTCACTTTGTCGTCATTAGCAACTTAGCCCCAATATACACACCTATACAAGTAGTTCATTACATTAAAGAGAAGCTAGGTATCAAGGAATTTATAAGATGTTACGCCCTCCTTAAAGATGCCAACTCAGATACTGGCTCCTCATTCAAAATAGGTATTAAGTCTAAAACATCTATTGACTTATTATTTAATAAAGAAATTTGGCCACCGGGTGTAAACGTTAAGTGGTCTACAGAATCCTTATACTCCGAACCAACGACTTCATCTGAGACAGATATAAATCAGAAGAACATCAGAAGCACGGTTAACTTGGAAAATCCAATTACCATTCCAAGTAACAACAAGAATGAAGTTGATACCACAAATATACTGACAGACAAGCAGGCCATTGCAATGTGCAAATCTAAAGATCCTTTCCGTTCTCATATTAATTTCATTAAGAAGGATACTTTAGAACCATCGATAAATCTGGATCCTTTGACCCCACCAAGAGTTAGATTGACCAATAACTCGAATAGTCGATATCTTTTAGCCAGATTAAGGGAACCGGATATCTTGAAGGCCATTAAAATTCATCTTGCTTTTCTACACGACCAACCTGCATCAGTATTTTATGATGGGTATACCAACACAAGTGTTAAACTCTTTCTGGCTTCCGAAGGACTTCCGACTAAGAATGAAGATCTAAGAAAAATTCTTCTAGAATAACGATGCTTATGGAATCGGTGCAGATGAAGTAGACGCTGATCTTGCTGCTTTTAGGTCTTTTCTCACTTCGGAAAGAATTATTCACCTGCAAAAATCAAGGGAATGTCACCGAAATTATTATTCCACTAGCTCTCCAAGACGAAATTTTTAAATAATACGACGTGTTCTGAGGAACTAGAAACCTCGAATAATTTTAGTGATGACAACTTTAGTATGGTTCTGATTAATATTCGTTCTATAAGAAATAAAACTGACGAATTGTTTTTGTTTCTAGAGGAATTAGGATTTTCCCAGATAGTTGCTGTTACAGAACACTGGCTTGCAGTTAACGAGCCTTTTTTTGTAGAGAATTATACCACAATTGCTAGGTATGATCGTCCAAACTCAGCTCATGGAGGCACCCTAATTCTTTCTGCAAACAATGATTTTTCTCTGATAACAAAATATGACTTTTTGTTGAATGAAGCCTTCTTTGAATTTTCCTTAGTTTTTAATAAAAATCTTAATCTTTACATTATTTGCATCTATAGATCACCTGACTCTTCCGTGGAACTATTTTTTCAGAACCTGCTAAATTTGTTAGATGACTTGCCTCACAAAAGCAGAAAAATTATATGCGGAGACTTCAACATAAATTATGCTGCTGCTTGTGCTACCCAAATGTTCTTGGTCAACATATTTGAATCATATGGTCTCTCCATGCACGTTAATTCTCCTACAAGGATTACAAAAACTACATCTACCATAATTGATTATATTGTCTCCGATTTCTCACCCCTTGATGTTTGCTCTACAGTTATTAATGCGGACCTATCGGATCATGAAGCAGTATATACGAAATTTAACATCTTCAGCAAACCCTCCTCGAAAACCCGACGTTTAGGTAGGATTTTTTCCGCTCGGAATTTTCATAAATTTCAAAATTTATGTTTAACTTCTGACTGGCATTTTCCTTCTACGGACGTGGACTATAATTTCAGTGATTTTTTGGAGAAGCTTGTCTGTATCTTCAATAAGGCATTTCCTTTAATTACGATTAAGCCAAAACGTCGCAAACCCTGGACTACCAAAGGTATCCGCATATCAGCAAAAAATATGCGTTCACTACTTTATATCAAGAAATTTACTACCAACGTCTCTGTCACTCAATATATCACCAATTACAGAGTCACATACTTAAAACTCATCAAATCAGCTAAAAAAGCCTACTATCAAAATCGTCTGGGAAGCTCCAAAAGTGTTGCAAAAGAAACTTGGTCCATAATAAACGATCTTCGAAACAAAACCCACGCAGCTCAAACATTTGCCCTTCCAAACCCTGAAAATCTAAACGAATACTTCATTAACGTGAGTAAAAATATAACATCCACTATTCAGTCTCAACAAGATCCCATTTCCTATCTCCCTAATTCAGAAATTGTCTCGAATTCATTCTTTATAAGACCAATCTATAAATCTGAATTGATCCAAACGATCAATAGTATCAAAAGCAAATCATCTTGTAGTACTGATGGACTATCTATAAAAATCTTCTCAAATCTCACAGATAATGTGTTAGAACTCCTCGTGTCACTAATTAATGATTCCTTTGAAAACGGTAAATTTCCAGAGTGCCTAAAGACAGCCATTATTATTCCTCTTCATAAAGGTGGCGAAAAATCTAATGCCTGCAACTATAGACCTATTGCCCTACTACCGGTACTCTCCAAAATTATTGAGAGGCTCATAAAAACCCGACTTATGTCCTTTCTCTTTGATAACAATATTTTATCACAAAATCAGTTCGGCTTCTTAACTAATAAATGTACAACTGATGCCATGTTTTCTGTACTTCACGAGGTCTACCAAGCACTAAACAATAATCTTTATACTGCCACTGTTTTCTGTGACTATTCCAAAGCTTTTGATTGTGTAAATCACAACATTTTGATTAAAAAACTTAATTACTATGGAATTCGAGGTATTTCTTTGAATTGGTTTAAATCTTACTTAGATAATAGGAAACAATTGGTTAGAGCAAATGATACTGACTCTAGTCTCAAAAACATTATATGTGGAGTACCACAAGGTTCAGTATTGGGTCCTCTACTTTTCCTGATCTTTATAAATGACATCACTAATTTAAAAATCGATGGAAAAATTTTTCTTTTTGATGATGATACCAGTATCACTTGGAGCAACTCAACTATTGCAACTCTTCATGCAACTATAACTTCTGATCTTCTTACGATAAAAACCTGGTCTGACTCTAATTTACTCTCCTTTAACGTGGATAAAACGGTAGCATTATCATATAAAGGTGCTCTTCAACCCCTGCTTGTGAATAGCAGCCAGATCTCTACCGTTGATTCTGTAAAATTTCTTGGTATTCTTTTAGACAGCAACCTCAAATGGTCCCTTCATATCGATTTGTTAAGTAAGAAACTCGCCTCGGCCTGCTATGCCATAAGATCTGTTTCGAAGGAACTCAATTTAGCATCTTCTAAAATAACATATTTTTCTTTATTCGAGTCTCATCTTCGATATGGTCTTCCTTTTTGGGGGTCTAGTACAGCTGCCCAATTTGATGTTATTTTCAAATTACAAAAAAGAGCAATAAGATATCTGTTTGGTCTCAGAAGAACAACCCATTGCAGAAGTTACTTTAAAGATCACGAAATTTTAACCCTTCCATCTTTGTATATTTTAGAAACTGTTTGCTTAATTCGTAAACACATGCATGTCTTTCCAGCAAGGCCTCATCATGACTACTCCACCAGAAATTCAACTTTTGATGTCTATTTACCGATCCCGTCTTCTGAGTTAGTAAAGAAATCTATACTATATTCCGCAAAAAAACTATACAACCATCTCCCTTTACAACTTAAATCTGCAACATCCTTTCTCAAGTTCCGTAAAATGACAAAAGCTCATTTATCTAAAAGACCATATTATTCAGTAGAAGAGTTTCTTAATGACTAACTAAGAAATCACAGTAATGTACAAGTAACTAAAGTGTATTTATCTATATTTGGGTGTCACATACAGCAGCTTAAACTTATTAGTTCCTTTGTTTGTGTTTTATTATATTATGTTGTAGGTTCAATTTTGCAATTTATAGTAATTTTGCAATATATTGGTTTTTGTTTTTTTACTTCACTTTTTTTTAACTTGTTTATATATTTTTTTTTATTGACGATTTATCTAATTTTATAAAATTGTATTTGTTATTGTTATTGTTATGTATATCTTTTTCGTGAATCTATGTTAAGCTTT
Organism: Diabrotica virgifera virgifera; assembly: GCF_917563875.1. NCBI lineage: Eukaryota > Metazoa > Arthropoda > Insecta > Coleoptera > Chrysomelidae > Diabrotica > Diabrotica virgifera. The sequence continues at coordinate 76,338,619 of NC_065450.1, read as the reverse complement.
GTCCATAAAATTGTATAATTTTCAATGACAATAAAGCATATTTCTATTCTATCAGCAGCAAAGGCAGTTATTGTGTTATGTAATAATTCAGGAATATCACTAGTGCATAATAGGTATGGGACTGGTCCTATCACACTACCTTACTTGCGGTAGACCTGCATTGATTTCTTTTAGTTCCCGGTAGGCTTCTTCTTCATCCAAGAAATGGCAACAAGAAGCACAGAACCGTGAAGAGTGGCGAAGAATGGAAGAGACCTATGTCCAGCAGTGGACAGAAGAGGTTGCATGATGATGATGAGGCGTCTTCTTGCTTAACCGTAAAAACTCTATTGAAATGTACGATATTACATATTATGTCCCCAATAATTCTGTTTATTTACTTGGCAGAATACTGCTTAATTTATATTTAAGTCCTTCGTGCCATATTTTATCAAACACTTACACCACGTTGAAGAAGACGTGGCAAAAATCTTTCTTTCCTTCTAGTGAACTCTCTATTATATCCGTTATTCTATGGACGTGTCGATAAGTTCAATGGTTTTCTCGAAACTCAAACTGGTGTGATGGAAGATGGAATTAAAGCCTTAGCGTCTATGAGAAGTTATTTTAGCAATATCTTCTCGTATAACTTCGAAATTACAGGTAGTAAGGAAATTTTAAGGATGGTATTTGGCTGTTTTCTAGGTTTAAGGATCATTATGACCTAGCCACTTTCCATATGTTGGGAGTATATTTATCTTAATCTGAATAAGGCATTTATAAGATATGTCAGCTTTACTAAGTCAGTTGTTTGAAGGTTTTCACAGTAATCAAATCAAACCCAGGTGCTTTCCTGGTAATGATGTTTGCTTTAATTTCATTGGATACTTATTTTGGAGCAGAAGCTAATCTTGAAGACTAATCAATTATGATTCGAGATAATCGAGATGATTCTTGGTCAACATACAATTACTAAAACAGTCGGACATTGTTAGCCTCTGATCATTTTCCTTCATTATGTAATGTTCTATCAGTTAGGCCACTCTGGTTCTCATGGCCTCATATATTCCTCACAGTTCTTGATTGTGATTCCGTATTGTGTTTTGTTTCTATTTACAGAAAAGCCCCACTCTTCATATTATGTTTGAAATAACCGTATCGTCATGAAATTTAAATCGTCCTTATCTGCTGCTACTACGACTTGGTCGTCCGCAAAGTGTAGAGTATACAATGTTGTATCGTTATCAAGTTGGATCTCCATTCCTGAACAAGATCTTCTCCAGTTTTTAGTGCTTCATTTAAATAGATATTAAATATTATTGTAGAGAGGCGCATTCCTTGTCGTAATCCTTTTGTTACTGGAAATTCTTCTGATAAGGTGTTGTTTAGTTTTAATTTTGATATTGCTTTATTGTATAATTGTTTGATAGCGGCGATGGTCGTGCTATATTTAACGAAGATCGTTCAAGAGATTGCCGCAGCTTTCTCACAGGAATCGTGTCATACGCTTCTGTGAGATCCACAAATAAAAGATGTTGTTTCTGGCTTGTTTTAGACTACATAGATAATATAAACTTAATACATATTGGATGAAAATAGCAGATGCTTGCATAACATTTATTAAGAAACAACAAATAAAGCAAAAAAATACTTGGCTTTAATATTTTATTTACTACAAAACGAAAGCTTACATCATTGAAATATTTAACAGAATTGACTAAAGACAAACTTTTCTCTTACAACTACCAACTGAACAATAAGATCATATAATAATACACTCACAGCATTGTAGAGTATAGTACATGCAATCATCTATCCAGTCGTCATCTTTTTCATCACACTTTTTGTCTTTCTGTTTCTTATTCTTATTTAGTGTATATCTGCGTTCTTTTCCTCTTTTCTTAATTTTCAAGGACGGTGAGATTTCGGACAAGGGCATAGTGGTTTCAGTGTCAGGAAAAGTAACGTCTTCACATCGACTTGTGGCAACTACATTAGAAAATTTTGATATACCTTCCATTTTGTCATGTTCAACGGATAAAGCTGATGAAAGTAATATACCTCCAGTTCCGTTTTGTATTCCAACATCTTTGGTCGTACTTACTGCAGAATTTAAAGACGGCAGAGCCGTTTTTACGTCAGAAAATACAAAAAACTCATTTTTATGAGAATTGGGTGATTTACCAGACATAGTTTTGACTTTTTCTATTTGACATTTGACGCTGCTATCGGTTTCTTCAGGTGTGAAAGGATACATATGAATTTTTTTAATAAAAACTGACACAAGAAAATTGTTGACATAAGAATAGTTTGTGTGTATCTTCTGAAAACGACAATGGCTGTACGTTTACTTAAATAATTTAATTCATGTGCAATATATCGATAGACGTGTGACAACTTTTTAAAACATTTTAGTAAGTTTCCTTTAGACGTCCTAACTTTAATTGATTTTTCATACTTAAAATTTGACAATACTATTCAATGTTTACTTTAAACCTAACCTAAAAAAGTGGCAATGCCAACACTAACCAGTTTTTATCATAGGCGTACATTTTTATAGTGATCTACGATAATTAACTCAACAAGCTATTCTTGTAAGTTTTTTTGTGTATTTTGTCTATTTAAGAAACACTATTAATTGTTTACAAATAAAATATCGGAGTTACATTTTTTAGAATTTAAAAATATACACTTACACACAAAAATATTGCATATTTTATTTTGAGTCTGTTTTTGAAGTAGGTATATTTTTTTTGAAAACTTTTGTACTTGTAAGTATTGCTAAATAAGTTGTGCTGGACTATACTGCGAAGCATAAGTTAGGGATATAGGAAATTATGCTAATTTTCATAGTTGATTTTTTCGTGAACAGATTAACGGATTCCGCTTATTTTTTTTACTATTTTAGATTTTTCTTTCGTATTTACACAGTTGCACTGTATTCTTTCAAAATTGCACTGTTGCAAAATTTTGTATTAGTATTTTCCTCCTATCCTGTCAAGTTGGGCAGCTTCCTCTGAGTTGATTGCCAATAATCCAAGGCCACTTAATCTCTTCTGACCTATACCACTTTTTAAATAACTTTTAATTCGCTTTAACACTGAACATGATCTTTCAGTTGCTGCAACCGAAACAAGCAACGTCAAAAATAACAGTAGGTCATTACTTCTTTTGAACCTTTTTTCCTTTTTGCACAGTTTCTTCCTCTGTCAGTTTTACAAGCACAGTAGGAAATATGCTGCATGAAAATGTATCAACTACGTCCTGCAGAGAATTTAATCGTTATACAATCTGACCATTGACCATATCTAAAAAAGCATAGAACACTTTGACCTGAAAAGAGTTCCCTTCATCATAAAATCTATGGTCCTCGGCTAATTCATCAAAATGCCTTTTCACTTTGCTCTGTCGGGTACCTAGCAAACACTGGACCTACCTGCTACTTGGAAGCAAGATAAGTAGCTCTTTTTTATAGTTGGGCAGTCTTCTCGAATGTTCTGTAAACGATCTTTACTCGTTTTTAGAGTCTTCACAGCTTTTTCCAGATATGTTTCTTTACCTTGAAGTATTTTAGAAGAGGTATTCAATTGAATGAATATCTTAGATAGAATCGTTGCTTTTAGTCATTGGCGAAATCTGTTGGCTTCTGCAATTTTGTCAGGTTTTTCAAGTAAAATCCTTCTTAGTTCTTTCATAACATCTGGGAATCTAATTTTGTTGCCAAAATAGATTCTTGAAGCCCATCTTGTTGGATTCAACTTCTTCAAAGTCATATCGGATTCACCTGTCAATGAAGACAATGCGACTAATAAGTAGACCAGCATGGGTTGCCTATCAAAATCGTGTCATAGCTATCCTTAAGAGGGGCCGTAGGGGTTGAATTCAACATTTTTTTTGTGAATTTTTTTTGAAAGTATAAGAGAATAATTTTATTTTTAAATTAAATAAGCATATTAAGTATAATTCAAAGAATATTCAAAAAAAATTAAAGAAAAAATATTGAAAAATAAGCCAACGGTGGCAAATTTTTAAAGACATCTCAAAAAAACAATTAATTTTGCGGTGATCATCAAAATTTATCATTTAATCAGGGTAGACAAAAAATTTAAAAAGATTTTATTAAGTTATGAGTTTCTCGAGGTAACGCTGTCAAGTTTTTTTTAGTTTTAATGATCTTTGACTTTTTACTATCACTCAGAAGTCAAAACAACGAAATTTTTTACAGAAAAAAGAGTGAAAATCAACATATTTATTATTGTTAAACAAAATATACGCATAAAGAAAAAATATCTCGACAGTGTTTCCTCAAGGAATGTCTAAAGAAAATATGAACAAAATTCCAGGTCAGTTGGTCAAGTAGTTTTTGAGTTACAATGTCTACAGGCTTTGAAAAAAGCAGTTTTGAGAAAAATGCTTTTAAAGTATTGTCAACTTTTATTTTAAATTTTTTTTGTCTGTCAAATCGGAAAGTGATGCAATAACGGAATATGTTTTTGAATCGCGGGGTAATTTACAAAAGAAAATGAGAACAGCTGTTGACCGTTTCTTGCCACGCTCAAGCGCGCTGACGCGAAGATGCTGCAAAGCGAGTCGAAGGTAGGGAGATAGTGTTGAATATCCCTATCTTCCCCTCATTTTCTTTTGTAAATTACTCCGCGATTCAAAAAGATATTACGGTGTGCATCATTTTACGATTTGACAGACAAACTGAAAATAAAACAGAAATTGAAAATAAAAGTTGACAATACTTTAAACGCTTTTTCCTCAAAACTGCTTTTTTCAAAGGCTGTAGACACTGACCAAAAAGGCTGTAGACACTGACAACTCAAAAACTACTTGACCGACCCACCTGGAATTTTGTATATATTTTCTTTAGACATTCATTGAGGTAACGCTGTCGATATATTTTCTACAGGTGAACAGGGAAAGTGTACTTTTGAAGTGTGTAAAACAAATAAATCCTAGCTGAGCGCTTTCGGCTTATAAAGCCATCTTCGGAGCTATAGTCAAAAGGTTCAAAATACCACTATGAAGAGAGATGGATCCCATGTACGGTATACAAAAAATACTTCTATTAATTACTTGTGCAGTTTTTAATGATAAAAAAAATATAGAAAAAAAAAACTTGTCTGTCTGTTGAAAAAAGGTGGTCAATTCTTGCTGTTCTTAGTCGGAAAAGTTGAAAAACATATATTACAAGCATAAAGGACTTTCACGAAAAACTACATTACATATAGCACACATCAGATGGTAAGGTCTCTCGACCTTACCATGATCACATTTTTGCTATATGTAATGTAGTTTTTCGTGAAAGTCCTTTATGCTTGTAATATACAGCGTGTCCAATTAAGTCGGCATCATATGGGAAACTTTTTTATTCTTAGTTTTCTGAAAAAAAGTTATTCTTTATAAAAAGTTGTGCATGGTCTATAACTTAAAATACAACCATCAGTTATATATTTTTTAAGCCGTATACGAGGTATGTCAAAAAATATGAATTTTACTCAAGAGTAAAGTAGCTTTACTTTTCACAATATTGAAAATTGTTATAATGAAAAGTTGTTTGGAATTAAGAACTATATTTTAATATGCAATTTCATCCTTTTTATTGAAAAAAATTGAATTTGTTTTTTAATTATGGATAACCAACATTATTTTCAGTTATTTCAATAAATATGATAACTCTTTTATGATTAATTTTACGAAAAACAGTTATTCTGTATAAAATGTTCTGCATAGTCTAAAACATAAATTACAACCATGTTATATCAAATTTTGTCAATTTTATACGAGGTGTATAAAAAAATATGAATTCGGTCAAGAGTACTTAAATAAAATACCGTTATTTTTCACAATATTGAAGAGGTACTTTATTCTTGATCGAAATTCATCTCATTTGACCTACCTCGTATAAAATTGATCAAATTTGATATTAGATTGTTGTATTCAAGGCTTTTGACCATGCAGAACTGTTTACAAAGTATATATTTTTTTCGTACAATTAATAATAAAAGAGTTATCATGATTTAATAACTGAAAATAATGTTGGTTATTAATGTTTTTTCCATTAGAAGGATGAAATTGCATATTAAAATATAGTTCTTAATTCCAAACAACTTTTCATCATAACAATTTTCAATATTGTGAAAAATAAAGCTGCTTTACTCTTGAGTAAAATTCATATTTTTTTGACATACCTCGTATACAGCTTAAAAAAATTGATCAGTGATGGTTGTATTTTAAGTTTTAGACCATGCACAACTTTTTATAAAGAATAACTTTTTTTCATAAAACTAAGGATAAAAAAGTTTCCCATATGATGCCGACTTAATTGTGACAGGCTGTATATGTTTTTTCAACTTTTCCGACTAAGAACAGCAAGAATTGGCCACCTTTTTTCAACAGACAGACAAGGTTTTTTTTTCTATATTTTTTCCATCATTAAAAACTGCACAAGTAATAGAAGTATTTTTTGTATATCGTACATGGGATCCATCTCTCTTCATAGTGGTATTTTGAACCTTTTGACCATAGCTCCGAAGATGGCTTTATAAGCCGAAAGCGCTCAGCTAGGATTTATTTGTTTTACACATTTCAAAAGTACACTTTCCCTGTTCACCTGTTGTCATAAGTGTGTACAAAACTTTTTCAGTCTTTACATTTGATATATTTTATGTTATGTATTAACTTTCTTATCTACCACTCTCAAAAAGTTTTTATTAAAACAACCAAAAATAAAAAAAAAATATGAATCGCCGGGAATTGAACCCGCAACCTTCCAATCTCAGTGCTAACGCATTTCTAACTATGCCCTATTCCACGAACATACGCCTGTTTTGGATTATTTCGACAACGAATATTTTACTGTACAAAATAAGAAGAACCAAAGTAAATTGCAAATTACATTGTTGTTTATTGGAATAATTATTAGCGCTATTTACTTTCGTACTGCTTATGTTGCACAGTAAAATATTCGTTGTCTAAGTAATCCAAAACAGGCGTATGTTCGTGGAATGGCCCATACTCCATCGAGGCACTAGAAATAAATATGCAAGTTTCGGATATAATTACACAACACGGCGACATATAGTGTATTATAAAAATGTTATGCTTACATAATATTTTATTAATCCAAAAACACAAGAATTATAATAAATAATACATTTAATAAAACCACTAATATAATATTCTTTTAATGACTTATTTGCACGGTTACAGATACATACATACCTATCTTGAAAGATTAGCAATGAACTACATACTGTCAGTGTGCGCAGGCGCGCGGTAAATGTACAATTTTACCCTCAATCGATTCGCCGCTAAAGAAGAATATCTTCAAAAATGTTTCATCCGGCAAGCAGATGGGTGCATTTTGTCCTCCTTTGGATCTTAGACTATAACTGATGTTTTATTAACGTAAATATAACTTAATAATAGGTAGGAATTAACGTTGGAAATTATGAATTATCATTATCAATATAAACCATAAAACAAAATCTCAATTTGTAACCAATTTCTTATCAGCCTTTCAAATGAATACAGTTTGTTTTGTTTCTTGCGTCGGGGCCCCCCGCATTGCGGGGTTACGCGGTTCCTAGATCCGGGCCTGGGTGAAATTTATTAAAAAAAAAAAAATGAAGTTATGAAGTAATTTATGTATTTATATGATTAATTCACACTTACTTAGGCAATAACGTAGCTATCAATCTCTGCGCCTCCTCGGGGGGTGGCGGGAAATCATCCGGATCTCCAGGTCTAACAGGTGTCGTAGGCGATCTTAATTGATGTGGTGACAGTAGCGGCGGCGGGGGGTTTTCGTGGTGTTCCGCCAGAGGTTTAAAAGACAAATTAAATTTAGCTTTTCGACCGTTCATGCTCATGTATCCGTCGTCTTCTGACTGGTGGCCACCCAACGAAGGACTCTCGTCGTCAGGGGTTGTCGTGGCTCCACTGTTGGGGGCGGTGGAGTTGTGATGATGGTTGTTGCTGGTGAGATGACGGAGTTGAGGCGTTGAGGTCGAAGTAGTAATCTGTTGAATCTGGAATAAAACAATATAATATGTAAACAACCTTTTTCGGATGGCGGGCCATGTTCAAAATAAAACCTTTTATGCGGACGGCATAGTCAAATGTAACTTAAATAGTCTTCTTCTTCTTCAGTCTGTTTGCATCCACTCCTGGACAATGGCCTCCAATGAGTTCTTCACTTCTCTCTGTTTTGTATTATTTAGTGCCAGTTACTCCCTCCCCACTTGTGCTTTGATATCGTCTAGCCATCGTTTTTGTGGACTTCCACTACTAAGGTTGTGCTCGTCTGGTCTCCGATGTATAATGTTTCTCGTCCACATTTCGTAGTTTTGTCATGTCACGTGTCCTACCTAATTTCCTACCTAACAAGAATTAGGGAATGTAATATTCCCTATACCTAAATGCCATAATTTCATCGTTATTGCTATATTTATTTAACAAAAAATTTAAAATAAGTTATAAAAATCAATTTTCTTGGCCCGACCAGACATTATTTTAGGTTCTTTGGATCATTTTAAATAAAAAAGGTCCCTTGTAATTTTTCTCTAAAGTCGATCGTTTGTGAATAGTTATAAACAATTTTATACTGAAAAAACGAAAAATGACTGTTATCAAGGATCAAAATTCCAAGTAAAAAAATATTACTGTTGTAACCTAAATTCAAGTTCAAACCTTATTATGCGCAGTTTGAGCTTATTTCATTTTAAAAGATTGTTTTTTAATTGTTAATGCAGTTCTCTCGTAAGTTCATCGCCCGTTCTCTCATAAGCGATTCATTTACACTCTTCGTAAAAATAATATTTTAGAATAAAACATGCCACCAAAATTCTCATGGGGAGCTGATAAAAGAAGGCGTCAAATTTAATTTAGTCCCTTCGTGATTTCAAAAATAATGTTTTTTATTTATGTTTTTGATCATCGTCATTTTTCGTTGTTTTCAGTATTAAATTGATTATAACAATTATAACAATTATAACTTTAGGGAAGAATTTTAAAGAACATTTTTTGTTAAATAAATGTAGCAATAACTCCGAAATTTCTGCATTTAGGTATAGGGAATATTACATAAAAAATAATCAGTCTTTTTTAAGGACTTCAAAACGTAAAAAACATACAGGGTGTCCCATTTGAAATAAGAAAGTTTATTAAATTTTCAGAAAAACGGAAGATCTGACAACAATGTAAATACCACCATAATATCGGCCGTATCCAAGACCTTTACAAAATTTATAAAAATCGTGCAAGCCGTTTCTAAGATAATTGAGGCGTTCCATACATAAAACCCACTCTGTATATTCATTTTTCATCTATTTTAAGACATTTATAACTTCCTCGTTAGTAATTTTGGTAGTATTTCAGATCCTACATTTAATATTTCCATACCGTAGTTTTCTGGTTTTGCTACGCTGAATGAGTAGGTATAATTCTGTATAAATAGTAATCTTCAACAATATTTTTTATTATCTTATTTTTGTAGTTTTAGTGATTCCATTTTTATCTTTGATCTAGTGTATTCTTTTTCTTAATGCCTTATTAAGTTTCTTATATTTAGGTCCATGCAACTTCTATCCTTAATCATCTGTTGAGTTTCTGTCTTTAATTTCTTATTTTTCATAAATTTGTTGATTTTTCCTAAAATTGTATTAGTGCTTTGGCGGGCCGCACAAAAAGTTGCAAAGGGCCGCAAGCGGCCCTCGGGCCGCATGTTGCCGACCCCTGACTTCAATCACTCGAAACATTTGCATATATACAAGTCAAACAATATTTATTTTAAAGCAATTTAATAACAATTAATTACAACAATAAAGTATTTAACAAACAGATTGAAACTAGTTGTTTTAAAGTTAATAGCATACAAAATTTCAATGTAAAACGAATAATGTTTAAATTGTTTTTATTTATTTTTTTTGTATTTTGTGGTAGTCAGTGTTATCACCTCTAGTCCTTATACAAGCTTCAGTTTGCGTAGGCACGTTCTTAATCAAATTATCAACATTTTGTTGTGGTAGGTTGCTCCATCCTTTAAGAGCAGCTTGTACTAGCCGTGCGGTGTTTTGTGGATTATCCCGGCGAGCTCTAATTTTTCTTTTAAGCATAACTTAAAATACTCTATGGGATTAAGCTCGGGTGAGCAAGCAGGCCACTCCAAACAAGGGATAACTTCTGCTTCAGTGATGTCTGTAGTCACTCTAATGGTATGTTGAGGTCTATTATCATGCAATAAAATTAAATTTTCTCCTATTGCACCTCTCCAGAGCCTGACTACAGGTTATCAACATACCTGTGAGCAGTTAAAGTTGATTGGATGAAAATTAAAAAGGAGTTTTTTTTACGGATCACAATTCCTCTCCAGAACATTACACTTCCTCTTGTATATTTGTGAACAGATCTGATAGTTTTCGTTCTTGTTTGTCTTCCTCGACCTCTAAGTACACGATTTCATGGGTCATCTGATTTTACACAAATCCTGACTTTTTTGAAAATAGCACATTTTGTCAATTCCCAATGTTCCAGTTTTGGTGGTGAAGACACCAATTTAGTCGATCAATCTTGTGCTGCTTGGATAACTCGAGAACCCATAACTGTCTCCTGCTGTATACATCTTGGTACGAACTCTTCTTCTTATCGTTTAAACTGAAACAGTTACACCTGTAGCTTCCAAAAGCTGCCTTTGGAGCTGCAGGTGAGAAATGGTTGGGCGTCTTCCAGCTAATTGGGCAATTAAACGATCATGGAGAGCCGTTATTACTTTTGGCGACTTTCCCTTGCTTTATTTTTGAGCTTTCCTAGTTCTTGTTACCTAGCATAGCATAGGTTTGGACAGAACGCCCTGTATTACGCCTAGTCTACAGCTATGTCCCTCTGAGAACATTACTTTCTCCACAACACCAATAATCTTTACTCGTTGTAAGTTCTATAACCCCACATCAGGCATATTTTCGTTTTTGGACGCAAAAGTTAGTTTATTTATTTTCGTTCAATTTGCAACTCAAGCAAAAAACCTATACCGTATTGTCTTATAGATTTGTTTATTTTCAATCAGGGTTGGCATAGAATTTCCCCATCTTATAAAACCCAGTGGGTTTTTTCGGGTTTTTTCAATTGATAAAACCCACTATTATTGGGTTTTTTGGGGTTTTTCCAAAAATAGCAAATTTTCAGTTGAATGAACATCATTGATAACATCATATACATATATTTATTTCTGAATAAAAACAAAAACTAGCATAAATACCATGAAGTAAGTAGTAGGTGAATACAAAACGAGAGAAACTGAAACTAAACTAATAAAACACTTATTTTAAACATGGTATATATACAAATAAAAAAATAAACAAGTTTCTTGTTAAACAAAGCATCAGCAAAGCATATTAGTTATAGTTATCAGGAAAATCAGAATCTGTATTTTTGTCACATTCCCAATTCCCATTCGTTATTCGTTAGACTCGGTCGAGGACGAGGACTCGGTTCTTAAATGATTATATATTTTTACCAAGTTTGCAGCTCTATCGGCACCTAATCTGTTGCGAAGCTTAGTCCACATTAATCCATATGAAGAAAAAATCCGCTTAATAGATGCAGACGAAGCTGGACATGAGAACAAAGATAACATATAAATACAAAATTCATCTGGTATTTTATTTGTTTTTTTATTTTTTATTGATATCAGCTTCCACCATTTCTTTGTTGAGAATTTTTTGACAAGTTCTTCTTTGAAAAGTGTTGCGTAATCTTGAATGATAACATCACTGCCAAAAACTCATCAGAAAGATTCGATGCAACCCATTGTTCGACTGTTTCCTCTTCTTCCCCTGTAAGTCGTCTTCCCATGTATTTGGGATCCATAGTATTTGCAAAAAGGTGAAATGGTTGAATAAATAATATAAATAAATCCCCGAAGAAATATCGGTGATTCCCCATTATCCGGCTGTTGGCGTGGAGGCAAATGACGTAGTGCAGGTGCTGATTCACTGATGGCCAGTGATGCCAAATGTATTTTATTTATGTCAAGTTGCTTTACTTTGTAAGCATATTTTGTTATTTTATTATTTTTGCAATACAATTCATAATTTTTGTAAAACTTTTGATAGAGCAGAAACTATATATCAAACCTAAATAAAAAACTGAAAATCCCCAGAAAAACCCGAAAAAAACCCTAAAAACCCCAAAAAAACCCGTCGGGTTGGGCTTTAAAAAAAACCCTGGTTTTTTCCAACCCTGTTTTCAATAAAAAGTAGTTATTCCATTATTTTTTTTCTATCTAGTGTCCATTCGTTTATACTCTGTACGTTACATTTTCTTCTAATGTCTTTACTCCTCTGTCGACCTCTCAGCGTATCTCCCGCAATCCTTCTCAGTACTCTCATCTCTGCCGTTTGTGAATTTTTTAATATTTGAAAGGGTTTTCGCCCTATATCAGAGGCTTAGTACTGTATCTAATAATTTTTAATATGTTGTATGTCGACAATTATTCTTCTGAGGCATTTATCACCTATAAAACGAAGCTCTGAAGATGGTAGACGCGATGCCGAAAGTACTTAGCTGATTTTAATAAACAATTGTACACACTCTCAGTTTTTTAAGCAAATACACTTCTTGTTGCCAGTTTCACCTATATTTTAGAAGTGTATACAAGTCATACAACATTTTTTACTTCTTTTTCAATTTTCTTTTTTAATGTACCATAATATATTAAGATTTGGTAAAAATTCACGGACTCCCCCCAAAAAAGTGGTCTAAAATTAAAAATATTTTTCATATACACTAATCACAAAAAGTATTGCATAATTTTTGAAACAGAAAAAAAAGTTTAAAATTCATAAAAGTTAATTTTTATCAGAATGTTTTAATACTCGGCTATCGTATCTTTTAGGTGTCTACAAACCCATAACATTTTAAGTTGAATCGAGTTTTTGCCGAGAAAAAAAGAGTAAACAAAATGTTGTTAAAGGAGAATATCTGTTTTGGACATTTGTGTTCGACAATCTGATCTGTTCACTACTTATGTCTGCTTGAGTTTTAAATGAGGAGGTGCGTTCTTACAAAAAATGGGTAATATAAAGTCAGAACAAGCAGCCCAAATTGTAGCCTTAATTGGAGATGGACGATCGCAGCAATATCTTGCTGATGTTATGGGAATCCACCAATCCAGCGTTTCAAGTGCTTTACGAAGGTATAGAAAAAGTGGAGGATACACAAGAAGACCAGTTCCCGGACGTACCAGGAACACGAACCCTACAGATGAACGTTATTTGCATCTGAAGACTTTGTGTACACATCATGTTACAGCTAGACAACTGCGAAATAATTTTTCCACAGCCCGTAGTGTCCTAAAAAGTGCCAATTCGGCTAGAAACAGAATACAGGATTTTGGAATCAGAGTTAGAATACCTGCTACTGGTCCAGTGTTAACGAGGGCACATCGTATGACACGTTTAAGTTTTGCACCAGGACATGTCGGTTGGGATATTAACGAATGGGCTAATATTATTTTTATTAATGAGTCAAGATTTGCAATTTGTGGATCCGACAGTGCAAAGTGTCTGTAGGATCCACAAAGTGCAAATCTTGACTTATCAGTAAAAAGAATAGTCAGTCGTTAATATCCCAATCGACATGTTCTGGTGCAAAACTTAAACGTACTAAATGGTGTGCCCTTGTTAACAGTGGATCAGTAGCAGGCATTCTGGCTCTGATTCCAAATTCTCCAGTGGAGCAGTAGCTCTGATTCCAAATTCCCTTAATCTGTTTTTAACCAAATTGGCACTTTACGAATCGAACATTACGGGTCACGGGCTGACTTCTTGTATCTTCCACTTTCTCTATCTCTATACCTTCTTAAAGCACTTTTTCTTCTTCTTCTACGGCACTACAGCCCAAATTTAGCCTTGGCCTCCCTTATTTTTTGCCTCCACCCTTGCTTGTCTGTGGCTGCTCTTCTCCATACACGGACTCCTAAAAGAGCTTGTGCGTCGCTGTTTACTGTGTCTTTCAGCGCTTTCTTGGCTTTCCAACCAGTCTCTTTCCCTGCATTCTACCATTCATTGCTCTTTTTGGTAGCCTATCCTCTCCCATTCTTATCACGTGTCCGGCCCATTGCAATCTTTGTATTCTAATGAGAGATGTTTCCTTATAAAGTTGATAAAGCTCGTTGTTGTATCGACTTCTGAAGATTCCGTTTTTCCTCACAGGTCCTAGTATTCTCCTTAGTACTTTCCTTTCGAATGTGTGGAGTTTGTTTTTGGATGTTTCTTTCAGGACCCAGGCTTCACCGCCATATCATGTTATTGGTCGAATTAAGGTTTTATGTATTCTCATCTTTGTAATTCGGTGGATACTTTTAGACCGAAATATATGGGAGAGGGCAAAATAAGCTCTGTTTGCCTGCGTTATTCTCTTTCGTATTTCTCGAGCTTCTGATCCGTCGGCATATGTCCGTTTCAATGTCATCTTCAGACATCTTCATGTACAATGTTTTGTGGGACTATATTTCTTCTCGTCTGAGTCATTATTTTTGTTTTTTCTGTGTTAATTTCCAGACCTAGCATTTTTTTTTGTATTTTTAACTCTGCGTATGTTTCCTGTGCTCCTGTTGATGTTCTACTTATAATATTAATATCATCGGCATAAGCGGTAAGTTGAACCGTTCGGTTTGTCAGTAGGTTTCCTAGTCCAGTTTGCATTTGCCTAACCGCATACTCCAGTGCCAGGTTAAACAATGTTGGGGCCAGCCCATCTTCCTGTTTTAGTCCCTGCGAAATTTTGCTTACAACGCTGGATTGGTGGATTCCCATAACATCAGCAAGATATTGCTGCGATCGTCCATCTCCAATTAAACCTACAATTTGGCCTGCTTGTTCTGACGTTATATTACTTATTTTTTGTAAGAACGCACCTCCTCATTTAAAATTCAAGCAGACATAAGTAGTGAACAGATCAGATTGTCGAACACAAATGTCCAAAATAAATATTTTCCTTTAACAACGTTTTGTTTACTGTTTTTTTTTTCGACAGAAACACGCTTCAACTCAAAATGTTGGTTTGTACTTTGTAGACACCTAAAAGAGACGATAGACAAGTAGGTCTGGATCCCGCGTATGAAAAAAAAGTTGATTAATAGCAAGCTGAAAATTTGTTAATAGCTTAAGGGTGTCTGGTCAGATAAACTTTGATATATGGGAACACTGGAACAGGGGCAGTTTTAATTGTGGAACAGGTTAAAAATTTGGAACGGTCACACCACGAGAACGGCACATTTATTTTGTCCGACAGAACAGACTTAAACTCTTCGAACAGAGATTAAACTCTCATGCAAAAATCAGACTGCTATTTATCACCTGTCATAATTCCTGTCATTTGACACATTCTACATGTTCCACTCATTAAAACGCCCATTTGGTGATAAATAGCAGTCCGATTTTTGCATGAGAGATTAATCTCTGTTCGGAGAGTTTAAGTCTGTTCTGTCGGACAAAATAAATGTGCCGTTTTCGTCGTCTGGCCGTTCCAAATTTTTAACCTGTTCCACAATTAAAACTGCCCCTGTTCCAGTGTTCCCATATATCAAAGTTTATCCGACTAGACACCCTTAAGCTATTAACAAATTTTCAGCTTGCTATTAATCAACTTTTTTTTCATACGCGGGATCCAGACCTAAAGTATTATAACATTCTGATAAAAACTAAAATTTATTTTTAAACTTTTTTTCTGTTTCAAAAATTATACGATACTTTTTGTGATAGTGTATATTATTTTATATAATAATTAAACATTTATTATTAAGTGACTGCTATAAAACCAACGCCGCAAACAAACATTTTATGAAGCGTGCATCACGATCGTTGCGCATTTTGAGCATTTAATTTTCCAATTAAAAAGTAAATTGGGTTTTAATTATATAACAATTTTTCCGCTTTACAGTCGATGAGGTTTCCACTTTCCTCTTTCACCGAACTTTAATTTGTAAAAAATATAAGAAAATCCGTTCGGGACGGAACGATCTAGGCCTGGATCCCGCGTGCCAACAAAAGTTGATTAATAGCAAGCTGAAAATTTGTTAATAGCTTAACGGTGTCTAGTCGGACAAAATTTGATGTACGGTAACACTGGAACGGGGAAGTTTTAACTGTGGAACAGGTTACAGGTTTCGAACGTCAGACTACGGAAACGTTCCATGTATTTTGTCGGACAGAACTTCCAATTGTCAATTGATTTGTTACCCTTTCATTAAACTCTCATGCAAAAATCAGATTGATATTTACCACCAATATAATTCCTGTGATTTGGCATGTTCTGCACGTCGCACAGTGTGTCGATGAGCCTCTAGGTGAACAAAAGTCATATTCAAAATTAAAAAAACTATTATTTGAATATTGTAAACAATACCCCAAAACATGCTACTCTAATATTTGTTTATGTCTAACACATCCCATCGTTGAGTAATAGAGCCCAAAATACGTATTCTCATTGTAATAGAATAAATCAGTTGAATTCGGTACATCATTTCAATCACACGAAATTAATGTTTTCCCTAATTTTTAAAGATCAATTGTTGAAGATGGCTAATGGTTATGCTGGTAAGTACTCATTTTTTCTAATCCAATAAATCTATCTAATAATCAAACAATATTAAAAAAAGTTTTTATGATGATCGAAGGAAATTTTCTTCGTTTTGAAATTTTGGAAGGGTGGCAATTACTTGTACCGTTTTGTACCCGGGCTAAATTTTCAATATATCATAGCTGCACCTTTCCCATTATAGTCCTGTCGCCAGGGGGGGTACAACGGCCTCGTTAATTCAGATGGACTTACTCAAGTTTTTTTTATGTATTTTGACCCGTAGAACACGAATTTTTTGGGTAACAGTTGATCCGGATGTCGATAAGATTGTTATAGACCAAGAACTTGAGGAATCAAATAACAGCGATTTTTGGCAAAACAAAACAATATTTTGTATTTTTTGGGCCATTTTAAGTAAAAAATATTTCTACAAGTTTTTTCGTAGGATGCACAGTTTTCGAGATAAACGCGGTTGAACTTTAAAAAAATCGAAAAATTGCAATTTCTGAACCCGAATAACTTTTGATTAAAAAATAAAATAGCAAGTCTGCTTACCGCATTTGAAAGTTTAAGTCAAATTATATCGGTTTTGATTATTTGCATTGGTAAAAATTTATTTTTTTATTGTTTAACAAAGCTATAAACACGTAGGGTTCCCCGTGCTTTTACATGCGTTTTACCGCATGTAACGTAGAAATAGTCTTGATTGCACTAGTACCTATTCTACCTACTCGTTCGATTTTAAATGAGAAATCATAGAAACATCATTCACGCACTAGTTGTTTGTAGCTTTGTTTAACAATAACACAATAAATTTTTAGCAATGCAAATAATCAAAACCGACATAATTTGACTTGAACTTTCAAAGGCGCTAAGCAGAATTGCTATTTTATTTTTTAATCAAAAGTTATTCGGGTTTAAAAATTGCAGTTTTTCGATTTTTTGAAAGTTCAACCGCGTTTATCTCGAAAACTGTGCATCCTACTAAAAACTTGTAGAAATATTTTTTGCTAAAAATGACCCAAAAAATACAAAATATTGTCTTGTTTTGCCAAAAATCGCTGTTATTTGATTCCTCAAGTTCTTGGTCTATAACAATCTTATCGACATCCGGATCAACTGTTACCCAAAAAATTCGTGTTCTACGGGTCAAAATACATAAAAAAAACTTGGGTAAGTCCATCTGAATTAACGAGGCCGTTGTACCCCCCCTGGCGACAGGACTATTAATAATAATACTTATAACCTGCACACGCTTGCACATCATTCTTTTTTTTAGTAATAGCGTCCAAAGGTACGTATGTATTTTTATTGGTTATTTTTATTGTAATAGATCAGTTGAGTTCCGTTCATCATTTTTTCACACGAAATTTAAGTTTTCCTTAATTTATACAGATTAATCTGTATAAATATCTTAATTTATACTGATAAACAAACAATATTAAAAAACTTTGTATGATGAACGAATGAATTCCCTTCGTTTTGAAACTTTCAAATGATGGCAATGACTTAAACCCTTTTGTACCAGGGCTAAATTTGTTATATGTAATATCTACACCTGTTCCAAGACCTCTACATAGGTTTCATAGATTTTGAGAAGGCCTTTGATAAAGTCAGACACCAAAAGCTGTATGAAATCCTAAGAAGCAAAAACATCGACAGTCGCGATATTAACATTATATCCAGGTTGTACTGGGGACAAACCGGCAAAAATCAAGGTTGATAATGAGTTAACCGAAGAAATTGAGATTCGTCGAGGTGTGCGTCAGGGTTGTGTGCTTTCTCCACTACTATTCAATATATATAGCGAAACAATATGTGAGGAAGCGCTCCTAGAGCAAAACATTGGTATGAACATTAACGGAGAGTTAATTAACAATATACGATACGCTCATGACACGCTAATAGTAACCGACAACCTAGTAAATTTACAGTATTTACAGTAGGAAAACATAAACACTCATACCAATAAGTATGGTCTAAAACTGAACATCAAAAAGACTAAATTCATGATTGTAACAAAGAAGCTATACACCAATATGAATTTAACCATAAATAATCAGCCAGTTGAAACAGTTACGTCCTACAAATATTTAGGGGTTCTGCTGTACGGCATGGAAGCTTGGACAATGAAAAAGATAAACATCAAAAACATTGAGGCATTCGAGATGTGGTGCTACAGAAGAATGTGGAAAATACCATGGACAGAAAGAGTAACAAATCAAGATGTTTTGCTGAAGATGGGGAAGGAATGCGAAGTCATAAAAACCATACAAACGAAAAAACTGGAATATCTAGGCCACATAATGAGAGGAGAAAAGTACCCTCTGGTAAGACTCATAATCCAAGGAAAAATCTTGGGAAAGAGTGGTATGGGTGCAGTTCAATACAGTTGCTCAGAGCTGCAGCCAACAAAGTTAAGATTGCTGTGATGGTAGCCAACCTCCGATAGGAGACGGTACTGCAAGAAGAAGAAGAATACACCTTTTACACTGGTAATAAGACTTATTATAAACAAAACACTCGAGCACAACATTTTTTTTGAGATTTGAAAATTTCTGTCTTGAATGCAGAGAACTTTTTCTTAGCCATAAGAGCCATTTCATGGTACTGAAAGCCACTGTACATAAAATACTTATACATAATAGGGAAGTAATCAAATCAGCATTAGTTCCATTTAGACCGCTTTCAAAAGAAGCTGAAGAAGCAAGGAACAGAGACTGTTCACGTATTACCACGACTACAGATTTAATTTCAATGTTGATCATAACACCTGATCCACCGATAAATAGCCTCAGAGAAATTCTAAACAAAAAAGCTGGTCAATTGTACCCAGAGGTTTTAAAGTTGATTATAGCTCCTACAGTAGAGTCTCAACCTCTGTCAAATCTACTTCAAAATCAGACGAATAATTATTTGTATATTTATGTATTTGTATTTATAATGTATTAAAAATAGAAAAACTTTTGTTTTAAAATTTTTTTATTAATTTTCTAGGCTTCTAGACCTCTCTGATTCAGTTTTTAACTATTAAAAATGATTTATTTTATTATCAAATTCTATTATTGTTCGATACAAATGTAAATATGATGAAAAATAATTTTGTCCACGTACAGTAAAGAAAATTGTCCAGTGCAAGGACATGTAACAATAATTATTACATGTACTTGCGCTGGCCAATTTTTTGTGTGACACGGTGACAGGAAAATACAGCGTGTTTTATATGTTCGTTCATGGGTATTCTTTCGTTTTTCCTACTGTAGCTTGTTCTTATTAAAAAGCCCAACATTTGCCGGACAAACATTTTTCATATATGTATTATATAAAATTTGCTATTGAATATACTTAAAAACAATCTCACAGTTGTCACATTCATAAACTTGTCAGGATTACACGTTCCACAATTAAAATCACGTTCCACATTTAAAACTTCCCCTGTTCCAGTGTTCCTATACATCAAAGTTTGTCCGACTAGACACCGTTAAGCTATTAACAAATTTTTAGCTTGCTATTAATAAACTTGTTTTGGTACGCGAGATCCAGGCCTATTCAGATTTTTAAGGGTCGCTAAAATCCGAGTACGTCTGCTGAGGTGAATTTATATAGGCGTTAAATTATAATAGCCGCGAGGCATCCGTGAACTAAATTGAGAGATTATTGACGATAAATGACATATTATGTATTTAATCTTTGTAACACAATTTACTTTATAGCCTTAAAATTTCACGTATGTGAATTAGTTTTAAAAGTTGGCTAAGCATATAAACTCAAGATTCTTCTTCTTATATTAGGCCTCTTGACCTATTCTTAACCGATTTTGAGGTTGTATTCGTAGGTGTGATGTTGACTGCCAGTTATCTCGCCAAATTTTTAAGGGCCTTCCTATTGGTCTCTTGCCTGTTGGCTTTGAATCTCTGGATATACGGGCTATTCTCTAGGTGTCCATTCTCGTCACATGCTGATTCCACTCTAGTCTTATTTATCTTCCCCACTGTACTATGTCTTGTATGTTACAGATATCTCTTATTCTGTCGTTCGGGATTCTGTCTCTCAGTGTTTTCCCAGTTATTAACCTCAACGTTATCTTTTCTGATGTTCTCAGTATCCGCTTGCTTTCTGCTGTGTCACATCTTGTTTCTATCGTGTACGTCATGATTGGTCTCACACATGATTTGTATATGCGTTCTTTCTCTTCCAGCTTTATATCTTTGTGCCAGCAAGTGGCTGGAAAAAAAATTTTCGCACTAAGTGATTTGGCTTAAACCTTAATATTTTGAACATAGGAATGTACAGATCAAGGATTTCCAATTATGTATTATAGTACGTTCTTTAACGGTAAAATATTGCAAAACCTCTAAATTTTAAATAATCGCTTGGATTGACATGAAATTTGGCACACACATAGCTAACAACTCAAAGAAAAAAGTGATATTTTGCCGATGTGTGCTTTTGCCCTGGGGTGGTTTTCACCCCCTCTTGGAGGTGAAAAAATATACGTCCAAAGTAAGCCCGGAAATGGATAAACTGACTAATTCTAAGCAACTTTTGTTCCATAGAGTTTTTTCACCAAGTCAATACTTTTCGAGTTATTTGCGAGTGAACATGTTTATTTTTCAACAAAATAACCACGATTTTAGAAGGTTTGTCGCAAATAACTCAAAAAGTAAGTATTTTGTCGAAAAAAACATTCTTAGCATAAATATAGCCTGTAAAAAAGTGAAAAATAAGGTGTATATATTAGGTCTCTATACCTAGTAGAAGCAGAGTTATATCTAATGAAAAATAGATTCATATTCGTCAAATTCCAAATGGAATAATTGAATGTGAAATAACCAAAAAGGAAGCACATTTCGGGAAAGCTCATTACAACCTATTTAAAGTGTTTAAAAAAAGCTTCATTTTTGTTTAATAAAAAAAATCTAGCGTCAAAAATAAACAAATTACGCTCAAAATAAAGCTAGTCCTTTTTTTTTGTAAAAAAATCGGGAAAATCACCTCCTAATTAGTATCTCAAATGAACTTAATCGTTACGACTTCACAAGTTTTTTGACTCGTGTATGTATTGTTTATATGATCTGTAGGTTTCATCGGTTCAAAGTCCTTATTTTTGAAAATGCTGTAGTTAAAAGGGGTTGAACGAGTCACTGATCACGAATGTATGCAAATTTAGAAACACCAAATCTAAATCAATTTTTATCTTACAGAAAAACAAAAAATACAGGATATTCAGAAAAGCAATGCAGACTTTTTTTGTTTTTAGAGATTTTTGGTATCTCTAACAATTTTTAAATTATTCTGAAAAAAAGCATATTTTTCAAAATTAAAATTTTTAAAAATTTAACTTTAAAACCAAATTTTTTCAAAAATAAGCACTTTGAATCGATGAAACTTACATATCATATAAACACAACATATGTAAAATAATTTGTCGAGCGGTAACGATTAATTTCATTTAAGTTGCTAATTAGGGAGTGGTCTTCCCGATTTTTTTTTTGCCAAAACAAAAGGGACCAACTTTATTTTGAGCGTATATATATATATATATATATATATATATATATATATATATATCCCGTTCACAGCGTAATACGCCTTTGGGTTCCCGTTCGCCAAGCCTGTCTATTCTGCCAGTCTTCTTCAGATAGATTTCTTGCTGACATTGCTTTTGAGATTCCTTGGATCCATGTTGTTGGTGGTCGTCCTCGTTTTCTTTTCTCTGGTGGTACCCATTCTAATATCTTTTTGGGTAGTCTTTCTTCCCCCATACGTCTAACATGTCCGTACCATATTAGTTGTTGTTTTTCGATGTCTTCTATAATTGATCTTTGTACTTTCATTTGTCTCCTGATGTCCTCATTTTTCACATGTTCTAATCTAGACTTTCCCGCTGCTCTCCTCCAAAAATCCATTTCAACTGCCAATAGGTTACCTTTAAGTTTTTGTGATAACTGCCACACTTCTGAGCCGTAGACGATTACTGGTTTTAATATGGTATTATATATTCGTTTTTTCGTTTCCGGTCTTATATTTTTTTGCCATAATACTGAATTCAACGCACCTATAACTTGTTTTCCTTTGGTTATTCTGTCTTTTATGGCTTCATCACTTCTTCCTGTCTTTGTCAGTTTTACCCCCAAATATGTACATTGGTCACATTTCTTAATAGTTTCATCTTCTAAGTCGAGGTCATCTGGAGTATTTTCTCCTCCTACGCAAAGATATTGTGTTTTTTGGACATTTACTTCGAGGCCCCATTTTTTGTACTCTTCCATTAGTTTTCTAGCCATATACTCCAGGTCTTCTTTGTCTTGGGCAATAACTACCTGGTCATCTGCATAGTGCAACGTATATAACGTTTCATCCCCAATAGATAGCCCCATCCCTTTACACTTCTTCTTCCAGTGCCTGAGTGCTTCATCGATATATATGTTAAACAGTATGGGAGATAAACAACAACCTTGCTTCAGTCCTTTTGTTACCTGAAAACCATTAGACACCTCTTTTCCTATTTTAACTTTTGCTATTGTGTTCTTATAAAGCTCTTTAATAGCATCGATTAGTGTAACGCTGATACTGGTTTTCTCCAATACTTTCCACAACTTCACAACAGGCACGGTGTCATATGCTTTTGTTAAATCGACTAAGAGTAAATGCACTTCTCGAGATCTCAGTGTTCTTTTCTCAAGTATTTGGGATAAGCAGAAAATACTATCTATTGTGGATCGTCCTGCTCTGAATCCGTTTTGTTCTTCTGACTCAAAAGGGCGGTAACTTGCTTAAATTTGATGATAGAAACTTTTTATAAAAACAGAAATAAACCTTTTTTTAAACACTTTAAAAAAGTTAGAATTGATTTTCTCCAAAAAGTGCTTAATTTTTTGGATATTTTATGTCGAAATATTCTATTTGAAATTTGGCGAATATGCACCTATTTTTCATTGGCTATAATTCTGGTTCTACGAGGTCCAGAGACCTCACGCTTAACCATGTTTTTACTTTTTTACAGGCTATATTTTTGCTAAGAACTTTTTTTTCGACAAAATACCTACTTTTTGAGTTATTTGCGAAAAACCGTCTAAAAATGTAGGTAGTTATTTTGTTGAAAAATGAACATATTCACTCGAAAATAACTCGAAAAGTGTTGACTTGGCGAAAAAGCTCTATAGAACAAAAGTTACTTAAATTTAGTCATTTTATCCATTTCCGGACTTATTTTGGATATATATTTTTTCACCCCCAAGAGGGGGTGAAAGTCGCCCCCAGGGCAAAAGCACACATCGGCACAATATCACTTTTTTCTTTGACATGTAAGTTATGCGTATGCCAAATTTCATGTCAATCCAAGGGGTTCTTTAAAATTTAGAGCACCGTCTTAAGAGCTTTAAAATTTAGAACCGTGAAAGAATGTACTATTAATGAAACACCCTCTATATTAATTACATACAAAAACAGTTTATTTATTAAATAAGTCAGTGAAATGCTATTGCCCATTTGATAGACAAATAAAAACAGAAATTAGAATGTAAAAGGGGAGTCGTTCGAATACTTACGTTTTGAACCTGATTCGCATTTTCCACATCATCGAATTCGGAGAGCACTCGATCTAACAACTCGATGGAACGCTGAACGTCGTCACCGCTACTACTGAAACAAAAATAAAAAGGTCAAAACGGCGCACTCGGATCATCAATGATCCAAAACAAAAACAACAAATACATGCTTCAAATGAAAGGAATCATTTAAAAATACATGTTGCTTTGAAACGGAAACATTTTACACGCTTGAGTTACAATTTCATATGAAATTCTCTAATATTTTGTAATTTTTATTCATATAAAATAAACCAAAACTTTACCGATTTATGGTGAAGGTTTTCACCTCCGATTTCGTTGAACCTCTATCGATTTTCATGAAAATTGGTGACTAGTTAGAAGATACCTCAAGGAATAAAGATGACATGATGTCAACTTGCGCTTTTACCCTGGGGGTGGATGCCACCCCTTCTAGAAAATTATTTTATTAAAAATAATACCATAAATCGATAGTAATACCATAAAGTTATTAATATAAATCAATACATTTTGAGTTATTAAAGATCACAGATTTTATTTTTTCATAAATAAATATATGTTTTAAAGCAGTTTTTCACGTATAACTCAAAAACTATAAACTTTTACAAAAAAGTTATTATTGCCAAAATTGAAGACAATAAAAAATTGAATACATTCCTTACTTAAAGAACTAAACTAATGTTAACTCAAAGTGAGTTACGGGTAATTGAATATATATTTTTTTCGACGAGTACTCAAATCTAAGTATTCAATTTTAAATAACGGGAAAACGTTGCACTTTATAAAATTTACCTGTTAAGCACTTGTCAAAGTACTTAGGAATACCTATCAAATGAGCTCCAAGAGAAGTTAATAGCATTAAAATTAAGCAAGTTATGATGAAAATAAGAGAACCCTTTCGAATTTTTTAGGAAAAAGTGAAAAATGAAACACGCCATTTCCACAAAAATTAAATAAAATGTATAGTAATCCTTACAATAATTTCGTTATATTAGCATAAGTAATGATTTCAACAATTTTGATCGGTTTAGAATGCATATTATTGAAAAAAAGATGTACCTAATTTAAAAAAATGAGAATTTTTAAAATTATCGTAATTTTCACTTTATTTTGATAATAACTCCAAAAACACTCAATATACGTAAAAGAACCAAATTTTAGTTTTTCTGTATCAAATATTTTAGCTTTCTTACTATTTCTGTAGGGTAAAAAATAACCGAGATAGAAACGTTTAAAGCTTAAATTTTACAGCTAGAACCATGTAAACCGGGGCCATTACCCTTTTTATTTTAAAAAAAGTAAGAGATTGAAAAGATTAAATTCAACGTGGTTTAATAACCCTTGGAATTATCTTTCAAATGGTTTTTAGGAGAACCTGATATCGTAAAAATTAACGGAGTTATTAAAAAAAAAACAATAACATTTTTTAAAATTTTTAAAAGATAAATCTTGAAAAATTTTTGGTGCATAAATTTTAATGCTATCAACTTGTTAAAGGGCTTATTTGATAGATATTTCTAAGTACTTTGACAAATGTTTAATAAGCTTGCTATAAAATGCATAATTTTCCCGTTATTTAAACTTGAATACTTAGATTGCGGTACTCGCCGAAAAGAATATATATTTAATTACCTGTAACTCACTTTTAGTTATAGTCCAGAAAGCCACTGCGCATCCGCTAGGAAAAATATTCTAATTCGGATTCTTTGCACAATCTTACTCAAAAAGGACTCCTTTTAACAAATTTCCATGTTGCCAGGACCAAAAAGTGGTCAAAAATTTTTTAAACGTTTTTTTTTTTGTTTTTTTCCTAAAATTATTTTTTTTGCACGGAAAAAAGTTTTTTTAGGTTTTTCGGATCATTCCAAAGAGAAAAGGTCTTTAGTGACTTTTCTCTAAAAATTATAGTTTTTGACATACAAGCGATTAAAAATTAAAAAATTGCGAAATCGGCCATTTTTAACCCTCAAAAATTATGTGAAAAGCTGAAAATTTGAATGTTGCCAAGGTAGGTAGATAGTCTTTAAACATCGATTGATGAAATCCCGAAGAGTTTTTTGCAATACAATATTTAAAACTCCTTTGTTTTTTAATTGCTAATCAAGCGTACACGACACTATTTTCCACCGACAGTATGGTGCAAATGAAAGGAATAAATTCGTTATTTCGTAAACCGGCGACTTTAAGGAAAAATCCCGAAACAGGTCGATTTTTATTTTTAAGTTATGATATTGTGGCATATATGGTATACTAGTGACGTCATCCATCTGGACGTGATGACGTAATCGATGATTTTTTTTAATGAGAATAGGGGTCGTGTGCTAGCTCATTTGAAAGGTTCTTCAATTCTCTATTCAGCAATATAAACATTTACATAATTATTTATACAGGGTGTCCAAAAAATTTTTATTAAATTAAATTATTTGACAAAAAAAGAAGTAGAAGGACACCCTGTATAAAAAATTATGTAAATGTTTACATTACTTGATGGAGAATTGAAGAACCTTTCAAACGAGCTACCACACGACCCCTATTCTCATTTAAAAAAATCATCGATTACGTCATCACGTCCAGACGGATGACGTCACTAGTATACCATATATGCCACAATATCATAACTTAAAAATAAAAATCGACCTGTTTCGGGATTTTTCCTTAAGTCGCCGATTTTCGAAATAACGAATTTATTCCTTTCATTTGCACCATACTGTCGATGGAAAATAGTATCGCGCACGCTTGATTCGCAATTAAAAAACAAAGGAGTTTTGAATATTGTATTGCAAAAAACTCTTCGGGATTTCATCAATCGATGTTTAAAGAATATCTACCTACCTTGGCAACATTCAAATTTTCAGTTTTTCACATAGTCTTTGAGGGTTAAAAATGGCCGATTTCGCAATTTTTCAATTTTTAATCGCTTATATGTCAAAAACTATCATTTTTAGAAAAAAGTCACTAAAGACCTTTTCTGTTTGGAATGATCCAAAAAACCTAAAAAAACTTTTTTCCATGCAATAAAAATAATTTTAGGAAAAAAACAAAAAAAAACGTTTAAAAAATTTTCGACCACCTTTTGGTCCTGGCAACATGGAAATTTGTTAAAAGGAGTCCTTTTTGAGTAAGATTGTGCAAAAAATCCGAATTAGAATATTTTTCCTAGCGGATGCGCAGTGGCTTTCTGGACTATTAACATTAATAGGTTTTTCTAGTAAGGAGTTTATTTCGTTTTTTATTAGCTTCAATTTTGGTAATATTAACGTTTTTGTAAAAACTTATAGTGTTTGAGTTATTTATGAAAAAACGGTTAAAACATGCATTTTTCTTACGCAAAATTAAAATCTTTGATCTATAATTCAAAAAGTTTTAATTGAATTTAATAACTTTATATAACAAATTTTGGTTAGAATTTGTCCCTCTATCGAATTATGGTTAATTTTAATAAAATAATTTTCACTCTCGAGAAGGGGTGGCATCCACCCCCAGGGCAAAAGCGCAAGTTGGCACCACGTCACCTTTGTTCCTTGAGATATCCTCTAATCACTCACCAATTTTCAGGCAAATCGATGGAGGTTCAACGAAATCGGAGGTAATAGCTCATATCCACCTGCAGTGACTGCACTATTAGTAATTATTCGATTAAAAAGTGCATTTTAAAATTGGTAACTATCGATTAAAATCCTGCAGCCATCATGCAAAGTCACCTGTCTTCACTGTCTTACGAAATTTTTATAAATAGATAAAGTTTGTACAATAAAAAGAATAAACAAAATATGACTATAATTTGTTAATGTTTTTGGATGGCGATAAAATTTTGTATGTAGCACGTCAGTAAAGACTTTTTATCGAACTCGTTTGCTACTCGCCTCACTCGCTTCGCTCGCTCTGCTCGTAATATTAGACTCGTTCGACAGTCACTTTACTGACTTGGTACATAGATATCTATAGGGCATTCCAACATGCTGTCAAAATTAAATCAATACGGCAGCCGGGAGGCAAACATAAATGTAATTCTTCTAAATCAGTTCTTAATGGGTTTTAGATCATTCTAAGTTTTATCGGTTATCATCAGTGCTACATTTTAGGCATAAAACAACTAAATAAGTTATCATCTGGGAGACAAAAACATAAAACAACTAAATAAGTTATTATCTGAGAGACAAAAACAATGGTTAACGCTATAAAACGTCCTATAAAAATGATAAATTACTAACTATGTCCATGTTACTTACGCTTGGAAAACTGTCTAAACCGTAGGTTAACTCAGGCCCCTTGAGGGGAAGTACCTACTAGCAACATTTGTATTGTCTACCAACAACTTTATATGCACTCATGTTTATTTATTCACTGCTTATAACTAAATAGTCGTTCAAATACTTCTACAACTAAAAACTACACAAAATCACCAACAAAATGTTCGGAAAATACAACTAAAAAACTGTTAACGGTAAAAAACTTAAGAAACATATGGTACAAATAATATAAATAAACACAATGTTTGACAGTTTGCCTTCCATAACCCATTTTTAAATAATTTTTAAACACAATTTATGTAAGTATCACTTTTCGCCCACACTGCACTTATGCACTTATTTTTTTTCTTTGTAATATCTTTAATGTTCTTTCATTTCTAATTTGTAAAATTTAATTTGATCAATTAGTTAAAAAGTTATATTAAATTAACTAAATCGTGCGCTCCGCAGAACGCGGCCAAACAGTGCGCCAATTTTCGTGAGAGGAGTGACATGAGCGTTATAAATAAAAAATTATAGAAGCTGTACATTTAATTTTAGAAAAATCTTTATATAAGCTTTTTTGTGTAAAATTTTCTGAATTTTCCAAAGGTCAAGTCAGATTTTTCAAAAAAACAACTAATTTCTCAGTTCATTTGTTTAATAAAAAATTAAGTATCTTTGGAGAACTTTTTTCTATGTTGTTTATTATACATTTCTTAATGAAATAATTATCAAAAGTTCTATCTTGTTTGATTTTTTTCTGTAAGTAAAAACTCCATTGACTCCACTATACAGTTGTTGTTGTTATATACCTACTTTTACTTAATTCGCATGCTTCTTGCTATATAGACGTCAATCACAAAGATTGGGTCTAATATCCCAACATTTTTACGAGTGTTATTTCCAGTATCTACACGTTTGTGGTAGTTAAAACAAGAAATCGTTTCATTTATTTACTGCTTGACCACGAACCTTGTCGTATTAATCTGATAATGTACTTGAACCCTATTTACCCGTCTCTCAACCAACACATGACGAATTGTTCAGTGTTGATAGCCGGTAATAAAGCACTTACTTGCTTCAACTACGACTTCCAAAGCGGCTAGACGTCTTTTTGTAGCTTATTTTCGTTGCCAGGCTTGGATTGGATTCAAAAAGACGTTTTAGAGTTGATTCAAATTCGTCTTGTCAGACGAAATAAATTCGATAATATAGTAAGATCGATATACACGACCAGTCATCTACTATTTAAGGTTTTATTAAAGTAGATAACGTTATATAGAGAGTGTTTCTAAATAAGCGTGACAAACTTTAAGGGATAATTCAACATGAAAAAATAATGACAGTTTGCTCTATAAACATATGTCCGCAAATGCTTCGTTTTCGAGATACGCGGTGTTGAAATTTTTCTTACACACTGACGATCTATTTATTGCTCTGAAACCGGCTGAGATATGCAAATGAAATTTAGTGGGTGTTAAGAGGTAGTTATTGTGCATTTTTTGACATACCATTAAGAATTTTATGTTTACTATTGGCGCATATAAGGGTCATATTACCCGTATGCGCGCCAATGGTGAATATTACATTCATAATTGTATACCAGAAAATGCGCAATAACTACCTTTTAAAACCCACCAAATTTCACTTGCATATCTCAACCGGTTTTAGAGCAATAAATAAATCGTCACTTTATAAAAAAAATTCAACACCCCCTATCTCGGAAACAAAGCATTTACATTTATTTTGCGTTTATAAAGCAAACTGTTATAATTTTTTTTTATGCAGAATTACCCCTTAAAGTTTGCCATACTTATTTAAAAACACCCGGTATTGACGAAAAACAAGGCTACTTGTTACAGTACCTAATTTTTTTAGTATTAAATATAAGCGAATGAATCAAAAAACAGAATGTTAAGAAAACATGAGGCTATAGTTGGGTTTTAATTTCAGTATTTTATAGATGCCAGAATATTTCACAGGGTCACGCGAACTTTGAGAAAAAATCACAGTTTGATTGGTACACCCGGTATACAATGACAATTTACCTGTCTAGCAAAAAAATTACAGCGATATTGTTAAGAGGCTACAGTAGCGATCAACAGGTAGCAACAAACGCGTTCCAAGATTGCGGGTCTAATTTTGAATATGTTGTCGAGATATTTGGCACACATATTCGTAATATAATAAAGAATGGCGGCACAGAGCCCAATTTTAGAAATATGTTAGTACGTGGAAATTACTCTATAACTAAATAAAATATTGAAAAAAGGAGCCTGTACCGCCATTAAGAAGAAAAAAAAAACTTTCTTCTAAATAAACTTTTTTATCCCATGCCTAGATTTTGAATAAACTTGGAACTACAAAAATTTTTTATTTCTAACAAGAAATCGAACATATTATAACTAAATAACTAATTAGGCAACATAGAGAAATTATCACTGTCATTTTGACAAACCTGCGTCAAATTTTCTCAAATCTGTTCTGTCATCTTTATCGATATCTGTTCAGTGCAGTAGTGTGTTAATTTAAGAATTCGTTTTTGTTGTTTCATAGGAAAATAGTGTTTATTGATAGTTAATTTATTATATATTTGTTGTTGTTGTATAAGTTGTTTGCCTCTTTGAAAGAATATATTGTTGTTAATTGTGAGTTTAAGTTAAATGTAGGTAGGTAAGTATATTTTACGTAAAAATATTTCGAATTCTAATGCGAGTATATGAAGTTTTAGGAGGACTTTTTATTCTAAAAATATTATCAATAGTTTAACAAAGTGGAAAAAGTAAATCAAACGAAAAATAAAGTGAAACCTTCCAAGAAAAAGTCCATTAAAAACCGTGCCAAAATTATGCGAAAATCGAAATTTGTTTCGCTTCACAACAAAAAATGATTATTTATTATTGTTTTATTATTAGATATTTCATGCAAATACCTTTCTAAATACCTATCTTACAATTTTCACCCATTTTGGTTTATTTTTATAAATATCTATTAAATAGATAAAATAAATTTTATTAATAATAAAATCGTTTTCTACTACTTCCATTTAGCGCGACTATGATATGGTCAAAATATTAATCTTAGATAATGTCAAAGATTACCACTCTTGCCAAAGTTTATGATACTATCTCCCGAAGTTATATTTTGTTGCTACCTGTTGATCGCCACTGTTTACTCTTAAAGGATAAGGCTATAACATACTAAAAAAATCACTACAGATTTAGGAAATTCGAGACATCAAAAATGACCCATTTTTAAGGTGGTGCGTTAATTTCTTGGACAAGTGTATGTAGCAAAATTAATTTACTGTTAACAAACGAGTAGACAGACAAAGGCTCAGACGACGTATGCAGATAACCGCATACTTATAAAAAGAAAGAAAAAGGTCTCGTGAAAAAAGGTTACGTGAAGGATTATTTGATGCTATATTCATCACCCGTTATCTGCCATCTGAAGTAGAAGGCAATATGGAAGTACGTTCCATTGTTGCCACTGATGCACTGTATAAAGGAAAGAATGAATATTTTAATATTTACAATAAAAACTTTTTTGATTTAAAAGGGCGCAGGCGCAAAATTTCGGCTCCAATGCTTTTTAAATGTATCCATTTTTTTCGAATCCTGAGAAAACTAGTAAATATTTTTGAAAAATTTAAACTCAGAATGAAAGGTTACATTATTTCCGAGGGTTGAAAGTTATCTTTGAAATTTGAAATTAAAAATCACAGTAAATTTTCTCTTTTTTTTTTCACCCCTGAAAGTTATTAAAATAAACATTACAGAAGTTTTCAGGGACTTTCAGCCCTCGTTAACAACAAAATCTTTCATTCTGCGTTTAAATGTTTCAACAATACTTCTTAGTTTTTTCAGGATTCGAAAAAAAAATGAATGCATTTAAAAAACATTCGGGCCGAAATATTGCGCCTACTCCCTTAAATAATATAATTTATCAGCTCTGAAAAATATATTCATTGTTTATATAAAAATATATTACATATTACCATTCCAATTAAAATATTTTCACTATTATTAAGATGTTGACTTCACCTTTAAAATTTCATTCATAATTGTTTCTTTTAGACTTAAAAAGTGTCTTTTTTAAATAACATCAATGAGCACAACATAAATAGAGAGCAATTTGCTGTAGTTATAGCCAACCTTCAGTAATAGAGAAGGTACCTTAAGAAGAAGAGTACAATATAGTCAGTCCTCTTCTGTGTTCTTGGCTTTACAAAGTGGTGTTAGTCTATAGCTTATTATAGTTCTCCTTGTCGCACGACTTTGGTTAACAGAATTTGTAGTTCTTCTTCACTGCCAGCAATCAGTACTGACTGCGTACCTGATGTTGTTCAATATTTTTCCATTGACTTTTATTCCTTCTTGTGCTTCATTTAGAGCTCGTGCAAAGATTTACTCAGAGTATAAGTTGAATAATAATGGTGATAGTACACAACCTTGTCTAACTCATCTTTGTATGTTTATGGTTGCAGTATCACCCATTTCGGTCCTGACAGAGGCGTTTTGGTTCCAGTAGAGTTCACGTATTGTATTAATGTTGTTTGGATCCAGGTTCTTTTTTTGCAATCCAGGGGATTCATTTTTTTCGAATCCTGAGAAAACTAAATTTTTGAAAAATTTAAACGCAGAATGAAAGATTACGTTATTAGCGAGAGCCGAAAGTCCCTGAGAACTTCTATAATGTTTAATAAGTTACAGGGGTGAAACACTAAGAGAAAATTTAGTGTGATTTTTAATTTCAAATATCTCATTTAAAATAAACTTTTTGTTTATTATAAGGGACTTTCGGCCCTCGGTAATAATTTAGTCTTTCATTCTGCGTTTACATTTTTCACAAATATTTATTGTTTTTTTCAGGATTCGAAAAAAATGAACACAATGTCCTTGGTAATATTTTCTAAATCTATCTTTGTCTTACAACGCACCAGTCGAATAGAATATTGTCAGCATATTGTCAGTCAGACAGTGACAATCAGTGACAATTTTAAATATTTGACATGGCATAGGGAATTTTTGAGTTGTTGATTAAATAATGTTGATATATAGTGTATTTAATAAATAATTGATTAAGACGTGAACTTAATAAAAAGTTATTTATTGTGTATTATTTGTGGAAGATCCAAGCAGAGAATACATCAGGATAATATATTCTGTGATCCAAGTATTTTGTTGTTAAAGATGTTCAAAATTGTAAGCGTTCCATAGTAACAATATATTATTAAAAAATCACTTTAACACTTTTCCTCTTTTCTCGATTGAGTATTAGTTTTTGTTGTACATATAAATTATTACAATCACTGAATACATAGTTAGTAAAAAAATTTTCAGTAGTAATTGCACAAGAGCTCTGAAATTATTGAATTTTTCCCGAGTGACACTTTGACAGTTTTAATTTCACGAGCCGAAGGCGAGTGAAATTATATCAAAGTGTCACGAGAGCAAAAATTCTATATTAATTTCAGAGGTCGAGTGCAATTTGTTGCGATTAGTTCATGAATAAAACAGTTCAAAACCAAAATTTTATTGTAATTTATTTATGTAAGTACCATTAAACACACAGTTTTTATAAATATTTGACGATTGAAAGTCATCACTTTTATAATTTTTAAAACATTAATTGTCATTAATGTCACTGAATGTATTTTTTCGTAGCAACGAAGGGCATCTGACGTAATATACTTAACGACGGGATATTATCAAAAATTATCACCTTAATTTGCATTTCTGTAGCTTTCTATTGGTCAGAATCTCCTATGAATGAAATAATCAGTAGTAATTGCACAAGAGCTCTGAAATTATTGAATTTTTCCCGAGTGACACTTTGACAGTTTTACAGAAATTATGTCAAAGTGTCACGAGAGCAAAAATTCTATATTCATTTCAGAGTTCGAGTGCAATTTGTTGCGATTATTTCATGAATAAAACTGTTCAAAACCAAAATTTTATTGCAATTTATTTATGTAAGTACAAAGTAGTACCATTAAACACACAGTTTTTATAAATATTTGACGATTGAAAGTCATCACTTTTATAATTTTTAAAACATTAATTGTCATTAATGTCACTGAATGTATTTTTTCGTAGCAACGAAAGGCGTCTGACGTAATATACTTAACGACGGGATATTATCAAAAATTATCACCTTAATTTGCATTTCTGTAGCTTTCTATTGGTCAGAATCTCCTATGAATGAAATAATAAGTAGTAATTGCACAAGAGCTCTGAAATTATTGAATTTTTCCCGAGTGACACTTTGACAGTTTTACAGAAATTATGTCAAAGTGTCACGAGAGCAAAAATTCTATATTAATTTCAGAGTTCGAGTGCAATTTGTTGCGATTATTTCATGAATAAAACTGTTCAAAACCAAAATTTTATTGCAATTTATTTATGTAAGTACAAATTAGTACCATTAAACACACAGTTTTTATAAATATTTGACGATTGAAAGTCATCACTTTTATAATTTTTAAAACATTAATTGTCATTAATGTCACTGAATGTATTTTTTCGTAGCAACGAAGGGCATCTGACGTAATATACTTAACGACGGGAGATTATCAAAAATTATCGATTTCATTCAGATTTCTGTAGCTTTCTATTGGTCAGAATCTCCTATGAATGAAATAATCACATTTATTAACTGAATTAATAATTTGCAATTATACAAATAACAGTTATCCAAGAACATTCAAATGACATCTCTTTAAAGTTAATCATGACATTGTCAAGTAGAATGACGTTCTAGTAATGTTTACATATCCATACCAGTGTGAATTTTACTACACCTAATTTGCCGTGTAAAGACATAAAAAGTAGGGATAGCAGTAACATATTTGCGAATTACGTACCGATGGTCTTAAAAAAGAATAAGTTTTTCCTTAAAACCAATCGATTCCTTGTTTAAGTACAAAAAGATCATGACTTTGGCAGATTGCTCGCGTAGTAAAAATCCCCAATTAACTTAAACCTAAAGGTATTCGAAAATGGTGACTTCTGAGTTTTGAATAAAACAAAACAACGAGGGCAATAAAAAAGGCGTCGAGCTAGGCCTCATTTAAAGGTCGTTCACTTTCTGGATCGACGTTCTGAATATTTTCCGCTGTTTTTCTCGAAAAGGAAAACTGTGGAAAGTGGAAAGGAACAAACGGGAAGTTACATGTGCCTAAAAATTTATAAAATATTAACAGATGGAATTTCCGTTCAATCTTCATTTATAGATAAAAAATATATTTTGTTTTTACAATATTGTAAGCAATAAATTTTAACTATATCTGATTTAACTAGAATATAATGCAGCTGTAGTTTCGTGTTGCAACGAAATTGAAAATGGTTATTCATTTTTAATTTACATGTTTACTCACATTGGAGTACGAAGGAAACCATTCTCGTTGGAACTTTGCCGCGCTGAGCAGATGGGACGTGAATTATAAATTGTAAAATTCCCTCATCTTCTTTAGTCTCAGCATCCGTTATGGCTTGCAAATTTTAGAAGCCTCGGAGGTTGTTACCAGAGAATGTTCCCATTGTTTTCAATCTGGTGGGATGTAGAGTAATATTTTTAATGTTATTTTATGTGCTATTAGATTGAAAACTTAATATTTTTCTAGCAGTTGCCGCTAGGGCATCCCTGTCATTTTGATCGTTGCAATCCGTAACTGTACGCCGGGGTTTGTCCTGGTTGGGTCAGAGAGAGTAGCATATGTGCCTCCTGATGAGAGATTAATAAGTTTCGAAACCGGTAGAGGTGCTTGCTGCACTCTCTGATTTAACTAGAATATAATGCGGCTGTAGTTTCGTGTTGCAACGAAATTGAAAATGGTTATCAGAGATAAATATGTGTACCAATTATCGTTTTTATAACTAGAAGCGTTCTGGAGGTATTTAATAAAAACTAATTACAAGACGCCATCTTCAAAGAGCTCTAGCTTCCTTAGGGTAAAAACATGCCGAAGATACATGGATGAGCGCGGTGTAGGTCGCGATCGCGGTCGAGGTTTACATCGATGACGGGCAGAACATACCGAAGATACTTTACGTATCCTGTTTTGGCATCGACATCGCTGTAAACCGCGATGCAAGGTCGTGAGGGTGAACGGGTGACACATCCTTGGTATGTGCGATCTCATAAGAAAATGAAGGTTTGTTTTGATATCGATGTAGCGACCGCGATCGCGACCTACACCGCGTTCATCCATGTATCTTCGGCAAGTATCAAAGGCAATAGTAAACGTGGCAAAGACTCAGAAAGAGTTGTAACGTCATTGATGATGATGTTACATACTACTCCAAAAAATAATCATCAACTAAAAAAAGAATGTGTGTGTACTTTGTACGTACGTAAGAAGTTATACTTCTATTTTATGATTATATGATTATAAACGAAATTAATATACATTTTATTTATATTTTATTTAAATATTAAACTAATTTATACTTACTACTTCTCAAACATTTTTAAAACAGTGCCAAAAATTAAAATAATAAAAGAATAAAACACACACAAACACATTAAAAATGCCACAAATGATTTCTGAACATTAATAATTGTCGGAAATTGTTTTAACTAAACACGTATTTTCTGAAAATAAAATTATATAATAAATATACTTACAATCATAAAATGTATAAAAAAATAAAAAAATAAAAGTTTCTATTGGGATTCGAACCAACTTATCAGAGCGTTTGGTATTGGCGTTGTATTGGGATTCATTCGCATTAAACGCTTCGCCACGGAGACAACGTGTCATTATGTGCGAAGATCGACTAACTAAACGGATTAAACTTTTGACATTTTTGAATTACATAAATCAAATTATTTTGATTTTGAATTGAAATGATTTAGAATTGAAAAAATACAACAAAACATAGAGTAAGAAAACGATATATTAGGTGAATATTGATAGAAATTTTGATGGTAATCAAATTATGTAAATAAAAGTATTACATACTATGTATTTTGGTAGGTTCAAATAGGTAGGTACCTATGATACATTTACAATTATTACGTACCTGTTGATTTAAAAACTATTTAAAAGTCACTACAATTATAAACTTTTTTGTTTCTGTCCTCACAACAATAAAACTAATAT
Source organism: Diabrotica virgifera virgifera (assembly GCF_917563875.1). Classification (NCBI taxonomy): domain Eukaryota; kingdom Metazoa; phylum Arthropoda; class Insecta; order Coleoptera; family Chrysomelidae; genus Diabrotica; species Diabrotica virgifera. The sequence goes on along the minus strand of NC_065450.1, from coordinate 76,301,141 downwards.
ATTATACATTTGTTTACCTTCATATTGAACAATTATTTATTATTGACAGATCATTTCAACACCCAATCAGAGCCCGTATAACGACTAATACCATACTGTCGGTGTGCGCATGCGCGCAGATCAATATAAATTCACCCTCAATCTCAATCGCGCCTAAAGGAGTATAACTTCAAAAATCTAATCTCTAATCTAAAAAATACTAATATCATCATCCAGCCTTCTGCATCCACAGTTTAACACAGGCATCCTCTAATTTCTTCCAGTTATGTTCTGGTATAGACAAAAGTCTTTTGTATAATATTGGAATGTTCTTAACAATAACAGCTGGTCTGCCTTGTCACATACTCTAAGAGTAACGCATAACTTTTAATTTGAATCACGATATTTTGTTTCCATTTTAATCTTAGTCTCTGTTTTTTAAGAATATCTGTGCTTAAGATCGAAAAAATCTGAAAACCGTAATTCTTCAACTCTGTAGGCACCGCTCTTTTTGTTGCGTCTTGTAGAACGGGCTAGCTTGAAAATATTCAACAGATCGTTCATTGTAAAAATGGCCATATTTTTATTAACAGACTATATGGCACTGTGCATTAGTTTCCTCCATGTACGGATGTCTTTTCTCCATAAAATTATGCTACAAAATCTTAATGTGAGTGTTACAACAACATACAAATTAATTCGGCAATGAACGAATATAAAAATTTCTGATAGGTAAGTCAGAATATAAACTGATCTCTGTGATGTCTTTTGATCATGTGATTCCAGAGTTTTTATCCACTTGATCAATGCTATTCCAATTTCAGAGCTTCCACGTTGACCATTAATCTCTGTCCAAGTATAACATTGCGCATTATTTGGAGGTGCCGCTTCATAGATTGTAAAGTTGTACACAATTTAAAAGAATAGTATAGTTGTGACACATCTGAGGGTGGTTTTTGCAACATACTTTATAAATCTTACTATAAAGTATAAAATACCGTACTCTTTTTAAAGTCTAAACAGTTCTGAATCATAAACTAACGATACGCAATAAACGGACAAGTGCAATCTGCTGACAGCCAAAAGTGACTAAGTTGACTTAGTCAGTTTTGTATGTAACAAAAAATTGTCTTATGCACATAGTCATTATAGACGAGTTTTGTTTGACGGTTGTATTACGTTTAAACGACTTGTTCAATTTTTCTGGTAAAACTAACAACGTTTCTTAGCGACTTACGAACATACGCCATAAACGGACAAGTGCAATCTGCTGACAGCCAAAAGTGACTAAGTTGACTTAGTCAGTTTTGTATGTAACAAAAAATTGTCTTATGCACATAGTCATTATAGACGAGTTTTGTTTGACGGTTGTATTACGTTTAAACGACTTGTTCAATTTTTCTGGTAAAACTAACAACGTTTCTTAGCGACTTAGTCAAGTTAACTCAAAACTGACAAAATTTGACTTGGTCAGTTTTTGTAGTATATCGACGATATTTAAATAAGACTACTATACTATTATAATATTGAAATTTCAAACACGCCACTGTTTGGTTTAACCTGAAAATTTTTGAAGTTATACTTCTTTAGGCGCGATTGGAAGTGAATTTTTATTATTCTGCGCGCATGCGCACACAGACAGTATGGCGTTAGTTGCTAAATCTTTCAAGTTATGTATAAATATATCAGTGAAAAAAAAAGGTGTGAAAAGAATATATTAGTGTTTTTAGTAAATATGTTTATTATAATTTTTGTGTCTTTGGATTTGTCTTCCTCCGGAGTAAGATAAGTATTAATAAAACATTCATCTTTATTATACTTCACTTCGTCTGTTTGTTACCGTGAATTGTCATTCGGCTAGAGATTGAGAGGTCTTGGGTTCAAATCCGGAACATTCTTTTTTTTTTATTTTTGGAAAGTGGTAAGCATTAAAATTAGTTTAATATTTAAATAAAATAAAAATAAACTGTTTAAAGTATATTTATTTTGTTGAAATCATTTAATAGAAGTATAACTTCTTACGTGCGTACAAAGTACACACACATTCTTTTTGCAAATTAAATAAATATTTGTATATTATTAAACAGTTTGATACGCCTATGCTATAACATTTTAAAAAATGTTCAACACTGCTCATCGAACTATTTCGCTCTGGAAAAAATGGAGCCATAATTGAGACGGAAGGAAGATCTCGCGGCAAACTTTTTGGGGTGAATAACTGTGACACTTCATTTCTGAGATAATATTGTTGCGTAAATAGGTTTTATAGTTAAACATGAATCAGATAGCACGAAGTAACAAAATAAGGAAAGAATGCTGTGTTTAAAAATACGGAAAACATTTAAAGGGAAGCTTAGAGTAATTTAAATTTGAAGAAAAATACTTTTAAATTTTAAAAATTATATTTTCCTTTGGTCATTTTTATGAGCAACGAAACGAATCGAATCGAAAATAGCGTTTCAAAAATGATTAAGAGGCTACAGTAGCGATCAACCGGTAGCAACAAACGCGGTCCAAGATTGCGGCTGTAATTTTGAATATTTTGTCGAGATATTTGGCACACATATTCGTAATATAATAAAGAATGGCGGTACAGAGCCCAATTTGAGAAATATGTTAGTATGTGGAAATTACTGTGTAATTAAACGCAATATTAATAAAACGAGCCTGTACCGCTATTAAGAAGAACAAAAAAATACACTTTCTTCAAATAAACTTTTTTATCCCATTCCTAGCTTTTGTGTCATTTTGGACCTACAAAATTTTTTTATTTCTAACAAGAAATCGAACATATTATAACTAATAACTAATTAGGCAACATAGAGAAATTGTCACTGTCATTTTTACAAACCTGTGTCAGATTTTCTCTTATCTGTTCTGTTATCTTTATCGATATCTGTTCAGTGCAGTAGTGTATTATTTTAAGAATTCGTTATTGTTGTTTCATAGGAAAGTAGTGTTTATTTATAGTTAATTTATTATATTTTTGTGTGATAGAACTAAGTTGTTGGCCTATTTGAAAAAATAGATTATTGTTAATTGTGAGTTTTAGTTATATGTAGGTAGGTAAGTATATTTTACGTAAAATATTTCTAATTGTAATGCGAGTATATAAAGTTAGAGTGCCTTTGGCGCTCTATGAACTAAATAAAATAAGGCAGCTCTTTTTTTCACAAAGAAATGATTATTTATTATTATTATTTCGTGCAAATACCTATGTTAACATACAATTTTCACCCATTTTGGTTTATTTTTATAAATATTTATTTACTAATAACAAAATTGTTTTCTTTTACTTCCATTTAGCCCGCCTATGGGTTAATGTCACATTTAAATTGATTGCAATAGCTGGATCCAACGTTTTTTTACATGCTGGATCCAGCAAACCGTGCTGAATCCAGCAGCGCGGATCCGCAAATCAAAGCCGTGAGTCGGCAACTTGCCATTCTATCGCGCTAGTAGTAGTTCAGTATGCTGGAAAGTTTCTACAGCATAAAAGTTTGCATCGATAAAGCGTTGATAGACATTGATTCTGCGATAATATTCTCTGCCGGCGAGTGGTCAATAATCAGTGAGTTGATCGCCACTCTTTAACCGGTGAAACTGGCTGTAGAAGCTCTTTGCAGAAGAGAGTCCACTTTGTTAACGGCCGACACAACCATGAAATTTGTCTTAGATAAACTAAATAGTCAGGACTCTAGCCTTAGTGCACGTCTATCGGAAGCATTACGCAACAGAATCGCGGAACGGTGCCTCTCTGAACTCTTACAGGTGTATTAGTGTACTTACAAAATCCAAAAAAGTATGACGAAGGACTAAACAATCCTGGGTATTTCTCCATGCCGAAAAAGAATGCAAGGCGACAAGAGATGAAAAATTTGTTGAGTCTTATAAATAAACAAGTGATTGTGGAACCAGTGCAAGAGGACACAATGGAAGAAGATGGGAAAACTATCCGAAGCCCGCGAATTTTAATTTGGAACAAGAACTTAAGATTGAATTGAAACGAGAAAAAAAAATTATAACCAAAAAAAAACTGGTCCTCTAAAAGATTACGAAAAAATTTTGGAAAAGGAAATGGCCGTTTATGAGACAGAAGGAGTGAAAGGCGATCATTTGTCCATGGTCTATGACTATTTGATGACCTTAAAACCGACCAGGATAGAGGCTGAAAGGACTTTCTCCGCAACCGGCTATATGTGCAGTTCTGTGCGAAGTAGGTTAGACGATAGATAAAATATATTTTATAAGGTCTCACTTCCAAAAAACTAAATAATTCATTCACATTTTGCTGGATCCAGTTGGATTTAGGCCAATCTTGCAAAAATACAGCTGGATTGAAAATGCTGCTGGATTGCAATTCCTAGTCACATTCAAGTTACGTCAAACAATCCCAAAGCACTGTTGCCAAACTTTCGCAGACCTTACGAAAATGGTATGATACTATCTCTCGAAGTTATATTGATGACGCGCTACTGTATGCTCTTAATAAAATTGTCCTTAAAAGTAGAAAAACGTCTAATTCGACAAGCACTTAGCTTCAAAGCGGCCGTATCTAATTTCTTAAACATTTATGTACACCGAACATTGATAGGGCCAGTTTTGCGCAATCTGATAAAGTTCCGTTCTAGAGATGCATCAAGTCAAACTACATAGTTTGATTTTACTCAACAAACTTGACTTGACTTGAAAATCAAACTTTTTTGTAAAAAAGTTTAACTTGACTTGATTTCGATATCTTTAGGTTTGACTTAAAATCAAACTTCTTCAAACAGTTTGAAGTTTGAATATCATATTGTGCAACGTGTTTATTTTTAATTCTAATTGACAGTATACCGCCTTTTGTTTTGACTTATTTGGACAGATCTGAACCTGTACTCTGCTACTCCGCAAATTAGTTATACATAGGTTATTTCATATTTAGAAGCATATGCTTTGCTTGTTTATTGTAATACGTTAGGTTTGAAAGGTGTGCTTTGTGCAATAATGTCTGAACCTGAACTTTTTTCCGCTCAGAGTACGTACCAGAACAAAGTGAGTCTGATTTTGAAAATATCCCCACTGCAAAACTTAAGAGAAAAAAATCTGTAGACGAGGCAGAATTGATTAACAAGAAAAATAAATATGTAGGTATACTGATTTATTTAATGTTCCGGCAGGCGATTCCAAAATAATGAAAATTGCAAAGTGCACATTATGTAAAAATAAAAACAGTGTTACACAAATGACATAGTGGAACTAGTTCTTTAAAACATCTGAAGGTGCATTTAAATCAAAGCGAACACGAACGAACGAACGAAGGAACGAATTCGTAGGTGTTCGCTAGGTTATTCGTTCGCTACAAAGTAGGACCACAGCATAATAAAATCTAATATATTCTAATCTAATATATACTTATATTTACTATGCTGTCTATCTTATATTTACTATGCTGTGGTAGGACCATTTACATTTAAGCGAACCAATGTCGGACACAGATAAAGATATTATAATCGTTAGCGCTGCTAGTTTTATAGTTATTGCAGGACTTGCCAAAAAAAAGGAAGAAGAGAGTGTGGTGTTTGAGTTTGTTACAAAAGGGAAAAAAAGGAGAAGGTGATGCCTTGTTAAGTGATTTAATGACTGACAATTTATTCCAAGTTACCTGTAGAATGTCTATGGAAGATTTTGAGATTTTGTTGAATTTGATTGGACCTAGCATTTCTAAAAATGATACAAATTTCAAAAAAGCAATTACTGCTAAAGAAAGAATGCTGCTAGCCCTCCGCTTTCTTGCAACAGGTGACTCCTATGCAAGTCTTAAGTACTTGTTCAAAATTTCAATTTAAGAAAGTAACAAATGAATTATGAAAAATATATTTAATGGTAAAATTTAATTAAACAATTAATTATTTTAGTATGTCTGTAATTTTAATATTATATTATTTGTAGGTACATGTACAAAAATAAGTGCACTACCAGACATTAATTCGGGTTTAGTCACCAGCCAGATGGATTTAAAAGCGTAAAAATATGTATTAAGCAGTGACGTAAATTTTCGTTATTTTTGACTATTTGTAACGATTCCTATAACTATCAATACCAGGTACTTTATACTCTTAATGGTAATAACTTTATTAGTCATCTAACAAATATAAAACTACAAAAGTGTATTTCTGGATAAATCTATCTACAGTATAAAGAGGGAACCTCTATATAGGGTGAGGCAGATAACTGGCCTATTAGAAATATCTCGAGAACTCTAAAGGCAACAGAACCATGAAAATTTTAATAAAGGGGTTTTGAAGGATGATCTATTAAATGAAAATATTTTCATCTCTTTGCAACTTCCGGTTATACCGGAAGTTGCTTATAACTTCGTTTTTTTAAATGGGACACCCTGCATATTTTTACATTTTTGGGTTCTCTTCGATGTCTTCTTTCTTAAAATATAAGGTTTTGTAATATTATACAGGGTATTTTAAAAGATAATTACGTTTTTTTATTAATTTCGTAGCAATATTCACACCCTGTAGAATTGTAGTAGTTTGACATCTAAAACTCTACTTACGTTCAAATGATTTTTAATATACTCTACTATTGTTAAGAATCATTAGTATAGCTAAATTTTTAATTTTAGTATACAGGGTTGGTCGAAACTGGGAATGAGTATTTTCTGAGTTTTCTTAAATGGAACAACCTGTATTTTTGTATTGTAGTGAAATGATATTTTATAGTACTTTTTTATTTCTTAAGCATTCCCTATACCTAACTGCTTTAATTTGTGAGTTATTGGTGATTCAAGCTAAACATTAATTGCAACAAAAAATACGTAAAATTTTATTAGGTTGGCCGTGAAAATACTCAATCCCAAATAATTTTTCAGAAATAAATACATATTAATCCAGACTGGTCCTTAAAATTACCAATAATGGTTTAGCTATCGAAATACCTACTTAGTTAAGATTGTTGGTGCGATTAACAATTAAGTACAAATTAAAGCAGTTAGGTATAGGGAATGCTTAAGAAATAAAAAAGTACCATAAAATATCATTTCATTACAATACTAAAATACAGGGTGTTCCATTTAAGAAAACTCAGAAAATACTCATTCCGAGTTTCGACCAACCCTGTATACTAAAATTAAAAATTTAGCTATACTAATGATTCTTAACAATAGTAGAGTATATTAAAAATCATTTGAAAGTAAGTAGAGTTTTAGATGTCAAACTACTACAATTCTACAGGGTGTTAATTTTGCTACGAAATTAATAAAAAAACGTAATTATCTTTTAAAATACCCTGTATAATATTACAAAACCTCATATTTTAATAAAGAAGACATCGAAGAGAATCCAAAAATGTAAAAATATACAGGGTGTCCTATTTAAAAAAACGAAGTTATAAGCAACTTCCGGTATAACCGGAAGTTGCAAAGAGATGAAAATATTTTCATATAATAGATCATCCTTCAAAACCCCTTTATTCCAATTTTCATGATTCTGTTGCCTTTAGTTCTCGAGATATTTCTAATAGGCCCTTTATTTGCCTCACCCTGTATACTGTGGTTCTGCCAATTCGTTTTCATAATAGATTAAAGAATAGTAGGATTTTTTTATTAGAGTTACAACAATAAAGCAACAAATAATGCAAAATTTCAAAGAACCTTTTAGTACTGGCAGGTACTTATTTTTACCCAAGTTTCGAGAAATGCGGGAATGCATATTGCCCGCACGTGTATTTAAGATGGGCCAGTCACTGAGTTTATTGTCGTGTTTCTTGTCAGTGAAATTTTAATACAATGATAGCTTAGAAAATGCAATGGTTCTGCGTTCTGCAAGGGAAAAAATAAGAAAATAATCAAATATGTCATTTTCGTAAATATAAGTATAAATTTTGATACGACTTCAATTTCATTTTGTCCTGTCTCTATTCTATAATAATTATTTAATTTAAAACAAAAATAATTTATCCAGGTATTTTTTATTTTGTTGAAAATTTTGACGATAAGTTTAATTTATTATTATTTAATTTAAATCTGTCATTATCAACTAATAGTTTGTGATAAATAAAACGTGCAAAAATGTCTGGCAATTATAAATTCATATTTCTTCTCCTTCTTAAGATGCTGTGCATTTCTGCATAGGCGTCCACCGTACATTGTCTTGTCAGGTGAAACTTTAGATAGTCACGATTACATAATTCTGTTTTTAACAACATTGCGAAGCATTTCATAGCTGTTGGTTCCTGTCTATTGGCGATTACGCAGCCATGACATCTTTTAACGTCTCAGTCCTCTCTTACCCTCTATCTTTCCGTCAAGTATCAGTTACTGAAAAGTGTATCGTTCTCCTCGTAATATGTGCCCCAAGTATGTAGTCTTCTTACTTTTAACATACCTAATTAAAAAGTTCCCTATCCTGTAAACCCGCTCTTCTTAGTACTTCCTCCTTTTTGACTCTGTCCATCCATGATATTCTATGCATTCGACGTAGGCACCACATTTCAAACACTTTCGACGCCCAAATCGGTGTCGTTGTCAAAATACAAAATATTACTAAACTAAACAAAAATGTTGCTTAGTAAAAAATTCTTCTAATAATTTATTTAATCTGACTCATTTATATCGGCAATTCAGACATTGTATTATACATTTTAAAGTAGAAGACTTTAAAATGATATTGTCAATATTTATGAGTTGCGTTCCTGAAAAATTACTAAACATTTTATCTCGAAGAAAAGTATAATATCTACTAAATACATTAATTTTCAAACCCTTTCAAACTAGTTTGACAAACAGTTTGAATTTTCAAACCTGTAACCATTGACCAGTTTGACTTGACTTGAGTTTGACTTGAAATTAAGTCAAACTCAAGTCAAGTTCAAACATTCAAGTCAAACTTATGCAACTCTATTCCGTTCTTAATATATGCCTCCCATAATGTTATGTACTTTCTTAAGCGGCGCGGTGCAATAATTTTGAGATTCCCGGTTGTTCCATGCATTATCTTGCAGTTCCATTGTACAAGTAGAAGTAGTCATATTTATTAAGTTTTGAGCTCCTTGATACTTTCTTTTGGTTTTCATGCTTACCATTACACGGGCTTTTAATTTTTATAATTTCTTCTAACTCCCTAAATCTGTCAATTAATATTTTAATTCAAAATATCGCTTTAAAAAAATTCAATTTGATAACTGTATAAATACGCAGTTCTCTAACATCGCAAAGCTTGAATAAAGGACGATGTGATGGTTGTAATGAAGTGCACAATGGAGACATGTCAAGGACAATCACATGGAGACACCTCACAAGGGTGACATTAAGATGGAAAAGCTACAAGCGAGCTCATTAAGTGAACATGCCAAATTAACTAATCACACCCTTAATTAAAACAGAACAACGATTTCGACATAAGAAAATATATAACCGAAACGACAGTAGAGATACGCCTTACTAATTCTGCTCAGAATGCGTTAAATAAACATTCAGAACTGGCGAGTTGCATTTTTTTACAATTTATTACCAGTGGCGGATCTAGATATTTGTCTTGGGAGGGGAAATTTGCCCTAGGGGGAACTTTCAATGAAACACCAACCAGAAAACATAAAAAAGAGAAACTCAAACTACATAAAAGACATAATAAATAATAACTTTCCTTAATGTTGCTAGGTTCCCCAAATTCCCTTAATGTTTCTAACTAGCGTGTTTATTGGGTTGAATTTTTCAGTCTGTGGTTTAAGTTTCATGTCAGCTAATATATTTTTGACATACCCTTTTTGACATAACATTGCAGCGAGGAGTACAGCAAGGAGACACCATCTCACCAAAGCTCTTCACAACCCTTTTAGAACACACTTTTAAGAAGTCAGATCTGAACGGATATGGTATCAATATAAATGGAGAGAAGCTCAGTCATTTGAGATTCGCAGATGACATCGTTCTTATAGCCGATCGTATGGATGATGCAATAATAATGTTGAACAAGTTATATCATGCTTCCTTAGAGGTCGGACTAAAGATTAATATCAACAAGACGCAAATAATGACTAATCTGGTGCTAAATCGTAATATTGTTGTTGATGAAATGGATATTGAGCAGACTGCATCTTATAAGTACTTGGGACATGAAATTCGGTTGGGAAGAGATAACCAGACGTGCGAGCTCCCACGTCGCATAGGATTAGCCTGGGCAGCGTTTGGTAAACTGAGCTATGCATTTAAATCGGACTTACCCATGTGCCTGAAAACGAAAATCTTTGACCAGCGTGTGTTGCCTGTACTCACTTATGGGGGAAACATTAACACTCACAAAAAAGGTAGTGAACAAGATTCGCATAACTCAGAGGGCTATGGAGCGCCAGATGTTGGGTGTCTCCCTGAGGGACCGAATCCCAAACGAAGAAATACGTCGTTGAACAAAAACAACGGACGCCGTCGAAAGAATCGCGGAATCGCGAAATTAGTCGGACAATATAGGATAAGAACTAACAAAGAGCTCGAAGAACTTTATCCAGACGCCAACATCATAAAAGAAATAAAGTCCAGAAGACTCCAATGGACAGGAAACCTCAGAAGACATTCTGACCAAAGAACAGCAAGACTGGTGTGGGAGGAAGTCCCAACTGGAAGGAGACCACGCGGACGCCCTCGACTCCGGTGGCGAGATAATATAGCAGGAAACCTAAGCACTATGGGCGTGGAGAATTGGATGGAGGTTGCTCAAGACAGAAAACAGTGGAGGCATGTTGTCGACTCGGCTAAAACCCACGAAGGGTTGTAACGCCACGGAGTAAAGTAAAGTACGTCGCCAGATTGTCAGGCAACCGATGGACAAAACGTATTGTCGAGTGGAGGCCACGAGAAGATGCACTACGGTGCAGAGGACTACCACCAACCAGACGGGCTGACGTTCTGAAACGTATTGTCGGCAACTGGATGCAAGCCGCACAAAACAGAGAAATATGGAAAGAGCTGAGTGAGACCTATGTCCAGCAGTGGACGAGTACGGGTTGATGAAGATGATGATCATGATGATGAATATATCATTCTCGAGAGGGAAATTTCCCCCTTTTCGTATCGAAATCAATATCAATACGTTATAATAAGAAAGTATTGCCGAGATCGGTACTCGGTACACGATACGATACTTCATTGGCATAACCAATACAATACTCAATACTTAAAAAGTATCGATATTGTATCGTATCATGAAGATCTATCTAGATCGCGAAAGGTTCGTCAAAATAACAAATTTCAACGAACATTCGCGCGGCGCACATACGGTGCAAATTGCGCTGTGCGCAGATCTATACGCACCTTAAGACCATCCAATCTAAAGCAGGAAGTAGTCATTTAGCATAAAGGTAATAAATAACGGAATCTTTGGTACATGTTGATGTTAATGTGAATATACATACAACAAACAATGGGTTGGTTCCGGCCTACGGGCATCCTTAACATCTGCAATATGGTTTATAAGTATTTACTACGCGTTTTCAGACATAGGATAGTTTTTATATACACACATCAAAAATGTTTAAGAAACACAACTATTACTTAACTTTTTTCAATAAAAACCCAAACACTGTTTTGAAAACTTGTACCATTCTATTTGAAAACTTGTTCTTTACAAGTCAGGGTATGCTATGAAAATTAATTTGTCAATTGTCACTGTTTTTTTTATTAAGCCAAGAGCAACATAACCTGCCATGATTAACATATTTACGTTGTAGGACTAAAGAAATGAGGCTGCAAATTTGTCGGACAAGATATCGACGATCTTTTGTAATTAATTATAAGTACTTTAAATTGAAAATTAAGAGTTTTGTAATAACAAAGCTGCACCGCGCTAGAGTGTCATCTTGCGGGTGTTGACTCGACGATCGGTCCCTCGTTTTTGTTTGACAAAAATAATTTATTTTATTTTAACGTACAATCTTCTGATTAAAATTGATTATTTCATTCATAGGAGATTCTGACCAATAGAAAGCTACAGACATGCAAATTAAGGTGATAATTTTTGATAATCTCCCGTCGTTAAGCATATTACGTCAGATGCCCTTCGTTGCTACGAAAAAATACATTCAGTGACATTAATGACAAATGTTTTAAAAATTATAAAAGTGATGACTTTCAACCGTCAAATACATATTTATAACAACTGTGTGTTTAATTTCACTAATTGGTACTTACATATATAAATTACAACAAAATTTTGGTTTTGAACAGTTTTATTCATGAAATAATCGCAACAAATTGCACTCGAACTCTAAAATTAATATTGAATTTTTGCCCTCGTGACACTTTGACATAAATTAAAACTGCCAAAGTGACACTCGGGAAAAATTCAATAATTTTAGAGCTCTTGTGCAATTACTACTGAAAATTTAGTCCATTCTTTCACGGTTTTTGCTCTAAATTTTAAAGAACCGCTTGCTTTGACATGAAATTTGGCATACGTATAGCTTACATGTCAAAGAAAAAAGTGATATTGTGCCGATGTGTGATTTTGCCCTGGGGGTGACTTTCACCCCCTCTTGGGGGTGAAAAAATATATGTCCAAAATAAGTCCGGAAATGGGTAAATTGACTAATTTTAAGTAACTTTTGTTCTATAGACATTTTTCGCCAAGTCAACACTTTTCGAGTTATTTGCGAGTGAATATGTCCATTTTTCAACAAAATAACCACATTTTTGGACGGTTTTTCGCAAATAACTCAAAAAGTAAGTATTTTGTCGAAAAAAACGTTCTTAGCAAACATATAGCACATAAAAAAGTAAAAAAAAATGGTGTACGCGTTAGGTCTCTGGATCTCGTAGAACCAGAGCTATAGCCAATGAAAAATAGATTCATATTCACCAAATTTCAAATAGAATATTTCGACGTGAAATATCCAAAAAATTAAGCACTTTTTGGGGAAAAAATATTTAAACTTTTTTAAAGTGTTTAAAAAAAGCTTTATTTCTGTTTTTACAAAAAGTTTCTAGCATTAAATTTAAGCAAGTTACGCTCAAAATAAAGATGGTCCCTTTTGTTTTTGCAAAAAAAAATCGCGAAGACCACCCCCTAATTAACAACTTAAATGAAATTAATCGTTACAGCTCCACAAATTATTTTACTTATGTTGTGTTTATATGATCTGTAAGTTTGATCGAGTCAAAGTGCTTATTTTTGAAACAATTTGGTTTCAAAGTAAAATTTTTAAAAATTTAAATTTTGAAAAATATGCTTTTTTCAAAATAACTTAAAAATTGTTAGAGATACCAAAAATCTCGAAAGACAAAAAAAGTCAGATTTGGTTTTCTGAATATCATTTATTTTTTTGTTTTTCTGTTAGACAAAAATTGATTAAGATTTGGTGTTTCTAAATTTGCATACATTCGTGATCAGTGACTCGTTCAACCCCTTTTAACTACAGCCCTTTCAATAATAAGGACTTTGAACCGATGAAACTTACAGATCATATAAACAATATATACACGAGTCAAGAAACTTGTGAAGTCGTAACGATTACGTTAATTTAAGATACTAATTAGGGGGTGATTTTCTCGATTTTTTTACCAAAATCAAAAGGGACTAACTTTATTTTGAGCGTAACTTGTTTAATTTTGATGTTAGAAATTTTTTTTATAAAACAAAAATGAAGCTTTTTTTAAACACTTTAAATAAGTTGTAATGAATTTTCCCCGAAATGTGCTTAATTTTTGGTTATTTCACGTTAAATTATTCCATTTGGAATTTGACGAATATGAACCTATTTTTCATTAGCTATAACTCTGCTTCTATTAGGTGTAGAGACGTGATATATACACCATTTTTTTAAATTTTTTACAGGCTATATTTTTGTTACAAATGTTTTTTCGACAAAATACTTACTATTTGAGTTATTTACGAAAAACCGTCTAAAAGCGTGGTTATTTTGTTGAAAAAATGAACATATTCACTGTCAAATAACTCGAAAAGTATTGACTTGGTGAAAAAACTCTATAGAAGAAAAGTTACTTAAAATTAGCCAGTTTATCCATTTCCTGACTTTCTTTGGACGAATAATTTTTCACCCCCAAGAGGGGGTAAAAACCACCCCCAGGGCAAAAGCACATATCGGCACAATATCACTAGTAAAAGAGCTAGGAGAGTTCTGGCTATTTGGTGGAGGCGCCCCATGTTATTTCTTATGGGAAAACGAATAAAATCGCTAAGGTTCATTCTGCTCGTTTTTGTCTCGATTTGTAGTGGAGGCGAGACGGCTCGTAGGATCGTGAAGTGTGAGGTATGGTTGAAAACTGGAGGGGGTAGCGAATACAATAAAATAAAAAACAAACGCAAAGATGTTGCCAAAATGGCATTACTACATATCTCCGTTGTTATTGATCTGATTTTAATGATTAGAACGTTAAACGAAACAAGAGGGGTAATGAATATGTTGAGACAAAAAAAACACACATAGTCATCACCAAAACGGCACTATTTAGTATCTCCGTTGCTATTGATCTGATTTTAGTGTAAGAGAAATAGAATGCATGGAGATACGCCAATAGAAAAAAACAAACATGACAACAGTACCAAAACAGCACTATATCGTATCTTCATTGCTATTGGACCTATTTTAATGTGTCAAAAAAATGTGAGATTAGATTTCGTCTATTAGAGTTCTTTCGTTTTATCAAACAAACCGACTTCTCATGCCCGCCGGCTACAACTTGTAAGTATGTCCAAGCAATCTAGCATCTATATGTCAGCGTAAAAGACACTCCTTCAGCCTATTTCTCTCTCTCTCTCTCTCTCTCTCTCTCTCTCTCTCTCTCTCTCAAAACAATTCATAAAAGATACAGACGAGGTGTCGCTGAAAACGATATACCCTACAGCAGCCTATGAGGTATTACTAGAAATAGTATATGTCGAAGAGCGTATACCATTCTTACAGTATGCCCAAACCAACAAACATCCTCAATATTATATTCTCTGATTGAGTACTACTATACATGGATCTCCCTCCAATCATACACCTGCTCTTTGCAAAGAAATGTAAATTACTAAATACAGATGTATTGTGAGTTGCATACAATATTTTATCTACAGAAAGTCAGGTAATATTATGAAAATCACCAAATACAAATGGTATTGTGAGTTGCATACTTTATTTTATCTACGGTAAGTCGGGTAATATTGTATTTTGTAGGTTGGTAGTGTACTTCCAGTCTCGGGTTAATAATGGAAACATACTGGTATGATGTATATGTCGACATAGAAAAGGCATTTAACATAGTGTAATAAGCAGTAATAAAAAATACATGAACTATATTTTACCTATGACCATAAATTAATTTAGAGTGCATAGCTACAAAGACTGTTTGAAAAAATGTTAGCAACGACAGTCAAGCAGTAACTAATGGTTAAAATAAGTATCTAAAAACGTTAATAAAATAATGTTACTAACTAAGCGACGGAATGTGTGTAAAGCGATGTATAAAAAATGATGTAAGCATGCAATGAATGAAAGGTAGTCAATTCGGTCGAACATAAATTTGTTGAAAAAACAAAAATATGTTCGTAACAGCAGTCACCAACGTGAAGGTACGACTACATCGACCGCCATGTTAGTAAGGATGATGGTTAGTAGGAATGAATTATTTTACATTATATGATAATATGTTTAATAATAGCAATATACGTAACTTACGTACTAAGATCAGCTCATTATTATGTAACTTGGTTTAGTAGACATCTTTTTATTGATCTGTTAGACATCTTTTACGTATTCTAATTAATGTTAAAACATCGATACTTTGGTGTTAATTCATTCGGTACTATGTTCTGTAGTATTCAAAATGAATTATTGAGGGTAAATTTGTTCGATAACTCTAGGTTATCTAATCTTAAAACTAGATTTTTTTCCGACTCCTGTTTTGTGACAGGCTATCGAAAACTTAAAACTAAATCAGAGAAATTGACGTCAATAAGTGAAAACTGTAAAGGTCAAAAGGTCAAACTACAAGTCAAAAAGATCAAGTTATAGTGATGATAGGGATATTTATACATTGGTTTTTAATTGTTTGGTTATCGCTAATTGTAATAAAGCAAAAATCAGTATCAATCAATTATTCGATGAAGTAAGATGGAAAAAATTGAGTTGTTCAGAGGTCCAAGCGCATTCAGAAAAATTAAGCAGTTAAATGTAAATGACATACTTATTGATCAATGGATGACAAACACAAAAGTTACTTGCTATATCCTTTATGTCAGCGGAGTACCAGCATCATTTGCACTATTATCAAAACGTGACTTTGATCCACTCGGAAAATACGATGTACCAAGAGTATTAGATTACGTATACACTTTACCTAACCATCGGAGAAGAGGATATGCATGCAAACTTATACATCACATAAAGAAAAATAATGAATTCACAACATTTTGCTCCAACGATGAATCTGAACGGCTTTTTTTTAAATGTAAATGTATTAATCATGGATTAATGAATTATAATGTAATGTTTAGATATCCATAATAAATTTCTATAAAATATATACCATATTTTATTTCCTTCGCGCTTAATGAACCTTAATGTACTTTAAAATAATGGATGGTGTAGCGTACAATGACAATTCATGGATTTCCCTCTAATTATGCACCACCTGCTCTTTACAAAGAACATTGAATTTCTAAATCAAATACGATTTCAAGATCGTATATATGAAACTGTCACAGTTATTAATCCCATATTAGATATCGTACAATAGAAATAAGGGATATAATAAAATGAGGATAACAAGTATATTATTTCATATAATATATTACAAAGTTATTTATAAAAAGAGCCAACTTTATTCAGTAAATATTTCAACTGTGTAACTAAGCCATCATCTGGACAAGGAATCCCGAATAAGTTCCAATTAAATCTGCCAATTTCGATCATTTTCTTTGTAAACTCATTATATTTGTAATAAGTGCTGCCATCTAGAAAGTATAAATGACCGTCTATGTATTTAAACACTGATTTAACGGTGGTCGGTACTCCAGGAAATATGTCCTTTATAAGGCCTCTGCTAATGACTAGGTCTATTAGATCGTCATATTCGATGAATGATGTATTGTCATACCATATATATGTTTTTCCGGTGTGAGTCTGAAATACCACATTTATCTCAGCATGGGGTGGTAATACAAACAGAGGTATATCTCTTGAAATAGTTATGCTGGGAAATGATACAGAGTACATAGTGTTATTTGATGCTACAATTAAGTTCCCAGCTATATTCTGAAACACATGCGAGATATTTCTTATTTGTTTAGGTAAATAAGTACTCAAATGCTCTGGATTATTTGGTACCATGTGTCCATTTAGATCATTTTTCCACACAAATCCTTCATGTATTATATACATATGATGGTTTTTAAACTGAGGATCATATGCTAGAAAGAGAATATTGGGATATTCAATAACACAAAAATGTGGTGTAGCTTTCGTTGATTGTTGAGGTATAATCTCGTTTGGTCTAGGACGGGATCTTGTAGTATGCACCCTCGATATATGCGACGTTGACCGTGTTGGTGCACTAGTTTGTGTAGGGATATATGCATCTGTACTTTTGCGTCCGTATAAAGCCTCTAAGCCACTAATATCATCTTGACTAATATTTCCTACTTTATTATGGTACCATGGATACATTATAGCTGACTCATCGTTACTGTGTAATAATCCTAAACTGTGACCGATTTCATGAAGAATAACCATAAAGAGATTGGTGAAATCATAATCTGTATCATTCAAATTATAACTCCATTTTTCATCCAAGTCTAAATGTATTTCTACGCAAGTATCATTATCGATGGGAAAATAAGAATGTGCTAATTTTCCACCAGGACCATCAAACTGAATTCCACACTTTTGGTTCCCCATACAGTTGGAGCGAAAATAATGTTTTCTTTTAACTGCTGTTATAGTGATATCTGGTTTCGGAACAGGAACAGTCACTCTAGTAAAATGCAAATTTGAAGCATCTTCCCACATTTTAAAGGCTCGTTCAACTAATTGAATTATACCTTTCACATGATTCGCCTGGGGAAAATACCATCTTAGATTATGTTTATACCATTTTCCCTTAAGAGAGTAATCGTTTTCGCCAGTTTGACATCGAGGTTTTTGCATTAATGATATGGTTTCATCGTTTAGTGTACCATCCACATATAAATTATATTGTTCTTGGAAATGTAGGAGCGTTGTATTGAAATCTGCTATAGAATTGTTATCTATATATCCATATCGTTGAAGAAACTTCATAGCATCGTCTTCGGAAAAGGCGTCTGTTGCTGCTATGAAACGCAGAAGTAGAACACATATTAAAAACACCTCCATCCTTGTTTATATTCAAAATAGACTGATCCATAATTGTATAAGCATCAATTTATATAATCAAATAACACGTATGATAGAATACCAAAGAGGCCTTATACGTGGTATTTTCTTAAACCAAACATCACATCATAATTCATCATTCAAAATCCTTTAATTTAAGTTGTCATATGATAAGTTTCGACAATTAATGCTAATATTAAGTGGTAGGATTTCAAAGAGGCCTTATACGTAACATTTTGGTAAAACAGACACCACAACGTACTTTAACATTCAAAATCATTTAATCTGTGGTGTCATATGACAAGATTCGACAATTAATACTAATAATAAACTCACAGAAGCCTTATGCAGAACATTTTGTTAAAACAGACATCACAACGTAATTCATCATTCAAAATCCTTTAATTTGATGGGTCATACATCGATTTCCGCTTATCCGTTCAAAAGATATATGGTACAGTACCATAAAGGCCGTTGCGGTAGCTTGGTCGAACTGCAAACGCTTATTTATTGTTATTGACACTAAAACAAAACCATTGGCATAGAAAGATCGCTTATCGCAGTTTGATCTCTAGCAAATCCTAATTCGCTCAATTTTGCACCAAGTGCTCCATACAATATACCATTAGAAAGGTATTTTTATGCATATTACGAAAATCACTGACCAAGTGCGATACGATCATTATGTATGACCAAAAACATCATAAAACGAACCAACGTCAAATTCTCAATACTTTTGTACTAATACATATCGATATAAAATTTATTTATAGGATACCAAAAAGGCATTATACGTGGCATTTTGTTAAAACAGACATCACAACGTAATTCATCATTCAAAATCCTTTAATTTGATGGGTCATACATCGATTTCCGCTTATCCGTTCAAAAGATATATGGTACAGTACCATAAAGGCCGTTGCGGTAGCTTGGTCGAACTGCAAACGCTTATTTATTGTTATTGACACTAAAACAAAACCATTGGCATAGAATGATCGCTTATCGCAGTTTGATCTCTAGCAAATCCTAATTCGCTCAATTTTGCACCAAGTGCTCCATACCATATACCATTAGAAAGGTCTAGACGCTCACGAAGAAGAAGAAAAAGAAGTTGCATTTGAAATGTGGGTGTACCGACGCAATCTTCGTATATACTAGACCGAACATGTAGCCAACGTGGAACTAATCCACATAATCGGAAAATGGAAAGAAATCGTGAACACAATTTATTATCAAGGGCAAAATAGACAGTACGCAAGGGTTGGTCAGAAGAAAACATTCGTGGGTCCAAAATCTGTGGAAGTGGTTTGGATGCACATGGATGCGCATTGCGCAATGCGAATGTTTACGTTTGGTCGAACTATTCAGAAGTGCCGTACGTAAGCAACATCAGAATTTCCAAATTAATAGCCAACGTTCACAATGTACTTAAAGAAGAAATGTAAAATCAATATCAAATCCTAGTATATTTTACGAAAATATTATATAATTTGTATGAAATGAATAATCAAAGACTTAGAATTATTTTTATAAATATTTTAAACTGCATTTTTACAGATCAAGAAGGTCAACTCTGACGTAAATAAGTTGTTATCAAACTACATTTTTACAGGTCAAAAAGGTCAACTCTGACGTAAATAAGTTGTTATCAAACTACATTTTTACAGGTCAAAAAGATCAGTTTTATGATGCGGTTTCTACTAATAAAAACGATAAATATATTATTTTGTTCTAGAATTTTAAGCTCAGATAAGAGAGGGTATAAAATGACAGAATCTAACAAGAACATTGTAGATGAGCGAAGGAAATAGTGAATTCAGTGAAGTGTGTGTGTGTGTGTGTGTGTGTATACTTTTATAAGGTAGGTGTATTTAGTAAATGTAGAGATTTCTTGTTTTCTGCAATTATTTTTAGCACATAATAACAAATTAATATAATTTTATTTCTTTTAAAGGTATTTGATTATACGGTTTATTTCTAATTTCTAATTTGATTTACAAATATTTTTTATTTCTTGTTTTTTCCGAATTGTATTACCTGTCCTCATATTTTTTGTTGATTTATGTTTTATTTTCAAAAATAATGCCTTTTGATGACACATGTAGCAAGTACTTAGTCTTGTTTTGTCATTTTCTTGTTATAAGACAGAAACGAGACGGGATTTGATTGCTATCTACATTAGGATAATAGTATTTTATGGTTTATTTCTTGTTTTTATAAATTGTATGATACATCTGTCCTTATATTTTTAAATAATTTTACGATTTATTTAAAAAAATAGTAGCTTTTTTATGCTACATTCTACCGTATTCCTTCTTTTTAACAATATACTACCAAGTATAGCTGATTCTCAGTATGACAGTAATGAATTTTTACCAGTATGAGAGTAATCGTGTTGCATTTTATTTTATAAAAATAAATTGTCAATCTTAGTGCTGCATTGGGAAAGTATAAAAACACTATGCGTTATTTTATTATTTTTATTTAAATTCGTACTAGTACACTGTTAAAGTTGGAAATAAAAAAACTAGATGCCCTAGCCGATTTATTTTAACATTTTCACACATGGACCTAACGGCATAACGGTTAAACGATGGTGTCTCGCATTCTATGTCTGTGCGCTGTTTAAATTGTCAATTAGATTGTTCATCACTATTGCGACGTTTTTTTTTCTAATTTTTCTTGGCATTTTCAAAGCAGCCTCGACGATGTGGTTGCTCATTTTTAAACAAAGGCTTGATGAGTTTATTAAATTTATCCGGAAATGCTTGATGTCTCAAATATTCTCTGGAATCTCTATGTATACATGTGACTTCTAATATTTTTTTATAATTAAGGCTGTCCTTTGTCGTAGTCTTGTGGATTTTTATAAAATAGTAAATTATATAGCCCACAAGTAGCTGTATACTTGTTATCGTTAATCCAAACATTTTTGGGAGTAAATTTGATTTCCTTATCGCCCATCATCCATTTATCAGTTTGCCAAACATACTGTGGATCGTAAGCTCTATCAATATTTGGTGAATGATGCCAATATGTTTGAAGGTGTTCATCTTCTTCGTCTATGCTCTCTTCGCCCTTCAGTTGCATATTTTTTAAGTAATTGTGTTGGTATCCGCTGGTCTCTTCAGTAAGCTCCTTGACACATGTACACACCAAATAATTTCATAACTGTTCTGATATCGAACAGATATATTTAGACCAGTTTAAAACCTGTTCAGACCTGTTCACCACCTGTTCAAGACCTGTTCAAGACCTGTTCGAGACCTGATCGAGACCTGATCGAGACCTGTTCGAGACCTGATCGAGACCTGTTCGAGACCTGATCGAGACCTGATCAAGACCTGATCGAGACCTGATCGAGACCTGTTCGAGACCTGATCGAGACCTGTTCCGAGACCTGATCGAGACCTGTTCAAGACCTGTTCAAGACCTGTTCGAGACCTGATCAAAGCTGATCGAGACCTGTTCGAGACCTGATCGAGACCTGTTCGAGACCTGATCGAGACCTGATCAAGACCTGATCGAGACCTGATCGAGACCTGTTCGAGACCTGATCAAGACCTGATCGAGACCTGATCGAGACCTGATCGAGACCTGATCAAGACCTGTTCTAGACCTGTTCGAGACCTGTTCGAGACCTGTTCGAGAGGATCCTGGACGCCCATATAAAAAGCATGGAAAACGGAAAGTCTACCTTGGACAGAGGAGTCCTGTGATGGACATTTAAGTCAACCTTAGACAAAAATTCAATACAAATTAAATGGGTCAATTCTCTATTAGACATGATACAGTTTAGCTTGGACTGAACTATTATAAATAAAATTCCAAGAGTTATCACATTCGAAAATTTATCTTTACGCATGCGCCATTCACGCGGTCAAAGGTCAAAGTCTCGTTGTCTAGACCTGCAATAATTAACCAAGTTAATCCAACAATTTCGATATAATTTGTTGATAAATAATATGTAACATCTTGGTATTTTATTTCGTAATACAAAAAACACTTTTCGAATGTGATAACTCTTGGAATTTTATTTATTCCCGTCTCGTTTCTGTCTTATAACAAGAAAATGACAAAACAAGACTAAGTACTTGCTACATGTGTCATCAAAAGGCATTATTTTTGAAAATAAAACATAAATCAACAAAAAATATGAGGACAGGTAATACAATTCGGAAAAAACAAGAAATAAAAAATATTTGTAAATCAAATTAGAAATTAGAAATAAACCGTATAATCAAATTATATCGAAATTGTTGGATTAACTTGGTTAAATAATATGTAACATCTTGGTATTTTATTTCGTAATACAAAAAACACTTTTCGAATGTGATAACTCTTGGAATTTTATTTATAATAGTTCAGTCCAAGCTAAACTGTATCATGTCTAATAGAGAATTGACCCATTTAATTTGTATTGAATTTTTGTCTAAGGTTGACTTAAATGTCCATCACAGGACTCCTCTGTCCAAGGTAGACTTTCCGTTTTCCATGCTTTTTATATGGGCGTCCAGGATCCTCTCGAACAGGTCTCGAACAGGTCTCGAACAGGTCTAGAACAGGTCTTGATCAGGTCTCGATCAGGTCTCGATCAGGTCTCGATCAGGTCTTGATCAGGTCTCGAACAGGTCTCGATCAGGTCTCGATCAGGTCTTGATCAGGTCTCGATCAGGTCTCGAACAGGTCTCGATCAGGTCTCGAACAGGTCTCGATCAGCTTTGATCAGGTCTCGAACAGGTCTTGAACAGGTCTTGAACAGGTCTCGATCAGGTCTCGGAACAGGTCTCGATCAGGTCTCGAACAGGTCTCGATCAGGTCTCGATCAGGTCTTGATCAGGTCTCGATCAGGTCTCGAACAGGTCTCGATCAGGTCTCGAACAGGTCTCGATCAGGTCTCGATCAGGTCTCGAACAGGTCTTGAACAGGTCTTGAACAGGTGGTGAACAGGTCTGAACAGGTTTTAAACTGGTCTAAATATATCTGTTCGATATCAGAACAGTTATGAAATTATTTGGTGTGTACATGTGTCAAGGAGCTTACTGAAGAGACCAGCGGATACCAACACAATTACTTAAAAAATATGCAACTGAAGGGCGAAGAGAGCATAGACGAAGAAGATGAACACCTTCAAACATATTGGCATCATTCACCAAATATTGATAGAGCTTACGATCCACAGTATGTTTGGCAAACTGATAAATGGATGATGGGCGATAAGGAAATCAAATTTACTCCCAAAAATGTTTGGATTAACGATAACAAGTATACAGCTACTTGTGGGCTATATAATTTACTATTTTATAAAAATCCACAAGACTACGACAAAGGACAGCCTTAATTATAAAAAAATATTAGAAGTCACATGTATACATAGAGATTCCAGAGAATATTTGAGACATCAAGCATTTCCGGATAAATTTAATAAACTCATCAAGCCTTTGTTTAAAAATGAGCAACCACATCGTCGAGGCTGCTTTGAAAATGCCAAGAAAAATTAGAAAAAAAAACGTCGCAATAGTGATGAACAATCTAATTGACAATTTAAACAGCGCACAGACATAGAATGCGAGACACCATCGTTTAACCGTTATGCCGTTAGGTCCATGTGTGAAAATGTTAAAATAAATCGGCTAGGGCATCTAGTTTTTTTATTTCCAACTTTAACAGTGTACTAGTACGAATTTAAATAAAAATAATAAAATAACGCATAGTGTTTTTATACTTTCCCAATGCAGCACTAAGATTGACAATTTATTTTTATAAAATAAAATGCAACACGATTACTCTCATACTGGTAAAAATTCATTACTGTCATACTGAGAATCAGCTATACTTGGTAGTATATTGTTAAAAAGAAGGAATACGGTAGAATGTAGCATAAAAAAGCTACTATTTTTTTAAATAAATCGTAAAATTATTTAAAAATATAAGGACAGATGTATCATACAATTTATAAAAACAAGAAATAAACCATAAAATACTATTATCCTAATGTAGATAGCAATCAAATCCCGTCTCGTTTCTGTCTTATAACAAGAAAATGACAAAACAAGACTAAGTACTTGCTACATGTGTCATCAAAAGGCATTATTTTTGAAAATAAAACATAAATCAACAAAAAATATGAGGACAGGTAATACAATTCGGAAAAAACAAGAAATAAAAAATATTTGTAAATCAAATTAGAAATTAGAAATAAACCGTATAATCAAATACCTTTAAAAGAAATAAAATTATATTAATTTGTTATTATGTGCTAAAAATAATTGCAGAAAACAAGAAATCTCTACATTTACTAAATACACCTACCTTATAAAAGTATACACACACACACACACACACACTTCACTGAATTCACTATTTCCTTCGCTCATCTACAATGTTCTTGTTAGATTCTGTCATTTTATACCCTCTCTTATCTGAGCTTAAAATTCTAGAACAAAATAATATATTTATCGTTTTTATTAGTAGAAACCGCATCATAAAACTGATCTTTTTGACCTGTAAAAATGTAGTTTGATAACAACTTATTTACGTCAGAGTTGACCTTTTTGACCTGTAAAAATGTAGTTTGATAACAACTTATTTACGTCAGAGTTGACCTTCTTGATCTGTAAAAATGCAGTTTAAAATATTTATAAAAATAATTCTAAGTCTTTGATTATTCATTTCATACAAATTATATAATATTTTCGTAAAATATACTAGGATTTGATATTGATTTTACATTTCTTCTTTAAGTACATTGTGAACGTTGGCTATTAATTTGGAAATTCTGATGTTGCTTACGTACGGCACTTCTGAATAGTTCGACCAAACGTAAACATTCGCATTGCGCAATGCGCATCCATGTGCATCCAAACCACTTCCACAGATTTTGGACCCACGAATGTTTTCTTCTGACCAACCCTTGCGTACTGTCTATTTTGCCCTTGATAATAAATTGTGTTCACGATTTCTTTCCATTTTCCGATTATGTGGATTAGTTCCACGTTGGCTACATGTTCGGTCTAGTATATACGAAGATTGCGTCGGTACACCCACATTTCAAATGCAACTTCTTTTTCTTCTTCTTCGTGAGCGTCTAGACCTTTCTAATGGTATATGGTATGGAGCACTTGGTGCAAAATTGAGCGAATTAGGATTTGCTAGAGATCAAACTGCGATAAGCGATCATTCTATGCCAATGGTTTTGTTTTAGTGTCAATAACAATAAATAAGCGTTTGCAGTTCGACCAAGCTACCGCAACGGCCTTTATGGTACTGTACCATATATCTTTTGAACGGATAAGCGGAAATCGATGTATGACCCATCAAATTAAAGGATTTTGAATGATGAATTACGTTGTGATGTCTGTTTTAACAAAATGCCACGTATAATGCCTTTTTGGTATCCTATAAATAAATTTTATATCGATATGTATTAGTACAAAAGTATTGAGAATTTGACGTTGGTTCGTTTTATGATGTTTTTGGTCATACATAATGATCGTATCGCACTTGGTCAGTGATTTTCGTAATATGCATAAAAATACCTTTCTAATGGTATATTGTATGGAGCACTTGGTGCAAAATTGAGCGAATTAGGATTTGCTAGAGATCAAACTGCGATAAGCGATCTTTCTATGCCAATGGTTTTGTTTTAGTGTCAATAACAATAAATAAGCGTTTGCAGTTCGACCAAGCTACCGCAACGGCCTTTATGGTACTGTACCATATATCTTTTGAACGGATAAGCGGAAATCGATGTATGACCCATCAAATTAAAGGATTTTGAATGATGAATTACGTTGTGATGTCTGTTTTAACAAAATGTTCTGCATAAGGCTTCTGTGAGTTTATTATTAGTATTAATTGTCGAATCTTGTCATATGACACCACAGATTAAATGATTTTGAATGTTAAAGTACGTTGTGGTGTCTGTTTTACCAAAATGTTACGTATAAGGCCTCTTTGAAATCCTACCACTTAATATTAGCATTAATTGTCGAAACTTATCATATGACAACTTAAATTAAAGGATTTTGAATGATGAATTATGATGTGATGTTTGGTTTAAGAAAATACCACGTATAAGGCCTCTTTGGTATTCTATCATACGTGTTATTTGATTATATAAATTGATGCTTATACAATTATGGATCAGTCTATTTTGAATATAAACAAGGATGGAGGTGTTTTTAATATGTGTTCTACTTCTGCGTTTCATAGCAGCAACAGACGCCTTTTCCGAAGACGATGCTATGAAGTTTCTTCAACGATATGGATATATAGATAACAATTCTATAGCAGATTTCAATACAACGCTCCTACATTTCCAAGAACAATATAATTTATATGTGGATGGTACACTAAACGATGAAACCATATCATTAATGCAAAAACCTCGATGTCAAACTGGCGAAAACGATTACTCTCTTAAGGGAAAATGGTATAAACATAATCTAAGATGGTATTTTCCCCAGGCGAATCATGTGAAAGGTATAATTCAATTAGTTGAACGAGCCTTTAAAATGTGGGAAGATGCTTCAAATTTGCATTTTACTAGAGTGACTGTTCCTGTTCCGAAACCAGATATCACTATAACAGCAGTTAAAAGAAAACATTATTTTCGCTCCAACTGTATGGGGAACCAAAAGTGTGGAATTCAGTTTGATGGTCCTGGTGGAAAATTAGCACATTCTTATTTTCCCATCGATAATGATACTTGCGTAGAAATACATTTAGACTTGGATGAAAAATGGAGTTATAATTTGAATGATACAGATTATGATTTCACCAATCTCTTTATGGTTATTCTTCATGAAATCGGTCACAGTTTAGGATTATTACACAGTAACGATGAGTCAGCTATAATGTATCCATGGTACCATAATAAAGTAGGAAATATTAGTCAAGATGATATTAGTGGCTTAGAGGCTTTATACGGACGCAAAAGTACAGATGCATATATCCCTACACAAACTAGTGCACCAACACGGTCAACGTCGCATATATCGAGGGTGCATACTACAAGATCCCGTCCTAGACCAAACGAGATTATACCTCAACAATCAACGAAAGCTACACCACATTTTTGTGTTATTGAATATCCCAATATTCTCTTTCTAGCATATGATCCTCAGTTTAAAAACCATCATATGTATATAATACATGAAGGATTTGTGTGGAAAAATGATCTAAATGGACACATGGTACCAAATAATCCAGAGCATTTGAGTACTTATTTACCTAAACAAATAAGAAATATCTCGCATGTGTTTCAGAATATAGCTGGGAACTTAATTGTAGCATCAAATAACACTATGTACTCTGTATCATTTCCCAGCATAACTATTTCAAGAGATATACCTCTGTTTGTATTACCACCCCATGCTGAGATAAATGTGGTATTTCAGACTCACACCGGAAAAACATATATATGGTATGACAATACATCATTCATCGAATATGACGATCTAATAGACCTAGTCATTAGCAGAGGCCTTATAAAGGACATATTTCCTGGAGTACCGACCACCGTTAAATCAGTGTTTAAATACATAGACGGTCATTTATACTTTCTAGATGGCAGCACTTATTACAAATATAATGAGTTTACAAAGAAAATGATCGAAATTGGCAGATTTAATTGGAACTTATTCGGGATTCCTTGTCCAGATGATGGCTTAGTTACACAGTTGAAATATTTACTGAATAAAGTTGGCTCTTTTTATAAATAACTTTGTAATATATTATATGAAATAATATACTTGTTATCCTCATTTTATTATATCCCTTATTTCTATTGTACGATATCTAATATGGGATTAATAACTGTGACAGTTTCATATATACGATCTTGAAATCGTATTTGATTTAGAAATTCAATGTTCTTTGTAAAGAGCAGGTGGTGCATAATTAGAGGGAAATCCATGAATTGTCATTGTACGCTACACCATCCATTATTTTAAAGTACATTAAGGTTCATTAAGCGCGAAGGAAATAAAATATGGTATATATTTTATAGAAATTTATTATGGATATCTAAACATTACATTATAATTCATTAATCCATGATTAATACATTTACATTTAAAAAAAAGCCGTTCAGATTCATCGTTGGAGCAAAATGTTGTGAATTCATTATTTTTCTTTATGTGATGTATAAGTTTGCATGCATATCCTCTTCTCCGATGGTTAGGTAAAGTGTATACGTAATCTAATACTCTTGGTACATCGTATTTTCCGAGTGGATCAAAGTCACGTTTTGATAATAGTGCAAATGATGCTGGTACTCCGCTGACATAAAGGATATAGCAAGTAACTTTTGTGTTTGTCATCCATTGATCAATAAGTATGTCATTTACATTTAACTGCTTAATTTTTCTGAATGCGCTTGGACCTCTGAACAACTCAATTTTTTCCATCTTACTTCATCGAATAATTGATTGATACTGATTTTTGCTTTATTACAATTAGCGATAACCAAACAATTAAAAACCAATGTATAAATATCCCTATCATCACTATAACTTGATCTTTTTGACTTGTAGTTTGACCTTTTGACCTTTACAGTTTTCACTTATTGACGTCAATTTCTCTGATTTAGTTTTAAGTTTTCGATAGCCTGTCACAAAACAGGAGTCGGAAAAAAATCTAGTTTTAAGATTAGATAACCTAGAGTTATCGAACAAATTTACCCTCAATAATTCATTTTGAATACTACAGAACATAGTACCGAATGAATTAACACCAAAGTATCGATGTTTTAACATTAATTAGAATACGTAAAAGATGTCTAACAGATCAATAAAAAGATGTCTACTAAACCAAGTTACATAATAATGAGCTGATCTTAGTACGTAAGTTACGTATATTGCTATTATTAAACATATTATCATATAATGTAAAATAATTCATTCCTACTAACCATCATCCTTACTAACATGGCGGTCGATGTAGTCGTACCTTCACGTTGGTGACTGCTGTTACGAACATATTTTTGTTTTTTCAACAAATTTATGTTCGACCGAATTGACTACCTTTCATTCATTGCATGCTTACATCATTTTTTATACATCGCTTTACACACATTCCGTCGCTTAGTTAGTAACATTATTTTATTAACGTTTTTAGATACTTATTTTAACCATTAGTTACTGCTTGACTGTCGTTGCTAACATTTTTTCAAACAGTCTTTGTAGCTATGCACTCTAAATTAATTTATGGTCATAGGTAAAATATAGTTCATGTATTTTTTATTACTGCTTATTACACTATGTTAAATGCCTTTTCTATGTCGACATATACATCATACCAGTATGTTTCCATTATTAACCCGAGACTGGAAGTACACTACCAACCTACAAAATACAATATTACCCGACTTACCGTAGATAAAATAAAGTATGCAACTCACAATACCATTTGTATTTGGTGATTTTCATAATATTACCTGACTTTCTGTAGATAAAATATTGTATGCAACTCACAATACATCTGTATTTAGTAATTTACATTTCTTTGCAAAGAGCAGGTGTATGATTGGAGGGAGATCCATGTATAGTAGTACTCAATCAGAGAATATAATATTGAGGATGTTTGTTGGTTTGGGCATACTGTAAGAATGGTATACGCTCTTCGACATATACTATTTCTAGTAATACCTCATAGGCTGCTGTAGGGTATATCGTTTTCAGCGACACCTCGTCTGTATCTTTTATGAATTGTTTTGAGAGAGAGAGAGAGAGAGAGAGAGAGAGAGAGAGAGAGAGAGAGAGAGAGAGAGAGAAATAGGCTGAAGGAGTGTCTTTTACGCTGACATATAGATGCTAGATTGCTTGGACATACTTACAAGTTGTAGCCGGCGGGCATGAGAAGTCGGTTTGTTTGATAAAACGAAAGAACTCTAATAGACGAAATCTAATCTCACATTTTTTTGACACATTAAAATAGGTCCAATAGCAATGAAGATACGATATAGTGCTGTTTTGGTACTGTTGTCATGTTTGTTTTTTTCTATTGGCGTATCTCCATGCATTCTATTTCTCTTACACTAAAATCAGATCAATAGCAACGGAGATACTAAATAGTGCCGTTTTGGTGATGACTATGTGTGTTTTTTTTGTCTCAACATATTCATTACCCCTCTTGTTTCGTTTAACGTTCTAATCATTAAAATCAGATCAATAACAACGGAGATATGTAGTAATGCCATTTTGGCAACATCTTTGCGTTTGTTTTTTATTTTATTGTATTCGCTACCCCCTCCAGTTTTCAACCATACCTCACACTTCACGATCCTACGAGCCGTCTCGCCTCCACTACAAATCGAGACAAAAACGAGCAGAATGAACCTTAGCGATTTTATTCGTTTTCCCATAAGAAATAACATGGGGCGCCTCCACCAAATAGCCAGAACTCTCCTAGCTCTTTTACTATCACTTTTTTTCTTTGACTTGCTAGCTATGTGTATGCCAAATTTCATGTCAATCCAAGCAGTTCTTTAAAATTTAAAGGTTTTGCAATATTTTACCGTTAAAGAACGGACTAATTATAGTTTTTCAATAACAAAACATGACCGCACTAGAGCTACAAGTTTAGGTGTTGTGCGTGAGAAAACGAGTCCAACCTGCACTCTGAAAATTTCCAGAAAGTGGTAGACTCTCTAAAACAAAGCAGCTAACACCATCTTTAAGACTTTTGTAATCATTTTCAAAAAGGACGGTTGTAAAGGATTTATATTAGCATCCAAAAAATAAGAGTTAATCCATATCGATTTAATTTAAAAGTCTTAAGCAAATATTATTTCCATGCATTGTTTGAATTTCGTAAATGGGTGACATTGGTTTTGTAATCTAGGCCACGCATTTTAAAAACACCGAAGTCAGCAATTATACTGCTATTAGTAATTCACGGTCACATTCAAGTATGGTCAATCATAACAAACAATTGCGATTTATTTATGGATACGTAGAAAGTAAAGAAAGAGATTATTCATTATTCAGAAACCGACGTGGTTAGAGTAGAGACGTTATCCATTACACCAACTAGTTACTGTCGTACATGGTGACTTAAATAAATATATTTCGGTAATTATTGTTTCAACTTAATCAACCCCATCATCGGGGGGTAAAGGGGTAGAATGCGAATATATGGAGTTGATTCCAGTTTACCCCACTTAGCCTCTTCTACTCAAATCCGACTCTCACCTTCACGCTGGTACTTCCTGTTAAACCGAGCAACCCCGCCGGAGATCCGGTATCAAACCCGGGTGGAAAGTGGGGTCGGGAACGGACGAGAGCGGGTGAAATGGTCCTCCGAAAAGGGGATTGTGCTATGGGCCGGCGTCCCGTACATATGAAAATTTTGAAGCCACGAAACAGAAACTATTGCCTCGGAACAAGACGGATACTCGATATAAAAGACACACGCAACGGAATAAGGATATTTGCATAGGTACGTGGAATGTGTTAAGTTGGTACAGACCTGGAATAGCGACAAGAACCATTAGACAACTGCAAGAATATAACATGGATATAACAGCAATACAGGAAATAAGATGGACAGCAACGGGAAATTTAGAAATGGAAGATGTTATAGTTTTTTGGTCGGGTAGTGAGAACAGACATGAATACGGATGTGGATTCGTAACTGCAAAAAGATTAAAAACAGCAGTGATAGATTTCAAGCCAATAAACGAACGTATCTGCTATATTAGACTCAAAGGTAAGTGGTTCAATCTCACTATATTCTCAATTTATGCCCCAACAGAAGATGCCGAAGAAGATAGGAAGGACGAATTTTACGAATTACTAGACCAACAGTATAAAGCAGCGCCAAAACATGACATCAAAATAGTAATGGGGGACTGTAATGCTAAACTAGGTAAGGAAGACTATTTAAGAGAAGTAATTGGTAAACATAGCCTACACGATACAACAAATGATAATGGACACCGGCTAACACAATTCGCAATATCTAATAACATGATTATTAAATCCACCCAATTTTAAAGAAAGGACATTTACAAGGTCACATGGGTGTCAAATGATGGAAGAACACGTAACCAAATAGATCATGTCCTCATTGATGCAAGACACTCTAGTAGCATTATTAATACACGAAGTATGAGAGGAGCTGACAGCGATAGTGATCATTTTCTTGTAAAATCAAAGTTGAGAACACGAATATCAGTACAGAAGATGGAGCAACAAGAACAAAGAGAAAGATGGGACATACAAGCTCTTCAAACACCAAATAAAGAACTGGAGTACCAAGTAGCCATAAGCAACAGATTTCAATTGCTGGGAGAGGAAGACCAAAATGTAGACCTAGGAGATGCATGGCAGCGAGTGGCATCAGTGATAGAACAAGCAGCGAAAGAAACCATTGGGAAAAAGAGGGCTCGCCCAAAACAGAAATGGTTTGACAAACAATGCGAAGAAATGCTGGAAACAAAAACTCACAAAAGAATGAAAATGCTACAAAACCCTACAGATGAGAACAAAGCAGATTTTCGCAGAACGAGGGCACAGACAAGGCAGCTACTCAGAACTAAAAAGAGAAGCTACATAGAACAGCAAATACGAGTAATGGAAATAAGTGGCGAGAGGAATCAAATAAGAAAATTCTTTAGGGAAGTGAAGACAGTCAGACAAGGTGGAAATGTTGGGGTAACACAAGCTATGAGAAATGAAGCAGGTGAACTGATAATGATGGAAACAGAAATCGTAGAGCGATGGAAGGAATACTTTTGGAATTTACTAAATATTGAAAGTGAGATGGAGGAATCAGAGACTACATTTCATTCTGCAGATGTGGAAATACCACCACCAACACTCCAAGAAGTAAAGAATGCAATAGCATCTCTTAAAGATCACAAAGCACCAGGAAATGATGGTATAAATGGAGAATTGATAAAAAAAGGAAACGTTTTACATCAAAAATTGTATGACATTATTCTCAGAGTATGGCAACAGCAGAAAATGCCTAGAGAATGGAATGGAAGCGTTATAATACCCATACATAAGAAGGGAAATAAAGAGCAATTCCGAAACTACAGAGGCATATCGCTTATTAGTACAGCGTATAAGATTCTATCAATTATCTTACTAAAGAGACTCACTGCGTATTCGGAAGATATTCTAGGCGACTACCAATGCGGCTTTCGAAGTGGAAGGTCAACAATAGATCAAATATTTACCATCCGACAAATATTAGAAAAAAACTGGGAATTCAACCGAGATGTACACCAAATCTTCGTAGATTTCCAGCAAGCATATGACCCGATAAAAAGAAGCAGACTATGGCTAGCAATGCTAGAAATGGGAATACCAAGAAAATTAGTGCAGCTCACTCAAATGTGCGTGGCAGACTCATATGCACAGGTAAAGATAGGAAACAGAACATCGATGCCATTTAGTATAACATCAGGGCTTAGACAAGGAGACCCTTTATCACCATTGCTATTCAATTTGGCTTTAGAATACGCAATAAGTAAAATATCGTCTGAACTAACAGGGGGATTCGCAAATCGAGGATCAAAACTATTGTTGGAAATAGAGCATTATACTCCCTATCATCATTATTAAGATCTAAGCTGCTGAAAAGACAATCTAAATTAAGACTGTACATGTCAATTATTCGCCCAGTTGTTACATATGGGAGTGAAACATGGACTCTATATCAGCGAGAAATAAATAAATTGCTGATATTTGAAAGGAAAGTCCTCAGAATGATATTTGGTCCTCAAAGAGATGAATTGACAGGAGAGTGGAGAAGGCGCCGCAATGCTGAATTGGTGACTCTATATGGTACTGAAAACATCGTCAGACATATAAAAGCTAATCAGATAAGATGGGCAGGTCATGTAGTAAGATCAGAGGAAGACAGAGTGCTAAAGACAGTGTTCTTCGAGAGACCAGACGGTAGAAGATCAGTGGGCCGTCCCAGAAAAAGATGGAAGGATGATGTTGAAACCGATCTATCTAGGATTGGGGTACAACAATGGCAAATCGAAGCGCAAGATCGCAGACGATGGAGGGCCATAGTGGATGCGGCGAGGACTCACCCCGAGTTGTAAAGCCAGTCAAGAAGAAGAAGAAGAACCCCATCATCGGGTGTTGCAACTCCCGTACCACCATACGGTGTACTGGGGACTATGATGTATGTATACATGAGAAAAAAACTTTGTGTTCCTTAGGAATTTTCGTCCTGTTTAGTTTAAATTAGTAAAAAAATGTAAGAATTCAGATCCACTATAAAAAAAGCCATAAATGTGTGAAACACGAAATTGAAAAATCAGGAAAACTTTTACTACAGACAAGCCGACAACTCCATAATTTATTCTCGGAGAAAAATGTTAAAGAAATGGTAATAGACATGTCGAAAATCAAGCAGAATGTCGGTAGGGTGAAAGTTTAACAAAACCGGAATCAGGGACCCCTGACGTTCTAGACTAGTCCCGGAAATAGGTCATTCAGGAATTTGATGTCTTAGATAAAAAACAGGAACACTTTTTTTACACAAAAAATACAACGTGGAGACATTATTGTAAAATGCAATACTGCATTAAAAAATACAGGGTGGTTCATCTTATTCGCCTCGGTCTCTGTACGGAAAACCACTTGATATTTTAAAAAAATTTCTTCACAGAAATATACACGGCCTTTAATACTACAATCTAAAAATTATGTGAATTATACAGGGTGCTCCAAGAAAGAGTGGTATATCAAAGTTATATTTTTTCTTATGGAATGCCCTATATCTGATGACATTATTGAATTAACCTTAAAAAATAAGCTATACTTTCATAAGGGTTCCCTATATCTAAATATCTGTATTGGTGCCATGAAGACAACTCCTATTGAGCCCCTTTATGTTGAAGCACTTGAGCCTCCAATTTCTCTTAGAAGACATTTTAGTCCTGTCGCCAGGGGGGGTACAACGGCCTCCTTAATTCAGATGGACTTACCCAAGATTTTTTTATATATTTTGACCCGTAGAATACGAATTTTTTGGGTAACAGTTGATCCGGATGTCGATAAGATTGTTATAGACAAAGAACTTGAGGAATTACATAACAGCGATTTCTGGCAAAACAAAACATCTTTTTGTATTTTCTGCGTCATTTTAAGCAAAAAATGTTCCTACAAGTTTTTTCGTAGAATGCATAGTTTTCGAGATAACCGCGGTTGAACTTTCAAAAAATCGAAAAATTGCAATTTTTGAACCCGAATAACTTTTGATTAAAAAATAAAGTAGCAATTCTGCTTACCGCATTTGAAAGTTTAAGTCAAATTATATCGGTTTTGATTATTTGCATTGCTAAAAATTAATTTTTTCATCGTTAAACAAAGCTATAAACACATAGTATTTCCCGTGCCTAATACATGCGTTTTAACGTATGCTACGTAGAAATTGCCTCGCTTGCACTTGTAGCTACTCTACCTACTCGTTCTATTTTAAATGAGAAATCATTGAAAACATCACTCACGCACTAGGTGTTTACAGCTTTGTTTAACAATAAAATAATAAATTTTTAGCAATGCAAATAATCAAAACCGATATAATTTGACTTAAACTTTCAAATGCGGTAAGCAGAATTGCTACTTTATTTTTTAATCAAAAGTTATTCGGGTTCAAAAATTGCAATTTTTCGATTTTTTGAAAGTTCAACCGCGGTTATCTCGAAAACTACGCATTCTACGAAAAAACTTGTAGGAACATTTTTTGCTTAAAATGACGCAAAAAATACAAAAAGATGTTTTGTTTTGCCAGAAATCGCTGTTATGTAATTCCTCAAGTTCTTTGTCTATAACAATCTTATCGACATCCGGATCAACTGTTACCCAAAAAATTCGTATTCTACGGGTCAAAATATATAAAAAAATCTTGGGTAAGTCCATCTGAATTAAGGAGGCCGTTGTACCCCCCCTGGCGACAGGACTATTTCCTGGCCGAAAAATTTTTACTGAAAATTAAACACCAGAACACTTTCCTTTATACCGAATTAATAAATTTAAACAATTATGATTTAACGAATAAATATTGGATAAAGAAAAACTCTCCAACCCTATGTGAAGCTCTTAGAGAAAACACAGTTTCTGCTGATGAAGCTATTAACTTAAAATCACACACAGATATAAATGATTTTGAAACATTTTTTTATGACGTTAAATTTATTAAACCAAATTATGTAAACACTGGAAGAGCAAATAACAACATTATAACAAGCATCTTATCCAATTGGGATTACCACAGTACTATCTACACGGATGCCTCCAAATCAGAAGACGGTACAGGATGTGCCTTTTACATCCCCATGGAAAAGGTAGAAAAAATGTTCAAATTAAAAGCAAATATTTCCATATTTAGTGCGGAAGCAATTGCCATATATCAAGCCCTAGTTTTTGTTTCTAACAGGGAATCCTCCGTTATTATTGTTACAGATGCGATGTCAGTTCTCACAGCTATTAACCAACCTATTTTTCCAACCACATACTCCAATCCCTATATAATATTAATTAAAAAATTGGTGAAACAATTTAAAGAAAATAAAAAAAATGTGATATTTATATGGGCCAAAGCACACAGTGGGATTAAACATAATGAGCATGTGGACCAATTAGCCAAATTAAGTATTTATTCAGGAGATACCACAGAATATCTACCAAGTATTTCTGATTTGGTTGCCACACGTAAGGTAGCCATGAAACATAAATGGAGTGAACTATGGTCCGAGTTTTGCTTTACCAACCCAAATAGATACACTTCTTTACACACAACTGTCCCTGTTTCACATTGGCATAGAACCTATAATGTCCCTAGGCGTTATATAACAACTATATCTAGGCTAAAATTTGGACATGCTTGCTTTCCTGTTCATCTTGCAAGAATTCATGTGGTTGAGAGTAAAAACTGTGTGGAATGTGGAGTAGAAGGCGACCTAGATCATGTAATTTTTGGTTGTGCCAAAAATAATCTGGAATCCACCTTATTATATAATAATATAGTTCATATTACCGGTAAATCTCAATTTAACGTTTAACGTTTTATCTGCTCAAGCGACTCAAAATAGATTAATTTACGACTGCATAATCGATTTTTTGGCCAAATGTAATATTTTTCTTTAGTTGAAAAAAAAAATAATAATAATTATTTGCTTTAACTGCTTACCTTTGTTTTCTCTCCTTTATATGTTTAATCCTATTTACCGTGGCCTAGTTTTCCTGTGTATGTTTTATATTATAATGTCCTGATGGGCCCCTGGACGTGAAGCGTGTGACCCATGTTAATTTGTATGTATATATATATAAATTTTCTCTTCTTTTCACTAATTGTTGTATCGATTTCCAACTTTAAATTTATCTATTCTAGTCTATTCAATTGCAAATAATTCATAAACTTTTTACTGCTCCTAATGAGATTAAAAAAAACTTGTAACTGGCTGTATGGCAAACTGCCAAAGCCATAAATATATATATATATATATATATATATATATATATATATATATATATATATATATATATATATATATATATATCTAAATACAGGGTGTTTTGATTTATTTCGATTTTTATAAAAATGTAAGGTTTTAGAAAAAAATAAATATTTACGAATCTAAGAAGCAGTAACAAATTATTTCTTGGATCTTAATAACAGACTATTTAGAATACTTAAACAGATGCTTATTGCAACAAAGTTTCTTACAGGGTGGTCAAAATATGAGATTGTTCTATTAACAAATTCAAGCTGTAATAACTTACTTATTTTAAATGGAACACCCTGTATCTTACTAGTCTATCGCGTATAAAATTTACTTAGCTTTCAATTCTTATTAGGGTTTCCTATACCTATCTCCCTTCATTTTTTAAATATTTAAAGATTTCCTAATTTGTAAGCTTTAAAAATTAGAATTAAGTACCTATGTCGTGGTTATGTACAACACATCACCAACACCGCCAATATACTTAAATATCTTAGTCAAGATAGTTTCATTAATAAAATTCACATTTTTATCGTTTAATCACACAGAGTGTTCTTATTTTAAATGACATACTCGATATTCTATTCTTTATAATGGAAGATATTTAAAATCTCTACAATTCCACGTAAATATTCTCAATACATATGTTATTCTGTAAATATAAATTCCCATGTTATTCTGTAAATACCCATTTTTACATATTTTTGTACAATATGCTCGTTTTCGTCAAAGTAGCCATTGCATTTAATTGTTTGTAATTGCGATTCAAAGATTCAAACAAAAAGTGGTGTTCTTAAATTTACTTAATAACCGTTGGGTTAAGATATGGAAAATATTTATACGGAATGAAATATAATTTAAATATCTTCCAGAATACGGCATCTAATATAGGGTATGCAGTTTAATATAAACATATTATTCAATGTCACATGTAGGCCAAAATCAACTAAAATAATACAACACTCTGTGTGATTACATGATAACAATGAAAATTTTATTAATGACAGTATCTTGTCTAAGTATATTGCCGGTGTTAATGATGTGTTGTACATAAACACGACATAGGTACTTAATTCTAATTTTTAAAGCTTACAAATTAGGAAATCTTTAAATATTTAAAAAATGAAGGGAGATAGGTATAGGAAACCCTAATAAGAATTGAAAGCTAAGTAAATTTTCTACGCGATGGACTAGTAAGATAGAGTGTGTTCCATTTAAAATAAGTAAGTTATTACAGCTTGAATTTGTTAATAGAACAATCTAATATTTTGACCACCCTTTAAAAAGATAGGTATAGGAAACCCTAATAAGAATTGAAAGCTAAGTAAATTTTCTACGCGATAGACTAGTAAGATACAGGGTGTTCCATTTAAAATAAGTAAGTTATTACAGCTTGAATTTGTTAATAGAACAATCTAATATTTTGACCACCCTGTAAAAAGATAGGTATAGGAAACCCTAATAAGAATTGAAAGCTACGTATATTTTCTACGCGACAGACTAGTAAGATATAGGGTGTTCTATTTAAAATAAGTAAGTTATTACAGCTTGAATTTGTTAATAGAACAATCTAATATTTTGACCACCCTGTAAAAAGATAGGTATAGGAAACCCTAATACAAATTGAAAGCTAAGTAAATTTTCTACGCGATAGACTAGTAAGATACAGGGTGTTCCATTTAAAATAAGTAAGTTATTACAGCTTGAATTTGTTAATAGAACAATCTCATATTTTGACCACCCTGTAAAAAGATAGGTATAGGAAACCCTAATACAAATTGAAAGCTAAGTAAATTTTCTACGCGATAGACTAGTAAGATACAGGGTGTTCCATTTAAAATAAGTAAGTTATTACAGCTTGAATTTGTTAATAGAACAATCTCATATTTTGACCACCCTGTAAGAAATTTTGTTGCAATAAGCATCTGTTTAAGTATGCTAAATAGTCTATTATTAAGATCCAAGAAAGAATTTGTTACTGCTTCTTAGATTCGTAGATATTTATTTTTTCTAAAACCTTACATTTTTATAAAAATCGAAATAAATCAAAACACCCTGTATTTAGGTATAGGAAACCCTTATGAAAGTATAGCTTATTTTTTAAGGTCAATTTAATAATGTCATCAGATATAGGGCATTCCATAAGAAAAAATATAACTTTGATATACCACTCTTTTTTGGAACATCCTGTATAATTCACATTATTTTTAGGTTGTAGTATTAAAGGCCCTGTATATTTCTGTGAAGAAATTTTTTTAAAATATCAAGTGGTTTTCCGTACAGAGACCGAGGCGAATAAGATGAAGCACCCTGTATATTGACGGAATATAAATACCGAAACCTCACAAGTTACAATTTACAACTTTTTAGGAGAGCGAAAAAACTCCAATGCTTTGTACGTATTAGTATTATTGTTTATTTTTAGTATTCATTTAATTGTTACTTAAGAAAAACATACCAAAACATACTTTTCATGAATCTGGGGTTTCATTTGTCCATTGGCGTGCATACGGGTGATATTTCCCGTATGCGCCCCAATGGAGAATATAAAATTCTTTATTGTATGTCAAAACATGCGAAATAACTATCTCTTAAAACCTACTAGATCTCATTTGTATATCTCAACCTGATAAATCGTCAATTTGGAAGAAAAAATTCAACATCGAGTACCTCGGAAACGAAGCATTTGCGGACATATGCTTATAAAACAAACGGTCATTATTTTTTCATTTAGAATTACCCCTTAAAGTTTGTCGCACTTATTTAGAAACACCCTGTATAGATGAAGAAGGAAGAACGTGGCTAATTGTTAAAGTACCTAACTTTTTTTATTATCCAATAAGCGAATGAATCAAAAACAGAATGTTAAGAAAACATGAGGCTACAGTTGGGTTTTGATTTCAATATTTAATAAATGCTGGAATATTTCACAAGGTGTGGTAAACTTTGAGAAAAAAAAACACAGTTTGATTGGTACACCCGGTATACAATGACAATTTACCTGTCTACCGGCCGTGTGGGATGCGGGCCGCTAAAAAGAATACACCCACAGTATCTCCTACTGGTCGTAAGAGGCGAACGCAGGAGCAGCTGACCGCTGTCCTTACCCAACATTCCATCTCGTCCCATACCCATTTATTTACCAAGAACCTATCTCAGCCACACCCCGAGTGTCGGATGAGTCCTCTTGACCGTGTTTGAGTGGAAGAGGTCCTTTTTGCGCGGGGGGTGTGTGGCATATACATGTCGCGCACCCTACACACAAACTGCGTAACTTGCGCCTCTCCCCATTCACACACTCCTAATTTCCTCAGGGTAGCGGGTAGAGACTCGTCTATAAACCCAATAGGTGATAGTCCTACTTCAGGTATGCGACCCTGCAAACGCGAGCCTTGGTATATCTACTAAGTCCAAACAGTAGATACCATTGTCCTTTCCTACTAACCCTGTTTAAACAAATTTCCTTATTAGCACTCCCAACCAAAGGGGAAGGCAACGGGAAACCACCCCTTTATTTCACCCACGAAAGTTCATGATATGAGCAATAGCTGCGAGGCCTCGGATGATGAGCTTCGCGATCCGGATGGCACCCGGCGCATCTTCTCGTCCGGGGAGGAATGTGTGAAATCAGTTACCGGGCATGTAGACGTGACTCATCAGGCTTTACATGCGAAATGTGCTACTGGTGAAAAACAAAAACTTAATAACCGCAAACCATACAACATAGCTACATGGAATGTCCGTGGCCTTTTACAACCGGGCAAACAAGCTATTCTGGAGAAGGAACTGGAACGAACCAATATCTCTGTGGCCGGGCTCTCTGAACTTCACTTCCGTAACGAGGGGCACTACATAACTAATTTGGGACATTTCATGTGCTTTTCAGGCAACACTAACAAAAGTATCAATGGTGTTGGCTTTTGGGTTTCAAAATCTCTTTCTCCTTATATACTGGGATATCAAGCTATCAGTGATCGTATAATTTCCTTAAAACTAAATGGATCTCCCTCTATCGTCCATTTGATTCAGGTATATGCGCCTACCTCAACTGCTGATGATGATACAACTGAATCTTTTTTCAACGAACTGGAATCATATCTGCAAAATATCCCAAATAAAGAAATCGCTATCATCATGGGTGATTTAAACTCAAAAATCGGTGTTACTATGGATGACGAACATATACGAAATATTGTGGGTAGATATGGAATAGGTGAACGTAATTCAAGGGGAGACCGCCTTATCCAGTTCTGCGTTGACAATGACTTGACAATAATGAACTCTATGTATAAGCACCACCCCAGAAGATTGTACACTTGGATCTCACCTGGCGGACG
The DNA here is from genome assembly GCF_917563875.1 of Diabrotica virgifera virgifera. NCBI lineage: Eukaryota > Metazoa > Arthropoda > Insecta > Coleoptera > Chrysomelidae > Diabrotica > Diabrotica virgifera. The sequence goes on along the minus strand of NC_065450.1, from coordinate 76,259,012 downwards.
ACACCGAAATCAAATCGATTACATAATGATTAAACATCGCTGGAAAACATCTATTAGCCAATGTAAAACACGACCTAGCGCTGACTGCGGCTCTGACCACCAACTTCTTTTTGCAACGCTAAAGCAAAAATTCAAGGCATGTGCTAGGATCCGAAACAAGAGGATATCAAAAATAAAAGATACACAACAATTTAAAAGCCAATGTAATGAAAGATTCGAAAATATTTTACCAACTATCGCCACTCATGATTCCGAAAAGATTTGGTTATCTTTTAAAAATACCTTGATACAGACCTTGGCTGACTGCGAGGTACAGTCTAATGCCGTCTCAACCGGACCAAAAAAAGTGTGGATGTCTGCAGATACTTTTGACCTCGTTGAAGAACGTAGAAAACTTAAAATTGCTGGAATCGAGAACCCTCTCAGGAATTCCCAGTACCGACAGCTATCTAGAGCTATTCAGGCTGCTTGTAGACGAGACAAAAACAAGCATATAGAGAAAATCTGCAGAGAAATTCAACTACATGCCGACACAAATAACACCAAAGAACTCTTTGATAAAGTCAGACTACTCACACGTAAATTCAAACAGAAATCTTGGTCTATCAAAGATGATGAAGGTAATGTACAGACGGATTTGGACAAGGTTATTGATGTTTGGAGGGCGTATTGTAAGTCTTTATACGCCAATACGGACCAGATGCCGGCGGACACCCCGTTTGTACCTGACTGCCAGACCTCCACTTTCCATTCTCCTTCAACAGAGACACACCACACTAGTTTTGAATCTGAACCTGACATACTTTTTTCCGAGGTGGAATTCGCTTTAAAAATACTTAAGTTAAACAAAGCAGCAGGATATGATCTCATTACTGCAGACGTCTTGAAGCATCTTCCGGAATGTGGAGTGAAAATATTACATCGATTGTGTAATGAAATATGGCACACGGGCGTTTGGCCTGAGGATTGGAGAAAGACCATAATCATACCTCTTCATAAGAAAGGTTCAACAAATAATTGTAACAACTACAGGCTATTAGCTCTAATATCACACGCCAGTAAGGTGATCCTCTACATACTGCAACGGCGTCTAGAAAACTTCATAAGTTGGCAAATAGCACCTGAGCAGGCTGGATTTGTAAAGGGCAGAGGTACTAGAGAACAAATCATTAATGTAAGAAACATCATAGAAAAAGCCAGAGAATACCAGATCCCGATATTTATATGTTTCGTCGATTATACAAAGGCCTTTGATAATGTTAGATGGGACAAACTATGGAACATATTGACGACAATGGGTGTACCTAAACACTTGACTCACCTTATTAGCAAACTGTACCAAGATAACCTGGCATATATTCGAATGGACGGATACCTGTCTGACAAATGCACTTTGGAGAAGGGAGTACGCCAAGGATGCGTTTTATCTCCCTTATTATTTAACACCTATTCGGAGTTCATAATGCGCAGAGTCTTGGATGGTTGGGAGGGAGGAGTAAACCTAGGTGGTGTTAAGATATCTAACTTGCGTTTCGCAGACGACACTACACTTCTAGCCTCTACTCCAGAAGAAATTATTGAATTATTAAAAAAACTCGAGGAAGAAAGTGCTAAATTTGGACTCATGGTTAACTACAACAAAACCAAAATCATGGTTATTGATCGCCAACAACAGTTTCCTGAAACCCAAACTATTGCGGGATGCGAGGTAGTCTCATCTATGATATATCTTGGAGCTCTAGTTAACAACACAGGCAGTTGTGAACCCGAAATTAGAAGACGCATTCAACTAGCAAGAGCAGCAATAAGTGAACTAAACGGGGTCTGGCGTGATCGTCACATTACTATGACAAACAAAAAGAGACTCGTTTCAACTCTGGTCTTTTCCATATTTTACTATGCATGCGAGACATGGACAGTCAAAGAATCAGATAGACGACGTATAGACGCCTTTGAAATGTGGACATGGAGACGCCTGCTTCGAATTCCATGGACGGCTCGCCGTACAAATGTCTCGGTTCTGGATGAAATTAAACCGGATCAGCGTCTCTCCAGTACCGTTTACTCTAGAATTTTAAAGTTCTTTGGTCATATCCATCGGAGTGATCACAAAATGGAGCGGTTGGTGGTCCAAGGAAGGCCTCAGACTCAACGCCAACGCGGAAGATCTCCACAGCGATGGGCGGACATTACTAAAAAGCTTCTCAACAAACAGTATACTGAGGCAATACATGTAACTGATGACCGCGACCAGTGGAGAAATATTATCAATCAAACTGTCCGAGCTGCTGAAGCCCAATTATGAACCACAACACATCTACTAAGATGTTAATGACTATGATGATGAGCAACAATACCTATTATTACAGCGATATTGTTATATAATAGGTTTAGGAAATTCGAGTTATCAAAAATGGCCCATTTTGTGGGTTTTTTCTGATGCGCAGTGTATTTTGATAGTAGGTCAATTTCAACAATAAAAAACCTCTAATAAACAATTCAAGCACAATTTGACAAGGAACGACCCCAAAATAGTCGAGAATGGCCCTTTTCATAAAAAATTTATCATTTTTTCGGCTTTCTCTTTGCTGCCATACGTACACACGATGGCAGCATTTTAATTCGGTTAAGTAGTGAGACCTCACGGGGCTATGATGTGAAGACTTACATGTCCGAACAGCGCCCAGGATTATAACTGAACCCACTACAAGCACAAGCCGATTGCAGATCCTATCTTTCTACGCATACGCGATACGAATAAATTATTATAAGTTTGTGAATATGTACTTAAAACATTTAATTTCACCTAAAATACATAAAATTTTTAATAATTTTATATAATATAGGTAGGTATTTTTACCATTTATAAAAGAACTTATTATTTACATGAAATATATTGATTAATACTGACAACCGACAATTAACATTTATAAAAATATTCATTCATTAATTTTAAAGTAAAACTTTTAAATAGAAAGTTGTATTAAATTTAAAAAGTCACATTATTTGATATGCCACAAATAAGTCGAAACTATCACTCGAGAGTAAAATACTAATCTACAAGATCATCCTCAAACCCATTTGGTCTTACGGAATTGAACTCTCTGGGGTTGCAGTAAACCTTCCAATACCAAGATCCTACAAACTTTCCAGTCGAAAACCCTACGAACAATAGCCAATACCAAGATCCTACAAACTTTCCAGTCGAAAACCCTACGAACAATAGCCAATGCTCCATGGTACGTATCCAACCATACCATACACAATGATCTTGGTATTCCATCCATAAAAGAAGTCATTGACCTTCAAGCAAACAGAGCCAAAGAAAGAAATTCCACAAACGATTGTCAAATCATCAGAGAACTATACCAACCACGACTACCTACTAGACGTCTAAATAGAACCTGGTCCGAAGACCTTGGGGATTAGGTGAAGACTTGGACAACCGTTAATGGACGGTACCCGCTACAAGCCACATACCAGTCAACACATTTGCTAACTACTCCTGTAATACTGAGTAGATTGTAAATTTGCTGTAATAATTAAATAAAAAAAAATAGTTTTAAAATAAATAATGCAATTGTAAAAAACGGCCAGTTTGGACATTTTGCAGGCTGTTTTGCAACAACAAATTAACGAAATTAAACTTGCCATAGCCCAAATTGTGGCTTTTTTAATTTATTACAACTTTCTATTTAAAAGTTTTTTTTTTAATGGATTAATTAATATTTTTATAAATGTTAGTTGTCAGTATTAATCAATATTTCTTGTATATAATAAGTTGTTATTATAAATTGTAAAGATTTCAATATATTAACATTAGTCCTGTCGCCAGGGGGGGTACAACGGCCTCGTTAATTCAGATGGACTTACTCAAGTTTTTTTTATGTATTTTGACCCGTAGAACACGAATTTTTTGGGTAACAGTTGATCCGGATGTCGATAAGATTGTTATAGACCAAGAACTTGAGGAATCAAATAACAGCGATTTTTGGCAAAACAAAACAATATTTTGTATTTTTTGGGCCATTTTAAGTAAAAAATATTTCTACAAGTTTTTTCGTAGGATGCACAGTTTTCGAGATAAACGCGGTTGAACTTTAAAAAAATCGAAAAATTGCAATTTCTGAACCCGAATAACTTTTGATTAAAAAATAAAATAGCAAGTCTGCTTACCGCATTTGAAAGTTTAAGTCAAATTATATCGGTTTTGATTATTTGCATTGGTAAAAATTTATTTTTTTATTGTTTAACAAAGCTATAAACACGTAGGGTTTCCCGTGCTTTTACATGCGTTTTACCGCATGTAACGTAGAAATAGTCTTGATTGCACTAGTACCTATTCTACCTACTCGTTCGATTTTAAATGAGAAATCATAGAAACATCACTCACGCACTAGTTGTTTGTAGCTTTGTTTAACAATAACACAATAAATTTTTAGCAATGCAAATAATCAAAACCGACATAATTTGACTTGAACTTTCAAAGGCGCTAAGCAGAATTGCTATTTTATTTTTTAATCAAAAGTTATTCGGGTTTAAAAATTGCAGTTTTTCGATTTTTTGAAAGTTCAACCGCGTTTATCTCGAAAACTGTGCATCCTACTAAAAAACTTGTAGAAATATTTTTTGCTTAAAATGACCCAAAAAATACAAAATATTGTTTTGTTTTGCCAAAAATCGCTGTTATTTGATTCCTCAAGTTCTTGGTCTATAACAATCTTATCGACATCCGGATCAACTGTTACCCAAAAAATTCGTGTTCTACGGGTCAAAATACATAAAAAAAACTTGGGTAAGTCCATCTGAATTAACGAGGCCGTTGTACCCCCCCTGGCGACAGGACTACATGGCTTTTTACGAAGTTTCATATATAAAGATCTGCGACGATTATGACTGAAGGAGTTAATGTACCTACCTATATTATATAAAATTATTAAAATTTTGATGTATTTTAGGTGAAATTATATGTTTTAAGTACATATCCACAAAATTATAATAATCCATTTGATTTGGCCTCATTATATTAATTTTATTCTATACTAAATTTACATTCAAGATGCAGTAGAAATAAACAAACCAAGACACGTTAAATGCTACTAGGAGCGCTCCCGAATCGTAATTTACAATGTATAAACTTTGGAAATCATGATTTGGGATCTACAATGTATATACATTGTAAATTATGATTTGGGAGTGCTCCTATTAGTAGCATTTAACGTGTCTTGCGTTTGTTTATTTCTACTGCATCTTGATTGTAAATTTAGTATAAGTATATGGTCTATTTATTTGACCAGATCCTGTACTAAATTTTTCGGCTTTTCGTTAATTACTTGTCGATTTTAATAGTTAAAGAGTCGTCGTTAAACAGTCGTTGAATAGAGTCGTTTAGAAGCAATTAACAAGTGGCGGTAGTCAGATACACCTCGTAGACAAAAAAAACGCCGGTTCGGTTATTACAAAATAAGTTAACCCTAATTTATCCCACCTTCCTCACCTTAATGATGACTGAAGACTTCGAGACCTACCAGTTACATAAGGTAAAATTTTTTTGTATAATAACCCTACAGTCCATTTTGAATTTGTTTTTAACCAGCATTAGCCACTCCACTATTCGTACCGCGTATGCGTAGAAAGCTAGGCTCTGCAATCGGCTTGTGCTTGTCTTGTAGTCGGTTCGGTTATAATCCTTGACGCTGTGCGGACATGTAAGTGCTATGGAGGAATGTAGTCGGTGGCCGTGGCGCAGATGTGCACAATGGGCTAAAAGAGCTTTTAGTGACCTCTAAAAGCGGAGACTTTAACGCGAAGAGTGTTCTGTCTCTATAGCGGAAAGTGACCATGTTCCACATTATCGGATAACTTTTTTAAAAGTGCCATTTTAAGTTACTTTCTGCCCTTATACAATCGGTCTTTATGTGGCGTCAGCCATAAAATAACAATCATATTATCTATCCATTTTGCAGGAGACGTAAGTTTCCAGAAATATAATAATGCATTGGTTTCTAAAAGGTTTCTAAAGATTTTTATATATCTACGTCTCTGGGCAATGAAAATATAAAACAACGAATTTCTAAATTAAATTTAAAAAATTCTTTTATAATCTTTTTTTAAGTATCAAGAAGTTATTTGGAGTAAATCCTTTTGAAATAAATCACGTGCACTGCACATTTTACGCGAAATTGTTTGTTTGCCTAGCAATTTTACGTTTTTGAAGTTATACTTTTTTAGGCACGAGGGTGAATTTTTACATTCCCTGGCGCATGCGCACACCGACAGTATATTAGTCAATTATCGTTATATAGGTATGACAGTACAGGGTGTAACAAAAATACAGGTCATAAATTTAATCGCATATTCTGGGACCAAAAATAGTTCGATTGAACCTAACTTACCTTAGCAAGTTTTAACTAAATAGAAAACTATTTGAGATATTTTATTGAAAATGGACATATGGCATTGTTATGGCAGTAGTATCTTAAGAAAAAATTATAGTGAATTTTAGACACCCCACCCCATAAAAGTTTTATGGGGGTTTTGTTCCTTTAAACCCCCCCAAACTTTTGTGTACGTTCCAATTTAATTATTATTGTAGTACCATTAGTTAAACACAATGTTTTAAAAACTTTTTTGCTTCTTAGTACTTTTTCGAAAAGTCGAGTTTTATCGAGATATTTTGAATATTTGTCAAATCCACCACATATATTTGTATATGGTTAAGTACGATTATGGAGACTTAGTAATAATATGAAAATTTATTTATGATTTACATTTTTAGGTATATTTTGAACCATATTAAAAAACAAGCCACATCTCGATAAAAGTGCCTTATCGTAAAAATACAAAGAGGCAAAAAAGTTTTAAAAATACTGTGTTAACTAATGGTATCGCAGTAATAGTTTAATTGGAACTACACAAACATTTGGGGGGTTTAAAGGAACAAAACTCCCATAAAATTTTTATGTAACATATTAAAAAAGAAGCCGCAACTCGATAAAAACTGCCTGATTGAAAAAATACTAAGAGCCAAAAAAGTTTTAAAAATATTGAATTTAACTAATGGTACCACAATAATAATTTAATTGGAACGCACACAAAAGTTTGGGGAGGTTTAAGGGAACAAAATCCCCATAAAATTTTTATGGGGTGCACAAATTTCACTATAATTTTTCTTTAAGATGTTCCTGCCATAAGATTGCCACATGTCCATTTTCGTTAAAAAACCTCTAATAGTTTTCGATATATTTGTAAAAATCGATTTTCATTTTGTAACTTCAAAGGGCTGTAACTTTTTTATGTGCATATTAGTACTAAGGTAAGTTAGGTTCATTCCAACTATTTTTGTTCCCAGTATATTTGCACCCTGTATATTTAGTCGCTCAAACGTTATACGAAATCGTATTTGTGTTAAAATCATCTGTCAATAATTGTTGGAGATTATGGATCAACAAATGTTGTGTATATTAGTTTTTATTGTTGTGATGGCAGAGGAAAAAGCAAATTTATAATTGTAGTGACTTTTTAAATAGTTTTTAAAAGCGACAGGTACGTAATAATTGTAAATGTTTCAGTATCCTAATAAAAATTACATAGGTACCTACCTATTTGGAAAATTTAAAATGAACCTATCAAAATAGCATGTAATGCTTTGATTTACATAATTTGATTATCATCAAAATTTCTGTCAAGATTCACCTAATATATTGTTTTCTTACTCTATGTTTTGTTGTACGTATTTTAATATTTCAATATTTCAATATTCCAAAAAAATCAAAATAATTTGGTTAAATTCAGAACTGTCAAAAGTTTAGTTTAGTTTGTCGATCTTCCCACATGATGCATGTGTCTCCGTGGGTAGAAGTGTAAGATGAATGCATTCCAATACTAACTGCGCAAACATAAGCGGGTTCGAACCCCAATAGAAACTTTTATTTTTTTGTTTTTTTTTTATATATTTTATGATTGTAAGTATATTTCTTATGTAATTTTTTTTTTCAGAAAATACGTATTTAGTTAAAAAAATTTCCGACAATTATTGTTCAGAAATCATTTGTGGCATTTTTCAATGTGTTTTTATGTGTTTTATTCTTTTATTTTTTTAATTTTTGGTACTGTTTAATAAAATTTTTTGAAAAGTAGTAAGTATTAAAATTAGTTTAATATTTAAATAAAATATAAATAAACTGTTTAAAGTATATTAATTTCGTTGAAATCATATAATAGAAGTATAACTTCTTACGTGCGTTCGAAGTACATACACATTCTTTTTTGCTCAATATTAAAGAAAGTTCAATGTTAATTAACCCTGGTAAGCCGGTGCGGGGTGTAGCTGCACCCCAGACCTACTTTTTCTCACCTATCTTTTCTAATAATTTTTTTTATTTTTGTTAATTTTTTTATTCGTATTAAATTCAACTCTAAATGTCTTTCACCTATTACAGCATTTAACTTTGTGTTTACGTGTTTTTTTTGGAAAAGTGACTGTGGGGTGTAAATACACCCCGCACCGCCAGGGTAGGTATACGTTAGTTTATTAGAACACGGAGAAGACTATGATAATACACTTCTCCAAGAAATTAACGGACCCCCTTAAAAATTGGTCATTTTTAATGTCTCGAATTTCCTAAACCTGTTGTCCGATTTAATTGATTTTTTAACATGGTACAGCTTTATTCTTTAACAATATCGCTGTAATAATATTGTTGCTAGACAGGTAAATTGTCATTATATACCGGGTGTACCAATCAAACTGTGATTTTTTCTCAAAGTTCGCGACACACTGTGAATTACAGGGTGACATTTGGCACCCTTGTCTTGTTTTAACATTTAGCCTTGTTTTTCATCAATACAGGGTGTTTTTCAAGTCAAGTATGGCAAACTTTAAGGGGCGATTCTGCATGCAAAAATAATGACAGTTTGCTTTATAAACTTATGTCCGCAAATGCTTCGTTTCCGAGATAGGGGGTGTTGAAATTTTTCTTACAAACTGACGATTAATTTATTGCTCTAAAACCGGTTCAGATATGCAAATGAAATTTGGTGGGTTTTAAGAGGCAGTTATTGAGCATTTCTTGATCTACAATTAGTTTTGAATTACAATTAATTGTGATGAATTATACAATTGCTTCGTTGTTATTCTATTCTTAATGTGCATAGCCAATATTTTATACGATATGTTGAGCAGAGATACCTCGATCATTCTGACATTCAGCCACATTTCCTTTTTTGTAAATAAGGCATAGTATTGCTTCTGTCCATTTCTCAGGCAGTATTTCTTGTTCGAAACATAGTCTTTGTAGGAGACAAAAGTACTCGTAGTGTCTCATCTCTCGCAGAACACAGTCGAAGAATAGTCTTTGTAGAAGTACTCGCAGTGTCTCATCTCGTAATGATTTACAAGTACTTACTTGTAACTCGACTTAGAGAATTATTTAAAAAAAAAAAACACAAAGCAAAATCATGTGTACGTTTTGAAGCATTTGTCATCAGCTCTCCCTTATATTTTATAGCAAGCATTTAAAATAAAACGGGGAGTGCGACAGGGAGACACAATTTCTCCAAAATTGTTTACAACATTATTAGAGCATATGTTTAAGAACGTAAATGTGGGAGAAAAAGGAATTAATGTCAACGGAGAAATACTAGTCATTTGACATTCGCTGACGATATTGTTCTTTTTGCCGACAGCATCGATGATGCAGTATCGCAACTGCATGCGATGCACAAATCATGACAAATCTTGTGTAAAACGAAAATATTTTAGTAAATAGCATGCCTATTGAAGAAACCACCTCTTAAATAAGTACTTAGGGCACTACAATAAAACGTGCGAACTAAGCCGCCGCATAGGACTTACTTGGGTGGCATTTGGTAAGCTTAGCTTGCTGAACTGCCTTTCCTTAAGTCAGAACTGCCTATGTGTCTCAAAAGAAAAGTCGTTGATCAGTGTGTGTTGTCAGTACTTACATATGGTGCAGAAAGTTTAACAATAACCAAGAAAGTAAGAAATACACTTTGTGTTACCTCAAAGAGCCATGGAACTCTCAATGTAGGCATTTCTCGTAGGGCTCGAATTAAGAACAAGGAAATAAGACGAAGAACAGGAGTGACAGATGCCATAGAAATAATTATGACCCTAAAGTGGAACTGGGCTGGACACATAGCTCGAATGTCGGATAACAGATGGACACAGCGAATAATAGACTGGAGACCAAGACAAGAAGCATATTGGAGTAGAGTTCGACCATTAACAAGATGGTTTGATAAAATAAAACGGATCTACAAAAATTGGAGAATACATGGAAAAGACTGAGGGAGACCTATATCCAGCAGTGGATAGATCCAGGTTGAATGATGATGATAATGATGATGATGATCTCTTATATACTGTTGTGATCTGCTTCTTATTAATTTTATATTAATTATTATTTATTTGATTAATGATTTAATTGTCGCAAATCATACATAAAAATTTAATAAAAAATCTCAGGGTGCCTTATTAAAAAAAAACCAAATTATCTCACGTTATACTTATCTTCTCTCGTGGGTTCAGTATCTCTTAGTTGATCCTAATCGGGATAAAATAGGGAAAAGAAATAAAGCAAAATATTAAAATAAAAATACAGAATTGTCTTTTATTTATCAAAATCAATACTCTGAAATCTGAATGAAATTTTCACCACTTAAATTTATTATAGTTAAAAAAAAACAATTTATCGGTTTGTTCCCGATGACTTTGGTAAAACAAACTAAACAAAACAAATTTATGTATTCGCAAGATTACCTATATTTACTATTTACTTTTTGAAATATTGGAATTTTAATTCATTATGCTTTTTTACTCAAAAATTTAGTTTCCGAACATAAAAATCTCTTTCACATAAATTGACTGACCTTTTGCTTCACTCACTCTGATGTCTTCTCGTGACCCAAAATAGCTCTCCCTCGTTGACTATGTTAAAGGCTACTCATCAAAGCCCTCTCCTTTGTCCAGCTTCAAAACTATCAGCATACCAGCACCAATTCTCCAACAAGCCGGGCCTTCTTTTGACACGTACTCGATTCAAACAACACTCCAAAAATTCTCTGCTCTCCTTCTCATAATAATACAGAATCAAAGAGGTATTTCGTCTCAATTTGATCTGTCTCTCGTTCCACTTTTCAACACTATTCTCCACTATCAAACAGCCACTGGTATCTGCTAACTATCTATCCACTTAAACACGTCGAACCGCTCCTCATCGATGCCAAAAACATAATTACTTCTTTTTCAAATACTCTCAATCATCCAATCCATTTTTCCCCTTCCACATTCTAAGAATCAGAAACCTCGACTTTTTTCATTCGAACAAACAAAACAGTCACCCTCAAATTATTCCGATCATCCTAATTACTTTCTGAGAACCATACAATATTTACTCGTGTTGAAACAAAGATACTAAAATTCCAAACTTTCTCCATAAAACCACTTTTCTAGAAATTGATAATTACCTCTAAACTAAACAATCTTTTTCCATTTTAAATCTAAATACATCGTTATTTTCACTTTAATTATTCACAAAAGTCTTTAATGGTTCATCGGAAAGCTCATTAAAAGAGAAATCTACTTACATCCAAACTACATTCTAAGAAATATCTACAGCTCAATATACAGGGTGTATCAAATTTATGTGCCCGCGTTATTTAAAAAAAAATTTAATTTAATTTTCATTTTGCTTTTGATTGATAAATTGAAAACACGATAATACTTATTATAACATTCAAAAACCTGTAAGTTTTTTTCAGCTGTTTTTTTTCTTTACTGGCCTCAGAGGCGTAGCTACCGCCACATCAGCCGTATCAATTATACGGGGCCCCCGACATTCAGGGGGAACCATATTCTTCTGTAGAAGAGTTTCTATGAATAACTAAGAAAGTACAGTTACCCTTATGTACAAGTAACTAAAGTATTTTTATCTATATTTGGGTGTGATACGGAGAACTTATTAGTTCCTAAGGTTGTATTATGCAATTTGAAATTTATTTAAATTTTGCAATTTTAGTAAACTGTATTTGTTGTTGTCTTTTTCCTGCTCTTTGTACCAATAAAGTACATTTATTTCTATTCTATTCTAAACAAGCGTTTTTACTACTTTTGTTAAACATTTTTTTAGCACTATCCCTTATCAGTCGTGGAAAAAAGGGCCCCGCGACAAACTTTGATAGGGTGCCCCTGTGGAGTTATCTACGCCACTTACTGGCCTACTGACGTCAGTTTAGTAGATCATAGGGATGACTGTAAGATAATAATAATGATAAAATATCTTCTTACGAAACTTATTTCACACATCTTCACTTTCCCTAGTTCCTAGATAAACGCTAATTAGTATATTTGATCTACAAACTGTTCAAGATTCCCTCGAGATTAGGAATCTTTCAAATAAGTGAAGAGCATGTAAAACAAATGAATGTGAACGGATAGCATGTAAATGAGAGCCGTTTCTTTTTATTGTTGTCATTTAGTCCACTTTCCATGGTTTTTGTTGTTCTCGTTCTCTCGTAAATTAATTTGAAAAGTTTCTCAGCTCAGTTCGGGTGAATGTTTTTAGAGAGTATAAACGTTTCTTCTTTTTTGCCGATGCGAAGTAATAAACTGAACGAAAATAGTTTCATTGTTACTAATAACATTGTCTTAGATAAAATTCTTAGGATGGGAATGTCTTATTTCATTTTATTGACAAAGTTTCCTGTCCTGTGTTTTTATATCGAGGACAAGAAACTAATTCGGAGAACGCAATTGCCTAAATTGTATTGGAAAAGTAGGATCCCAATATATATGGTAATTCATTAGGTTTTTGAACCAGAAAATTTACATCCAACAAGGGGCCAATTAAGCTAATATAAAAGTAATCAAGTAAAAGTGCGTGTTTTGATTGTATTTTTATCAGATTGTGTTTGTAAAATTAAAAAATTATTGACTTGATTCGAAATAAAAATTTAAAAATCAAATTAGTTTTGTACGCTCCACTGTTCGTTCGAGACTATATCCTGTTTTTAAACCAGGAGGAGTAATTTTTACCGCGTCGTAAAGCTTGTTTGTTGTTGTAAAACCTGTTTTATTAAAGATTCCTAGAACACCCTAGATTTTCCAGAAAGTTCATTTAGTTGTATACTTTCAACTGCCTTCAATATTATTTTTCTACAACCACTATTCAAAGTGCACTTTTCTGCACGGTTTTATGTTAGCAAACTTGATATTTTCTCACAGTATAAGATATTTGACATTAGTGTGCAGAAAACGTGACGTTTCTGTGCCGCAAAGTGACGTTTCTGTGCCGCAAAGTTCTTTTCTGCACAGTTGACTACCTCATTCTGAGTAACGTTATATTCTGTTTACATCCGTGGACTACCGCATTCTGAGTAACGTTATATTCTGTTTACATCCGTGGTTAAACTTTAGACAAATATATAACCTATAAGACAATTAGCCATTCCAATGAACTGTCAAACATGGCCGGCGTAGGGCAAAACTGTCATGGCGTATCTAATGTTTACATTGGATATTGACATTTAATTTTTAAAGAATATCCTGTTTGGTTTTGTTTTTTGTTAATTGTGTAGCGTGTGTGTGTGTTTATGTTTTATTGGCACTGGTTTAAGCAACCAACTGGCCAGTCAATGTGTTTTGAATTCTCTCTTTTACAAAATATATGCTTAGTATCTAAATTTAAAACTATTAGTACTACTGTTTTTTTTTACTCTGTTTTTTTTATTATTTTTTTTATTATATTTTTTAACATATTTTTTATTACATTTTTTATTTTTTTTTATTTTTTTTTTATTTTTTTTTTAGTTTTTTTTTTTAGTTTTTTTTTTTTTTTTTTTTTTTGTATATTTTTTTATCGCGCTAAGACCTAAACCCGATTCAACCTCGCGGAGGTTTAGATCTTAGTAACTTTTTATTTTATTTAATTATTTTTTTTTTTTTTTATTTTTTTTTTCTTTTTTTCTCAGAGCTTTAATTTTAAACAATTAACATGGTTGTACAAAATTTTATAAACATCTAGATTGTTTGATTGTAAAAGGTATATAAGATTAAAAGGAAATTGTACATTAATTTGAACTAGATTGGCAAAAAAGTTTGATATTTCAATAAAATGTAAAGGACATTCTAATAGCATATGTTGTAGATCAGCTAGCTCTCCACATAAACATTCATCATTATCTACAAGTCCTATTTCTCTTTTGTAGACTGGAGTCAGACAGTGATTACTTCTTATTCGACAAATAGTTTTGATAAAGCCTTTGTTGGAAACTTGATTAAACCATGTCTTGATGGGAAGTGTAGGCTGGATTTTTTTGTAATAATTTCCTTTGTCTGAATTATTGTATTGTTCCTGCCATTTCGTCCGTTTGATAGATCTCATAATAGAAATTATGTCTCCCATAGGAAGTTGATAAGTATGCAGAGTGGATTCCTTCGTTGTTGCTTTTTTAGCCAGATCATCTACTATTTCGTTGTTTTTTATACCAATGTGTGCTTTTATCCAACACAATATTATATTTTTGCCCGATTTCAAAGCTTCACTGTTCATTGCTATGATGTCACTGATGATATAATTTTCTGCAAAATTATGTACATTGTATTTCAATGTCTTTACAATGCTTTGGCAGTCTGTAAATATAACATAATTGAGTTCTTTTTGATTAATACATATTTTGTATGCTTCTTTGATTGCAATGAGTTCAGCTGTGAAAATTGTCATTTTATCAGGTAATCTGTTGTTTATTTTTATACTTTTTTGTGGGTAATATATAGCATATCCAACTTTTCCTTCCATTTTTGAACCATCCGTATATAATTTCTGATAACTCCCCCAGTTTTTTTGTACACACTGAAGGTGGTCTATTTTAGTAAGGAAGTCTGTCGCACGAATATTACTTAAATGACAGTTAACTGGAGATAAATAATCTTCATAATTTAGCTTTCGAGACGAGCTTTGTTCAATTTGGTGTATGTCGCCAATGGAATTAGAAACGTTGAGGAAGCTTTCCACAACTAAAAGCAGTTTCTTTTTTTCCCAGTAATAATGAGTTAGGTATGAGGTGGTTAAATGAACAATTTTATTTAATAGCAGTTTATCGTTAACCGCTGTTTTAACTATAAATTTCTCACTTAGGTATTCCCTGCGTAATGAAAGTGGAGGTTCATTAAGCTCACATTCCATGACCAATATAGGTGTGCTACGAAGATAACCAGTGCATAACCTAAGTGCCTTATTTTTGATCCTCTCGATTTTTTGGAGTACAGAGTTTGATGCTGAGCCATAAAAAATAGATCCATAGTCTAAGATTGATCTTATCAAATTTCTGTATAGTAATATTGATATGTTTGGATCAGCTCCCCAGTTACTGACACTTACAGTCTTCATGATATTCATTGCATTTTCCATTCTTCGTAATATGTAATTTGTGTGTTCTTTCCAATTTAATTTGGAGTCTAAAAATACGCCAAGAAATTTTATTGAAGTTTTATAAGGAATACTAGTATTATCAAATTGTAGATGGCTTTGAGGAACATATCGTTTTTTAGTGAAGGTAACAATGGTTGATTTACTCTCTGATATTGTTAAGTTATTATCGGTAGCCCATTTTTTTATAATATTCAATGTCGATTTAAGGTAGTTATTACATCTATCTATTGACTTATTTTCTGCATATATCGCAACATCATCAGCGTACTGTAGGATTTTTATGTGTTGAGGAAGTTTAGTTTCTAAGTCAGCAGTATACAGTATATATAATATAGGACTTAGGATGCTACCCTGAGGTAGTCCCAAAGATGTGTATCGGGAGTTAGATTGATCTCCATTTAATCTAACGTGAACTGCTCGATTAATGTATAAGTTAATGATGTTCCATGTTACTATTTCGGGTATTCCTATTTCCAACATTTTCGCGTATAGTATGTGAAGATTAACGTTGTCGTAAGCCCCTTTTATATCTAAGAACAAAGCACTAACTGCTTTCTTATAAGTAAAGGAACTATAAATGTCTATTAAAAAGTGGCAGAGGCTATCTTGTGTGGATTTACCTTTTCTAAAACCAAACTGACTTCTTGGTAATAGGTCGTTCTTTTCTAGCCAAAATTCCAGACGGTTTTTAATAAGTCTCTCATATGTTTTTAGTATACAGGAAGCCAGACCGATTGGACGGTAAGAATCCCAATTCTTTGATGATTTTCCTGGTTTTAAAACCGGGATAATAGTGTAAACGTGCCAATCGTCAGGAATCTTTATGCGGCGCATCCAAATTTCATTATATATATTTAGTAGTGCAGCCTTACCAATTCTTGAAAGATTTGATAGCATCGAGTAATGGATATTATCGGCACCTGGTGCTGAATTTGAGTTTTTCTTCAACGCAAAGTTTAGTTCAGTGGCAGAAAATGGTTTGACTAGGAAACGGATTGGTTCTGGATAGTCGTACAGAGCATTTAGTTGTAAATCAGGAATTACTAATTCTGCAGACGGCGGTGTGATATTTTGATGGAACTCTTCTATCCACGAAGCTTCCGACAGAATAACAGGGACTTTGTTCTTTGTTTTTCTATTTTTTATTCGGTTAACTTTTGACCATACATCTTTAATAGGGACTGACCTATTTAGGGATCCGACATAATCTCTCCAGCTATTTCTTTTAGTTTGTTTAGTGATCTTCTTGACATGTGCATCATCTTTTTTATACTTAAGTAGGTTTTCATGGTTTGGATTTTCTTTGAATATACAAAAACTTTCCTGTCTTCTTCTGACTGCTTCTTCACATTCTAAATCCCACCAGTATTTTCCTCTGGAAGTCGGTTTTTTTATTTTAAATTTGGGGATGCAGTAGGATGCAGTTGTATTTATATTGTGCAAAATTTGTTCATAAGAATTTATATCTTTAAATTGAGAGAATACATCTTCCGAATACTGTTCATATAATTTCCAGTCGACATTCTTTAAATTCCACTTTTGTGAATATGGATTATATGTATGAGTTGGTTGATCCTCTAACTCTACTCTTATAGGTGTATGGTCTGAACCAAATAGGTCTTGAAGTGTTTTCCAAGTGATCAGGTGGTTTAAGTCAGGAGTACAAATGGTCAGGTCTATTGCCGATTTCGAGAAGTTCCTAAAGAAAGTAGGAGAGCCATCATTTTTGAATATTAAATTATTATCGTCTATACAGTCCATCAAGATTTTACCTTTCATATCTGTTTGGTTGTCTAGGCCCCAGGCAATGTGGTGAGCATTAAGGTCACCTCCTATTATAAATGGTCTTTCTATAGATGTTATGAAATTGTTCCATTGTTGTAACAATAACTTGGTTCCTGGGGGAACATACATAGATATAAATGTGACAGTATATGACTTAAACTTTATTTTTATTGCTACTTTATTGACGTTTATTAAATCTACTTTCATGGTGACTTCCTCGTAATATAGGTTTGAATTTATTAAAATTGCTGAGCCACCGCCAACAGTTACTGAAAAGCGGTCGTCTCTGACAATATTGTACCCGTGAAAGTTATAATACTTTTCTGGTTTAAATCTAGTTTCTGATAATAATGCGATATCAACTTTCTGGTCTTCTAATAGGTGGATAAGGTTTTCTCTATTAGAGTTAGCCGATCTACAATTCCATTGACAAATTACCAATCTATTCATTATTATATAAGAGAGAACTTAAAACTGATTGAATTGAATTTACTAGAACTGATTTTTCTGGAATTTCAAAATTTTTGTGATTTATATTAGAGATAATACTTGTAACTATATTTGATATTAATTCTGTTAATTCTTTTGATGGTTCATGTATTTTAGACCCTTGTTCTGGATTAAATGTAGATTGATACGAAGAAGAGGTGATAATACCACCAGGTCTGTTGGACATGGGGTTTAACTTTATTATTTTTTGATGTTCCATTGTTACTTGGTCTGGTGAGGAAGAGATAGGTCGTTTGTATTTTGGTGGTTTTATTATTGTATATCTATTTGAAACTGAAGGTAGAGCGAACTGATTGGAAGATGTTTGAGACGTGGACAATTGAGTAAAGGAATATGAAGAGGATGGTGCATTCATATTTGGAGTTTGATGAGAATTTATTGAGGAATTATTGGCTGCTATAGATGCATAAGTTATCTTAGGAAAGAGTTTAATTGTTTCCTTAAAAGATAAGCTGTTTTCAGACATATAATGTTTTATTTTCTTTTGGCGATCAAATTCTGGGCATATCTCCCATTCATTAGTGAAGTGTTCACCTTCACAGGATAGACATTTTTTGTTAAACGATGATAAAGAACAAGAATCGGAAAGGTGAGATTCATGACACTTAAAACAGCGAGGATTACTTTTACACTGCTTACTCATGTGCCCATACCTATAGCAGTGGTAACAGATAATTACCTTTTGCTGGTATTTTTCAACAGTGTGTAAGACATGATTAATTACTACATACTTTGGTATATTCTGGCATTTAAAAGACACAATAACTGATTTTGTTGGATTAAATATTACTTTGTCATCTGCTACTATTTTTCTTGTTATTCGTTTCACATACTCAACCGAGAATTTGCAATGGTGATCAAATTCCTTTATTCTATTTTTAAGATATTCTTCCGATATATCTGAATCTATATCCCTTACTACACCTAGTTTAAACAATTGAAATTTTGGAATGTATGCGGTCAGATTTTTTTGAATAAGGAATTTGGAAGTAACTAAAGCATTTGCGCTACTATAATTTTTAAATGAGACCCTAACTCGGTTGCGTCCGATTGAGTCAATTTTTTTTATATAATTGTCAATTTCTGGATGTAACGTAAATAGGATCTCGCCTATTTTAACAGCGTTTAATTTTCCTGTAAAATTTAAACTGGAGTTTTCAATGAAAATGTAAAAAGGTCCTAAATCAATTTTTTCGTATAAATAAACAGGCCTGGTTTTTTCTGGTTGATCTGAGTTTACTAAAGTATTTTGTTTTTCATTAATATTGTTAAGATTAATACTACTACTTATCTTATTTTGAGGCTGGTTGGGTAGAAATCCATTTAAATCTTGTAAATCACAGCTACTATCCATCGAATTCTCAATATCAGGCGGTTCGCCTCCACTAGATGACTCCATAGAGGAGTTTTCAAGTAACGTTTAACTTATGAACACTTTCAAAATGTAAACTAAATAAGGAAAAGTTTAACAAAACTAAACAAACTAAATTAGAACGGTATAAATCAAATAATCCGCCAAAAATTAATATTTTTCGGAGAGATTTCCAAATTTAAATTAACTTTGACAATTATTTTTGTTAATTGTGTAGCGAAATCTGCGAAATTGTGATGGCAAATTAAATATGAAGTGGTTTATCGCCTACAGAACTGAATTATCCCATAGTAGTTATCAGTTTGTGTCAATTTGTTTAAAAAGACCCTACTCCCAAGGCTTTACATTTTCATTAATTCCCCATGCAATACATTTAAATGAATTATTCAAACAAAGGCGAGAACAATGGATAAAAGCCATAAGGAGAACAGATCTAACAGAACTAAAATTAAAATAAAGTGGTAAGTTTAATGTAATTCAATTAACAAGGTTTTTAAATGTCTACAATAGTAATAAAGATGTACCTAATGATTCAAACTTTAATTATTAGGAAAGCCAGCCACTTTAGAGGACATAAATAATGAAGATTTGATTCAAAACCAAAACATGGGTTGCGAAAGCCAGACAATAAAAAGAAAAGGTGATCTACAATCCGGAGAGCTGATAAAAGAAGTAAATATAAAGAAAATAATGCTGAGACTTCTCTCGATGATGTAAGTGTAAGATATAGTTTATTACAATATGGTTAGGAGCAAAGCTCACAATGTTTTTGACTGCCTTAATGCATATACCTAGCCTAAACTGTCCTTAAATAGTAGGTAATATTAAAATGCTCTTGTGGTACTTTCCACATTTATATGATTTTTTTGTGGTATACAATATGAGTTTTTATTTATGTATTTGTTTTTAGGAACCAACACCAGATAGTTTAAATGTAGGGTAAGGAGTAACTGCTGGAACTCCAACACAAACGTGTTTGACTAGTGAAGATTTGGATAAACAACAGGAGTTACAGCTCCCGGAGCGAACCGTGTCCCGTGAGAGAAACCCTGTCTGTGTAAACATTAGGTGAGTGGTTCGCTCCGGGAGCTGTACTTTCATTTTCCAAAGAAATACTTAATGATCTATCAAATAGATGTAGCAAAGTAAAGTTATGTGATAATTCTTTAAAAGATGACAATAAAAAGTGTCTTTATTATAAAGGTTTAGAGTTCCCTATTTTAAATGTAGTTTTTAATAAAATCAAGCAACATATAACATATACCAACTAGTTCTATATCTGCTTTGGAACTATGTCAACAGTATTTGTTAAGATCAATTAAATTACAACTAAACCTTCCATTTAAAGATATTGCATATCGTTTTGGAATATTGAATAGCATCTGTTCTTCATATTTTAATACAGTCATTTCATTATTACATCAAAAATTAAAAACATTAATAATCTTGCCAGAACTAGAAGTAGCACAGAAAACAGTCCTTGTTTTAAAGAGGTTTTCAGGATAAAACATCAGAAATAATAATTGATCATTGAGAAACCATCAAACTATTTAACACAACAACAGTGCTGGTCAAATTATTATATTTATCTTTGTTATACGTTATACACAATTAATTATTTTTCTGATGTTCTTTAGTTACTAGTTTTATAAATATTTGTGTCATTTCAATAAAAATTACAGTGGAACGTCAATATTCCAGATTAATTGGGACCGGACCCCATACGGATTATCAAATTATCCGGATTATCAAAATTACCTTAAAAAAGTCCAGCATACACATTAAAGTACAACAAACGTTTTAAAATTTTATGTTTTCTCTTGTACAGTAAAGTGTCTAGAGGTGAAATTAATCAAAATTGTTTTTGATGTTTAAACACTGTATTGTAATTAATTTATAATAGCAGCATGTGTACAGTAAAACATCAGACACTATTCGGGCTTTTAAAAAAATGTTTAAAATATTTTTGAACTGCGGTAGAGGTTCCTTTTTAGTAGCGAAGTTTTTAATTTATTTTAAAAGAATCAGATATTTTTGCTAAATAAAAATCCGGATTATTGATGGTCCGGATTTTTGACGCCCGGATTATCGACGTTCTACTGTACTTTTATTCACAACATTTTACTTGTAAATTTACCCTGTGTGGATAGACACTTAAAAACAACATTTTTTTTTTGTAAGCATTTATTAACAATCAGAATTACATATTCTATGAGTTAATTTGATAACAAGTACAATAACTTATATCAATGTAGTATTGTACACTAAAATGGCATTATGAGGTACATCACCCAGCGGTTTCACCTCAGTTTCAGCGAAGATGAAGCCAAACAACATAATCAAAAAATATAACTTATTTTACTTATTAGTTGATTTTTTTGCTCTCAAGTGTAGTAGTACTTAGTAGTAATAATTAATTTTGCCAATTTGGTAAAATTGACAAAAAAATAATTACTAATTAGTTAATAGTTACTAAATAGTTAGTAATTTTGGCAAAATTGGCCAAAAACAAAAAAATTACCTACTAAAATCACTAGCCAGTTGTGTCTGAGTTTAGCGAACCAACTATAAGACTATCTGCACAATGTAATTGTCACATTTTGAAATGTGTATTTGAATGTTATGAACATATCGATGGTTAAGAGCACAGATATAGTATGTCCACTTTTTGCTGATTTTAAGATAACATTATAAAAATATTCAGTAGGGTAGTAGGGTCATATGAATGTTTTGCATAATTATTGTAAGTCCAGAATGATTGTAAATGGGTTAAACGGCCTTGCCAAAATATAGTATTTCCCATTTGTACTAAAAACCGACTTGCACAGATATTTTATGTCCGTTTGGAAGTGCACAAACATAGTATGTTTTGGGACATACAATATCAGTGCTCACACGATCAAACTTATCACGAGTGTAAATACTGTTTGTCCGGCCATGCAGTAACATACCTTATGTTGTATGTCCATACACATTTTCAAAAAATATATTTTTTAACCCAATAATACATAATATTTTAAAAAATATTTTCATTAAGATAATAATGATACCCGAACTTATTACTCAAACATTATGATATATCGGTATATCAGCAGTATCAAACAAAAAGTAACGCGAACACTTCAAAACGTTCTCCTCAACAATTAAGATATTTGGACATACTATATCTGCGCTCTTAACCATCAATATTGTAGTATAGTTAATATTTGTATCCCGAGTTATGGGTGCTCATGGGAGCACCCTAATTCTTTCTACATACAATGATTTTTTCTGGTAACAATATATGACTTTCTGTTAAGTGAAGCCTTCTTTTTAGTTTTCCTTAGTTTACAGTAGGAATTTAAGCTTTACATTATGTATCTTCCACGGAAGAGTCAGTATAAATGTAAAGTAAATATAAATATAAATTTTTTCTGCTAGTAACTTTCGTAAAATCCACAATTTATGCTTAGAGGTTACTTTCCTTCTATGGATGTCAACTATAATTTCAGTGATTTTTTTAATAAGCTTGTCTGTATCTTCAGTAAAGCATTTCCTTTAATTACAATTAAGCCAAATCATCATAAACCCTGGGCTAACAAAGGTATCCCCACATCAGCCAAGAATATATGTTCACTACTGTACATCAAGAAATTTACTACCAACGTCTCTGTTACTGAATATATCACCAAGTACAGGGCAACGGGCAACCTATTTAAAACTTAAAAAATCAGCTAAAAAATTATACTATCAAAATCATCAGAAAAGCTCTAAAAGTGTTGCAAAATAAATTTGGTCCATAATAAACAATCTTCTTCGAAATCAAACTCACACACAAACATTTTCCCTTCCAGACCATGAATACTTTCTTAATGTAAGTAAAACTATAACATAAACTATTTTGTCACAAGAGATCCATTGTGTTAAGATCCGATTTCCTATCTCCCTAATTCAAGAAAGGTCTCAAATTCATTCTTTATAAGACTAGTTGATAAATCTGAACTGATCCAAACAATCAATAGTATCAAAAGCAAATCTTCCTATAGTACTGATGGACTATCCATAAAAAATTTCTCAAATCTCCCATAAAATGTGTTGGGAGTCCTCATCCTACTAATGATTCTTTTAAGGGGCTATCCTAGTGTAAAAGAACAAAATTCACATACTTTTTTTGGGAATATCTAAAGTAAAAAGTACTGTACCAATTGTTTTGAAAATTTGCATGAGCATTTATTATAACAAGAAGTACATGTAAAACAATTTTCATAAAAAAATATTGAAAATTAAACGATTTATGCGCCATCTACTGGCACGGTGAAAATAAAAAAAAATGGCTCCACTGCCACTGCTGCAGTGATTGGGACTAATAGAGATCCTGAAACATAAAATTGCAAAGTGATTATTGAAATATAAGTTATTTCCTATACCATCAATTAGGATTTTTGAAAAGTATTAAAATTTGGAAAAATGAAATTTTTCTTTAAAATTAGCTAGAACATTTTCAGTTTCAGATACCGTCAAATTGACATTTTTTATCCGATTAAAAAAACCCCTAGTTGATGGTATAGAAAATAACCTATATTTCAATAATAACTTTGAAATTTTATGTTTCAGGATCTCTATTAGTCCCAATCACTGCAGCAGTGGAGCTGTTTTTATTTTCACGGTGCCAGTAGATGGCGAATAAATCGTTTAATTTTCAATATTTTTTTATGAAAATTGTTTCACGTATACTTCTTTTTATAACAAATTCTAAATGCTCATGCAAATTTTCAAAATAATTGGTACAGTACTTTTTATTTTAGAAATTCCCATAAAAGTATATGAATTTCGTACTTTTACACTAGGATAGCCCCTTAAGAAAGGTAAATTTCCAGAGCTGCTTAAAGACAGCCATCATTATTCCTCTTCATAAGGGTGAAAAATCTAATGCCTACAATTATATACCTATTACATTACTACTGGTACTCTCCAATCGAACTCATAATACACAAGTATAAAAACTTGTTGCTGGTATGAGCACATGGTGTAAATGTTAGGATATAAAAACCTTCAATATGATTATGAGCATTAGGCTCTTTATATCCTAACATTTTTTTGTTATTGTTTTAGTTTTTTGTGTTTATTCTTTTTTTATGACTCTTTGTAAGTTTTGTGTATAAATTGTACAATTTTCCATGACAATAAAGCATATTTCTATTCTAAGTTGTCTATTTGTTAAACCAAAGCATTGATTATTACAGTCGGAAAAATGAAAGAATACCCATGAACGATCACATCAATCACTTATTTTGTATTTGCGGTCTTTCTTTTATAGATAACAAACGTTTGTTATAAAAAAGACAGCAAATACAAAATCAGTGATTGATGTGATCGTTCATGGCTATTCTTTAATTTTTCCAACTGCACTACAAAATATTAATATGTATAATCAATTAAATAATAATATTAATCTCACAAACAACCGATAGAAGTTGTCAAACAAATAAAATATTTGGAAATCATTCTTGATAATTTATTAACATAAAAAATAATTTATTAATTACAGTTGTTAAGTTATTTAATGGAAATTAAGGTAATAATAATAATAATTTTTATTCGACATAAATATCACAATATACATAAAATAATACATTATTAAATCTTCATGAGACTAAAAACATATCAAAGTCTATATAGTATGGTATAGTTAGACCCAAACCCAGACATCCAAAATGAAAGTTATCCTCCAACACCAAATTGTTCTATATGGTCCACATAATGTTCAGAAAAAAGTCACACCATTTTGAGCGTCGGGTTTGGGGGGGGGGGGAGAGGGGGGGAGAAATCTGCAAATTCGTAGTTTTTTACGTTTTTCGTCAATATTTCTAAAACTAAGCTGTTTAGCATGAACAACCTTCTACACAAAATTGTTCTACATTAAATTTGAAATAAAAAAGGTCCGATGCAAATTAAGGGTTGTCACTCCCGAAGGTACTTTTTAAAAAGGCCCTTTTTAAAAGTTACAACGAACAAACTAACAGCACTTTATTTAATATAAATTATAACTGAACTGAAAATGAATTTTACAAGTATTTATACATAATTAATTGATGAGGTATATATTGTAGAAATGTTGAAACTGCTGATCGGCTGGACTATTGGACTGCAATACCGCTGACATCTGGGGTTATCGCACTGTAATTTCTCCATCCCCTGGGGAAGTTTTGTGAGGGATGAACAAAACTGAATGCACAGCATCTGGGATTTCTGGCCTCTGGTCAGTAGGGTCTTCTATTGTGGTTGGAGGCTGGTCCTCTTTTTCTCTTTTCCATTTCCTTAACTTGAGGTAACCAAAAATTAGGATAATTGTAACCAGGATATATATGGGTGGTGTCCACAAATGGCTTTGGTCCGTATTTGTAGGAAGGATGGACTGGAATCTTTCTTCTTCTTGTGTTAACTTATGAAGTTCGTCTAAGGGGATTCTGTCTAATTTTAAGGGTTTGACTATTGGATGCCCTTCTGGAAGTGTAGTTATCTTGATTTTTGGTAATGTTAGTGGTTCCTCTTTGACTGTTGTTTTGGAGTTGAGGTATACTTCATTATTGGTCCTTACTTCGCATCCTGGAGGTAGTTCTATCAGATAAGTTCCTTCGAGTACTTCTATTTCGGTTGTGCCGCAATGGGTGGATACTTTGGTAGCTTTTGGGAAAACAGCGACGTAGTGTGCATCTGATATCTTCTGTATGATCGTTCTGGTCACAGTAACGGGAACGCTTTGGCATTGGGCGGCATCATTGACTAACTGAAGGATTTGGATGATGCAGTCATCAGTCTGTTTACTTTCTTGTGGGAATTTCTCTGGGCAGATGAATATTTTGGATTCGCTTCGTTTACATGGTAGATCCATATATAGGAAAGTGTCTGAGTTATAGGCTAGATATGGACCAGGAGGAATGATTATTGTACGATTGGTAGTTGGGAGTGAGTACAAATGGAAATAGGTAAACGAACTGGAATGAAGAATAGGAAAATGTAAAATGAAAACAAGGGTGTGGTTCGTGTAGTAGCCATCAATGTCTACAATGTCATAATATTTGGATAGGTCTTCCTCTTGAATATAGGGAATCTGTGATGCAGGATGATGTTCAAGCATTTTCTGTACTGTCCATTCTATTTCTTCTGGTTTGATGAGACCATTATGTAAAGTTTTGATCCTTGCGAACGTCACTGCTGTTTGTAGATCGTCAAGTATCTGTATAATTGTTTGCAAGTTCAGGTTTATCTGATCTAAGATGTTTCGGACTTGCATATAATGACTAAAATTGAAAACAAATTGGTTCAATTCTGTTTTTATTTTGTTGGTCTCTTCGGCTATAATTTCTTGGTTGTGAGTTAATAGTGAAATAGTATTGTTGTAATTAGTCATTATTCTCTTGTTTAGGCTCAGTTGGCTGTTGATATTTTTAATGATGTTCTGTTGGCTATTTTCGAGTGATTTAATGGCAGCATTGTATCTCTCGGCATCGTCTTGATCTAAGTTACCAGAGATAGATTTTATTATGCTTCCTAATCCATTTATAAGTCCTCTTCTGCTTCTTGATGCTGGATATATTGTTTGGAGTTTATCTCTTGCAGTTTGGAGTAGGTACTGTATTGCTTTATCAAGATTTTGTAGGCTGTCAAAATATGGTTGACTAAGTCCATCTTCTATTGCTCTGCTGATTGTAACGTATTGAGATTCTATGGAGCTGATTTCTTCTGCGATGGGTTCTAGATGAAAATAGTGGATGAAATCGTGAGTGCTGGTTTGAATTCTGGCTTCTCCAATTTTAACGGGGAGGATCCCTGGATTGTCCTTCAGGTTTTGGATTTGAACTTGTTGGGCTGCTACTAAGGTACATCTGTAAAGTATTTTTACCATTAGTCTTTGGCTGATGTTTGATATTCTTTTTGTGTATTGTTGTATCTTGGGTGTCGACAGTAACTGTATTGTTATTTTTCACAATTCTGGAAGAAAATCTTGGAAGTAGTTTGTTTCTCTTCAGTGTTTCTCTTGTGTATACTTTGGTCACAGTATAAAGAGGTTCCATTTGGTGCTCGGCTTGTAGGTTATCGGTGTTTCTCTTTTTTCATTTAATTTATCAATATTTTTCTGCTTTGCTTCTTGTAGTTTTTTGTTTATTTCTTTGTAGATTTCTTTTGTTTTTAATCTGTGATTCTGTGTATAGTTATTTATTAAGGTTCTGCTAATATCAATATCAAATGGATCTTGAGGATCTATATGACCGTTGAGAATTTCTATTGGTTTTTGTTTGGTTGATGAATGGATAGAGTTGTTGTATCCCAGAATAGCATATAACATCTGCTCTTTTATATTGAGATTTTTTCTTTTTTCTCTAAGTATTCGTAGATGTTCTAATATGGTGGAGTGGAAGCGTTCTATCATTCCATTTGACTGTGGGTTATCTGGCGTTGTGTAGTGGATGGAAATTTTGTGTGTATCAACAAATTCCTGGATAAGGCCGTTCTTGAATTCTGTCCCACTATCTGCGATTATCATATGTGGAAGTCCATGATGGGTGACAAAAAGCATGAAGGCGTTGAGCACATTGATTGCGTTTGATCCTTCTATTGGGTATGCTTGTCCATATTTCGAAAATGCATCAATGATTGTCAGAAACTTCTGTCCGGCAGCTTGAAATGTGTCTATGTGGATGATTTCGAGTGGTTTCGTTGGAGTTGGAGTTACCATAAATTTCGGCTTAACTGGATTTCTGTCGTATTTATTGGTTTGGCAGGTATCACAAATATTGATGACTTCTTCTATGCCTTTCTTCAGTGTTGGCCAGTAGTAGCGTTTTCTTATTTGAGCTTCGGTTTCGTTGATTCCTCTGTGGTTGGTCTTTCCTTGGTGGTAGTTTTCTATAATTTCCTTTTGCCTCTCTTCGCTGTTTACGTCTTCTAAGAATATGTTGCATTTGACAAGATCGAATGCGGAGTTTTTGAAAGTTTCACGTAGAATATTGCACATGGATTCATAAAGTTTATCGTCTTCGAACAGAATAGCGTATTTCTTCTTTGGGTCTACGTAGTTCTTGAAAAATTGAAAAATGTCGTTATGAAGATCGTTTCTTCCAAGTTGAACGTGCATTCTCTTCTTTGTTATAAAACATTGCTCTGTAACTGGTTTGGCTGGATTGTAGTTTACTAACTTCAAAATTATCTGGTTGTTGTAGCAGTTAAGTGGTTTCTCGCTGATTGGAATTCCCATTATCGGATTCTCTGCTGTAGAGTGTTTGCTGACATCTGAATCGTTGTCTTCTTGTTGATAAAGGGAGCTTGATGGCTGATCTTTTGAATTTTTCTCGTCCTGTGTGCTGTCTTCTTGTAGGAGTTCGTCTATTATTTTCATTTCTTCGGGAGTTAACGATGTTGTTTGATGTTTTTCTATTACTTTGTCCAAGTCTCCTATAGGGGTTGCTGGATTATGATTTTGTTGAAAGTCTTGAGGTCGGTCTGCTAGAAATTCTTCTAAGTCGGATAAAGAGCTGGGATGGTTGATCATGGATACATCGTCATCGTCTTTCTTCGAGAGAAGTTCGATTATTTCTTCCATGTGTTTGTCAAGGCTGTTTACTTCTTTTGTGTGGATTTCGACGCGGGATAAGGCGTCTGCATTCGTATTTGATTTGCCTTTCTTGTATATGACTTCGTAGTCGAATTCTTCTAACTTCAGTCTCCATCTGACAAGTTTTGAGTTTGGATCCTTAAGGGAGAATAGCCATTGTAGTGGTCGATGGTCGGATAAAATTTTGAATTTTCGTCCAAAAAGATAGGGGCGGAAGTATTTAGTGGCCCAGACGAGTGCTAGCATTTCTTTTTCAATAGTTGAATATTTCAGTTCTGTTTCGTTTAAGGTTCTGGATGCATAGGCGATGGGTTTGTCCTTTCCTATTGGACCTTGGGACAGGATGGCTCCTATGGCGAAGTTACTAGCATCTGTGGTCAGGTTGAATGGCTTGGTGAAATCGGGATATTGTAGAAGTGGTTCGTTAACCAATAATCCTTTGCATGATTTGATACAATTCAGGAACTCTTCTGTGTGTTCAATTTTTGCATCCTTTTTGAGGCATGTTGTAAGTGGTTTCGTAATTTTTGCAAAATCCTTGATAAATTTTCTGTAGTAACCAAGTAGTCCTAAAAATCCTCGGATTTGCTTAGCTGTTTTTGGTATCGGATAATCTATGATTGCTTTGATCTTATTCGGATTTGGTTTTATTCCTTCGCAGGTTACGACATGGCCTAGAAAATCGACTTCCTTTTTGAGGAACTCGCATTTGTCTACTTGTATTTTGAATTTTGTTTCTCGTAGTCTTTCGAAAATCTTCTTCAGGTTTACCATATGTTCCTGGAGGGAGGTAGAAAAAACAATAATGTCATCCATGTAAACCAGACATATTTCTCCTGTGAGTCCTTTTAATACGTTGTCCATCACTCTTTGAAATGTTGAGGGTGCGTTTTTGAGTCCAAATGGCATTCTTAGGTATTCGTAATGGCCATTTTCTACATTGAACGCCGTTTTCTGAATATCTTCTTCGGCCATTTCAATTTGGTGGAATCCGCTGGCAAGATCTAGAGTGGAAAAGTATTGGCAGCGTCCAAGTTTGTCCAAAATATCTGTTATGTTCGGGATCGGATATCTGTCATCGATGGTCTTCTCATTTACTTTTCTGTAGTCAACAACTATTCGCCATTTGATCCTTCCTGAAGCATCTGGCTTTTTGGCCACGACCCAGATAGGACTGGACCAGGGTGATTGACTCGGTCTGATGATTTTCTGATCTAGCATTGAAGTGATTTGCTTACGTACTTCTTCCTTGTGGATGTGAGGATACCGATATGACTTGGTATAAACTGGAACTTCGTCTGTAGTTCTTATGTGGTGCTTTATCTGGTTAGTGAATGTTAATGGATCGTCGGGATTGTGAAATATATCGGCAAATTTCCTGCATAGTCGTCTTATGTGTAGTTCTTCCTCGGGATTCATATGATCAGTTCTCAGGAGAGGATCAACATCTATAGAACTGTTATTTTCCATGGGCAGAATATCTGTTGTGTATATATGGTGTTCTTGAAGATCTATTGGATGGCTTTTGATTGGCTCGGTTAGTGCTACTTGGATGTATTCATCAGTATTATTGATTAATTCGGTCCAGGCTAGTTGATTGCATGCGACGCTTAGAGTTTCTCGTAGGATAGCACCTTCGACTTCTTGTCTTGGTATGATGATTGTACCTGAAGTTTCCTTCACCGGCAATCTGACTTGGGTAATTGTTTGGGGCTCTAACTGGACGGAGTAGAATTGTGATTTATTCGTCACATAGTAATTTATAGGGAGGATGGAATGCTCTGTAGTGAGTGTGGCTTCGGGAAAATTAAGATTTGCTTTTAGAAGTTTAAGATTATCAAGGCCAATGAGTCCATCAAAGGTTTTATGGAATTTAAAAAGATAAAATTTTAGGCTTTTATTAGAGTTAAATTCGGGAAAAATTGGAATTTCTACGCAATAATCTTGCGAATGATTTTGAAAAATGGAAGTTACTACAAATGGTTCATATTTAATATCATTTTTGTAAAATTTATGGGCTATGTCGGGATTAAGAAAAGATTTAGTGGCTCCTGTGTCAATTAGAAGTTTTAGGGGAGGATTTTGAATTTTGATATATGGGAGCTCTCTTTTCTCGGCATAGGAATGTAATTCTATTACGTTTCTTGATTTTTCTCTAGAAGTTGAGGAAAATTTTGACTATCGTCTGTAAATTCTTCATAATCGTACCCTTCTTGTTCACAATAAGGGTAGTCTTGGTAATTATCGCCGTAAGCGGCTTCATCATAATTGTTTTCTTCCTGTTCTACATTATACAGCTCCTCTACTGTAAATCTTGGGCTAGCTGTTTGTTGAAAACGGAAATTCCTTTGGGTAGGGGGTCGAGTAATAGATCGATCGACACTCATTGGTGTTGGTCTATATGACTGAGATGGGGCTGGTTTATGAGAATTATTTAAATTTGGTCTAGAATGTTGTTGAAATGGAGTGATCTGTTGATTTTGTGGAAATCTGTGAGTTTGTGTTGGCCATCTTGGAGTATTATTTATAAATGGTTGTTGTTGAAAAGGCCCTTGATTTTGCCTAGGGAATGGCTGTTGCTGTTGCCATTGGGGCTTTGGCAACTGAGGTTGCCAGCGTGGAGGTTGAGTAGAATTTTGTCTCTGCGTATGTGGAGTGGCAGAAAATTTACTGGAGTTTGGTAAAGAATAGTTTTGCGATTTTTGCAAATATCGGATATTGTTTTCTTCTTGGATGTATTGAATAGCTAAAGCGAGGTTTGTTGGTCTCATGGATCGAATTGTCGATCCTAAAGGCTCTCTTAGTCCGGCTAAGAATGTAGTTAACGCTTGTTGCTGGAAAAATTCCTTTTTACTTTTCTTTACTTCTTCATTGTCATTATGAAGTTCAATATGATTAGAAATGGTATTTAGAAGAGACATAACTTTTTCATGAAATTGATGAGGGTTCTCATTTGGTCCCTGACGAAGATTAACTAGATCTCTAGTTAAAGAATTTTCATTTCGCTGGTCTGCGAAATTTTGAATAAGGGCTGTTCGTATTGACGGCCAGTCTTTACAGCCGTAAACGGAAATAATTTCTCTGGCTCTTCCTTTAATTTTATTCATGATTCCTCTAGAGAGCATAATATTTTGGAAATTTTCTGGGTTAGCATGGTCCCAAAAATGGGCTAAGAGCATTGTAATGACATCGATAAAATTATGGAGTTCGTTCGGATTGCCATCGTATTCTGGTACGATGGAAAGGTCTTTATTGACATCAAAAGTGGGGGCCATAATGGAATTAGTAGTTTCAGATGCTGGAGTTATAATTATGGAGGGTATTTCAAAAGAAGTGGTGGGTATTTTATTATCAGCTAATGGAGAACTAGATTCTGTGTTTAATTCAAAAATTGTTGAAAGAGAATCACTTATTCTAAGAGATGATACTTGTGAAATTATATTAGAATTAGAAATAAGGTGAAATTTGCTTACAGGTATAAGATGATGCTTCGGTGCATTCCTTCTCGGTACACTTTTCTTTTCTTCTTTTAGCTTCTTTTCAGCTTTCTTCATAAATGTTGAACTCCTGGATGGAACTGCCTTAGTTCTTCCTGGAATCTGGTTCGGTAGCGGGTAAACGTTTGGGAACGACGAGGATCTTCCTGGAGACTCTCCCACTATCGTACTGCCTGCGCCAATTAAGGGTTGTCACTCCCAAAGGTACTTTTTAAAAAGGCCCTTTTTAAAAGTTACAACGAACAAACTAACAGCACTTTATTTAATATAAATTATAACTGAACTGAAAATGAATTTTACAAGTATTTATACATAATTAATTGATGAGGTATATATTGTAGAAATGTTGAAACTGCTGATCGGCTGGACTATTGGACTGCAATACCGCTGACATCTGGGGTTATCGCACTGTAATTTGCATAACCCTTCTAAAATGAATGGTTCCAAAGTTACGGAGGTAGTATTGTATAATTGGTCTAAAAAAAGGCCTAACCCAGACATCCAAAGTAAAAGTTTTTCTTCAACACCAAATTGCTCTATATGGTCCACATATTGTTCAGTAAAAAGTTACACCATTTTGAGCGTCCGGTTTGGGGGGGGGGGAGATGGGGGAGAAGTCGGTAAATTAGTAGTTTTTTTACGTTTTTCGTCAATATTTCTAAAACTATGCATTAGCGTAAGGAATGTTCTATAGAAAAATGTTCTACATAAAATTTAAAACAAAAAAGGTTCTATACATAATTGTTATAAAATCAACGGTTCCAGAATTACGGAGGGTGAAAACTGGAGGTTTTCGATACTTTTTATATTTACCGATTTCTCCCCCCTCTCCCCCCCAAACCCGACGCTCAAAATGGTGTGACTTTTTTCTGTACATTATGTGGACCATATAGAACAATTTGGTGTTGAAGGATAACTTTCACTTTGGATGTCTGGGTTTTTGGTATAGTTATATCATAAATATTGCCCAAAAAATATAAAAAGTATCGAAAACCTTGACTTTTCACCCTCCGTAACTCTGGAACCGTTGATTTTATAACAATTATGTATAGAACATTTTTTGTTTTAAATTTCATGTAGAACATTTTTGTACATAACATAGTTTACCCTAAAGCATAGTTTTAGAAATATTGACGGAAAACTTAAAAAAAACTACTAATTGACCGGCTTCTCTCCCATCTCCCTCCCAAACCGGACGCTCAAAATGGTGTAACTTTTTACTGAACAATATGTGAACCATATAGAACAATTTGGTGTAAAAGGAAAACTTTTACTTTGGATGTTTATGCTAAGCCTTTTTTGGACCAGTTATACTATACTACCTCCGTAACTTTGGAACCATTCATTTTAGAAAGATTATGCATAGGGCCTTTTTTATTTAAAATCTAATGTAGAACAATTTTGTATAGAAGGTTGTTCATGCTAAACCGCATAGTTTTAGAAATATTGGCGAAAAACTTAAAAAACTACGAATTTACCGATTTCTCCCCCCTCTCCCCCCCCAAACCCGACGCTCAAAATGGTGTGACTTTTTTCTGGACATTGTATGAACCATATAGAACAATTTGGTGTTGAAGGATAACTTTCACTTTGGATGTCTGGGTTATGCCATCTTTTGGATCAACTATACTATACTAATAGTTAAAAAGAATAAACATAGGAAGCCACAAGGAAATAAATCTGCACGTAGCTATAGCCCAAAGTAACTTCTGTTGTTTATCCAAATCCTCAATAGTCAAAAACATTTGTGTTAGGTTAGGTTCCAGCAGTTTCTCCTTTTCCAACATTTAAAATATCTGATGTTTGTTCCTAAAAACGACATATACAACATAAACACATAAATAAAAACTACATTGTGTATAGTCGGTTTGCTAAACTCAGACACAACTGGCTAGTGATTTTAGTAAGTAATTTTGCTAATTTGGTAAAATTGACAAAAAAATTACTAAATAGTTAGTAATTTTGCCAATTTTGGCAAAATTGGCCAAAAACAAAAAAAAAATACTGACTAAAATCACTAGCCAGTTGTGTCTGAATTTAGCAAACCGACTATACTAAAAAGCTATAGAGCTGAAACAGGAAGTTGCTACGTTTGGTCTATATATAAATGAAAGTAAAACAAAATATATGGAGTGCACAAAGTCGAATCAACATGAGAATCTGAAGGTAGACAACCATACCTATGAATATGCCTCCAATTTTCCCTACCTAGACTTAATAATAAAAAATGACAACAACACCAGTCAAGACATGCAACAACAGATTCTTAGTGGTAAGAACAGATGGATAGACGATGTAGAGGAGGATCTTAAAACCATGAACATCAGTCAGTGGCAAAGGAAAGTAGCCGACATAGCAGAATAGAAGAATGCTGTTAAGCAGGCCAAGATTCACAAAGGGTTGTAGTGTCATTAGAAGAAGAAGATTTAAGGACAGTTTAGGCTATATGCATTAAGGCGGTCCAAAACATTGAAAGCTTTGCATTTAACCATATTGTAATACTACACCATATCTTACATGACCCTTGTTCTAAACTAGAACCGAATTGGTAAGTACATCTTTATTATTATTTTAGACATTTTAAAACTTATTATTTAATTGAATTACTTTAAACTTACCACTTATAAAATGTTTACTACATACTCTCATATTTTAATTTTAGTTCTGTTAGATCTGTACTCCTTATTGCTTTTATCCATTGTTCCTGCCTTTGTTTGGATAATTCATTTAAAAAATGTATTTCATGGGGGAAATGAAATGACTTGGGAACAGTAAAAAGTGAGACTTTATCCCTGTCTCTCCTGTTCCCACAATTTACAGGCTTCTCAAGAAAGCCGTTGCTACAAGTCGGTCAAACACAAGGAAAGGTGTTTTTTCTCTTTTTTAAACAAATTGACACAACCTGATAATTACTATGGGATAATTCAGTTCTGTAGGCGATAAACTACGTTAATTTGCTATCACAATTTCGCAGATTTCGCTACACAATTAACACAAAAACAAAACCAAACAGGATATTCTTTACAAATTAATGTCAATATTTGTCATTTGTAAACACTAGATACGCCATGACACTTTTGCCCTACGCCGGCCATATTATATCACGTGATTTGGAATGCCTAATTATTATATTTAACTATAGCATAGAAACTAAATTATGGATGTTACAACTGTTTTATTTTACAATTTTATTCTTATTAAACATTTTATAATTATCAAATAACCAATAAGGATTTAGCAACCTGTGCAAGAGACGTCGAATGAAGTAGGTTTTGTGTAAATCCGTGACTGCATAAATATAATGTCAATAATGTGTAATAATTGTTTAAATTTAAACAAATTAAGGCAGTGCATTAATTTTTTAACTGATTTCTGTGCAATTTATTTAGGTATAAGGAATTTAAATTGATTGGTAGGTATTAATTAAATACAGTTTAAAATTTATCACATAGGTACCTATTATAATTAATCGTCGTTTGGAAATTGTGATTTTTATTTTTAGGAAAAACTGTGCTTGTAGAAAAAGTATAGTGTGAAACACGTGCAGAAAGGTAATTTCTCACTCGTTTGAATTGCGGCACTCGCTTGCGCTCGTACCGCAACTTTTCAAACTCGTGAGAAATTAGTACCTTTCTGCACTTGTTGCACAATATACTATTTTCTACAACCACTATTCAAAGTGCACTTTTCTGCACGGTTTTATGTTAGCAAACTTGATATTTTCTCACAGTATAAGATATTTGACATTAGTGTGCAGAAAAGTGACGTTTCTGTGCCGCAAAGTGACGTTTCTGTGCCGCAAAGTGACGTTTCTGTGCCGCAAAGTTCTTTTCTGCACAGTTGACTACCTCATTCTGAGTAACGTTATATTCTGTTTACATCCGTGGACTACCGCATTCTGAGTAACGTTATATTCTGTTTACATCCGTGGTTAAACTTTAGACAAATATATAACCTATAAGACAATTATTATATTTAACTATAGCATAGAACCTAAATTATAGATGTTACAACTGTTTTATTTTACAATTTTGTTCTTATTAAACATTTTATAATTATCAAATAACCAATAAGGATTTAGCAACCTGTGCAAGAGACGTCGAATGAAGTAGGTTTTGTGTAAATCCGTGACTGGATAAATATAATGTCAATAATGTGTAATAATTGTTTAAATTTAAACAAATTAAGGCAGTGCATTAATTTTTTAACTGATTTCTGTGCAATTTATTTAGGTATAAGGAATTTAAATTGATTAGTACGTATTAATTAAATACAGTTTAAAATTTATCACATAGGTACCTATTATAATTAATCGTCGTTTGGAAATTGTGATTTTTATTTTTAGGAAAAACTGTGCTTGTAGAAAAAGTATAGTGTGAAACACGTGCAGAAAGGTAATTTCTCACTCGTTTGAATTGCGGCACTCGCTTGCGCTCGTACCGCAACTTTTCAAACTCGTGAGAAATTACTACCTTTCTGCACTTGTTGCACAATATACTATTCCACATGCCGTAATGTTCGAATAAGTGCCAATTCGGTTAGAAGCAGATTAAGAGAATTTGTAATCAGAGCCAGATTGCCTGCTACTGCTCCACTGTTAACGGGTGCACACCGCATAGCAGGTTTAAATTTAGTATTTTGTATTCTGCAATTTCTAAAATACTCTGCAATGTATATAGGGTGAGGCAGATAAAGGGCCTATTAGAAATATCTCGAGAACTAAAGTAAAGAAAATTATGAAAATTGGAATATAGGGGTTTTGAGGTGTGAACTATTTAATGAAAATATTTTGGCCTCTTTGCTACTTCCGGTTATACCGGAAGTTGATTGTAACTTTGTTTTTTTTAATGGGACACCCTATATATTTTACGTTTTTGGATTCTCCTCGATTTCTTATTTCTTAAAATATAAGGTTTTGTAATATTATACAAGGTAGATTAAAAGATAATTACGTTTTTTTTATTAATTTCGTAGCAAAATTCACACCCTGTAGAATTGTAGTAGTTTTACATCAAAATCCCTTTATATGTTCAAATGATTTTTAATATGGTCTAATATTGTTACCAATTATTAGTATAGCTAAATTTTGAATTTTAGTATACATGGTGGGTCGAAACTCGGAATGTGTATTTTCTGAGTTTTCTTAAATGGAACACACTATATTTTAGTATTGTAATGAAATGGTATTTTATGGTATAGTTTAAGTAACCAATACAGTGAAACGGGTCAGACTTGTAAGTCCTGCTAGTTCCCCTTTAATATAGTTCGGAGGCTGGTTGTTTTTTCTGGTGATTAAATATGTAATTAAAAATATTTATTTTTACTTAGATATACCGTTAAAGCAGGACATATCGTATGTGCTAAAATTAATTATTAATTAATTAATTAATCTGAAATTAAACAACATTTTACACTCCATTATCGAGCTTTAAATCACACACCTATACTCCAGTAAGACATACTACTGAACTAAAAGTTTTGTAAAACTTGTAAATGTCTGAGGGGACCGATTATGTGGGTGTGAAAAACAGATGTCATCAAACGAACCGCCTCTTAAAACATCTTTGACAAAGAATACCAAATTTTGCCGACCTTAAAGCTGTTTCACAATATAAATTTCTCGAACTATACTTTTTAATTTTCTAAGCATTCCCTATACCCAACTGCTTTAATTTGTGCTTAATTGTTAATCGCACCAACAGTCTTAACTACGTAGATATTTTTATAGCTCAACCATTATTGGCAATTTTAAGTATTAGTCTCAATTAGTAAGTATTTATTTCCGAAAAATTATTTGTGATTGAATATTTTTACGGCCAACCTAATAAAATTTCAGGTATTTTGTGTTGCAATTAATTTTTGGCTTGAATCACCAATAACTCACAAATTGACGCAGTTAGGTATAGGGATTGCTTAAGAAATTAAAAAGTCCAGGAGGAAAATAAACTTCCTGTAGCTGGCTGTATACCATAAATCACAAAAATACCAAGTTTCTTGTAAAAGGTATATATTAAAATACCCTAAATAAGGGTCACAATACAAAACGTTTTCGGATTAAGGAATCCATCATCAGTGTTTAAAAGCCAAAATTTGCATGCCTGAGCCACCAAAATGTATCGGGTAAAAACCCTTTAAATGTAATTAATAAGGATGTTTTACATATTTATATAAAATTCATTGGATGATATAGATAAACCTGGATGTTACCCAGGGCAACACAGGACTCTCCCCACGTGGTTGGAACTTTTTTTGGAGAAAACCTCACATATTGGATTTCAATGGCCAACTGACATCAATGGTCAATTCAATGGTCAGTTGGCCATTGAAATCCAATATGTGAGGTTTTCTCCAAAAAAAGTTCCAACCACGTGGGGAGAGTCCTGTGTTGCCCTGGGTAACATCCAGGTTTATCTATATCATCCAATGAATTTTATATAAATATGTAAAACATCCTTATTAATTACATTTAAAGGGTTTTTACCCGATACATTTTGGTGGCTCAGGCATGCAAATTTTGGCTTTTAAACACTGATGATGGATTCCTTAATCCGAAAACGTTTTGTATTGTGACCCTTATTTAGGGTATTTTAATATATACCTTTTACAAGAAACTTGGTCTTTTTGAAATTAAAAAGTATCCTAAAATAACATTTCATTACAATACTAAAATACAGGAAAATTCAGGAGTTCCATTTAAGAAAACTCAGAAAATACTCATTCTGAGTTTCGACCAACCCTGTATAAAACAAAGGAAAAATTTAACTATACCAATAATTCTTAACATAGTAGACTATATTAAAAATCATTTGAACATAAACAGAGTTTATTATGTCAAACTACTACATTTCTACAGGGTGTGAATTTTGCTACGAAATTAATAAAAAAACGTAATTATCTTTTAACCTACCCTGTATAATATTACAAAAACTTATATTTTAAGAAAGAAGAAATCAAGGAGAATCCAAAAATGTAAAAATATACAGGGTGTCCCATTTAAAAAAAGTTACAACCAACTTCCGGTATAACCGGAAGTAGCAAAGAGACCAAAATATTTTCATTAAATAGTTCACACCTCAAAACCCCTGTATTCCGATTTTCATAATTTTCTTACCTTGAGTTCTCGAGATATTTCCAATAGGCCCTTTATCTGCCTCACCCTGTATAATATAATATACAACCACTAAATATCAAATTTTAATAATTTTATACGAGGTATGTCAAAAAATATGAATTTCACTCAAGAGTAAAGTACCTTCATTTTTCACAATATCGAAAATTGTTATTAAGGAAAGTTGTTTCTAATTAAAAAATATGTTTCAGTGTTCAATTACATCGTTCTAGTTAAAATATTGTGAATAATAAAGGCACTTTACGCTTAAGAAAAATTCATAATTTTTACATACCTCGTATAAAATTGAAAAAGTTTTATATCTGATGATTGCATCTTAGATTTTAGACCAGGTAGAGCATTTTATGAAGAATAACTTTTTTCTTAATAGATAATAAAATTGTTATCATACCTACTTGTATTAAAATAATGATTGGTATTATCCGTAATTTGAGAAAAAAAAATTTTTTTTTCTATTAGAATGATGTAATTGTATATTAAAACATAGTTTTTAATTTCAAACAACTTTTGCTAACAGCATTTTTTGATATTCTGGAATATAAAGGTACCTACTTTACTCTTTAACGGAATTCATATTTTTGGCATAACTCGTATAAAATTCATAAAATTTGATAACTGATGGTTGAGTTTTAGATTTTTGACTATCCATAGCATTTTATGAAGAATAACTTTTTTCGTAAAATTGCATAATAAAAAAGTTTTCCATGTGGTTCCTAGCTAGGTACGCAAACATACTGTACCTATAAGAGCTTCTCTATAAGGCCGATGCCACATTATGCGTTTTGACCGGATGCGGTGAAAACGTATCCGTTTCCAGCGCAACTGGACCGACCTGTCACACTATGCGTTTATTCTGGTGCAGTTTGTAAGCGCGTACCGATGACTCAAAACGCATCCGTTTCCAACGCAACCGGACCGATCTGTCACACTATGCGTTTTCACCGGATGCGGCAGAAACGCATCCGGTCAAAACGCATAATCTGACATCGGCCTAATCATTTTCAAATTGTACCTAATGCCATATTCGGATTCAGCATATTCAAAAACAAAATAGAAACATATTTGATCAAAGTAAAATGATGAATTTAACGATATTTTTAAAATTATTTATACAAAACAATTGTTATTGTTTAAAGAATTAATAAACAATTAGCGGCCAAATTTGCGAGTAGAACTTTTTACTTTAACATGTATATAAACTAACAAAAGAAGTGTTAGAAAAATGTAAGCTTGTTTGAATTATTCCGAAACAATGCATGTTTTCGTTCTAATTGCACTCCCCTATCAACAACGTTTTGCATACTGTTTGGTTTTTCGGCATAACACGCTTCAACTTGAAATGTTATGGGTTTGTAGACACCTAAAGGAGACGATAGACGAGTAGTATAACATTCTTCTAAAACTTAAAAATTATTTTTGAACTTTTTTCTGTTTCAAAAATTATACGATATGTTTGTGATTAGTGTATATTAATTACAAGAATAAAAAACCGCTAAACGCCGTAAAAATGAGTGGCGCATACAATATTCCAACTACAAAAGATCTGATATGAATAACACGTGGCGCGAAAATGTATCTTCATTT
Organism: Diabrotica virgifera virgifera; assembly: GCF_917563875.1. Classification (NCBI taxonomy): domain Eukaryota; kingdom Metazoa; phylum Arthropoda; class Insecta; order Coleoptera; family Chrysomelidae; genus Diabrotica; species Diabrotica virgifera. The sequence goes on along the minus strand of NC_065450.1, from coordinate 76,218,091 downwards.
TGATGCAAAACAAAATTCTAGTTTTATTTTAAAAGATTTTTCCATAATACATATCTGCTAAATTTGAAGTAAACGCGCCACAAAAGAGCCTCAAAATGCAAAATGTATCAAAGTTACTCTTTTGTGGCGCGTTTTACTTCAAATTTAGCAGATAATATGTATTATGGAAAAATATTTTAAAATAAAACTAGAATTTTGTTTTGCATCAAAATGAAGATACATTTTCGCGCCACGTATTATTCATATCAGATCTTTTGTAGCCGGAATATTGTATGCACCACTCATTTTTACGGCGTTTACCGGTTTTTTATTCTTGTATCAGGAGTTTTTCAAAGTTATTTATAAATTAAATCTATGAAGTTAAATGCAATGTTTCTCGATTACACATATCTCCCAAATGATCTAGTGTCCATCGAATGTACACTAGATTTTTTTTCTGTTCGAAGTAGATTGAAAAAAATATTGAGATGGCCGGTAAATGAACTCAAATTGCCCGTTGCCAGATCAAATTTAGCGTCGTAACCACTACAACTACATAAACCATTTAGGGAATAATCGTTAATTGGATTATACTTTTGTAGCTTAATAACTTCTAAACGGCTTAATCGATTTTGATCACTAAACATGAGTTTGAAACGTATTGATTAGTAGTATCTGATAAATCTAAGGTCAAGTATACAGAAGCTATTACAGGAATTATTGAGCTTGAAAAACCATTTTTCCCATAAGAAATAGATTTGATCATATTTATGAAGCCTATAACTTAAAAATTCGAATTTTCCAGGATATGAGGTGTACACCGTTATATTCGCCTAGAGTCCTTATACAAACGCTCAGTTATTGGCGCAATTCGTAGGTTGAAATTTTGAGTAATTGTCGAAAAACCAAAATATTCAAAGTTTAGTTTTTCAGTTTTTCGGCTATACTGAGCCGTGTGTATGTCTGATCCTGGCGGCTTAGACACCATTTGAAAGCTTAACTCAATACTATTGATTTGGTGTATTTGCGGTTCTCCTGTCTCTTCTTGAACCGAAGATATATACCCCCAAAAAATATGCCGTTTTGTACCTACCAAGTCCTATAGCCGGCTTATGGGTGGTCAAAAGTCACAAACTACATCGGTTCTGAATCGGCCCTGACCCCCTCTTCCAACACAGAAAAAAAAATTCAGATCGGTTTAACTTTTTCACATACATACATATCGACAAACATTTTCTCTTTTTTAAATAATAATTGAGTCATATTTCTGAGCTCGGTAACTTTTGAATGGTATAACCGATTTTCAAAATGAGACATGCGTTAGAAAGGTAATGATCAGTACTATCAGGAGCCGCAAAGGTCGGAGTTAAATTTTCGAAGTTTTTGGGAGTTTTGGGGACGAGAACGAAAAACAGACCCTAAATAGGAAGGGCCGTAAAATCCACACCCGTGGACCAAAATGGATGGTTGACATATGAATGGGTGAGTCTTTTCCTGAACATTAAGATGGGAGTTTCTCCCAATTTTCAATTCAGTCAGATTTAGAAAATCGAAAATTTCGTGTATATATAGTGTCGCGTGTAGGGGAGTGTGGATGTGCGCCACTGGCGAGAACTGCCGTTCTCTGGTAATAATAATCTTCAAATTCTTATGTGTTTATCTTTTAAGAAGAAACCTTAGGCTTCGTATATAAAATTTAACATTTAAGCTTGTCTTTTTCACTTTTTCGTTCTCCAGGTACATGCAGACAAATATAAATTTCCAATTTGAATTTATGATGCGCCACTGACAATGCATAAAATGTCATGGAAAGATTGTGGTAGCAAATTTGTCTGCTCCATTGGCTTTAAAATTCCGGCACATAGGAAATGTTCCGTTTGTCGTCTGGAATAGAAAATCTGATTGGGCGAGATTGGGGATGAGCACACCTACTGTGCAAATGCCTTGATTTATTTATAGAAACATATATACGCTAGCATATATGTCATTTCCAGAGACTTGAATTTGAGATTCAATAATTCCGTATACTGGGAATCAAAATAAATGCCTAAAATAAAGCTACAAAGGTATTTTAGAACAAACAATCTTACCTTAAATCAGAATAAATCAGAAACATACTAGAACAATATAGGCCTGGATCCCGCGTACCAAAAAAAGTTTATTAATAGCAAACTGAAAATTTCTTAATAGCTTAACGGTGTCTAGTCGGACAAACTTTGATGTACGGGAACACTGGAACAGGGGAAGTATTAATTGTGGAACAGGTTACAGGTTTCGAACGTCAAACTACGAAAACGTCCCATGTATTTTGTCGGACAGAACTCTCAATTGATTTGTTACTCTTTCATTAAACTCTCATGCAAAAATCAGATTGCTATTTACCACGAATATAAATCCTGTCATTTCACATGTTCTACGTGTCGGACTTACTAAAATGCTCAACATATTTGTCGGACCAACATTTTTTCATATATTATATAAAGTTTGCTATTGAATAAACGTTAAAGCAACCTGCTACTTTTCACAATCATTAACTTGTTAGAATGATACGTTCCACAATTAAAACTACGTTCCAGAATTAAAACTTACCCTGTTCTAGTGTTCCCACACATCAAAGTTTATCCAACTAGACACCGTATTATAACAAATTTTCAGCTTGCTATTAATAAACTTTTTTTGGTACTCGCGATCCAGGCCAATATGCACAGAATACAACATGTGTATTTGTAAAGAATTAAACACTCAGAAAAGATTAAAAGGTAGTTTAAAAAAAAATTTCTTAAATAACTGTTCTAACTACCGAAAAAAATGTGATATATTTTATATACAGCGTGTCTACTTAAGTTGGAAACATATGGGAAACTTTTTTGTTATGCATTTTACGAAAAAAAGTTATTCCTTATAAAAAGTTCTGCATGCTCTAAAACTTAAGATTCAATCATCAGATATCAAATTTTCTCAATATTATACGAGGTATGTCAAAAAATATGAACTTCGTTCAAGAGTAAAGTACCTTTATTTCTCTCAATATCGAAAATTCTTATTATGAAAAGTTGTTTGGAAATATAAACTAAGATCAAATATGCAATTACATGGTTCTAATTGAAAAAAAATATTTTCCAAATTTTTCTCAAATTTATTGATACTAACTTCGTTTTTATTTATTACACATACGATAACTCTTTTATTATTACTTTTACGAAAAAAAGGTATTCTTTATAAAAATCTCTGTATGTCCTAAGGCCGAAGATGCAAGTATCAGATATCACATTTTATTAATTTTATACGAGATATGTCAAAAAATATGAATTTCATTCAAGAGTAAAGTACCTTTATTTTTCACAATATTGAAAACGGCTATTAAAAAAGTTGTTTAAAATTAAAAACTATGTTTCGATATGCAATAACATCCTTCTAATTGAAATATTGTGAAATATAAAGGTACTATAATCTTGAGCGAATTTCATATTTTTTGACACACCTCGTATAAAATTAATAAAAGTTGATATATCATGGTTGTGTCTTAGATTTTGGACCATGCAAAGCTTTTTATGAAGAATAACTTTTTGTCATAAAATGAATAATAATCGAGTTATCATATTTGTAATAATTAAAAACGATGTTGGGTATCCATAACTTTGAGAAATTTTTTTTTCCAATTAGAAGCATGTAATTGCATATTTGATCTTAGTTTTTAATTCCAAACAACTTTTTATCATAAGAATTTTCGATATTGAGAGAAATAAAGGTACTTTACTCTTGAACGAAGTTCATATTTTTTTACATACCTCGTATAATATTGAGAAAATTTGATATCTGATGATTGAATATTAGGTTTTGGGGCATGCAGAACTTTTTATAAAGAATAACTTTTTTTCGTAAAATTAATAATAAAAAAGTTTCCCATATGTTTCCAACTTAAGTAGACACCCTGTATATGCTAAGGATTTCCACAGTTTTCACTGTATTCCTTCACTCAACCGTTCTCTCTAGTTCTTTCTGTTTTGGCAGTCCCCTTTCTGTTGATTTCTTCTTTCTATTGCTTCGTCCACTTTGAAAGATTTTCGGGGTCTGCCTCCCTTTCTTCTTCTTATCGGGCTCCACTCTGTTATTCGGTTTATCCAAAATTTTTTGTCTGTGTTTATCGAGATGTGGCATGTGACTTATTTTTTAAAATGTTTCGATATGTACCTAAAAATGTAAATTATAAAATAAACTTTCAGATATTAACCCTCGTAAGGCGGTACGGGGTGCAGCTGCACCCCAGACCTCGTTTTTCTCATCTATCTTTTTTAATAATTTTTTTTTATTTTTGTCCATTTTTTTATTCGCATTAAATTCAATTCTAAAGGCTTTCCACCCATTACAGCATTTAAAACTCTTTGCGTTTCATGCTTTTTTGGAAAAAATTACTATATGGTGCAAATGATGAAAATTTCATATCCTGAATTGGACGTTTCTGATGTTCTACGTGGAACTAACTAACCTACGGGACAAGGTCGGTATTACTTAGGTCAGACAAGAAAGACCGAAAGTCCCGGCATAACTGTATTCTGTGTAAAAACTTTGTATTGCTCACTCTGTGAAAAATTTCCTGTTTGTCTTGCAACGATAATATTTTTTTTTGAAGTTATACTTCTTTACGGGCGTAATGACGGTGAATTTTTATATGGTAAAACCTAGCGACCGGGCGCATGCGCATTATAACTTTGTTATGATTGGATGTTCAAATGACATGACAAAAATTATCCAATATGGCAGCTGTGGTACAGCTGTGGGACTGTGGTTTGGTTATAATGTATGGTTGTTGCGTTTTAAAATTTGTAGGAAGAGAAACAACAAACAAAAAGTTAGTTAATGGTTATACTGCCTTTTTAAATAGTTTTCATGTTATATTTTTGGACAAGTGATTGCGAAATTTATTAGTCGTTATACGGGCTCCGATACCTACCTATTTGAACCTACCAAAATACATAAGTAGTATGTAATACTTTTATTTACATAATTTGATTACCATCAAAATTTCTATCAATATTCACCTAATATATTGTTTTCTTACTCTATGTTTTGTTGTATTTTTTCAATTCTAAATCATTTCAATTCAAAATCAAAATAATTTGATTTACATAATGCAAAAATGTTAAAAGTTTAATCCGTTTAGTTAGTCGATCTTCGCACATAATGACACACTGTCTCTGTGGCGAAGCTTTTAATGCGAGTGAACCCAATAAAACGCAAATACCAGCCGCGTGGTAAGTTGGTTCGAATCCCAATAAACTTTTATTTTTTTATTTTTTTTATACATTTTATGATTGTAAGTATATTTATTATATAATTTTATTTTCAGAAAATACGTATTTAGTTAAAAATTTTTCCTACAATTAATGTTCAGAAATCATTTGTGGCATTTTTAATGTGTTTGTGTGTGTTTTATTCTTTTATTATTTTAATTTTTGGCACTGTTAATAAAAATGTTTGAGAAGTAGTAAGTATAAATTAGTTTAATATTTAAATAAAATATAAATAAAAAGTATATTAATTTCGTTTATAATCATATAATCATATAATAGAAGTATAACTTCTTACGTGCGTACAAAGTACACACACATTCTTTTTTAAGAAGAAATGAGTACTTTGTTTGCAAAATTATGTTTCATAGTATAATAAACAAGTCCTAAATTATCTTTCAAATCAATCTCCCCGACGTTCACATATAAAAAACGGGATATACGGATGGGGTGCAAATGCACCCCGCACCGTTGTTTACGTAAGAATCTAAGCACCGCCTTACGAGGGTTAACAGGTCTCTCTAATAATTGTACTTATAGTCCAGGAACCCAAGATTTGCTTGAAAATTTGAGAATAAGTACTGGATAGTCCAAGGATCAAAATCTATATGATGTCGAAGGGCGCTTTTACCATGGGGGTGGTTGCCACCCCATCTCGTGGGTAGAATAATACCGTAAATAATTTACCGTAATAAAAACGTTCATTCTAAACAAAAAATGCTCTATACGATTTTTTGATAAAATTAATAGTTATCGATTTATTCGCTATCGAAAGTGTTAGTTTTATATCGACAAAATCACTGTTTTTCTATATAGGTACTCATTTACGATTCACTCAATTTTTGCAGTAGAAAAAATTTTTTAACACCAGGATTTTGGAAATTAAATAATCTATAATTTCATATTTAAACGTTTTTTCGTATCCCTGACACTAATCTTTCTATCCTGAAGAAAATGGCATTTTTTACCAAACTACAAAAATTCGTTATTCGCTTTTAACTCCAGTTTTTTAAAAACTAATCATTATAAGCCAGTCAAACTTCTAGAATCTATTAATAATACATAAATAAAGAAGACTGAATAAGGCCAATGACTAAAAACACCGCTAACTTACATTATTGTGCTTCAAATTGGATTTCCCCATTTTTTTTTTTTTTCAAAAAATATATTGATTTTTTAACCGTAACTTTTTTTATTTTTTATCTTAGAAAGTTTGGTAAAAAATAGTTTTGTAGATTTTTACAAGATCTATAAGGCTGTTAATATTAAATTCTTTTAAAAACCTCTGTCGCAAAAAGAGGTGACTTTGAAAGGGTTAGTAAAGGTGATTTTTGCATGTTATTACCAGTTTTACTTGTCAATAGCTCACTTAATTTTTGCCCCAGAAAAAATTTTTGCAAACCGAGTTCTTGGGAATTAAATAAGCTACAATTTCATATTAAAACATTTTTTCGTGTATCTGGTGCTAATCTTTCTATTCTGAAGAAAATGGCATATTTACCAAACTACAAAAATTCTTTATTCGCTTCTAACTCCATTCATTTAAAAACTAATCATTCTAAGCCGGTCAAACTTCTAGAACCTATTAATAATACACAAATAAATAAGAGCAAATAAGGTCAATGACTAATTTTAATTAGAGTGGTGATTAGGAGGTTGTTTTCGATTACTTTTTCGCTGAAAAAAATAGGGACTGACATTATTTTCATTATAAGTCACTTAATTGTTGAGCCACAGACTTTTTTGTATTTTTGGAGATAGATATTTCTAAATCCTTTAAATTAGTTTAAACAAGTTGTCCTCGAAAAATGCATAGTTTATCCGTCTTTTGACTTTGAAACTACAATATTTAGCATTTGACGAAGAACAGCTAACATAAAATAAAGTATAACTCGATTACTATTGGCCTTAAAGAAAATTTAAAAAACCGTTTTGTTTATTTTTTTACAAGGTACATTTTTGTTAAGTAAAGTTGTTTTGATAAAACGAAAACTTTTTGAGTTATTAGCAGAAAACTGATTAAAAACATTGATTTTTTAATCATGTAACCATTTTTAATGTATAAAACATTTTTTGATTAGAATGAATGTTTTTACCAACTTTTGCGGTCAAAATATAATAAAAAATTTTCACCCCCGAGATGGGGTGGTAACCACCCCCATGGTAAAAGCGCCTTTCGGCATTATATAGATTTTGATCCTTGGACTATCCACTACTTATTCTCAAATTTTCAAACAAATCGATCTATTCTGTAAAAATTGCTAGGTTTTGTTCTATTTTAAGCTTCATTACTTGGACTATTAACCATATACAAATATGTGGTAGATTCGACAAATATTCAGAATATCTCGATAAACACTGGCTTATCGAAAAAGTAATAAGAGGCAACAAATTTCACTATATTTTTTTAAGATGTTCCTACTTTAAGAATGCCACATGTCCATTTTCGATAAAGAATCTCTGATAGTTTTTGAAATATTGAAAAAAATCGATTTTCATTTTATAACTTCAACGGGCTGCAACTTTGTTTATGTGCACATTTCTACTAAGGTAAGTTAGGTTCAATCGAACTATTTTTGGTCCTAGAATATGTGATTTAATTTATGACCTGCATTTTTGTTACACCCTGTATATGTGATCTAAGCATGCATTCCCTGCTGTGAACTCTACCTGGTTTTTATTTCTAATTTGTCCTTTGTGGTTATGTAATGTTAATATATTTTTCTATGGATGCTATACAATGTGCAACTTCTCTCACTACTTACATACATTCAAAACGAACAATTTCTCAGGCAGTGAGAAAAGTCGGCTATTGCAGTGAGAAATATTTTTTCTCACGGGTTCACCGCCGGTTTACATACATATGATCGCCATTTCCATGGTAGCATGCACAATACAAACACAATTATTTTTGTCACACAAAATGTCTTCAAACTTGTCAAAACTTATCAAAAATTACCTTTTAAGACTGTTTAACTGTGAATTATAATTTTAAATAAATAAAGTAGGTATATAAATATTAAGAATATTAAATACCTATGTGTATATATGTATTTTATTTCAATTTAGGCATACAGAGAGAGTCTGTAAAGTGGAATAAATTCAATATCTCAAATACTAATTGTTTTTTTGGAAAATGCTCAGACCCGTCGATTAGTATTTCAAATTGTCCTTTTTGACATTCAATAATAATGTACACAGGGTGTCCCAATTTAGAGATATGACGTCATCGTCGATTTTCTTAAATGGCAACACTGTCATTTTAATAGCTAATTTGATAGGGTTTGTAAAGTTATACATAACTGCAAAATATCAAATTTTTATTCTCTACCATTTACAAGATAATAGAAAATAACAAAGTTATATCTGTAATTTGGAATATATTCAATAATTAAAATACTAACTGTTTTTTTGAAAAATGCTCAGACCCGTCGATTAGTATATCAAATTGTCCATTTTGACATATAATAATAATGTATACAGGGTGTCCCAATTTAGAGATATGACGTCATCGTTGATTTTCTTAAATGGCAACACTGTCATTTTGATAGCTATTTTGATAGGGTGTGTAAAGTTATACACAACTGCAAAATTTCAAATTTGTATTCTCTACCATTTAGATGATAATAAAAAATAACAAAGTTATGAAAAAGAAGTAATCAACTAATAATTGAATTTAATTATTTCAATAAATTAAGCAAAAACTCATAATGTTGCCCTCAATTATTGTCAAATTGTCAATGGGCAACGTTATGAGCATTTGCTTAATTGAAATAAATAAATTCAATTATTATTTGATTACTTCTTGTTCTTCATAACTTTGTTATTTTTTATTATCTTGTAAATGGTAGGGAATAAAATTTTGAAATTTTTCAGATGTGTATAACTTTACACACGCTATCAAAATAGCTATCAAAATGATAGTGTTGCCATTTAAGAAAATCAACGATGACGTCATATCTCTAAATTGGGACACCCTGTATACATTATTATTATATGTCAAAAATGACAATTTGATATACTAATCGACGGGTCTGAGCATTTTTCAAAAAAACAGTTAGTATTTTAATTATTGAATATGTTCCAAATTACAGATATAACTTTGTTATTTTCTATTATCTTGTAAATGGTAGAGAATAAAAATTTGATATTTTGCAGTTATGTATAACTTTACAAACCCTATCAAATTAGCTATCAAAATGACAGTGTTGCCATTTAAAAAAATCGACGATGACGTCATATCTCTAAATTGGGACACCCTGTATACATTTTTATTGAATGTCAAAAAGGACAATTTGAAATACTAATCGACGGGTCTGAGCATTTTCCAAAAAAGTTTGATTTAATTTTGAAGTTTGAACTCTTGACAAAAAGGCATCCATAGAAAAAGTACAGTGTACAACACGAGAGAAAATGACATATTTCTCTCTCGCTTGATTTGCGGCACTTGCCTCGTGCCTCGGCTCGTGCCAACAAACTTCTGCGCTCGTGAGAAATATGTCTTTTTTCTCTCTTGTTGTACAATATACTATTTTCCACATATATAGGTACTTACACATAGCTGTTCTATTATAACCTTTTCTAATTATTCATTTTTGTTACAGGTAAGTTTGCAACTAACTTTTCATTATTCGAGACAGGTAAACATTTTTTTATTGACCCAATCAACCATGAAATATTTGAATTATGTACTTAAAAATATTTGAAAATTTTTGTACTAGCATATTTGAAAATGTTTATAACTACAATTTTTTTAACAAATTCTAATGTTTACAGCACTGCTTCACGTGCTTCAATCACGTAGTAGGTTATTATAGCCTCTTTCGACTTGTAACAGGGGGCTTCTTCTTAAGTTGCCTTCTCCATTACTGAAGGTTGGCTATAACTACAGCAAATTGCTCTCTATCTTGAGCGGTTCTTAGTATCGAATGTGTGTCCATGCCTGTCCAGTCTCTTACGTTCTTGAGGCAGGAGCATTTTCTTCTTCCAGGACCTCTTCTTCCTACCACTTTCCCTTCCATTATGAGTCGTAAGCAGTTGTATCTTTCTCCTCTGTAAATGTCTTTCTCTAGCAGTTGTATCTTTCTCATAGATAACTCGTTTTTATGTTTTTTGTTTTACAATTTATAGGAATTATCTCTCAGTCCTCATTCTTCTCAGCGCCTCGTTGTTGGTCACGTGCTTTGTCCAAGAGATCTTCAGCATTCTTCGAAAAAGCCCACATAATAATGTGTCTATAATAATGTAAGTGTGTTGTGAATTTTACTTGATAACGAATTTTTGTGTAATGCAATCCCGTTGTAATAATATTAGAACACTCTGTATAAAAGATGTTTAAACCTCACTGAAAGTCAATAATCGAGGTATTACTATTAATTAAGTCACATTGAAATGTCAAGCATTTTATTATTTAAATGTGTCATCATCATCATTATCCAGCCTTCTGCACCCAAAGTTGAACATAGGCCTCCCCTAATTTCTTCCAGTTTTGTCGATCTTGGGCTTTCTCAGCAATCCTTTTGACGTCGTCTGTCCATCGTGTAGGTGGTCTACCTCTACTTCTTCTGTCTTCTCTTGGTCTCCACACTGTAATTTTTTGGGTCCACCTCCCGTCCTTTATTCTGGCTACATGGCCCGCCCACTTCCACTTCAGCCATGCTACTCGCTCTATGACATCTGTGACGCCTGTCCTTCTTCTGATTTCTTCGTTTCTGACCCTGTCTCTGAGAGTCTGTCCAAGTAGTGACCGTTTTATTCTTCTTTGGGCCACTCTAAGTTTCGTTGCTGTGGCCTGGGTTAACGATAATGTTTCGGCGCCGTAAGTCATGACTGGAAGCACACATTGGTTGAACGTCTTCCTTTTCAAATAATTTGGCAAGTTGCTCTTGAAGATGTCTGATAGGGCTCCATATGCGGCCCATGCTAAGGTGATCCTTCTCTGTGATTCGGCAGTTTGATTGTCTCTGGCAATTTGGATTTCATGCCTCAAGTATTTATATTTATGGACCAATTTTATTTCGTTGACGTCGACTTTTGGATTTTCGTTTGGTACCAAGTTTGTCATGTATTGTGTCGTTCCAATATTTATGTTTAAACCAACTTTCTTACAGGCGGCATCTAACTCAGTAAGCATAGTTCTAATCTCTTTTAAGTTGTCCGTTATAAGAACTATGTCGTCTGCGAATCGTAGGTGGCAGAGCCTTTCACCGTCGACATTTATTTCTTTGGCGTCCCACTCAAATTGTTTGAAAGCATGTTCAAGTACTGCTGTAAAGAGTTTGGGAGAGTTTAAATGTGTATATAAACAATAATCCTGGTGATCTAGATTATTGTCTTCTTCTTTTGATGTCTATTCGTTTCGAATATTGGCGATCATTCTGGCTATAATTATTTTATTACCTGATGCTTTAAATAGATTAGTTGTTGTTGTGGAGAACGGTGGGATTATATTTTTGTAGTAAGTATTTATTAATGTAAAGACGATTACGACATACTTGGGCTAGGTCGTTACTAATTATTGTTGTTGTTTATACTCGTAGTTTGAATACTAGTAAATCAAGTATACTGTAGTAAGATGGGAGCAGTTTTATTAAACATTTAATTAATTAATGACTAAAGGCACTTAATCCCAACCGCCAACATATTTATTTATTACATCGTTAGTCAAAATCTACCATTGAATAGAGGACTGTAGAGAAACGAAATTTATTTATTTCTGGTCATTTCGAGAACATAAAGAACAATGAGCTTAATTTTACACGGGCGACATTTCCCATTTCTATATTCCTCCTATTCCATGGAAAAGACAAAAGCCTACAACTATTAAGAAAACATCAACGTCTGGCATACACAAAAGATTCTAATTAATATAACATAATCTAAGATTGTATCTGGAAGCGATTTTCAGTGCATTCATCAGACATTTCCTTTGTGAGGCGGAGCCTCCTTCTGCTTTATTAAACTGTTACTCTGTACGGATTCTCTAGAATTCTTCACAAACTCTACCTCCTTTAATGAGCTTAATTTCATTCTCAAGTTGATGTTGATGCGATAGGTGGAAAATTGTCAGTCAGATTAGATGCTAAGTTCTTGCTAATTTAAATGAAATGACAAATCTATTGTTAGAACAAAGTAAAACTTTGATCTCTATTAAAAACAAAACAATGTCAAAAATAATAAAATACAAAGGAGAACAATTCCTAATATTAGATTTCCGTTTTGTCTTCAGAAAGGTACCGTAATCATTTTTGATGAAATAGTCTATAATGTCAACTATATTGGGAGATTATAAACAACAATTGTAATATATCTTAAACCATACTATATCTAATTATAAATTAGTATTTCTTGTGTTTAGTTTCAATGAATAAGGTTAAAATTGGAATAAGATTTTATTTTCCCATTTTAAATCAACGTTTCAGCAGGTAATCCTTGCGTTTGTCAAGATTTTAAAAATATACATACAAATGAAGACACGATATTATTGTAGAACATGTTAAAAAAACTTACCCATACGTAAACCGAGAACTAACAGTAATGGACAGACACAGAATAAAAATTGAAATCTGATAAATTGAAATCTTGTTCGCAGGAGCGTATCTTTTATGTTGCTATAAAAGGCTGCAAAGTGGATATTTATTACAACTGTAAAAGTTTTTTGTGGTGTTGTATTTATTATTATTTAAATGAGATTGAAATATATTTTATTCGAGTTGTTCGTATCTTTTTTGTCGTTGATTGTATTAGTAATAAGATATCAGATTTCAATGTTTATTCGGTGTCTGTCCATTACTATTAGTTCTCGGTTTACGTGTGGGTAAGTAATGTTATATATGTTCTACAATAATATCGTGTCTTCATTTGTATTTATATTGTTAAAATCTTGACAAAGGCAAGGATTACCTGCCGAAACGTTGATTTAAAATGGAAAAATAAAATCTAATTCCAATTTTAACCTTACTCATTGAACCTAAACCCAAAAAATAATAATTTATATATAATATAATATATTATATTATGATAATATAATATTATTATATGTATACGTGAAGCAAAATGCCAGTCCCATGTGGCATCATAAATCTTGATTTTCTCTCATATACATCCACTAATTGCCTTGAATTACCGGCTTTGGTAATTTCATTTGTAATGATATGTGTCTATCATGTTGTATATTACTGCGAAATGTGATAAATTATTCATCGTGGAGTTTCTCAATTTATTAAATTATACTCTACGTTTTCCTTTACCATGGATGAAGATTTTATACGTGTATAGAAAATATGTCTTAGGTTTACTAATTATATAAAATAATATTAAATTACAAATAACTCTAAATGACAATTATGTGGGAGATCCAAGAAGTAGGAATATAATTTCATAATTTTAATAATAATACTCTCCCGTTATTTACCACTGACGTGGCTTTGGGATTATAGCAGGATAGTCTGCTATTTCTAGGGCCTACGGTATACAAGGAAAGTAACAGGGCCAGTGCTACGCTTCAACCGCCTATTATTACCCCTGGTTTTACCCAAGGTACTCATTTTATTCAGGCTGAGTCGACCTGGGGCCTATAGACATTTTAAAAATTTCTAGTTGTTCTTGCCGACGCTGGGATTTGAACCCCGGCCTACCAGCACTTCGAAATCGAACATATTTTAACTAATAACTAATTAGGCAACATAGTGAATTTGTCACTGTCATTTTGACAAACCTGCGTCAGATTTTCTCTTATCTGTTCTGTTATTTTTATCGATATCTGTTCATTGCAGTAGGGTATCATTTTAAGAATTCGTTAGTGTTGTTTCATAGGAAAGTAGTGTTTATTTATAGTTAATTTATTATATTTTTGTGTAATAGAACTAAGTTTTTGACCTATTTGAAAAAATAGATTATTGTTAATTGTGAGTCTTAGTTATATGTAGGTAAGTATATTTTACGTAAAAATATTTCGAATTCTAATGCGAGTATATAAAGTTTTAGGTTTTTTTATTCTAAAAATATTTAGTCCATTCATTAACGGTAAAATATTGCAAAACCTTTAAATTTTAAAGAACCGCTTGGATTGACATGAAATTTGGCATACACATAGCTAACAAGTCAAAGAAAAAAAGTGATATTGTGCCGATATGTGCTTTTGCCCTGGGGGTGGTTTTCACCCCCTCTTGGGGGTTAAAAAATATTCGTCCAAACAAAGTCAGGAAATGGGTAAACTGTCTAATTTAAAGTAACTTTTGTTCTATAGAGTTTTTTCACTAAGTCAATACTTTTCGGGTTATTTGGCAGTGAATATGTTCATTTTTTCAACAAAATAACCACGCTTTTAGACGGTTTTTCGCAAATAACTCAAATTGTAAGTATTTTGTCGAAAAAGCATTCTTAGCAAAAATATAGCCTATAAAAAATTTAAAAAAATAGTGAATATATCACGTTTTTTTATTTAGTAGAAGCAGAGTTATAGCTAATGAAATATAGGTTCATATTCGTCAAATTCCAAGTGGAATACTTTAACGTGAAATAACTAAAAATGAAGCACATTTCTTGGAAAACTCATTTAAACTTATTTAAAGTGTTTAAAAAAAGCTTCATTTTTGTTTTATAAAAAAAATTTCTAGCATCAAAATTAAACAAGTTACGCTCAAAATAAAGTTAGTTCCTTTTGGTTTTGGTAAAAAAATCGAGAAAATCACCCCCTAATTAGTATCTTAAATGAACTTAATCGTAACGACTTTACAAGTTTCTAAACTCGTGTATATATTATTTATATGATCTGTAAGTTTCATCGGTTCAAAGTCCTTATTATTGAAACGGCTGTAGTTAAAAGGGGTTGAACGAGTCACTGATCACGAATGTATGCAAATTTAGAAACACCAAATCTTGATCAATTTTTGTCTAACAGAAAAACAAAAAAATACATGATATTCAGAAAAGCAAATCTGACTTTTTTTGTATTTCGAGACTTTTGGTATCTCTAACAATTTTTAAGTTATTTTGAAAAAAAGCATATTTTTCAAAATTTAAATTTTTAAAAATTTTATTTTGAAACCAAGTTTTTTCAAAAATAAACACTTTGAATCGATGTAACTTACAGATCATATAAACACAATGTAAGTAAAATAATTTATGGAGCGGCAACGATTAATTTCATTTAAGTTGCTAATTAGGGGGTGGTCTTCCCGATTTTTTTTTGCAAAAACAAAAGGGACCAACTTTATTTTGAGCGTAACTTGCTTAAATTTAATGCTAGAAGCTTTTCGTAAAAACAGAAATAAAGCTTTTTTAAACATTTTAAAAAAGTTAAAATGGGTTTTCCCCAAAAAGTGCTTAATTTTTTGGATATTTCACGTCGAAATATTCTATTTGAAATTTGGTGAATATGAATCTATATTTCATTGGCTATAACTCTGGTTCTACGAGATCCAGAGACCTAACGCGTACACCATTTTTTTTACTTTTTTATAGGCTATATTTTTGCTAAGAACGGTTTTTTCGACAAAATACTTACTTTTTGAGTTATTTGCGAAAAACCGTCTAAAAATGTGGTTATTTTGTTGAAAAATGAACATATTCACTCGCAAATAACTCGAAAAGTGTTGACTTGGCGAAAAAGCTCTATAGAACAAAAGTTACTTAAAATTAGTCAGTTTACCCATTTCCGGACTTAGTTTGGACATATATTTTTTCACCCCCAAGAGGGGGTGAAAGTCACCCCCAGGGCAAAAGCACACATCGGCACAATATCACTTTTTTTCTTTGACATGTAAGCTATGCGTATGCCAAATTTCATGTCAATCCAAGCGGTTCTTTAAAATTTAGAGCAAAAACCGTGAAAGAATGGACTAATTATCAATAGTTTAAAACATGGGAAAAGTTCTATTTAAAAAAAAAAGTTGAAATTAGTTAGAGTGCATTTGGCGCTCTATGAAATAAATAAAATAAAACGGCTCTTGTTTCGCTTCACAACCAAAAATGACTATTTATTATTGTTTTATTATTATTTCGTACAAATACCTGTGTTAACTTAAAATTTTCACCCATTTTGGTTTATTTTTATAAATTCTTATTTACTTACTAATAATAAAATTGTTTTCTATTACTTTCATTTAGCGCGCCTATGAGTCAATTGATGGACAATTGTCAAAATATTGATTTTAGATAATGTCAAAGATTACCAATGTTGCCAAAGTTTCGCAGACCTTACGAAAAAAGGTATGGTATTTGGTTTAAGCCTATGCTTAAGCCTCAAATTGAAGTGGAAATACAGGCATCTAAAGTTTAGGCTTAAAGTAAGCTTTGGCTTAAGTGCGGTTGAAAGTTACCGGCCTGTGACCGTGACTGTGATGTGCGTCCTTTTCTCCTTTATTTTCAATAAAAATTTGTCTTCTGATCAATAGATTTGTCTATCACTGTATGTATATGGTATAAGAGCTAGCAACGTTTTCGAGAAATCATTTTAAGATGGCTGATTCTTTCATATATTGTTCCCTATGCTTCCTTGAACACCGTACCGGCCATCTGGCCGCTGATACAGGTTGCGTTCATTACTTAGCAGCACACCTGTACAGGTAAACACAAAATCAGGGTGATTGATTAGTGTAAAAAAGCTTAGTAGATCCGCTATAGTAATAGATAGCAATAAAAGTTAATAACAAAAATTGTAGCTAACTTTGCGCTTCACATTACAAAATTAGTTAGAATATTACAGGGTGTTCGATAACATAGTAGCAGACCAAACTTTTGTTTTTTTAAATGGAACACCCCATATTTTATTTTATATTCAAAATCTTCTTAACTTCTCCATCACAAAAATATAAAGGTTTGTTATGTTATACAGGGTATTTACAAAGTTATAACCAATGTTCTATGAAAATCGTAATAAGTTCAGCTCCCTGTATAAATAAAAATAGGCACAACACCAATGGTTTATTGGTGCCGTATTTTTTTGTTGATTGTCAAAATTTATAAAAATGGTTGATATTGCTAATTTTCTTTATATCGAATACAGGGTGAGTCAAAACGCAAGTACATTATTTTCACAGTAATTTTAAATAGAACAAACACCCTAATTAATAACTTGCTCTGAAAAATGAAAATATTTCGAAAACTGACAAATTTAGGTATAGGGAATATTATACAAAAATTAAAGTACGGTAATGATATTTTTCGATAGTAATATAAAATACAGGTTGTTCCATTTAAAATTTCTGAGAAAAGAATGTACTTGCGTTTTGACTCACCCTGTATTCGATATAAGAAAAATTAGCAATATCAACAATTCTTAAAAAATTTCACAATCAACAAAAAAATATGGCACCAATATACCATCGCTGTTGTGCTTTTTTTTATTTATACAGGGAGCTGAACTTGTTACGATTTTCATAAAAAATTGGTTATAACTTTGTAAAAGCCCTATATAACATAACAAAACTTTATATTTTTGTGATGGAGAAGTTAAGAGGATTTCGAATATGAAATAAAATATAGGGTGTTCCATTAAAAAAAAATAGGTTTGGTCTGCCACTATGTTATCTAACACCCTGTAACAATCTAACTAATTTCGTAATGTGAAGCTGAAAGTTGGTCACAATTTTTATTTTTAACTTTTATTGCTATCTATTACTATAGCGGATCTACTGAGCTTTATCACACTCATCAATCACCCTGTAGATTGAATTTAAATTGTTTTAGGACGAAAAATGTTTTTGTCATTACTTTTTAAACCACAGAAATGTCTTTACAGTTCATATTTCTAATAATGTGTAAAAAGTAATTCCAAAAAAAAATTTCGTCTTACAATAATTTTAAATTGGATATGTTTACCTGTACAAGTGTGCTGCGCAGTAATGAACGCAACCTGTATCGGTAGCCAGAGGGCCGGTACGGTATTCGAGGAAGCATAGGGAAGAATATACAGGGTGTCCAGAAACTCTACCGACAAACGAAGACAGGAGATTTCTCAGATAATTTTAAGACAATTTAACCTAATTCACGTAGTCCGAAAATGCTTCCTAAGGGAGCTAGAGCTCTTGGAAGATGGCGCCATGTAATTAGTTTTTCTTAAATACCTGCAGAACGCTTCTATTTAGAAAAACGAAAATTTGTACACATATTTACTTTCCAGAAATGAATCGATTCCATCCGTTGAGAATTTCTAATACCGGTCATAGGCGTCCGTTTTGGGTAGAGCAACGGTTATTTTATCGCATAACTTTTTTGTCTTCAACTTTTAAGCATTATTGGATTATTAAATTGTGATGTATTCTAGTACTAAAAGATACTCTTACTTTAAGTCGGTAAGACACACCGTTTTCTAGAAAAATCGATTTAAAAGTTTTTAGTTTTGGGAATTTGAAAAAAAAAAATTGAAAAAAATTAAGAAAAAAACGATGTATTTTACCAACTTAAAGCAAGAGTAACTTTTAGTACTCGAATATCTCATAATTAAATAATCTAGTGTCAAAAATACTTAAAAGTTAAAGACAATAAAGTTATGCTATAAAAGAACTGTTGACCTACCCAAAACGGACGTCTATGACCGGTACTAGAAATTCGCCATTAATGAAATCGATTAATCTCTGGAATATAAATAAATGCAATAGTTTTCATCTTTCTAAATAGTTTTTTTTAAACTTTTTTTTTGAAATTCAAAGAACGAAAAATTTTCAAATCGATTTTTCTAGAAAACGGTGTATCCTATCGACTTAAAGTAAGAGTACATTTTAGTACTAGGATACCTCACAATTTAATAATTCAGAGTCAAAAATGCTTAAAAATTAAAAACAAAAAAGTAAGGCGATAAAATAACCGTTGCCCTACCCAAAACGGACGCCTATGACCGGTACTAGAAATTCGCAATGGATGGAATCGATTTATTTCTGGAAAGTAAATAAGTATACCAATTTTCGATTTTCTAAATAGAAGCGTTCTGGAGATATTTAAAGAAAAACTAATTACATGACGCCATCTTCAAAGAGCTCTAGCTCCCATTTTCGGACTAGGTAAATTTGGTTAAATTGTCTTAAAATTATTTGAGGAATCTCCTGTCTTCGTTTGTCGGTAGAGTTTCTGGACACCATGTATAAAAGAATCAGCTGTCTTAAAATAATTTTATCCGACGTTGCTTTGGTCCAATATATATGACATCAACTACGGAATGATTCTTTATACTGCTGTAGAATAAAATATAAAATTAACTTTGTTTAAAAAAAAAAGAATGTGTGTGTGTACTTTTTACGCAGGTAAGAAGTTATGCTTCTATTATATGATTTACTAAAAATAAATATACTTTAAACAGTTTATCTTAATTTTTTTCTGGATTCGAACTCAAGACCTCTCGATCTCTGGCCGAATGCTATACCAAATACGCTACGAGGACTGTGTCTGTATCGGTTCGGACGTACCTAATGACAATTCACGATAACAAACAGACAAGGTGAAGTATAAATATACAATAAAATGTTTTAATAATACTCATCTTATACTCCTGAGGAAGACAAATCCAAAGACACAAAAATTATAATAAATATATTTACTAAAAACACTAATATATTCTTTTCACACCTTTTCTTGCACTGATATATTTATACGTAACTAGAAAGATTTAGCAACTAAACGCCATACTGTCTGTGTGCGCATGCACGCAGTATTATGAAATTTTACTCTCAATCGCGTCTAAAGAAGCGTAACTTCAAAAATTATGAATGCATGCATAATATTTAAAAAATGGTGGAGGTTCTTACCAAATCCTTTATACCTAACTCAATTACAAAAAAAGAATGTGTGTGTACTTTGTACGCACGTAAGAAGATATACTTCTATTACATATTATGTGATTTTAACGAAATTGATATAATGTACTTTAAACAGTTTATTTATATTTTATTTAAATATTAAACTAATTTTAATACTTACTACTTTCCAAAAATTTTTATTAAGACAATACCAAAAATTAAAAAAAAAATAAAAGAATAAAACGCACACAAACACATTGAAAAATGCCACAAAGAAAAAATGATTTCTGAACGATAATAATTGTTGGCAAAAATTTTAAATACGCATTTTCAGAAAAAAAAAAGAATGTGTGTGTACTTTGTACGCACGTAAGAAGTTATACTTCTACTACATATTATGTGATTTTTAAGACAATACCAAAAATTAAAAAAAAAATAAAAGAATAAGACGCACACAAACACATTGAAAAATGCCACAAAGAAAAAATGATTTCTGAACGATAATAATTGTTGGCAAAAATTTTAAATACGCATTTTCTCAAAAAAAAAAATTATATAACAAATATACTTACAATCATAAAATGCATAAAAAATAAAAAAATAAAAACTTGCATCGGGAATCGAACCCGTGAATTTCGAGGCGCTTTGATTCGTAATCGAAGCCTAGACTCACTCGTCCAATTCCACATTATTTGTCATGTGGAAAAATAGGGTAACTGAACGTTTTACTGTTTGACAGTTGTTTTGAATATAATTAAATTATGTAGTTTAAATTTTGTGGAAGAAAATATTAAAATATAACAAAACAGTAAGAAAACAATAAATTAGATGAAGATTGGTAGAACTTTTGTTGGTAATCAAATTAAGTATGTAAATCAAAGCATTACATACCTACTAGATAAATTAATCTACGCCAAAAAATCCTAATTTAAAAATAAAAATCGGACCTAATTTGGGATTTCTCTCTAAAATCCCCATTCTTGAGAAAATAAATGTACAGTAGAGCGTCGATTATCCGAACGTACGTCGATCAACCGAACGACCGCTTATTCGAACTATCGACTCCCGCGTCCCGCACTCGAATACCGAACAAGCGTTAGTAATTGACGCTTAAAATATCTTCAATTTTCTTCAATATTGTATCCAAAAATAATTATGTTGTTGCAAAGACTGCACTTTTTTGTTTAGTTGCTAGTTGTCATTATCAAGATATAAATAAATATGTAGGTATATAAATATGGCTTTTATTCACTTGTGGATAGATATGTATGACTATAAATATGTATCAATATATTGTAGTTCGATTATCCGAACAAATCGGTTTTCCGAACACCTATGTCCCCCAATTAGTTCGGATAATCGACGCTCTACTGTGTTTCAACCTAATCCAAATGTATAATTACAATAAGTATGATTATAATAAAAACTACTTACCAAATTAGAATATTTACCAAAATAGAGTTTTCCTTGTCCAAAATAGTCCAAAAGTCAAAAAATATAGGTATATGAAAACTATTTAAAAAGGCAGTATAACTATTAACTAACTTTTGTTTGTTGTTTCTTTTCACACAAATTTCAAAACGCAACAACCATAAATAATCAAACCACAGCTTTGACACAGCCGACATATTGAATAATTTTTGACATGTCATTTGAACATCCAATCAGAATAAAGTTATAATGCGCATGCGCCGGGATGATAGGTTTTAACATATAAAAATTCACCCTCATATTGAGCGTAAATAAGTATAACTTCAAAAACTTGAGTAAAAAAAATAGTAAAAAATCATTTCTCGCTGTAAAATAATGTGTACGCAAAGTCTGCAGATGTAAATAAGTTCATTTGCTGGGTTCGTACACCTGGGACGTCCTGGTATTGGTCTTCTTGTGTATCCTCCAATTTCTCTATACCTTCTTAACCCTTAACTACAGAGATCCGGTGGATTTCGTGGTAACCTCACCACTTACAAGTTCATGTGTCTCTGTACCTCTCGGGCAGTTTGTATAACAATGATAGTCAAAGCGTGTAGTGTGTATTGTCAATATTTTCTTTTCTAGCACACATCAAAAATCTTAACCGGTAAAAATTACCGGATATCTGTTTTAAGTAAGTATTTTTATATGAGTACTATATTTGTAAATCTGAAATGTTTATATTATTTTTTTGCGTTTTTAGGCAAAAAGTAAAGAAATGGACTGTGGAAGTCATCCTGGACCTTCAATGAAGGTTAAATTTAAAGATACAAATTTTGAGGCCACTTTGCAAAAATGGAATTGCCATTTAATTCTGTGATAATTTTACCCTTCCAGATTTTTTCGTATGGATGTAAAAACTTTCGTAAATGCTATTTTATGTTTCCTTTGTCATTCTATGTTACGTTTATTTGTTAAAAAAAAAGTCTAAATTAGCGGTTCTCAATCTTTTTGTGTCATGTACCACCAAATACTTTTTATTATTTTTGGTACCACCTAACTGAAATACATATCCAACTAGGTGATCTAATTCACTATAATAGTGGTGCTGATTTTGGCTGTTTTTGTGTTTTGTTTACCACCTCAAAAAATGAAATGTACCACTAGTGGTACATGTACCACAGATTGAGAACCGCTGGTAAATATTTGTCCATAGCATTTATGGCAGTTTGTTTCAATAGACCAAAAATGTCACCAAAATTCTCGTAGATTATTCTTTAAAAATCATGTATTATATTATTAAAATCACTCATTTTACCATTTTTCCCATATCTAGAGACTCCAGAAAAACACATAATGTATATCTTTTTTGTTTTTTATCATCAACTTTATATTTTGACTCTATTTTATAATGACCGGTAAAAAATACCGGGGATCTGTAGTTCCGTGGTAATATTGGGATGTCTGTAGTTAAGGGTTAAAGCTCTTGAAACGCTGGATTGGTGGATTCCTATGACATCAGCAAGATATTGCTGCGATCGTCCATCTCCAATTTAACGTACAATTTGGTCTGCTTGTAGGGAGCCGTAGAAAATCCGATACATATATTCGATAGAAGAAAACAGTAGTAGAAATTAAGTAGTAGAAATGGAATTAAGATGTATATAACTTGTATCTCTGCACAAAAAATTGCAGTTGTTTGAATTTAATCCTTAAGTATCAAATATTTTTGATCAATAACATTTAAAAACCGGAATCTGCAAACGCGACGATGTAGCCAAAAGCACCCCGTATTGTATTTCATGGTATTGTTAGCAAAAATTGAATAATAAAAATAATTTTGCCGACAATGTTATTTGCCATGTCGCGTCACTGTAAAATAAGCACGTCATATGGTCATGACGGATCCTGTGACTGTAGCCCGGAGCATTTACAATTTCCAATAAATAACATCATCGCTTGTGTGGATGTATAAATATCTAACCGTTGCGAACAGAGGCCATACGGCAGGCTGGCGCATAACTTTAAAGCATTATGTATGTTTTATTGTCTTTCTGATCGATATATAATCAAACTTGTTGCGTGCTTTTTGCTTTTCCCTGCCGCGGTATTGTGGTTTATCAGATAATGTACACCGTATGTATCTCGTGTTAATACACTTATACAAAAAATTAACGAACCACCTTAAAAATGGGTTATTTTTGGTCTCTCGAATTTCCTAAACCTGTTATCCGATTTAAGTGATTTTTTTATGTATAAAAAATATAAAAAGTATCGAAAATCTCCAGTTTTCACCCTTCGTAACTCTGGAACCGTTGATTTTATAACAATTATGTATAGGACCTTTTTTGTTTTAAATTTTATGTAGATATAATATTTCTGCATAGAAAGTTGTTTACGCTAAAGCACAGTTTTAGAAATATTAAGGAAAAACGTAAAAGAACTACTAATTTACCCCGACTTCTCCCCATCTCCCCCCCCCCCCCGAAACCGGACGCTCAAAATGGTGTAACTTTTTACTGAACAATATGTGGACCATACAAAACAATTTGGTGTTGGGGGAAAACTTTTACTTTGGATGTTTGGGTTAGACCTTTTTTTGTACCAATTATACTATACTACCTCCGTAACTTTGGAACCATTCATTTTAGAAGGATTATGCGTAGGACCTTTTTTATTTCAAATTTAATGTAGAACATTTTTATATAGAAGGTTGTTCATGCTAAACCGTATAGTTTTAGAAATATTGACGAAAAACGTAAAAAACTACGAATTTACCAAAAACCACCTCTCCCCACCAAACCCGACGCTCAAAATGGTGTGACTTTGTTCTGAACATTATGTGGACCATATAAAACAATTTGGTGTTGGAGGATAACTTTCACTTTGGATGTCTGGGTTTGGGTTTAGTTATACCATACTAATAGAAACAGTTACGTTAAAATATTTTAAAATACTAAACTAAACATAAATTTTAAAATATATAATTTTAAAAATATAATTGACACGGAAAGTATTTTCCAGATATATTTTATTTACCGTATTCGCGCTTTTATTTATACAAAAACAATATATGTAGTTTGAAAGCAAAAACCATTTAAAGTTTTGCTACAAATTAAAATTGGGTATTTTTTCAGTATGACTATATCAATTAAGCGTTGATGTGGTATTCACAAATTCCTCTTTATCAATAAACTTTTTAAATCAATTTTTTATTTATTTGTAAACAATGAAATTCACTTTTTTTTAAAATCATGAACAATATTAATTTTTTTTAAATCTCGTCACGGATTTAGAGATTATTGGAGAACGAGACCAGAGAAAGTGATCCGGTAATCTTTGACCTGAATCTCAAAGATGGCTCGAAATTCCCATCTCTATTGTAGTCTCACAAGTCTAGAGACTTGAGGGACGATGTAACTGAACCATACTATGAACCATCTACAAAACACAAGTAAATTTCCTAGTTTGTATATTGCATATGATCTCTGTTGACTCGTGCATTTCATTTTTCCATCTGCCCGTTATTAAAATTAAAAAAAAAACGAAATTTTGTTTTTTGAAACATTGATTAGTCAGAAGAGTGTAAACTTAAAATTACCGCTGAAGCAGCACCTAGTTAAATACTATAACAGGTAATTTTGTTGTGTACTGTGTACCCGTAATGCATTAAAAAGTGTCAACGATACTATCTGTGTTCCTGGGGAAAATAATACGAATTGAAGGCATTGGAAATCCGAAAGCTGCAACACAACATCGCGATCCTGCCAGGATTACCTTAAGTAAACCGGAACCGTTGACCCGAATCTCAAAGATAACTCGACCTTCCTAGCATCTTTTAGATAAACCTAGCACGTTTTCAGAATTAGATTTGTTTTACAGTTTTATGTCTAGCAAACATAATAATCTTCAGCTCCAGAACTATCATAAAATCTTCTCTCACCCCTGCAGTAATATCCGTTAAAGTCGGTGAAAAGTGTCTTAGTTTTGTATTTATTTATTTTATTTATTTAGCGTATGGCGTACATAACAGAATAGGTAATTAATTAGATTTATGCATTATACAATGCATTGCAAACAGATGTCTAGTTTTTTATATATTCGATTGACCCTTCGGTTGCCATTACAAAGTCTATTAATGTGTCTGACACAAATTATGTCTTGCAGCGCCGCAGTCACAAGAAGGCGAGGGAAGTTTACCCCATCTGTAGATGGAGTCGACGCATCCCCACAGTTTGTTCTAATTCGATTAAGTGCTGCCCAAATCTTACGGTGACGTTCAAATTCGCCAGGTTTTCCTATGGTGTCCGGTAGACTATAGTAATGCGGATCTGTCTTACTTTCCCAATCTTCTCTCCATCTGGTATTTAAGTCAAAGTTGGATTGCTGTAGCGCTTGAGCAGATTTTAGAGGGAGTAACCTGGATCGGAGACGGTTTCCAAGAATATCAGGGATGTCATTGTGGACTAGAAGTTGGCGACTGTCCGTTATTTTGTTATATTCTTTAACTAATGCATATTCACGGCGTAGGTTGGGTGGTGCTATATTACTAACGGTAGGTAGCCACACTGTAGGGGTGGGCTTAATTGGGCCTGTTATCATACGCATAGCACGGTTTAGTTTAGTGTCGACCAGGTGAGTATGCCTGCTACTTATCCACACTGGTGCACAGTATTCTTCCACCGGATATATCAGGCCAAGAACAGAGGATCTTAAACTTGATGCTGTGGGCCCCCATGTAGTGCCGCAGAGTTTCTGTATCATATTTTTACGTGTTTTCAATTTTGCTGCTGTTCTCGTCAGGTGTTCTCTGAATGTGAGCGTTCTGTCTAGAGTAACCCCAAGGTATTTCGGGTAGGTATTTAATTTTGTATCTGTTACCATATTTCGAAATTGTACGCTCTTAAAATAAATTGATTACAAAATTTAATTTTTTAACAACCTATTTCTTCTCTGATTTTCGTAGTTGGCGCAGTCAGTAGGATGTATACACATAATTTCTAAGTTTAATCCTTTAGATAAACATAGAATGTTTTCAGAATTAGATTTGTTTTATTTTTTCAGCAGACATAATAACCGTCAGTTCCAGAACTATCAAAATCTTCTCTCACCGCTGCAATAATATCCGCTAAAGTCGGTGAAAAGTGTCTTAGGAAAACTTCTCGTCGATTTGCTTTGCAGAGATTGGTGTTCCGTAACGACAGGCAAAAGTGAAGCTGCTGCTGCTGAATTTCGACGTTTCTTCTTCAAAGAAGAAGAAGAAGAAGAAGAAGAAGAAGAAGAAGAAGAAGAAGAAGAAGAAGAAAGAAGAAGAAAAAGAATAAGAAGGAAAAGAAGAAGAAGAAGAAGAAGAAGGAAAAGAAGAAGAAGAAATCTAAGTATTAATTGTGTAAGAAGCACACCCTAAGGATATGCTTCTTTCTAAGGTAGCAGGAGTTACGATGGATGCAATTGGATGTTCCAATGTGTGACGAAATAGAGAAAGACTATTATAGACAAATGCTGATTAAGAGCTGTTTAGTTTTGTATTTGTTACCATATTTCTAAATTGTACGATTCCAAAATAAATTGATTACGAAATTTAATTTTTTAAAAACTCTTTTTCTCCTCGGATTTTCGTAGTTGGCACAGTCAGTAGGATGTATACAGATAATTTCTAAGTTTAATCTTTTAGATAAACCCAGCATGTTTTTAAAATTAGATTTGTTTTATTTTTTCAGCAGACATAATAACCGTCAGTTCCAGAACTATCATAAAATCTTCTCTCACCGCTGTAGTAATATCCGTTAAAGTCGGTGAAAAGTGTCTTAGGAAAACTTCTCGTCGATTTGCTTTGCAGAGATTGGTGTTCCGTAACGACAGGCAAAAGTGAAGCTGCTACTACTGCATTTCGACGTTTCTTCATTAATCTCGTCACGGATTTAGAGATTAGTGGAGAACGAGGTTTCCTGATAGCTAATACGAATGGATTTCGGTGGAAGAGACGGAGGATTGCGACGACCGCGACCGCGGCAATATGCTTGCTTTGTCAAATTTGAATAAAATCTCGCTTTTTCCGTTTATTTTTAGAAAATAGAAAAGGGAATTTAAACTTTCGAAATAAAGACTGTTTATAAGATTTTTGTGTAATTATAATTATAAATTTGCTATTGTTGTGTTGTTATTATTATGCTATTGTTATGTTAATAATTTGCATTCTATAACATGCCCGTTGAGGTTATTACCAAATTATTATTGATAACAATATTACTAGTTTATACAGTGAGCACGTAAAGGTTGGAATAAATTCATTTTCTCAAGAATGGCCGATTTTGGAAATAAATCCCGAAACAGGTGGATTATTTTTTTTAATTTACGATTTTTTTGGCATATACATATACATATAACATATTAGTAACATATTAGTAATCGATAATTTTTTAAATGAGAGTAGGGGTCGTGTGATAGCTCATTTGAAAGTTTATTCAATTCTCTATTCAATAATATAAACATTAACATAATTATTTTTACAGGGCGTCCAAAAAAAATTTAATTAAATTAATTGACACAAAAAGAAGAATGTAAGTAATTATAGGTCTGGATCCCGCGTATGAAAAAAAAGTTGATTAACAGCAAGCTGAAAATTTGTTAATAGCTTAAGGGTGTATAGCCGGATAAATTTTGATATATGGGAACACTGGAACAGGGGCAATTTTAATTGTGGAACAGGTTAAAAATTTGGAACGGTCACACCACGAAAACGGCACATTTATTTTGTCCGACAGAACAGACTTAAACTCTCCGAACAGAGATTAAACTCTCATGCAAAAATCAGACTGCTATTTATCACCTGTCATAATTCCTGTCATTTGACATATTCCACATGTTCCACTCATCAAAACGCCCATTTGGTGATAAATAGCAGTCTGATTTTTGCATGAGAGTTTAATCTCTGTTCGAAGAGTTTTAGGTCTGTTCTGTCGGACAAAATAAAAGTACCGTTCTCGTGGTGTGACCGTTCCAATTTTTTAACCTGTTCCACAATTAAAACTGCCCCTGTTCCAGTGTTCCCATATATCAAAGTTTATCCAACTAGACACCCTTAAGCTATTAACAAATTTTCAGCTTGCTATTAATCAACTTTTTTTTCATACGCGGGATCCAGACCTATTATGAATTATATTACAAAAGAAGAATGTACGTTAAAAAATGATTTTTGATAAATAAACATTGCTTTTTGCGTTAGTGGCCATCCTAGTGTAAAAGTACAAAATTCATATACTTTTGGGGAATTTTTAAAATAAAAAGTACTGTACCGATTGTTTTGAAAATTTGCGTAAGCATTTACTATCAAAAGAAGTATATGTACAATTTTCATAACAAAAATAGTGAAAATTAAACGATTTTAAATTTTAAACCGAAAAACGGCTTATAATCTTTTTACCATTCGACGAAGCTTTAAATTCTTTCTATCTATTGATAAAATGTTTTTATTCAAAAAGCTTTACGAGAATTGTCTAGCACTTTAAAGTGAGCTTTTCACGACTGATATCGAAATATGGACAAAGGAATATTGCTCTTTGAAAATGGCTGATACATAATTACCTTTTATATCTTCGACTTCAAAGGTTTGTTGCAACGATTGGGTACATAAAATGTGCGACTTTTACTTTTAACATTCAAAATCAATTCTTCTGGTTATTGTATGTAGTGCGAAATATACAGGGTATTTCAAAAAAAGGTAACACCGTCTCTAGGATAGGTAAAAAGCTGAAAAATAATTGGGGTTTGCGGATGCAAAATCGGGCCGATAAACCCCAATTATTTTTCAGTTTTTTACCTATTCTGGAATCGGTGTTACCTTTTTATGAAACACCCTATATTTATATTCTTAATTTATTTAACTTCGTAAAAGTAATTCATAAGCGGATTTATAACAAACGTGAAGAGAGAATGGTAGACATTCAATTTGGTCTCAAAACAGTTTTAAAACACGAGCGTTACTATTTTGCATGAAGTTATTGATAGACAAATAATGCTTGACTAAAGGAGGGATGTCTTTATTTGCTTTATCGATTACCAAAAAGCTTTTAACAATGTAAACATGGTATGTTAATGCAGACATTAAGGAAAATTGGTCTTGACAGAAAAAATATGAAGATGCTCCAGCAGCTGTATTGGAATCAAAAGGCAGAATTATGGATCGCCAACAATCTATATGATATATGATGTTACGTTTTCTCTGTATTGTTGTATGGAGCGGAGGCATGGACGCTTATAGACACCACTATTAAAAAACTTGAATCATTTGAGATGTGGCTTTACAGAAGAATGCTGACAATACCATAGACAGCAACGATCACGAACAAGGAAGTTCTACGAAGAATGAAGAAGGAACCGGAGATTGTGTTTACCATCAAATGAATAAAATTCCAGTATCTGGGACACGTTATGAGAAAACAGCACCGTTACTCCCTGTTGCAGTCCATATTGCAAGGTAAAGGCAAAGGTAAGCGGGGACCCGGTAGAAGAAGAATATCATGGCTGCGAAATTTGAGAACATGGTTTAAGAAAACTTCAGCGGAACTGTTTCGAGCCGCAGCGAGCAAGGTTATGATTGCCAATATGATTTCCAACATCCGAAATGGATAGGAACCAGAAGAAGAAGTAGAACGGTCTATACGCAGAACGAGAAGAAATAAGTAAGGGCGTGAGACAGGGCTGCATCCTCTACCCTTATGTTGAAAGTTTATGTAGACAAGTTCTTTCAACTTGCACAGCAGAATGAAAAATATCAAAATAAATGCAATTCCCATATTGCTAATGATACAACTATATATCGTCGAAGACAACATAGAAGAATTGCAAAACATAGTAAATAGAATTATTACAGTAGGAGAGAAATATATGGTCTTGACATTAATTTCACAAAAATCAAATTAATGATAATCAGCAGACAATCATATATAATATACAAACACAGTTGAAAATAAACAACCAACTTATAGACAGAGTTAAGAAATCCGGCAGTAAAATAATACTCCTACTTCCGTCCCAAAAACCGACTTTTTGGGGAGCGCCGTGCAATGGCAGTATCATGAGCAGCGGCAGCGCGAGTGAGCTATTTACCTATACATTCACCCTGCCCAATTCCCTGTCCAACAGGACTGAGTGTAAATCCGGTATAAGAACTATCATATTAAGTGGGACTAAGATGAAGACGTGAAGATACGACTAACAATGGCTAGGAATACTTAACCAAATTCAACCAATTTAACCAAATTCAATAACTACCTTTGTCAGCGCGAAACTCCTTTGGATCTCCGTATTCGGGTCCTAAACTGTTACATAATATAGCCAATAATATTAACGGCCTGAACCGTATTGAAGCGCTAGAAATGGTGTCTCAGAAGGTTGCTTAAAATTCCATGGGTCGACCATATTACAAAAAAAGGGGTCTTAAGAAGAGCTAATACCCAAAGAGATTTTCTTAACCACGAAAGGCCCCATGTCGACGCCGCACTTTAAGAAGTGACAAATATAATGTTTAAGACACCTATTTTAATAGACAAAATTGAAGTTGAGAGGACCATGTCGCACACGATACATAGGAAACTGAGAAAACTCAAAAAAAGACAAAATAGGGAACCAAGACCTAAGGAAAAGAACAGGTATCACTGATGTCGTCGAACGTATAGCCAAGCTGAGATGGAATTGGGCAGGTCACGTAGCAAGACTAAAAGACTCACTATGGACCAGAAAACTAATTGACTGGCGCCCAACGGAAGACAAACGTAGCAGAGGATGACCACCAACACGCTGGATGGACGACATTAAACGAATATCCAAGAAATGGCAACAAGACGCTTAGAACCTCGGAGAGTGGTGAAAAATGGGAGAGACCTATGTCCAGCAGTGGACAGAAGAGGTTACATGATGATAATGTAGCGAGAAGATCAGATTGTAGTAATGAGTAACCGTTAAGTGTTTTCTTTAAAAACCATTTTGTTTCTCCCGTTGGCTACACAGTTTTAGACTTTCAAATTGAGTCAACGTCATTTGTATAAACAAAAACCCTAAGTTTAAAACGTTTTTGATAACAGTCCTGTCTTATTTCTACTATTTTTGAGTCATTTTATTCACTAAACTGTCAACGAACACTTTAAACTTCAGGTAAAAGTAAAAGCAATCCAAGTTCGCAACTCTATAGGTACTCGTAGATTTAATAATTCCATTATACATCTCGAAAATTCACCTTAAAATATAAAGTGCACCGAATCCTCTTAACATAAAAAACGTTTCAAATAAAAACGATCCCCGTTCAAAAAGCATCACATTAGCCTTTCCGAAAAATAATTAATATTCCTCCCACAGTTGACATTGGCGCACGACGTATAAGCCGTCGCACCGGTGCGTACGTACCGCAAGCGGCAACGGTAACATTAGCGGTAGACAATGGTGTATCAACAATTATCTAAGGGTGTTTCATATTTTAAAAGGTATTTTTGTTTTAGTCAATTTTAGTATTTTTGAGTCTGATTGGATATGGGTAGTATGACCCGTATGCGCGCCAATAGTACGATTTTGTCGTGCCAGGAACCTACCACTTAATCAACAGTGGTTTCAGCAGGACGAGGCAACCTGTAACACGACCGGGGAGTCTCTTCGAAAGCTGCGCAATCATTTTGAGGATCGGCTTATTTCGGGCGATACTGATTTTTCATGCCCATCTCACTCATCAGGCCTAAACACCTAGCCACCTGATCCGTACATATGGAAAATGCTGAAGGAGGCTATTTTTCGCACCGATACACCGTCTGACATTCCGCAATTGCGAAACTAAAATTCAAGATTTTTCGTGTCATTCAGTAGCATTAGTTCTCAGACATGATGGAAAACCTTCGTGAACGTCACGAAAAAGGCTTGAAGTTGAACGGAAGGCATCTTGAACATCTGTTTTATCGGAAACGTCGTCGTGAATAATAAAGTCGTGCTCTCTTATTTAATTACTTCTTCTTCTTCTTTCCAGCATGATAATTCGTACTAGTAGGCTGCTGACTGTTCATTGCCATTAAGTCTTGTAGTCTAAGAGCTAGTGAACCCTACGACTAACGGTCGTTCTGTAAGGCTCGAAATTTGTCTTGTGATAATTCATAGCACACCAAGGCTAAAAACCATGACCCGGCAGGCCTCAGCGGTGCACGTGTATCTACCAGGTGAATCGAAAAGTGCAAATTTAGGGGGTAAAATAAACTTTCTCCTGTAAAGCTTAAATTTAAGTATGTGTTTGAGTAAGTCATTTAGAATTAGAAGAAATGTGTACAATGACAGGCGATTCTGAAGAGCATAAGACCTTGCCAGGCGAGGGGAAAGATTATGGGTTTTTCCTAAAATCATTTTTTTTGCATCAAACAAAGTTTTTTTTAGGTTTTTTTGAATCATTCCCAACAGAAAAGGTCTTTGGTGATTTTTCGGTTAAGTTAATAGTTTTTGTTATAAAAGCGATTAAAAATTTTGAAAATTGCGAAATCGGCCATTTTAACCCTAAATCGGACATTTAACTAAAAATTTCAATGTTGCCAAGGTAGGTAGATATTCTTTAAACATTGATTGATGAAATCCCGAAGAGTTCTTTGCAATACAATATCAAAAACCCCTTTTTTTTAATTGCTAATCAAGCGGGCGCGACACTGTAGCATAAGTGAGGACGTTTGAGTTTGCATAAATTCATTATCTCGAAGAAAGAGCAAATTTAAAGAGAAATCCTGAGACAGGTCGATTTTTATTATTAAATTAGGACTTTTTGGCATATATATAATAGTAGTGACGTCATCCGTATGGGCGTGATGACGTAACCGATGATTTTTTTAAATGAGAGTAGGGGTTGTGTGACAGCTCATTTGAAAGGTTTCATTTATACAGGCTCATTTATACAGGGTGTACAAAATTTTTTTTTTATTAAATTAATTTAGACAAAAAGAAGAAAAAAATTGTTTGTACAAGCTGTATAAAAAAAATGTTAAAGTTTATATTTGATTAGCAATTAAAAAACAAAGGGGTTTTCGATATTGTATTGCAAAAAACTCTTCGGGGTTTCATCAATAAATGTTTAAAGAATATCTACCAACATTGAAATTTGTAGTTAAATGTCCGATTTAGGGTTAAAAATGGCCGATTTCGCAATTTTCAAAATTTGTAATCGCTTATATAACAAAAACTATTAACCTAAGAGAAAAGTCACTAAAGACCTTTTCTGTTTGGAATGATTCAAAAAACCTAAAAAAACTTTGTTCGATGCAAAAAAGTTAATTTTAGGAAAAACCCCTAATCTATCTCCTCGCCTGGCAAGGTCTTATGCTCTTCAGAATCGCCTGTCATTGCACACATTTCTTCTAAATGACTTACTCAAACACATACTTAAATTTAAATAAACTTTACAGGATAAAGTTTATATTATCCCCTAAATTTGCACTTTTCGATTCACCTGGTAGATACACATGCACGGCTGATGCCTGCCAGGTCATGGTTTTTAGGCTTGGTGTGCTATGAATTATCACTAGACAAATTTCTAGCCTTACAGGACAAGCGTTAGTCGGAGGGTTCACTAGCTATTAGACTATTGTCCGGACGATGAGGTCCAGCATTCTCGCCATCATTTTAGTGGTCTACCTTGTGATCTTTTACCTACTAGGTTATTCGTTTTTGCGCTTTTAACGAGTCTGCTGTCCTCCATTCTCTTTATATGTTTGTTCCAATATTTTTGTCTCTGTCTGACCCTCCTTCCCGTATTCCTGTATTCCACAGTTTTATCTGATGTCTTCACTTCTTACTCTGTCACGTAGAGTTTTGACTTGTATACTTCTTGGTGCTCTCATTTCAACTGTTCTTATCATTTGTAACGTTCTATTTGTGTCTGGTCTTGTTTTTGCCGCATGTTATAATAGGTCTTATTGTTGTTTTATATATTTTGACTTTGCTTTCAGTATTTAGATATTCTGTTGTTCCATACGATTTCTTTCAGGCATCCCGAGATTTTAGATGCTTTCATTGTTTGTTCTCTGACCTCTTTTGAGAGATTTCCATAGCTTGTTATTTCCGCTCCAAGATATTTGAAATGATTCACCTGTTCTACAGTTTTGGAGTCAATTTCCAATTTGCATCTTATCGGTTCTTTGGAAATTACTAGGAACTTAGTCTTCTCGGTGTTGTATATTTAGTTATTTAGCTTAAAGCTTTAGCTATTAAATGCATGCTTTGGAGATTCTCTTCAGAATCGGCGATAAGGACAGCATCGTCAGCGTAGCAAACGACTCTAAAGAATGTAAAATGAAATGCAGAAATGCAAATAAGCCTCGGAAATAGTTACTTCCGGTAATTATTTATTTTTAAGCTAATCAGACCAGTAATATTTTTTCTATCAATTGTTATTATACTACATGAGTCTGGCTATAGTTCTGTCGAACGGAAACTTATTTAGACTAAGTTTTCACTCTAATGGCATATAAAACAACATAATGCTATTCTACATCCCACCAGAATGAAAACAATGGGAACCTTCTCTGGTTACACCTCCGAGGCTTCTACAATTTGCAAACCATACGGATGCTGAGACTAAGGATGATGAAGGAATTCTACAATTTAACAATTCACGTCCCATCTGCTCAGCGCGGTAAAGTTCCAACGAGAATGGTTCCCTTCGTACTCCAATCAGAGTAAATGTAACCATTGAAAATGGTTATTCATTTTTGGAAACTTATTTGTTTATTTTCAAGATTACTGTTTAATTATTGTGTTTTTTTAAATTTATTTATTACCGTTTTATACTTATGTTTATATTAGTAATAATCGATATGATGCTCAAGCTGTTAAATGTTGAGTCCATCAATCTCCTAAATAGTGAAAAAAGATCAAACACTTCAATAAAATAACTTTGTAAGATACGTCCGCCGGGATAATAGCCATTTCTTAATAATCACATTGACAGTACATGCCGACGTACGTTTCACTTAATGTTTTGATTTAACTTGTTGGCAAATCATTACGTTTGTGCAAAGATCCGTTGAACAACTGTATTTTCTATTTCTCAGCGCGTGCCACGCCACGTTCTGTTGGATCCTAGCTTAATAGAACACAATAACAGAACACAATACACAATAATAGAACACAATAACACAATAACAGAACTTAATAACAGGGGTGTAGAGCTAGTTCGCGTCCGTAGTAGAATACTACACGTGCACTCTGGGTAATGCTAAATGAACTAGCACATACTGGCAGTCAGACAATCCTTAGGATCTCCTGACTAAACAACACTTCCAACGAAAGATGATAAACAAAATAAACGGCCCTGGTGAGGACCGCAAAACCAGACCAATCGGACCTATAGTTCGAGTTTGCCATATAGACATAGAAGGCATAAGCTATGCCAAAAGCCAGTTTCTATTAAAACTATTAAAAGAGGATAACATTGACTTAGTTGCTATACAGAAAACCCACTGCGAAACAGATGAGCAACTACAAAAAAGGGGCAAAATAATATGTCAAAGAAGATATTGAAAATGCTTCGCTAATCTCTACTTTCACTGATGACTGTATTTATAATGTGGTCACAAAAATCGCAAGCATTACCGTGTCCAACATTTACAAGCCACCTGCTACGTCTTGGCTAGCCCAAGCAATTGAAGTACATCCTCACCCTGCTGTATACGTTGGAGATTTCAATAGCCACCATGAACAGTGGAAGTACAAAAATAGTGATGCGAATGGGAACGCTTTAATAAAATGTTTGATGCCAAAGATCGACCAACCTTCAGATCCGCGGCATGGAAGTGGGAATACAACCCCGACCTATGCTTCGTTTCGACCGACAACAAAGACTTATCTCTAGCGGCTTCACGAAGAGTTCTAACTAATTTCCCACACAGCCAACATAGACTAGTAATAATAGAATTAGGGACGCAAATCCCTTTAATTAGTTCTATCCCACGTCCAAGATGGAATTTTAAAAAGGCCAACTGGATTGCCTTCTCTGCGGATCTGGATAAATGCCTAGGGTGGATTACACCTAATTTCAAAAACTACCACAGATTTGTTGGTGCCGTGCTAAGTGCAGCCAAAAAACACATACCAAGAGGCTATCGCAAAGAATATATCCCTGGCTGGTCAGATAATAGCGAGGAATTATATCAGAGCTTTCTTGAAACTAGCGACCAAGAAATAGCGGATGAACTACTTTACAGCCTAGACGCCAAAAGTGGACCGAAACAGTAGAAAGTCTAAACTTCCAGAAATCAAGCAGACACGCATGGTCATTATTAAGAAAATTAGGGAGTGGTATCCGTACAAAACGCCGAGAGGCAGCCGTAAAGCCAGAGGCCGTAGCATCACATATAGTAAAAACATCCAGAGCACCAAAGAATAAAGCACACACCATCTACGTAAAGAGAGAACTTAAAACTTTAAAACATGTAGCCACAGAAACGGAACATTCCCTCCCCTTCACCAGAGAAGACATATCAGAGGCTCTTAAAGACGTTAAGCCAGCAAAAGCACCAGGATTTGATAATATTCACCCTGAATTCCTAATAAATTGTGGCAAGTATACAAAAGTTTGGCTGGCTCGATTTTTCACAGATATCATGGAAACTGGAAATATTCCACAAGAACTAAAGCGCTCTAAGATAATAGCCATACTAAAGCCAGGCAAACCCGCCGACAACCTAAAAAACTACAGATCAATTGCGCTTCTCTCTGCCATCTACAAACTATTAGAGAGGCTTATATATAACAGAATCAGCACAGAACTGTTCCAGGTGATCCCAGTCGAACAAGCAGGTTTTCGACCAGAACGAAGCTGCGCGGACCAGGTAATGTCACTCACCACCTACATCGAAGCGGGTTTCAAAAGAAGACTTAAAACTTCAGCGGCATTTATTGATCTCTCGGCAGCTTACGATAAAGTATGGAGAGAGGGCCTCATATACAAAGTTCTCCGTGCAATCCCCTGTAAACCAATAGCATGCCTAATAGATAGCATGCTTAACGACCGAATGTTTCAAGTAGTGATGGGCACAGATATCAGCCCACCAAAGAAACTCAAGAATGATACTATTAAGCTTATACTTAGCAAATATGCCGGAAACACAATCAAGAAAGTTCGGATACGCCGATGACTGGGCCCTCACTACACGATGCAGAACACTAGAAACGTCTGAAGAAGTTCTGACGGCAGACATATATATTGGGCAAATATTTTCGCAAGTGGCGACTTCAACCAAATGCATCCAAAACAGAAGTTAGTTGCTTTCACCTGAACAATAAACTTACTGGAAAGGAACTCAACATACGGTTTGAAAATACCACACTTACCCACAACAAAACACAATACAGAAGCTCTGCGGTACCACCTGGAGAGCATCGGCTTCCACTCTACGCTCTACTGCCTTAGCCCTTGTTTTCTCGACCGCTGAATATTTTGCTCCAGCTTGGCTACACAGCCCACACGTAAAAAAGGTCGACACTCAGCTGTACAGCACTATGAGGATGATAGCTGGTACAATTAAATCAACTCCCACGCAATGATTTAAAGTATTAAGTCACATCCCACCTCCACATTTACGTCGAGTTGACGCACTTACACGTGAATACAAAAAGATCATGAATCATGAACAATATAAATCTGCCGATCCACTAAGATACCGAGGATGCACGAAATACCCGTCTCCGCTCTAGAAAACCACCAATAAAAACGGCAAGAATGATACATGAGGAGTTCAACATCACGACTGCCTGGTCCCAAGAATGGAACGCATGGCAAAATAACATGCCCTGTATTACCCATAAGCCATCAGGTTTTGATCTTCCACGTAAAACATGGTCCACTCTAAATAGGATCCGAACCAGACATGGCAGATGTGCATACATGCTACATAAATGGGGAAAGAACCCGTCTCCTCAATGTGACTGTGGGGAGAACCAAACCATTGACCACACTATTGAAGAGTGTCCCTCAAGATCCTACAATGGTAGCCCTGAAGACTTCCTGTTTGCAACTTCAGAGTCAATTGATTATATTAATACACTTGATGTTTGTTTGTAACTATTTAAAGTTTGTCACATACCTATATTACTAGTGTCTGTAATTTTGTTCTAAATGTGTTGTAATTGCCATACGAAAGATAAAAATAAATTAATAATATACAAGGCTAAACGGGGTTGAGGTATTTGCATACAAAAATGTTAAAAATATGTTCCATCCTGCCGAAGCAAATTGTTCTTCAAAAATTAACAAAGGCCGCCTCTTTCGACCTTTCATTATTTCCACCACTGTCGGTAAACGAAAGTAAGGCGCTGGGGAGGCCATTTTGAACCGGCAGCCGTAAAAGTAATGGTTCATTACAGGGGGAAATTTCATTAATATATTCATTTATCATCATTTAAGCCTAAAAGTTGGTGGAGTTTTTGGAGGGACGTAGCATGAAAATATGAGAACGATCAAAACTTACAAAGTTTTTTATTTACGCAAGTTAAGCTTTTATTTTTTTAACAAAAGCGAGCGCCCAAAGTTTTTATAGTTACTTCTAGAAACATGGACGAAAATGACACTAGGAGATAAATGTAAAAATATATTTATGTAAAAAGTATATAACATACACTTACGTGCATAGAAATCGGCCCACTTAATAATTTGGTCATTTTTGATGTCTCATATTTCCTAAACCTGTTGGCTGATTTAAGTGATTTTTTGAACATGTAGCCCGATTCTTTAACAATACCACTGTAGTAGTATTGTTGCTAAACTGGTAAATTTTCATTGTATACCGGGTGTACCAATCAAACTGTGTTTTTTTTTCTCAAAGTTCGCATCACCCTGTGGAATATTCTAGCAATGAAAACAATACTGAAATGAAAACCCAACTATAGCCTCAGGTTTTATTAATATTCTGTTTTTTAATTCATTCGTTTATGTGGGATAAAAAAAAGTTAGGTACTTTAACAACTAGACATGTTCTTCTTCAATACACAGTGTGTCTAAATAAGTGTGACAAACTTTAAGGGGTAATTCTGCATGAAAAAATAATGACAGTTGGCTTTATAAACGTATGTTCGCAAATGTTTCGTTTCCGAGATAAGGGATGTTGAATTTTTTCTTACAAACTGACGATTTATTTTATTGCTTTAAAACAAATTGAGATATGTCAATGAAATTTGGTAGGTTTTAAGA
Organism: Diabrotica virgifera virgifera; assembly: GCF_917563875.1. NCBI lineage: Eukaryota > Metazoa > Arthropoda > Insecta > Coleoptera > Chrysomelidae > Diabrotica > Diabrotica virgifera. Next base: position 76,178,477 of record NC_065450.1, on the reverse strand, counting down.
CGTGGTTCTTGCACATTTTTTGACACAATTAAGAATTTAATATTCCCCATTAGCGCGTATACGTGTAATATGACCGATCATATTACCCGTATGCACGCTAATGGTGAATGTAAAATTTTTAGTTTTATGTCAAAAAGTCCGCAATAACTATCTCTTAAAACCTACCAAATTTCATTTGCATATCTCTACTGGTTTTAAAGCAATAAATAAATCGTCAGTTTGTAAGAAGAAATTCGACATCCCGTATCTCGGAAAAAAAATATTTGCGGACATACGTTTGTAAAGCCAACTCTCATTATTTTTTCATGCAGAATTACCCCTTAAAGTTTGTCGCACTTATTTAGAAACACCGTGTATTGATAAAGAACATGTCTAGTTATTAAAGTACCTAACTTTTTTATTACCGAACATGAACGAATAAATCAAAAAACAGAATGTTAAGAAAACCTGAGGCTACAGTTGGGTTTTAATTTCAGTATTTTATAAATGGTAGAATATTCCACATGGTGATGCGAACTTTGAGAGAAAAAACACAGTTTGATTGGTACACCCGGTATACAATGAAAATTTACCTGTTTAACAACAATATTATTGCAGTGGTATTGTTAAAGAATCAGGATATTCAAAATCAGAATGTTCAAAAAATCGCTTGAATCGGCCAATAGTTTTATTAAAATGAGACATCCGTAAGTTTAATTAAAAAAATTGATTTTATTGCCAATGTATAATGAATAATTCTTTTGGTTGTACCAAAACATAGAACAACTTGGTGATACAGTTTGGATTCCGCAATAACCCTGGAACCACAGAAGCACTATTTAGTATTCAGGTTACGGTACAGAGATGCAGAGATGTCGGACATCCGGTTTATATGTGTTTTATTGACTTCAAGAAGGCCTTTCATCGAGAGAAACTTACTGAAATGAATGCACTTTTTCAGCAAGTAGGTATTGATGATAAAGAACTACGCATTATTAAGTGGACTAGTGTAAAAGTACGAAATTCATATACTTTTTGGGAAATTTATATTTTCCAACGACAAGCGAAGATTGAATAATGCCACACGAGAATAGCTTTTAATACTCGTAGATAAATAATACTACGTTCTTTAACGGTAAAATATTGCAAAACCTTTAAATTTTAAAGAACTGCTTGGATTGACATGAAATTTGGCATACACATAGCTAACAAGTCAAAGAAAAAAAGTGATATTGTGCCGATATGTGCTTTTGCTCTGGGGGTGGTTTTCACCCCCTCTTGGGGGTGAAAAAATATTCGTCCAAAGAAAGTCAGGAAATGGATAAACTGGCTAATTTTAAGTAACTTTTCTTCTATAGAGTTTTTTCACTAAGTCAATACTTTTCGAGTTATTTGACAGTGAATATGTTCATTTTTTCAACAAAATAACCACGGTCTTTAGACGGTTTTTCGTAAATAACTCAAATAGTAAGTATTTTGTCGAAAAAACATTTTTAGCAAAAATATGGCCTGTAAAAAATTTAAAAAAATGGTGTATGGTGTATATATCACGTCTTTACACCTAGTAGAAGCAGAGTTGTAGCTAATGAAAAACAGGTTCATATTCGTCAAATTCCAAATGGAATACTTTAACGTGAAATAACCAAAAATTAAGCACATTTCGGGGAAAATTCATTACAACCTATTTAAAGTGTTTAAAAAAAGCTTCATTTTTGTTTTATAAAAAAAATTTCTAACATCAAAATTAAACAAGTTACGCTCAAAATAAAGTTAGTCCCTTTTGGTTTTGGTAAAAAAATCGAGAAAATCACCCCCTAATTAGTATCTTAAATGAACTTAATCGTTACGACTTCACAAGTTTCTTGACTCGTGTATATATTGTTTATATGATCTGTAAGTTTCATCGGTTCAAAGTCCTTATTATTGAAAGGGCTGTAGTTAAAAGGGGTTGAACGAGTCACTGATCACGAATGTATGCAAATTTAGAAACACCAAATCTTAATCAATATTTGTCTAACAGAAAAACAAAAAAATACATGATAGTCAGAAAAGCAAATCTGACTTTTTTTGTTTTTCGAGATTTTTGGCATCTCTAACAATTTTTAAGGTATTTTGAAAAAAAGCATATTTTTCAAAATTTAAATTTTTAAAAATTTTACTTTGAAACCAAATTGTTTCAAAAATAAGCACTTTGACTCGATCAAACTTACAGATCATATAAACACAACATAAGTAAAATAATTTGTGCAGCGGTAACGATTAATTTCATTTAAGTTGCTAATTAGGGGGTGGTCTTCGCGATTTTTTTTTGCAAAAACAAAAGGGACCAACTTTATTTTGAGCGTAACTTGCTTAAATTTAATGCTAGAAACTTTTTGTAAAAACAGAAATAAAGCTTTTTTTAAACACTTTAAAAAAGTTTAAATATTTTTTCCCCAAAAAGTGCTTAATTTTTTGGATATTTCGCGTTGAAATATTCTATTTGAAATTTGGTGAATATGAATCTATTTTTCATTGGCTATAACTCTGGTTCTACGAGATCCAGAGACCTAACGCGTACACCATTTTTTTTACTTTTTTATGTGCTATATTTTTGCTAAGAACGTTTTTTCGACAAAATACTTACTTTTTGAGTTATTTGCGAAAAACCGTCCAAAAATGTGGTTATTTTGTTGAAAAATGAACATATTCACTCGCAAATAACTCGAAAAGTGTTGACTTGGCGAAAAAGCTCTATAGAACAAAAGTTACTTAAAATTAGTCAGTTTACCCGTTTCCGAACTTATTTTGGACATACATTTTTTCACCCCCAAGAGGGGGTGAAAGTCACTCCCAGGGCAAAAGCACACATCGGTACAATATCACTCTTTTTCTTTGACATTTAAGCTATACGTATGCCAAATTTCATGTCAAACCAAGCGGTTCTTTAAAATTTAGAGCAAAAACCGTGAAAGAATGGACTACAATCTTTTATTAGTGATAGCAAAACAGTATTTCATTAACATGAAAAAAAACATAAATGACAAAATTACATGTGTCAAATGATGGTAAAATTGATTATGCTGGATTGGTTGGCTAGCTCCATCCTTATTGTATATTATATATTATGATTTATTATCATGATAAGATAATATAGAACAGTAACACGCAATGTCAATATCCTCTACATACCGCTAAAACATTTAAAATTTATTAGGTGAACCGTGCTATATTTGGGAAGCTCTAGTCGTGCTTTTAATTTTAAATAATTATATCCCGCCTACTAGTTCAATAAATAAATAAATATTACCCACGTAGATCAGATTAAGCTGCAACAAAAATAATTAAGATTATACAGGGTGTCCCGAAAAGATTGGTCATAAATTATACCACACATTCTGAAGTCAAAAAGAGTTCAATTGAACCTAACTTACCTTAGTACAAATGTGCTCATAAAAAAAGTTACAGCCCTTCGTAGTTACCAAATAAAAATCGATTTTTTTCAATATATCGAAAACTATTACAGATTTTTTATTGCAAATGGGCGTGTATCATTCTTATGGCAAGAGCATCTTAAAATAAAATTACAGTGAGATTTGTCCACACCATAAAAATTTTATGGGGGTTTTGTTCCCTTACACCCCCCAAACTTTTGTCTACGTTCCAATTAATTCATTATTGTAGTACCATTAGTTAAAAACAACATTTTTAAAACTTTTTTGCCTCTTAGTATTTTTTCGATAAGCAAGTTGTTATCGAGATGCGGCTTCGTTTTTAATATATTTACATAAAAATTGTATGGGGGTTTTGTTCCTTTAAACCCCCCAAATGTTTGTGCACCTTCCAATTAAACTATTGTTGTGGTACCATTAGTTAAACACGGTGTTTTTAAAACTTTCTTACCTCCTAGTCTTTTTTTGATAAGTCACCTTTTATCGAGATGTGGCTTCTTTTTCAAAATATACCTAAAAATGTAAATTATAAATAAATTTTCAGATTATCAACAGGTCTTTATAATCGTACTTAACCATATACAAATATGTGGTGGATTCGACAAATATTCAAAATATCTCGATAAACACTGGCTTATCGAAAAAGTATTGAGAGGCAAAAAAGTTTTAAAAACATTGTGTTTTACTAATCGTGCCACAATAATAATTTAATTGGAACGTACACAAAAGTTTGGGGGGGTTTAACGGAACAAAACCCCCATAAAATTTTTCTGGGGTGCTCAAATTTCACTTTAATTTTTTTAAGATGCTACTGCCATAAGAATGCCACATGTCCATTTTTAATAAAAAATCTCTAAGAGTTTTCGATATATGAAAAAAAAATCGATTTTCATTTTGTAACTTCAAAGGGCTGTAACTTTTTTTATGTGCACTATTGTATATAGGTAAGTGAGGTTTAATCAACCTATTTTTGATCCCAGAATTTGTGGTATAATTTATGACCAATCTTTTCGGGACACCCTGTATACAAGGTATGTATAAGGAAAACGTTTAGGAGTTTAGAAATTAGTAAATATATGAAGAGGCAGATGGAAAGAGCCGAGAGAGACCTATGTCCAGCAGTGGACGCGTACGGATTGATGGTGGTGAAATATATGATAGAAATGAATATTTCAATGTCAATAATTATGGCACTCCTAGACAATGGTCTTTTTATGCTGTTACCATACTTATCCGAAAACTTAAAACAGTAATTTAGTCCAGGCGCCAAATAGAGACCACGCACCGTTACCTTTTCAATTCTGATGGAGAAACTCAACGGATTCTTAAGGATTTTTGGCTGCTGATAACGAATTTCGAGGATGGATTTCGACCAATTCAATTACTGGATGGAACAAAAATATTGTTTTTAAGGCTCCTGCTCATAAATTAAAAGAGATAAAAATTTTTGTTTCTTAATAAAAAACACAGAAAGAGGTGTTTACCAAAATTAAATCCAATAAGTAGAACTCAAGATATTGTAAAATGAGTGAATAATGCATATTGCAATTTGCAAAATAAGTATTTTTCAAAGCTTTTTTGATCGTAGCTGGGCTTCTACGCAAGCAAAAAATGAGCTTTACAAAGTCTCATTTTAAAGCTGAATTCATAGGCTTCCAAAGAAAGTCTGGTAAATTATTTTATCTTTATTTGTATTAAAGTTATACCCGTTTAAAGTTATAATTTCTTAAAAAAATTATACATTGATTTGTTTATAAGGGTTTTAAGCAAATTTGAGCAATAAATATTTATACTTTAATTAAAATTAATGATAGAAGAACTCAAAAGGAACATTTTGAGCTTAGAAAAATGTTCGTAGGTTTATTTTTGGCCAAGATATCGATATTTTAAATGCGCGCTCTGAGGCGCAAGATCGGCTCACAGCGAAAGTGTTCGCGCGCTAACCTCTCGATACAAATTATAATGGATATATGTATACGTCATCTTCATTTTTCATTTTTGAAGATTCTAATACAATTTTATCATATAATTCTTGTAATTAAATCATCATACAGTACCTCGTATTACCTTTCATAAACTCCAATTATTGGAATTGAGTTCTGCTACTCAAGACAGAAGATCCCTATTCATATATCTCCCGCACTCCATTATGAAAATTAATTTGTTGCGGAGACCACTTTCTAATATATTATCTGCTCTAAATAATCCAACTATACGGAACTTGCGGTAGCAAGCATTGTATGAGACTTAAATATAAGCCGATAGCCCAAGGTTTCTGTTAGTTCCGCCATTGTATAGCCATAGATGGCACAATCTTCCATTGACGCGGTTCATACAATTCCAGCGTCGTCGTCGTTGCATCAGACTGGAAGATAATCTTTACGCTTGGGGAATTAGTGATACCATTAAAAGTTTTAATCACATTTTCAAGTTATTCTAATTATTATACATGAGAACTATTCTTTCACTTGTTAGTGTTACTCTGCAACTTTAAAATTGTATATAAACAACATTATACTACTCAGAATTTTAATTATGATTCCGGAATAAAATAGTTATTTATATCAGTAACGGGAAACCGTTTTATCTGTATATTTTTTTAAATAATTATTTCGTTGTAAACGAAAGCAAGAGCCGTCTTATTTTTGGTTAATTCAGAGAGCGCCAAAAGCACTTTGACGGTTTCAATCCTCATTAGGATATTTCCTCAGAGAGTGCATATTTGATTCTCTCTGAACAACCAAACTTTGGGCGGCCAGCATGGATTCACAATGAAATAATCTGATGGTGTGGGTGTCGTAGCGACATCTGCTAAAGACAAGTGTAAGTTTTACTTTTAATAAAATTTCCAGGATATTCTTCGGCTTCCCACATTTCGCTTTTGTCGAAAGTATCTAGTATTTAGTATTTTTGCCCTCTCATCGCAGTCCTAATAGTCCAGAGAAATAAGATTTTTCCCGTGACATATCCCCCTTCAGGCCGAAACCAAATTTTTTGAGTAGTATGGACATCTGTAATAATAACCTAAATGTTTCCTGCAACCGATTTTGATGATGTACATAGTTATAAACAAATAAAGATCAAAAAACGGTAAATTTTCGCTTTTTTCGTCTATTACTAAAAAGCGAAGCATTCCAAACAAATTTTAGAATAAGAAACTCATAAATCATATAAAAAACTTCAATATGGCGTTCGCTGAATATGTCTATCCTTATCTGTTGCTTAGAAAATTACAAAATAAGTAATAAATTTTGAGATTTTATAAATGTTCATAACTTATGTACAAATTAAGTTAGAACCTATTTATTACACGGAATGCTGAGAATTCATGTGCTTAAATTATATTTTAAATTTCAAAGCAATTTGTCAAATAGTTAAAAAGTTATTTAATTTGTTTATCCCAAATTCATTTTTTTGCAACACTAAGTCAGAAAATTATGAGCTTACAGTAATACTTCGGACAGTTTATGAAAGAAGAACATTTATACTATTAACTTAATTAAAAAAATGACAAAAAGTAATTTTAAACACTGTAAAATTATTTTGCAAAAACATGTCGATTTTTTGCTTACTTATAAACAATTAGAATAACTTTTTAAGCATCATCCGTAGAAAAATTATTTTTTCATATTTAGAAAGATTGAATTTTTATACACATTTAGAAAGAAAAACAATTGTCCTAGGACAATTAGGGACGAAGTTAGCCCCCCCCCTTTTTTTAATTCACATGTTCTTGCAAAATAATTTTGCAATATTTAGAATTATGTTTTGTCATTTTTAAGTAAATCTTCTTCTTTCATAAACTATCCAAAGTATTACTGTAACTTCATCATTTTCTGACTTATAGTGTTGCAGAAAAATTAATTTGGGAAAAACAAATTAAATAACTTTTAAAGTATTTGACCAATTGCTTTGAAATTTAGGGTATGATTGCACCAGAAGTCCCAGCATTCCGTGTCATATGAAGGTTCTAAGTTAATTTTTATATAAGTTATGAATATTTATAAAAACTCAAAATTTATGATTTATTTTGCAATTTTCTAAGCAACCAATAAGGATAGACATATTCAGCGAACGCCATATTGAAGTTTTTTATACGATTTATGAGTTTATTACTCTCAAATTTGTTTAAAATGCTTGACTTTTTGGTAATAGACGAAAAAAAAACGAAAAGTTACCGTTTTTTAAACGCTTTTATTTAGTTCAATAGTTTGCATCAAATCTTTAGACGTTAATTTGAGTGCCTTTTCTCCAATGCAAATGAATGAAAATTTGCAGACATATGCATTCGCGGGAACAATACACGAATAATCAATATTTTTTTTTTTTTTGATTATTAATTGTAAAAACAATTAATTGTAAAAAAAACGATTTTAATGGAAAATGCTTAAGTTCTCTTTTTTACAATGTAAAAACTTGAAACTTTTACGGATTGTAGCTAATTATATGAACTATACATAATTTCACTTTTTACGTTAATTGTTTACGTTATGCTTCATAAATAAACAATAAAGTTTCAAATTTTTTCCGATTCCGACTACTGTTCATGTTAGTACATCATATGTTTTATACATATTTTAATAAACATGACGATATATTCTATTACATACATTCTACACTGACGATATTTTAATGTTTGAAAAGTGTAAGACTAAAAAGCAAAAAATAAAAAAATATGAAAAAAATTTTTTTAAGAAACGCTTTTCTTTAGTTACGAGTGACTAAAATTAAAAATATTATAAATAAAACAACTAAAAAGCAAAAAATAAAAAAAATAAAAAAAATCTAACACATTCGTTAAAGAAAAGCGTGGGGCGAAAACCGTTTATTCGATGAAGACGCGCCAAGCTTTTCTTTAACGAATGTGTTAGATTTTTCAATTTTTTTTTATTTTTTGCTTTTTAGTTGTTTTTTTATACTTTTAATTTTAGTCACTCGTAACTAAAGAAAAGCGTTTCTTAAAAAAATTTTTTTCATATTTTTTATTGATCTTCATTTTTTTATAACTATGTATATCAACAAAATCGGCTGCAGGAAACGTGTAGGTTATTATTATAGATGTCCATACTACTCAAAAAATTTGGTTTCGGCCTGGAGGGGGTTGTCACCAATAGGATATTTTTTTCCTTATTTCTCTGAACTATAAGTAAATTTGGGATAAAGGTGATTAATTCAAATGACTCTAAATCCTTTATTCTAAATAAGTAGGTAATATAGCTCAAACTGCAACCTATTACCTATATTAGCTTACGATGCTGATGGAGTTTTATGCGTACGTTTAGGAAAGAGTTCTTTGTATTTTAAACTTTAGTTTAAATTGCAAAACAAGTCGTTTGTACGATTCCCCCTATTTCGAATTCAAAAGCTCATTACAAGCTTTCAGACATTCCCCCTTTAGGTAAGTTTCGAGCATTTGAATAGGTCTAAAGAGATTTTTTTACATTTCCAACTGTATCTGTGTTGTTAAGTATTCGAAAGTATAATTATGAAGTAATTTTAATTGTTTGAGTTGAGAATTTTCAGTAATCATTTTTTGATATACCTATGTGTAAAAAGATCTACTAACTTAAGAAGGATTACTTCCTTTAGTTAATGGGATTTTAAAATCTAAAGAGAAACACATCTTCAACAATTTTGAATTGAAATCTCAAGACGTGATATCCCATGTTTTTGATTCAAGATAGAAGGCTGTTCAATAAACTTTGCAGTTCGACAAGTGAAGGCGTTGCTACAAGCCTATTCTTTTATTAGTTAGTACACTGTTCATGTGAACCTATTTAAAGTTTTATTTCAATCTATTAATTCATGCTTTATTTAACGAACTTCGGATATAACGGACAAGATATCAGATAAAATGTAAAAAAAATTGAATGCAAAAAAATAAGAAAAATCGAATTCTACAAGGAAAAACAAAAAGGAAACATCTCAGGACTGCTTTGTGCTAATGCCGATGGATCGCTTGGATTGACTATTATAATAATAATTACTATTGTTGGCAAATCTCGTAAACCTAGTGTTGTCAAAGATATAATTATCAAAAGGCATAATATGCCCGCTTCATATTATAGCTCTAATAGGATAGATAGTGTGATTGTAAACATGTGCACATGGGCTCCAGAAAATATGTGATTTTATTGTGAAATACGTTAAACTTAGAGGAGAAACTTATACCTATCAAAAGGAAAATTCCAGGACTTTCTTATGAAAGGTTGAGCGCAAAAATATAATAAGATTTGACATCAATATTGTAAATATTAAGCAAGTATTAAATTGATAGTAATTAAGGAGGACTGATAACAACTGACTAAAAACTGATCTGACTTTTTTTGTGTCATTACCAATTTATTTGAAGATAATTAGAATTAGGCCAGGAGTTGAGGTGACTGATTATTAAGATAATAAGACATTATATTTGTAAGATGGCAAGTGTGTGCATTTGTTTTTATTGTGACCGGGAGGTTAAACCAAAGCAAATTTCCATTGAGTGTATCACTTGTTGCTCATGGGTCCATAAGGGATGCACGGGTTTGACTAAAAGTGAATATGAAAAAATCTGTGCTGACTTTCGTAAAACTAAATCGCATAACTGGGAATGTAAAGTATGCAAAGAGACGGTGGTGAAGAGATTATCTTTGAATTCTGCTTCAAATAGCCGGAAAAATTCGGTATCAAAAGAAAGTGCTGACAATGGAAAACAGGTGCCCAATGCTGATTTTTCAAGTCTACTGTGCAATACTGTGGATGCTGTAGAGAGTGAAACTGCAATCAAGGATGAAATAAATAATTTGTTAAAGAAAAGTACCATTACCAATAAAGATGTACTAGTAGTTATTGTTCACATAATTAATCTATTGTTAAATCAGAGGACTGAAGTGCAGGCAACAATAGATACAATTAAAGCGTCTGTAAAATCTAATGAGGCGAAAGTTGAAACTTTAGAAAAGAAACTTGAAGGGTTACAAGAAAAAATTGAAACCATGTGTGGAAATGGAAGTGAAGAGATAAGAAATCAAAGTGTATCTATTATCAAAGATGAGCAAGATATGTTCCTGGAATTAGAAGATAGAAGTAGTCGATCTAAAAATATACTAATCTATAATGTTGATGAAAGCCAATCTAAGGTTACTAATGAGAGAATAGATCATGACAAGGCAAATGCTCGAGAAGTACTAACGAAACTGGAGGTTGGAGCAACTGAGTTTAAGGTTTTGAGGGTAGAACGTGGTAATAGCAGTAGTGACAGGCCAAGACCACTTAAGGTAATTTTTCAAAATAATACCACAGTGATTGCATGTCTTAAAAACAAACATAAGTTGAAGCCATCGAGCATATTGATTAAATCAGATCTTACTCAAATGCAAACAAATCATCTCAAGAAATTATATGAAGAACTTGATAGGCATAGAAGAAATGGTGAATCAAACTTGGCAATCGTTCATTACTAGAGTATTGTTCAGTGATTTGGAGTCCAAGTTATGAGAATCACAAATATCGAATTGAATCGATTCAAAATAAATTCGTTAGATATCTGCGGTATAGATTAGGTACTAGAGGAATGTAATTGAATTCCAGTCAGGTCATGCAGATGTTTCATTTGCACCGTCTAGAGGATCGCAGGCGATACTTTGACCTTAATTTCGTATTTAAAGTGTTAAATGGTATTATTGTTGCACCTAGCATTCTGGGTCGAATACATTTTTATGTTCCAGCTAGGAATTTTAGAAGATGTCCCTTGCTATCAGCTAGGTCGTGCAATACACGTCATGCAGAAAATATGCCTTTAAATAGAATTGCTTCTAGTGTAAATGAGTTTCCAAATATAGACTTTATGGGAGTCACACTAAATGCTTTTAAGAGGACTATTTTACGTGAATTATTTTAATTTGATTTTAATTTTTTGATGTCGTTAGTTTAATTGTAAGTAATGTAAGTTAACTTGTGCTCAATGTTTAATTTTGACTTTTAATTTTAACTGTAAAATGGAGTTTTACGTCAATAAATATTAATTTAATTTAATAGGGAATGGTTGACCAGAGATATTTTCAAAAATTGGTTTTTAAAAGATTTGTACCTGCAGTGAAAAACTTTCAAGAGAAGAAACTGGTAATATCGCCTAAAGAGGTGAAATGTTTATCGATTTTAGAAAAAGCTCCTGCTAATCCCCTTGAAAGTATTCTAAATTCAGAAGATCATCATCATCATCATCTTGGTGCTACAGCCCTTAGAGGGCCTTGACCTTCTCAAGATTTTTACGCCATTCTGTTCTGTCCCTTGCTTGCATTTTCCAGTTGCCGACTCCGATCTTCTCGGTATCTTATGTTACCCCGTCCATCCACCTCAGCTTTGGTCTACCCCATCTTCTCATTTCAACGGGTTGTGCTGTTAGAATTTTTTCAGCAACAAATTCAGAAGATGACAACTTTAATAAATTGTATGTTTTGCCAAAAAATACCTACATCTTTTATTCATCCTATGAATCAGTGAATAATTTTGTCAACCAAATAAGTATATTGCAGAAAGTTTTTAGATGAAGTAGAAAAGTAGAAAAGTAGGGAACAAGACTTTATTCCTTTTTTTCAAAATTTATACATTTGTACGCTCTTTTTAAATACAGTACCTACATAATTTAAAAAAAAATAATTTTTGATTGCTTTTAAACCTATTTTTATAAAACGGACTTTCGCTTTTAACGGACATCCCGTCCCCCCAATTAGTCCGTTATTCGAGGTTTTACGGTATTTTTTTACAATGAAAAATTAATTGTCGTGCAGTTGTAACGTATGATTTTTCCTGTTTGATTGGGGTAGCTTAATAAATGACTAAGTTCTACAGAAATAGGCTAGCTGGATATTTAAGAGACTGTATCAAGTGGACTCAGGAGAGGATCAGGCCGTATTTGCACGCCCGAAATAAGACGGTACCTAATGAAGTACTAGAGTGTTAAGAAACTAAAGTAAAATAAGGAAAGAAATGTAAAAAAAAAGAACTACTGACCCAGAAGATATTCAGAAGTAGTGTTGAGCGCCAGGGAAGGATTTTATAAATTCTTCTCCACGTGACCTATATTGCTGTACCTAACTAATACTATTTAAAATGGTAGGATAATAAAACATATAAGTATGTACAACCAACAAATTTAATGAAAAAAAACCTATAACCCCTATATACAATTTTATACAAACTAGCTAATCAGTACCTGTTGTACTAGAAAAGTACGCTCCTGCCGACAATGAGATCGCAATAAAAATTAAAACAAAGAACTTAATTAGTTAGATCAAGACAGTTATTGGGAATCACAAGTTATTTACTTAAACAAAAATGTATTATGGATATTGGTTACAGTATTGGTTGACAATCTCGTATCTGACCTAAGTGATAACCCTGAGTACCATACCTGTTAACTGAAATAAAGGTTATTAAATAGGAATTAAAACCGTAGATATTGTATACAACACCTTAACATATAGTTTATAATTCCCGGACTATTTTAAATGAATGGTACGAACAGTGAACGATAAAACTTGTTGAAAAAAAATGATTGAATATTACAAATGGTGATTTTAGAAAAAATGAGTTTATATGTTTATTAAGGTTATTTCTAATTTATTGGAAAAAATATTAATATTGCAAGCCGTTATTTAAAAGAATTGAAAATGTATATTTTATAATAAAAACCTGTCGCTTCTACAAAAGTAGGGACGGAGGCTTCTCCAAACTCCTTGAGAGGTTGACGATGGGAGAGCCAGGTAGGTATCCTCCGGTTTCCAATCCTGGGGAGATACTCAACCACAATACGGATGGTCCGATGAGGAGGTACTTACTAGTACCGGTAAAAATCAATGTTGATTCCAAAAAAAACATAAAATCCCAATCCACACCAAAAGAAACCCCAAACTGATTGCTTATTCCATATCCAACAAAAACAAAAATGGTGACTTAATTTCCTTTTTCTCCAGTGGCTAAAATAATAAAAAAACCTTGATCAGCTGATTGTCCTTGAGTATACAAGAAACAGGGCCTCGACAAAAAGGTGTATCACCTTATCAGAACTTGACAGAGAAAAAATCTAAGTAAAAAATGAAGTTTGATGTCCATGCTTGAAGTTCATTGACCTTGATTATCCTTGAATGGAAACAGCTTTTTAAACGAATATAAGAAAGTATTTGGACAAGTAAATGTGGATCTTGTAATCAAAGATTACTATATGGAGTTATATAAAGGAGAAAAGGAAAATGATCATTGATTCCAAACTTATTTTGAACCGGAAATATAATGAAAGATTTTTTTTTTCTGTAGAAATATAAGTGCGATGGTATTGAAGTATTGCAAATATGATGATTGAAGAGTAATAATTCATATAAAGATAATATATGTAAGATATTGACAGTGAATAAAGGGCTATTTTTTTTTCCAAGGAAAAACCATAGCTACGAGACATTTATCTAATACATACCCATTGCTCTTCAAAAAAGTATTGGAAACAAAAACTCTTCTCCTCAAACTCTTCACAAAACCCAAAACAAAATAAAAACTTCCTCCAACGTAAATTAATCTTATAACTTTTTCAACTAAAAGGTAAATTCTGGCAATGGCCACCGGAGATCGGGAGATCAGATGTCTTCTGTACAAGAGTTGAAAATTAAGTGCTGGCCTGCTCTCCCCGAAGCAATGACAAACACGTCAGCCGGAAGCCGTATCGACACACGGACCAACTTCTAGATTACGAATTCCCCTAAAAGTCACCAACTTTGTCCAAATACTTATTAAAATCTAGGCAATACCTACTACACGCTGAAGTATATTTGGTTGCATACTTATTGGGAGTTGCTTTTCCTAATAAATATTTTGAAATGCATATTATAAAGTGACGATGAGTATCACTCAACGTTACATTCCCCCATTACTTGTAAGAAAAAAAAATTGATCTTATGAACAATTTTTTTTTATTATACATATATATATATATATATATATATATATATATATATATATATATATATATATATATATATTTATATACCCATATAGATACTCAACTCAAGTATCCACAGAGAAAAATCACACGCTGTGGGATCCAACACAGGCGTGAACAAAACAAATATCTAAAATATAATAAGAACCTACGAATACTACACTACTATAAACTAACCTATCGTTGGACACCGTCCAAACTCATAGTACCAGTCCTCTGTGACATATACCCTAAAGACCAAATTGTGTTCAAGTTGATTTAGTAGATTTAAATAAAACCCCAAATTATAGTCAACAAGAACACCATAACAACAATATTCGAATACAACTCAATATAACCTATACAACGACTAACTTACTCACACTTACAGCTGACTCGATCGATTATACCTAACCGCAAATTATGAGTCGTGTAAATGGGTTGCTTAAATGGCGAATACATCACATGCCATATCAACATACATACATACCTAAGAGTTATTATAACCCGTTTCTAAAGTACATAATTCAGATAAATCCTAATCTCAAAAAAAAATGTCGAATGGGACGAGTAATACAAAATTGTTCTATCGATGGACAACAGATTTAAATAGAGCATATCCAAAGTGAACAATTAGTAGATTTCGTAGCCATTTCGCAATAAGCCAACATAGATCATAGTATATATGAAAATAAATATAAGAGTTATTGGTAAGAAAGGAAAGTATTGTAGCAAGCCTTTTATCCTAAATTGATCCGACAGTGGACAACAGATTTATATTGAAGCATATCCAAGGTGGAACAACCAGGCAGATTTAATTGAGCAACGCTACAACCTAGCCTAAATGTGCTAATAATGATTACATATTGGGTACCATGAACCTAATTCAACTGATCATCCGAATTGTATCAGATGCCATGGAAGATCTTCCTAAAGGTACAGCTGGTTCCAAAAAAAACTGATACGACTCTTAAAGCGTATTTTGTAGAAAATTGAGCAGTGTACTTTCTTCTTCTTCTCCTTTTTGTTTTTGGTCTCGCTGCAAGGCAATTACCAGCACGA
The DNA here is from genome assembly GCF_917563875.1 of Diabrotica virgifera virgifera. NCBI lineage: Eukaryota > Metazoa > Arthropoda > Insecta > Coleoptera > Chrysomelidae > Diabrotica > Diabrotica virgifera. The sequence continues at coordinate 76,163,054 of NC_065450.1, read as the reverse complement.
TTTATAGGCGATCTTGATGTAATCTGGCTCTAAGCCATATCAAAATCGCTGACTATGTTCTTGTAAAAAGCTTTTGATGATGTGTGATATAATGAATATGAGTTTAATTATATTTAATTTATTATATTTTGAAGGATAAATACTTATTATTTACATACTGTCACTGCCAAATCTTAAAATTTGCCAGATAACTTCAACCTCAAAAAATGGCTGTTTGTTTATTTTATTATTTGTCTGTCATAATAAATATAATATAATGTCAGACCAATCATACACTGCTCAAAATGATCAAATCTTACTAAGAGTCGTATCAGTTTTTTTAGGAACCAGCTGTACCTAATCGAATAGTCGACATAACAGAAGTTAGCTCATTCTGGGATTCTCCAACTGTAGCTATAGCCAACAGATTGATAAAAATGGCCAGAAGAAGCTAACCAATATTTCGAAGTCATCACACATGAAATAAATCAAGAAGTCACATATTATAACTCTTATAAATAAATCCAATTAAGGAAATACTAGAGAACAAGTAAATCAATTTCTAAAGAAACTGCAGATTAAGAAAATGTTCCCTAGTTACTCACAGACAACAGGATGTTGATCCTGACTCTAATTTAAATACAAACAAAAAATAATGAGTTTCCAGGAAAGCTGATGTTCGAACACAATAATTCCTTGGTGTAGGCAAAAGCTACATTTTCATAGGACTGATCTTTAAGAAGTTACCATTATTATCAGAACAAACAAAATAGTAAGCTTAAGAAGGATAGATAAACATACAAGTTAAGACTAAGTTTCTTCAGAATGAATGTAAACTGAAAATCGAATAAGAATGCCTAGTGCATGATTAAAATGATGATTAAACATTCTATCATAAAGATTCAGCATCTGAACTAATTGAGGTATGGCTTGGAACTAGGCAACTGTGAGCAATGAAATCTGCTTCCTATCAGGTGCACAGTCGATAAGCAACAAGTCTCGAACCCACGTATTTGCATAGCCAAGCTAGGCAAACCACTTTCCTAAGAAATGTTCACTACAATAAATAATGAAATGGTTTCATAGTCTTTATCATAAATTTAATCTCAATTAACTTTATCAAAATTTGGACACATGAAGTATAACTTTGGAATCACACTGTATACTAAAATTGCATTTACCCAAACAAATATCACAATGACTTCTTTAGACAAAAATAAGCTAATGTACCAAGGAATCATGCTAAGCACTGAAATAACTTTCCAGTAGAAACTACAAAATCAAATACAAAACGAGATAATCCTAATCCAAACCTATTATGTAGATACACTAATCTATAAGTGATGACATATATAAGCATAATCACATACAAGGTGTTAACAGTTCCATACCAGTTCAATAATAAGCCAAATTAAGCTAAATCTCAATAATAAACTAATAAAATCTCAGATACATAGAATATGGAAAGCTAGAAAGATTACTATAATAGATAAAACATAGAGTCCCTATCTGGTGACTAAAATCAAAATCCAAGCATTAACCTATTCATTGAACAATCGAGTATTTCTGAAATTTAGAAAGAGGAATTAACTTGATCAAACTGTTAAGTTAATCTTCTTCTTCTGATGACGAAGATTCTAAGTCGTTGACAGTATTATCTGGTAGTAAGTCCTTTATGTGAAATCGACCAAGTTTCCTGTTGGACGAACTATCTTTTAATTCATATATTAAAGGAGAGATTACTTTACTGACAACACATGGGACATATTTCTGACAAAATTTGGCAGAAATAGCATCACCTTTACTTGACTTAACAAAATTACGTTTTAATACCCGATCACCAACAAAGAATCGCAAATCTCTTTTCCTCAAATTGTATTGACTCTGTGACTTAAGGTAAGAAGATTTCAACTTCTTCCTGATGTCTGCAAATATTGGGGGCAAAGTCTGAACATCATCTAAACGATGAAGTTTCTCAGAGATCTGAGGGAGATTTGTGGAATTGTCTGAAATTAAACCAAAATAATCACCAGACAAAGCAATATTTCTACCAAAATTCAGATAAGCTGGAGAACATTGAGTAACTTCATGGACCGAAGTTCTTATGGCTTGAGCTATGGAGTGGATATACTGGTCCCAAGCTCTGTGATCTGGATAGGTGTACGATCTAAGGGCTGTTACAATACTGCGGTTCACTCGCTCACTATGATTAGCTTGCGGATGGTATGCAGCATTATAAAAGATCTTCTGAACTTTGTACTTGGTTAGAAGATCCTTAAAGGCCTTAGACACAAATTGAGGACCATTGTCACAAGACACAATTTGGGGAACACCAAACAACAAAAAGACTTGTTCCTCCAAATATTTCACAATGGCAGGGACAGTAGCATTCCGAAGAGGAAAAACTAGTGGAAATTTAGTAAAGTAGTCCACAACTACTAAACAATAGGTATAGCCATTGTAACTACGAGGATATGGTCCAATCAGATCCATGGATATCATCTGCCATGGGAAGTCAATGTTCCTAAAAGTACCCATTAATCCAGCTTGTGGCATAGTACTTGGCTTGCAAGTAGCACAAACTCTACATCTAGATATATATTTCTTAATATAGTTGCGCATGCCAGGCCAATAATATAATTCTGCTATCCTACTAAATGTTTTATAGGAACCGAAATGACCAGATGTCACATTATCATGAAAAGTACGAAGAATTTCATCCCTGTTTGCTGTTGGGACGACAATTTTCCAATCAGACATATTAGACAAAGCTTCTACTGAACTAACAACATGCTTATAAAGGATATTATTTTCCACTTTAAAATCAGGATACTGATCAGGTTCTTGGGTAACCTGTTCCACCATTTTCTGATACCATGCATCCGGAACTAAAGTGGATAAGTCAAGAAGATTGACATCAAACGTTCGAGACAAAGCATCAGCTACTACAACACCATTTGCCTTACGATGGACGATATTATAATCAAAGGCTGACAACTTACAAATCCATCGAGACAAACGTTGGGATGGGTTACGCATAGAATGCATCCACAATAACGAGCTATGATCAGTAATAAGGGTACACTTACGACCTTCTAAATAGTACCGAAAAGCCTCCAAGCCATGAATAATAGCAAGGAGTTCACGCTCTGTAGTGGAATAATTTTTTTGAGCTTTATTGAGCTTCTTACTAGTATATGCTATGGGGTGTTCAGAACCATCTTTCATCTGAAAGAGTACACCACCTGAGGCGGTATTTGAACAGTCAGTCATGAGGTAGAAATGTTCACTGAAATCAGGTGAAGTCATGACCGGAGCACTAGTAAGAGCTTCTTTAATACGATGAAAAGCATCGTCGGCTTCAGGAGTCCAGGTGATAGTCTGGCCCTTTTTCCTATTCTTAAGGAGGTCAGTAAGGGGTGATAATAAAGTAGAATAAGAAGGCACAAATCGACGATAGTAACCACACATGCCCAAGATCCTACGTAATTGTGTAGTAGTTTTAGGAATGGGGAAGTCCTTAATAGCGGTTACTTTATCAGGGTCTGTTCTCAAACCTTGATGATCAACAACATATCCTAGAAATTTCAAATTAGGACGACAAAAATTACATTTCTCTAAATTAACAGTGAGATTAGCCTCTTTAAGGCGTGAAAATAATTTCTCCAATATTTCAATATGTGACGAAAAATCAGGAGTAACAACTATGATGTCATCTAAGTAATAAAATACAAATGGTTCAAGTTGTGGACCAATAACCAAGTCCATTAGACGACACATTGTTTGTGGAGCTGAAACTAGACCGAAAGGCATTGTGACAAATTGAAATAACCCTTTACCACTGACAGCGAAAGCAGTATACTTCTTACTCTCTTCGCTTAACGGAATTTGTAAGAAGGCTTTGGATAAATCGATCGAAGAGATATATTTGGCATTCTGAAGTTTGCTCAGAATTATATCTATCCGAGGGATGGGATAAGCATCTCGATTAGTAGTGATACTATTAAGTTTGCGACCATCAAAGCATACTCGGAATGATCCATCCTTCTTCTTCGTCATCCATAACGGCGAACAATATGAAGAATTTGAACGTTCGATAATGTTTAGAGAGAGCATCGAATCAATTTCTTTACCTAAATCTGCTTGCCATGCCTGAGGTATGGGATATTGATATTGTCTAAACGGAGTTGAAGTGTTCACTTCGATAGTATGAGATATTAAATGTGTACGGCCTAATTTATCTTTGGAAGAGAGAGAAGAAAATTTAGAGATAATATTCTCTAACTGGTTTTGTTCTAAGCTAGACAAACTAGAGAACTCACGAATGGCACTTACAGTTGCGACATTAAAGGAAGATATAAACAACGAAAAATCTGTACAGTTTAATGTACTATTAAATGCATTTAAGAAATCCATGCCAAGAATTATAGAATTTTTAACTGAAGGGATAACATAAAATGTAATCATTTTCCGAATATTGGCAACTACAATTTCTGTGTCAAATTTACCTGTAATTGACTGGATTGCACCATCCGCGGTAGAGACTTGCAGAGAAGAAATAGGCATAACATTAATATCAGTGTTTTCTAACAATTTCAGCGAATACGAACCTATTAAAGAAATGTTAGAGCCACTATCTAATAGAGCTAAACAAGATTGTCCTAAAATTTCAATTTCAAGATAAGGTCGGTTATCATTATGTTTCCTAACTAATAACGAATTTATATCAAAATCCAAAATATCTGATTTATTTTCAAAATTATCTGGTATTAACATAGACATATTATTATTATTTACAACCGTACAACCTGGTATAGAATTTGGAACTGTTTCCTCGTCTTGATTATGCTTATTACTAAAATTCCAGTTTAAGACTGGAGGGAATAATCTACGATCAAGCGAACCGTACGAGTCAACCAAAGTGTTACCAACAATTACTTTTTCCCTGATTTCGGTTTGCGTGCTGGTCTCCGGTTGGAAGTGTCTTCCTTCCTGAGAGGTGTTCGAACTGCTGGCGGGTATTGGACCTGAAGCTTCGTCTACAGCTGCGGTCATATTCCCTGATGGGGCTGCTGTTTGAGGAACGCTCAGGGTACGAGCCTCTGCATGCTCGTTTCCCGAACACTTAAAACAGTTACGTTTAAGCGTATTTTCTCTACCACAACCGTGGCAGAAAATCCGTGTTTGGGGTCTGGTACAATCACGAAATGCGTGACCAACACCCTGACAATTCCAGCAAGACAAAGAATAAGTAGTCACAGACACATTCGGTGTATGGGGTCTAGATTGCCAAGAACGATTTCTCGAGGAGTGAGAGTTAAATCCAGCACCAGAATTAGATGTTGTAAGGGGATGAAAAGACCAGGATAGAGTTTCCTCTAACCGTTTACACTTATCTGTCAGGTCTTCGATAGTGGCTATATCAACCAGTGCCAATTGGGCATGGTAAAAAGGTAGCAAACATTTTAAAATTATCTTAATTTTTGCATTATCTGTTAAAGGAGTATCTAAACGACTACACATACCCAACATAGTGTTAATAAACATAGTCACTGATTCTCCAGGTTTCTGCTTGCGGTTCTTGATCTCGTCTAAGAGATCAGTTTGGAAAGAATAAGGCAGAAAATCGGATTTTAGTTTCTGAGCCAAACCAGTCCAAGTGGTAAAGCTACCACGGTTGTTCATAAACCACGTAAAAGCATGGCCTGTAAATAATTCGGCAGAAGCCGAAAAAAGATCTTCCTCACTCACACCTCTCGAAACACGAAGACATTCTACCCTATCTAAAAATGAAATTACTTGGTCATAATGACCTTCACCAGAAAACGAAACTCCCCACTTATGTACCTGCACAGGCTTGGGATGTAACAAGGAATTAGAGGCTTGAACCGAAGAAACAGGAGTGGACGTGGCTAGAGGATTTACTCGAGAATCGAGTTCACCTTCTAGACTGAGAATCCTAATGGACATAGAGCGTTTGTAAAGTTGTTGCTCCTCATCTGAGCAACATAATAAGTGGACACGACCAGAGATATGAGCAAGACGTGAAATGTATCTAGAATACATGCTATCATGGACAGTCCCTCTAAAATTGGATATCTTTTGAGTAAGATCCTCAATTGTCTCATTTATTCCCTGTTGTTGTTCCAGGAAAGGAATAGATGCAGCTGAAATTTGCCGGAAACTCCTATTTCCTTGCTCTTGTTTAAGAGCACCACGCAATAGACTGCGTTTTCTATCACATTTAGCGGATTCTTCAACCTCTATTTCTCTTATCCTCAACTCATAATCTACCTCCTTAACTAATAAATGCTCTAGCTGAAAGGTACACATGGTGGTAGGAAAAATTTAGTAACAATAAGCCCAACCCAACAACGACAAACCGAACCCACCCCAACAAACTAACGACCCAATTAACCGACAATCTACTAAACAAGCTGCTCTACCGACGAGCTGCTAAACTAACGACCTAACAAACCGACAAACCAAATATAACCGAGATATATATTTGGGGTAGATATTTAAAATAATTTAAGTAATTGTTTAAACGAAAATGTATATAAAAAAAATGAAACTTTATAAATTATATATAGGTATGGTAAGCAAAAATTTAGCTAACTGTAGTATATTGTGGCTGCACCTATATCAGAAATAGTAATGTACCTAGATATCAAAAAAAAATAAATCATTCAAAATTTTTCAAAATAAATATCCAGGTATCACCAAACCGACCAGACCGAAATGTCAACCAATATACCTGTTCAAATATTATCCTACTCACGATTTACAATTATTATTTTAAATAAATTAAAATAGTACCAATACAGCAATACAAGTGCACTAGTGTATTTTACAAATAACGTACAAAAGGAATCAAAAATGTATCTCTATATAATTACAAAATATACAACTATGAACCAGAAAGATACTTACTAGAAAAATTTACAATAAGCAACAAAATAAAGAAAGGTACTGTCTTACTGAAAATCGGGCTCCACGTTGGGCGCCAATTGTAACGTATGATTTTTCCTGTTTGATTGGGGTAGCTCAATAAATGACTAAGTTCTACAGAAATAGGCTAGCTGGATATTTAAGAGACTGTATCAAGTGGACTCAGGAGAGGATCAGGCCGTATTTGCACGCCCGAAATAAGACGGTACCTAATGAAGTACTAGAGTGTTAAGAAACTAAAGTAAAATAAGGAAAGAAATGTAAAAAAAAAGAACTACTGACCCAGAAGATATTCAGAAGTAGTGTTGAGCGCCAGGGAAGGATTTTATAAATTCTTCTCCACGTGACCTATATTGCTGTACCTAACTAATACTATTTAAAATGGTAGGATAATAAAACATATAAGTATGTACAACCAACAAATTTAATGAAAAAAAACCTATAACCCCTATATACAATTTTATACAAACTAGCTAATCAGTACCTGTTGTACTAGAAAAGTACGCTCCTGTCGACAATGAGATCGCAATAAAAATTAAAACAAAGAACTTAATTAGTTAGATCAAGACAGTTATTGGGAATCACAAGTTATTTACTTAAACAAAAATGTATTATGGATATTGGTTACAGTATTGGTTGACAATCTCGTATCTGACCTAAGTGATAACCCTGAGTACCATACCTGTTAACTGAAATAAAGGTTATTAAATAGGAATTAAAACCGTAGATATTGTATACAACACCTTAACATATAGTTTATAATTCCCGGACTATTTTAAATGAATGGTACGAACAGTGAACGATAAAACTTGTTGAAAAAAAATGATTGAATATTACAAATGGTGATTTTAGAAAAAATGAGTTTATATGATTATTAAGGTTATTTCTAATTTATTGGAAAAAATATTAATATTGCAAGCAGTTATTTAAAAGAATTGAAAATGTATATTTTATAATAAAAACCTGTCGCTTCTACAAAAGTAGGGACGGAGGCTTCTCCAAACTCCTTGAGAGGTTGACGATGGGAGAGCCAGGTAGGTATCCTCCGGTTTCCAATCCTGGGGAGATACTCAACCACAATATGGATGGTCCGATGAGGAGGTACTTACTAGTACCGGTAAAAATCAATGTTGATTCCAAAAAAACATAAAATCCCAATCCACACCAAAAGAAACCCCAAACTGATTGCTTATTCCATATCCAACAAAAACAAAAATGGTGACTTAATTTCCTTTTTCTCCAGTGGCTAAAATAATAAAAAAACCTTGATCAGCTGATTGTCCTTGAGTATACAAGAAACAGGGCCTCGACAAAAAGGTGTATCACCTTATCAGAACTTGACAGAGAAAAAATCTAAGTAAAAAATGAAGTTTGATGTCCATGCTTGAAGTTCATTGACCTTGATTATCCTTGAATGGAAACAGCTTTTTAAACGAATATAAGAAAGTATTTGGACAAGTAAATGTGGATCTTGTAATCAAAGATTACTATATGGAGTTATATAAAGGAGAAAAGGAAAATGATCATTGATTCCAAACTTATTTTGAACCGGAAATATAATGAAAGATTTTTTTTTTCTGTAGAAATATAAGTGCGATGGTATTGAAGTATTGCAAATATGATGATTGAAGAGTAATAATTCATATAAAGATAATATATGTAAGATATTGACAGTGAATAAAGGGCTATTTTTTTTCCAAGGAAAAACCATAGCTACGAGACATTTATCTAATACATACCCATTGCTCTTCAAAAAAGTATTGGAAACAAAAACTCTTCTCCTCAAACTCTTCACAAAACCCAAAACAAAATAAAAACTTCCTCCAACGTAAATTAATCTTATAACTTTTTCAACTAAAAGGTAAATTCTGGCAATGGCCACCGGAGATCGGGAGATCAGATGTCTTCTGTACAAGAGTTGAAAATTAAGTGCTGGCCTGCTCTCCCCGAAGCAATGACAAACACGTCAGCCGGAAGCCGTATCGACACACGGACCAACTTCTAGATTACGAATTCCCCTAAAAGTCACCAACTTTGTCCAAATACTTATTAAAATCTAGGCAATACCTACTACACGCTGAAGTATATTTGGTTGCATACTTATTGGGAGTTGCTTTTCCTAATAAATATTTTGAAATGCATATTATAAAGTGACGATGAGTATCACTCAACGTTACACAGTGATTGAATTTTTATTTATGCGAGGTTTAAAAGCAAAGGAAATTTTTGAAGGAATGATGCAAGTGTATAAGGACTCCTCGAGTTCAATTAGTACAGTAGAAATATAGATTGCTGAATCTAAACATGGTCGAACAAGCATTGAAGCTGATCCACATCAAGGACGTCCAAAATCAGCCACAATGCCAGAAATCGTAGAAAAAATACAGGATAAGGTATTGGAAAATTATCAAGTGACTGAAAGAGATTTAGTGCAAGTCCTAGGCCATCTTATTGGGCAGTGTAAGCAATATTTTGACTGAAGTATTTTCAGGAAACTGTGTTTGCAATGGCCGCATTCACTAAAAACAGAACAAAAACAGATTCGAATGTGACTTTCTCAGCAATATTTAGATCGTTTTCGAAAGGATAAGGTAGATTTTGGATGACTATGGATGAGATTTGGGTCTCGCCATGATCCTGAATCAAAACAAGATGTTAAAGAGTGGTGTAAACCTGTTACTTCGGCTCCCAAACGAGTTCGTGTCTAAAAATCGGCTAAAAAGGTATTAGCATCAGTTTTTGGGATGCGAGAGGAATTTTGTTTGTAGATTACTTGCAAACTGGTAAAACAATAAATTCTGGATATTATTGTAACCTTTTAGATTAGCTGAAGAAAAAAATTCGTTTAAAAAAGACCCAGTTTGCAGAAGAAAAAAAATATTTTTCCATCAGGATAATGTACTGTTAGAACAGGATGGATCTGTTTTGAGGTGGATGTGAGAGGTGGTATTCGGATTTTTGCAGATAAAGTTAGGTGACAACTTCAATAATTATAATTGACTTATGCTCCTTCTCAAATATGCCCGGAACATTAATAAAAAAATTTAAATATTTAAAAATTTCGAAAAAACATCCAAATTTTTCTACTTTCTTTGCTTATAACTTTAAAACGATTCACCTTGGAACAAAGTCGTAGGGAAATAAAATAAAGATAATTAAATTTTGCATGATACACGGCTGGGTAAAAAAATCTTAAATTATTACCCCTTCTGAAAAATAGCAATAAATACAAAATAAGGAGGCAAAATAAGCCTGTTTTTGTTCAATGTTTTTCTACCACTTTGTTTGTACTTAGAACCATCGTAATTCGCATACAAAATTCTTATAATATACTTAAACCTTCCACCAAATTTCATTAAAATCGACCTAATAGATATTGCATAATAATTTTGCAATCTATTTTTTTAAAGTTCAAATTTTTTAAAAACTTTCTGAACAAAAAGTAGACCATTTAAAAATTCGCTGATTTTTTTACATATAAACAGGCGCTCTACCTATCTAATACACATTACATAATTAAAATCACATTATTTAAGCAGCCTCAGCAATGTTTTAAAGTTGTAAACAATTGTTTGGCTTATAACCAAAGTGCTGTCGCGTGCTGTCCTTTATTTATATGGACTTACCCCAAAGTGTTTTTATGTATTTTGACCCGTAGAACACGAATTTTTAAGCATTTTTAAGCATTTTTAACGCTCCTATGGAGTCCTATATTTTTAACACGTTTGTAGAAAAATATATTTAAAAACACTAATATATTCTTTCCACACCTTTTCTGGACTGATACATACATAAATTAAAACATTTTGAAGTAAAACTTCAAAAATATAATATGAAAACTATTTAAAAAGGCAGTATAACTATTAACTAACCTTTGTTGTTTCTCTTCCCACAAATTTTAAAACGCAACAACCATACATAACCAAACCGACAACCGTCCAAACCACAGCTGCGCTACAGCTGCCATATTGGATAATTTTTGACATATCATTTGAACATCCAATCAGAACAAAGTTATAATGCGCATGCGCCGGGATCGTAGGTTTTAACATATAAAAATTCACCCTCATATCACGCGTAAAGAAGTATAACTTCAAAAAATTTTTAGTGCCCACTTGTAAAGCAACTTTTCAAGAATATCCAATTTCCAAAAGCCATTTGAATTTGTTTTGAAAAGTTGGGATCAATTTCGATTTGATCGTGTAGATCGCAAAGCCTTATGGAAATTGCTAGAGAAATACGACATGGATCCCAAGTATGTATATCAGAATTATAGAACTGTTCTACGGAGAGTCCACAGCATGCATACTCCAAGAAGGGAAGTTAACAGAACAAATAGTTATTGGTACAGGAGTAAGGCAAGGCTGTGTGCTCTCTCAGACCTTATTCCTGATAGTAATCGACTGCATCATGTCCAAGGCTACTAGTAATGAATAAGACTGGATAATAAAGACTGGAATAAGATGAAATGTTTTTAACTAACTTAAGCAATCGGAATTTGCAGGTGATATATGCCTTTTAACAGAAAAAGACGACACGTGGAACGCAAAACTGAAAAAGTAGCAGAGGCAGGGAAGAAGGTAGGACTTAACATAAACGTCAGAAAAACTAAGATAATGAAAATAAATACACCAAGAGAAACGGGAATATCACTGGGAGGTACGGAATGAGAAACGGTGGAGAAATTTAACTACTTGAGCAGTATTTTTAACAACAAAGGAGGGACGGAGTAGGACGTAAAATGGAGAATAGGAATAACTCAAAACGCATTCAATATGATAAGGAAAATGTGGTCTTTACGTCAGATGATGAGTAAAACTAAGAGAAGATTATTCAACAGCAACTTGAAGATTGTGTTACTATACGGAGCAGAAACTTGAAAAGTGTCAAGAAAATGTATCGGATAGATCCAAGTGTTTATAAATAAATGCCTAAGGAAGATTCTTAACATTTACTGGCCAAACCGCATATCAAACCAAGAGTTATGGACAAGAACTAACCAGGAACCTATATCTAGACAATATGCAAAAGGAAATGATGTTGGATGGGACACACACTAAGAAGACCTGATACAGACATAGCGAATACACACCACATGGCAAGAGAAGACCAGGTAGACCCGTAGAAACGTGGAAAAGAAGTGTCGAGAAAGAAATTAATGCTATTGGGAATACCTGGGCAAAAATAAAGATCAGTGCAAAGGATAGGACAGAATAGAGGCAGACTGTTGACGCCCTATGCTTAGCATGGAGTGAAGAGGAATAAGTAAGTAAGTAAATACGTGTAAATAAAAATATTCAGAAATTAAAATAAATTTTTGTTAACTCGATTTTATTCGAAAATTTGTGTATCAAAAGCATTCAGACATGCTCTTTAAAAATAAAGTTAGCCTTATTCGTGGTAATAGTAACTTATATAGACTAAATTATTATTTCCCAAAAACTTTGGCGATATATTTTCAAAAATTTCTGTCGATCTACTTGAAGCTGACCGTTCCCAACCATAACCACTAATGCGGTTCTGCATTACTTTCAAAAAGCGTCCGTCCGGAAGGAAGAGAAGAGGAAGTAGAGAAGAATAATAAAGAGAATTTTTAGTGCGCACTTGTAAAGCAACTTTTCAAGAATATCCAATTTCCAAAAGCCATTTGAATTTGTTTTGAAAAGTTGGGATCAATTTCGACCGGTCGTCGCGGGTGGCGGGACGTCGAAAATAAAAGTTGCCCAGACGTCGACATCGACATCGTAAAAGTTTAGAACGAGAAAATTAATTTTGGGGGCAACAACATTTTCACTGAGGAATGTAATGCGCGTTAATGACTACCAGAAAATCTTTTATTGCCGCCGCCACCGATTTATTCTTCAGAATGTATACAATGTTTGTTCTCAGAGTAGTTTGGTGAAATTTGGAAACTGATTCTTCTGTTTGTTTTGGAGTTTTAATGATTTACAATCTAAAGTACAGTAATGTACGTTATCAATTGAGTTAAAGACAAACATGATACAAAAAGTCTGAAGCGAGTTAATATATACAGGGTGTAACAAAACGGCAGGTCATAAATTAAATCGCATATTCTGGGACCAAAAATAGTTCGATTGAATCTAACTTACCGTAGTACAAATGTGCACATAAAAAAGATACAGCCCTTTTAAGTTACAAAATAACAATCGATTTTTTCCAATATATCGAAAACTATTAGACATTTTGTTATTGAAAATGGATATGTGGCATTCTTATGGCAGAAACATCTTAAAAAAATAACAGTGAAATTTGGACTTTTACTCCAGTGAAATACTCCAGGAACCGAAGCTTTTCACCTCGCAATTTTTACAGAATGGATCGATTTGTTTGAAAATTTGAGAATAAGTAGTGGATAGTCCAAGTATTAAAATCTATATAATGCCGAAAGGCGCTTTTACTATGGGGGTGGTTGCCACCCCATCTCGGGAGTTGAAATTTTTTATTATAGTTTGACCACAAAAGTTGGTAAAAATATTCATTCTAAGCAGAAAACGGTCTATATATTTTTTTGATAAAATTAATAGTTTTCGATTTATTCGCTATCGAAAGTGTTAGTTTAATATCGAAAAAATCAATGTTTTTCGATACATATACTCATTTACGATTCAATCAATTTTTGGAGTAGAAAAAAAAAATTAAACCAAGTTCTTGGGAATTAATCGACCTACAATTTCATATTTAAATATTTTTTCGTATCTCTGATGCTAATCTTTCTATTCTGAAGAGAATGGCATTTTTTACCAAAATACAAACACTCGTTATTCACTTTAAACTCCAGTTTTTTTAAACTAATCATTCTTAGCCAGTCAAACTTCTAGAATCTATTAATAATACATAAATAAAGAAGGATCAATAAGGCCAATGACTAAAAACACCGCTAACTTACATTATTATGCTTCCAATTGGATTTCCCCTTTTTTTCAAAAAAAATATTGATTTTTTAACCGTTACTTTTTTATTTTTTATCTTTTATCAAGTTTGGTGAAAAATAATTTTGTAGATTTTTACCAGATCTATAAGGCTATTAATATTAAATCCTTTTAAACTCCTCAGTCACACAAAGAGATGACATTGAAAAGGTTGGTAAAGGTGGTTTTTGTATGTTATTACAAGTTTTAATTATCAATAGCTCACCCAATTTTTGCCGTAAAAAAATTTTTGCAAACCAAGTTCTTGGGAATTAAATAAGCTATAATTTCATATTGAAATATTTTTTCGTATCTCTGATGCTAATCTTTCTATTCTGAAGAAAAAGCCATTTTTACCAAACTACAAAAACTCGTTATTCGCTTTTAACTCCATTTTTTTAAACTAATTATTGTAAGCTGATCAAACTTCTAGAACCTATTAATAATACATTAATAAAGAAGACTAAATCAGGTCAATGACTAATTTGAAATAGGGTGGTGGTTTTACTGAAAAAAAAAAATGGAGACTGACATTCTTTTCATTATGTCACTTAATTTTTGAGCTAGAGACATTTTTTTATTTCTGGAGATAGATATTCTTAAATACTTTAAATTAGTTTCAACAAGTTATCCTCGAAAGATGTATAGTTTTCCCATCTTTTGACTTTGAAACTACAATATTACCATTTGACGAAGAAGAGCTAACATAATAAAGTATAGCTCGATTACTATTAAAACCTAATAATACCTCTTAAAACCTTCTAAATTTCATTTGCATATCTTAACCGGTTTTAGAGCAATAAATAAATCATCAGTTTGTAAGAAAAAATTCAACATCCCGTATCTCAAAAACGAAGTATTTGCGGACATATGCTTATAGAGCAAACGGTCATTATTTTTTCATGCAGAATTACCCCTTAAAGCTTGTCGCACTTATTTAGAAACACCCTGTATTGACGAAGAACGTTGCTAGTTTTGTTAAAGTACCTAACTTTTTTATTATCCAACATAAGCAAATGAATCAAAAAGAAAAATGTTAAGAAAGCCTAAGGGTACAGTTGAGTTTTAATTTCAATATTTTATATACGCTAGAATATTCCACAGGGTGTTCCAAACTTTGAGGAAAAAACACACTATCATTGTTACACCCGGTATAAAATAACACTTACCTGTTTAGCAACAATATTATTACATCGATATTCTTGAAGATCAAAGCTATAACATACTAAAAAAATCACTAAAATCGGACATGAGGTTTAGAAAATTCTAGACATCAAACATGTCCCATTTTTAAGGTGGTGCGTTAATTTTGATGCTTGGTGTATTTGTGTACGTTCCAATTAAATAATCATTGTGATACTTACCATGTGCCAAACACCATGTTTTTAAAACTTTTTTGCCTCTTAGTAATTTTTTGATAAGCCCGTTTTTATCGAGATATTTTAAATATTTGTAAAATCCACCACATATTTGTAAATGGTTTATGACCTCTCTTTTTGTTACAACCCGTATATTAAACTTATTACTAATAAAGGAATTGACAAAACAAAAGGGAGGAACAAAATCGATTTTATACTTCCGATACCGAATAGCCCACATTCTACGTTTAGTCCACCTCTGGATAATACACCAAACAAGTTTAGAGACATATACTGAATATCTAATTCTAATTCTGGAGAATTCCGGACAACTATGGCTTTATAAATCACTAGATTTCGGTGACCAAGCCAAGGGCCGCAAAAACTTTTACGATAATACATTTTTACTTTAGAACTTTCAGGAAATCAGCAGCGCCGGAACTAATTTTGTTTTTTGAAGTTATACTTCTTTAGGCGCGTTGGGAGTAAATCTATATGTGCGCGAATTCATCAAAAGTCTTGGTCTTGAGCGCAGCTGAAACGTTAAACGTGCTCTGATTGGGTAATTACAATGAACTGTCAATAATTGTTCAATATATGACATATGTCAATTTTATTAATACGTCAACGGTTATAGGTAAACAAATTGTGCGTATATTAGTTTTTATTGTTGTGAGGACAGAGACAAAAAGCAAGTTTATAATTGTAGTGACTTTTTAAATAGTTTTTAAAAGCAACAAGTACGTAATTTTAAATGTTTCAGTATTGTAATAAAAAGTTACATACCGATTTGGAAAATGTACCTAGCTAGTAGGTAATGCTTTGATTTACATAATTTGATTACCAACAAAATTTCTACCAATCTTCATCTAATATATTGCTTTTCTAGTCTATATTTAGTTGTATTTTAATATTTTAATTCCACAAGAATCAAACTTATTTGATTAAACTAAGAGAATAAGCAACTGTCAAAAACGCTTAAAACATTAGTTTCTATATCTTCCCACATCATTCATATGTCTTGGTAGCTAAATTATGCGTGCGATGACTTCAAAATCTAACAACCTGATAGACGCAGGTTCAATCCCCAATGCAAATTTTTATTTATTTTATTTTTTTATACATTTTATGATTGTAAGTATATTTATTATAATTTTTCAGAACATACGTATTTAGTTATAGTTTTTGTCAACAATTATTGTTCATAAATCATTTCTTTGTTTCATTTTTCAATGTGTTTGCGTGTTTTATTCTTTTATTTTTTTAATTTTTGGTATTGATTTATTTAAAATTTTTGGAAAGTAGTAAGTATTAAAATTAGTTTAATATTTAAATAAAATATAAATAAACTGTTTAAAGTATATTGATTTCGTTGAAATCATATAATAGACGTATAGCTTCTTACGTGCGTACAAAGTACACACATATTCTTTTTTTGTATGGTTTGTATCATTAACAGTTAAGAAACTGGATTATTTCCTAAATCAAAATCTGAACAAGCTGTATAATTTCGGCTCAACTCTAGGATCGATCGCCAATAGTGAAACACCAAATTAAAGATAAAACTTTATTTCTCTAACTACACTCTATACCCGGGAGACCATAAATGTCTACTTAATGACGTAGCTTTACTGCCCGACTCGTTTGACGGTTAAAATGATAATCATTGAAGATGCTACATGTTGACTGTATGAAGTGAATCGTAGGAATCTAAAGGCACATCTTGACTAGTTGAATGGACTCGAATGAATGTTTTAAAGCCACATCTTGACTCATTCTAGTGAATCATTTTAACTGTATACTCTTTCTTAGTGGCAAGATAAATTGGGCCAACAATTTTGTCAAAACAGTGATATTATACAAAAAGAATATTATCGGGATTGTACAGTTAAGTGGAAGGAGTATGAAAAAATTTATACTGATGGATCGAAATCGGAACATGGAGTTGGTTGTGCCGTTTATTACCCTTCTAAAAATTAAAGTTAATAAATATACAAACTACCAGAAATGTCAATTTTCAGTGCACAGCTTATTGCCATAAAACTAGCAATTATTATGTGTTTAGAACAAGAAGATGATAAATTTGTTATATTCACAGACTCAAGTTCTGTAGAAAAACTTAACCTTTGTTAAAATCCTAATTTAAATTATATACTGCTTGATATTTTGGAATTGTATCACAATGTATTAAGTAGGGGAAAACAAATTTATATTTCATGGATCAAAGCCCATTCAGGTATAGATGACAATGAAGAAGTGGATTCTTTAGCAAAAATGGTGCGAAAAATGGAAGAATACTCGGATCAAAAATACCAGAGTCTGACTTTATTCCAATATTTCGAAAGGAAATAAAGGAAAATTGGCAGCTAAAATATGAATTAGGAGAGAAGGGACAGTTTTTTAAGAATATACAACCAAAAATAAGGGACAAACCATGGTTTGAGAATACATATATGTAATCGTCCAATTATTCGGATTATAAGTCGAATGCGCTGTAACCATGCCTTATTTCCAGTGTATAAATGTAAAATAGGTTTGTTAGATAATAATAAATGTCTGTGTGATGAAATTGCAGATTTACAACATATTCTTTTAGAATGTCCTTTAAAAAATTAGAAATTGACGAGCTTTATCAAAATTTAATATCTTACAACATGAAATTTCCAATAAACGTTTCAAATCTATTGACATTAAAGGATAATAGTATTTATAATATTATATATCAGTACCTATGTAAAATCTACTAACATTACTTTGTAAGCAGTACTGCGACAGACAAAAAATTTTTATTGTAAGCCTAAAACGAAAAAATAATTAAAAAAATAAATAAAAATACAAGCAAACAACAACAAAAAAAATATGTACTAAAAAATAAAAAAAATAATAATAAAGAAAACAAAACAATCAAAAAAATATACATAAATCCTAATAAAATGAAAAGAAATAAAAAAATTAAAAAAAGAAAAAAAAAACAATACACAAAAAAAATAAAAATACGTAAACAAAATCCTTAGGCATTTACTAACACACTAATATTGTATTGTATACAAATAATTGTTACTCAATGTACCACATATATAAATGTAAGTAAGCAATGGTTGATAAAACTATAAGAAAACATGACTGGCATTTTGGCTATGCCAGTGCCATTAACTTAGTAAAGAAAAAAAAATTGGGCCAACCCTCGCGTCTGACAAACAAAGGATTTTATTTAGTCAGCAAACTTAATATATAATTGCACAAATTATTGTTTACGATTTGCAATTAGTTAACGAAATTAGTAGCCCGCACATGTGTAAATATAATAACAAATTGAGTTATAATAACAAATGTGATATACGGGGTGATAAATATATACTGTTTAATATCTGACATTAATGATGAATATTTGAGAATAAACATAAGCAGTAGATCATTAACAAGAATAATATATTCTTGACGCAGTCGAAGCATGTTCAAAAATAAGTACGATCGGTACAAATAGGTAATACCTGTCCAAAGTCTTTTTGGATGCGGGCATTTACGGTATGCGGCAAAATAAACAGTACTGAAATGCATTTGCCTCAAATGTGTATGTGTCATGTTCAGAAACGTACTGAATGATTTCCAAACGTCGTTATAACGTGTGTGACTGTCTTAATGTTAGGTGCTTCAGGATGGTTCTCAGTATTGCAAAAAAAATTTTTATCGTGGAGTACTATTTTCGGTCATACGGAAAAGGTCGCGAAAACGGTCCAAGCTTAAAATCAACAATCGTTTTAGCAGGACGGGGCAACCTGTCACACGGCTAGGGAGTCTCTTCTAATACTGCGCTATCATTTTGGGAGATCGCCAATCATCAGCCCTAACGCCACCTGATGCTTACATATGGGGAATGCTGAAGGACGCAGACCTATCCACCGTCTGACATTCCGGAATTGCCGACTAGAATTAACGATTTTTCTCGTGTCAGAGGGCCTCTTTAACATCTGTCGTATCGGGAACGTCGTCGTGAATAATGTTTGAAGACTATATCATGTAGACCAAATATATAAATAATCATAGACATTTCAATATTCATTTCAGTACGATTTATTTTGCCGTATACTGTACAAATAATATTGTTACATCTGTATTGAAGACCTATATTTTTTATGGTACAGTCTAGATTTTGTCTAACCCGTTTAGACTCTTTTGTAATTTTCTCACCAGCTAACAGATGTTAGCTAGTATATGAAACTAAATATATTATATTAAACTACAAATTGAAAGGAAGAAGAAATGGAAAGGTGGAAGCGAAATTTGAGACCGAAACAAGCACAAACAGCAAATGCCTGAAGACAACCTCATTCGCTTTTTAAACTGTATTAAGATGCATCATGTACCTTAAAAATTCAATGTTTTAACATATTGTTACAAAACTGACTTTACGCGGTTGACTTTACTATTTTATTATTTATGTTTTTAGGCACTAATTTTAATTTTAGTTGACTTTATTTATTTTTAATAACTTACAACTAAAAAAATAAAAAACAATGAATTTGTATCTTTTATTTTACAAACTACGAACACCAAATCCAATAATTTATCTACATAATTACAATTACAAAAATATATCGCGCTTGATACCTATCGCAGTACACCGACGTATTCAAATTCACAACTAACTTACTAATTCAAAAAAACCCTATTTATACATTATTACAATGTTCCAGAATAAGAAAGATTATTACGGAAGAATTCATCTTATTCTAGAATAACAATCGAAGGGTTATTTACATAAATATCAAATAAGCATTTTCTAGAAAGAAACACCGAGGTTAATATACCTGTTAAATAGGTCCCCCTTTTAAATGCATTCATAAGTCAAATTCGGTAAACAAGACCCTTTTTGTTAAATTATAATAAATAAGCAAGGAGCTGAAAACAGTGGGGTGACAAAATAACGTTACAATATCTTCAGTTTGATTTAAGTGTTCAGTTGTCAGTGTTCAATAACGTAAAATATTTGGTACAGAGATTTTGGTAGGGAGATGCATGTTATAGATTTGTTTCGATAAAGTATTTGCCTACTAAAATTTTTAATAGTTTGAGTAGAGACGCTTTCAAAATACGTAGTTGTAGCACCACAAAAAAGTGCATTGATAATTTTGGAGCGCCCTCTATATTTAAAAAAAAAATCAGTAAAATTGCATATTTATGGACAGTTTAAACAAACAGTATTTTGTATTACAAAGAGTTAACCATAAGATCAATTTATTTATTTATTTCCTCTAAACTCTAATATGTCTAAAAAAGCAATAAGTAAAGCAGCACTTACCAACTGTTAATAATTTTACAGCATTAACACTTACCTGAAAAAAAAAAGAAATAATTAGTTGGGAAGCAAGGATAAATTAGGTTTATTTAAAAACATTACCCCATTACAGTTACCCCACCCCCTGGAGGTGGGGTGGGGGTAACTTGAAAATCATAAATGGAAACACCAGTTTTTATTGCAGACTTGGATTTCCTATGTAAAAGTAAGCAACTTTTATTCGAGACATTTTTTCGTATTGTGGATAGATGGCGCTATAATTGAAACAAAAACGATTATCGTGATACCAAAGGTAAATTATTATAGAAATGGTATATGATCTCGAGAAACACACTTCCAAATAAAAAACCAAACAATATATGTTTAGATTTTTCAAAATCCTATCGAATAACACTAAACACCCCAATCTGCAATAAAATCTGCCATAAAAAAATGGGAATTCCATTTTAAGATTTTAAAGTTACCACCCCACCCCACCTGCAGGGGTGGAGTGGGGGTTCGTGTTTGGTGTCATTCGATAGGTTTTTGAAAAATAATTGAACACGTATTTTTCAGTTTTTCGATTCGATGTTCATCTCGCGAAATATTCGTCAATTCCGCTACTTTTGGGACACGCTCTAAGTATAAGGTAAAACAACTGTTCAAAGATCATGTAAAACACTAAAAGTTAAATAATAGTACATAATGCACGCAAATATACACTGCGCGTAAGAGAAAACGGGCACCCCAAAAATGGGTAATTTTTGATGTCTCGGATCTACTAAACCTGTTGTTTTAAGTAAATGATGCTGTAAATTGAAGTAATTTTTCTAATAGGTTGTAGCCTTATTTTTTAACAATATCGCTGTAATAATACTGTTGCTAAAAAGGTAAATTTTCATTGTATACCGGGTGTACGAATCAAACTGTAGTTTTTACTAAAAGTTCGCAACACCCTGTGGAATATTGTAGCATTTATAAAATACTGAAATTAAAACCCTGTTTACTGAAATTTACCTGAAAGAACTTTACTGAAAGAATAAGGCTACAACATCTTAAAAAAATTACTTAAATCGGACAACAGGTTTAGGGCATACGAGACATCAAGAATGACCCATTTTTTGGGGTAATCGTTTTCTTTGGCGCGCACTGTATACAAAAAAATACAATGACATCTCTAAACGTCTCTATTGATCCCGACTAAATAGAAAATATGGACAGCGCCGCTTATGAACTAAATGGAAAGATCCCAATTCTTGGGTTTGGGTTTGATCCGGCTTAAATCTATTGGATTTTCGTTGAACTGTTTGAGAAAACAATCGTTCACATATCCAGAAGAAAGTTTTATTGGTGGAATTAATTGCGTGTCCCACGGACATGGACAGGGGAAAATGAAATAAGGCGAATACTAACAGTGACGTGTTGGCCCTTAAGAGCGTAGACGCAAATATCTTACGGCTATCCCTACTTTTTCTTTCTTTACACGGCAAATTAGGTGTAGTAAAATTCTCATTGGTATGGAGATTAGTTGACAATGACATTGTCATCATTGATATCTTTTGAATGTTCTAGGATAACCGTTACTTCATTAACTATGTATTCAGTGATTACAATAATTTATATACTATACAATAAAAACTAATAGCTAATCGAGAAAAGAGGAAAAGTGATAAAGTGATTTTTCTTATATTGTTACTATGGAACGCTTAGCTAAATTTTGAACATCTTTAACGACAAAATACTTGGATCACATAATATATCCTGGTGTATTCTCCGCTTGGATCTTTCATAAATAATAAACAATAAATAACTTTTTAATAATTTCACTTCTTGAATCAATTATTTAGCAAATAAACTATCAATATTATTTAAAAAAAAAACAACTCAAAATATTCCTGAAGCCGTGCCAAATATTTAGTAGCATTGTTTGTCACTGTCTTGTCAGCACATTCTGTTATTATTATCGACGGCCAAAAGTCCCTTAGAATAAATAGAAAGTTTCTTTTGAATGAGATATTTGAAATTAAATATCATACTAAATTTTGTCTTCTCTTTCACACCTCTAACTAATTAAAATTAACATTATAATAGAGGTTTTCAGAGACTTTCGCCCCTCAGCAATAACGTAATCTTTCATCTTGCGTTTAAATTTTTCAAAAATACTAATTAGTTTTCTCAGGATTCGAAAAATGAATACATTTAAATAGCATTGGAGACGAAAGTTTGCGCATATACCTTAAATATGTAAAGTCAGCAAAAAAATAATAAATATACTGCGCATCACTTATCAATGTCTTGAATCTGTCTAACGTGTATTTATAATACAGTCCGATAGCCATTTTGGTGCTGGAGATGTAATAACTAAAGAAATATTCACAAGAAAAAAATTCCTGTAGCTGGCTGTATTGTATACCATTAATCATAAATAAATTTTAATGAAAAATTCTTTAAAAAAGGTATATTTATTTAAAAAAAATCCTCTTAAAGGGCCACATCTATCACATAACGTTTTGGCTCTGAGTAAAGCGTCATCAGTGCTGTTACAGTCATCACATGCTGAGCTACCAAAAATACAAGGGTAAAAACCCATTAAATATTAACAACATGTGTTGAAATGACATTATTGTTGAAAAATTCAATAGATGGATAAAATCCGTAAGGATATGGCCTTTTCGCATTATATGACTCCCCACAAGACACGTGGGTCGCTTAAATGATAGTATTATGTCTTCACACTAAGGACGATGAGTATCAACATAATTCATTATATCTTCACATTAAGGACGATCACTAGAAACTTAGGTTGCTACTCAATGAGTATGACGGGTTACATTACCTGTATGCGCGCCAATGGTGAATATTAAATTCTTAATTGTATGCCAAAAAATGTGCAATAACTACATCTTAAAACCAACCAAATTTCATTTGCATATCTCAACCGGTTTTAGAACAATAAATAAATCGTCAGTTTGAAAGAAAAAATTCAACATCCCCTATCCCGGAAACGAAGCATTTGCGGAGATACGTTTATAAAGCAAACTGTCATTATTTTTTATGCAGAATTACCCCATAAAGTTTGTCGCACTTATTTAGAAACACCCTGTATTGATAAAAAAAGGGCTAGTTGTTAAAGTACCTAACTTTTTTTTAGTATCCAACATAAGTGAATGAATCAACAAACAAAATGTTAAGAAAACATGAGGCTATAGTTAAGTTTTAATTTCCGTGTTTTATAAATGCTAGAATATTCCACAGGGTGTTGCGAACTTTGAGAAAAAGACACAGTTTGATTGGTCCACCTGGTATACAATGAAAATTTACCTGTTTAGCAACACTATTATTAGAGCGATATTGTTAAAGAATAAGGCTATAACATATTAAAAAAATCACTTAAATCGGACAACAGGTTAAGGTAATTCCAGACATTAAAAATTACCAATTTTGTGGGCCGCCCGTTTCCTCGAGCAGTGTATTTTAATGAATATAAGCAATATGACACAATTTTCTTTCGTAGAACTTCCATTTTCATAAAGTTCTATTAAAATAGTCCAAACCTACACGACCTAAATACGATCGTCTTGAAGCGAACCCCTCGATAAAAGAGTGACAAAAAACTGATTTTATTAAATTTTTAGATACGGTTCTGCATAGCGGACCAAACCTTAATCTTGGGAGGGACAAAACTAAGGCACCAACTTAGTGATTACTAGTAGGTAAAACAATAAAAAGGATGTAAAAGGACGCTCCCGGTCAAAACTAATTTAGAGAGTCTTGACCCTCGAGTGAAAAGAAAATCTTTATGTAATCCCTATGACTACGTTTCTGTACCATTTCCCCTTTTCCTCAATAAAATTCTATGTAAACAGTCTGGAAATTTACTATACAGGGCGTCCAGAAACTCTCCTGACAAACGAAAACCGGAAATTCCTTATTAGATAATTTTAAGACACTTTAACTTAATTCACTTAGTCCGAAAATGCTTAGGAGCTAGAGTTCTTTGAAGATGGAGTCTCTCTGGTAACATCCTTAAGCCGGGTCCAGACTATATAACAAAACATGTTAAATAACAAAGTTTTTTAACTTGTTACAGAATTTTAAATAAAAAAGTTTTAAAACACAGTGTTGAATAACATTTTTCTGGTTATATAGCATGTTTTATGTTATCCAACAGATATCGGTAAACATCAAACAAAGTTATAAAACATTCTTGTAAAACCTCACTGCGACTGATCTACACTTAAAAACATGTTACTAACATACACGTACTCTGGAATAGTACACGAGCAGCAACCATCTTGAGTATATGGTGATTATGTAGCAACCACTTTGCGGAACCTTAAAAGCAAATCGGTGTAAATCAGCGCCAAATTTGACATAAATAATACTCTCTACAAAGCAGACATACAACCAAGTGTTCAGACATACAACCTGGAACATTCACTACTTCGTTCGCTACACAGATACACACTGCTTCATCAGCTACTCCAACAGGAACTCAATCATACAATAAATTTGAGCCTTTCTCTATTCCGTCCACTACATCAACATCCGCTACTTCTCCAGCTACACCAATTCAAGCAGACACTGACACTCAATCATCCACAGGTGTAAAAGATAATATTGAGGAATTAAATTTTACAGAAATGTTACTGTCTCTCTGAAACAATGAATAAAAAGTTTAAAAACGCTGGACGGAAGGGTCGCCCGAGAACTTTATCGTACCGATCTATTATCGTTATGGTACTAGATACTGGCATTCTATAAAAATAACAAATTTTCTCGTTATTTTGATATTTTAGAATTTAAAATTAGTTCATTTTTCTGAGAAATTAATAGCTTATATTATTTACATTTCATTCTATTTCGATTATGCCAGTCAAGATATTATCTCCGAATTCTATCCTACTGCATGGATTTTAAGGAAATTTTGGGAGTAGTCCAATCTCCTAATTCAAAGTCAATCCTATATACTATGGCGCTTTTATCATGGGGGCGGTTCCCACCAATTCTCAGGGGTGAAATATTTTTATTTTCGAATTACATGTAGAAAAAGGAAGATTTTTAAGAAAATTTAAAAATTCATTCTATAATTTGATCACATTTTCTACAAAAACCATTCATTTTAAACTCGTTCAACTTTTTGAAAGTAGAAGTAACACTATATTAAAAGGTATTGCAAAAGAAAAACAATACATTTAAATTATGTTGGATGGGGAGTTAAATGTATATACTTTTCATTTTTCCTTAAAGTACATTAGTCTTATATTTTTTTACACCATATCTCGCTTAATTTGTATGTAACCGACATTTAACGGTGCTCTTTTTAAAGGCCTTTTCAAACACTACAAAAGGTGTTGGTAGCATTATACACCTAAAACCTACCGTTCCTCTGTTATTTTAAGTTGAATACACCAATTTGAGCATGCACCAAAAAACAAACGTATTTTCACCTACCATATCTATTTTTGTATTATAAATACAACATTTACGAATGAACGAATCTCTTTATTATTTATAATCTAAATAATGTTTTATATAGTGTTTTTAGTTCGATGCATAGTTTTTAAGGTATTCACAAAAAATCAGTCCGAAAAGGTGTCATTTTTCAATGAAAATGGCCAATTTTCAACTACGCATAACTCAAAAAGTATTGAGTTCTCAAAAAAAAGTATAGACCAGTTTTTGCTTAGACATAGGTTCTTTAGCCACTTCCGTGCTTATTTTGACCAACAAATTTTCCACCCCCTTGAAGAAGTGGGAACCGCCCCAAGATAAAAGCGCCATAGTATATAGGGTAGATTTTGTTTCTTGAGCTATTCCCTACTTACTGTGAAAATATCAAGTACATCAATGTAGTAGGATAGAATTCGGAGCCAAATACCCTCATTGAGTGCCCTACAATAATGCTCTGCTATGATCGCGTGAGAGAGGACACACTTAAGATTATAGCAAAATTTCTATTTACCGTAACTTTTCGAGTTTTTGAGGTACAGCAACGAATTTTATGTCATTGGAAAGGTAATTTTGCATTCATTCAAAATATGTAAAAATATACAGGGCGCATCTAAAAAGATTAAGATTTTTTATTCATTTCCGGTTCAACCGGAAGCCATATTTTTGGTAAAATTTATTGTGATAATAGATAATAAAGTACCATATATGTCTGCAAAATTTAAAATTTAAGTTTCTATTATGAAGGAAGTTACGGGCACTCAAACATTTTTTTATAAAAAATACATAACTCGCCTCCTATAGGGAGTTAAGAAATCTGACTAATGTCATTCAATTTAGCGATAGGATATCAAAAACATATCAAAAAATAAAAAAATTCCTTGGAGCCATTTTTGAGAAAATCTAGTTCAAATTTATGTCAAATTTTGACCCCTTAAATATAGGCAACCCGTAACTTTCTCTGAAAAACGATAACATTCTTCTTATAGCCCCATCTTTAAGCTATATAACGACGTTTTCAAATTAAACTTATCTTAAACAAGTTTCTAGATAGGTAGCGAAATGTGTCGGGTGGGCGGTCGGCCATGTTGGCCGCCATTTTGAATTTGGAAATGTCAAATTCCGTATTTTTATTTACCTATAGATGAGCTTACTTTGAGTTGAATTTCATTCATTTCGGTAAAAATTTGCAAAAATGGGCCCTAAATAACCCCCCTATTTCGGCCCCCCTTTGAGAGGTTTTTTTTAAAAGCTTAGTTTCTCGACAAAATTCTCTTAAACTTACTCATACCGAATTTCATCAAAATCGGTCCGGTAGTTTTTGCTGGGCGGTGGCGACATACGTACGTACATACTTCCGACATGTTTTTTTTATTTGCTTTTTAGACTCAGCGGGACTCAAAACGTCGAAAAAAAGTGAAATCTGAAAAAATTTTTTTTGCACGATCCTATAACTTTATCTATTATACTATACTACGTATATAGTACGATAAAGTAAAAATATATTTAAATTGATTCTGTCTTTTAAACAGTCAATGCAAGAGAGCGTCACAAACATCTGGCACAATATTCTAAATACTTTGCTATATAAGCTTAGGAAATTTGCTTAGAAAATTTAAATAAATAGCTTAAACTTTAGTAGGAATCTCCACTTGCGAAGAATCTTATCATAACTGCTATAATCTTTCTCTTACTGGAATTGCACCTCGACATGTGTCTTTCCTGACTATTTTATGGCCGATTTCATTTACGAGACAAAATCAAAACATTTCATTCTTAAGAAGTTTTTAAAACTGCCATCACTTTTAATGTCTCTTGTCGATGGGTATATGTCATCTCTTTCCGGATCAGCTAAATGAGCTGTACCACTGTTGTACTACCACCATATTTTGCTCGAGCTTCTAATGAAGGCCGCACCCAAAATCTTCGTTTAACACGTTGGTGTCGCTTGCACAAAATTACACAAGCTGCTGCTGCTATGATGGCATCCTCAACGTATGACGCCATTTTATATACATACTGCCTAACCTACCCGATATCCAGCTAAAATGCTGCAAAAGTTATGCGCATTTTGTTGTTTTGTTTTTTGTTATATAGTCGGGATGCTTTGCTATATTATAACAAGTTACAGAACAAAGTTGTACAACAAATTTGTTGAACAACTTTGTTATTAACATGTTTTGTTACTTAGTCTGGACCCGGCTTTAATCTCTGACTTTTACAATTATAAGACAAGAGACGACGAATAACAGCGAAAAGGACCTTTTTCCTAGACTAATGAAAGCGGAATATGACTGAATATTGTAGACTCCTTTTAGCTTTCTTTATTCGTCGTTTCTTGTCTCATAAATGGTAAAAGTCAGAGATTAAGGATCTTACCAGAAAGGGGTTCCAATAAGAAAAGTTTCAGATTTAAATAATTAATTATTATTATTTTAATAATGAATTTTGTATCTGGTACTTTTCTCCTTTCTTAAAGAGATGTCGCTACAGCGTTCTAAAAGTGGATTTTAAACTATTTTTGAAATTCCACTTAAATAGACAGTGTGGCTTCGTTTTGATTCAGAGGTGTGTACGCAGCTCTACTGAGGACGTCGTAAGACAGAAATAGTTGTCTCTGGGAGTGTTGGGTCGCCTCTGAATCGAAAGCAAACATAAACTGTATTTCATTTTCATTTAAAAATTACAGTTGTTGATACTCGTACAAGATAAAAAGTTAGTTTACAGAGTCATTCCGTTTCGGACATTTATCACAAATCTCGTATCTGGTAGAGCAACTAGTTTTAACGGCAGGAAAATAAAATCCTGATGCGAACAAAACCATAAAACCCACAAAATGTAAGTCGGTTACAAACCGTTTTGATGGCAATTAAAATTTTAAAATACGCCACGAGTTATTGCTCCTCTGTAAACTTGGCAAAAATAAATTACGCCACTTTGTAAAGGATGGATTTTGTTCCTTTTGTCTACAAAGTTAACGATTTTATTAGAAAGCTCAAATATCGGTACTATAAAAGTTAAGTTTTACAGATAAAAGAGCGAGGTTTCTCCGATTCTTACCGCTGTCTTCTCTTTAGTTTCAAATACATCAACTCTTGTTATCTCAACTTACTTACAAAGTATATTGAGTACAATTTTGCTAGGTAGTCTAAAAATATATTAAAATAAAAAAAGTAAATCATTGCTTGATTTTGGTACATAAGCAAGCTTACAAAATCTCGAAAAGACCAACACAAGTAACAGAAAAAATTTGCCATTTCCTGAAAAGAAGGTAATGGTATGCAGTTGCGGTAAACATAAAAGAAATCGAAATACTAGGTTATTCAATAAGTTTGCTATTCGATAAGAGAGGGCGTTGCTACTAGCCTAATTTTTTTTGTTATGTTGGTACACTCTTCATATGAACGTGTGTGAAGTTTCATTTCAATGTACAGTGGAACCCTGATAAGTCGGCCCCCGATAACACGGAAGTCCGGCTAACCCGGACCGATTTTCATCAGACAAACATTTCAACAATAAAAATGTATGTAATATAATATTTGAGAGAAAATATGTATTTATGTAATTTGAACTATACGATAGTAAAAATGACTCATGGCGCACAGCACCGGCGGCAGAGCGACGTCCATTGTCCCGGATTATCGGAAACAACAGTCACCTGTATTATTTCCTTTATTTATTTCAAACTGTCTTAGCATTGTTTAAAAAAGACTAAAATACTATTTAAAAAATTCTTTTTTAAACAATGGTCTTAGTTTTCACTGTTCTTAAATAACATAACATCGTTCCGATTGTGACTGTATTGTGTGTAGTACAGTCTTGTATTGTTCACTTCCGTTTGTTTAGCGTGTTTGCGTGTTTTTAGTAAATTAGATGTGTAGGTACTGTGCATATATATTTCATGTTATTTCAATTAAAACGGAGTTTATCTGTAAGTATTCTTCTTAGGGTGCCTGTTTGTTCCGAACGTTGGCGATTATTCTGGCTATGATGACTTTGTTAGTTAGATCTGTAAGTATACCGTATTTTATTAATTTTTACCATATTCTCCGGCTAACCCGGATTTTCGATAACCCGGATCGGCCGCAGTCCCGATTAATCCGAGTTATTGAGGTTCCACTGTACATTGTTACATTCTTCGTTTAGAAGCCATTTAGTGTCGATGTGTGTCACAGTATTTATTAAAAGGCAAAAATCAAGTCTCGTGCAGTGATTAAATTTTTATTTTTGGAAGGTATAAAAGCAACCGATATTTATGAACGAATTTTGACATAGACCAGGCTGCATCTGTAAAAATATTAGTACATTTGGATGTTGAGAGGTGACTCATATTTTTTTGCAGAAATTGCTTGAAAATAACTCATATAATAATATTTCAGTTATCCTCCCACTCAAAAAGGTCCGGAACATTGTTTAAATAATCAAAATGTCAAAAACTGAAGGAAAAAGTTCGATTTTTTCCTTCGTTTTTGATTATAACTTTAAAGTATTTATTTCCGAGAAAAATTGCACTGACATAAAAGTTTCGTAATTAAATTTCCTACAATATATAGTGCAGTCATTGAAGGTTTTCACCTCCGATTTCGTTGAACCTCCATCGATTTTCATGAAAATTGGTGAGTAATTAGAGGATACCTCAGGAACAAAGGTGACATGATGCCAACTTGCGCTTTTACCCTGGAGGTGGATGCCACCCCTTCTCGGGGGTAAAAATTATTTTATTAAAAATAATACCATAACTCGATAGAGGGACAAATTATGAGCAAAATTTGTTATATAAAGTTATTAAAATAAATCAGCACTTTTTGAGTTATTAAAGAACAAAAATTTTATTTTTTCGTAAAAAAATGCATGTTTTAAATGGGTTTTTTACGTATAAATCAAAAACTATAAGCTTTTACAAAAAAGTTGTAATTACTGAAATTGAAGATAATAAAAAATTTAATACATTCCTTACATAAAGAACTAAACTAATGTTAGTTCAAAGTGAGTTATTGGCAATTGAATGTGTATTTTTTTTGACGAGTACTCAAATCTAATTATTCAAGCTTAAATAACGGGAAAACGATGCAATGTATAAAACATTCCTGCTAAACATTTGCCAAAGTACTTCGGAATATATGTCAAATGGGCTACAGAACAAGGTAATAGCGTCAAAATTAAGCAAGTTATAATGAAAATAAAAGAACCGTTTCGAATTTTTTAGGAAAAAGTGAAAAATAAAACACGCCAGTTCCACAAAAATTAAAATTTATAGTAATCCTCAAAAGGACTTCTTTATATTAGCATAAGTAATGTTTTCGATAATTTTGACCGGTTTAGAATGCATATTTTTGAAAAAAAGATATGATTTAAAAAAATCATAATTTTTAAAATTATTGTAATTCGCATATTCTTTTAATAATAACTTTAAAAATATTTAATATACGTAAAAAATGATATATTAACCAAATTTTAGTTTTTTCTATGCCAAATATTTTACCTGTTTACTATTTCTATAGAGTAAAAAATAACCGAGATAGAAACGTTTAAATCTTTAATTTTGCCGTGGGAACCATGCAACCGGGGTCATTTAACCTTTAATTTTTAAAAAAGTAAGGGGTTTAGAAGATTAGGTTTAACATGCTTAAATAGCACTTGGAATTAACTTTTAAACAGTTTTTAGATAAACCTGATATCTTAAACACAAACGGAGTTATTAAAAAAAAACAATAACATTTTTTGAAAAAATTTTGGAGCATACATTTTAACGCTATCAACATAATTGGGGGCTCATTTAATAGATATTTTTAAGTACTTTGACAAATGTTAAATAAGTTTATGTTATAAAATGCATCAATTTCACGTTATTTCAGCTTGAATACTTAGGAGTATTTTACTCTCCGAAAAAAAATATACAGTCAATTACCTATAACTCACTTTCAGTTAACATTAAAAGGTTTTTGTAGTAAGGGTTTTATTTCGTTTCTTATTAGCTTCAATTTTGATGATATTAACTTTTTTATAAAAACTTACACTTTTTGAGTTATTGATGAAAAATTGGTTAAAAACATGAATTTTTCTCAAGAAAAATTAAAATCTTTTATCTTTAATAACTCAAAAAGTTTTGATTTATTTTAATAACTTTATATAACAAATTTTGCTTGAAATTTGTCCCTCTATCAAATTATGGGGCTATTTTTAATAAAATAATTTTCACCCAGAGAAGGGGTGGCATCCACCCCCAAGGTAAAAGCGCAAGTTGGCACCGTGTCACCTTTGTTCATTGAGATATCCTCTAACCACTCAGCAATTTTCATGCAAATCGATGGAGGTTAAACGAAATCGTAGGTAATAGCTCATATCCACCTTCAGTGACTCCACTAATAGGATTAGCTAAAAATTTAAAAAGTTGTCACCCTTGTTGCAAAATAGCAATAATTGCGAAAAAACTATAAAAAAACAAGTATTCGCATTTTATGTTTTTCAACCATTTATGCTACACTTTGGACCTTCATATTTCACCCAGAAGAACTTTATGATATATTAACACAATACTGTAAATTTTATTACGATCGGTTCAATAGATTTTGAAAAATAAATTTTGCAATCCTGCTTTCACAGAAAAAAATTCATTTTTTTCAAAATGTTGCAGGACTGAAAATAAAGCAGATAGCAAGTTGAAATTATTTTTACATATAGATGAATACCGTAACTTTCATTTGCAATTTGCAAAATTAAAATCGGTTAACAACTACGGCGTCAGGAATTTTTATAAATAAACATTAATTTTTGATGCTACGCGCAGGACAGCGGATACGTTTGCTCTGATTGGGCATTCCAATGACCTTTGATAATGATTGATAAATTTTAATTTTTAGTACATTTCGATATAAATAAATAAATGTGTTTATAGGGGAGTGCATATAGATTTTCACTTCAAAACAAGGAAAAAATCAAACAAGTTAGAACTTTTTGTAATTTCATTAAGAAATGTTAAATAAACAACATATCAAAAACCTCTACTCGAGAAGTGGGTGCTTCATTTTTTATTAAACAAATGAACTACGAAATTGGATGTTTCTTTAAATAACTCCGAAAATATAAATTTTAGGAAAAAACTGACTTAACGATTGAAAAATTCAGTAAATTTTACAAAAAAAACTTATATAAAGAATTTTCTAAAATTAAATCTGTATCTTCTATAATTGTTTAGTTATAACGCTAAAGTGACCCTTCTCACAAACATTGGCGCACTGTAAACTAACGTACGGCGAAGTGCACGGTTGAGTTATTTTAATGCAATTCTTTAACTAATGGATCAATTGAAATTTTACAAAATGGAGTATGAAAGAAGAATAAGTAAGCTATCTTATGGTTATAATAGAAAGAAATAAAATGTATGGGCATAAGTACGGTGTGGGCGGAAAGTGAGCCTTACATGACTTTTGTTTAAAAATGATTTAAAAATGTGTAACTAATACAATTTTTCTTATATAACTCTCAATTTTAAACAACTTACCTTTCAAGCATCTTACTAAATTATATTTCATTCAAAAACAATCTCAAAAATTTAAATCAAATGATATGACGTCTCAAAAAATGTAATTTTTGAAATCTTCGTAGTTTTATAGAATTACCACCAATTTAAGACGGTATTACTCAAGTTTGAACTGATCTAATACCATTTTATAAGTGCTTTTTTATAGCTTAGGATATAGTCTTTAAAATGCACTGAATTATTTTACTTTAGAAATTAAATAAACTATTTTTCTTTAAGAAAATTAAGAAAGATAACAAAAATGCAATACAAAAACCGAAAATTACCAGCTAAGTGATCACAACTTTTTTCTGTAAAACTTACCCAAAATACGTTTAATAATAAGCTTCAACAATAATAAATGTTAAGCAAAATATTTTTTTTAGCTCTTATACAGTATGTCTGCGTAACTTGGAACCTATTGATAACTTTTTTATTATCAGTTTTACGAAAAAAGTTATTCTTTATAAAATACTCTGCATCGTATATAATCAAAGATGCAGTCATCAAATATCAAATTTAATTAATGTTATACGAGGTATGTCAAAAAATATGAATTTCACTCAAGAGTAAAGTACCTTTACATTTCACAATATCGAAAATTGTTATTAAGAAAAGTTGTTTGGAATTAAAAAATTTGTTTTAGTGTTCAATTACATCCTTCTAATTAAAATATTGTGAATAATAAAGGCACTTAACTCTTAAGAAAAATTCTTATTTTTTATATACCTTGTATAAAATCAAAAAAGTTTGATATCTGATGATTGTATCTTAGTTTTTGGACCAGGGAGAGCATTTTATGAAGAATAACTTTTTTTCGTAAAAGTGATAATAAAATAGTTATCACAATTGTAATAAAATGATGATGAATATCCGTAATTTGAGAAAAAATTGAAATTTTTTTTCCATTAGAATGATGTAATTTTCGATTTGGACATACATACTTTTTAATTTAAAACAACTTTTCATAATAGCATTTTTTGATATTCTGGAATATAAAGGTACTTTACTCTTTAACAAAATTCATATTCTTGACATAACTCGTATAAAATTGATAAAATTTGATATCTGATGATTGAGTTTTAGATTTTTGACTATCCAGGGCATTTTATTAAGAATAACTTTTTTTCGTAAAATTGATAATAAAAAAGTTCATGTGGCTCCTAGCTACTAAGACACACTGTATAAGAGCTTCTGTATAAGAATTTTCAAATTGCAATGCCATATTCGGATTCAGCATAATCAAAAACAAAATAGAAACATATTTGATCGGTGTCGCGAAAAAAGGTCGCCAACAATTGGTCGAGCGAAAAAATGTCGCGCACATTTGAGCGCGTATCAAAAGGTCGCCGGCGAAAAAACAGCGCCGACGAAATAAGGTCGCGTGCAATTGATCGCGCGAAAAAAGATCGCGTCATGTTTTACATTATTAAAACCATTCAATTGGTTTTCAAAAAGGTTCTAAAGAAATTCTATTTGCATACTTTAACTTTATGCATTATGAGCCGATTAGTCTTGGAATTCCATCTAATTACTTTTTAATGTATTTTGGATGTATAAGAAGATGGGAAAAATAACGTATATCTAAATACTTTTTAATGTATTTTGGATATGTAGGAAGATGGGAAATATAGGAGAATGGGAAATTATTTCATATGGTATTTTCAGGTTATTCAAGTGAATATACTTGAAAATTGAACAATTTTTAACATGAAGAAAGTATTTTTTTTGTTCTACGTGAATAATTTTAATATATGGATCTAAATTCAGAAAGGTACTTTCCTTCACACTTTTTACAGGCTTAGGACTGTCAGCAAAAAACTGGCGTGTTTAAAAGTGTTTGCTCTTCCTAATCGGATATCGTTAAAAATGTACAGTAATAATAGTTCTATTTACAGTATATATTACATACAAACGAATACCAGGTACCAGTTTACCTATTTTTGGTATTTTCAGAGACCGGTAATTAGCATAATTGGTTCTTAGTAGAAAGTCGTTATGCAGATTAGTGAAGAATAAGTAGTTTAGATAAGGGCACCTTATTGTGTAGGTATTTATTAGGAATTCCATGAAGTCATTACGATAAGACATTATTGGAAATGCTAAAATAAATATTGTACAAAAGTTCTTTGTCTAATTGTGCGTTATTCACTAATGTGGTAATTATTATTCCATATTCCTGAAACGTACTTTTATTACTTTTTAATGTATTTTGGATGTATAAGAAGATGGGAAAAATATCGTATATCTCATTATTCATTAGCTTGTCGATTTGTCAAGATGGTCTTAACTTACGTAAAGAGTCAAAAAGGTGCCAATATGTTGGTGTATAATGGATATATCCATAGAAAGGAAAAAACGATTGATCAAAAGACAATTTGGAAGTGCGCTCAGTACAATAAGCAAAAATGTACCGGGAGAGTTCACACAGTGGGAGATGAAGTAGTGAAAAGTACAAGTCACAACCACGTTGCCGATGCGTCAATATTAGAAGCAAAAAAGGCTTGTAACAGAATGAAAGAACTGGCTCATCAAGTTGAACTAACAACACAAGGAATCATAGCTACCGTTTCACAAGAAGTGTCTGTGGGTGCAACTGGGCAGCTACCTTCTATTTCATCCCTAAAGCGAACTATTCAGAACACACGCCAAAGAGTGGAAGCTATTCCGGCAAATCCAAGAAGCTTAACAGAGCTTATTATTCCGGAAGAATACACCAGAAACAATAACGGCGAACCGTTTCTTTTATTTGACAGTGGTCCAAACGAACAGAGAATTTTAATATTTTCCACTGAAAGAAATTTAACTTTGATGGCGAGCTGTGAACACTGGTATGCCGATGGAACATTCACATGTACTCCTCTATTGTTTGGTCAGCTGTATACAATACATGGCGTACAGTATAGCAACGTTATTCCAACTGTTTTTGCTCTACTTCCTAATAAAACTCAGGCAACATACACTCGACTCTTCCATGAATTAAAAACGTTACGACCAGGTTTACGTCCTACAACAATAATGGTGGATTATGAAAAAGCAGCAATTAATGCTTTACAACAAGAGTTTCCTGAAGTCAGAATCCGTGGATGTTTCTTTCATTTCACACAATGTTTGTGGAGAAACATGCAAGGTACAGGACTGCAACAAGTTTATACAGAAGACGCGAATTTTGCTCTACATCTGCGACAATTGGCAGCCCTAGCCTTCGTACCTGAAGTAGATGTTGTTGCAACATTCGGAGAGCTACTGGACAGCGAGTTTTACACTCAAAATGAAAATTTACTAACACCTTTAATAAACTACTTTGAGGATGTATGGATAGGCAGATTGGATCGACGACAACAAAGAAGACCGCCAATGTTTCCAAGGAATCTTTGGAATTGCTTCGAATTTATAGAGGAAGATCTACCGCGTACTAATAATGCTGTCGAAGGTTGGCACAACAGCTTCTCCTCGATATTAAATGCAGCACACCCAAATCTATGGAAGTTTATTACGGGGCTAAAGAAAGAAGAGAGTTTAAATCGATTAAAAGTGGAGCAATACATAGCTGGAAACCAACAACCTCAAAAAAAAATTTATAAAGATACAGCGCGGCGAATAAAAACGATTTGTTTGCAATACGGGAACCGGCCAAATCTAGAATATTTAAGAGGAATTGCCCAAAATTTTCAACTGCAAGTATAAAAAACTAAAAAACAGTTAAAAAAAAAAATTTTAAAAAAAAAACAAAAAAAAAAATAAAAATTAAAAAAACACAAAAAAATAAAAATAAAAAAAAAAAATAAAAATTAGAAATTACATCTTTCTACTGTAATAATTGAAGCCGAAGAGTCTTTATACACTGTTAGTCCAAGGGGCATCTGTTTTGAGATGGACGTTGAGAGGCGACTCATATTTTTTTTACAGAAATTGCTTGAAGTTAACACATATAATAATAATTGAGTTATCCTCCCACTCAAAAAGGTCCGGAACATTGTTTAATCAAAATGTCAAAAAATGAAGAAACAATTCGATTTTTTTTCTTCGTTTTTTGATTACAACTTAAAAATGGTTCACTTTCGAGAAAAGTTGCACTGAGATAAAAGTTACGTAATTAAATTTCCTACAATATAGGATTGGTTAAAAATTTTAAAGATTGTCAACCTTGTTATAAAATAGAAATAATTACGAAAAAAAACATAAAAAAAACAAGTACAAAAACATTTTACGTTTTTCAACAATTTATGCTACACTTAGGACTTTCACATATTACCCTTAAAAATTTTATGATATAGTAAAATAATACTGTAAATTTCATTAAGATCGGTTTAATAGATTTTGCAAAATAAATTTTGCAATCCAGCTTTCGCAAAAAAAATTCATTTTTTCAAAATGTTGCAGGACTCAAAATAAAGCAGATAGCAAGTTGAATTTTTTTACATATAGAAGAATACTGTACGATTCATTTGCAATTTGCAAAATTAAAATCGGTTAACTACCACGGCGTCAGGACTTTTTTTTAAATAAACATTAATTTTTGGTGCTACGCGCAGGACAGTGGTGTTCGATTCACACAAGTTGATTTCCATCAAAATTTCTTCCAATCTTTATCTAATATATTATTTTCTTATTCTATAATTTGTTGTATTTTAATATTTTAATTCCACAAAAATCAAACTAATTTGATTATTGTTTGTGAAATATTGTTTAAACAATTGCATATGTTTAAAAATAATAAACTTTTATTTAAGTTAAAATATATGAACAAAGGAAGTTTCTTCTAAAAAAAGTGTTATTTCAAAGGACAGAGTATGTGTTTTTATTTTGCAATAATATGGGAGTGCAATTAGAACGAAAATATGCATTGTTTCGGAAAAATTCAAACAAGCTTATATTTTTCTAAAACTTTTTTTGTTAGTTTATATACATGTTAAATTAAAAAGTTCTACTCGCAGATTTGGCCGCTAATTGTTTATTAATTGTTTAAACAATAACAATTGTTTTGTATAAATAATTTTAAAAATATCGTTAAATTTATCATTTTACTTTGATCAAATGGATCTACGAAAAAAGGTCGCCAACAATTGGTCGAGCGAAAAAATGTCGCGCACATTTGAGCGCGTATCAAAAGGTCGCCGGCGAAAAAACAGCGCCGACGAAATAAGGTCGCGTGCAATTGATCGCGCGAAAAAAGATCGCGTCAGAAAATATGTTTTCATTTGCATACTTTAACTTTCCTTCACACTTAATCCAGGCTTAGGTCAGATTTAGATGATGCAATAGAACTAAAGGATTGCTGTTAAATAATGACCCAAACAGTTAAATATTTTCTTATTAGTCATTTTAACCTATTGGTAAAAAATATTTCGTCAACCCAATATTGACTTCTAAATGACTTTAGTTTTATTTTCCACTTTAAATAATAGGAAAATAATTGGAAGTAAATAATCCTATTTGAAATTGATCATGTAAAATGTTCGACCAATTTAATGGTCGAATTAAGGTAATTTTAACTGTAAATGTTGTAGGGAAAGTACCTAGAGGTATTATTTCACGACTTGGCAGTGTCGCAAAATTTACCCTTGGTTATTTAAGAGTAAGTTTTAATATAAGCTTAATATATTTTACAGGGTATATACTACATATAGATAGGGTAGGTTAAGGGCTACCATCTTTATTAAAATAAAATTTCCCAAATAAAATAATGATATTGTGGTTAAAAATTATATAACAGGCACAATTTCATTAATACATTGTCACTGGTGAGTACTTATTGAAGATATCATAGTTAAAGAATACATTTATATTAATAACAGATTTGCATACTTTAACTTTCCTTCACACTTTATCCAGGCTTAGGACTGGCAGTTAGTAACTGGCGTGTTTAAAAGTTTTTTTAATTTTAATTTTTTTATTTTTTTCTAATTTTTATTTTTTTTTTATTTTTATTTTTTTGTGTTTTTTTAATTTTTATTTTTTTTTGTTTTTTTTTTTAAATTTTTTTTTTTAACTGTTTTTTAGTTTTTTATACTTGCAGTTGAAAATTTTGGGCAATTCCTCTTAAATATTCTAGATTTGGCCGGTTCCCGTATTGCAAACAAATCGTTTTTATTCGCCGCGCTGTATCTTTATAAATTTTTTTTTGAGGTTGTTGGTTTCCAGCTATGTATTGCTCCACTTTTAATCGATTTAAACTCTCTTCTTTCTTTAGCCCCGTAATAAACTTCCATAGATTTGGGTGTGCTGCATTTAATATCGAGGAGAAGCTGTTGTGCCAACCTTCGACAGCATTATTAGTACGCGGTAGATCTTCCTCTATAAATTCGAAGCAATTCCAAAGATTCCTTGGAAACATTGGCGGTCTTCTTTGTTGTCGTCGATCCAATCTGCCTATCCATACATCCTCAAAGTAGTTTATTAAAGGTGTTAGTAAATTTTCATTTTGAGTGTAAAACTCGCTGTCCAGTAGCTCTCCGAATGTTGCAACAACATCTACTTCAGGTACGAATGATTTGCTGAATTTAAACGTAGTAGTACAAGCCAATAGATCCACATCAAGGACGTCCAAAAACAGCAGCAACAGAAATCGTAGAAAAAATACAGGATAAATATATGCTATTGGAAACTCGTCGAGTGACGAGTGACTGAAAGTGATTTACTATTACTAGAATCTCTAGGCATCTCATTGGACAGTGGACAGTGTAAGCAATATTTTGGCTGAAATATTGGGTTTAAAAAAGCTGCGTTTACAATGGGTGCCGCATTCGCTAACAACGGAACACAAACACGTTTGAATGTGACTTTCTCAGCTACACTTTTTTTTTTCACAACGAGCGCTTTCGAAAGATAAAGTAGATTCTGTGCGTCGATTCATCACAATGGATGAGACTTGGTATAGCACTATGATCCTGATTCAAAACAAGAGGCTAAAGAGTGGTAGAACTAGTGGTATGTATTATGTGATCGAACTGTTAGGTGTTATGTGACAATATATAAGCCAGGGTAATAAGACAAAAATATACCCTGTTCGTGACACTTCAGCAGCCAGGGTACT
The DNA here is from genome assembly GCF_917563875.1 of Diabrotica virgifera virgifera. NCBI lineage: Eukaryota > Metazoa > Arthropoda > Insecta > Coleoptera > Chrysomelidae > Diabrotica > Diabrotica virgifera. The sequence goes on along the minus strand of NC_065450.1, from coordinate 76,122,556 downwards.
GAAGCGTTTTTTCGACAGGTAATACCTATAGGAACAAATTATAACTATTTCCTGCGTAAGATCTGGCGGCCACTTTTTTTTATAAACAATTAACTGTCAAAAAATGGCATTTCCCCTTTTTTTCAAATCAAAGGAAAACAGTGAAACTTATGATTTTTTGTACAAATTTCTTCGAGATTATGGAAAAAACTTTAAAATGACGTATTACAAAGTATGATATACTCATATATTGTTAATATAATTGCGAAAGAAGGTCGGAATTGCAAAAAAAAATATTTTCTCAATAACTGTTGTAAAAATTAGTGTACAGCTTTGAAATTTTTGTCAAATGAGGGTTCTTTGATGTTTAATATGTGATAAAAATTTCAAAACGATTCATTCAATTGTTTAAATTTTATTCAAATTTTTGAATTCCCTCTTGTCTTCTTCGCTTGGGCATCCATCTGGATTGCAAATTTTAGAAGCCATAAAGGTGTTACTAAGAAAATGGACCAATAAATTTTCAATTTAAAAATCTTTTAGTACTATTTTAATATTTTTAAATATTATTAATATTGCTGTTAGGATTGAAAACTACTTCATCTTTCAATTGCCAGATGACGCTAGTCACCTAGTCCATTCACGTCAGTTGCGGTGTGGGGGATAAACTCTCGGTGTTGATCACTTAAAGTATGGAGCAGCAGGCCTACGTTCTCTCCGATGAGACTCAAACAAGAGTCGAAAATCGTCGATTCAGAGGGCTGGACTGCGCTCCGTATTCTAAGTGAAAAATAAGATTGTTTTGCCTTCGCATTGCAACTGAATAAAAATGGAATTTTTATTTTATTTTTATTCAAATTGTTTATCCCAGAGAGCATTTTTTTGCAATAACATAAGTCAGAAAAAAATTACCTTAGAACAATTCCACAGGTGTCAAATGAAAGAGCATAAGTTTCATTTTCAACATGGTTTAAAAAAGTGAATAAAAATGCATTTATTAGTAATAAATAATTATGCAAAAGTATTGTCAATTTTTCTTTATTAACTTTTTGAATAACCTTTTCCAAAAAAATTAACTTTTTTATCCTTTTTTAAGTGCACAACTACCAAGTAATGTAATCTATATCATAATTCATAAACAATTGTAATAAATATGTATAATTTCTTATATAATAAAATAAAAAGATTATAAGGAAATATTTACGATACTTTTCATAATTATTTATTACTAATAAATGCATTTTTTATTCACTTTTTTTAAACCAAATTGAAAATATAGCTCATGGTCATTCATTTGACATCTGTGGAATGGTTTTAATTCATTTTTTTCTGACTTATGTTATTGCAAAAAAAATGCTCTCTGGGATAAACAATTTGAATAAAATTTAAACAATTGAATGAATCGCTTTGAAATTTTCATCACATATTAAGCACCAAAGAACCCTTATCTGACAAAAATTTCAAAGCTGTACACTAATTTTTACAACAGTTATTGCGAAAATATTTTTTTTGCAATTCCGACCTTTTTTTCGCAATTATATTAACAATAAATGAGTATTTCAAACTTTGTAATACGTCATTTTAAAGCTTTTTCCATAATCTCGAAGATATTTGTACTAAAAAAACCATAAGTTTCCCTGTTTTCCATTGATTTGAAAAAAAGTGAAAAATGCCATTTTTGACACTTGATTGTTTATAAATAAAAATGGCCGCCAGATCCTACGCAGGAAATAGTTACAATTTGCCCTTATAGGAATTACCTGTCGAAAAAACGCTTCAGTACCCTGGCTGTTCAAGTGTCATGGAAAAAACCTTAGTACCCTGGACTGATACTCCATACATTATGAATAAACTATATCTATTTATAATTCACTATCTATCTCTGTTTTGAGAAATTTTTATTCATCCACTCATCATTTAAAACTCGGTAAATTTTGCAAACGCAAACCAACCTACAATTTTTGTTTTATTTGAAAATTTGTTCACTTCGCTAGTGGCGGTAAAATCTTAAACGCCTTTTAATGGGATGTACTCTATTTCGCTGAAATATTTTACCTAGATAAAAATCTTCCATTTAACGTTTAAAATAGTAGACTGAACCACAAATGGTGTAAAAGATACTCGTGGAATTTCTTGTTACTAGAAAGCTGTTACGGAAGTCTGAAAGGATTATCCTAGAGAAACATTGTATTTTCCGATTCGAGATTGATGTGGAAAACAGAACCGTGCGCCTGTACCACCATTTTTCCACTCGACCACGTTAAGATAAACGACGATCCATTTATCAAAGGTGTCAAGAGTCTGGAAAGAACGCCAGCCAGAGATCTATCAGAAGTGAGCCGAAGTTTATTTCTTCGGTTTCGGTTCATTCTGGTCTAATGAACAATGGCGTATCGGTAACAATTTTATAACCGTTATACAGAACATGTTTTTTAACAATGTTTTTTTTTGAGAATTTGTCTTTGCACGTCTAGTGTTGGAAAATTCTCGAGAATGAAAAATCGGAGAATATTCTCGATATGGAGAATTTTCTGAGAATGAACCCCATGACGCACTTAAGAATATTGTTGAAGATGAAAAATAGGGTTTTAAAAATCATGATCTTATACAGGGTGATTGATTAGTAGGGTAAAGCTCAATAGCTCCGCTATAGTAATAGATAGCAATAAAAGTTAATAACAAAAATTTTAGCCACCTTTGAGCTACAAAATTAGTTAGAATGTTACAGGGTGTTCGATAACACAGTGGCAGACCAAACTTATGTTTTTTTAAATGGAACACCCTATATTTTATTTTAAATTCGAAATCCTGTTAACTTCTCCATCAAAAAAATATAAAGGTTTGTTATGTTATACAGGGTATTTACAAAGTTATAACCAATTTTATATGAAAATCGTAACAAGTTCAACTCCCTGTATAAATAAAAATAAGCAAAACAACAATGGTTTATTAATGCCATATTTTTTAACGTATTGTCAAAATTTTCAAGAATGGTCGATATTGCTAATTTTCTTTATATAAAATACAGGGTGAGTCAAAACGCAAGTACATATGGAACACCCTGTATTTTATATCACTATTGAAAAGTACCATTACCGTACTTTAATTTTTAGATAACATTCCCTATGTCTAAATTTATTAGTTTTCGAGATATTGTTATTTTTCAATGGACCAGTAGCGTGGCCACCCAAATCACCAGAATTTAATAAACTGGACTGATTTTTTTGGGGCTACGTTAATAATGAAGTTTATAAAATACCTCCAACAACAAGGGATGAGATGAAAAATAGAATACAAAGTGTATTTCGATGTGTTAATTTACAAATGCTCCGTAGAGTAAGTAGCTCATTCAATGATCGTTTTTAGGCGTACATAAATGTGTTAGGAGATCATTTTGAACACCTTATGTAATTAAATATTAAAAATATTTTATTAAAAGTAGCTTCTAATTTTTTCAAACACATGTTTTTTTGCAAAATGTATTACTGATAAATTATGTTTCGTTCTTTATTTGTTACATTGTTACATTTACATACAAAAGTAAGGTTTAATTGTCTTCATAAAATATTGTATTTTGTGTTTGTGTGTTTTTTTTGAAAATTTAATTTTGTTTAAAATTTATTACTAATTTTCTTTGTTTATTTGTTGCATTTACATAATAAGATAGTTTTTAATTGTTTCAAAAATGTTGCATGTAGTGGTTGTGTTTTTGTTTGTAAAATGTATTACTAATAAATTAGTTTTATTTATTTATTTCTACAGTGTTACATTGATTACCGGATTGATAATCGGTAATCTTCAATTGTCAATTCAGTCATGGCTTACTTAAAATATAGATAAATTTAAACACCTAAAATAATTTGCTCTGAAAAATGAAAATATCTCAAAAACTAACAAATTTGGGCAGAGGGAATGTTATATAAAATTAAAGTACGTTCATATTACTTTTCAATAATGATATAAAATACAGGGTGTTCCATTTAACATTACTGAGAAAATAATGTACTTGCGTTTTGACTCACCCTGTATTTGATATAAAGAAAATTAGCAATATCAATAATTCTTAAAAATTTTGACAATAAATAAAAATATGGCATTAATAAACCATTGCTGTTGTGCTTATTTTTATTTATACAGGAAGTTGAACTTGTTACTATTTTTATACAAAATTGGTTATAACTTTGTAAAAACCTTGTATAACATTACAAACCTTTATATGTTTGTGATGGAGAAGTTAACAGGATTTCGAATATAAAATAAAATATAGGGTGTTCCATTTAAAAAAACATAAGTTAGGTCTTCTTCTTCTTTAAGTGCCGTCTCCTAATCGGAGGTTGGATATCATCATCACTATCTTTACTCTATTCACCGTTGCTCTAAAGAGTTCTATAGAACTGCATCTAAACCACTAAGTTAGGTCTGCCACTGTGTTATCGAACACCCTGTAACATTCTAACTAATTTTGTAATGTGAAGCTCAAAGGTGGCTAAAATTTTTGTTATTAACTTTTATTGCTATCTATTACTTACTATAGCGGAGCTATTGAGCTTTACCCTACTAATCAATCACCCTGTATACAAAATTATGAGATGAAACAACAGTGTTCTTTGTATATAAAAAAAATACAAAAACAACAGAAAACACAAAATTTCTTTGATAAAAAAATGAAATCTTAACAGCAAATAATCGATGTGGTATGATAAAAGATGAGACCTCAGATTCAGAATATATTTCTATCATTAGCTCATCCTAGTCATTTACAATCTGCATTTCAATATAGGTACTGATGAGTTGTGGGATTTTGTTTTTCACGAGTAGCCAGCTCAGTCATGGATTGGTCTACGTCTAACAAATTTAAATTGTGAGCAATAAAAGTTACCTTACGAGCCCGTTCAGCAGTGAGCCGGTTTCTTTTAGAGGAGTGGATAAAAGTACCATAAATACTGAAACTTCTTTCAGTCGGTGCATTGGATGACATGCTTAATATATCAAATACTATTTTAGTTAATTTTGTTCCGAAACATGTACCTTTTCACCAAATATGATTAAGTCTAGTTTTTCAATTGATTTTACAACGTATGGTGTTCCAAAAAATCCCTCCTTAGACCGATAAAGTGCCAAATCTGCTATTATTTCAGCCGACTCATGACCATATTTTAAAGTTGCTAAATTATCTACAAACTCAGTTTCCTCAACTTGTTCTTCTCTACTTAAATGAACACCATTCTAAAAATTTGCACGTTAATATTGCACCAAAACAATAAATATTGACACTGTAAACACCCTTGCTAGCGGTTCATGGGATTGACAAAAACAATATATCTACATATTTTTTAAATTATAATAATTTGACCCGCATCTAGTATTTATTTTTGTTTCGGTTTTTGAAAATATAGAAAATTTTTGCCGAGAATAATCTTGAGAGAATTTTCTGGCCGAGAATATTCTGGAGAGTATTCTCGTTCTGGAGAATATTCTCTTAAAAATATTCTTATACACGTCGTTAGCTCCTTTATTTATTCTTAAAGCGAAGCTGGTGCTACTATAGTATGCAGTCTATGGTCGAAGTCAAACAATAAGGGTAAGAACAAGAACAAGTGGGTCGCGGTGGAGGTCGCGATCGCGGTAAATGTCGAGATTATTGTAAAACAAACACATTGTAGTAGTCCAGGGTAATACGACAAAAATAAACCCCGTTCGTGACACTTCAACAGCCAGGGTACTGAAGCGTTTTTTCGATAGATAATTCTTGTAAGAACAAATTGTAACTATTTCCTGTGTAGGATCTGGCGGCTGTTTTTATTTATAAATAATTTAGTGTCAAAAAACGGCCATTTTTCCTTTTTTTTTCAAATTAATGGAAAACATTAAGGGCCGGTTGTTCGAACGCTAATCAACAATGATCACTATCAAATATTTAATTACTGTCACAACTGTCAATGTCAACTTTGGTTGGGTTCCTGAAAACATAATTGATTGTAATTATGAGATCAGTTAATCAATTAACATAACAATTATTAACATAATTGATTAATAAATCCACAAGGAAAGAAAATTGTTTTTCCTGTAGTTGGCTGTATACCATCAATCACAAAAATTGGAACAAATCCTTTGTAAAAGGTATAAAATTTTATTAAAATCCCTAAAGGGCTACATCAGAACAAAACGTTTTCGATTTTATTACAAAATCATCATCAGTGTAAGACCTAAAAGTAAGTATAACCTATTTTATTAATGTAAAATTGATATTTAAATTATGACTAAGGTTAAAAAACAAGCGGTTATACTCACAGTCTGGATACTAGCTGAGCCACCAAAGAAATATTGGGGTAATAAACCTTCAAATATAAAAGTTATGCTTTATAGATGCATATTTACATAAAATGCCTTGTGATGGGCAAATGGCAACAGGAATAATGCCCTAAGGTAAGGTATTTCGCTTCCCAACATGTGGGATAAAAAAATTGAGTTGTTTACATAAAGTTTACGTAAAGTCATCGATATGTAAACAACTCAATTTTTTGTATCCCACATGTTGGGAAGTGAAATACCTTACCTTAGGGCATTATTCCTGTTGCCATTTGCCCATCACAAGGCATTTTATGTAAATATGCATCTATAAAGCATAAATTTTATATTTGAAGGGTTATTACCCCGATATTTCTTTGGTGGCTCAGCTAGCATCCAGACTGTGAGTATAACCGCTTGTTTTTTAACCTTAGTCATAATTTAAATATCAATTTAACATTAATAAAATAGGTTATACTTACTTTTAGGTCTTACACTGATGATGATTTTGTAATAAAATCGAAAATGTTTTGTTCTGATGTAGCCCTTTAGGGATCTTAATAAAATTTTATACCTTTTACAAAGGATTTATTCCAATTTTTTTATAATTGATTAACTAATTTCATAATTCTAATCAATAATTATGTTTTCAGCAACCCTTTCAAAGTTGACATTGACAGTTATGACATTAATTAAATATTTGATAATGATCATTTTTGATTATTAACAAATATTTATATAACTGTCAATGTCAACTTTTACTGGGTTGCTGAAAACATAATTGATAACAATTATGAGATTAATTGATTAATTAATCAATTATGTTAATAATTGTTATGTTAATTAATAATTAATAATTAATTAGTCAAGCAATTATGTTAATTATCAAAATGATAATTAACATAATTGATTACAATCAACGGATTTTGTTATTTGATGGTTGTTAAGGGGACTTAATTATAATCAACTTCTTGATTGTCGTTCGAACAACTGGCCCTAAGACATAAACATTTTGTAAACTTGATTGCAAAAATGTTGACACAGAGAATTTAAAATTTTTTTGGATTTTAATATTTTCAATATAATCCAGTATTCTAATAAAAATAATGAACTATATAAACTATATTAATAAAATATAAATAAAAGGTCAGTACCTACAAATATACACTTCCATTTGATGAAAATATGTCTGAAATTAGTAAGGTTATGTATGGAAAAAACCAATTTTCAAAGTTGATTTTTATTTAAACGAATGGGTAATCTGCAATTTTTTTTGGAAAATAGCTTAGAAGAATGTATATTTTAATATTTTCCAAAAATTTTTACCCGATGCGAATGAATACTATCACGTACGGCACCTTAATTATTAATAGTTAAACTATTTGATTACTAAAAGCATATCAATAAATGAACATTTGGAGGTTACAGAAAAAAATATTATAAAAACTGTTAGATGTAGAAATGGAATTAATATGATAATATTCTTACCCAAAGTGATGTAGCCAAGGCGAAAACGGCGGGTTCGTTGGGAAAAATATTCCCATAAGATTTTTTTGCATAATTACATTCGTGAGACATCCCAGAATAAGGTTCAAGAAGTCTCCCACGTGAAAAGTGGGCCAAATCTTTTTTAACAATTTTTTTTAATCAAATTGCAAAATCAATGTTTTTGGCCCGGACAATTTTTTTGGACCATTTGGTTTTGGACCATTTGGTTTTTTGGACCATTCTGGATAAAAAAGGTCTCTTATAATTTTTCTCTTAAGTTGATCGTTTTCGAGTTATAAGCAATTTAAAATTGAAAAAAAAAACGAAAAATGGCGATTTTCAAGGCTTAATAACTAGTATAGTATAGTTGATCCAAAAGATGGCATAACCCAGACATCCAAAGTGAAAGTTATCCTTCAACACCAAATTGTTCTATATGGTCCACACAATGTCCAGAAAACCAGAAAAAAGTCACACCATTTTGAGCGTCGGGTTTGGGGGGGAGAGGGGGGAGAAATCGGTAAATTCGTAGTTTTTTAAGTTTTTCGCCAATATTTCTAAAACTATGCGGTTTAGCATGAACAACCCTCTATACAAAAGTGTTCTACATTAAATTTGAAATAAAAAAGGCCCTATGCATAATCTTTCTAAAACGAATGGTTCAAAAGTTACGGAGGTAGTATAGTATAACTGGTCCAAAAAAAGGCCTAACCCAAACATCCAAAGTAAAAGTTTTCCTCTAACACTAAAACGTTCTATATGGTCCACATATTGTTGAGTAAAAAGTTACACTATTTTGAGCGTCCCGTTTGGGAGGGAGATGGGAGAGAAGCCGGTAAATTAGTAGTTTTTTTAAATTTTTCGTCAATATTTCTAAAACTATGCTTTAGCGTAAACAATGTTATATACAAAATTGTTCTACATGAAATTTAAAACAAAAAATGTTGTATACATAGTTGTTATAAAATCAACGGTTCCAGAGTTACAGAGGGTGAAAATCGAGGTTTTCGATATTTTTTATATTTTTTGGGCAATATTTCTGATATAACTATACCAAAAACCCAGACATCCAAAGTGAAAGTTATCCTCCAACACCAAATTGTTCTATATGGTCCACATAATGTTCAGAAAAAAGTCACACCATTTTGAGGGTCGGGTTTGGGGGGGGGGGGAGAAATCGGTAAATATAAAAAGTATCGAAAACCTCCACTTTTCACCCTCCGTAACTCTGGAACCGTTGATTTTAATACAACCTTTTTTGCTTTAAATTTTATGTAGAACATTTTTCTATAGAACATTCCTAAGCTAAAGCATAGTTTTAGAAATATTGACGAAAAACGTAAAAAAACTACTAATTTACCGACTTCTCCCCCATCTCCCCCCCAAACTAGACGCTCAAAATGGTGTAACTTTTTACTGAACAATATGTGGACCATATAGAACAATTTGGTGTTGAAGGAAAACTTTTACTTGGATGTCTGGGTTAGGTCTTTTTTGGACCAATTATACTATACTACCTCCGTAACTTTGGAACCGTTAATTTTAGAAGGGTTATGCATAGGGCCTTCTTTATTTCAAATTTAATGTACAACAATTTTTTGTAGAGGGTTGTTCATGCTAAACCGCTTAGTTTTAGAAATATTGACGAAAAACGTAAAAAACTACGAATTTGCAGATTTCTCCCCCCTCTCCCCCCAAACCCGACGCTCAAAATGGTGTGACTTTTTTCTGAACATTATGTGGACCATATAGAACAATTTGGTGTTGGACGATAACTTTCACTTTGGATGTCTGGGTTTGGGTCTAACTATACCATACTAACCTCGGTTAAAAGTTATTATTATGAAAGTCAGAAAGTGACTAAATCAAAGTTTAATGCCCCCCCCCCCCCTACAAGATCCCGAAGAAATTTTTGTCATTATTTTATTACTAAGCTGTTATTTTTAAGTAATAATATTGAGCGCCATGCACGTGGTAGCCGGCTGTAAATGCTGAGTGCGAGAGAGATGCCACTCCGGCAGTCCAATTGTGCATCTTACTTGCACTCACATTTACGGCGGCCTACCACGTGCATGGTGCTCAATATTATTATGTACTTAAAAATAACAACTTAGTAATAAAATAATGACAAAAACTTCTTCGAGATCTTGTAGGGGGCATTAAACTTTGATTTAGTCACTTTCTGACTTTCATAATAATAACTTTTAACCGAGTTATTAAGCCTTGAAAATCGCCATTATTCGTTTTTTTAAATTTTAAATTGCTTATAACTCGAAAACGATTAACTTTAGAGAAAAATTATTAACAAAATTATAAACAAGAGACCTTTTTTGTCCAGAATGGTCCAAAAACCTACAAAAAAATTGTCCGGGCTAAAAATATTGATTTTGCAATTTGATTAAAAAAAATTGTTAAAAAAAATTTGGCCCACTTTTCATGTGGGCGACTTCTTGAACCTTATTCTGGGATGTCTCACGAATGTAATTATGCAAAAAAATCTCATGGGAATATTTTCCCAACGAACCCGCCGTTTTCGCCTTGTCTAATGAGTGTTGAAAAAAATAGCTATTACCAGCCTGTAATTGGTTTTTATAGCGAAATTAAATTTCCACCACCATTTTGAGAATTGTCAGTCATTGATATGACAACGTAAACTGTAGAAAGGTAATAGGATAGCATGTTCCGTAATGAAAGACAGATATCTAGAGAGTAAGGTTATGTGAAGTACGTTCAGTATGATGATTTATATGTTAGATGAATAGAGATATAGTATATAGAGGATAACAAAAGAGGGCGCCAACGAGTTTTTATCGAAGGAAACAGGTAAAACAAATAGAAGAAGAATATTAATGAAATATTAGAGAAACTAGAATAAAATAATTATTTAAAAATAAAATAGCAAAGATGTGACGTTTGTAACGTTACAAATATAATAATAATATAATAAATTATATTAGATAAAATATTAGATAAACAAATTGCTAATTTAAGAACTTATTTTCAGATGCAGGCTGAGACATCTACTCTACATCACGCTATCTGCGCAGTAGATGACACAACACCGATCAAACTGAGGGAACCAGAAATGCGCATAAACCACCTTACTAAGGACGAAAAAGTGCGCGCCTGGATGGGTAAACCTCTGCACGGGCGACATCCCAATGAGGTCAGCCAAGATTATGTCGACAATATAGCGTCGAACTACTGGTTGACATCAGGAAAGATGTTCCCTGAGACGGAGGGTTCATTACTGGCCATTCAGGATCAAGTTATACCAACCAGAAATTACCTGAAATATATCATCAAAGACCCTCAGGTTCAAAACGACAGATGCCGATATGGATGTCAAGCCCAAGAAACCATCCAACATCTTACAGGGGGCTGCCAGGCATTTGCTGCAACTGAATACAAGGAACGGCATGACGCAGTGGGAAAAATCCTTCATCAAGAGATAGCTATCAAGCTGGGACTTCTCCAAACAGAGCATCTCCCGTATTATCAATACGTCCCTGAGAGTATGCTTGAGGATGGCAACTACAAGCTATACTGGGACCGCACTGTGCTCACAGACCAAACAGTGGCACATAATAGACCAGATCTCGTACTAGTTAATAAATTAACAAGACAAACAACACTAATTGATGTGGCGATACCTATCAACAATAATCTACGTAGTAAATTTACTGAAAAGATCGCCAAGTACAGAGATCTAGAAATTCAAATACGAAGGCAATGGAGAATGCAAAGTACCCAGACGATACCGATTATTATTTCTACTACTGGAGTCATTCCGAAGACCCTCCTCGAAAGCATAAAAAAGCTGGGTCTGAATGAACATCTTTATAAGACCATGCAGAAAACTGTACTACTCGCGACGGCCAGATGCGTACGAAAATTTCTGGGAGATACACCTGCATTCCAAGTCACCTAGGGCTCGATAACACGGAAAGAGTCCCACCAGAGCTCAATCCTTTTGATACCGTAGGTATCTGGGATGAGTCAATTTTCCCCTTAGAGGGAGTGTGAGCCGTATGGCTAAATCTGGATATAATAATAATAATAGAGTTTATTTGTAGCAACCTAGTACATAATAAATAAACCCAGTTTCTCACTGAAGTTGTTAGTCACATGGACTACAACTTGTGCGTGAGGGTTAAATTTAGATTATAAAACAACATGAATTTATCTTAAAGTTTACAAGAAGGAATCGAATATAATCTTGTTTATTCTTGTTCTCTCATCTGTCTTTAAATTTGGGCTCCTCTTCTCACTAATTCAGTTAACGTTAAATTTTGTTTATCGGACCTACAAAAATTTCTAATAAAATTCAACAAAGGATTGCAAGAACTTCCGACGGGATTCTTCTGGCGGGACTTCGTTTTCTATAAGAATTTTCATGATATTTTGAAGGTGTTTTATCCATTTTCACCATAATTTTTACAATTTAAATATTTAGAAGTGATATTCGAAATACATCATTTTTGATATTTTGTATATAATATTGTATATTATATTTATATACAATATTTAAACCATGATTAATTGTAAACATCGATATAATGTTATACCTATTTATCAGACAAATATTGACAGAACCGTCTCCTGGTCCCGTATTAATATTTGTTTAACCTTAATCATCTCGTGGAATGGCTGTACACATTCAGTTTTATTGCAATCCAGCCTAATAATGTGGATATACCTACGTAAGTATACAGATAAAAAGCAGAGGTTGCAGAATTAAGGTTACATTATACGTTTTTTCATGGATACTGCAAACTCAGAGATGGATTAAGCTGATTGGTAAAAAGTTGCTACTAATACTTCTGTTATCCTACACAAATTTAGTCATCAATTCGACTACTGGTACTTCTGATCATCTTCCTATTAGGAGATTGTATTGTTTCTAATATCTTACAGAATACATATAGTAGGAAAAATGAAAGAATTTTCCTGTCACCGTGTCACACAAAAAATTGGCCAGCGCAAGTACATATAATAATTATTGTTACATGTACTTGCACTGGACAATTTTCTTTGTGACACGGTGACAGGAAAATACAGCGTGTTTTATATGTTCGTTCATGGGTATTCTTTCATTTTTCCGACTGTAATGGTATTATATCAGATAGCTCATGTTCTAAAGTTTTCAATTTTTAAAGTTGAAGTTTCAATGAATTATCACTGTTCATTTCCATCTGTTTATTTTGAGATCAGAAACTCTCCCGCTCACAAAAACAACAGCACTAAAAATGCGAGTGGCACAAAGGCGCATGGAAAGAACGACTCTCGGCGTGAAAAAAAAAGACAAAATAAGGAACCAAGACCTGAGGAAAAGAACACGTGTCACTGATGTCGTCGAACGTATAGCCAGACTGAAATGGAATTGGGCAGGTCACATTAAGAGACTGAAAGACTCAAGATGGGCCAGAAAACTACTTGACTGGCGCCCAAGAGAAGACAAACGCAGCAGAGAACGACCACCAACACGCTGGATGGACGACATTAAACGGATATCCAAGAAATGGCAACGAGACACAGAACCTTGGACAGTGGCGAAAAATGGGAGAGACCTATGTCCAGCAGTGGACAGAAGAGGTTGCATGATGATTTTGAGATAAGGAGAAGGAGGTTGTACAGATATCAGTCGCCATATTAGTATGTGTTATTGTTAATTTCGGTAATACATTTGCACAGTACTGGTGAGTTCACTAGCTTCTCTCCTACTGTGATAAACTCTCTTAGGCTACGGCTCCACGGGCTGGAAATTGACGCTAGCAGTAGCCGCAAAACGAACTTAAGGTTCCGCAGAACGGAATAGGAATAGCCGAACTGTACCGACTACAGGACTTGTGCGTAGTCGGTTCAGTTCGGCTATTCCTATTCCGTTCCGTGGAACCTTAAGTTCGTTTTGCGGCTACTGCTAGCGTCAATTTCCAGCCCGTGGAGCCGTAGCCTTATGTATTTTTCATTGGATGGTGGCCGTAGCTCGGTGGCGACAGTACTGGTTTACCAAGCTGGACGGCTTGAATTCGATCCCCGGCAGACACCAACATTTTTTCAATTTCTAATTTAACTAAGCCCACCACCGTGCTTCGGAGGGCATAGTGGCGGCTACGTAAGTCATCTTTAATAATAAAACCTGAGCCACAGATCTAAAACAGCAACACATAAGTCAGGCGCGTAATGCTGGTAATAGAAACCTAATCGAGCAGCTAAAAGCAGATATCGTATGGGACAGCCTCGACAGCTACGAGATACTCTTTGACCATAAATTCAAAATTAGGCCGAGACGACTAAAAGGAAGCTACCTGGTATACGGATGACTCAAAAACATCGAAGGGTGTAGCAGTTGGTATAGTAGGGACCAAGCAAGGGATATATTTCCGGTAAGTCTATCTAGGGATGTCACAATTTTCTAGGCGGAAATAACGGCAATATATCACTTCGTGGAAGAAATAGAAAGGCAGAAAAGAACGTACCGTTCATTTGCCATCTTCACAAATAGACAGGCAGCGCTTAAAGCACTCAGTTCTGTAGAGGTCAATTCTAAGCTAGTATGGGAGTGTGTGGGTGCCTAAATAAACTAGTAGTCAGTATCAAGGTTATGATAGTCTGGGTACCGAGGCAAGAGGATCATAAGGGCAATGAAAACGCAGATGAAATGTCCAAACAAGGCTCATTAGTGCCATTCATGGACCGGAAGCCTTCTGCAGCATGGCAAAAGCAGTAAGAGTAACGAACGGCTACAAGAAAGTGGGTAGCTCACAAATCTCTTGAATGGCGGAGGAATTCACCAGGACAAAGACAGGCGAAACAGTTTATTAAAGAACATTCGCCAAAATTTACAGAAGACCTAATAAGCAAAGACAGGAAAACAGTCAACGCCATAGTAGGTCTGCTAATAGGTCACTATAAACTGAAAGCTGACGGGAGTCGCAGATGATGACCTATGCAAATTCCGTCACCTAGAGAAACAGTAAAGCCCAGTTTGTGACAGTTAGTGTGACAAATATGCGGTTCTTAGCATGAGACGAAGATAAGCTACCGGCAAAGAACTTCATGGAATGTTCAGTCTCGGTCTTTTAAAAAGGGTCAGGCTAGAGAATGTAATCTAGGGTTAGATGACCACAGTAGATCTCAAAAGGTCACAGTAGACTAAGCCAAAAGCTATCTCATTAAATATATCTATATAATATTATACAGGGTGATTGATTAGTAGGGTAAAGCTCAATAGCTCCGCTATAGTAATATATAGCAATAAAAGTTAAAAACAAAAATTTTAGCCACCTTTGAGCTTCACATTACAAAATTAATTAGAATGTTACAGGGTGTTCGATAAGACAGTGGCAGACCAAACTTTTGTTTTTTTAAATAGAACACCCTATATTTTATTTTAAATTCGAAATCCTGTTAACTTCTCCATCACAAAAATATAAAGGTTTGTTATGTGATACAGCAAAGTTATAACCAATTTTATATGAACATCGTAACCAGTTCAACTCCCTGTTGATAAATAAAAATAAGCAAAACAACAATGGTTTATTAATGCCATATTTTTTAACGTATTGTCAAAGTTTTCAAGAATGGTCGATAAATACTGATAATAATAAAATGAAATACTGATGGTACTGATAAATTATGTTTTGTTCTTTATTTGTTACATTATTACATTTACATAAAAAAGTAGTGTTTAATTGTCTTCACAAAATATTGTATTTTGTGTTTGTGTGTTTTTTGTAAAATTTATTACTAATTTTCTTTGTTTATTTGTTGCATTTACATAAAAAGATAGTTTTTAATTGTTTCAAAAATGTTGCATGTAGTAGTTGTGTTTTTGTTTGTAAAATGTATTACTAATAAATTATTTTTATTTCTTTATTTGCTACAGTGTTACATTGATTACCGGATTGACAATCGGTAATCTTCAATTGTCAATTCAGTCATGGCTTACTTAAAATTTAGATAAATTTAAACACCTAAAATAATTTGCTCTGAAAAATGAAAATATCTCGAAAACTAATAAGTTTGGGCATAGGGAATGTTATATAAAAATTAAAGTACGTTAATGTTACTTTTCAATAATGATATAAAATACAGGGTGTTCCATTTAACATTACTGAGAAAATAATGTACTTGCGTTTTGACTCACCCTGTATTTGATATAAAGAAAATTAGCAATATCAATAATTCTTAAAAATTTTGACAATAAATAAAAAAATATGGCATTAATAAACCATTGCTGTTGTGCTTATTTTTATTTATACAGGGAGTTGAACTTGTTACGATTTTCATACAAAATTGGTTATAACTTTGTAAATACGCTGTATAACATTACAAACCTTTATATTTTTGTGATGGAGAAGTTAACAGGATTTCGAATATAAAATAAAATATAGGGTGTTCTATTTAAAAAAACATAAATTAGGTCTGCCACTCTGTTATCGAACACCCTGTAACATTCTAACTAATTTTGTAATGTGAAGCTCAAAGGTGGCTAAAATTTTTGTTATTAACTTTTATTGCTATCTATTACTATAGCGGAGCTATTGAGCTTTACCCTACTAATCAATCACCCTGTATAACAAGAAAATAAATTATTATGTAGGTACAGTCTAGAGTAGAGTCTAGAACAACTTGCCAAACTGTACTTTCTGGCACTTGGTTGTTAGTTATGTGCTAGTTTTACGTCTTTTCATACATTTTAATGAGGTCTAAAGCGCTCTATTCACATGCGTATTTGTCCGGCGGATATGTACGGCGGACAGATACTCCGGACAGATCCGCATGTGTGTATCCGTGCGTACGCCGTATGTGTCTTGCTCGCCGTCTGTGGTTCAAGACGACGCGACGACTGAATGTGTAGCACCAACGAATTTGTCTGGAGACACATCTGCCTGTATGTAGCTAACAACGGATCTGTCCGCCGTACATATCCGCCGGACAAATACGCATGTGAATAGAGCGCTTTAATACAATTAGATACGTCATTGTCCCACTCAACATATATAATTTTCTCCTAAAAAACAACATTCGAAAAATCCTAAAGCAGGATATCATAAAAACCTCTTGTATATTAGCTTTATAGTATACCTTTTGATTTAAAGAGATAAAGTAACCATCACAGCTGATATTTATCGCAATAACAGGGGAGGAATCAAGACCAACCAACGATTCCAATAAAAACGTTAATTAGCAAGTCCAAGTCTTTAGTAGGACCTTTACCGAGATCAAAGCAAGGTCATACTTTTGTTTTGAATGTCACCGATTATTTGAGTAAATTTGTTCTTGTGTTTGCTCTTCGAAAAGCCACTTGGTATGCAGTTGTTAAGAAATTGGTGAATGACGTATTTTTGTTGTTTGGTGTTCCTAAGGTAATAATAAGCGACATATATATATATAATCGGTTCATAACGTTCTACGACGTCTTCCGATTCCCAATCGCCATTGCTCTCGGTCGTAGCACATGTCTTCGTTCAAGCCTCTTTCTCCGATTTCCCTATGGATTCCTTCTATCCAGCTTTTCCTAGGTCTTCCTCTCTTCCGCCGTCCTTTTGGTGCCCATCGTAGCACTTGCTTGGGTAATCTGTCTTCTCCCATACGTTGTACGTGGCCAAACAATCTTAGTTGCTTTGTTTTTATAGCGTCCATTATTTTATGCTTTACATCCATTATCTCCAATATTCTTGTATTTCTGATTTTTTGTATTCTTGATATACCAGCAGATCTTCTCCAGAAGTCCATTTCAGTTGTTCTGAGCATATTTTAGGATTTTTCTTTAAGTGGCCAAACTTCGCTGCTGTATGTTATAATGCTCTTAACAATGCTGTTATAGATGTTACGTTTATTTTCTTTGGAGATACTTTGGTCCCATAGGATTTTGTTCAATAATGCGATAGCTTTCCTTCCTTGTGTGCACCTTTCTTGGATATTCTTGTCCAACGTTCCATCTTGTGTAATTGTAAGACCCAAGTATTTATATTCCTGACAGTGATTAATAGTTATTTCATTTTCCAACGCTAGATCCTGCTGTATACCTCCAACGCACATATATTCCGTTTTCTTGGTATTCACTTCTAAACCCCAGTTCCGGTACTCTTCTATGATTTTTCGGGTCATATATTCAATATCGTGATAATCCTGGGCCATAAGAATCTGATCATCCGCAAAACATAGAGTGTATAGCATGTTATCATCATTTAGCGGTATACCCATATTCTTACATTTCCTTTTCCAGGATTTCAAAACTTGCTCTAAATATATTTTAAATAGTGTCGGCGATAGACAGCAGCCCTGTTTAAGACCCTTATTCACTTCAAATCCTGACGAGATTTCCTTGCCTAGCTTAACTTTTGCTATATTATGTTGGTATAGATTTTTTACAGCTTTAATGAGGTTCAGACTGATGTTAGTTTTTTCGAGGGCTTCCCAAAGTTTACTTTGTGGTACAGTATCGTATGCTTTTTTTAAGTCTATGTACACTAAATGCAGTTCTTGATTGTAGGCTATTTGTTTGTCTATTAACTGTGTTGGTACACAATATAGATGGTCAGTGGTGGATCTGCCAGCGCGGAAACCGGCTTGCTCTTCGGCCTCTAAGTCCTTGTATTCTTCTTCTATTTTATTTTTGATAATTTTTCCGTAAACTCTGCTGATGGTGCTTGTGACAGATATTCCCCGGTAATTATCGCATATATTTTTACTGCCTTTCTTGTGTATTGTAGAAATTACAGACAATTGCCATTCTTTTGGTATGACTTCGCCATTCATACATCTATTAAATAGATCTCTTAGGTATTCATACAGGGTGTTGCTACCGTATTTGAGCAGTTCTGGTGCTATGTCGCCAGGCCCTGACGCTTTTCTATTTTTTAGGGATTTGCATGCATTTCGTACTTCTTCCAGTCTTAACCGAATCGGTGAGCCACTGACAATTACATTGAAACTTTCGTGATCTTCGTTTTTAATAAAATCTTCTCTATTTTCTACTAGTAACTGCTTGAAATAGCCATCCCACTTTTCCAGAGTAATCGGTGTTATTATATCCCTTTTGGTATCTGTTCTCAACGTTTTAAGGAATTTCCAGCTCTCTGTGTTTCTTGTCCCCCCTATATAGGCGTTAAGTTGATTGCATTTGTTTGTCCACGTTTCGTTTTTCTTCTGTGTGATTTTTTTCCGCACTCTTGCTTGTGCTTCTTTGTATAAAACCTTATCGGAATCTTTCTGTGTACTCATATATTTCCGGTACTTTTCTCTCTTATCGTCTATTTTGGTGGCTATTTCTAAGTCCCACCAGTATGGTTTATTTCTTATGTTGTCTTTGTACTCCCCCAATGCCTCATATGCAGCTTCGTGTATACATTGTGTTATATGTGTATGAAGATGTTCCGTATTTATAAATGTATATTGTCCTTTCAGTTTCTCGTCCAGTCGCTTTTCGTATAACGTTCTTATGCTTGTTTGTTGTAAGCCTTCTAGGTTGTATTTCTTTTTTGGTGCCAATTTGTTTCCTCCTTGTTCTCATGGATTTAGATTTTTTTGAGATTTCATTCCGGGGAACAGTACTTCCGCTTTTAGAAGATGATGGTCACTGCCGCATGTTGCTCCTCTATAAACCCTTAAATCGTTAATTTTCATTCGACTCCGTTGTTTTATCAAAAGATAATCAATTATACTTTTCTGGTTCATAGTAGGATGGGTCCGAGTATATTTATGAATGCATCTATGCTGGAAGAAGCCGTTCATAATTCTTAAATTGTTCTGTTTACAGATGTTAATTATTCTTGTTCCATTATTGTTGAGTACTTCCTCGCCGTATCTGCCTACTACGTCATCCTGTTTTTTATTGCCTGTTCTGCCATTTAGGTCTCCTAATAATAAGCGACAACGGGCCACAATTATTCCGTTGCACACAATTTAAAAAGCTTGCCGATGCTTATGGTTGTAATAGTCCTGTCGCCAGGGGGGGTACAACGGCCTTCTTAATTCAGATGGACTTACCCAAGTTTTTTTATGTATTTTGACCCGTAGAACACGAATTTTTTGGGTAACAGTTGGTCCGGATGTCGATAAGATTGTTATAAACAAAGAAGTTGAGGAATTACATAACAGCGATTTCTCGCAAAACAAAACATTTTTTTGTATTTTTTGGGTCATTCTAACCAAAAAATATTCCTACAAGTTTTTTCGTAGGATGCATAGTTTTCGAGATAAACGCGGTTGAACTTTCAAAAAATCGAATAATTGCAATTTTTGAACCCGAATAACGTTTGAATAAAAAATAAAATAGCAATTCTGCTTACCGCCTTTAAAAGTTTAAGTTAAATTATATCTGTTTTGAATATTTGCATTGCTAAAAATTTATTTTTTGATTGTTAAAAAAAGCTATAAACACATAGTGTTTCCCGTGCCTAATACATGCGTTTTAATGCATGCTACTTAGAAATAGCCCCGCTTGCACTTTTACCTCCTCTACGTACTCGTTCGATTTTAAATGAGAAATCATTGAAACATCACTCAAGCACTAGGTGTTTATAGCTTTGTTTTAACAATAAAATAATACATTTTTAGCAATACAAATAATTAAAACCGATATAATTTGACTTGAACTTTCAAATGCGGTAAGCAGAATTGCTATTTTATTTTTTAATCAAAAGTTTTTCGGGTTCAAAAATTCCAATTTTTCGATTTTTTGAAAGTTCAACCGCGTTTTTCTCGAAAACTATGCATCTTACGAAAACATTTGTAGGAAAATTTTTTGGTTAGAATGGCCCAAAAAATACAAAAAAATGTTTTGTTTTGCGAGAAATCGCTGTTATGTGATTCCTCAACTTCTTGGTTTATAACAATCTTATCGACATCCGGATCAACTGTTACCCAAAAAATTCGTGTTCTACAGGTCAAAATACATAAAAAAACTTGGGTAAGTCCATCTGAATACAGGAGGCCGTTGTACCCCCCCTGGCGACAGGACTATAAGATCAAGTTCGATCTCGACTGGAAATTGCTGGAAAAAAATTGAGATAGATACAATCTGCGTCGTCGCCATGTGGAGTATTTTCCCCAACAACTGGTGTGGAGGAAAAATTATGTTTTGTCGGATGCTTCTAAGAATTTCTCTTACAAGTTGGCTCAAGTTTGTTGGACCATTGGCTATTCTTGTCTAGAAAATTGTCTAAAAAACAAAATTCGAAAAATCCTAAAGCAGGATATCATAAAAACCTCTTGTATATTAGCTTTATAGTATGCTATTTGATTTAAAGAGATGAAGTAACCATCACAACTGATATTTATCGCAATAACAGGAGAGGAATCAAGACCAACCAACGATTCCAATAAAAACGTTAATTAGCAAGCCCAAGTCCATCTCTGACTGTTTTCTGTATTATGTAGGTATACTTTTCGTAGATTCGTGACCCAAAATAAATCGTTTTGCTTTTGCTCGATGTAGATCTCCATAAAAACCGGTAAATTGGTCACGAAGTGAAAAGGTCGCGGTATTGCGTTATCGCATCGCTAGAATTTTATGGAGCACTTATACATAGAGAGCCTGCCTGCCCGCCTATTTGTGAAAAGGGTTTGTGAACTGGGAGCTAAATACATTATATCAGAGGGCCCTTAAAGTAAAAAAGTTGTCATAAGCAAATAAAAGACAAAAAGTTATAATACACTCCAGATTATGTTTATTAGGGTGGGCCGAAAATGGCAAATTTTTTAAAAGTCGCAAAAAATAAAGGGCGCTAGTTTGGAAAAGGTGCATATGGATATTACTCATGCAGGTAGAAAATTTAAATTTTTTAAAAAAATATTTAACCGAGCCCAGGGGCCACTTTAGGGGTCAAAATTTTTTTTCCAAAAAAATTAGGGGCGCTACCTTAAAATCTTTTTTATTTAATCAGTAATGTTACTAGAAAAAAATTAAAGAAAATAGAAAGCATTTTAACCGGCCCCATGAACCAAAACAAATTTTTAAAAATTCAATATATACCATAAATTAACATATTTGTATAAATGTGCAGTCTTTCGCTTGATTAGTATAATTTTTTATATAAAAATATACTAATCAACCCAGAACCCACCACGCGGAGGTATCTGCACCTTTTTTTTTTTTTTTTTTTTTTTTTTTTTTTTTTTTTTTTTTTTTCATCACTAGGTGGGGAATCTGCAAACAGACGTCGGAGGTAAACATTTCCAACAGTGCTGGGTTCCTGAGCTGAAACCTCATCAGTGTCACGTCGACCAGTTTGGCCCTAAATCGGACCTCCCTGCCCTCCGTAACTCCGATGTGGCCGGGACCAGCTAAACCTCACCCCTCTCATACTAGGGCATCAGGGTGGAATCGCCCGTTAGGGCATGACTTCTCCCCGATGTCCTTCTTTTGCCCGATTCTCAGTCGCTCGTCATCACGCATCAGCTTCCGTCTCTCGCAATCATCCGACCACCACGTCCCTTAATCCTATGCTATCTGCACCTGGAGTTCCTCCCAATTGGGGACCCTCCCACCCATATATTTTTAAATTTAGGTGACATTCCGTTTTTCAAAATATTGCGACTTGTTATCGAAAATGGGTAACATTTGTCGACCTTCTAACTTTAGTCGAACGTATCCGTCTCTGGACTCATCGCCACATACTTTAGTGGAGGCCTCAGTCACCAACTTCACACAGCGTTCCACTGCCTGAGTGTGACATGGGAATTTATCAAACACAAATGTGCCTTTTAAAAAATTATCTAAATCTTCATTTTTTAAAGAAACTGTCAAAGGTGGTTCTGAAATCACTGTTTTTTGCCAGTCTATTAAATCTATGTAATCCTCAGCGGCTAAGTTGATTAAAGGTACCCTAAAGACTCTCACTTCATTACTTGGGTTCATTCTGCATTTTTTTATCCTCCTTACAGCCAATTCTTTTATATGAGGCCTTGGGTCGGTTAGCATAGCTAAGAGTAAGTTTTCAGGATGAGCAAAATATCCATTGTCGGCAAAGACTTTGTTCACTATTTTGGTAACTTTAGGTGAAAAAGTTCTGGAAAGACTAATGGCTTTCCATAAATGTCGTGCTCCATCATAGATCAGTGGTCGTGTTTTAACATTAAACCAAACAGGGGCATAAACTTTCATAATAAATTCAGATAAAATAACTAGGTTTGATATGGGTTTTTCGGTGGCTACATATAGTCGTAGTATCCTGTTGGCTGTAGTAAGCCAGCGAGCATGGGATAACTTTCCAGGATCTTTATTTGCCAAACTTTCAGAAAAATGTCCATTTTTAATAGCAGAACAAATGTTGTACAGATATTGTTGGTCAGTACTTAGAATATCTGCTGTTACTTCTGGAAGCTCCGTGTCTATAATTTTAAATTTTTTTACTGGCATTTGTTGGCAGTCTTTCAGTTGGGAACCCACTGGCCCTGAAAAACTATAAGGTCCCTTGGTTTCGCCATCTAAATTTTGAAGAAGATGACGTAAAGGCAATTCATTTGTATGGAGGAGACATATACTCCACTGAAGGGGTCTTCCGATATGAGTTTCCATAAGACGAATTATGCCTCCCTTCCATCCCGTATTTACATTTGTTCCATCGCAACCGATTAGAGACAAAAAACTTATATCCGTCTGATAATTATCTAAACATTTTAAAAGTTCATTTTTTATATTCACTGCAGTAGAAGCTCCTTTTGTAGATATATGTGCGAAATATATACTACCAGGTTCTTTTATAATTGAAATGTGTTCTTCTTGTTGAAGATTTTTTTATTATTTACCATAGAAAGAGTTTGGTCCTTTCGCCCATCAAAATATAGACCTACAATAGTCTTGTTTTCCTGATTTTGTTGTAGTTTTTGTCGACTTTTACGTAATTCTCGTCTTATTTTATTTTTATCTATTACGTTCGTTTGTTCACTTGTTGAAATTAGATTAAAGTCTTCCAACACGGCATTAACAATTTTAGCTACAGCCCTGTTAGAAGTTCCAGTCTGATCTGCTATTCTGGCAGTGTTGGCTAAGCTAAGTCGCATCTGTTTGGGTTTCGACACTGATACTTGAGGATGGGATTCTTGTTTTGCTGAAACTGGACATTGGTATTCCTCCTCGCTTGAACTTTCATTAGAACTTTGGTTTATATTCATGATGTATTGCCTAGTAGTATTTACATTTGTAAGGCCACTTGTACTTGGAATTGGCTCTTCGGTTTCTTTCTTTCTTTTCAAGATGTTGTATTTTCTTTCTTCTTTTTTTTGTATCTGTTTTGTCACAAGTTGGTCAATCCCTCCAAATTGCATTTTTCTCTCAGATCTTTGGTCTTGTAAGAAGGGCCATTCTATTTTCGGAATCTTCCTATTTTTTCACAGCAAGTTTCCAAAACGAGACACTTACAAGTTGATATATCAAAAAGCTTTTTCGACTCTCCTAGAAACGTATCTAACTTAGCTTGCAAAAACTTTGAAATTTTTCCTTTTATGGGTTTAATAATGTTTTGATATTTTTTATTATAATTCAAAATTAGTTTAATTATTCTTTCATGAGTTATTATAGGTCAGGTAGAGAAGCACGTTTCCACACATGCTCTACTTTATTCGCAACAATCTTGGCAACTATAGCACTTGGCGGTTGCTTACTACCGTCGCCTTTTAACTCTAATCGAACCTCCAAATAACATTTCATCACATCCTCGTACGTCGGAAGCTGAGATGCATTTGGCAGAATGTCTTTTGAATTGCCAAATATTGGGCACGTGGCACTAGCAAGAGTTTTTACTAAAGTGTTTGGCATTATAACTTTATGTCACGTTCTAATCACAATTAGAATTTATATGTCCACAAAAACACTAAAAACGTACAAAAAACAACTAAAAGTCCACAAAAACAGTCAAAACAACTACTTTTAAACGATTTGCACTCCGCAACAACAGTCCGCATTAGACAAAGACTCGCAGGGAACTAAATTAAACTTAAACCAAAGGCGTTGGTCCGACTACGCATAGTTCAACGACCTTAAAATAATAGGCAGATCATATTAGAGGGCGGACTGATATTATCAGCTTAGAAAATTCGTCATGGGCCCGGCTTAAAATATTTTTTTTTGTATAATATTTTTTTTGGGTAATAAGGAGGTTAAAACAATGGTTTTTTTCAGTAGCGCCCCTAAAAAAAAATAATATTAAAAAAATAGCCCCTTGAAGGGCCCCTGGGCCCGGCTAAAAAGTTTTTTTTTACGTAAATTTTTTGTTAATTATTTTTTTTACATAAAAACGCACCTTTTTTGCTATAGCGTCTTTTAAAATAATAAAAAAAGTTTTTTCGGCCCACCCTAATGTTTATTGTTAAATTTGGGGAAGTAAAGTTAGTATATTTGGTAGTGTAAAACTGCTGTTAATGATGATAAAACTTGATGAAAAAGTCTAAAATTTTGGTGAAACCTAAAAAAGACTTAAGGGTACCCCGTTATAATCGGAAAAATACCCTACCACAAAACAGGTGTTTTTTTTTTTGTTTTTGTCTTGAGTTTCTTAGTGAAGTAAAGTGGTATGTAACTTCACTATCATATGACACTTATACTATACTGTACCTCTAAAAAGCTTAATAAGAGATATTCTAGTGGATGAAGGAGGTATCTAACATGTAAACTACGATTCTTGAATGGAAGAAGGCGGTATGAAACATTTTTCGTCGTTTTCAGATTTAAATTGTTTATAACTCGAAAACTATTTACTTTGGAGAAAAATTACAAAAGACCTTTTTTGTTTCCAATGATCAAAAGAACCTAAAATAATGTACCCGGTTTGAAAAAATTGATTTTTTAAATTTGTTTAAAATTTTCTTTTAAATAAATGTTGTTAAATAACTTCGAAAATATGGCATTTAGGTATAGGGAATATAACACGAAAAATAATCAGCATTTCTTAAGGACTTCAAAACGCAAAAATATACAGGGTGTTCCATTTGAAATAAGAAAATTCATTAGATTTCCAGAAAAACGTTCTGACAACAATGTAATTGCCACTATTATATCGGCGGCATTAGAAAACCCCTTGTCACTAAAATCTATAAAAAATCTTGCAAGCCCTTTCCGAGATAATTGAGGCTTTCCATACATAAAACTAACTGTGTATAATATACTCCATTTAATAATACAGGGCAAGGTAGACGGAAGAAGAAAGACCAGGTCGAAGAAGAAAGGCCAGGTCGAAGAAGAAAGGCTAGGTCGAAGAAAAAAGGCCAGGCCGAAGAAGACCGTCATGACTTAGACACCTGTGAGAATGGTTTAACAGATCCTCTGCATCCCTTTATCGAGCTGCCATCAAAAAAATTACTATAGCCAATTTGATAGCCAACGCTCAATAATCGAGCACGGCACATGAAGAAGAAGATTATTTTGTGTTCAATTACATAAATTTCTTATAGAAGGTAGCCACTTGAGGACACTTTGACCTTTCACCCCTGACGACATGCCTTGACACACAAATAAACGTCAAAACATGGCAGGGTAGTAGCTGAATATTTTTGGCCTGAGGGAATAGGAACTATGTGTGTTTAATTTTAAAATTAGTTTTTAAATAAAAAATATTTTAAAAATTAAAGCAAATTATTAATTAACAAATATTAATCTGCACACATTGTGTGCAGATATCATTTAGAGGAATTTAATTTTTTCAGTTTTTAATAAATATCTTGAGTTTGTTAACATGATGACAAATTCTGACTTACTTTTTGTGGCAAAACGACTAAGGTAGCCACTTGAGGACACTTTGGCCATTTCATGCAACATACCCCCTTCATCCATTCAGATAAAGGATAGTTATACAAACTAAAATTAATGGAAGAATTCGGTATGTACAGTTTTTATTTATTTTTAGAAAAAAATACTAAAAATAAAAACAAATTATCAACATTATGTGTAAAGAAATTCTTATAGCAATATAAATATAACCAAATAACACAAACAATATCGTCGTCGTCGCGGCAAAAGTCACTAAGTCAAAAATAACAAATCTGAGAAAACGAACATTTAGTGACTACTCCCTGACAACAAAATGGTAATTTAGGACTTATGCATATTCAGTGACTTAGGCAACCATCTCTACGTACTTTCTAGGACTTCGTTATTTCTGCCAGACTATGAAAATTGATATTGTGAAGCGATCAGGACACTTAACTCAACTCTAACAAAATTGGACTTAGTGAGTTTTGCCGTGACGACGACGATATTTTCCTGATAAAAGTAGACGAATAAAACCTTTAACTGCCCATATCTCAAAAGGTAGGCTTTGTAACGTACCTCATTCTTCCACTTAGGTCTTCAATTTTTAGGTAAAATGTAATTGTCATTACAACCAAACTGTGGCTAATTCCATATGAACACAATATCTAATTCGGATGTGCCTCAAGAAAACAGTTTTAGAAACTTATTCACTCTCATAGTTGAGGTTTTACAAAACTTCTATTTTTTTATACCCGTATGTTGACTGAACAGAACATAATTTTTTTTAGAAAAAAGCGTATAATTTTTTTTGGAGATGGATTTTTTATTTGGAGACTATTTTTTTTTTATTTTGTGTAATCACTCAAAAAATATATTTCTGATTTTTTTCCAGATTCTTCCGTAAATGCCACCTTTAAAAACCCGAAAAACTGGGTTTTTATGGGTTTTTGGGATTCTTCCCAAACTTTATAGATTTCACAAAAGACCAAATCAGTCCTTTAGGATATTCATAAATTGGACGAAAACCTTTAAACCTCCAGAAAACCATACATTTTCAAGGTTTGTAAAGGTTTTTGCTGGGTTAATTATATTTTTTGAGGTCGATACAACCTGAAGAATTTTTTTATTGTTTTAAATATAATGTGAATAAAAAGTACGACTCCCCACAATTTTAAATTGATTGCGGCCCACCGAAAAAAAAAATAAAAAACGAAAAGTGACGTTTTTGGTGGAGGAGGGGATGATGAACTATAATTGATTTAGGTTGTATCGATTACACAAACTATGATTAACCAAAAAACCCCAAAAAACACCAAAAAACCAGTTTTTAGGATCTTTGAAGTTGGCGCACCTAACGGTAGAATTTGGAAAAAATCAGAAATGAAAATTTTTGATCAAATATACAAAATAAAAATCTATCTGCACTCAAACCTGCACTCATTTCAAAAAAAGTTTAATTTTAATTGGGCTTCCAAAATTGACATTCCCAGCAAACTTCAGTTTGTTAGTATAATTTTTGTAGATTCAATGGCATTTTCGTCTCTGACGACTGTACTTAAAGATTGTGTAGTACAGTGGAATCCCGATAAGTCTGCCCCTTATAACCCGGAAGTCCGGCTAACCCGGACCGATTTTCATCAGACAAACATTTCAACAATAAAAATGTATGTAATATAATATTTGAGTGACAATCTGTATTTGTGTAATTTGAACTGTACGCTAGTAAAATGACTCATGACACACTTCCTTTATTTCCTTTATTTGTTTCAAACTGTCTTAGCATTGTTTAAAAAAGACTAAAAGACTATTTAAAAAATTATTTTTTAAACAATGATCTTAGTCTCCACTGTTCTTAAATAACATAACATCGTTCGGATTGTGACTGTATTGTGTGTAGTACAGTCGTATTGTTCGCTTCCGTTCTGTAATCGTTCTTCAGATGTTTGCGTGTTTTTTTGTCTACGTAATGGCAACAAAACGTAAAAATGTTGTAGTGCCAATGGAAAAGAGACTAGAAGCATTAGGTAGGATTGATAAAGGCGAATCTTTAAAAACAATTGCATCATATATTATGGTGTCGGTACATCTACAGAATCCGATTTTAAGAAAAATAGAACTAAAATCGAAGAATTTTTTTTCAAATCCGTGATAACAATCAGTTTGGACAATCCGTGCAAAGCTAAGAAAGCTAAAAATGAGACTCTCGACGAAGCTTTGTATGTGTGGTTTTGTGCGGAACGGGAACGTAGTTTACCAGTGTCTGGACAAATTATTCAAGAAACAGCACTCAAGCTGAATAAAATGTTGCCTGATTGTGAACAAAGTTTCGCTGCGAGTCAAGGTTGGCTGGATAGATGGAAAAAACGTCATGGAATACGTCAACTATCTATCGCTGCTAAGTATACGCTGTGAGCTCGTACGTAGAGGGGATATTTAAAAATTCGCGAGCGCCAGTAGTGACAAGTCTGTAAACGTTTACTGGAAATTTGACATAAATGTCAAAGTGATTAATTTAAAATTAAAAATAAAAACATTAATTATAAAAAATATTAGTTGGTCAAAGCTGTGGTATATATTTTTACCTTATACCGTATACGCTCTGAGCTTCGCTGGTGTCGCTCCTAGCGGATTAGTAATGCAACTTTCACCGGTAATTTTTAAATTTATTATTTAATTGTTATCGCCTAATATTTACAACGCAAAAAAGTAATTAAATTGTAATCGATTTTTTTTTAAATTTTGCTAATCATTTTGACGTTCTATTGATGAAATATTAATTTCTTACTTCGGATACTTTCACAATTATCGTGTAGATGGCTCTAAGATTAATAGATTAATTTATAATTACATATTACGGAACATTAAAAAAACTTAAATTCAGTATTTAAAACGTAAGTATATTTAAGGTAAAAATATATACCACAGCTTTGACCAACTAATATTTTTTATAATTAATGTTTTTATTTTTAATTTAAAATTAATCACTTTGACATTTATGTCAAATTTCCAGTAAACATTTACAGACTTGTCACTACTGGCGCTCGCGAATTTTTAAATATCCCCTCTACATTCGAGCTCACAGCGTATACCTATTTTATTAATTTTTACCATATTCTCCGGCTAACCCGGATCGGTCGCGGTGCCGATAATCCGCCTTATCGAGGTTCCACTGTATTTAAAAAAAACACCTGTGTTATTTTTTTATCGATACTGTAATATTTTGAATGAACAAATAATTTTTACGTAATTCTGTTTTAAACTTCAATAATAAGTAGCCAAAAAAGAGAGAACATTTTCAATTTTCCCATTTAAAATTTATAGCACCTATATTTTAAAGGGTCTTCATTGTAATTCACGGAAACTTTTAGCAATTTCCTCTAACCCCACATTACGGAACAGAAAATATATTCACCCCAATATAGTTTTCTAATCTTCGAAGTGTCGAATAAATTCAGTCTCTAAATCAACATCAATCCACCTAAAGCCTTCTTTCAGTCCAAACACAAACAATCCGATCTCACTCAATCAAGAGTTTCACTTGAGGATCGGGTAATTAGTAAGTTGATGCCTTAAGGCGTTCCGAGGGCTTCAATGACTTTTCCAGTTTGTCGTTCGTTGGCGATGTTACAGAGAACTTTTCAGATGAAGGGTAAATGTTTGCAATTCCAGTCAAAAATTTATGCTACCGCTTGGAGAATTTGGTGTGAATTTTATTTAAGAATACACAAAACCAAATTGACTACACTAAATTGGCTATTTAACTAAATACTAGGGCAGTCCGATAAGTACTTAGCCTCTCCTCCCGATGGCGCCACTATCGCAAATGAAGTGTACTGTCATTTAATACGTTCTCGTAGACGGCTAATGCCAAATTTCAGGCAAATCGAAATTATAGTATTGTTGTGGTTGCGTGTGAAAGTCAGCGTGTCCGCGTATTTTAATAGAATGGAAAAAGAACAATATCGGTCGGTGATTCGATTCTTGTTTTTTTGGAAGGAAAATCATGCAGCGAAATCAAGTAACGCTTGGATGCTGTGTATGGTGACTCTTCTCTTTCGATGGCAACTGTCAAAAATTGGTTTAATGAGTTTCAACGTGGACGAACGTCGGTTTTTGATGAGCCACGCGTAGGTGCCCCTAAAATGGCTACTACGGAGAATAACGTGACAAAAATCCACGATTTTGTATTAGCAGACCGCCAACTGAAGGTGCGCAAGTTAGCTGACACAGTAGGCATCCCAAAAGACTGCGTAGGTCATATCCTGCATAAAATTTTGCGCAAATGTGAGACCACTTCAGAGCAGTGTTTGACGCTATTTAAGTGTGACCCAAAGAAGTTTTTACGTCGTTTCATAACCGTCGACGAAACATGGATTGACTGGTATACACCAGAAACCAAGGAACGGTCGGAAGAGTGGACAGCACCCGGCGAACGTGCTCTGAAGAAGGCGAAGACTGTCCAATCGACCGGAAAGGTGATGGCCACCATTTTCTGGGATTCACAAGGTGTGATCTACATAGACTACCTGGAGAAGGGCAAAACGATCACAGAGCTCTATTATGCCGACTTATTGGGCCTATTCGACGCCGAATTGAAGAAAAAACGACCCCATTTGGAAAAGAAATAGTACTCTTCCACCATGACAACGCACCGGCTCACACCTCCGCCGTCGCCATGGCCAAATTTTTCGAATTGGGCTACGAACTGTTGCCCCATCCCCCGCATTCTCCAGATTTGGCCCCGTGCGACTACTATTTGTTTCCAAACTTGAAAAAGACACTCGCTGGGCAGAAATTTAAGTCGAATTTGGAAGTCATCGCCGCACGGAAGCCTATTTTGCAGATCTCGAGAAAAGGAATTTTTCAGACGGATTAAAGAAGTTGGAGCATCGCTGGGTCAAGTGTATCTAGCTAAAAGGAGACCATGTAGAGAAATAAATTGCAACTATTCCAAAATTTTCCTTTAGGCCAAGTACTTATCAGACTGTATACATCTCTTCTAGCAACAATAAGCATTATAGTCCAGGCGAGATATGTCGCCTGAGAGACTTGTACTCTTCGCGTATGCGAGCGCCAAAAAATTGATGTCTTTGAGATGTGGTGCTGGAGAAGAATGCTGCGCATACCTTGGACAGCTCATAGGACAAACGTTTCCATTCTAAACCAACTCGAGATTAAAAAAAGGCTATCCACAATATGCCTGCAACAAATTCTGCAATTCTTCGGTCACCGAACTTGATCTTCTCTAGGGAACGTTCTGGAAAAGTTCCGAGGAGAAGATCAAGAGGACGATCACCAACTAGATGGTCCGACCAAATTAAGAATTCATCTAGGAACACTCTCTGCGAAGCTCTTAAAGCAGCTGAATATAGAGACCAATGTAATGAGGAAACGACAAGAGAGATAAAGAGAGAGAGAGAGAGAGAGAGAGAGAGAGAGAGAGAGAGAGCAAGAGAGAGAGAGAGAGATCTGTCGAACAGCAGACCATACTGGATATTTTCCATAGGAGTCTACTTCTTTGCTGGAATCAATTTAGGATATATCTTCCATTAATCATCATGAAATGCGCCAGTCGAAATTCGAAAACTTTTGCAGTTTGTGAACATATTATGTAATGATAGCTAAGTCGATTCGGGTCACCAACTAACCAGCGATGAGTGTTCTCATTATTTTCCACTACTACCATCGAAGGCGAGGATGTGGGTCGGCGAAATAATATAAAAGGAGCGATCACTATAACAGAAGTCAGTTCTGCCGGAGAATTAATCTGACGAAGCTAAATACCTAGGAGTCATCATGGACAAAGGATTAACCTTCCAAAAACATGTAGAAGCCACAGTCCATAAGGCCAACATAGCGAAAGCAACACTAAGAGGACTTACAGGCAGAAAAAGCAAACTAAGACTAAAAACAAGGTTAAGATTGATAAACAGCATTATGCTACCGGTATTAACATACGCATCTGCATCTCTCGCATGGGGACAAGCATGTAACACCCACAAAAAGAAGATTCAAGCAGTCCACAACAGCAGCTTGAGAGAAGCCGCCAGAGTCCCAAGATACGTAGCAGAAAGATTCCTGTTCAGAGAACTCACAACAGGTGAGAGTCACCGAAATCATGACAGACAAGGCAAGGGTCAAATTCGCGGAACTAGAGCACCACCCAAGTCATATACTGCGAGAGATGCTAAGGTATGATGAGTTCCACCGATGGAAGCACAGAAGACCGAAACAGCAAATAGTGGAATAAAGTGATCAAGAGTGAAAAGTGATAGTAGTAGTCAGTTCGTAGCTCAAAAACAAGTGCCGAAGATAGCGTTACATACGGAGATCCAACACCACGATCACCTTCAAGGTAAGACAATTTTAGAAAATTATAGAAGGGCGCAGGCCCCCAAAAAAATATATATAAAAAAAATAAAAAAGGCGTAAGCCCCCAAAAAAATATAAAAAACCATAAAAAATACATAAAAACTCGAGCAACAAGTCATTGGGCGGAGCCCAATAGGGCTCAGCACGATGACTTGGGGCCCAAGCAAGCAATTTTTAGTACCGCGGTTAAGTAAGTAAGACGATAAAGGCATAGAGCGCATCACGCTGAGCCTAAGATTTTTTGCATTCGATTAGGGTACCACATGGAATCTTATTACCCAGGATTCCATTGTGAAGAGCATTTGGCTACCATAGTTGTGCCCTCATCGCGCATCAGCGTGCTATGGGGGGGAAAGGGATGGCCTGGGGCATTGGAGCGAGGTGGGGTGATCCCTGTTTACACTCGGGTCAAAACACCTCGCCCCAATGAATTGTTACACCCGAATGTACTCTTTCGAGAGGGTGGACATTCCCACAGGTCGGGTTAAATCAAATTGCTTGCTTGCTTGCTTGCTTGAGAATTAATCTGGCAAAAACTCAACTGGCCGAAGGCTATTGTTGGGAGGCCAACTTGACTTTTAACGTCTTTTTGTTCTTCTTCAACTAGCCATTCATGTCCACGTCTGAACATATGCCTCTTCAAGTCTTCCTTTCCATTGTTTTTTGTTGTACGCTACTTGTAGCCAATTTTTCCCGGCAGTTCGTTTTAGATCATCTGTCCATCTCATAGGAGTTTTGCCTCTGGGTCGTTTGTGTTGGTATGGTCTCCAGGTTAGAATTGTTCGGTGCCATTTGTTTAGATCGCTCCTAGCTACATGTCCATCATTTCAATCTTGTCCATTACAATTACATGTCCATTTCAATTTTAATGATTTTTGTACCACATCGGTGACTTTGGTTTTCTGTCTTATCCATGTGTTTGTTTTCCTGTCCTTAAGTGATATGCCAAGCATTGCTCTTTCCATCGCGTGTTGAGTGACTCTGAGTACGCTCATATTATTTTTTGTGATTGTCCTTGTTTGTGTCCCATATGTTAATATCGGAACAATGTGCATCGAAAAATTTAGGTCTAAGATGTAGTTGAATTTGCTGATTTCTGAGTACAGTAGAACGTCAATAATCCGGATTAATTGGGACCGGACCCCATCCGGATTATCAAATTATCCGGATTATCGAAATTACCTCAAAAAAGGCCAGTATACACATTAAAGTACAACAAACGTTTTAAAATTTTATGTTTTCTCTTGTACAGTAAAGTGTCTAGAGGTGAAGGTGAAATTAATAAAACATTTTTTATGTTTAAACACTGTATTGTAATTAATTTATAATAGCACCATGTGTACAGTAAAAACATCAGACACTATTTGGGCTTTTAAAAAAATGTGTAAAATATTTTTGAACTGCGGTAGAGGTTCGTTTGTCGCAGCGAAGTTCTTAATGGTAGGGGAGCCCAAGCAGGGATTTTTGCAGTTACTCGAGCGCGTCAGATTATCATATGGGGAGAAACTTGGTACCCAGCATATGTACCTCTACCATATATTGGATCTTAACACAGGGGAGTTCGTTAGGGGGGGGGCCGAAAAAGAAAATCTATCCTTAAAAAAACTCGAAATTGTCAGATTAAGATAACGTAAGTTAAGTAAATGCAAAAGAGTGTATATTTCAAAAATCTGACGATTTGAGCCGGGCGTAAGGAAATGGACGAGTCCCAAAGTTTTACAAGAAAAAAGCGAATATGTCGCGAAATGAATGACAGATCGAAAAACTAAAAAATATGCTCTCAATATTTTTTAAAAATCTACCGAATGATACCAAACACGACTTCCCACGGAGAGGGGTGGGGGTAAATTTAATATTTTAAATACGAATCACGCGATATTTCGCGAAATGAACATCAGATCGAAAAACTGTAAAATGCACTTATTTAATATTTTTAAAAAATCTATCGAATGGCACCAAACACGACCCCCACGGAGGTGGGGTGGGGGGTTACTTTAAAATCCTAAATAGGAGCCCCCATTTTTTATTGCAGATTTGGATTCCTTATGAAAAAATAAGTAACTTTTATTCGAAACATTTTTTCGAATTATGCATAGATGGCGTTATAATGAGAGATGTAAATCATGACGTTTTCATGTGCGCGATTGATTTTGAAAAGGCCTTTGATAAAGTTCGCCATGAAAAAATGCTACATATTCTCAAAACTACCGGTCTGGACGGTAGGGACATTAGAATAATCGCAAATTTGTATTGGGGCCAGGCTGCATGTATTAGGGTTGCGAATCAGTGCTCTGAAGAAGTAAAAATCAAGCGCGGAGTTCGACAAGGCTGTATATTGTCACCAATGTTGTTTAATCTTTACGCTGAAACAATCTTAAATGAAGTCTTGGAAAACGCAAAAGAGGGAATACTCATTAATGGTATGCTTATGAACAATATCAGATACGCAGATGACACCTTGTTGCTGACTGGATCAATTGAACATCTTCAAGCGTTATTGAATCGAATGGTGGCATTCTGCGCGATATATGGACTCAAACTCAACGCAAGAAAAACAAAGTTTATGGTTATTAGTAAACAGGCAGCCGTAAATAATAATAACTATAACGTAACAATCGGTAATGACTCAATTGAACGAGTAAGTAATCTTGTATATCTGGGTACTCATATTAATGAAAGCTGGAACCCTAGTACAGAAATAAAAAGTAGAATTGCCAAAGCAAGAACAAGTTTTATGAAATTTAAGAAAATCCTGTGCAGTCATGATCTAAATTTGGAACTTCGCATAAGAATGGTCCGATGTTATATATTCCCAGTACTACTTTACGGGGTTGAAGCATGGACACTGACAGAATCGCTTTTAAAAAACCTAGAAGCATTTGAAATGTGGGTCTACCGCCGTATTCTGAAGATCAGTTGGGTAGAAAGAGTCACAAACGAAAGGGTTTTGCAACGTTTGAATAAAAGTTGCGAAGTAGTGAACACGGTTAAAAGGCGCAAATTGGAATACTTTGGTCATATAATGCGTCACCCAGAAAAATATGACATACTTCACCTTGTCATGCAAGGTAAAATAATGGGAAAAAGAAGTGTGGGCCGCCGTACAACTTCTTGGCTTAAAAACCTACGCCAATGGTTTGGGAAAACTAGCACTGAACTATTTCGTGCGGCTGTAAATAAGACAATGATTGTTAATATGCTGCACAACATGAGAGCCAACGATCGACAAGCGGTCTCGGCACCTTAAGAAGAAGAAGAAGGCGTTATAATCGGAAAAAACGATTGTTGGAAATGGAAAATTAAATTAAAAAATGGCAAGCGCCCACTAAAATGGAAAATGTTACTTAATTTTTTTGGTTTTAGGACCTACTCTTCACAACCCAATAGGTCTCCAAAGCGCTCGAGTGACTGCACATTTAGCATACTTTGCTCCCCTACCACAATTTATTTTAAAAGAATCGGATATTTTTGCTAGATACAAATCCGGATTATTAACGGTCCGGATTTTTGACGTCCGGATTATCGACGTTCTACTGTATGTATATAGTTCAGTTTGCCGAATGCTGCCCATGCTAACTTTCTTCTTCTTTTATCGTATTGAGTTAAAAGCCATACTGTCGATCTTCAACAACTTGTCACTATAATCGGAGAATACAGTAAGCGAATGGGATTAGAGATTAATACCAAAAAGACCAAATTCATGATCATCTGAATGAAAACTCCTCCATAACACTGAATACCAAGTCCACTGAAAGAGTGAGCAAATTTAAATACCTGGGAACGTGGCTTTTTGAAGACAGGGCATCGGACAGGGAAGTAAAATAACGCATTGAGCAAGCTTTTTTAAATTCAGGAAGTTCAGAGTTCGATCTGCAACTGATACTAAGGTTTACTGAATCCTACGTATGATATAAACAGATTGTATCTGGGCGTAAAACGGCGTATCTGGGTCACATCATGCGAAATAAAAAATACCAGTGCCTCCAACTTATAATCTAGGGGGTAAAATTGAAGGCAAGAGAGGAATAAGACGCAAGAAAATGCCCTTTGGCTCCGAAACATACGGCAAAGGAGAGAAATTAACGACATTCAATTAGTGGTGTTGATTATAGTTACTTTCGAGTATTTGTTACAAATCGTTACTTTTGTATAAAGTAATCATTTACAGTATTCGTTACTTTGATTACTATGATTACTTTTGTTAACTTTGTATTTGAGTACCGGTAATCATATCGAGAATCGTATTTCTCAGTAGGTAGGTACTTTGTATAGGTATTCCGATATAATAACTACAATAGTCGTAGTCGTTACTCGCTCTGATACGATATTGTACGAAGTAATCAGAGTAGGTAATCAAAGTAATCAAAGTAGATACAATAGTCGTTACTCGCTCTAATACGATTGGTACGAAGTAATGAAGTAATCAGAGTAATCAAAGTAGATACAATAGTCGTTACTCGCTCTGATACGATTGGTACAAAGTAACGAAGTAATCAGAGTAATCAAGGTAACGATTTGCTCTCTGTATAATAATCGTTACTTTCGGTATTCGTAAGTAACGAGTA
The DNA here is from genome assembly GCF_917563875.1 of Diabrotica virgifera virgifera. Lineage (NCBI taxonomy): Eukaryota > Metazoa > Arthropoda > Insecta > Coleoptera > Chrysomelidae > Diabrotica > Diabrotica virgifera. The sequence continues at coordinate 76,085,167 of NC_065450.1, read as the reverse complement.
CTTTGTAACGAATAGTTACTTTTTCAACATCACTACATTCAATCTCTGATACACATTGCAAGAAATAGAGAGTTAATGGAAAATGTGATAGAAAACATCCATTAGTGGATTTGCATCTGAAGAAGAGGTGGCACAATTCTAACACCAAATAAATTTTCCACCAAATAAGAACTAAAAAGTTCGCATTCACCTAAATATTGTTATCAAAAATAAACATTCTCTCCCCTTTCTACCCTTTATAGTCAATTCGAACAACCGCCACAACGAAACGTTTCCAATTTCCCAAACTAAAAACATATCGAAAAGATAACATCTGCGATCATTTTTTACGTCCCATATAATCCGAACTCTATGAATTATTATCGAACTGTCTGCACGAGATTGATAGCTTTTCCATCCCTATTATTTCGATATTCCTGTCTCTTGGGATTTAATATCAATCTCAGCAAAAGCAGGTTTACTAAAAAACAATCACACTATTATGTAAATTGCTTTTTTGCGAAACAAATCACGATTTAAATCCGTTTAAAGCATCCACAAAATAATTTGTTGGACGAATTTCCAAAATGTACTAGATTTCGGCCACGTTATGAGAGGGGATAAATAAGTACCTATGTGTTGCTACAAACCATAATCTTCTTCTTCTTTTTGTATAGACATGACTGTCTGTTTTTTCAATAAGCCTCTAGTAAGTTGCCGTTCCATCGTTATTGTGGTCTTCCCACTGATCGTCTTCCTATTGAGGAACCGTCTCTTGCTGTCCTTACTACTCTATTTCTTGTCATTCGGCTTAGGTGGTCATTCCATTTTATTCTTCTGTTTCTTACCCAATTATTAATTTTGTCCATCTTGCATCTCCGTCGTATATTTGTACTTCTACTTCTGTCCCATAGAGTCTTACCATCGATTTTTCGGAGGGTTTTCATCTCCACTGTTTCGGGCAATCTTTTTGTCCTCTCTGTGTCTGGTCGTGTTTATGACGCGTATGTTATTATTGGCCTGATGAATGTTTTGTAAATTCTGCCTTTCATTTCTTGCCCGATATGTTTATTTCTCCACATTGTGTCATTCAGGCAACCTGCGGCTCTGTTTGCTCTATTCACTTGATCTTCCACTTCTGCTTCGAGCCTTCCTTAGCTACATAGATAGTGTGATTAGCCCAGTAAATGAACGGGAAATCCGGCGATACCGTGTAATTTTCAGGGGCAACTCCGAATTGCATGAAAATTTGGATTTAGGTTCTACTTACCCTCCACTTCAAAGTTGAAATTGTGCCGTTGGTTGCTTTTACTTGGGGGGTGACAGTCACCCCTTCTCGGGGGTGAAAAAACATACGTTCAAGATAAGACCGGAAATGCATAAATTGGCTGATTTTAAGCAACTTTTGTCCTATAGAATTTTTTACGAAGTCAATACTTTTCGAGTTATTTGCCATTGAAAATGTTGATTTTTCGACAAAAAAACTATGTTTTCAGACGATTTTTCGCAAATAACTCAAAAAGTAAATATTTTATCGAAAAAAATATCCTTAGCCAAAGTGTAGCTTATAAAAAACCTAAAAAAAATGGTGTATCAGTAAAGTCTATCAATCAAATAAAAACAAAGTTGTAGCTCATGAAAAATACGTTCTTATTCGTCTAATTCCAAATCGAATATTTCAAGGTGAAATCACCGAAAAATTAAGCACTTTTCGGGAAAAACCCATTTAAACTTTTTTAAAGTGTTTATAAAAAGCTTTGTTTTAACTGTTAACAAAAGTTTTAACATTAAAAATAAGCAAGTTACGCTCAAAATAAAGTTGGCCCTCTTTTTTTTTGTAAAAAATCATGAAAATCTCGCCGTATTTAGCTTCCCAAATGAAATTAATCGCTACCGCTTTACAAACAATTTACTTACCTATCTATTTTTTATATGATCTGTCAGTCTCACCAGTTTAAAGTGTTTATTTTTGAAAGGGTTATAATTGAGAAAGCTTGAATTGGTCACTATTCATGAGTGTATGCAAATTTTGAACAGCCATATATTAACCAATTTTTGTCTTACGGAGAAACAAAATAAACTAGCGTATTTATAATAGCAAAACCTACATTTTTTACTGTTTAAGATTTTTCTTATCGCTAATACTTTTTAAGTTATTTTGAAAAAATGAAATTTTTCAAAAATTTTTAGAAATTTTTTTTTACTATAAAACCAAATGTTTCTAAAAATAAGCACTTCAAACCAATCAAACTTACAGATCATATAAACAATACACGTACAGTTAAAATAGATGGTAAAGACAAACGATTAATTTTATTTAGGGTGCTAAATAGAGGGAGGTTTTCACGATTTTTTTTACCAAAAAAAAGGGGCCAACTTTTTTTTTCAGTGTAACTCGTTTATTTTTGGTGCTGTAAACTTTTGTAAAAAACGAATAATAAGCTTTTTTCCATACTTTAAAAATGTTAGTAAGGTTTTCCCGAAAAACGTTTCTTTCTTCGGTGATTTCGCGTTGAATTATTCGATTTGGAATTAGACGAATAAGAACGTATTTTTCATGAGCTGCAACTTTGCTTCTACACTCAAAAAGTATTGACTTACATAAAAAACTTTATAGAACAAAAGGTGCTTAAAATAAGTCAATTTATCTATTTCTGGCCTCATTTTAAACACACGTTTTTCACCCCCCGAGAAGGGGTAAATGTCACCCCCCAAGTAAAAGCAACCAACGGCACAAATTCAACTTTGAAGTGGAGGGTAAGTAGAACCTAAATCCAAATTTTCATGCAATTCGGAGTTGCCCCTGGAAATTACACTCCAAAACGGCCATTTATTGGGCTAGATTCCTATTCTACATTCATAATTAAGATGCAGTAGAAGTAAACAAACCGAGACACGTTAAATGTTACAAGGAGTACTCCTGAATAATGATTTACAATGTATAAACTTTGTAAATCATCATATGTGATTTACAATGTATACACATTTTAAATCATGATTCAGGAGTGCCCCTTGTAACAGTTAACGTGTCTCGGTATGTTTACTTCTACTGCATCTTGAGTGTGAATGTAGAGTAGATATTTAAACTCTATTACTTGTTCTATTATCTGACCTTCCAGCTCCAATTTACATCTTATTGGATTTGCTGTTATATCCATGCATTTTGTCTTTTTTTTGGGGAAATTAACATGTCAAATATTCTGGCGGTTATGTTAAATTGGTGCAGAATACGTTGCAAATCGTCTTCACTTTGAGAGATTAGTATTGCATCGTCTGCATAACAGAGCAGACAGTCTGCATCTTGCAAACATTATAAGTTGTTTTTCTCCCATTTGGTATCCTTTTCCAGTTCTTACTTTTTTTATTATTTCGTCCATGACAGGTTGAACAATAAAGAACTCAAGGAATCCCCTTGTCTTATCCCATTGCCGGCTTCAATTGGGTCAGTCAATATATCTTCTACTTTTACTTTTATTGTGTTGTTCTGGTAGATGTTTTCAATCGTTTTAATTATTCCTAGATCTCTTGAGTATAACAAATGGACAACGTCCTTTAATCTGGCCCTGTCAAATTCTTTCTTAAGGTCGACGAAACATAAATATGACGGTTTGTTGTATTCTATCGATTTCTCTTGAACTTGCCTCATTATAAATATAGCGTCAGTGCATGATCTTCCCGACCTAAAACCTTGTTGTCCTTCTGCTAATGTTATAACTTCATTCAGTTTGTTATCACTTTGGTTGTTAATTTTAATGTTGTGTTTATTAAGTTAATTCTTCTAATTCCTCCTACAAACCATAAAGCAGGGAAAATACAGGGAAAACGAAGTATTGGAAGAAGACGAGTCTTCTGGCTCAACAATCTGAGGGAGTGGTATCATTGCAGTTCCATCGACTTGTTCAGAGCTGCAATCTCAAAAGTGAAAATAGCTGTGATGATTAACCAACATCCTTAGAGGAGACGGTACCTAAAGAAAAAGAAGACTGGAATGAAAGGCTGTCACTGTTTCTATTTATTTTTTTAATATAATAAAGTACAAAAAACTGATGTTCGAGAGGGATGGAAACATGAAAGAGAGTTCAAATAACATGTAAAGCTCTCGTACATAATAAATTTTATTTTCGAATATTGAAAGCAATATCTCGATTTTCAGTCAGAAGAACAAGCAGGACTTAGATCTGACCAAACACGACTGTTTGAAATTCCATAAATTGGTTTGGTCATTTGAATAGTTCGAAATCATATCCCTTTTACCCATGTCGACACCCGTGTTCCTTTCTATGACCGTATCGAAAACACCACATATCGCGGTGGCGACGTTCGGGGTTCGGGATATTACCACTTGAAGCCAGAAATTCTTTCCCCCTGCGATAAGGAATGAGATGCATCGACACCAGAAAAGTGTGTGCACACATCGACATCGCTCGTTCGTTCCCTAATGTTTCGAATGCGACAAGCTATCGGTAAGTGGTTTTAATTACCTATATTATTTATTATTTATTTCCATTGTTTCGTTTTTGAATTATTTAGCAACAAACCAATTTGAATTTCTGTATTATTGTATTGCGCTTATGGAGAAATTCCGCTTTCTCTCAACAGTGGCTATCAGAAGGGATAAACTTTATAAGCAGGTGTTGTAATTAGTGTTTATTGCTTGTTTTTGATTTTATTACTTGTTTTGTTCAATGCCTGCTATTAGTAATCAAACAACAACCCCCTGAGGTGGAACGACCCCCCCTCAGGTGGGATGGGGGGGGGGTTACTTTAAAATATTAAATGGGAGCCCTCATTTTTTATCGCAGGTTTGGATTCCTTACGTAAGAATAAGTAACTTTTATTAGAATAATCTTCACAACTCAATAGGTCCCCATAACGTTTTAGTATCTGCAAATTTAGCATCGCTGCCTCCCCTACTATTATTATCGGATCAGATGTTAGATTTTTTAGTTTAGCAAAATTTTAAAATATTGCAATACATGTCACTTCTTAACTTTCAAGTATCTGTCTTATAATTAATTGACTTTATGTTTTTGTTGATGTAGATAAAAAATTAAGCTCGTAAAATTTAAAATTTAAGCTTATTAATAATTTTCGTCCTACACGTAAAGTCTTCAAAATGCCTTTATACGATCCTGTAAATCTATCCATCTATTTGATACTTCTACATATTATAAATGGAGATGCCATTTCACTATAAATTACTAAAATTTATACGCTTGTCTGTGTGAATAAATGTAAATTTCAAGATGAGAATTATGGCCTCCTCCACTGACTTTCACTTTCCTCTTTGGTTAAACGACAAACGTGTTAATAATTCCTATCTAGCTATAATAGACTGGGTGATGATGGCGAAGCGGAGGATTACAAATCGAAATAGGGAAATTACCTACAACTCTGGAAATATATTTTACTGAACTTGCACATTTTTGTTTTATTACATAATAATGTTCAGCTCGTTTAAAAATAAGATTTCTAAAATTTCACACCTTAAAAACTCATAATAACTCAGTGGCGGATCTACAGGGATAGAAATGGGGACTCCTCCCCCCTAACAAGGTCCAAAATTAAAGATAAAACTGGTTGAAACTTCTGACATGAAACTTAAACCACAGACACACAAATTCAACCCAATTAATACGCTAGTTAGGATAATTAAGGGAACTTAATGCATATATAAGTTATTATTTATGTCTTTTATATAGTTTGGGTTTATCTTTTTTATGTCTTTTGGTTGGTGTTTCATTTATAGTTCCCCCCTAAAGCAGATTGCCCCTCCTAGGGCAAATTTCTAGATCCGCCACTGTAATAACTTGGAAGTACAAATTTTAAATCTTCTGCGCATTTAAATCATTTCAAACGATCAAAAAAGCACGCGAGCACTTGTGACGTCATATCATTATATTTTATAATGACATTTTTCATGTCTAATGTAATAATATATACGAGTTTGTGGAGATTGGAATTTGATACAGTTTTTGAAGGATGGGAAGGATAAATAACATCTAAGAGAAAACGATAAATAGGTTAATTTGATTCAATTTCAACACAAAAGCCTATAAATATAATATAGACACTATACTTTAGTGTAAAGTACCTACTAAGTGTTATCATTAAATACTTATTATGAGAATAATAATCAGAATAAAGTTAATGGATATAAAAGGAGTATAATTTGGACACAATTTGGAAAAACAAACACCTAAGAGTGGAAACAAATGCCCGAATATACAGGGTGTAACAAAAATACAGGTCATAAATTAAATCACATATTCTGGGACCAAAAATAGTTCGATTGAACCTGACTTACCTTAGTACAAATATGCATACAAAAAAAGTTATAGCCCTTTGAAGTTACAAAATTAGAATCGATTTTTTCCGATATATCGAAAACTATTACAGATTTTTTAATGAAAATGGACGTGTGGTATTCTTATGGCAGGAACATCTTAAAAAGAAATTATAGTGGAATTTGTGAACTCCATAAAAATTTTATGGGGGTTTTGTTCCTTTGAACCCCCCCAAACTTTTGCGTACGTTCCAATTAAATTATTATTGTGGCACCATTAGCTACACACAATATTTTTAAAACTTTTTTTCCTCCTATTACTTTCTCGAAAAGCTAGTTTTTATCGAGATATTTTGAATATTTGTCAAATCCACCACATATTTGTATACTGACAAGAGACCTGGTAGTACATTATACAATGTAATAGAAAATTTATTTATAAATTACAGTTTGAGATATATTTTGAACTATATTAGAAAAGAAGCCATATCTCGATAAGAGGTGTCTTATCGAAAAAAGACTAAGAGGCAAAAAAGTTTTAAAAACATTGTGTTTAACTAATGGTACCGCAATAATAGTTTAATTGGAACGTACACAAACATTTGGGGGACTTAAAGGCACAAAACCCCCATAATTTTTTTATGTAAATATATTAAAAAAGAAGCCGCAACTCGATTAAAACTGGTTTATTAAAAAAATACTAGGAGGCAAGAAAGTTTTAAAATCATTGTGTTTAACTAATGATACCACAACAATAATTTAATTATAGCGTACATAAAAGTTTGGGGGGGTTTAAGTGAACAAAACCCCCATAAATTTTTTATGGGGTACACAAATTTTACTATAATTTCTTTTTAAGATGTTCCTGCCATAAGAATGCCACATGGCCATTTTCGATAAAAAATCTATAACAGTTTTCGATATATTGGAAAAAATCAATTTTAATTTTGTAATTTCAAAGGGCTATAACTTTTTTTGTAGGCATATTTGTACTAAGGTAAGTTAGGTTCAATCGAACTAATTTTGGTCCCATAATATTTGGTTTAATTTATGACCTGTATTTTTGTTACACCCTGTATAAGTCAGTTATTAGGCCAGTTATTACTAAAATGGCCGAAACAAGACCAGACACAACCAAAACACAAAAACTTTTGGAGACCAACGAAATGAAGATCTTAAGAAGGATTGCTGGAAAAGGACTACAGGACAGGTTAAGAAGTGAGGAAATCAGACGCATATGTGGGGTAGACGATATAAATACCTGGGTAAAGAACAGAAAAGAAAGTGAAATCAACACCTAAGCAGGATGTCTGAATCAAGGATAGTAAGAATAGCCAGCGACAAGTCACCGTTAGGCAAAAGAAGTAAAGGACGCCCAAGGAAAAGATAGAATTTATGTACAATTTAGGGGCAGAATAAAAGGCACCGTTGATAAAAAACAGGTAACTACCTGTATAACTACCTATATAAAACTGTAACTACCTATATAAAGCTGTGCTGTAACTACCTATATAAAAGAAGAATAAATATTAGTTAGAAATTGTCTTACAAAAACACTTGATATTAGTTCGAAACACTCAAATATTAGTCAGAAATATACAGAGAGAGTTTTATGTATGGAAACACTCAATTATCTCGAAAACGGCTTGCACGATTTTTATAGATTTTGGTAGGTAGGGGTTTTCTAATGCGTTCGATATTATAGTGCTAATTACATTGTTATCAGATCTTCTGTTTTTCTGAAAATCTAATGAACTTTCTTATTTCAAATGGAACACCATATATATTTTTTGCGTTTTGAAGTCCTTAAGAAATGCTGATTATTTTTCATGTTATATTCCTTATACCTAAATGCCATAATTTCGAAGTTATTGCTACATTTATTAAAATTTTTTTTATTTAAACAAATTATGAAAATCAATTTTCTCGGCCCAGGTGGATATTATTTTAGGTTCTTTGGATGATTGGGAACAAAAAAGGTCTTTTGTAATTTTTCTCTAAAAGTTAATCGTTTTCGAGTAATCAACAATTTAAAACTGAAAAAAATCGAATAATGACGATTTTTAAGGTTCTAAAACAACCAAAGTAAAAAATATAATTTTTGAAATTATAAAGTACCTAAATTCAAGCCCAACTCTTCTTCTGATAGCTTGTCATAAGATTTTTTATCTCTTTTTATTCTAAAACGTTGATTTTTAATTTTTAATGAAGTGCATATGAGAGGACGGGCGATCGGGCTCCATTAACATTTAAAATTTCAATGTTTTGAAATGAAACAATCTTAATCGGTACTGATAAAATAAGGCTTGAGGTTGAATTTGGGTACTTCGCAGTTTCAAAAATAAAATTGTTTATTTGTGTTCTTGAACCTTGAAAATCGTCATTCGATTCATATTCGACTTTTTCAGTTTTAAATTGTTTATAACTCGGAAACGATTAATTTTAGAGAAAAATTATAAAAGATATTTTTTGTTCCCCATGATCCAAACAACCTACAATAGTGTTTACCCGGGTCAAAAAAATTGATTTTTATAATTTGTTTAAATTTTTTTGTAAATAAATGTAATAATAACTCCGAAATTATGGTATTTAGGTATAGGGAATATAACATGAAAAATTATCAGTATTTCTTAGGGACTTCAAAACACAAAAAATATACAAGGTGTTCCATTTGAAATAAGAAAGTTCATTAGATTTCCAGAAAAGCCGAAGATTTGACAACAATATAATTAGCACTATAATATGGGCCGCATTAGAAAACCCATACCTACCAAAACTATAAAAATCGTGTAAGCCGTTTTTGAGATAATTGAGTGTTTCCATACATAAAACTCACTCTGTATAGTTGACACCAACTACAAAAAGATACAACTTATAAACTGTGTTATTGGGACCGTGCAAGTTCGGCAAAGCGACACCTGGCTTCTACGCTCAGCAACATTATTCGCACTTTTAATTATCCAAAAATTGTCCAAAAAAATAATAAGAATAAAAAATAAGATTCAGGTTATGTTATTAAAACGTAAACAATTATTGTATGTAGTAAATAAAATTAGTTATTAAAAGGCAGTACTGCAAGCAAAATACAATTAATTAAATTTACCTTTATATAATAATTGGATATCATATAAATATTGTGGAGCAATATATAATTTTTCTTCTTCAATGACAGAAGGTATGAAATATACGTCAATTTGACAATTTCAATTGACAATATGAACTATTTAAGAGAGTTGCAATAATTCTCCGCTATTCTCGCACGATCGTTTCTCGTATTCCCTCCAAGTACTTGCACATCGCGAATAGCGGACTTCAAATATTATAACGATATGACGTCACGACTAATGAGGGCGCGTTTTGGGCTGGCTGCTATAATTCGAATTTTCTCTCGATTTTAATCGTCTTTAGGAGTCAAACGACAGAGAAAAACAACTTTTTTTCTTTGATTATACATTTTAACTTATGCTCTGTTGTGCTTTATAGCATTTTTTGGAATTAAAAATTTTATGCAAGTTCCCTATTACGGCCTCCTTCACTGACTTTCACTTTCCTCTTTGGTTAAACGACAAACCTGTTAATAATTCCTATCTAGACTGGGTGATGATGGCGGGAGGAGGATTACAAATCGAAATAGGGAAATTAACTACAACTCTGGAAATATATGCAATTATGAAGAGCGACAACACTGCGCTTCTCGCTTCCGGTGTCTGGTGATTCCAGCCGCCGGCTATATAACTTCTCGCTGCTGGAATTTATCGGGAATTTGCGGAAAATTAAAAAATGTAACGGAATTTCGTGCGAACGTATATGCCAAACGAAATTATCATGTATATTCGTCGAACTGCATACAAAGGTTTTCAAAAAATAAAGAAAAATATTTTTAAGCGATAACTGTATTATTCTCGATGAACAAAAAATCTCTGATGATGCATGAAATTACATTTTTATTAGATTTTTTGGTCAAAAGACAAAAAAGCTACTTTTAGAGGTTATATTAAATTTTTGTCAAAAGGTGGATCCTTACATATCATCCATTTTGAAACGTTTTTATATACTTGGCTTGGTCTTTGTCATTATCTCCAAAAATTTTGTAATCCATTTTAAACATAGTTATATGTTTCCTAGGCACCTGAAATTTTCAGAATAACTCAGAACTAGCTAACAATGCAATATTTAATTGCTATTATATGGATAAATCGATTTTTTTAATTTCAAACTATTTTAAAAATGTGACTAATGCAATGACATTTAAATACCATTTTAAAGTACGTTAACGAATCGATACGTGGTAGTTCAGTGGTAGAGTGGTAGATTGAAGATCGAGAGGTCCTGAGTTCGAAACCCGTCTGTTACGTATCTTTTTTAAATTTTTTTAATAAATGATTAAAAGTTAATATAATTAAAATTCATATTTTATAAGTTAATTATTATATATAAATATTATATAAGTATACCATTTTAAATACTTTTTTGATTTATATGAGTTTAAATCCACTAGAGAAATAATTATGCCTCTAAAAAAGTCGATTACAAAATTCTTTTTTCTATTCTCATACTATATCAATAATTATGATTTCACTACCTGTATCATAATGAACTTCATTATGATACAGATTTTCATTACGATATGCACGTACAGTGACCAATGGCGAGTCAAATGCATACGCTTCTCAGTTCTCAATATGTAAACAAACTTTGCGTTACAAAATTAATAAATTTGAATATATTTTTTGTTGTGAATGATCATAGAAAAAATCGTGTATATAACTTGCATTTAATTATCATTATGAAGCTCGTACTCTATACGAAACCCGCTTCATAATACTTATCATTAAATGCTCGTTGCATAATATACTATTATGGCATAGAAATTGAAACTAGACTGTCGCTGCTTGGAACTCAGGAAAATAGCTCTCATTGGTATACCTCAATTTATATACCACTATACAAAAAAGAAGCAACTACCAGATGTAAAAACTAGCGTACATTGTCAATAATAAACTATGTCATCAAAATATTGTTGCGTATCATCAAAAATAAAACAAAAGCTTATGTATATCATCAAATACCACAAGAACAAACAAGGTCAACTCTACTTCAGCCAAACCCCTGTAGAAAGAGTGAAGCACTACAACTACCTCGGCACCATAATAAATGGCGAATGGACCGACAACCAAGGGATAAGACAGCGTATCGGAAAAGCTAGATCCACCTTCAACCAGATGGGGCCTTCTTTGAGGGCCAAAACCTCTCTCGGTATAAAAGTAAGAATGCTGCGATGCTACGTCTTCTATGTCCTTTTTTATGATATTGAATAGTGGACCTTGAACGAAGATATGTGCAGAAAATTGGAAGCATATGAGGCGTGGCTATATCGGAGTATACTTAAAATCCCGCGGACCGACCGAGTTACAAATGAGCAGGTACTCAGAAGATTGAGGAAGAACCGAGAGGTACTAACCGCCATCAAATTTCGAAAGTTACAGTACTTCGGACACATTATGCGAAATGAATGCAGATATGCCCTCCTACAAGCTATCCTGCAAGGAAAATATTTGGAACGCGTGGACCAGGAAGAAGAAGAACATCCCGGTTGTAGCACCTCAGAACCTGGTTCAACACAACATATGTGCAGCTTTTCCGCGCTGCTGCAGATAAGATAAAGATTGCCATGATGATCGCCAGCATTCGTCACGGATAGGTACATCAAGAAGAAGAAGCAGGAACAAGCGGAATTTGTAAATTGAAAGTGTACATGTAAGCAAATCCTGAACCTAAGACAACTCATTTAAAAGTCAAGATGTTCCAGTACATCTGATAATATTCTTTGTTGGTGATACCAGGAGAACGTACCAGAAGACGTTCGATTGTATAAACTGGTTAAATATTTGGCCCATTTTAATAGAGATGGGTACACCGATACACCTGGTGACAGTACAAATCTGTACTTTGTTTCTTATTAGTTTATACTAAGCTTTGTTGGCATGGCTTCTTGCAAACATAAGGCACAAATCGACACATCAAAGTTGTTTGGTTCTGACTGGTCTGTCGTCATTTTCGTTAGCCTGTGACGGGTAGTTTTTTCAAGACGACAGACTCAGTAAAACACAGGTTAAATCAAAATACGTATATTCAATGTAATTATCCTCCCCCGGATAGACGTGTGTAAAAGAAAAGCAAAATTAATAACAATCCGAAATATTCTTACACCTCAGTGCAGTGTAAGTTGCAAAACAGTTAAGCGATTAAAATATATAATCTTATCGGAAGCTCGCTCACTTCGCTTGCTACCGTTTAATTATGAGCCGCAAATTACTTCAACACGGTACACCTTGCTGCTCAAGTTGGCATGCTTTAGCTTGCGAGATCACTTCACTACGGTGACTCGCTGCTCAGGTCGGCCTGTCTCGCTCACCTCGCTTGGCTGGTAGTGGAGTCGGAGCCCAGAGCTGTCGCTTCAAGACTGGAGAATTTGAGTTCGCTGGCCTCCTTAAGTATCACTCTGCCTGGGCTGTTTCGGAGAAGTGGAAATAAGTGGGGGTTCTGCGCGGACTGTGGAACTCGTACGGTTCTAGTGTTGGTGCGTATTCGCGGCGTATCATTACAAGCCTAACAGTTACGTTTGATCGAAATGTATTCTATTAGGAAATCTTCATTTTCATGTTTCCTATTAGTCTTCTATTTGTTAAGAGAAATTGGCGAAGGAAGCAATACAACGTGAGAGGAATAAAATTAATTAAGAGAATAATCTAAGAATGAATGAAACAGACAAACGATGGTCAGTGCGTGGGACATACAGAATGAACGAGGCCACGTTGCTCCTTCTCTGCATAGGGCCACTATTGTGCAAAGATACAATAATTTATCTTCAAAGATAAATATGTTTCAAAGACTCAAACATCGCCCATAGCGGCTAAAAGCTGGTATCGTCTATCTAAAGAACCGCTAGGTGATCTCCTCTAGATCCTATTCGTCGGTAAAAATTCCCTCTCAACGCTGGATACCGTGATCGTGGCTTTTTAGACGCAATTCAAAAACAACTATAAGTGATTTGCTTAAAGCAATTGAGCAGGGTAAAATAAACATTTGAATTTTGTTTATTTTAATCGAAAAGACATTAAGTTTTTTTGGCCGAAGTTTAAGATGAAATTGGAATATTTATAACAAACTACAGCTCGTTTTTACAAGAATGCTGTGAAGAGATTATTATCGAATAGAAAAGATTCTGGAGAATATTTTGGAGAAGCTTTGAATTATAAAATAATACGCAAAAACTTTTTGTTTGACATTTTGCTTGTTTGTTGTTCAAAGTTTGTAGTATGACTTGGCTTTCGTTACAATTTTCTTCCACTCATTTCGATATGTGCATAGTTCCCTCCAGTTTCTTACTTCCAGAATTTTGATATCTCTCATGACCTGGTCCTCCCATCTCTCTCTGGATCTTCCCCTTGGTCTTTCAGTTTCTGGTTTTTATCTGGTGATCTTCTTAATCAGTAGGTCGTTTTTCCTTCTCTCTATGTGTCCCAGCCATCTCAGTCTGTGCACTTTAATAAATCTAACTATATCTTCTCCCTTCATTATGTCTCTTAGTTCATGGTTCATTCTTCTTCTTATTTCTCCGTTGTCCATTCTTATCAAGCCCATAATCCGTCAAGGATTCGAATATTCTCAATTTTTCTTCATCTTTTTCCGTGAGACACATTCCGTGAAACACAGCTGCATACATAACTACAGGTCTGATTGAAACTCTGTATATTTTCAGTTTTGTATTTCTGGATAAGTTCTTGTCCTTCATTAGCCTATGATATCTCCAGTATGCAGGGCCCCCGTAACCGGGCGTGCAACGCGTGCGGCGCACGCGGGCGTAACCCCAAAGGGGCGCCAAACCGAAGGTTTGGTAAATAAGAAATATTTATTTTAAATGAGATAATCATTTTTTATATACTATAAATACTCATTATATAATTTTAATTATTTCCTGAACAGCTAGAGAAATCTCAAAAATCAAATATTGTGTTATTACTGAAAAAATAATTATTCCCGTCCTGAAATGTTGAACTTACTCCGTCAAAAATATATTACATTTTGTTGTTCCATCCTAATTTTTTTCTTTGAAGTAGATTGAATTACGCTTGGCATACCATCTAATCGATTTTATGTTGTTAACTAAAGCGACACTCAAAAGAGTGAAATAAACATCAAATCACACTCCTTGACGAGTAGAAACATAAATTAACACCCATAAAGCGCAACTTAGCAGTTTTACTCCTATAAAGTGAATCTTTTACTCGAATTTATGATAATTACCCTTAAGTAAACAAATACTCTATGAATTATGATTATGTATTTGACTTGAGTATCTTTTCCCTTCTCGTCTATGCGTTATTAGGCACAAACATTATTTACTGTTACTGGTGAACGGGTGGTTTCCTGCAGTGAAAGGTTTAAAATTTTATTTTATATTGGTGTTAATCTACGACTATTATTGCAATATCCGTTGGGTTTGTTCTGCCCTGATTTTAAACTTTTGTTTTCGTGTAAAAAATATTGGACAATCTTTTTTATTTGTTGTTATTTTGAGAGATGTGGAAATTAAATTAATTGTGAAAATGGTAAGTATAGTCGGTTCGCTAAACTCAAACACAACTGGCTACTGATTTTAGTAAGTAATTTTGCCAATTTGGTAAAATTTGCAAAAAAAATAATTACAAAATATTTAATAATTACTAAATAGTTAGTAATTTTGCCAATTTTGGCAAAATTGGCCAAAAACAAAAAAATTACAGACTAAAATTACTAGCAAGTTGTGTCTGAGTTTAGCGAACCGACTATGACTATATCATGATCATTGCATAGAATACTATAACATAGAATATGATCATTACATAGAATAATAACGTCACAGAAGAAGAACCGAAAAATATTAGCGCTGCTGAAAAGCAGACATTAATAATACAAAAGAGAAATGAAGAAGCATGCGTAGCCAGAGGAATGCTAAGAAAGAAATATGAACAAGAGAAAGATCAACACACTGAAATAGAAATGGAGACTGAAAACGAAAATGAAAAAGAAAAATCGAAAAACAGTATTCCCAAATTACCAGCGCAAAAACAAAATACCGTAACAACAACAGAAAAAGAACAGCCAACGAAGGCTGCACCCAGACCACCGGCGATTATCCTCAAATCGATAGGAAAAAGCCAAGAGATATTACAAAAAGCCGCAGAAAGGGGAATCGGATCCGCTAATAAATTCGCTAAATCTGGAAGGTCAATCGTGATCCAGACAAATAATAGAGAAGGGTACCTAGCAATGATCAAGATACTTGAAGAACAAAATACAAAGAACCCTGAAAGCCCTATTGAATACATCGCTTATCCAATAGATTCAGAACGCACCACAAGATTAGTAATCAGAGGATTACATGAAACAACAGAAACAAGCAATATACAAAAAGAACTTAACAAAAACGGAATCATGGCGATTAAAGTAACAAATATGATCTCCAAGAAGGAAGACAAGAAAAAATTGCCACTTTTCTTAGTTACAATAAACGAAGAAGATAAAGAAAAAATGAAAAGCTTGACAACTCTCTGTTACATGAAAATATATATCGAAGAAGAAATAAGAAAAAATACAGAAGTTATGCAGTGCTATAACTGCCAAGGATTCTACCATGGATCCAAAGCCTGTCACTGTGGAACTAAATGCGTTAAGTGTGGCGGATCACACATTAGCAGCGAATGCACAAAGGACAGGAACACCGAACCAAAGTGCGCAAACTGTGGCGAAGCCCACACAGCTAATTACAGAGGATGCTCCAAAGCACCAAAAAGAAAAACATACACCGCACAGGCACAAACAAGAAACAGAACAGAAGAACACACACCTACAGACAGAAGTACCAACAAAAGCTACGCACAAATAACAAAGACGACAGATGAATCTAAACAAAACAACGAAACGGCAAATCTCATGGCAATTGTAAATGAACAGATGAAAAACTTCATGTTCATGTTCGAGAGGATGACCAATGTAGTGAGTGCTATGGGCAATATTGGTGTAAACAGAACTAACTAATCAGTTGGGCGATCTGCGTATAGGGTCATGGAATCCAAATGGGCTAAAACAGAAAATTAACACCTTGGACGAGTTTTCCAACAGACTCGAACTAGACATCATAGCCTTACAAGAAACTAAGATAACGGAAAAAACAAAAACAAAATTTCCAGGTTATGATGTCTATAGAAATGACTACACAGCCACATCAGGAGGCACGGCGATCTTGGTGAAAAAAGGAATCAAACACCAAGTAATTCCTACACCAGACGGACTCATCACTATGGAAGCCACCATAGTGAGGATCAAGACAGGAAAAGATATGCTGAAAATTGTTTCAGCATATGTTAGACCAAATGATCCAATCTTCAAGGAAGACTTAAATGTCATATTAGACACAGTAGAGCCCTCTATCATTATAGGAGATCTGAACGCAAGATCTCCGAACTGGTTCGATAGAACCACAAACCGCAACGGGAGAATATTGTGTGGCTATCTCGAAGAACGACCAAACACGATGGTGGCGGGACCCATAGAACCCACATGCTTCCATGGTGGAAACAGACTTCCCACATTCCTAGACATAGCAATTCTACAAAATGTGGGTCAACAATACGAAATATATTCAATGAATGAGGGTGACTCAGATCACAACCCAATTGTACTGACCCTGGGAACAGTAGAAACAAACAACTTGCAAACCTATAAGAAAAAACGAACAAATTGGCCAAACTACAAAAGAATAGTAAGTGAAACTATTGGTGCAATACCAACAATAAATACAAAAGAAGAACTAGAGGAATGCGTTAAACATCTAGAAAAAACGATACAAAACGCTATCGAGGCCAGCACCACAGAAGAAAAAACTCCAACAACAAAAGGAAGATTCAGGGAAATCAGCAATGAGCTGAAAGAACTGATAAACGAGAAAAACAGGAAAAGAAGAAGAGCCAACAGAACAAGAAACCCAGAGGACAAAAGAATTGCTAATGAACTGAATAGGGAAGTCAAAAAACAATTAGACGATCATCGAAATGAAAACTGGGACAACTATATCCAGCAACTAAACCCAAATAAATCCGCGTTCTGGAAGCTATCTAAAATACTAAGAAAAGATAAAAAACCAATCCCTCCTTTACACGGTGAAAATGGAATTGTGTACACAGAAGAAGACAAAGCGGAAGTAATGAAAAACACGCTAGAAAGAGAATGTAGGGAAAACTATCATCCCGATGAAGATCTAGACTTCACAGAAGAAGTCGAACGAAGATGTAGAATTCTAAAAAGAAGAAAGGGCATTATAGGTATTACACACACCTCCCCTGAAGAGGTCAGACAGCTGATCAAGCGTACTAATGCTAAAAAAGCTCCAGGACCGGATAAGATTACAAACAGAGCTCTGAAAAATCTGCCAGGAAAAGCAATAGTGTACATAACAAATTTAATAAACAACATCTTAAGACTAAGACATTTTCCTGACAGATGGAAAGAGGCTCACGTAATCATGATTGAAAAACCAAGAAAAAATGGTACATTTCCACAGAATTATCGACCGATAAGCTTATTATCAGCATTAAGCAAAATCGCAGAGCGGGTCATATTAGTTAGGCTAAAAGAAGAATCTGAAGCAATCGGAACAATACCTGAAGCACAGTTCGGATTCAGATCCGAGCACTCGTGTGAACTTCAAGTGCTGAGGTTAACAGAATATATCACGAAAGGGTTCAACGAAAAGAAATATACAGCGGCCGCCTTTCTAGACGTCAGTAAAGCATTTGACAGGGTATGGCACGACGGCCTGCTGTATAAAATGAACCAATATGGTTATAGTGAGGCGATGACGTGTCTTCTCTCGTCATACCTAGCCAACAGGAGGTTCAGAGTTCGGATAGGGCCAACCCTGTCCGAAGTTGGGACCATGGAGGCTGGTGTGCCACAGGGGGCAGTGTTGTCGCCATATCTATATACCATATATACGGCAGACACCCCAACTCAACCCAGATCGTTGCTAAGTCTATACGCAGATGATACAGCGATAGCTTTTAGCAGTACCCACCCAGATTTTGCAACAAGACATCTACAAAGAGCTCTTGACGAACTACAAGAATGGTGTGTGCAGTGGAAAATAGCTGTCAATCCTGACAAAACACAGGCCGTTATGTACCAAAAAAGAAGAGGCAGACCAAATGAGGTACTATCCCTATTTGATACCCAAATTGAATGGTCAAATCAAGCCAAATACCTAGGCGTAATGTTGGACAAAAGGCTGACCTTTACAGAACACGTAAAACAAACGGTCAACAAAGCTAAAGCCCTTAGGAGTCAACTGTCATCGCTAATAGGTCGAAAGAGTAAACTGAGATTTAAGACAAAGATTAGGATGGCAAATTGTATAATTTTGCCAACACTAACATACGCCTCAGCCGCATGGGGGCACACGTGTAAAACCAATAAGAAAAAAATACAAACCATCCAAAACCACATGATCAGGGAAGCTCTGAATATACCTACATATGTCCCATTAAGATATGTATTTGGACATACGCAACAAAAGAAAGTCCTGAGAATGATAGACGAAAGAGCACATGAAATATTTAACAATATCAGAAACCATCCTAGCAGATTATTAAGAGAATTGACTAACTACGACGAAAACCAAAGAACGGTACATAGACGGCCTAGACAGCAGTTAGCTGGATATAGAGGAAACCCTTAAGAATGAAAAATTGAGATAACCACAGAATATCGAAACACAAATGTCGCCCTTCAGGCACTAAGTACCCTTCAGGTAGGTCAAATGGACCATAGCCGCGGAATGTGAGCATCAAGATCACGTACCGACAGACGTGGGCTTGATGGCCACACCTTTCGGGCGCTCAGCCGTAGAGGAGAACAAAATTTATTTTGCCAATTCGCCGGCTGAGTGACCGAGCACACACGGTCTGGACAGCAAGACACCGATTTAGATTGGTGCTTGATGTCCGGAACACATTTTTTTTTTTTTTTTTTTTTTAGGACTCAAGTCCAAAGTAAAGTAAAAAATTAACTTAGTCATTAATAGGGAGAAAAGCTCTTCTAGCTACCCCTAAAACCAGGTGGCTTAACCACATGAAGTAATACAAAGGGTGTCCCATTACCCAGGGCATCCAAAGTAACATTAAGATCAACGCCTCCCCATTCGGTATGTCCTTCGATGGGGAGGGGTGGAGGTATAGCTTGGGGGTCAGATAGGTACCACTCCATTACGGGGTGTGACCGGTTTGATCTTCGGACATGTGGGTTCCACTTTTCCATTGGAACACACATGTTCCCCGGGGCTGGGGTTGATACGAGCATGTGTGTGTGTGTGTGTGTGCATAGAATAATAATAATTAATTTTAAATAGTTATAATCGGGTTTTCTCTAATAAAATCCACAATTTACAATTTATTTTGAAAAAAAAAAGAAAATAATTAAGACATTGTGTCTGCGTAACTTGGAACCATATGGGAAACTTTTTTATTATTAATTTTACGGAAAAAATTTATTCTTCATAAAATCCTTGGCAGAGTCTAAAAACTAAAATGCAACCAAATATAAAATTGTGTCAATCTTATGAGTATAACAATATGAATTTCGATCAAGAGTAGGTACCTTATACATATTTCACAATATCGAAAATTATTATTATGAAAAGTTGTTTGGAATTAATTAAAAACTATATGTTTTAATATGCAATTACATCTTAATTGAAACTTTTTCTCTCAAATTACAGATACTCAACGCCCTTTTCATTTATTACGAATAATGCGAATAACTATTTTATTGTTATTGATTAATTAATTAATAATAATAAAAGAGTTATCACATTATTTGTAATAACTGAAAAGTACTAATTATTGAATAAAATACTTATCACATTATTTCTAATGAATGAAAAGGGCGTTGTTGAAAAGTACAATTAATGTACGATAAAAAGTTCTTTCTAAAGAGCTTTGTATGGTCTAAAATCTAAGATGCAGCCATCAAATCCTATTAATTTTTTTCAATTTTATAGGAGATATATGTTAAAAAAATAAGAGTTTCGATCGAAAGTAAAGTGCCTTTCTAGATCACAATATATTTCAATTAGAAGGATGTAATTGCATAATATAGAAACATAGTTTTTAATGCTGAACAACTTTTCATAATAACTTTTCAATATTGTGAAAACTAAACATACTTTGCTCTTGACCGAAATTAATATTTTTTGACATACCTCGTATAACATTCATAAACTTTGATATTTGATGATTGCATTCTGAGTTCTAGACAATGCAGAACTTTTTATGAACAATAACTTTTTCTCGTAAAATTAATAATAAAACAGTTTCCCATATGGTTCCTAGTTATGTAGACACCCTGTATAAAATTTGTTTGAAAACTTTGAAATGACAAAATATTATTGTTTATTTACTTAAATGTATATTTTTAATTTAATATGCAGGGTGCTTCATTAATGTTGCAAAAAATTTAAGGGGAAAGGCGCAAAATGTCGCCTGTCAAAATTTTCAATGTGTTTTAAATATATTCATTTTTTTTCGAATCCTGAGAAAACTAATAAGTATTATTAAAAAATTTAAACGCAGAATGAACGATAACGTTATTGCCGAGGGCCGACAGTCTCTTAAAATAAATAAAAAGTTTCAATTATTTTTTGCAATTTATTAAAAATCACACCAAATTTTCTCTGTTATTTTCACCCCTGTAACTTATTAAAACAAACATTATAGAAGTTTTCAGGGACTTTCCGCCTCAGTAATAATGTAGTCTTTCATTCTGGGTTTAAATTTTTCAAAAATATTTATTAGTTTTATACAGGGGTGAGTGGGGAGGAACGCACCAAATTTTAAGACTGTATAAAATACGTAAAAATAATCAAAAATAACTCATATGTTGTTATTCGATTTTCATTTGTTTCCGAGATACATGGGTGTTAAAATTTTTCTTACAAACTGACGATTTATTTATTGCTCTAAAACCGGTTGAGGTGTGCAAATGAAATTTGGTGGGTTTTAAGACATAGTAATTGCGCGTGTTTTGACAGACAATTAAGAATTTTATATTCACCATTGGCGCGCGTACGGGTAATAGACTGAAATGTTTTAAAGATAAAAATTGTACGCCACTGAAATATTTCAAATTAAAAATCTTTCTTGAATTCCTCGTTCAATTTGTGACAAAAAATCTATCTTCCCTTTTTTTCATGCGATGCTTCGTTTTCATGCAAAAAATAAAACATCTTAACGCTTACTAAGTTTTCGACGAAGTTTCTATATGAATGTGTAGAAACTTATTTCGAATACTTTGTAAGCGTTAAGATATTTTATTTTTTTGCATGAAAACGAAGCGTCGTATGAACAAACATGAAGATAGATTGTTTGTCAGAAGTTGAACAGGGAATTAAAAAATAATTTTTAATTTGAAATATCTCAGTAGCGTACTATTTTTTTTGTTTCAAAAATTTTAGACTATTACCCGTACGCGCGCCAATGGTGAATATGAAATTCTTAATTGTGTGTCAAAACATGTGCATCAACTATATCTTAAAACCCACCAAATTTCATTTGCACAACTCAACCGGTTTTAGAGCAATAAATAAATCGTCAGTTTGTAAAAAAAATTTTACCACCCCGTATCTCGGACACAAATGAAAATCGAATAACAACATAATATGAGTTATTTTTGATTATTTTTACGTATATTATACAGTCTTAAAGTTTGGTGCGTTCCTCCCCACTCACCCTGTATAGTAGATTTAAAGGGCGCTAAAATATGTCCCGCACGCGGGCGTGAATCAGCCTTGCGGGGGCCCTGCCAGTATGTTTTGTTTCCTGCTAGTATTCGCTCCGTTACTTTTTCACTTCTCTTATTTTGGCCATTCACTATTACTACCAAATACTTAAATTGTTGAACTCTTTCAAAAGTGTAGTTATCTATTTTGATTTCTCTCGTCTTGTTATCTTTTCTTCTAGAGCAGAGTAGATATTTTGTTTTTCCTTCGTTAATTTCTAGACCTCTTTTCCGTGTTTCCTTTGCCAGGATTGTTACTGCTTGTCTCTTTCCCTAAGAGCTATATCATCTGCAGATGAAACTATTTGTGTTGAGGAATGGGCTATAGTTCCCTTAATTTTGCTGGCCTTAACTGTTCCTTCTACTGCTGTGTTGAATAATATGGTTGACAGGGAATCGCCTTGCAGGCTTGCCATGTCTAGGGATTTTCCCCGAAACTAGGGATTTTTGAAGCTTCAGTGAAGAAAGGGATTTTTCTCTATCTTTCTTTGAAATTTAGGGATGTTTAAAGTGTGACATAATGTTTATATTTATTGCTAGCGCCATCTACTATGCAGTGATTAAACATGTAGAATTTAAATTTAACAACACAGTTTTTTCCAACTGCACTCAACTTTGTTGACGTTTAATGTTGTGTTACAAATTGACATTGACAATGACAATGTCTTCTTTTTTTTGTTGGCTTTGACAGCTGACAAATGACAATGACAATTTCTTCTTTTTTTGTTGAAATTGACAGCTGACAATGACAATTTCTTCTTTTTTTGTTGACATTGACAGCTGACAATGCCAATTTCTTCTTTTTTTTGTTCTATAATACACGATACAGTAAACAATTATATGTTCTGTGCTTGTGAATTGAGTTAGGGATTTCTAGGGGAAATTGAAGCACCCGTCTAGGGTCTAAGGAGATCCAGAAATTTCATATGGCAACCCTGTCGTCTTGTCGCACTCCCGTTTCGATTGCCATTGATTTCTGCTACCTTCCTCTGTTGTTAATTTAGTTCGAGATCCATCCATAGTCATTTTTGTTAATCTGATTAACTTTGCTGGTATACCTTGATTTTTCATTTTCATAAATAATTTACTTCTTTCAATACAGTCAAAGGCTTGTCTGAAGTCTACGAAGAGGATGTGCAGTTCTATGTTGTGTTCGTGGAATTTTTCGATTATTTGTGCAATTATAAGGATCGTATCTTAGTGGATCTGCCTTCTCTGAATCCTTGTTGGTAGTCCCCAATTTTTTTCTCTGCGAATTGAGTGAGTTTTGGTCTGATGAGGGCTGTTAGAATTTTATATGTTGTACTCAGTAGAGATATTCCTCTATAATTGTTACAGTTTGTGACTTCTTTCTTAAATATTGGTATAATTCCATGTGATCCACATAATGACGTGTAAAAATATCTTTAATAATAAATTCTTTGTAAATATTTAGTTAAGGTAGGTATACAAATCTCATAAATAATCAAAATGAATATCGCCGCTCCTTTATCTTTATATATTACTAAATTGAGCTTCAAAAGTCACAAAGTTATAAAGTTCGATAAAATTGTTTGGTTTTAATTTCGCCAAAACAAACAGCAGCCACAAATTAAACTCGAAATTGTTTACAAAATTAATTAAAGACGAAGTTGAGACTGGTTTGGCGTTTTAAATTAGAGTAAAGCCGAAAGTTCTTTTAAAAGACAAGGCGAAGACCCAACTTTTTCTACACTATATGTCAGCCAGGATAAGAGGTCAACAAAAACTGAAAAGGTCAACATCCGGATATCAGGGCGCCCTGTGAAAGCATGGAAGAAGCTTAGTTTTCGTATTTCTTTGACACTTATTAAAAAAAGATAAAGAACGAACGTACAATGTACTGTCTCCACTTTTGGGGTGAGAGTGTCATTGTTACAAAATACTGAAGTAATACTATGTACGGTGCTTTTGGAAGGTATAAACACAGTTATTTTGAATATTTTTGAAATCAAAAAATTGTAATGTTAAAAACGTCACATCTGTGCTATTTTATTTTTAAATAATTATTTTATTTTATTTTCCTAAATATTTCATTAATAAAAATTTTCCTACATCTGTTTTACCTGTTTTCCCCTTTAAAAACTTCTTTGGCGCTCTCTATTTCCTGCTAGGCAACTCTCTTTACATTCTGACATCTGTTCTAATCGTATGTTCTATGTTCGTTACTTCAGTGTTACTTCGTTGTCATTTCAAATTTCGATGACATGAGCGTGACAACCCATATTTCGGCCACAACCTTAATGGAAGCGGAAAACTGATTTCTGACTATAAAACCTAGGGATTTTAAGTAATGCACGATTTCATCAGACCATCATCATTTGGGGTAAGAAGTTCATTGTATAGTATTTATTATATTTTTACATTCATAGTTTTCTATACTTAACCATTTTTTTACCTAACCTCCATCTCCAAAAGCACATGTTCTGATATTTTATATTTTCAATATTCTTTTTATTAATATCCACGTAGAAACAGATAATTTAACTAGTAATAATTAATAATAATTCCATTTAATTTAGCCCTTGCCATCTGCTAGTTTTTTTAATACTCTTTGAAGAATGGTAAGGTAATTTTTCTTCTTGATGTCAATCTAATACACAGCTTGTGTTCTAGTTTTTGGGAATAAAATCAACAGTCTTTCCATTCGGGAGGAGTCCTGAAGTCACAACACCGGTGATGCCACTACACAGCAACGTCCAACATCTGTCGCGGATGTTGCATTGCAGCAGCTATGCAACGTCCACCATCTCCAGTTGCCTCACTAGGACCTGGTTGGCCATCACATCGGAGCGCAGGTCAACAGCTATACAATCCGACATCAAGAAAATGTACCGTCAAGGACCACAAGCCATACATAAGTATAATCCAAAATTGTTAGCACTTCGGCAAGAATTTGTATACATATAATATTGAATCAAATACATCACATTTTTAATTATATTTTTTATGAAAATAAACCTAATTAGTTAACTTATGGCCGGTTTCACCAACGACAAATAGTAGTTTATTCTATGAATAAAGTTATTCGACCAATAAACTGACATTTCTCCATTTTACTAACGCCAAATAAGACTTATTTTAGTTATTTATCAAATAAATAGTAGTTTATTCTATGAATAAAGTTATTCGACCAATAAACTGACATTTCTCCATTTTACTAACGTCAAATAAGACTTATTTTAGTTATTTATCAAATAAATAGTAGTTTATTCTATGAATAAAGTTATTCGACAAATAAACTGACATTTCTCCATTGTACTAACGTCAAATAAGACTTATTTTAGTTATTTATCAAATAAATAGTAGTTTATTCTATGAATAAAGTTATTCGACAAATAAACTGACATTTCTCCATTGTACTAACGTCAAATAAGACTTATTTTAGTTATTTATCAAATAAATAGTAGTTTATTCTATGAATAAAGTTATTCGACCAAGAAACTCGCCTCGGCCTGCTATGCCATAAGATCTATTTCGAAGGAACTCAATTTAGCATCTTCTAAAATAACATATTTTTCTTTATTCGAGTCTCATCTTCGATATGGTCTTCCTTTTTGGGGGTCTAGTACAGCTGCCCAATTTGATGTTATTTTCAAATTACAAAAAAGAGCAATAAGATATCTGTTTGGCCTCAGAAGAACAACCCATTGCAGAAGTTACTTTAAAGATCACGAAATTTTAACTCTTCCATCTTTGTATATTTTAGAAACTGTTTGCTTAATTCGTAAACACATGCATGTCTTTCCAGCAAGGACTCATCATGACTACTCCACCAGAAAGTCAACTTTTGATGTCTATTTAGCAATCCCGTCTTCTGAGTTAGTAAAGAAATCTATACTATATTCCGCAAAAAAACTATACAACCATCTCCCTTTACAACTCAAATCTGCAACATCCTTTCTCAAGTTCCGTAAAATGACAAAAGCTCATTTATCTAAAAGACCATATTATTCAGTAGAAGAGTTTCTTAATGACTAACTAAGAAATCACAGTAATGTACAAGTAACTAAAGTGTATTTATATATATTTGGGTGTCACATACAGCAGCTTAAACTTATTAGTTCCTTTGTTTGTGTTTTATTATATTATGTTGTATGTTCAATTTTGCAATTTATAGTAATTTTGCAATATATTGGTTTTTGTTTTTTACTTCACTTTTTTAACTTGTTTATATTTTTTTTTATTGACGATTTATCTAATTTTATAAAATTGTATTTGTTATTGTTATGTATATCTTTTTCGTGAATCTATGTTAAGCTTTGTCCATAAAATTGTATAATTTTCAGTGACAATAAAGCATATTTCTAATTATAATTCTAATTCTAAACTGACATTTCTCCATTTTACTAACGTCAAATAAGACTTATTTTAGTTATTTATTAAATAAATACTTACTCTTCGAATAAATTGGCAAGATAATTTCGCTATAAATATTTTTAAGAAAGTAAATTGGCCAGTTTTACTTTAAATTATCAAAATTATATTGAAACAATAGTACATTGTTTACCGGGTAGGAAAAGCTTAACATTCCTGGACGACTGTGAAGATTGCTAAGTCGAGGCGCAAGCCGAGACTTAGCAACACAGAGTCCAGGAATGTGGCTTTTCCTACGAGGTAAACATACTATTTTTCCGCAAATCGTTTAAAATTCGACAGATATTGATTGATTTAAAAAAAACGCGATAATTTTATTCCCAAATAAATGGTGCTTTGAAATTCCTAATAAAATTACTTGGGTTACTATGGAAACGTATTGAGGTTGAATTGTCAAACTTGACGCTTATAAATTTAATTGCTGGTGTTCTCGAAAGTAAAATGATAAGTGATGATGAAATTTCCATTCCTGGGACTCCTCCAGAGCTGGTTAAGGCAGTGAATACTGCTTCATTAGAATTATTGCCAAAGAAATCAAGAGAAAAGTACGAAAATGCATACAGACGTTTTATGGATTATCGCATGAGTAAAAATACGAGTTCTTTCTCAGAAAATGTTGTAATGGCATACTTCCTAGACCTTTGTTTAAAGATGAAATCTTCAACATTATGGGCCAATTATTCAATGCTGAAGTCAACCCTTGCACTTAAACACAATGTAGATATATCTACATACTCAAAACTTCGTTCTTTATTGAAACGGCAAGCTCAAGGTTATAGGGCAAAGAAATCTAAGATTTTAACGAAGGAAGAAATTGAAAAATTTATCCAGGAAGCTCCAGATAAAGAAAATTTAATGATTAAGGTAATTTACAAGGTTTTAATAGCAATGTGTTTTCTATCATTTATGTAGAACACTAATAACTGTACGGAAATATCATTTACAGTAAGGAAATGACATTTCCTTACAGTAAGGAAGTCCTGACTTTTTCTTCAAGAAATTTTGACAGGAATGTCAAAATTTCCTGGCGATTTGCGGAAAAATATAAATATAAACGTATAATAAATTTTATTCGACGAATAACTATTCATTGATTTGTTGATGGTGATTATTTGTCGACTATTTGTTGTTGGTGAAATCTGATAAATTTATTGGTTATTGTTTTGTTTGCTTTCATCTAAATTTTCAGCGTCCATATCTTTTGATTAAGGCAAGGCGTACTCACAACCTGAGAGACTGAGGCTAAAGCCACTAAACGACAAACGACAACTATCATAGTTGATTGAAATATTATTTTACAATAGTATTTCAATTCTCTGTGGTAGTTTATCATTACACGAATAGGGACCCAACGTGCTTTATTCGTTACATGATATTATCGGGAATCTCTCTTATAATTGTCATATTAGTTCAGAGAAATAAGAAAAAAAATATCCTGTTGGTGACACAACCCCCTCCAGGCCGAAACCAAATTTTTTGAGTAGTATGGACATCTACAGTAATAACCTATATGTTTCCTGCAGCCGATTTTGATAATATACAAAGTTATAAACAAATGAAGATCAAAAAACGGTGCATTTTCGCTTTTTTCGTCTATTACCAAAAAATTAAGCATTTTAAACAAATTTGAGAATAAGAAACTCATAAATCATATGAAAAACTTCAATATGGCGTTCGCTGAATATGTCTATCCTTATTGGTTGCTTAGAAAATTGCAAAATAAGTCATAAATTTTCAGTTTTTATAAATATTCATAACTTATGTAAAAATTAAGTTAGAATCTTCTTATTGCACGGAATGCTGAGACTTCTGGTGCTTAAATTATAACCTAACTTTCAAAGCAATTGATAAAATAGTTTAAAAGTTATTTAATTTATTTATCCCAAATTAATTTTTTTTGCAACACTATAAGTCAGAAAATGATGAAGTTACAGTAATACGTTGGATAGTTTATGAAAGAAGAAGATTTTCATTATTAATTTGATTAAAAAAAATGACAAAAAATAATTCTAAATATTGCAAAATTATTTTGCAAGAACATGTGAATTAAAAAGGGGGGGGGCTAACTTCGTCCCTAATTGTTCTAGGACAATTGTTTTTCTTTCTAAATGTGTATAAAAATTCAGTCTTTCTAAATATGAAAAAATAATTTTTCTGCGGGAAACGGTTAAAAAGTTATTCTAATTGTTTATAAGTAACCAAAAAACGACATGTTTTTGCAAGATAATTTTACAGTGTTTAAAATTACTTTTTGTCATTTTTTTAATTAAGTTAATAGTATAAATGTTCTTCTTTCATAAACTGTCCGAAGTATTACTGTTACCTCATAATTTTCTGACTTAAAGTGTTGCAAAAAAATGAATTTGGGATAAACAAATTAAATAACTTTTAAACTATTTTAGCAATGGCTTTGAAATTTAGGGTATAATTTAATCACCAAGTCTCAGCATTCCGTGTAATAAGAAGGTTCTAAGTTAATTTTTACATTAGTTACGAATATTTATAAAAATTCAAAATGTATGATTTATTTTGCAATTTTCTAAGCAACCAATAAGGATAGACATTCAGCGGAAACCATATTGAAGTTTTTTATACGATTTATGAGTTTCTTACTCTCAAATTTGTTTAACTTTTTGGTAATAGACGAAAAAAGCGAAAATTTACCGTTTTTTGATCTTCATTTGCTTATAACTATGTATATCATCAAAATCGGCTGCAGGAAACATATAGGTTATTATTATAGATGTCCATACTACCCAAAAAATTTGGTTTCGGCCTGGAGGGGGATGTGTCACGAGAAAAATCTTATTTCTCTGGACCGAGTTAGTAAAACGAAATTTTTGAAGTTTTACTTTTTTAGTCGCGTTTGGGAGTAAATGTATATGTGCGCGAATTCATCAAAAATCTTAGTCCTGGGTGCAGCTGAATTTGTTATACGTGCTCTGATTGATAATTACTATGACCTGTCAATAATTGTTCAATATGTCGGTTATGGGTACACAACTAATGTTGTGTATATTAATTTTTATTGTTGTGAGGACAGAAACAAAAGCAAGTTTATAATTGTAGTGACTTTTTAAATAGTTTTTAAAAGCAACAGGTACGCAATTGTAAATGTTTCAGTATTGTAATAAAAAGTTACATAACAGGTACCTATTTGGAAAATGTAAAATGTAAGTACCTACCTACCTTGTAGGTAATGCTTTGATTTACATAATTTGATTACAAACAAAATTTCTACCAATCTTCATCTAATATATTATTGTTTTCTTCCTCTATGTTTTGTTGTATTTTAATATTTTAATTCCACAAAAATCAAACTAACTTGATTAAATTCAGAACTGTCAAAATTAAAACGTGCAGTTGGTCTATCTTTCCACATGACGAGCGTGGCTAAATGCTTAGGCGCTTTGATTTCAAACCAAATCACACTAATATAAGCGGGTTCGATCCCCGATGCAAATTTTTCTTTTTTTTTTTATTTTTCTTATACATTTTATGAGTTTAATATTTAAATAAAATATAAATAAACTGTTTAAAGTATATTAATTTTGTTGAAATCATATAATAGAAGTATAACTTCTTACGTGAGTACAAAGTACACACACATTCTTTTTTTAAACATATATTTGTATTTTAAGAATACTGATCGTTTTCGTAATAGTGTTCGGTCAGCTATAGAAAAAATATTGCGAGATTGCACTAATTTGCAATGTTTAACACTGTGAGCAAAAAATCTTAAACTGAATCATCCATTTTTCCTGAACGAGATCATGAATACATAATATATTCAATAAACTGCCTTAAGATAGGCACATGTATAATAACCCATTATCATATTCTACGCCTCTGTTAAGTGTTCCGCTCGATACTTGATTCAACTTTAAACACCACCCTAACACAGTCACATTCTATCCTTGTTGTCATCGACTGAAACTATGCATATTAATAACAAAACATATAGAGTTTAGTGACAGCTGAATTACTCTGCGGATTGAAGACAATGGAAAATGTTTCTCTAACTCTTCCAGATGTTATTGTATCGCAGCATGGTTTGCACGGCAAGAAAGCCAGAGATATAACGAGGATGATTTTACAATACCGCACTCCATAGGTGTCTTACTGGGTATTTAAAGTTCTGTCTGCAAAATCTATATTTATTATATAATTTATAACGTTATATTTGTCACATGTTTGTTAGTTTTCTTTAAATCATTATGTTAATCAAATTTATTTTGATTTTATTCATTTGTTAACTTTCTGTTTTGTTTTACTATTCTTTTCTAGAAATAGTTGGGCTCAACTCTTTTACAAACTTCAATATCCTATTTAATCTTTATTCTCTAATTTTAATTTGCACCTGTTTCGATTCTATTCCCGGTATTCAGACCCCGGATTTATTTTATATACTGTTTTTATTATATAATTTATAACGTTATATTTATGCCACATGTTTGTTAGTTTTCTTTAAATCATTATGTTATTCAAATTTATTTTGATTTTATTCATTTGTTAACTTTCTGTTTTGTTTTACTATTCTTTTCTAGAAATAGTTGGGCTCAACTCTTTTACAAACTTCAATATCCTATTTAATCTTTATTCTTTAATTTTAATTTGCACCTGTTTCGATTCTATTCCCGGTATTCAGACCCCGGATTTATTTTATATACTGTTATGCTCTACTTTATCTCTTTTATTAGATTGATATTAGCAAATTCTTAATTTAATTAAATACTCAATTATTTTAATTTCTGCCTATGTAAAAACAAAACTTAATTCAAATTAAATTATCTAATAAACTTTATTCTCAGGGCTAATTTTGTATTCGATGCAATACCTTTGATTTGTGGCTTCTAGTATCTCTAGTTGCTTACTCCCTCCAGGATAGAACAGGGAAATTAAACACATTGAATATCATATAAATGTGATCTATTATTTATTTATAAAATATGCCGTATAAATAAGATTTGAAAAAAATACTAAAATTTAAATTTGTTGCAACAATTTCTTACTTAATAAATCAAGCTTTAATTCTGATGTCTCCTTGTTTTAACAAAAAAAATTATTTAAATAAATTATTATTTATTCATACTAAATTTAATAAAATTTACTTTTCTCCTTTTGAATTGATTACTTAAAGTTGGAATGACTAACTGAGTTATAGAACTGTTCAATACAAAAAAATAAGCATATATGGTGTAGATATAAACAAGCTCTCTCCGTTTCGACAAATGATTTGACTAACCTTTTTATTTCTTCATTCCTTCTTTTCCCAGATTGCGTTGTCCTTGATTCTCTCACACGCACTCTTTTGATGTTGCGAAAAGGTCCCTCTCATCCAAACTGCTTCAAAACCAAACAAAACCAGGACTCGCTCGAGTTCTCCACTCAGTTTTCTCCTTGCTCGATATCTTGTGCAAATAGATACCAATCAGCTACTCGTTCTAGACAGAACAAAGGAATCTTCCTCGGACACAGGAAAATTTACTTCTCAACCGGTCAACAATTTCGTTTCAATTTGATTCTGCTCGCAAAGGCCGATTTCACCACTTTACACTGACTTCTCACTTTTCAAAAACTGGACTGCTCTCTCCCTATATTCATCACACAGTCTATCTTTTCTCTCTGAAATTCCGACTCCACATTCTCATCCCTTCCATCGATCTTTCTCTACCAATCAAAAATAACCTCTCTACTCAAAACATCCATACTTTCCTTTCCTAAGAAAACCAACTTAATTTGTATCCAACTTTCCATTTTGTTAAAATTCTAAGAGACATCAAATTACTATCGTTTTTTCAAAGAACTAAACAAAAAGCCTTCTTACATTCTAAACTCAATAAAATTTGTTTATCGTTTAAACCTTCTACGAATTATTTACAAAAATCCTATTAATGTTCACAAAACGAAATAACTTTCCATGCACTTTCCAGTATTTTCGAACCATTGTCTGTAAATCCTTTCAAAAAACCCATTAACGAAAACCACATTAACGATATCACCTTCCCCGAAAAAGCACTGTTTATTAACTAAATAAGACTCTATACAATTTTTGGTCATATACAGAGTGAAGAAAATCTATGATCTCGTGGTCTCTGATATAAATTTATTTTCTGAATTAAAAAAAAAACAATTCTACAACAATACATATAATGCCTGGTATCACTCGATGGTATCACCTTTCAGAATTTCCAAAGCTTCATATATCTGGGCAGAGAGCTAAATAGTCAGATGGTCAGCTAGACCACTCAAAAGAAATTAGAACACGCATTCAAATAGCAAGGTCTGGTTTCATGAACATGCGTAAAATGCTCTGTAACCCCAAGCTATCAGTTACAATAATATTGAGAACACTTAAGTGTTATATGCGGTCTGGCTGTGAGACCTGGAAATTAAAACAGTATGACGTCAAAAAACTGAATTCATTCGAAATGTGGATCTATCGCCGAATGCTAAGAATAAGCTGGACGAACAGAACTACGAATAAATAAGTACTGGAAATAATGAACACACGTCCTCACCTGATCAATATAATCAAAATTAGAAAGACGTCATATCTAGGATAAAAAAATGCGTCATAGGAAAATTGAGCATCTCCAGGTAATATTGGAAGGCAAAATCGAAGGAAAAGGGAAGAAAAATCCTGGCTCCGAAACATCAGAGATTGAACCCATACAATAGGGTATGGTGGTACGGGGGTAGCAACCCCCGATGATGGAGTTGATTAAGTTGAAACACTAATTACCGAAATATATTTGTTTAAGTCACCATGTACGACAGTAACTAGTTGGTGTCGGGATGGATAACGTCTCTACTCTAACCACGTCGGTTTCTGAATAATGAATAATATCTTTCTTTACTTTCTACGTATCTGTAAATAAATCCAAATTGTTTGTTATGATTGACCATACTTGAATGTGACCGTGAATTACTAATAGCCGTATGATTGCTGACTTCGGTGTTTTCAAAATGCGTGGCCTAGATTACAAAACCAATGTCACCCATTTACGAAATCCAAACAATGCATGTAAATAATATTTGCTTAAGACTTTTAAAAATGAAATCGATATGGATTAACTCTTATTTTTTGGATGCTAATATAAATCCTTTACAAGGGAATGACTTAATTCATCAAGCCCAGAACACAGAGAAATTTGCCATATTGATCGCCAACCTCAACAGAAAAGGAACTTATTAGGAGGAGGATAATGCCTACCCACTCCAAACGACAAAATATATAATATGTTCCTCTCGAGAAAAATAAAAAGACATACCGATCGATACTTGATTCGACTTTAAACACCTTAAAGCTGGGATCTAACAGATCGTAGCGTGGGGCGCCAAAAGAAATAGAAAATATATAATGGAAAAAGATAAAAACTAAACACGGAAATCAACGCAACGTGAAATAGCGTTATTTTCCTTAGAATTTGTGATTTACGATCCTTGGACAAAGAGCTAACCCCTATTTATGGCCATCGCGGAGTGGCCATCGAACTCCTCCTCTTTCGCCAAAATATGAAAATGAACTCTAGTAGTTTTTAGGCAAAACGCTTTCAAGCAAAATTATCGATAATTTTGATGCACTTGTCTAATTAGCCCCGAATAATTTCATGACAGTCACATGACATGACAGACATAAAAGTCATAGGTTATCTATCTATCTATATATCTATCTAGGTAGTCCATGTGGTGAGACCGCTCTTGTCTGAAAAAATTTCTGATTCAGTTTCTTTGTGGATTCTTATTCAAAAATATCCCCTTTAAACAAATCTAAAAGGGAGCCGGGCGGTATTTTTGGGCAGAAATTGTTTAAACAATTTTTTTAAACAAATACAAAAGATCACCTTTTTTGATCACAAAAATATTTTTTTTAGGTTTTTTGGGTCATTCTAAACAAAAAAAGCTATTTTGTGATTTTTCTCAAAAATTGATAGTTTTCGAGTTATAGTCGATTAAAAATCTGAAAAATGCGAAAATACGCATTTTTAAGGCTTAAAAACTCATATTTAAATTAGTATTTTTGAGGTTGCCAAGTACTTAAATTGTAGTTTAGACATTCATTTTCAAGATTATGAAGAGATATAGGGTGGAACCTTAATTTTGACCGCCGTTTTTTAATTGTTAATTATGCGTGTCCATCCGATTTTTTTGCCGGTGCGGCGCGCACTATTTTCAAAAGTCCTGCTAAAAATATATTTTTTAGATTCTTTGGGACATTCTAAATAAAACATGTTTTTTTTTTCGAAAAAGTTATTGGTTTTAAAGTTATAAGCGATTTAAAATTCGAAAATACGCATTTTCGGATTTTAAATCGCGTATAAGTTTAAAACTATTAACTTTTGAGAAAAATGACAAGAAACACATTTTATTTAGAATGTCTCAAAGAATCTAAAAAACATATTTTTATATATTTTTGGACTTTGCGTGTCAATCCATATATGGATGGACACGCATAATTAACAATTAAATAACAACGGTGTAAATTACAGTTAGACCCGATTAGTCTGCAGAATCTTGAAAATTATTGTTTAAACTACAATTTAAGTACTTGGCAACCTCAAAAATACTAATTTAAATATGAGTTTTTAAGCCTTGAAAATGCGTATTTTCGCATTTTTCTGATTTTAAATCGCTTATAGCTAAAAACTATCACCTTTTGAGAAAAATCAAAAGATACCTTTCTTATTTAGAATGACCCAAAAAATCTAAAAAAATATCTTTCGGGTCAAAAAGGTGATCTTCTGTAATTGTTTAAAAAAAATTGTTTAAACAATTTCTGCCCAAAAATTTCCGTGATTGTGATTTTTCTCAAAAATTGATAGTTTTCGAGTTATAGTCGATTAAAAATCTGAAAAATACGCATTTTTAAGGCTTAAAAACTCATATTTAAATTAGTATTTTTGAGGTTGCCAAGTACTTAAATTGTATAGACATTCATTTTCAAGATTATGAAGAGATATAGGGTCTAACCTTAATTTTGACCGCCGTTTTTTAATTGTTAATTATGCGTGTCCATCCGATTTTTTTGCCGGTGCGGCGCGCACTATTTTCAAAAGTCCTGCTAAAAATATATTTTTTAGATTCTTTGGGACATTCTAAATAAAACATGTTTTTTGTTTTTTTTTTTCGAAAAAGTTATTGGTTTTGAAGTTATAAGCGATTTAAAATTCGAAAATACGCATTTTCGGATTTTAAATCGAGTATAAGTTTAAAACTATTAACTTTTGAGAAAAATTACAAGAAACCCATTTTATTTAGAATGTCCCAAAGTGTGTAAATACGTAGGATGTAAAAGACGTGAGTAGCGATAAATACGTTTATTGATATAGACGAACACAAGGATATATTTCAATCCCGGGAGAACCGCCGAACACTGTAACTGATAATTGATACGCGATTAGCTGAAGACTGAATGAGAACTCTCTTTCTAGGCCCAAGAGCCTAGTTTTATAGAAGCTTAAATTGGGTCATAGGTGACGCTAGTCCCCCGTGATTTGTATATCTAATTAATGTAAATAATTCTACTTTTGTCAGCAGTTTCGTGACATTTCCAAATTATATTGTTGATAATTGACCAATTTGTATCTAAACTAATTAATCTACGTGCGTGAATATAAAATAAATAAATTCGTGCGGTCTACTGGGTGATAAAATAATTCTGTTCAATATCGAATATGAATTCTGAATATTTATTATTGGACATACTGCCCGCCGGAAGCTGTCCCAAGTATCAGTGTTCGAGGTTTACAAGTATAACATAAATATAAAATATAACAACCATATCTCCAATATGACAACATACATAATTTATTAATAAGTAGTTTAAGAATAATCAATATTTTTCCAACTGTTACCTTAGCTTTCACCGTCCGACTCTATATTTAGATCAAAATTGGGACTACTAGATGAAAAAGTGTTGAGGGGGATGTCGGCTTTGGAAGTCGACGGGGAGGCGTATTTCCGGTTACGAGCTAAAGAAGTTACCTCGTGGTCGGGTGTCTGCCTAAGTGCTTTGCCTGAGCGACATTTTCGTATACCAGGACAGTATCTCCACAATATGAGCAGACCAATCACCACAATCGAAGTAATGACCCCGGTGGCCGTTAAATAAGTCCAATGTGACTCATGTATCTTTCGCCAGGGCGTATGCGCTACTTCTTGCTCCAGACTTTCTTCGTCCAATAGTATAGTACGGAATTCATCGCCTTGTGTGTTAATGTGTGTGGGTTGAATCGTATTTAACAGATGTCTTGGCATCGTCAGCAACTGCGCTACAGGAGTGATCGGAGTCTTCAGGTAGCTGGTTATCGCTGTCTCCACCCCGCTGCTAGTGGGGAGTAATGTAATGTTTTTCGTTTGGGCGATGCATCGGGGCGAGAGTTTCAGAAATGAGACTCGCTCCAGAACTCTTTCGTTCCGATTTCCATCACAGATAATGGACAGGTGTATCGGAATCGGTGTGATTATTAACCAAAGGTTGGGTGTACCCATCTTACTCCACTGAGCTTGATGTATTGCCCGGGTAACCACTGGACATGTGCTATTCTTAGATCGCTCATAAATTTCTTCCAGTATACAGTTTGGTTTGGTATCCATGTTCATTACGGCCGTTGGAGAGCACGCTATCTGTGCCCGTGCCAGCTGTAAGCATCTTGCTTTATCTTCTGCGGTAAATTCGAAGTAGTGGAGAGTGTTATAATCTACAATCAGTAGATTTCTTGGGGCGACAAACGAATGCAACACTGACCCCTCGACCTTAAGTGGTATCGCGGTGATCTTGAGCATGCTGTAATTATTTCTCCCTGTCACTATGAAGTAGCCGATGACCTTTATATACTTGTCGTCATGGCTGACCTCTGTTTCTATAATGGGTTGTCGTCGTATTTCCACTCCTTGTGGTAGTATCTTCCCCGCTCTTTCTATTAACTTGGTTATTTGACCCGGCTTTATTATATCAACGAAATGGCCGTGGTTGTAGTGCAGGTTTAATATTCCCTCGTAAAATTGAATATATTCGTTTATGAACTCCGTAACTTGTAATGCTATGGTTTGTATTCGTAACGTGCTATATTCGGTTTCTAGTCTTAATGCTTTGTCTTCTACTTCATTGAGTCCTTTTGATATTTCTTGTAGGCCTGTGAATAATGCTTTGTTAAACTTGTTCATCTGTTCATTTATCCTCATCTCCGTGTGGTTTATTGACGTTATTGTCTCTAACATTATTTTTGCCTGATGCTGTGACCCCTTTATTAATTCTCTCTGGTTTTTGTCTAGTGTCTCAATGTCACTATAGGCTTCGTCGTTCAGTCCAAATATGGAGGTTAATATTGTGCCTAATATTCCTCTTTTTTCTCTT
Source organism: Diabrotica virgifera virgifera (assembly GCF_917563875.1). Taxonomy (NCBI): domain Eukaryota; kingdom Metazoa; phylum Arthropoda; class Insecta; order Coleoptera; family Chrysomelidae; genus Diabrotica; species Diabrotica virgifera. The sequence continues at coordinate 76,047,278 of NC_065450.1, read as the reverse complement.
CCTTTTATTTCTACTGTCAACGCTTCACTTATTGACTCCGCCTTCCTTTGTCCTTCCTCTAACTTCCCTATTATCTCCTTACAATTTACGATTTTTGTCTCTTGGCACAGATCCCGTATGCCTTGTATCATACTTCCTATCAGTTGATGCTCCTTTTGAATTCTTCCTTTTTCGATTAGCACTTTTATTCGGAATGTTCCTCGATCTATGTAAACCTCTCCAAGGTCTTCAGTAAATAACCCTGGTTCCGGATTATATATTTTATACAGTTCTGCATTCATGGGTTTCAATAGTGTTAAAAACATTATTGCGATTAATATTTTCTTCCATCTTGATCCTGATGAATTCTTTGGTTTTTCCTGTTTCTCTTCTTCTAATTTTATCAGCTTATGTATAGGTCTTTTTGTTATTTTCCCGTTTGCCTTTCTCACTGACACTACTCTGGTTAATCCCTCCGCTCCAGGGTGTGTTTCTATTACCCTTGCTAGTGGCCATCTACCTGGAGGTGTATCCTCTTCCTTAATTATGACTATTTCTTCTTTTTTTATGTTTGGGTGTGTTTTATGCCATTTATTCCTTTGTTGTAACTGTTGCAGGTACTCTTGCCTCCAAATCTTCCAAAAATCCCTTTTTATTTTTTCCAATATTCGCCACCTTGCTGGCATCTTCAAGTACGTCGTGAGCTCTTCTTCCCGATTCGGTGATACAATTTCTTTCCCTATAAGGAAGTGAGCTGGTGTGATTGCTATTTTTCCTTCTGTCCCTTGTTTATCCAGGAACGGTACCAATGATGCTAATTTGTTCTTCCTGTCTAGTTGCTGTTTCTTTTCCAGTTTATTTATTTCTAGCTTGAAGTTGTTAATTTGTGTGAGTTTTATCACTTTTAACAATGTTTCCTCTACTTCTCGGACTGTAAGTTGTCCTTGAGTTTTGTCCTTCTTTCTGCAGTTGTTTGCAAATCTCATACAATATGATACCACTCTTCTCATTTTTTCTAAATTCGAGAATCTCTCGCATATGTCTTCCTTTATCGTTACCATGTGCGTCGTTACTTTCGTTTTGACTTCCTCCTCATTTGTTTCAGGTATATCCTCTGCCGGTAACCTCAGTGCTTTTTTACTCGTTAGCCAAGTTGGTCCCTTCCACCATAACTCTGCTTCTAATAACTCTGAAGCGGTACTTTCACGTGAGAGGATATCCGCTGGGTTTTCTTTCGTATCCACTTTATGCCAATTTTCTGGCGCTATAACTCCTTTTATCTCCTCTACTCTGTTGGCGACGAACATTTTCCATCTTTTTGATGATCCCTTTATCCAAGCCAGGGTTATTGTTGAGTCCGACCATGCATATATTGCCATGTTCTCCCTGTTCAATGCTTGTAGGGTTTTCTTCATTAAATTTGCTAATAGTACCGCGGCACACAATTCCAATCTTGGTAATGTCGTTTTCCCTTTCAATGGTGCGACTTTAGATTTTGCTATCAATAGATTTGTTTTAATTTCCGGGTCTAATACCCTAGCATAAATAACCGCTCCATATCCTTTCAGAGACGCATCCGCGAATCCATGCAGCTCTACTCTGTTTGTTTTATTTAAATTGTTCCACCTGGATAATGTTATTCTCTCTAGATTTATTAATTGTGCCTGATATGCTTTCCACCGGCTTTGTTGCGCGCTAGTTAATTCTTTGTCCCAACTGGTCTTTTGCTCCCACAGTTCTTGTATGAACATTTTCGCCTGAATTACTACTGGTGCTATCCATCCTAATGGGTCATATAGTTTTGCTACTTCTGACAGTATGTGTCTTTTCGTTATTTTCTTTGTCGTCGTTATTTCTATCTTGAATCTGATTGTATCTTCTTTGGGTGACCAATGTATTCCTAACGTCTTTCGTATTTCTTCTTGCTTGAATGCTTTTGAGTCTACATTCCTCATTTCTTCCGGTACGTTCTCCATTATTTTTTCTTCGTTGCTCAACCATTTTCTAAGTGTAAATCCACCTTTCTTAAAAATTTGTATTAGTTCCTTTTGGGCTGCTTCTGCCTCTTTTAACGTCTCCGCTCCTCCTAATATATCGTCTACATACATATTTTCTTTTATTATTTTCGCTGCTGTAGGGAAATTCCCTCCTTCATCCTCTTGTAACTGTTGTATTGTTCTTAATGCTAAAAATGGTGCTGCGGCCGTGCCGTATGTCACCGTCTTCAATTTATATTCTTGCACTGGATCCTTTGTGTTCTTTCTCCAGAGTATTTTTTGATACATTTGGTCTTCTTCTGCCATTCTGATCTGTCTAAACATTTTCTCCAGATCCGCTGAGTATGCTACCTTATGGGATCTCCATCTCAATAGTATATCTGTCAAATCCTGTTGTAATTTTGGCCCCGTGTGCATAATATCATTTAGGCTTACTGTTGATGAGCTTTTACTTGATGCATCAAACACGGCTCTTATTTTTGTTGTAGTGCTGTCCTCCTTTCTCACTGGATGATGAGGTAGGTAGTAACCTCCTCCCTGGACTTCCGCTATTGCCATATGACCTTGGTTTTCATAATCTTCCATGAATTGTCTGTAATTCGTTTCTAACTGTTTGTCTTTTGTGAACGTCCTTTCAAGTTGCATCAATCTGGCGAATGCCTGCTGCTTAGATTCTCCTAACTTTGTGACGTCTTCCTTAAACGGAATTCTCACTTCGTATCTACCTTCTTCATTTCTTTTTACTGTCTGACGATACATTTCTTCACATTCTTGCTCTTCTACTGATAAACTTGTTTCTTGATTCACTTCTTCTAATTCCCAGAATTTCTTTATTTGTATGTCCATTTCTTGTCTGGATATCATACAGCATACTTCTGCTTTAGTAGTCTCCCTTTCTTTCGCTATCCCCGAAATTATCCATCCTAGTTTGGTGTTTTGACTTAGTAGTCCATTACTTCTTCTGTGCATCCCCTCTGTCAATATGTAACTATATTCTTTTACTCCTAGCAATAAGTCTATTTTTCCTACCCTGTAGTATCTTGGGTCTGCCAGTAGCACATTCTTCTCGTTGTAATCCTGTAGGACTATGTCCTGTTCCGGTAAATCCCTTGTTATTTTCGGTAGTACCAGTGCCTCTATTTCCATCTCGAAGTCACTTTGGTAATGATTTCCGATCAATAGTTTCATACTCCAGTTGGCTGTCTTTTCCCCTGACGAGCCTATTCCGGATATGGTCGCCTGTATTGGCTGCCTTTTTGTTCCTAGCGCCGTCGCCGCTTGTTCCGTTATAAATGCACATTGTGACCCTTGGTCGATCAATGCTCTCATTATGTGAGGCTCTCCATTCGCATCCCTAACGCGTACCACTGCTGTGGCTAGTAATGCTTCACCTTCCTTATGGCTTGCACAGTTAACTGAGTTCTGTCCTCTTTGCTGTGTGTTGTTGTTTCTTTGCCCATTGTTCCCTTGCGTATTGTCTCGTCTTCCGTTATTTTGTTCTCTGGCGTTGTTGGAATAATTATTTCCTCCTCTGTACCTGTCCGATTGGTACCCGTTTCTTCTACTGTTTGATTCTCTTCCATTTCTTTCCTGTATTTGTTCTCCTCTTGTTTCATTTGTGTTTCTTCTGTTGCCTGTGTTTCCTGTTTCATAATGCAACGTTTGGTGGTGGTCTCCGCCACAGTGTTTGCACCTAACCTGTGAAAAGCATTGTTTCTCCTTCTTATGTGCTAGACAATTCGCACACCATTCTTTTTCTCGTATTATCCTGTTCCGGTCTTTTACCTTGAGTTCCAGAAATTCTCTGCAGTATGGTACTCCGTGATCTCCGTTGCATATCACGCAACCCATTCTTGTTTTCTTACCCGTTCCTCCTTGTTTCTCTTGTCTCTTTTCTGACTCCAGCAGTTCCAGTGTTTGGAATCGTCGCTGTAGAAACGTTTGTGTTGACTTGAACGTCGGTATCTCTCTACTGTCTCCGCTGTGGTTTTCGTATAGTCTCCTTGTCTCATTGTCCCATTTTGTTATGCTAATTCGCGCTATCAATGGGCTCCACGCTTCCGTGTCTGTTCCCAACCCTCCTATGGCTTCCAGGCACTCATGGAAGGTGTCATGTAGTGATTTCAGTGCTCTAGCGGAAGAATCCTTTACTTCCTGTGCTAGTAACATCCTGTCTATTAGTTTAAACAGTATCATCCTCGGATTCTCATATCTTTCCTTTAACATGTTCCATGCCACTTCGTAGTTGGCTTCGGTTATGTGCAAGTGTTGTATCATCCTGTGGGCTTCCCCTCTTACTTGTGTTTTGAGGTACTGCATCTTCTCTGCTCTCGACAACTGTTCGTTTTCATGTATTACCTTTGTAAACAGATCGTGGAAAGTTCTCCACGTTTCATATCTTCCTTCATACACAGGGATTTTTACCTGCGGTAATGTTACTCCCTCTCTTCTCTGTGTGCTGTCTGGTCGTTGCATTGCAGGCCGCATTTTCTTTATCGTTTCCCTGACCTTCCTCCTTAGCTGATCTATCCTCTCTACTTCGTCACTGTCTATAACGTCTAGCTCATCATTTACTGTTGCTTCTATGATGAGTGTGTTTATTTTCTCCATGTGTTCTTTCAATTCTGCTTGCAGTTCTTCATCGTACTGCAACTCCTGTTCATATTCTTGTAATAATTCCTCGATTTTTTGTTTTCTTATTTGTACATCCTTTCCTTTTGTTGTCTTTCCTGTTTTCAATATTCTTCCATATTCTTCCAATAGGGTTTTTCCCTCAATATATGTCTTAAAAACCTGCTCGTAGTATTTTGTTTCGAAGTACTTGTCTTTCGTTACTCCGCTATCTAATAATTTCTCGTGGTTATGTCCAAACCTTGTCCAATAATCCTCTAATCTATCCTGACGCTCTTTAATGTATTGTTGATTCTTGCGAGATCCAGGGTCTCTCTTAAGAGACGACACCTGTTTAGAAATCTCTCCTCCAAGCTCAGCTTGCTTGTTCTGTAACGCTTCCATGTTTAAATCCACTTACTTTCTATTTTATGCAGTAATAAATGTTTTTACCGTATTTTTTCGTAACTATTTATATTTTCAATTTACTGTGATTCTCCTTTTGCTGAATCGTAAATAGTAATTCTGTAGACCTTGCTGAGGTTTGCTTATTTATCTGTAGGTCAGTGTTATATGTGGGTTAATGTCAATCAAAGTATTATGTTGCACAGTTATAAATAGAATAATAAGAATACAACCTCTGTATTACGATGAGTATTTAAAATAATGCGATCTAAAATTATGTAAATGAAATACCAAGCACTATGAAATTATTAGGGTATAATGTTTTTTCTTTATCAACTTGTAACATAAAGAAATAGGTAGGTAGTAAATATTTGTAGGGCTAACCGTTTATTATTATTATATAGTCAAAGTATAGTTAATATATAAGGCAAATATAGTTAGAATCAATAAATAAATATAGGCAAATATAGTTAACAAAAATAAAAGAGTAAATAGTTAGTCAATATTTAAATTTATTTGAATGGCAACTATTGTATAGAATGCACTAAAATTTTTGTAAATATGTATAGGTCGAATAATTCGGTTTAAAATTGGAAAGAATATTGCGTTATACGATACGAAATAGTTGGAAAAATGTTAATTTGTTCAAAAACTTACGGTTTTTTTTTCTTTTTTATGTTTCTGGACTGGCTCTGCATGCGCACCTGGATATGCCCTCTGACCTGCAGTTTTCTTTCTGGATATGCAGTAACTCTTCTGGGTACGGCTTCTGGCCTGTAGTTTTCTGGATACGGCTTCTGGCCTGTAGTTTTCTGGTTACGGCTTCTGACCTGTATTTTTCTGGATACGGCTTCTGACCTGTAGTTTTCTGGATACGGCTTCTGACCTGTATTTTTCTGGTTACGGCTTCTGACCGTTATTTTTCTGGATACGGCTTCTGACCTGTATTTTTCTGGTTACGGCTTGTGACCGTTATTTTTCTGGATACGGCTTCTGACCTGTAGTTTTCTGGATACGGCTTCTGACCTGTATTTTTCTGGATACGGCTTCTGACCTGTATTTTTCTGGTTACGGCTTCTGACCGTTATTTTTCTGGATACGGCTTCTGACCTGTATTTTTCTGGTTACGGCTTCTGACCGTTATTTTTCTGGATACGGCTTCTGACCTGTAGTTTTCTGGATACGGCTTCTGACCTGTTCCGGCTTCTGCTTCGCTCTGGTTCTGTTCTCCCGGGCCTAGTGTCGTCTATTTGCTACTGATTTCGATTGGTGTGGACTGTACTTGTAGGCCTCCTTTTTTTCTCGATAAGGACCATGTGTAAATACGTAGGAGGTAAAAGACTTGAGTAGCGATAAATACGTTTATTGATATAGACGAACACAAGGATATATTTCAATCCCGGGAGAACCGCCGAACACTGTAACTGATAATTGATACGCGATTAGCTGAAGACTGAATGAGAACTCTCTTTCTAGGCCCAAGAGCCTAGTTTTATAGAAGCTTAAATTGGGTCATAGGTGACGCTAGTCCCCCGTGAATTGTATATCTAATTAATGTAAATAATTCTACTTTTGTCAGCAGTTTCGTGACATTTCCAAATTATATTGTTGATAATTGACCAATTTGTATCTAAACTAATTAATCTACGTGCGTGAATATAAAATAAATAAATTCGTGCGGTCTACTGGGTGATAAAATAATTCTGTTCAATATCGAATATGAATTCTGAATATTTATTATTGGACACAAAGAATCTAAAAAACATATTTTTATATATTTTTGGACTTTACGTGTCAATCCATATATGGATGGGCACGCATAATTAACAATTAAATAACAACGATGTAAATTACAGTTAGACCCGATTAGTCTGCAGAATCTTGAAAATTATTGTTTAAACTACAATTTAAGTACTTGGCAACCTCAAAAATACTAATTTAAATATGAGTTTTTAAGCCTTGAAAATGCGTATTTTCGCATTTTTCTGATTTTAAATCGCTTATAGCTAAAAAACTATCACCTTTTGAGAAAAATGAAAAGATACCTTTCTTGTTTAGAATGACCCAAGAAATCTAAAAAAATATCTTTCGGGTCAAAAAAGGTGATCTTCAGTAATTGTTTAAAAAAAAATGTTTAAACAATTTCTGCCCAAAAATTCCGTCCGGCACCCTTCAGATAAGTTTAAAGGGGACATTTTTGAATAAGAATCCACAAAGAAACTGAATCAGAATTTTTTTCAGACGGGAGCGGTCTCACCACATGGACTAAGGTGAGAAGGGGCAAAATTAGCCCACGCCTAGAAATTACGTATACGCGTGTCTACTAGCGTTGCGGTTACTGTATATTATTAAAGGTTTAAATTGTTTAAATTATACCTGTATCTTCTTTTTTCTTCCACAAATTATTAATTATTCCATTATTAAGTTTTCTACCATTTCTCTCCATTTTACTTTCACCTTATTTTTGCCCTTATTACGAATGCCCTATGATATTTGCGGCCCTTGGGAAATTTGTCCTTCGATGCCTAAATCAAATCCGGTCACCGTTTTCGATTAAGCGATAATGAAATCTTTGACGATGGCGATGGATTCTGGCGATGGTCCAGCGCAGCCACTGTTATTATCTCGTGCAATGATTTTGACTGAAACGTGATTTACCAAGAATTTAAATTGCGTAGGTTTAAGCTGATTTACACTCCTCTCTTCGCAACTATAGGATGATGATGATATCATACTATTATTATTCTAATTTGCTCGATTATGCGATTTGTTATTATAAGCAGTAATACGTGATAGACAATTCAGTGGTGTTTGGTATCACAATCCTTTCTTTCGCTACAAAATAATGAAGCCATTGTCATTCACATTCACATATTTTGGCACACTCATCGGACAAATCAACAAGCAGATTAATATCATTTTGAACGAAACAAATAATTGAGAATTATAAATATACAGAGTGATTCAAAAAGCTCATATTATGTTCTGCACAATAGACAATAGGTAGATATATACTATAGATGAAAGTCTGATCATTAGGGAGCGGATTTTATGCAAAACGTATATTGCTTGCATATTTCCCATATTTGAGAACTTTACCAAGTTTTTGCATATTTTTAAAGAAACATGCATATTATGTGTCTATTTAAAAACATTTTCGCCCAAACAATAAAATTCTAAAAATTTTTAATTCCGTACAAAATATTCCGAGAACTATCTGAAGTCGGCTCATTCACTGCCTTTTCGGTTTTTCCTGAAGATACCATGGACAGACAAAGTCACCAATGAAGAAGTACTACGGATGATGAACAGAACCTCAGATTTGGTCAACATCGTGAAGGGCCGTAAGCAAGCTGCAGTACTTGGGACATATAATGAGAAATCAAGGTAGATACGAACTACTCCAATGCATTTTACAAGGTATAATTGAAGGAAAAAGGGCCTCAGGACGAAGAAGAATATCCTGGCTTGCTAACCTGAGAGCATGGTATAGAAAGACCTCAAAACAACTATTTCGTATAGCAACCAACAAAATCATCATAGCAAGAAGAAAAATCTATAGTATGTATCTGTGTTTCAGTCTGCGGCTTTACTAAATAGTTCTACATACAGAATATTTTTAATGCTGTCATATCTATTTATTATAGCAAGAGTAGTATCTTAAAAATATCTTAAAGAATGTTAAAATTTATTGCGTACGCGTACATATTATCTTTATATATTTGCTTCAAGAGAAGACAGTTTCGTCGTCCTCTTGGGACCAGTCGAATATACAAAGTTTGGTAATGGAGCGGGGATTTTGGGAATTTTGGGGTATTTAGTAAATTAAGAGGGTCGTAAAATTGTGCGGTACACACATGCGTTAATTTTAAGTTTGTTACATTGTTAAAAGGTAATGGAAATGCGGAGAAACCGCAGAAGCTAATGGATGTTTACCTTTCGACTTTCACCGACAATAATTATCAAATTCAGCGAAATCTGTGTTTTAAACGTCAGCATTACATTAGACCTTTGCTTTATGGTGTATACTCAATACTAATACTCAATACTACATAGAAACGCCAAGGGAAAGGAAATTATATTTTCAAATTGAAATTTGAAACACTTTCAGAAATACAGTTCTTTCATTGGATCTTCACATGCATGAAATTATTCACGAATTATTTTATACTAGGTCTCTTTTTTACTCAGAGAAACTAGTATCGCAAAATTAAGCTGCTTCTACATAGCAACCAGAATAAGTTAAACAAGAATAAAAAATACGGCATGTCTTTGATACCTTGTTTACTAGGAATTTTGACGCTTCTCATTTTCGATGACAGTGACATTAGCAGATTTGTTGTGTTTATTCGTTTATTTGCATTTGTTTTTTTATTTTTTTTTTCATATTACATATTTAAGTTTTTAGTCTTTGTATCTACAAGTCATTGTAATTTTCATGTTCAAACATAATTGTTAGAACGATAAACGGTTGCTCTCTTAATTTGATTACTTCCGGTAAGTATTTCTTTTTTACGCTAATGAAACGAGTAATATTTTCTAACCTACAAATGGTCATTACAAACCTTTTGTTTTTTTTAATTTATTTATTAACTTTCTATCATCATTCTCTTTGCCTTATCCCTACGCGGGGTCGGCTTCCCTAATTGCATTTCTCCACACAATTCTATCTTGGGTCATATCAATGTCAATCCCCTTTACCAACATGTCCTGCCTTATCGTCTCCCCCCAGATCTTCTTTGGTCTTCCTCTCCTACTCCTTTCAGGAATCTGCACTTCAGCTATTCTTCGTATTGGGTGATTAACGTCTCGACATTGAACATGACCCAACCATCTTAACCTATGCTCTCTCATTTTGGCATCAAGTGGTGCCACACCTAGACTTCCCCTAATATAATCATTTCTAATTTTATCCTTCTTTGTCACTCCACTCATCCATCTAAGCATTCTCATTTCCGCCACATGCATTCGTTGTTCCTCTTTCTTCTTCACTGCCCAACATTCAGTTCCGTACATCATAGCCGGTCTTATGGCTGTTTTATAGAATGTTCCCTGCAGCTTCATTGGAATTTTTCTGTCACACAACCCACCACTCGCTTCTTTCCACTTCATCCACCCAGCAATAATTCTACAGCATGCATCTCCATCTATTTCTCCATTACTCTGTAATACCGATCCCAGGTACTTAAAACTATTGCTTTTTACAATCACTTCACCATCCAAATATACCATTTTATTTGTAGTAACTCCATCTTTAAATGAACATTCCAAATACTCTGTTTTTGTCCTACTAAGTTTTAAACCTTTTTCCTCCAGAGCTTGCCTCCACTGTTCCAGTTTTTGTTCTCTTTCGCTATTTCCTACTAACACGACATTATCAGCATACATTAAGCACCATGGAATATTACCCTGTAGTTTCGCTGTTATCTGGTCCAAAATTAATGAGAATAAATACGGACTAATCACAGAGCCTTGGTGCAATCCTACTTTCACATTAAATTTATCAGTCTCTCCCACACCTCTCCTAACACTAGTCGTTACTCCCTCATACATATCCCTCACAATCTTTACATATTCACCAGGGACTCCTTTCTTATTGAGTGCCCACCACAGGCTCTCTCAAAGGACTCTATCATATGCTTTTTCAAGATCAATGAATACCATATGAATATGAGCGTTTGTTTCTTTACTCCTGTATTTTTTCAGCAAGTGCCTTATAATGAAAATTGCATCTGTTGTTGATCTGCCCTGCATAAACTTGAAGTATTTATTATTAATATTGACACCTAATGCATGACTTTATCCATGACTGCTTAAAAAAAAAACAACTTAGTGTATTACACACTAAAACTAACCAGTTTTTTGCCTGAATGCGGCAACGCCATGACTTCATAAAACTTCGAAATCGCCTACATCCTCACTTAAGTTATCAATCAAACTTCCACTTAAAAAAACTCAAACTAAAATTTCAACTCAACTCTTCAGAAAACTAAACTCTTCAGAAACCGCGTCGTGGCGGCTCCCGCCGTGGCTGGAACAAGCTTTTCTTGAACTCTAAACCTCTCTCTCTCTCTGAAAGCCCAAACTTCAATTCTCTAATCTCACAACTTGAATTAATCTTCCCAAACCAAAACGCTTCCTTCCAAAAACCCACTCCATTTCTCTAATTCTACCCTACTCATCGAATCAACCAATAAGAAAAAAGTTTAATACTTCCTTCTTTCATCATTGACTAATAAAAAAATAACTAAGCTTCCTACACTTTTTATCGACATATAGGGAAAAACAAGACATATTCTAAGCCCAACCTACTTGGTATGGAATCATCAAAAAATCATAACGCGAAGTCAGCAAAACTCTCCCAGTTCCACAGTTTTCAAGAAAGATATTGCTGAGTGCACAATCCTACACCTGCGCTTCTCTGATACCAAAGTAGCACGTATTGTGTATCTAAACTCCAAAAATCCGGCGCCAAAGGCCATTATAATGTACAATGTAACTCTTTTTTACATCACAAACTGAACGTTAGAAGTTCAATTTTCGAGCGATAATATAAACACAGAAAGCCGAAATTAGACATGACTGCAAAATAATATAATGTATGTATTTCTTTAACAAAACTGATAAACTACAATCCCATCATATACCTCACGTATTTTTCAGAACAGAAATGAATTCCTTACATTCGCTTGGCACATGAAGCGATATTCTTATGTCTGCAGGGTGAGACAAAAATATGTTGCAATACATTTACGATTTTTGGATTCTGGATAAGGCAAAATGAGTTTGTTCTTTTGAACCGTTTCAAGTTACGGAGATGTTAATGAGGAAGTACGACAACAAAGCTTAAAAGCAAGTAAAGCGGCGGGATCTCTTAATGACACAATCTGGAAGAACAAACACCTAACACAAGACACAAAAGCAAGAATCTATAAAGCAGCAATTAGACCTATATTGACATACACAGCGGAGACAAGACCTGACACATCTAAAACGAGACGATTACTATAAACAACAGAGATGAAAATACTCTGACGAATATCAGGGAAAAGTCTGTTGGCTTTAACGCCTACATACAAGAAGGAAGAAGAAGTTTCACGTAATGTTTTAATTTAACTTATCTTCAAATGAATCATGACGTTCAAAGATCGTGCAAAGATCCAATGGAGCAACTGTAAATTAAAATGTCTTTATATACAGATAATATGATATCCTCAATTATGTCAAAGCATTTCATCTCACAATATGTCTTTTTCCAACATAACACCCCTTGGATAAACCTGCGATAGTGCCTCTATGGCATGTCAACGGTTCCTCCCAAAGGATTATTGTCTACCTGTCAAATAGAAACATACGTCTTACTGTGTTACGGCGAAACTAGAACTTTCATATTTGATGCGGGTTTTCGAAATTTCAAGGGAATTTAGGAATTTAAAGTGATTGAGTAGATTCGCTGGAAGAAAAAGTAGGAGCTTGTAAAAAATTCAAGATTCTTTTTGTTGTAGGCACTTAAAAATTGCAAATAACAATTTTGATTGATAAATGATTTGGTTTAATAAAATATTTGAAAAGTACATAAAAATTATATATTAATAGAAATTCAACATCTGTGTATACTGAGTTCCAAAAGAAGCAGGACGATGACATATTCGCAAAATTTACATTGGACCGAAAAACTTCAAAACACGTTTTCAATATTGCTCAAAAATCTATCGAATAACACCAAACATGATACCCCACACCCACCCCCTAAGGGTGGTCAGGAGCAACTTTAAAATCTTATATTGGAGACAAGTAACTTTTATTCGAGACATTTTTCGGATTTCTGATAGGTGGCGCAGTAATCGAACAGATACGCATCAGGGCCCGGATTACGTACACTCGATACGCATCGTATCCGCCATGTTTTACCATAGCGCCTTATGGGAAAACATGGCGGATACGATTCGTATCGAGTGTTCGTAATCCCTATGCTGGATACCGCTTGTCCGCTATAATCGGACAGATGAACAGAAATATGGCGCTATAATCGGACATATACACATCTGATACCATATGTGCAACACATCTTTATCAGTTGGACCTTCCGTTGGGTGCCATTAACGTTGAACAAACGCTCTTATTCTCTATGCAATAGTCTAAGACATTATTTCGGCATAAAATAACAGTTAATCCGTCAAAAACGATTAAAACTCGTGCAGTTGTTCACAGTTATTACACCGCGTTTGGAACCGGCATAAGTTTTCGCGAAACGCAGGAGAAAACAGTGACATAACAGGTCTTTGACTTAACCAACAACCTAAAAAGTACACAGTTTACATCATTGAAATTATATTAATAATTATATTAATAATTTCATATACCACATATACTGTTCATATACAGCGTGTCTACTTGAGTTGGAAACATATGGGAAACTTTTTTATTATTAATTTGACGAAAAAAAGTTATTCTTTATAAAAAGTTTTGCATGCCCCAAAACCTAAGATTCAATCATCAGATATCAAATTTTCTGAATATTATACGAGGTATGTCAAAAAATATGAATTTCGGTCAAGGGTAAAGTACCTTTATTTCTCTCAATATCGAAAATTCTTATGATAGAAAGTTGTTTGGAATTAAAAACTAAGATCAAATATGCAATTACATGCTTCTTATTGAAAAAAAAAATTTTTTTTCTCAAATTTAAGGATACCCAACATTGTTTTTAATTATTACAAATATGATAACTCGTTTATTATTCATTTTACGAAAAAAAGTTATTCTTCGTAAAAAGCTTTGCATGGTCTAAAATCTAAGACACAACCATGATATATCAACTTTTATTAATTTTATACGAGGTGTGTCAAAAAATATGAAATTCGCTCAATATTATAGCACCTTTATATTTCACAGTATTTCAATTAGAAGGATGTAATTGCATATTGACACATAGTTTTTAGTTCTAAACAACTTTTTTAATAACTGTTTTCAATATTGTGAAAAATAAAGGTACTTTACTCTTGAGTGAAATTCATATTTTTTGACATAACTCGTATAAAATTAATAAAATGTGATATCTGTTGGTTGCATCTTCGGCCTTATGACCTACAGAGCTTTTTATAAAGAATACCTTTTTTTCGTAAAAGTAATAATAAAAGAGTTATCGTATGTGTAATGAATCAAAACGAAGTTAGTATCAATAAATTTGAGAAAAATTTGGAAAATATTTTTTTCCAATTAGAAGCATGTAATTGCATATTTGAGCTTAGTTTTTATTTCCAAACAACTTTTCAGAATAAGCATTTTCGATATTGAGAGAAATAAAGGTACTTTACTCTTGAACGAAGTTCATGTTTTTTGACATACCTCGTATAATATTCAGAAAATTTGATATCTGATGATTGTATCTTAGGTTTTGGGGCATGCAGAACTTTTTATAAAGAATAACTTTTTTTCGTAAAATTAATAATAAAAAAGTTTCCCATATGTTTCCAACTCAAGTAGACACGCTGTATATCATCATATACCACATGCCTATATTGTTCCAATAAGCGTTCGAGTAGAAAACGTGGAACAGAAATCAGGCTGTTATGTCACTTAATTTGCTGACGATACCACAGTTGCACTAAATTCCAATAATTTTTTTTATATAGTACAAAAAGCAAACTATCTTCTAGAAAGTATGACTCATTACTGTTTAAATATTGCCCTAATCTTAAATGGATCAAAGACCAATATGGTAACCTTTTCACCTTCTAATATGCAGATGAGTCCATTAGTAAAACTTGACAATGGGTCAGTGGTAAATAGCCACTCCACTAAGTTGTTAGGTGTTTACCTGGATTCTAATTTGTCTTAGAGCTCTCACGTTGATTATGTAATGGGAAGATTGTCTGTGCACTGTTATGTTCTATGGCAACTTAGGAATTTTGTCTCCCTAGATATCTTAAAACTTTACTATTTTGCTCATGTACAGTCAATTTTGCAATATTGCTTGGTTTGTTGGGGAAATTGCTCGCGAATTAATGAGGTGCTTGTTCTTCAAAAAAAAAAAAAAAATTATTCGTACCATGACGTTTAGAAGGCGCTTGGATTCCTGCAGACCAGTTTTGAAACAATTAAATATTTTAACTGTAATTTCGCTGTATATTTTCAGTTGTGTTGTTTATGTAAAGTCATATAGATGTAATTTTGTTTGCAGGAATGGTGTTTCCTTAATGAGTGGCTACAACTTTCGTTACAGAAATGATTTTGGTGACCCCTGTTCGCCACTTGACCGTTGTGGGCAAGGGTCCTTACCCAACATGCGTTCGTTTGTATAATAAATTACCTAATTATGTTAAAGAGTCAAATATTTATGTATTTAAGAGAACAGTTAAGGACGTACTTCTGGTAAACACTTTCTATTCGTTAGAGGAATACTTGCAGGCACCTTTTTAACAATTTGTATGTTTTTGTGTATATTTTATATGTTTTTATGTTAACTGTTTTTATGTACTTATAGTTTTTACTGATCATAGATTGTATTTGACGCATTTCAATACTTGTAAAAGTCCGATGAAATAAAGAATATTGATTGATGGATTGATTGATTGCCTTGTATACTTCTTAGTGTTCTCATTTCAACTATTCTCATCATTTGTAACGTTCTATTTGTGTCTGGTCTTGTTTCTCCCGCATACGTTATAATAGGTCTTATTGTCGTATTATATATTTTGCCTTTGCTTTCAGTATTTATATATATTTGTTCTTCCATACGATTTCTTTCAGATATCTCGAGATTATAGCTGCTTTCATTGTTTGCTACCTGACCTCTTTCCATAGCTCTGAGAGATTTCCATAGCTTGTTATTTCCGCTCCAAGATATTTGAAGTGATTCACCTGTTCCACAGTTTTGGAGTAAATTTCCAATTTGCATCTTATCGGTTCTTTGAAAATTACTAGGGACTTAGTTTTCTCGGTGTTGATGGGCATATTTAGTTCTTTAGCTTAGTATTAAATACGTACAGTAGCCTATGGAGATTGTCTTGAGAATCGGCGATAAGGATAGCATCGTCAGCGTAGCAAACGACTCTAAAGAATGTGTTACCTATCTTAAATCCAGCTGGTCTGGGAAGGTTTTTTATTATTTTGTCAATTATTAAATTAAATATGAAAGGGCTCAGTGAATCGCCTTGACGGATTCCTGTGTTTATAACTAGTTGGAAGCGATTAAGCAAAAAATGGGATTATTATATACGATTTACCCAACCCAAAGCAAATACCGCTTGGCTAATAGGGTGTATTTCTATAAACATATGAGAAAGTGAAAAACTAGAATTTTAAAAGAAAGTAAGAAATCAACATAATAATTACATAATTAGAAAATATTTGACACAATATTCAAATTACCAAAATCTAAAAGTATCATTTTTAATACTGATTTTATTCTAATTTCTGATACTAAAGTAAATAATACGGACCTTCAATTATGAATATTCATTGGAAGATTACAAGATTACAATCTTTTTAATTTAGCTTACACTCACACATTTCTTTATGGTCTAATGCGACACACATTACGGCTTTACGAAAAAGGAAATACAACATTTTTAACAATCTCTCCTGCGCTCTGACAAAGAACTGTATTAACTTCTAACCGGATATTGAACTTTTTATGTATGGTGGTGTTCGCAGTGTATCACTGGCACTATCTATACAGTGAGGACGTTTTGGTTGGAATAAATTTATTTCCTCGAGAATGGGTGATTTTTGAGATATACAGTTGAAACCAATGTCTGGCTAATTGGCTCGGCCAAGGCCATCAAATTCACTCAAAAAAAAAGCAGTTGAACCCGCTTATTAGAGTACCGCTTATTGGAATATCCCTGTTAAAGGAATATAAATTTGAGGTCCCCAAACGTTTCCATTTAATCCTTAATAAATTTATTCGCTTATAGGAATAGGTTTTAATCAAGTAATACCGCTTAATAGAATATTTTTCAAGTAGACGAACAACTTTTTATTCATAATTTCCAAAAACGTTAAAATTATGTCTGGTTTATTAGTTCTTTCAGGTAATAAATACTTTATTACGCACCAGTTACCCTTTTCCAAAATATAAAACAGGTCATAAAATACTTTTTAATTGTCTAAAATTTTCTATTGCTACCCACTTTGTTGCAGTTATAAATTTTATCGGTTAATGGTTTATTGACTTGGCAGAATGAAATGGCAGACAAGAATAGAAACGTTCTATTAGTTGTTGATAACCCCCCTGTCCATAAACCTGACGTGAGTTTGAATAATGTAACAATCCATGTTTTGCCTGCCAATTCATCAAAACACAGAATTCGACAAAATGAAGACGAAAATTTTTAAGAGTTGTTTCTTTTGATGATAATTTATCTGTTTTCGAAGATACTGAAGATTTACTGAAGATGAGACAAAAGATGAAGATTTTTTCGATTTTGTGGATATTCCATCCAATTCGGCAAGTCCTAACCGTTTGTAATAAACTATAAAAAGTTTTCTGGAGGGCCAATCCAATGTAAATTTTTCTAATTTGTATAACTTAAAGATTATTCAAGAAAAAATAAGAAGTACTCCTGGCGTATGCATTTTAAATAAGATAATATATACATACATATCTACATATTGCACACATTTCATGCTTATTAGTGGATGCATGCACAGAAAATGTAATTTTGTTTTTACAGGTACATATAGTATTTACTATTATTATGTATGTATATTCAGTAGGTACACTTATTTCTACTAGCCATCAATGATCGGTTATTAGAATATCCCGGTTATAGGAATATTTTTGTTTGGTACGAAGGCTATTCCAATATAAGCGGGTTCGCCTGTATCCCGAAACAGGTCGATTTTTATTTTTAAATTACCAATTTTTTGCATATACATCATAGTAGTGACGTCATCCATCTGAGCGTGATGACGTAATTGATAGTTTTCTTCTACGCACTACAGCCCAAATTGAGCCTTGTATATTGCAATTTTTTTCTGTGTTAATTTCGAGACCTACCCTTTTCGTTTGCGTTTTTAACTTTGCGTATTATTCCTGTGTTACTGTTGATGTTCTACTCATAATATTAATGTCATCGGCATAAGCTGTCAGTTGAACCGTTCTGTTGGTCAGTAGGTTTCCCTGTCCAGTTTGCATTTGCCTAACCACATACTCCAGTGCCAGGTTAAACAATGTTAGGGCCAGCCCTTCTCCCTGCTTCAGTCCATGCCAGATTTTGAAAAAGTCTGTTCGGTGGTTTTGTATTCGTACACATGCCTGCGTTTCATCCGTTGTGGGTTTAATGAGGCTAATTAGCTTGTACTGCCAATTTAGCCAATATATAGTATAGCCTATTCCTTTTGACTGAGTCGTCTGCCTGTTTGAAGTCTACAAACACCTTGTGAACATCAATGTCGCGTTCCCATGATTTGCTCAAGACCTGCTTGGCTGTAAATATTTGATCCATTGTCGATCTTCCCCGTCTGAAGCCCGTCTGAGACTCTCCCATAATATTTTCTGCTAGTGGTTGACTGGTTTATAATATACGTGAGGACTTTATAATATGCTGTACATAGTAGAGAAATTCCACGGTAGTTTTTGCACTGGAGTTTGTCTCATTTTTTATAGATCAAGCATACTATACTTATCTTCCAGTCGTCGGGTGTTTTCTCTTCTTGCCATATGTCTTTGATGAGCGCGTAGATATTACTCACTAGGTGGTCGCCACCTACTTTATACAGTTCTGCTGGAATTTCGTCAACTCCCGGGGCTTTATTGTTTTTCTGGGCCTTAAGAGATTCGAGAACTTCCTCTATGGTTGAAGATTCTACTTCACTCTCTACTTCATTCTCTTCTACGTGGTTCGTAACCATTTTATCTTCCATATCTACTTGTGTTCCAAGTAAGGTCTAAAAATAAAGCTTACAAGGACTTTCTGTTGGTCACTGATTATTTGCCCACTTTCATCTTTGCATAGACTTGTTTGAGGTTTATATCCACTTTTTATCTTTTTTAGGTATTCGTAAGCCGCTCTAATTTCGTTGGTTTTGAAATCTTCCATTTTTTCTTTTTGTCAATTTTCATAAGTTCTCTTTACAATACGCTAGCGACAATTTAAGTGTTAAATTTATCATTCTACAAGAAAACAGTTGTCAAAAAATATTTACTTTATAAGATGATTATTGGAAAATACTTTTTGGGTGATTAAGAAATAGATACTATACCGCAATATACTCTTATAATTTGTGTCCTCTAAAATCTACTCTTGTGATTTGTAAAAGTTAACCACATTTCCTGTAACGCCGGTACTGTTTAATTTTTGTAGCTTTTAGTATACGAGTAAAGTTACGAACAAACAATATTGGTTAAAAGTTCCAAACAAGGCAAACAAAATGACAAATAAAAGCCATTGAGGACTATCAATTACAACATATCGGTGTCAATCAATCAATCTCTGTTCTAATGTCGTTGCTGACGTTGTTGACCCAGTTTCAAAATTACCGCTGACCCATATACGTTTGGATAAAATCTGGACAGATCAGTGAAACGCACTTGTATTATTGATTTGCATACATTCCGTTCAACTAATGCAGGAATTAATGAAGTCATGTTATTGCGTGCTCCATAGGATTCAAGCTAACTACCTGCCAATATTGATATTTGTAACAATTTTTACTGGTTGTGCAAAGGTGACAGATCAAAATATTTTTTTGCAACCTCTTTTTTTTTTATTTAATTTGATGGCTTTGGTAAATACCAATAAGTCAGTTTGCAACCTCAGAATGAAGAAGAATGTATATTCGAATAGTCTTTGTATGAGAGAGAAAGTATTCGAAATAATGATATAACAAATAATATAAAATTTGTTATTTTATTATTTCGAATATTTTCTCTCTCATACACCGATTATAATACTTCGCTTAGACGTCAGCCACCACCGGCACCTTAATCTGTGCACTGTAATCTTATTGAATCCACCTTTAAACGCAAATAACTTGAAAACTACTTACTATAACTCATTAAGACAAAAGGATGATATTTACGAAAGTAAAAGACTTACTTTAAAAGTAACGAAGAATCAAAAAAACTTGCTGAATTGATTATTACGACAGTGGCGTACATTGTGAGGGGAAAAGGGGGAAAGGAAGTATATATCCCTACAGCATCCTATACGCCAGTTAGGCATTTAACATAGTACCTATGGCCGGAAGGGTTCATTCATATAATGAGCCAACTTCGATCATCATTCTCTTTGCCTTATCCCTATGCGGGGTCGGCTTCCCTAATTGCATTTCTCCATACAATTCTATCTTGGGCCATATCAATGGTAATCCCCTTTACCAACATGTCCTGCCTTATAGTCTCCCCCCAGGTCTTCTTTGGTCTTCTTCTCCTACTCCTTCCAGGAATCTGCACTTCAGCTATTCTTCGTATTGGGTGGTTAACGTCTCGACGTTGAACATGACCAAACCATCTTAACCTATGCTCTCTCATTTTGGCATCAATTGATGCCACACCTAGACTTCCCCTAATATACTCATTTCTAATTTTATCCTTCTTTGTCACTCCACTCATCCATCTAAGCATTCTCATTTCCGCCACATGCATTCGCTGTTCCTCTTTCTTTTTCACTGCCCAACATTCAGTTCCGTACATCATAGCTGGTCTTATGGCTGTTTTATAGAATTTTCCCTTCAGCTTCATTGGAATTTTTCTGTCACACAACACACCACTCGCTTCTTTCCACTTCATCCATCCAGCCCTAATTCTACTGCATGCATCTCCATCTATTTCTCCATTACTCTGTAATACCGATCCTAGGTACTTAAAACTATTGCTTTTTACAATCATTTCACCATCCAAAGATACCATTTTATTTGTAGTAGCTCCATCTTTAAATGAACATTCCAAATACTCTGTTTTTGTCCTACTAAGTTTTAAACCTTTTTCCTCCAGAGCTTGTCTCCACTGTTCCAGTTTTTGTTCTAAGTCTCTTTCACTATTTCCTACTAACACGACATCATCAGCATACATTAAGCACCATGGAATGTTACCCTGTATTTTCGCTGTTATCTGGTCCAAAACTAATGAGAATAAATACGGACTAAGCACAGAACTTTGATGCAACTTCGATATAGCAACTTAATGACATGACTTCTCTCAGACAGGACACGTCCTGTCTGAAGTCGTAATGGCTGAGGCTGGAATGCTACAGGAAGGAGTACTGTCACCCTTTCTGTATACTAAAGGGTGATTCATTTAGAGGTACTTTTTTAAAAAAGAAAAAACAATGAAAAAAAAATGAATTTTATTTGAAAATCTTGATTGTCGTAAGAAAGAACCATTCCATACAATTACTTTTTAAAGATAATTTATTTCAAATGTTGACCATGACTACGGTTGAGACGGTCCATTCTGAAGGTCTAATTCTGGATGACGCGTTCGATCTTTTCGATTGGTATTTGACCAGTGACTCGAGTAATACTGGCCTCCAATGCCTTAATCGTAGCCGGTTTATTTATGTAGACTTTGGACTTGAGGTAGACCCAGAGGAAAACGACTAGACGTGTGATGTCACAGGATATAGGCGGCCAAGTCACTGGTCCGAAGCGTAAAATAAATTGCTCACCGAACCGTTTTCTCAGTAAAGTCATGCTTTCACGGGATATATGACAGTTGACGCCATATTTTTGGAACCAAATGTCACTTAAACTACGAACTTCAATTTCTGGTACCAAATAGTCCGTTATCACGGCGCGATAATGGTATCCATTCACAGTAACATTCTGGCCGGTCCAAGACATGGACCGACGATGACACCGGCCCATAAACCACACCAAACAGTGGTTTTTTCTGAATGTATTGGCAACTCTTGAACCTCTTTGGGTTGCTCATCAACCCAAATACGGGCATTTTGTTTATTCACGTCCTCATTAAGCCAAAAACGGACCTCATCGGAAAATATTTTTTTTTGCTCTAAGTGCACGAAACACGTTCCTCATTGAACGCCTATTTTCGTAATACAGCTAAATAATTTCTAGACGTTGTGCCGAGTTAAGTCTTTCTAGGATGAAATGTCAAACAATACTGAATAAGAAAGCAGCTTTAGGTGATACCATTCATGCACGACCTCTCAACAAATCCTCACCAAAAAAAGTACCTCTAAATGATTACCCAATATGTACAGACACAACAACCACCCCGCGAACCAAGCTCACTCTGTATGCCCATGACACAGAAATATCAGCGAGAAGTATGGATCCAAACCTAACGAGAAGATCTAAAACATAAACTAACTCAGATGGAAAATTTGTGTCTTCAATGGAAAATTATTTTAAATCGACAGAAGTCTCAGATATGCTTGTTTCAAACAAGATTCGGAAGTCCAGACTGAGAAAGTGAGGATGTTCAACATACACATAGAATGATCCAACTTGCCAAAATGCTTAGGGGTGCTAATGAACAGAAGAATGACATACACACCATATGACAATACCGCTATCACTAAGAGTGAGAGCAAATGACAGCGGTTGACTGGTAGTCCGTTCTTTAACGGTAAAATATTGCAAAACCTCTAAATTTTAAAGAACCGCTTGGATTGCCATGAAATTTGGCATACACATAGCTAACAAGTCAAAGAGAAAAAGTGATATTGTGCCGATATGTGCTTTTGCCCTGGGGGTGGTTTTCACCCCCTCTTGGGGGTGAAAAAATATTCGTCCACAGAAAGCCAGGAAATGGATAAACTGGCTAATTTTAAGTAACTTTTGTTCTACAGAGTTTTTTCACTAAGTCAATACTTTTCGAGTTATTTGGCAGTGAATATGTTCATTTTTTCAACAAAATAACCACGCTTTTAGACGGTTTTTCGCAAATAACTCAAATAGTAAGTGTTTTGTCGAAAAAACATTCTTAGCAAAAATATAGCCTGTAAAAAATTTAAAAAAAATGGTGTATATATCACGTCTCTACACTTAGTAGAAGCAGAGTTATAGCTACTGAAAAATAGGTTCATATTCGTCAAATTCCAAATGGAATACTTTAACGTGAAATAACCAAAAATGAAGCACATTTCGGGGAAAACTCATTAAAACTTATTTAAAGAGTTTAAAAAAGCTTCATTTTTGTTTTATAAAAAAAAATTCTAGCATCAAAATTAAACAAGTTACGCTCAAAATAAAGTTAGTCCCTTTTGGCTTTGGTAAAAAAATCGAGAAAATCACCCCCTAATTAGTATCTTAAATGAACTTAATCGTTACGACTTCACAAGTTTCTTGACTCGTGTATATATTGTTTATATGATCTGTAAGTTTCATCGGTTCAAAGTCCTTATTATTGAAAGGGCTGTAGTTAAAAGGGGTTAAACGAGTCACTGATCACGAATGTATGCAAATTAAGAAACACCAAATCTTAATCAATTTTTGTCTAACAGAAAAACAAAAAAACACATGATATTCAGAAAAGCAAATCTGACTTTTTTGTTTTTCGAGATTTTTGGTACCTCTAACAATTTTTAAGTTATTTAAAAAAAGCATATTTTTCAAAATTTAAATTTTTAAAAATTTTACTTTGAAACCAATTTTTTTCAAAAATAAGCACTTTGAATCGATGAAACTTACAGATCATATAAACACAATGTAAGTAAAATAACTTGTGGAGCGGTAACGATTAATTTCATTTAAGTTGCTAATTAGGGGGTGGTCTTCCCGATTTTTTTTTGCAAAAACAAAAGGGACCAACTTTATTTTGAGCGTAACTTGCTTAAATTTAATGCTAGAAACTTTTTGTAAAAACAGAAATAAAGCATTTTTAAAACACTTTAAAAAATTATAATAGGTTTTCCCCAAAAAGTGCTTAATTTTTTGGATATTTCACGTCGAAATATTCTATTTGAAATTTGGTGAATATGAATCTATTTTTCATTGGCTATAATTCTGGTTCTACGAGATCCAGAGACCTAACACGTACACATTTTTTTTTACTTTTTTATAGGCTATATTTTTGCTAAGAACGTTTTTTTCGACAAAATGCTTACTTTTTGAGTTATTTGCGAAAAACCGTCTAAAAATGTGGTTATTTTGTTGAAAAATGAACATATTCACTCACAGATAACTCGAAAAGTGTTGACTTGGCGAAAAAGCTCTATAGAACAAAAGTTACTTAAAATTAGTCAGTTTACCCATTTCTGGACTTATTTTGGACATATATTTTTTCACCCCAAACAGGGGGTGAAAGTCACCCCCAGGGCAAAAGCACACATCGGCACTTTTTTTCTTTGACATGTAAGCTATACGTATGCCAAATTTCATGTCAATCTAAGCGGTTCTTTAAAATTTAGAGCCAAAACCGTTAAAGAATGGACTATGGCGGTCGCATTCATCCCCTAATTAACTTACAACCGCCGCGGTTTGACGACGGAGCGGTTGCATGCGTGCGATTCCATTTGTTCCTGCAACTTCAACCGCGGCGGTTGGGTTTTTGAGGTAAACCGCGACGTCGACGTTGGCAAACCGCCCTCATGTGGACAAGCTGTAAGACCTCTTATTCGAAAGAATAGCAAGTTGAGCCTGAAAACGACGTTAAGAACAACATCACCATCAGTGATTCAAAAATATTTATTGATTTATTAATTCAATTTGTCTAATCTTTTAATAAATTCCAAGTTAAACATTTAATATAAACAGTATTTAAAAATTTTTAACTTACTCATGTATCTAATAGCTGTCATGGTACTTACCTAAAAAAAAAAAAGAAAAATTAATAATAAAATATCAAATGAAAGCACTCAAGTGGTCGATCAATGTGGGGTTAAAAACTGTGTAACCTAAAAAATTAAGCGAACCTTAAACCTTCATGCCTTTTGCACATGTTCATGGTGAAATAAACAGAGCGGGGGAACAGAAATAGAGAGAAATTAAGTCCCCAAAAAAATTGCAAATTTGCACAATTATACTGGGCCAAACATAAGCACTTTGAATAGTCGATTTTTTTATATTTACAAATAAATTAGTGCTTTCAAAAGCACTTTGAAAAATTGAAATCGGTCAACTAGTGGAGCACAGCGAATTTTTTAAATTCATGGTAATGGGGGTGACATCTTCGAGCAAAAAATTAATTTTTTAGTTTACCGATTTCAAATTTTTAGAGTGCATTTGAAGTCTTTCTTTATGTGTAAAAAAATTCCGGCTATTTAAAGTTCTTATTTTGGGCCTAGCATAATTTTGAAAATTTGCATTTTTTGCGAACCTTGGATTGCAAAAATTTTTATGCAAAAATTAAACTTATCCTAAGGAAATTTAGTACACATTTCAGTCGTATTATAAATTTTTTCTAGGCGGAATATGATGGCCGTAAGTTATGTTTATGGCGTCGAAAAAATTAAAAGGAAGAACTCCATTTTTTTCCACTTTTTTTCCAATTATTGCTATTTTTCAATCAATAAAAAATAAATTTTCAATTTTCAAAAACGTTTACCCCCTAATATTTTTTGTTGTTGGAGCCATATCTCTCGAATTATACGCGAAAATATGAGCGCAAAAAGCAAAAGATTTTCTACTTTTTTGAGATTTTGTTTAATAAAAAATGAAGCACAATGTTTGTGGCTGGCGCATATCGTGTTTACTAATACACGATTTATCCTGAATGAATTCCAACAAAAAAGAGATTCCTATGGAAATTGTCCAATTAAAAACAGATCCTGCCTAGACTTTTAATATTATTAACAATGGTTTTTTCGAAAAAGAAAATATCAGTCTTGACTAATATTGTTAAATATATGATTAATACAGATCTGTTCCTGTGTTCCTTTTAATGTGATCGTGTCTTTCATACAAACGCACAAACACCTGCGGTCAACCAGATCTCTGAAGCCACTTAGTTTTTAAAAGAATCAAATTTGAAAGTTTTAACTATTGGGTCCCCAATTTCAAGAAATGATGAAAATTGATCCATCAAAAGATAATTAAAATTTTTTTGATTTCTGGGATGGCTGAAATTGCTATCCCACTACCACTACAGTTTCTCGTCGATTTTTCTGTATTTTTAAGTTTTAAATTAACATTTTAACCAGGTTGTAGAAAAGAAAACAAAAATTGAAAATTTATATCTGCTAGTACTTCACACAACAGAAGTATTTGTTTAAAAAATAGACTTTAAATATTCGTACTATTGTAAATGCCGGTCAACTTTGTTCGATAATAACTTCTAACTTCGGAGCTAATTGACCAAAATTAATGTTTTTTTTAATAGCCGTCTTTCGCTTTCGATACAAGTTTAGAAAAAAAAATATAATGAAAAAGTTATTGCAGACAAACCTTCGCATTTTATTAAAAAATCCAAAACCAAATGAAACTTTAACCAAAAATTGGCTTTATCTTGTCATGTCATGTCACCCTTGTCAAATTGTATATCCACTTCATAATTTCTCAGTTGGTCTGTGCCCATTGAATTGGCAAGTACCTAGCATCTTCGAGCAGGGAACCATGGCACCCTTTTAGCATGTGTTCCACTTTATCCATTAACATCGACTTGTAGTCATAACATTTTAACATATTACATTATGTAAACCATATATGATGATGTTAACACTATTTACAGTGTGCTAGTTTCAAAATACTCGGCAGGATGTAAGTATTCCCACATTTTTCATTTTAACAGTCACATTTTTAACCTTTTGCTTTAAACTAACGTGGAAATACTTCATTCTAGGCACTGAAGATGTTCTGTTTAGAACGAAAACGTTCTGCAATCGATGACATTTTATAGTTTTAAATAAACGATTTTATACCAGAATACATCTCGAAGTTTTTACTTCTGTATTGGTTTTTTTGAAAAAGTTATTCTAGTGGTTTGTTAGCTTAAAAATTGTACAGGTGTTTAAAAAATGCCTTAGAATCTCTCTTAGACGCCTTCTATTAAATGGATTTCAATGATGAGAATTTTATTTGAAGCTTGAATAAGACCCTTTTATAAGTAGAAATTTTTTTTTAAGTTTTTAAAACCTTTTTATGGGCTCTGCCTAATTTTGAAAATTAATAACTTTTTTTTCAAAAACTTAGATTGCCAAACTAATTTACGAAAACTATTTGATTGATCAATTATGCTAAAATTTGGTGTAGATTTTTTTTAAAGATTTTCTGGATAAATTTTCAAAGTTCTATGTGGCTTTTAATTACCTGAAACAGGGTATTGAAAAAACATAATTATATTTTTGACATTTTTTTAATATTTTTTGCTAGTTTTGCAATAATAACAATTATATTTATAAAAATAAAATAAAAATTCCATTTTTATTCAGTTGCAATGCGAAGAAAAAACAATCTTATCTTTCACTTAGAATACGGAGCGCAGTCCAGCCCTCTGAATCGACGATTTTCGACTCTTGTTGGAGTCTCATCGGAGAGAACGTAGGCCTGCTGCTCCATACTCTAAGTGACCAACATCGAGAGTTTATCCCCCACACCGCAACTGGCGTGAATGAACTAGGTGACTAGCGTCATCTGGCAATTGAAAGATGAAGTAGTTTTCAATCCTAATAGCAATATTAATAATATTTAAAAATATTAAAATATTACTAAAAGATTTTTAAATTGAAAACTTATTGGTCCATTTTCTTGGTAACACCTCCAAGGCTTCTAAAATTTGCAAGCCAGATGGATGCTGAAGCGAAGAAGACAAGAGGGAATTCAAAAAACTTACAATTCACGACCCCGTCTGTTCGTCGATTCAGAGGGCTGGACTGCGCTCCGTATTCTAAGTGAAAAATAAGATTGTTTTGCCTTCGCATTGCAACTGAATAAAAATGGAATTTTTATTTTATTTTTATATTGGTCGTTACTTCTTTGAGTAACTAGGTGTGGTATATTATGAACCCTCTGTATAAATCATAATTTAAATATGATGTTATTAACCTTTAGGGTATTGAACATACATAAAAACAATAGCTTATAGTTTGTATCACATGTTTATTACGAGTGAACTTGAACTATATTATTTGTTATGGTTCAGATAGGTATAAAAACACGCTGAGCAATCAGTATGGATATAGATATACAAATAATTATTAGAAGTTAGTATGTAGTAAGGCGAGGCGCTATGAATCATTAATGTTATTGTTTAGATATTGGATACCAGTGAATAAAATATAATGTATAGTAAGACGTGTTTAGTCTTTTTAATTAATTAGAACCAGAAGGCAGTAACAACACACTATTTAATACATGGCTGATCCTGCAGATTAGAGGAGGTCTTCTGAAAGGAGCAGAGATGGCGGCAACAAATTGCAAACGGAGACGGCGAAGATGGACAGGAAACCCAGTGAGCGACAGTGTAAAGACAAAGTGGAAATAAAATGTAAGTAAGAATGTCTATCTTTATTAAAAATGCTTCCCTCGTTTTATATTATTATTGAACATTGAATATTTATCTTTGCTGATTTTTGAATAATTTATGAAGTATCGATTTTTTTTTAAGAATATCTATAAATTTTGAAACATGAATTGATTTTTGAATTGAATATTTTTAGAGAAGTTTATTATATATGCTATTCTTGAATTTTTATTGAATTTTGAATTGTTATTAAATTTATTTGAAAAATCTCTATCCGATTTCGATTTTTAGTACGGTTATTTTTAAATATTGTATGGAATATCGAATTTTTTCCAAAAAGAATTCTATCGAATTTTGAGATTTGCACTGATTTTGAATATTTTTATCTAACTTTTGCATAGGCTGTTTTTGAATTTTGAATTGAATTTGTATCGAATATGTTTACTATTATTGAATTTTTATTAGCCATTTTGTTTTTATTATTGATATTTATTGATTCTATAGATACATTTTCATCGATTTTGTGTTAAATTTTGTATGAGATGAACCTGAATTAATATTTTTTGAGTGATAAATGATATTTTTTTAATGAATAATGATTAGTGATGACATACGTTGATATAAGAGCTTAAGATAAACATTGCTATAAGCAAGAGATATATTTTTAACGAACCGACCTGATGAGTCGAGATAAGAAATTTGAAGACGAACTATATAGATAAGAAGAAGAACTAACAATATTATAAGCTAAATATTATGAGGCAACTAGAGACAATAAGAAACCCACTGCTCTTGTCAAATTAGGAAGGTACTAAGTGATTTATAGAAGCTTGAAAGCTTATTAGAGACCCACTCTGTGTTTTGAAGGGTACCTATTTTATTCATGATTATTCGTGAATAAACAACGGCCTCAAAGCAAGGGATTGAGGTTGTGATATTTTTAGAAGAATTTGAACCGCATAAAATACCTATTTCGTGTTTTGAGTTAACTATACCACCTTAATGGTGCGTACAGATCAGGGCGAAAATTCGGGTTAATATTGGAGGAGAACTAAGACATCCGAGTGAAACCTCTTTTATTAAGGTAAAACGAAGGTATCGGAGCTAGTATATGAAGTGATGATTATGATGTTATATGAAATGATATATGAGATAAATGATATATGATTGTTATATGAAATATGTATATGAAGATGAATTATGTACACTGTAGAAGTGCTATTATATGAAGAAAAATGAATTATATGAGTTGTAGTACCAGACAAGAAGAAAAGAAAGGAAAAAAGAGAATTTTATTAAAATATGTGGGAAAAATTAAAGAAGAGACATAAAATTTGTAAGAAATGTCAAAATAAACAAGCAGAATTAAGAATAATATACTAATCAAATAAGTAGCTAATCATTGAATTGTGCTTAAGAATTAAAGTTGTAAATTTTTTTCTCTAAAGTAACGTAAACTATAAATAACTTATTTTTAAATGTATATAATGAATTCAGGTTAAATTTTCGCGGAAAATGGAAGTGTTTGAATTAAGGATAGACAATATCTTACAATAAGTGTTAGTAGATAGTAAGCAAAGGGACACAAAAAGTGAAGTTTTTAGAGAGATTAAATCTTTATTTTAGCTACAAGAGAGTTATTAGAAGTTTTTTAGAGAAATATTAGAAGTTTTTAGAGAGATTACATTTTTATTATAGGTACATTATTTTAAAGTTAGTAAGACATATATAAATAAATCAAAAGAAGACTGAAATAGGAATTATTAATAGAGTAAAGGATACATTTTTTTTACTTATTCGAGTAATATTAGCTTAGCTTAGGACTTTTAGTTAGATACGAGATTTTTAGTTAGGTAGATTAGATTATTCCCCTGCTTATAGGAGATGCATATAGGCACTAAAAGACTATATTAAAAATCCCGATAGGTTTAGTCACTGTTTTTATGTGGACACTGTTTTGTGAATGGAGAAAAGACTAAAAAGCAAGACGGAACAGAAAGTGAATTAGTGATAATAATAAACAATTTTTAGGATAAAAAAAAAACTCTGAAACGTACCATGTTACAGTTAGTTAGGATAGTTAGGAAATTTAATTTTTGAAAATAGTATTAGGTAACCATAAACATTTTGTAAAAGGGAAAGAGGAATATACCGTCAGATATTCTTCTTCTCTTCTTAGGACTTTCTTTTTTAAAAACGGCGGAGATGTGGTATATTATGAACCCTCTGTATAAATCATAATTTAAATATGATGTTATTAACCTTTAGGGTATTGAACATACATAAAAACAATAGCTTATAGTTTGTATCACATGTTTATTACGAGTGAACTTGAACTATATTATTTGTTATGGTTCAGATAGGTATAAAAACACGCTGAGCAATCAGTATGGATATAGATATACAAATAATTATTAGAAGTTAGTATGTAGTAAGGCGAGGCGCTATGAATCATTAATGTTATTGTTTAGATATTGGATACCAGTGAATAAAATATAATGTATAGTAAGACGTGTTTAGTCTTTTTAATTAATTAGAACCAGAAGGCAGTAACAACACACTATTTAATACATAGGTTCATTTTCTGTTAAAACTTTTGACTTTCTGTTAAAAGTTTTGACGAGAGGCGAATAAGTGGGATATAATGTATGAGACAGACTGTGGGAAAGAAGCTCTAATTAAAAAAAAACCCAATCTTGGGACCAAAAAAGGGGGGAACGGGGAAAATGAAGGACCTCCTTGCTTACAGTCTGTGGATAACTGAAGGTAAAGTGCTTCGGAAGCGATGTCGACCTTGCAGCGGCCATTCCGCTTTCGGGGCTCTGGATGACAGAGGAGGGTCTGGTTTAGCAGGTATGCATTCGGCGTAGCCTCGGCGACGAGAGAGCGTTTTAAAGCACCTCGGGAACTATCGCTGGTACTACGAAGAATGAATCCTGCACTAAGGTCAGTCAGGCGGCGTTCTGGACTGAGGTGTCTTTTGAAGATTCCAGACCCCCCTCTTTAAAAACGAAAAAAAGAAAGGTTCATTTTCTGTTGGAATTTACCAGCTGAACAGACGGGGTCGTGAATTGTAAGTTTTTTTAATTCCCTCTTGTCTTCTTCGCTTCAGCATCCATCTGGCTTGCAAATTTTAGAAGCCTTGGAGGTGTTACCAAGAAAGTGGACCAATAAGTTTTCAATTTACAAATCTTTTAGTAAATTTTAATATTTTTAAATGTTATTATTATTGCTATTAGGATTGAAAACTACTTCATCTTTTAATTATATTTATTTTCAATCGGCAATCAATTTTATCTTGTAGAAAATTTAGTTGCAAAACTTTTTCCCTTTAGAAAATTTGTGTAAATTGCATAGCTGTCGAGATATGGCAACAAAAATAAGAAAAAAATTGAATTTTTCTATTTTTTTCACAAAATGTTTAATAAAAAATGTAGCCCACTTTTTGAAGTGTTCGCATAGTGAAATTATCATTTCTAATAATATTTCAAAGCGATTAAAGCAAAAAATATGGTAGGTGAGCCCAAGCGGGGATTTTTGCAGTTACTCGAGCACGTCAAATGAAACATGGTACCCTTTAAATGTACCTCGACCATATATTGGCTGTTAATACAGGGTAGTTCCTTAAGGGGTGTTCGAAAAAAAAAAACTATCCTTAGAAAAACTCGAAATCGTCAGATTAAGATATGGTAAGTTAAGTACATGCAAAACAGTGTATATTTCGAAAATCTGACGATTTGAGCCGGGCGTCAGGAAATGGGTGAGTCCCAAAGTTTTATAAGAGAAAAGGGAATATTTCGCGCAATGAATGACAGATCGAAAAACTAAAAAATACTTGCTCAATATTTTTCAAAAATCTATCGAATGATACCAAACACGACTTCCCACGGAGAGGGGTGGGGGGTAAATTTTAAATTTTAAATACGAATCCCGCGATATTTCGCGAAATGAACATCAGATAGAAAAACTGAAAAATACACTTATTCGATATATTTGAAAAATCTATCGAATGGCCCAAACACGACCCCCCACGGAGGTGTGGTGGGGGTTACTTTAAAGTCTTAAATGGGAGCCCCATTTTTATTGCAGATTTGGATTCCTTACGTAAAAATAAGTAACTTTTATTCGAGATATTTTTTATAATTATGGACTATAATCTAAAAAAAAAAGATTGTTGGAAATGGAAAATTAAATTAAAAATGGAAAGTGTCCAATAAAAAGGAAAACTTTACTTAACTTTTTTGGTTTTAGGACCTAATCTTCACAACCCAATAGGTTCCCATAACGCTCGAGTGACTGCACATTTAGCATACTTTGCTCCCCTACCAATAGGATCATATACGATTTATCACGTGGTCTCATAGGCCTGAATCCCGTGTACAAAAAAAAGTTTATTAATAGCAACCTGAAACTTTGTTAATAGTTTAACGATGTCTAGTCGGACAAACTTTGATGTATGGGAACACTGGAACAGGGGAAGCTTTAATTGTGGAATGTGATTTTAATTGTGGAACGTGTCATCCTGACAAGTTTATGATTGTGAAAACTAGCAGGTTGTTTTTTAAATTATCCAATAGCAAACTTTATATAATATATGAAAAAATGTTTGTCCGACAAATACGTTATGAATTGTAATAAGTCTGACACGTAGAATATATCAAATGACAGGAATTATGATGGTGATAAATAGCTGTCTGATTTTTGAATGAGAGTTTAATGAAAGGGTAACAAATCAATTGGAAGTTCTGTCCGACAAAATACATGTGACGTTTTCGTAGTCACCCGTTCCAAATTTTTAACCTGTTCCACAATTAAAACTTCCCCTGTTTCAGTGTTCCCGTACATCAAAGTTTGTCCGATTAAATAGATACCGTTAAGCTATTAACAAATTTTCAACTTGCTATTAGATAATAAACTTTTTTTGGTACGCGGGATCTAGGCCTATTAATGGCTTTTTACGAAAAAGAAAAAAAGTTGTCTTCATTAATATTGCTATATACTGATTGACACATGTCTGTTCCTTTGTCCCTTTAATAAGATCGTGTCCTTCATACAGCCGCCGGCGGTCAACCAGAGATCTGAAGGCACTGGAGCATTGTCCCAGCAACGGACAAAATGTGGGTCACGCCATCAGTTGCGTCACGGTTACATTGCCACAACATCCTTCCATTTATCCAATGCTGTATATATATATATTGATTAATTTCTTTTGATAAATACCTTGATCGTGAGTTCGTTCGTTCGGGTCATCATTTGTTGATTAATCCGTAACAGATTAAAAATACAGCATGCAATGAAAATTCACTTCAGTGAAAGTATTGTTTGGCTTTGAGAAAACGGGTGAAAATATTTAAATGTGTTTTTCTAAGAAAAAAGAAATAAAAATGTCTCAATTAACTATTTTTAATGGGAAATAAGCCACAGTTTTACTAAAAAATGATTTTATTAACGTTTCGACGTCCAAATCGGATGCCGTTGTCAAAATACAAAATATTAATAAATCAAACAAAAATGTTGTTGCCTAGTAAAAAATTCTTCTAATAATTTATTTAATCTGACTCATTTATATCGGCAATTCAGACATATATTAAACATTTTAAAGTAGAAGACTTTAAAATGCCAATATTTATGAGTTGCGTTCCTGGGACGACTTTACTGAAAAATAGTTCATTCGATTACATGAAATCAACCCCAACTCAGGAATATCCGTCACAAAAAAATCATAGCATGTGATCTGTTTTTAAAAAGACAACCACATTCAACAACTACAATCTCTAACGCGAAAATTTTACTGTCACCGTTGCATGTGGTGTCTTTTTAAAGACAGATCACATGCTATGATTTTTTCGTGACGAATATTCTTGAGTTGGGGTTGATTTCATGTAATCGAATGAATTATTTTTCAGTTAAGTCGTCCCAGGAACGCAACTCATAAATATTGGCAATATCATTTTAAAGTCTTCTACTTTAAAATATATATTATATGTCTGAATTGCCGACATAAATGAGTCTAATAAATTATTAGAAGAATTTTTTACTAAGCAACAACAATTTTGTTTATTTCATTACTATTTTTTGTATTTTGACAACGGCATCCGATTTGGAAGTCGAAACGTTAATAAAATGATTTTTTTAGTAAAATTGTGGCTTATTTCCCATTAAAAATAGTTAATTACAAAAATGCCACAAGAACATAGCTTGAGAACAACATTAAAAAAGTCTTACACAATTTATTATTAACTAGTCAGTAGACTAATTAATCAAACAAATATACGACCTTTAGGGGTAAGAAACAGACAAATAGTTTAAGTTTTATTAAAACAATTTTATAGGAATCATGTCATTCTGGGTTTGATTTTTGGTGTGACTTCGCTGTTTCTACTTCTTTTCTCCATTTGTCTATCCTTTTGATTTTTCTTCCTATATTTCTAATTTCCATACTCCTTAATTATGTCTCCATACCATCTAGTTTTCTGTGCTTTTATTGCTCTATGTTCTCTTGAGCCATCCATTCCTGTATTTCGTGATTCATCCATTGTCTTGCATTCTCATCATTTTCTCTCTTTGTTCCCAGTATTTTCCTCGTAATTTTCATCTCAAAACTTTCAGCTACTCTTCTGATCTTCCTGTTAATGTAAATGTTTCTAAAACATAATAATATACCACTACTGATCTTATGGTTGTTTTATAGATTTTTTTTGTGTTTCGACTTATCATTTTATCTCTACACTTTTTTTTTATTTCTGTAGAACGTTCTATTTGCCGATTGAATTCTTCTTTTCATATCTACACTTTCATTTCTTCGGTTGAATAATACATACTCCTAAATATTTGAACTTTTAACCTCTTCGAAGCTGTGCGCGTCTTTTGTCAGTTCTTCTTTTTTTGCCCTATTTATTTTGCCTTGTTTTATTTTCATTTATTTCTTTCATTTCGTATAAGATCGTCTAAATGTGTTCTGTTATACGAGTACAATAAATTTCAAAATAGATCTTTTGTTTATAATAGTTTAATAGTTTAATTGTAAATTATTACACAATTTTTTCCATCTGTTACTTTCACTGTATACATTGTATCCTTAACTAGAAAGCAACATGATTTACAAAAGCCTTTCTTTACCTCTTATATACTTTTATGCGTTTACCAACTGACAGATGTCAGTAATTCATCACGTATAAAGATATTTTTATTTGCACGTTGCCGTTAATTGGATAATTTAATCTGATAAACGAACATGAATATCTCCTGTTTATTTTGCTCCATATCGGTTGGTTTCGGTCCATCAATCATGGAATAACAATGGAATATGGAATGATAGATCCGTCGTTACTCGTTACCCGTTGATGAGTTATTTAGTAATTAGTTAAATTTGCATTTAATATGCACTATTAAAATTGATCCTCTTTTTGTTTTGGTGACAGCTTTGGAGCTTTTAGTAAAAAACATGTTCATATATTATACATATTATAGAGGGTGTGAAAATTTTAAAGGACAACAAAAATTGGACAAACAAAAAATATTATTTGAAAATTTATATGATCAATTAATCTAAAATATTTAGGGCCACCTATTACTTCCGTTTACAGCTCTTTTTTTCCATCTTCATAACTAGTAGAAAGGGGCGCAGTTGTAGATATAATAAAAAAACAAGCATAACAAAAAACTCATAATAAAAAAAACAAGCTGGTTATTAACCGAGGAGATTTCTTTATAAATAATAATTACGGTATTGTTTACATTAGTGAATAGAGAATTAAATAACATCTCAAATGAGCTAGCACCCGAGCCCTACCCCTATTCTCATCTAAACAATAATCGATTACGTCATCACTCCCTGATGGATGACATAACTACTACGACATTATGTTAAAAAATCATAATTTAAAAAAGGAAAATCGACCTGTTTTAAGATTTTTCCTTAAAATCGCCGATTTACTAAATAACGAATTTATTCCTTTCACTTGCACCATACTGTCCATACTGTAGAATATTATCAGAGTAGAGAGCAGCCTTCTCTAAAGTTCAAATAGCTAAGACAATTGCCGACCTCCGAAGGCACTTAAAGAAGAAGTGCAGTATTATCAACTATCGATGCTAGGGTCCTCCGTAAAAGAAATATAAGCCAATTTAGTCAACTTTTCAGGAGAAGCAAAAAACGATAATTAATTGCCATATCTACTACCAATTTTATCTACGGCCAAATAATTGTATTTATTTTATTTTAACATATTGACTTATTCTACTGATACCAAGGTAATGATATAGTCGTTTCGTTTATAGTCTTTTTCGGCACAAATAATATTTTGACCATTTTTGACTTAATACTTTTTTTACCGAGCACCCTAAATTATGATGATAGTTGATAATACACACCCACACAACAATTATGTGTGTTTACTATGATAAATTTCAAGTTCAATTCAAACTTCATAGTTGAGTTAAACAAAATTGAAAATTTTACGATTTAGCTTTTTACAAAATTTATTTTGGGAAATAAAATTTTCAATTCAACCAGCACTATAAAGTGGTGGCACGCTCATAAAACTTATAGCAAATGTCTTTATGTTTGTTTTATCCGCTAGATCTTTATTATACGAGTCTGCATATCTTGCGTAACTTTTAGGAAAATTGGATTCATATTTATGGCTTTATTCAGATTTTTTAAATTATATAGACATGCAGAAATAACTTTTAGCCAACAATAAAACAGTTTGCTGGTGATAGTTACAAAAACTATACTTTCTGTACCGAATGTCAAATATTTAGTCATTATTGTGATAATATGTATACATACATATATATTTATGCTTTCTGTGGTTTTCGGGGTTTGACTCCACGTTGAATAATTTTTGGTTTTTAGAAAAACCAAGTCAGGTAGTTCCGCTTCGCGCTGTTGCTTGAGGTAAACTGAATTTTATTCGCGATACGGTCACTTATATAGTTGATCGTGAAGCCTGCGCGGTTTCTGGCTCGTGTTATTGGACCGGTATAGTTTGGAGGGGCAGAAGGGGTGACACGCGTCGATGTTGCTGCCTGATTTATTTTGGTCTTTTTCTTCAGTACCGTTTTCCATGTTGTAGAAAGCCTTTGAGCATCCTCTATTTGGTTTAGACTGCTAGGATTTTTTCTCTATTTCCATCGATTCTCTGATTTCACGTTTTCTTTTGATTTCTATCTTAGCTAGTATCGTCGTTCATTCAGGCTTATTGTATGTCCTGTATTTGCGACATCTTGTGCAAGGGATGACGTGGTTTCTCCCCTTTCGAGGGCATTTCGGTGTTCTCCTCTTACATGGATTATTCGGTAGGTCTACCCAATGTACGACTTTCCAAAATCCCCACACGGAATCTCGTATACTCCTTGACTTTCTAACAATATTTTGGTTTTTTCTATTAGTAAAATAGTTGGGATCTTTCTTTCTGCGTTAAATATCGTTTCTATTTTGTGTTTTCTCAGAATTCTCCCTATTTTCTCTGTTGTACCCTTCACATATGTCAGAATGGTTTTGCCGATCGGTTTTTTGCCTCCTGTTGGGTCCTTAACTCTTCTTCGAGCACTTTGTGGTTTTTCGATGGTGTATGTTGAGTTGAGAAGCAGATTTTTCTTAACGCTGCTTTCACATTATGCATTTCTTCATCAAGGTTTTGACAACTGAATGAAGTATATAGCATTTAGATATCTGTCGGTAAGCGTCGTTTTCGATATACTGTATGGCCAATGTGTCCGTCTTGTTTCTTTATTATTAACACATCTAAGAATGGTATTTGATTGTTTTCTTCCGGTTCCATAGTAAACTGAATTTTATGGTGGATATTGTTGATGTTCTAAAAATGCCTTTAGTTTTTCTTCTTCGTGGGTCCAGATGATAGAAGTGTGATCCACGTATCTAAGCCAAAGTTTGGGTTTGTATTCAACTGTTTCTATTGACTGCTGTTCTATTTCTTTCATAAACAAGTTAGCTATTACTGGTGACAGTGGGGAACCCATCGGTGTTCCCTCAACTAGTTTATACCTTTGTTCCTTATAGATGAAATATGTATTATTTAAGCAGTGTTTGGTTAGGTTGAGAGTATCCGGTAATATTGGATTATTTTTGCTCATGATGTTTATGAATTGGGGGTCGCTCAATACAGAGTTTTGGGTCTACTACTTTTTCTAATCTTCACAGCGGATTTACCAGAAACACACAATACTACAATAATTGCATCCTTTGCAGATGACGTAGCTAGTAGCTAACTATTATCAACTAGTAAGAATCCAGTAGATGACTCTTTTTATCTTTAAACCTGCCTAAACCTACTCGCAGAATGACACAGTCAATGGAGAATTAAAATCAACGAAAGAAAGTCAGCACAAGTATCATTTGCCACCCGCCCGAAAATCTGTCCTCCACTCACACTTAACAATATACACATACCTGTCAGTACACAAGTGAAATATCTTGGATTGCAAATCGACCAACCGAATGAAACGCAAGCAGTTGGATCTCAAGTTCAGGCAAATATACTGGCCTTTATAGGACTCCAAATTGGTCATTAAATAACAAATTACATACTCCTATACAAAACCATATTGAAACCAATTTGAATGTATACGGCATTCATCTCAGTGAATGCGCTAAATTAACGCACATCACAAATGCAGCGATTCCAATCGAAAGTCCTAGATCAATTACTGGGGCACTCTGGTATGCCAGTAATCTCACGATTAACAATGATGAAACCACGACAACGAATTGATTGAACATCTCTACCAGAATAGACCAACAAACTTATTAAAACAATGAATTAAACCATAAGGCGAAGCATCATTGGATGCTCCTCATTCCCATTCCATGCTTCCAAATTCATTTACATTTACTTAAAACTCTTATGCAGTTGATTGTAAATTAAAGTTCAAAAGGAAAAAAGTATTATTATAAAAGGTTAGTAAAATAAACCATCCAACGATAATGTATTTAAATAGATAAATTCATTAAAGCACCTTACTGA
Organism: Diabrotica virgifera virgifera; assembly: GCF_917563875.1. NCBI lineage: Eukaryota > Metazoa > Arthropoda > Insecta > Coleoptera > Chrysomelidae > Diabrotica > Diabrotica virgifera. The sequence continues at coordinate 76,007,982 of NC_065450.1, read as the reverse complement.
TTAGTGCCAGCTATTTCCAAATTTACTATTTTCAAAGTTAAACCAAAACAACGACACCAACAACTATCGATGCCAAGAAACATTCACACCAACATGACGAAACATAAACAAACTGTTGTCTGGAAGTAAAAATGTTCGTTTCAATTCATTCAAACACATTTTTTAAATTAATGGCAAATTTATTGTATCATTTTGTTATAAATACGTGGACATTAAATGCGAGAAATGCAATAAAATGGTATAATAGCAGGAAAACGGTGCTATTTGATAATCGAAAATTGGAACCGATCCAAAATACAGTCACAACTTTTTGTTAAGTTTTTGTGTTTGTTTATTTTTATTACCACCGCATTACAAGTTAGATTTATAAAAAACTTAGTCAAAGCTATGGACAAGATTTTTGTACTCAAACGATTTTTCTGGACTAGATGATGCGAAAACCAAAGAAGGCATCTTTGTAGATCCACAAATACGAGATTTGATAAAAGATACCATTTTCGAAAGTCGATTCTGGAAAAAATAACATAGGCCTGTTTAAAAAATGTGGTTAAAAACTTCTTGGGAAACTAGAAAGACGACAACTACAGCGAATATGTCAACAATCTACTGAAAGCCTACAGTGACTTGGTCTTTTTTCCATAAAATCTTGGAGATGTTAATGATGAACAGAGGCGGTTCTAGCCCGGGGAAGAGGGGGCAGCCGCCCCCAGTTTTTACAAAAAACTATCTTTTTGTAGAATTGATTTTTGAATGTTTACATCCCCTCTCAATGATTGGGGTTTTTGAGAACCAAACCAAACCACCGGTCACACAAAATCTATTGTTACTTGCCCCCCCCCCCACCCCAGTTTTTTGGTCTAGAACCGCCACTGATGATGAACATGAACAATGTTTCCATCAAGATATTTCAAGTATATAAAATCGATGTAATAAAAACGGATTCAAAGAATGCTAGCTGACTACTGATGGACATTTAACAGGGGTGTGCCAGAAGCAAAATCAAGAATCAAGAAAATCGCTCTAAACCACCTTTTAACCCTTAAACGCCCAACCTTTTTAGGTTCCATGTACGCCCAAGGGTGTTGGATAAATGAATCAAAAGTATATGTAAATCTTATATATATATTGCTAATATATTTATTGAGAGTTGTTGAAAATGGATTAAACTTAAGAATCTTATGCTTAATAAACACAGCATCTTCTAAAATATTAATATAAACAATTTACAAACCTTAACAAAATTACAATGTACATCAAAATCAACATACCAGTAAAAGCCAGTAATTCAAATTTGTCGATTTTCTCCACATTCTTCCTTTTAGCCTCTTCGTTGGTGGATAATTATGTGGATTATGTAATTATACGTCGATATTTATATGGATTATGTCCCTACCAACGAGAAATTAAGTAGAAACCTTTAGTAACAAGTTTTACAAAGTGTGTACTTTTTATGCCCCCCATATTTAACTCAAGATATTACTTTTATTTTCAAAAATATCGGTAAAACCAATTTAACATTTGATAAAAGGCTGTCTTTTTAACAATAAATAATTTTTGGTAAATTTTTAAACACGTAATAAATATGTTACAAGGAAATACGCATTAGGTGGACATTTTTTACCCACCCTTGGGCGTTTAAGGGTTAATGCAGTAAATTCATAATCCGTATAGCAGTAAATTAGACAAGGATATAAAGCACTAAAATCGACTTTTGCATTCGATTCGGGGGAGCTACAGGAAAATTCTTGACCACTTGGCATGAGAGACAAATCTTTGTTTTAAAAATTTACAAAGAAGTACATTTTTAAGAACATATTTTTAAATCTAATTCCCTTCTATCCATAAGGTGTAAGCACTGTCATTTCAACTGTGCACGAACTTCTTGTTCTGAACTATTATCTTGTGCCATAACCACAGCTTCTATCCATGTAACTACTTTTTTGTCAAGTTGTTTTTGTATTACATTATTCCAAATCTCCTTAGGTCTTCCTCTCTTCGTTTTCTCTTGTACTTTATGTATGTGTTTTCCATATACCTCATTCAAATCCACGCAGAGGTTTAAATAATATTTTGTTGTTTTTTATTTTATTTTGTTGGGTTATAGGATTATGTTTTTATTTAAACCAACCCTGTGTTTTACTGAGTCTGTTACGGAAAGAGGAAAATAAAGAAGGGAATATATTGTCAAATACCAAATAACAGTCATTATTTGACAGTTTGATTGAACTTATACTACATGTAAAATTAGTTACAAATGCGCCTATACTAACAGAGCCTGATTAAAGTTTAATCAATCAGGGCCATAATTTTCCAACTGAGTCCATGCCCCGGGTCTTCTCAATCCAACTAGTTAGGTTTAGGTTTAACACTGGCTTTGGTGTTTATTAGTGGACACCCCAAATGCGTCGATGCATTTAGTAAACAGCGTGAAACTGACTCTTCTTGATTGCTGGAGATAGTTATCAACGTATACACTTAGAGTTGGTTAGTTGTTTTCGTGTCTTTATCACTGGAATAAATTTGGATTAGCTTACAAAGTTGGAGTAAATTATCGAGAGTATACGTGATGTGCTCAGTAATTATCCAACTTAATTTAAATTCTAATTCACTTTCCAGAAATTCTCAAGGAAAATGGCTCAAAATTTAGATCACGTATATAAATTACTTCAGTTACACCAACCCCTAATAATTTATGTTTTTGGTATTTCAGAAGTATATTAGGTATATTATGGATTTTAATAATATGGCCAATTTTAAGTAATTTGCGAATACATATTATGTTATAAAATAATAATAGTAGGGAACCCAAGAGGAGATTTTTGCAGTTACTCGAGCGCGTCAGATTATCACATGAGGAGAAATCTTGTATTCTGTAAATGTACCTCTACCATATAATGGCTGTAAATACAGGAAAGTTCGTTAAGGGGGGTCCAAAAAAAAACAATCCTTAGAAAAACTCGAAATTGTCAGATTAAGATAAGGTAAGTTAAGTAGTACTACTACTACTACTAGTACATGAAAAACACTAGTAGTAGTAAGTTAAGTACATGAAAAACAGTGTACATTTAAAAAATCTGACGATTTGAGCGGGGCGTAAGGAAATGGGCCAGTCACAAATTTCACAAAAAAAAGGGAATATTTCGCGAAATAAACGTAAGATCGAAAAACTAAAAAATACTTGTTTAATAGTTTTTAAAAATCTATCGAATAATATCAAGACCCCCCCACTGGGAGGGGTTGGTGGGTGGTGGTGGGGGTGGGTTAAATACGAACCCCGCAATATTTCGCGAAATGAACATCAGATCGAAAAACTGAAAAATACACGTATTCAATATTTTTGAAAAATCTATCGAATGAGACCAAACACGACCCCCACGGAGATGGGGTGGGGGTTACTTTAAAATCTTAAATAGGAGCCCCCATTTTTATTGCTGATTTGGATTTCTTACGTAAAAATAAGTAACTTTTATTCGAGACAATTTTTCGAGTTATGGATAGATGGCGCTATAATCGAAAAAAACAACGATTGTTGGAAATGGACAATTAAATTTGAAAATAGAAAGTCCCCCACTTTAAGGAAAACTTAACTTAACATTTTTTGGTTTTAGGAACTTCTCTTCACGACCCAATAGGTTTCCATAACGCTCGAGTAACTGCAAATTTAGCATACCTACCTTACTATAAGGTTCTGTTAAAAATTTACTTTTTAGTTCTAATGGTGAAACAAATAAAATTATTGATCAAAACAGTCAACACTTAAACGTCTTCTGGCAAGTGAGTTACCAGACACCATCCAACCCGTGTGGAATATTAGTGTATACTTTTTACTTACTAAAAACCTTTTCTCATTTTCCTTTATTCTTTTCGCAATCTCAATATGGACATCATCACTTTAACCAGGCTTTACACTGTAATCCTTTGACTTTCTCTAATAATAAATCATCTACCACATATGGACGGTTCAGAATACAACTGAACCAAGTCCACTTTTGTATTTTTTGGAGTAATGACACGAAATTTGTTTTAGTAGAAGTTGTTTGGGGCCAATAAAAGTAAAGTAAATGTCATAAGTTACTCCTTGACTTTCTTAAATGGAATATATACTTTTGGTATAACCAAATGGACTTGTATTCTGAACCCTCGATATAAATCTCTTAATTTTGATTGTCCTTTTCCTTTTTGAAGTTATACTTCTTTACGCTCGATATGAGGGTGAATTTTTATATGTTAAAACCTATGATCCCGGCGTATGCGCATTATAACTTTGTTCTGATTGGATGTTCAAATGACATGTCAAAAATTATTCAATATGTCGGCTGTGGCAAAGCTTTGGTTTGATTATTTATGGTTGTTGCGTTTTGAAATTTGTGTGAAAAGAAACAACAAACAAAAGTTAGTTAATACCTTTTTAAATAATTTTCATATAGGTATATTTTTGGACTTTTGAACTATTTTGGACAAGGACTCATTCTAATTTGGTAGGTAGTTTTTATTATAATCATATTGTAATTATACATTTGGATTAGGTTGGAATAAATTTATTTTCTCAAGAATGGGGATTTTAGAGAGAAATCCGAAATTAGGTTCGATTTTTATTTTTAAATTATGATTTTTTGGCGTAGATTTATTTATCTAGTAGGTATGTAATGCTTTGATTTACATGCTTAATTTGATTACCAACAAAAGTACTACCAATCTTCATCTAATATATTGTTTTCTTACTGTTTTGTTATATTTTAATATTTTCTTCCACAAAAATCAAACTACATAATTTGATTTAAATTCAGAATAACTGTCAAAGAGTAAAACGTTCAGTTGACCTATTTTTCCGCATGACAAATAATGAGTAATTGGATGAGTGAGTCTAGGCTTCGATTACGAATCAAAGCGTCCCCAAATTCGCGGGTTCGAATCCCGATGCAAGTTTTTATTTTTTATTTTTTTATGCATTTTATGATTGTAAGTATATTTATTATATTATTTTTTTTTTTTCAGAAAATGCGTGTTTAAAATTTTTGCCAACAATTATTATCGTTCAGAAATAATTTTTTCTTTGTGGCATTTTTCAATGTGTTTGTGTGCGTTTTATTCTTTTATTTTTTTTTAATTTTTGGTATTGTCTTAATAAAAATTTTTGGAAAGTAGTAAGTATTAAAATTAGTTTAATATTTAAATAAAATATAAATAAACTGTTTAAAGTACATTATATCAATTTCGTTAAAATTACATAATATGTAATAGGAGTATAACTTCTTACGTGCGTACAAAGTACACACACATTCTTTTTTATTTCCTGTAGAGCGCATATGTCTATTTGTTTCTGTTTCAGCACTTGGGTTACCTATTTCTTTTATGTTGAGCGACCTGATGTTAAAGGTCATCTGGGTTTTGAACTTTTTTCTTTGGTCCTGATTTTTCGCCGTGGTCGTTTTTATATCAACAGTCCAGTTCCGAGGTATCACATTATTTCTTTGAGCAATATTCGTTTTTAAGATTGGTACTGGCGTCAACGTCGTGATAATTTTACTATGGAGTGGTCTAATGACGTTTTGATCGATTTAGTAAGTTGGTCATTGTATCAATGAATCAACTTACTAAAATACTACCGCCAACACTGGTGGCGTAGACCCTGGATATTCGAAGGGATACGCTCTCTCGGAATGGTCCGGCCACATTGTGTGGTAGGTTGTAACGGGTGCAAAGGTCATTAGTATTTTCTAATCACTGACTTTCGCTACGCACTGTATGTTAGATTCGTTAAATTCATATTTGTTTATCGAAGAATCATAAGTTCTCACAAATCTTTCGTATTACGTAATTCATTCTTGATTCTTACGAACGTCGAATGTATAATCTGTTTCTACGCAGAATGTGACGTAGTTGTTTATGAGTGTCTCAGTTTCGTTCGTTGGTAAGCTTGCCGTCAAAGAAATTAGAGCCATAAATCTTTCAGTAAATTGTTTTTACCGACATAAAGTCTGAATTTTGTTTGTGTTAGAGCATAAGTGGTTCAGCGATAAGAGCTCCAAAGTTTGATAAACAACAAGTGTTCTTATAGCTGACTTAAGCATTTTTCATGGGAAGAATAGGCGGTAGGAAGTATTGAAATCTGTTTGCGTATTCTCTAGATTGATTGGATGAGCTGTTTCTGGTGAAGCCAGGGAGTTCAACTCGAGACGTAATTTGCAACTTCTTATTGGTTGAGATTTGATTAATTGAATGTTTTCAATCCGTAATTGGTCGTTGGATTGTCGATGGGAAAGATCGTGTGATGATTTTGGAAAGGGCGTTTTGTTTGAGGAATCTGGTCGAGGTTAGAGTCGGAGGAGAGTTCAGTTAGTTCTGTTGGGGCCGTCATCAAGTGAAGTTTAGTTTTGAGTTGCAGTTAGTTTCCAGTGAAGTTAAAATGTAGTTACAAGTTTCTCCGGCCGGCTGGCTAAAGCTCTGAGAGTTTGGCTCAGCTCGGCACACATGGCGGACAGAGTACGTGAACTCCGGCAATTTTCGCTGTTGTTAGGCGAAGGTCGTTACGTTATACCACTTTTGGTATCAGTTTTTTTACATGCAGTCAGATCCAGGAATTATGCAGAGGAAGTTTTCATTTTGTGTTACTAGTTTCAGCACCTTAGTTAAAGCATGAAGTTTGCTTTAATTTTAGTATTTTTTGATTCCGTTTAATGAACTATAAAACAAATCACTTTTAATATTTTTGTTCGAGTAGAACTAATTTGTTTTTGAGAATGCAGAATGCATACAATGCTGAATTTTTCTATAACAATCTTTCTATGAACTATGGGTAACCTGATGTATTTTTATTGTATCAATTTATTTGTAAAGTGACTTTAGTGAAGTGAATTTGTGCCTTGGACTTAGAACAACCACCAAGAAAATTCAGGACTGATGAACAAGGTATTTTTTTGTAAACTTTTTATTTTTTTTGGGTAATCACGATCTCTATTTGTACACCGTAAGAGATCACAAATTTAATTTCTTTTTGTTTTAATAAACAATGTTTAATTTGCTAAATACAACTTTATTATTTCTCTTTTCCTTCTCTCTTGTATCGTTAGAATAATAAAGAATTGCTGAGTATAGTATAGAGTAGACAAGGTAAGTCACGCCATATTTGCTGTAAATTTAAAGTATTTTATATATTTTTTATTTGACTATGTTTTTGTTTTATTTTGGTTTAGCTATCTTTTCTTTTAATATTTCTATTTTTTTGTATAATTTTTGGTTCCCTTAAGGTAACCAGTGGCGCCCAATATTTTATTTTTTTATTTTTAAAAATAAAATAAAAATTTTATTTTTAATTCAGTTGCAATGCGAAGGCAAAACAATCTTACTTTTCAATTAGAATACGGAGCGCAGTCCAGTCCCTTGAATCGCGATTTTCGGCTCTTATTGGAGCCTCATCGGAAAGAACGTAGGCTTGTTCTCCATATTCATCTTTGAATGAGTGAAACGAGTAAGCGATGGACTACCCAGCTAATTGAAATAATATTCGAAAATATTACCTCAACTAACCAAGATAGCCATCGTTACACCCTTAGCTTAGCTCAGTCACTCAGGTGTGTGTTTGTCTTGTCCTAACCTTAGATATGAACTATGAAAATTGGAATGGAAGCAAACAAAACAATATTTTTAACTAATCATGTTTATTGTTCATAAAGATATAATAAATAAAATGACTTAGTAAATTGCATTAACAAATGTATTCAAATTCTTGCCAAAAACTAACAATTCTGGATTATACTTATGGCTTTTGGTAGCTGATGATATCTTCTTGATGTTGAATGGTACTGCTGCTGGTTCTGCAACTGGCTCTGGAGACGTGGATGTTCTAGGCCACCAGGCCTACAGGTGTTGGTTGGTTGCAGTCAAGATGGAATGTGGTTGCAGTCTAGATGACATGTCCCTCGTTGTTATATCGCCAGAGATTGAGGATTCCTGAAGCTCCCGGGGGGAGGACGTTGATTTTTATCCCAAAAACTAGAAGAGTAAAACACATATCAACGATCAAGAAGTTAATAACCAAAGTGTGCCAGTCTACCATTCTTCAAGATATAATCAAAAAGAGTAGCAGATGACAAGAACAAATTACTTAAATGAAATTAAGCTGAGGAGAATAGTTAAAATTTGATTCACACGTGCATATTAATAGATGAAAAAAAAAATATAAAAACCAAACACATGATAGAACATTTGAAGGTTAGATATAAAAAATGTTATAAGAAGGAATGGAATGGATGGAATATAATGAGTGTAAGAAATTATTAAAAAAAACTATATGTAACTCACCCCAAGAGGAAGATTTGTTGAAATAGAAATGATTTATTTTTGAAGCAGCTCTGCCTTTTAAAACATTACCCCTCCATTTTGAGAATGAGATATGGGGGTTGTCACTGTCATTAAAATGACATGACAACGAACCTTGGACCGAGATTTGAATCTTTTCATCTTTTTTATTTTTATTTAACATCCTTATTTTGATCTTTCTATTTTTTATTTTTTAGCTAATAAGAGTATACTATTAACATCCTTTAAAAATCTACACCCCTAAACCTCTGGAGACTTGAGCTACCGTGGACAATTGTTCTTCATTGTGTAACATCCCCTTATATGACATATCAACATCTTGTCAAAATTTTATTTTCCATCAATATTTCTATTTTTAGGTAAAGTAAATTTATCAAAAACTTTCAACAAATATATATAGACCGGTCACTCTAGTAGAGTATAGGTCGCTCAGGTTCATGAGCTCTTTTAATCCATTTCATGCTGTGGATTGGTCCGCATAAGCCCTCTTCATTATCCTTTATAGATTTTCGTGTTTTTTTGCTTTCTCTGTGATCTGTTTCCATTCTTTCCTATTCTGTATTTTTTCTCTCCAGCCTGTAATTTTCATATTGGATATATCCTCTCGCAGTTGATCTTCCCATCTTATTTTCGGTCTTCCTCTAGGTCTGTTTATTACTGGCGTCCAATTTGTTATCTGCCTAATTAGTTCATCCACTCCTCTTCTTTGGATGTGGCCAAACCATTTTAGTCTTTGTGCTTTAATGAATCTCACTATGTCTTCTCCTTCCATTAGATTTCTTATTTCGTGATTCATCAGAATTCGTATTTCTCCTTGATCTGTTTTAATTGGACCATGTATTCTCCTCATAATTTTTCTTTCTATTATTCTCAGTTTTTTTTCATCTTTTTTTGTAAGGCACATTGCTTCTGCTCCTTAGGTGATGACTGGTCTAATTGCCGCTCTATATATCTTTGTTTTTGTTTTCTTGCTCAGGTTTTTATCTTTAAGTAGCTTGTGGTATTTCCAGAATGCCCTATTGCCTGCTTTAATTCTTTCATTTATCTCAATGCTTCTTCTGTTTTGACCATCTACTATCACTCCTAAGTATTTAAAGCAGTCAACCCTTTGGAATAAATTATCACGTATTCTTATTTCTTTTATTCTATTTATTTGGTCTTGATTTCTCGTACTTATTAAGTATTTTGTTTTTTTCTGGTTAATTATTAACCCCCTGATTTTTGCCTCTCTTGTCAATGTTAGCAATGCATCTTCTAGGCTTCTCTTGTTGCGGGCTATCAATCCTAGGTCATCTGCATACCCTATTATTTGTGTCGAGCTTTGGATTATTGTCTTTTTTGTTAGCCATGTGTTTCTAATTACTCCCGCCAAGGCTATATTAAAGAGAGTTGTTGATAGGCTGTCGCCTTGTCTTACCCCGTGTTCTATGTTGATATTCTTTGTTTCACCATCCACTGTTTTAACCTTTGCTGTTGAGTCCTTCATTGTCATTCTGGTCAATCTTATTAATTTTGCAGGTATATTCATATTTTTCATTTCTTTTAATAGCTGTTTTCTGTAGATGCTGTCGAAAGCCTGTTGGAAATCAATAAACAATATGTGCAGTTCTATGCCATGTTCGTAACTTTTTTCGATTGTTTGCGTTAAAACGTGGATTGCATCGATTGTTGATTTCCCTTTTCTAAATCCCTGTTGATACGGTCCTAGGTTTTTTTCTGTGTATCTGGTTAGCCGATTTCTTATAATTGTTGTCATGATCTTATATGTTGTATTTAATAGCGTGATTGCTCTATAATTCAACAAATACCTATTTCTTAATTTCACAGTAACGTGAACGAGTAACGTATTTCTCTTTAACTACGTGAACTGGCGAAGAGCGCCGCGCCATGTTCCGTGGGATCCCGGTTTTAGAATTACAAGTGAAAATTTCACCAGCTCAAAGTGACCTCTTTACTTATTATTAATAATGTCACGTTCACTAACTGATAACGAATATCCTTAATCCCAATCCCTTTCTGTATTAAAGTCTTAGTTGGACAGTATTAACTGATTATTTGGGCCTCCATCGACCCTCAATATCCGGCCGGTAGAAGTTCTGTTTTGATTGTCACCCTGGGCATAATACATCATCGACAGATAAGTATTTACCAGTCCGGAATTGACTATTATTTTGGAAATCGAGTTATAAAATGATCTAATGGCAATCTAATCTAATAAAAGGCTAGGGACAGCACGTCAAGCGAAACACAGTTTGTCCGGAACGATTACTCGATACATATAAACATTAAATGACGTTTAATAAACGTCCTTTTATTTTTTTTTTAAGTTATACTTCTTTAGGCACGAGGGTGAATTTTTATTTTCCCCGGCGCATGCGCACGCTGACAGTATGGTATTAGTCGCTCAAACGTTATACGGGATCTGATTGAGTCTTAAAATCATCTGTCAATAATAATTGTTCAATATGGAGATTATGGATAAACAAATATTGTGTATATTAGTTTTTATTGTTGTGATGGCAGAGAAAAAAGCAAGTTTATAATTGTAGTGACATTTAAATAGTTTTTTAAGCGACAGGTACGTAATAATTGTAAATGTTTCAGTATCCTAATAAAAGATTATATGTATAGGTACCTACTTACCTATTTGAAAAATTTAAAATGAACATACCAAAATAGTATGTAATGCTTTGATTTACATAATTTGATTAGCATCAAAATTTCTACCAATGTTCACCTAATATATTGTTATTCCACAAAATATTCCTTTTATTCCACAAAAATCAAACTAATTTGATTAAATTCATATAAATAATAAACAACTGTCAAAAGTTTATGGTGAAACGTTCACTTGGTGTATATTCCCACATGACAGATACGCGAAGGTAGCGCAATTGGAAAGAACTTTGACTTTCGATCGGCGGGATCGACGGGAAGTGGGTTCGATCCCCAATGCAAGTTACTATTTTTTGAAGTTATACTTCTTTAGGCACGATTGAGAGTAAAATTTCATAATTCTGCGCGCATGCGCACACATACAGTATGGTATAAACGTTATACGGGATCTGATTGGGTGTTAAAATCATCTGTCAATAATTGTTCAATATGGAGATTTTGGATAAACAAATTGTTGTGTATATTAGTTTTTATTGTTGTGATGGCAGAGAAAAATGCAAGTTTATAATATTGTAGTGACTTTTTAAATAGTTTTTAAAAGCGACAGGTACGTAATAATTGTAAATGTTTCAGTATCCTAATAAAAAATTTCATGGGTACCTACCTATTATTACGGAAATTTAAAAAGAACCAACCAAAATAGTATGTAATGCTTTGATTTACATAATTTGATTACCATCAAAATTTCTATCAATATTCACCTAATATATTGTTTTCTTACTCTATGTTTTGTTGTATGGTAATATTTCTTTCAATTCAAAATCAAAATAATTTGGTTAAATTCAGAACCGTCAAAAGTTTAATCCGTTTAGTTAGTTGATCTTCGCACATGATGACACATGGTGTCTGTGGGTAAAAGTTTAAGGTGAATGAATTTCAATACTAACTGCGCTGATAAGCGGGTTCGAACCCCAATGGAAACTTTTATTTTTTTATTTTTTTTATACATTTTATGATTGTAAGTTTATTTATTATATATTTTTTTCTTCAGAAAATACGTATTTAGTTAAAATTTTTTCCTACATTGTTCAGAAATCATTTGTGGCATTTTTCAATGTGTTTGTTTGTGTGTGTTTTATTCTTTTATTATTTTAATTTTTGGCACTGTTTTAATAAAATTTTTTGAGAAGTAGTAAGTATTAAAATTAGTTTAATATTTAAATAAAATATAAATGAACTGTTTAAAGTATATTTTTCGTTGAAATCATATAATAGAAGTATAACTTCTTACTTGCGTACAAAGTACACACACATTCTTTTTTATACATTTTATGATTGTAAGTACATTATATAATTTTTTTCAGAAAATACGTATTTAGTTAAAATTTTTGTTAACAATTATTGTTCAGAAATCATTTCTTTGTGGCATTTTTCAATGTGGTTGTGTGTGTTTTATTCTTTTATTTTTTTTTTAATTTTTGGTATTGTTTTAATAAAAATTTTTGGAAAGTAGTAAGTATTAAAATTAGTTTAATATTTAAATTAAATATAAATAAACTGTTTAGAGTATATTGATTTCGTTGAAATCATATAATAGAAGTATAACTTCTTACGTGCGTACAAAGTACACATATTCTTTTTTTATATCTTTTTTATAACAGCGCTAGAATGAGAATGACTGAATCGAATTGCTAATTTCGATTTTAAAACATTTGTAGAGCTCCAATGAAGTACAAATCTATAAACAGAGAAAAATACAATGAAACACATAAAGAAATCCGAAAAAGATTTAAAGTTGCAAAATAACGATGGCTACAAGAATCCTGTTTAGAAATTAAGAAACTGGAGCAACAACACGACAGTTTCCACTTACATAAAAAAACTAAAAGAGTTATCAGGAAAAAGCAGAATTTACAGGTAAAGTATATTGCAAGACTCTGGTGGTAGAATTAAATGTGATATTAAAGCGCTTTACCGAATGGAAAAATTACATAACAGAATTATTTAAAGACGACCAAAGAATCTACGAAGAAATACCATCTAGCAGAGATACAGGTCCACCGATCCTAATCTAGAAGTTCAAAAGGTCATCGACCAAGCGAAACGAAGGAAGGCTTATGGTCCTGACGAAATACCTGCAGAATTACCTACAATAAATCATTTCACAATCCCTCCATTAATTTACAATACAGTTTTCTCAACTATTTTACCTTCTATTTTAATTATATACAGGTTTTTGTTGTGGCTTTGTTGCTGGTGGTGTTTGGTGATTGGACCCTTCTCCCTTTAGTTCACCTAAGCCCTTCTTCTTCTTAACGTGCCCTATCAAGTCTCCTTGACGTTGGCGATTAACATGGCGAAACTGTCTCTGTCTCGAGCTATTCTAAATAGGTGTTCTGCTTTCTTTATTCCTGTCCACTTCCGGATATTCTTCAACCAAGAGGCCTGCTTTCTACCAATTCCTCTGCGTCCTTCGATTTTACCCATCATAATAAGTTGAAGAATATTATACCGGTCTCCCCTTACTACGTGTCCAAAATAGGCCATCTTTCTATATTTGATGTTATCAAGCAGCTCGCGGGTAGCATTTGCTCTCTTAAGGACTGCCACATTTGTCAGCATAGCCGTCCATGGTATTTTTAGAATACGTCTGTGCAGCCACATTTCAAAGGCCTCCAAACGGTTAATGGTGGATATTTTTAATGTCCATGCTTCGACACCATACAAGAGGACTGACCAAATGTAGCATTTAATCATGCGCTTTCGAAGTTGAAGTTGCAAGGTATCATTACAGAAGAATGACCTCATTTTTAAAAATGTCGTGCGGGCTATCTCGATTCTACATTTTATCTCTTTATCTGGATCTAGTTGTTCAGTAATATGGCAACCAAGATATTTAAAACTGGGTACTCTTTGAATCATATGACCATCAACATATAACCGTGAATCTTGATAGGCCAAACGGCTAAATACCATGTACTTTGTTTTTGAACAGTTTATATTTAGGCCAAACTCTCTTCCCACTCTGTCAATGGCATTTAAAAGGTGTTGTAATCCATTCATATCATCACTTAAAATAACTGTATCGTCTGCATATCACCTAAGCCGAAATTATCAAATTGTCAGCAGATATGTGTGTGCCTTTGCGTGCCTCCTATCCCTTGTGGAGGTAGGCTTAGGTACTCATGTCTCGGTTGGTCGTTGACCAAATAATATATTCATTCTTTTTTTTGATAACTTTACTTTATTTTCTTGCTTATTATTTTCAATTTTTCTTCAATTTAGACAACCAGTAATTCAAGGTTGACATATTTTGTTTTATTTTATAATGAAACATTTCTACCTTTCTTTTCAACCTTATTTTATTTCTTCTCTTTTAATTTTTAATTTTATTTTCATATAAAATCATAAAACCATTTGATAGCTTATTCTCATTTACTTCACACCATATCAACTTACTCTTATAGTTAATTTATTTTTATTACCCCTTCAATTTACATAAATTCAGTCAACCAGTTATACATCATTATTCTACTCATTTCTGTAATTTTTAAACTAACTAAAATTCCATATCATATCATTCCATATCATTATATTCTTAATTTTTTAATTTTATTTTCATATAAATTATACAACCATTTGGTACTTTAATCTCATTTACTCTTAATTCTACTCTGTGTTTTTTAAATTGACTGAAATTGCATATCATACCAGTCAAACTCCATATTTAATCTTATACTTTTACCTTATCTTCATCATTTAATAAAGGACATCGCACACATCGTATAGAAAATATAATGTCACTCAAATTCAATAAAATTTATACGAATAGATTCGTTTTAAATTAACTGTCAATTCTGATCATTGCGCCAACTCTTAATTATGATTAATTACGGCGCAAATTGCAATTAAAGTTTATCGAAATCACATTTTTGGAGTCTATAAACGTGTCAGTTATAATCACTATTGCTCTGGGTGCTATTCAAAACAGCTTAAACCCCGCTGGGCCTAAGCGGATTAGTGAAACTATTATAATAAGATGCTTAAGAGCTCGAGAAGATTTATGAACTAACTATAATTTTAACGTATTTTAAAATATTTTTTCTCTCTCTAACTTATGTACCTACCCATTTGATTTCAGATTGATTTATATCAATTTCTGCTCTTATTATTGAAAATTAAGAGTTGGCGCAATGATAAGAATTGATCGTTAAATTGAAACGAATATATTCATATAAATTTTATTGAATTTGAGTGACATTATATTTTCCATAAGATGTGTGCGATGTCCTTTCCTCTTATTTTTCTTCAGTTTTTCTTTATCTTTTCTTCTTTTCGAATAAGTGACGTCATTACCTTGTTGGCAAAATTTTCGCTTTCAATAGTCATAGCATTATCATAATTAATTCTATGTTATTATTAATTTAAATTGTTTCGTTCTCACTCATTTATTTAATAGTTAATTAAATTCAATCATTTATAAATGTTTTGCATTTTTACAATATAAAATAACTGTATATACACAAAATTCTATATCTAGAAGGTCTTGTCAATATTCTTTCAATGTCATATTTCAGTCTGTCAGTTTGAAGCCAAGATGAAGACTCCATTATAGTCTAATTGTATTCTTTTAACATTGACTTACTGTCGACATTGTTGTAGCCGAAATGGCTTAATTTTTATAATGGTAAGGTCATTCGACACACCTATGTAGCTAGTTCCAACTACTTTGGATCTGAAGTAAGTTTTAATTTTTCCTAACTTTTTAACAGTCAAAATTTCAACTTTGCCTTTTTATACAGTGGTTTACTTATTTTAGTCCGAATTAGATTAGTCCGAAAACGTTTGTTTTGTACTAGTGATGTACCCACTTTAATCCAACTTGGATCTTTTTAGAAAAATTTTAATAAATTTATATACCATCTACCTACAAGAGAAGTTTTACTTCCTTACTAATTTTTTATTATGGTATACAGCCAATGAGAGGAATTTTTTCCTTTTTATTTTAACCTACAGAATTGTTACAACTATTAGATTATGAGAGTGTTGCGATTATCACCTTCTTTAACAAGATATACAGCAGCGACAAATTACCAGACAACTGGTTAGAAACTTAGTAATTATTTTTGTTTGTTCATGCGCTGAACTACCTCATTGTTAGAAACTTTTTGTACCCATGAAATTCTCAGCATCTGTCTGTATACATACATCTCAAAGGCATCTATTCTCTTTTCTGTTTCAGAGTCCATTGTCCAACTTTCACAGCCATACAGCAAGACAGAAAACACATAACATCTGATCATACGAATTCTGAGCTCCAGGCTAAGGTCCTGATCTTGTAAAAATGTTTTCATCTTCATGAGTTTTCCTCGATTGTTCGATTCTGGATAGGATTTCGTTTTTGGGTTACACTGGCTATTGGCATTTGCTCCCAAATATTTTATGGACGTTTGAGAATACTAACATTTTAGTTTTGGAAAGGTTTAAGTGTAGACCAAACATTTCGCTATGACGAATTACCGTAAGGTGATGAACTACCTATTGTAAAGTGCTAGGGGTAAAAATAAATTTTTCACAACATATTGGAAAACTGAAGCACAAAATAAAGCTGTCCATGCTTTATTTTGTGTGCGTGTCCATGCATGGACAGCTTTACTTTTGAAAATAATCAAGTTCTAATTATAAGATAATGGTGTGATTACACGCGTCATGAACGCCTCGTATAATTGGTATATGTCAAGATAATAAGTACATAGTATGATCCTTTTGATCAAAACAGCCGAACCGTAGAAAGATTCGTGTGAACTATATGAATGTATGTAGGTGAAAGGTCAACTAAAGGTTAAATAAGACATGTTAGGTAACAATAGCGCAATAGCGGTGCTCTTTTCCATTACTCACTTCACTTGACTTTATAATATCAAATATAAACCGAACTGAAATTCAATACGTGCTGTGCATATTTTATTACATCATCATGACTAAATATAGCTCTCGTATCATATGGTTTGTTTTTACTTACTTTTTATTTTTAAAAAACAATTTATTAGAATTTTTCATAGGTGCAATTTTCAATTTACTATTTTTGAAAGACAACCATTTCGGTTCAAAGATCCATCATCCCATACGTAAATTTCGGTCTCTCCAGAGCTATTCAGTGCGGCTAGATTAATACCTCTGAATCTAAACCAAATCAAACTGTCTATTTAAGATTTAACTAAATTATAAAAATTATTCCCGTATCGGACGCTCTAGCGACATCTATTTAAGTAATGAGAAGTCCCCGATGTAAACAATTAATCTGGAATCTCTCGTGAAGTCAATTTCTGGGCACATCCTTAATCTCGGCCTTTTACGATTTATAAGTAGTGTGACCAACTCCAATTCAGTCGAATTCGGGACAAGGCTGAAAAAAATGCCTAAAATCCGGGACTGTTGAATAAAAATCGGGCTATATTTTTATATATTATAACTTTAATATCATCTTTTTATTGATTATTTAACATTTTTATGTTGACAATGATATTTTGATGAGATTAAGCCACAATTGTTTGTAATGATAATTATTACATTTTTGTTAGTTTATGACGTTTCGACTGGTTTCGACTTCCAATCCGGAAATAGTTCTCAGACACGAAAAATTAGAAAATCAACTGATTTTTATGCAAATATAAACATAGGTCTGGATCCCGCGTATAAAAAAAGTTGATTAATAGCAAGCTGAAAATTTGTTAATAGCTTAAGAGTGTCTAGTCGGACAAACTTCGATATATGGGAACACTGGAACAGGGGAAGTTTTAATTGTGGAACAGGTTAAAAATTTGGAACCGTCATACCACGAAAACGTCACATGTATTTTGTCCGACAGAACTTCCAACTGATTTGTTACCCTTTCATTAAACTCTAATGCAAAAATCAGACTGCTATTTATCACCAAATGGGCATTTTAATAAGTGGAACACGTAGAACATGTCAAATGACAAGAATTATGACAGGTGATAAATAGCAGTCTGATTTTTGCATGAGAGTTTAATGAAAGGGTAACAAATCAATTGGAAGTTCTGTCGGACAAAACACATGTGATGTTTTCGTGGTCTGACCGTTCCAAATTTTTAACCTGTTCCACAATTAAAACTGCCCCTGTTTCAGTGTTCCCATATATCAAAGTTTGTCCGACTAGACACCCTTAAGCTATTAACAAATTTTCAGCTTGCTATTAATCAACTTTCTTTTTCATACGCGGGGTCCAGACCTATTAGGGTAATACAAAAATGTAATTATCATTACAACCAATTGTGGATTAATCCCTTCAAAAATATAATTGTCAAACATGCCACAAGAAAACAGCTTCAGAACATTTTTATGCTAATTCCTTCTTACTATCATATTTGTCGAACGATTCAATTTGCTTAAAAATGAAAAGAATTCGATTTGAAGTGAATTCTTAGAGGAGTATCGTACCTGTTCAAATTTGAAAATAGAATTTTGAGAAAACGTTGAAAATTCGGATGGCCCGGAAGCCTTATCCGGGACGCCGGGACACGACTTCGTAATTCGGGCCATGTCCCGGATTTTTCGGGCTAGTTGGTCACACTATTTATAAGGCAAGGAGACGACGAATAAAGAAGACGAAAGGGAGTCTGCAATATGCAGTCACGTTTCATCTATTCGTTTAGGACAGCGTTTCCCAACCGGTGGGTCGCGACTCGCGACTCGCGACCGCGACCCACTAGTTGGTCGCGGCCGAATTTCAGGTAAGTCTCGGCGTAGCTCTGCAGCATCTGAGTAGCGTACAATTACTGTGTTCCTTATTTTTTTCTATTTGGTAGTTTTCCATCACGGGTGAGGGATGGGTCGCGAATATGAAAAAACATCAGAAGATGGGTCGCCAGACATAAAAGGTTGATGAAAGGATGAGCTGAAAAACCTCATGTTTGCTCATGCGTCAAAAATTTTGTAAAAAATACAGTGTCCTAGTAAATACCTAAAACCTTACAAAACGAAAGAAAATAGAAGTTTCTACGATGATTAGAAACCAATATATCGCCAAAAAACGAAAAAACACCTTTTCATTTTTTGGGGGTTATGAATGGGGCTAGGGGTTTAAAATTTTTTTGTCGAATACTTTTTGATGTAGAACATATGGTTTTTCTTATTTTTGGAATATCGCTGGGAGCGTTTTTCACTATCTTAACCGGCTAGACCCTTTAGTTTTATTCAGTGTAATAAAAGTTTGCTGAACAAGCAGATTTGGCTCCCATTTTTTTTAAACTGTTGAAATATTCGTATTTGGCTATGTGGCTAAAAAGTTTGCCGACCACTGGTCTAGGAAAAAATCCAACGAAAGTTGATTCCACACAACGAGCCATGGAACGTGCAATGCTGAACGTGAACTTCTAGACCACATAACAAACCAACAAATCAGGCAAAGATCATGAGTTCAAGACGATTAGATGGAATTGGGCAGGGCACTTAGCTAGAATACGAGATGGGCGGTGGACACGACGAATCATGGAATGGAGGCCCAGAAACTAAAAAAGAAGTCGAGGACGACCACCGACTAGATGAACCGACGACATAAAAAGAGTAAAAACAAACGATTTGGTGTAGAGAACACCGGAAAGAACTGAAGGAAGCCTCTGTCCAGCAGTGGACGTGATTGGCTGATTGAGGATGAAATTTTAAGGTTTACTGCACATTTTAGATTTTTATTTCTCAGATGTTCTCAAAAGATTAATCTTTTGAGAACATTGATAACATATTAAAGTCAAAAGACATTAACTACATAATATTAGCCAAAGAAAAACAGTAATAAAAAATAGTAATTTACCTTAGTAAAAAAATATTTTACCTGAGAGTGGAAACTTACCTGAAAAAAGAAAAACAAATAATTAAAAAGTATTCTCAATATATTTTAATTAAAAATAAACAATACCGAATTCGCAAAAATGATTTAAACCTAAATGACACAATTAAACTACCTAAGAAAAAATTATAAGTTTAAAAAGGGTAAACCCTGTAGTTGGCTGTATACCTTCGATATAACAACGTGGAATGAAGTAAACAATTCTGTTGTATGTAGGTATATGAATTTATTAAAATTCTTAAAATTTATTCACAAGGGAGTGGAAGTACAAAACGTTTTCGGTCAAACTGACCATCATCAGTGTAAACGTCCAGTGTACAAGTAATTGTAACTAGCCACTTCAATAGGTGTAAAAACCTCTAAATTACATTATTGTTACATTATATAGGTATTAAAAATTGTCGACATTAAGTCGATGTCTTATTAAGATTTTAAAGATCACATGTGAATGTATTTCATCCTTGCTCGAAAATTGCACAAGGTACTTGTGTTCTAGTGAGAGGTTAACGACCAACTTGATTTCGTTAGTTTCATGTTTACTAAAAAAAGTTAAGGGACAAATTTTTTAGTTTATAATTTTAACCGACACAGCAATAAAATATAATTCATGGAGAAGTTTTCTGGAAAATTTCAAGTCAAAACATGCAACAGGAAAGAAGCTACATATGTGACTTTAAATAGGGTGAGGCAGATAACTGGCCTATTAGAAATATTTAGAGAACTAAAGGCAACAGAATCAAGAAAATTGGAATGAAGGGGGTTTGAAGGGTGATCTATTTAATGAAAATATTTTCATCAATTTGCCACTTCCGGTTATACCGGAAGTTGCTTATAACTTCGTTTTTTTTTAAATGGGACACCCTGTATATTTTTACATTTTTAGATTCTACTCGATGTCTTCTTTCTTAAAATATGCGGTTTTGTAATGTTATAAAGGGTAGTTTAAAAGCTAATTACGTTTTTTTTATTAATTTCGTATCAAGTTTCACACCCTGTAGAATTGTAGTAGTTGGATATCAAAAACTCTATTTATGTTAAAATGATTTTTAATATAGTCTACTATTATTAAAAATTCTTAGTATAGCTAAATGTTCAATTTTAGTATACAGGGTTGGTCGAAAATCGGAATGAGGATTTTCTAAATTTTCTTAAATGGAACACCCTGTATTTTAGTATTGCAATGAAAAGACATTTTATGGTACTTTTTTATTTCTTAAGCATTCCCTATACCTAAATGCTTTAATTTGTGCTTAATTGTTAATCGCGCCAAGAATGTTAACTAGATCAGTCAAGATTAATATGTATTTATTTCCGAAAAATTATTTGTGATTGAATATTTTCACGGCCAACCTAATAAAATTTCACTTTTGTTGAAATTAATTTTTGGCTTGAATCACCAATAACTCACAAAATAAAGTAGTTAGGTATAGGGAATGCTTATGAAATAAAAAAGTAGCATAAAATATCATTTCATTACGATAATAAAATATGGGGTGTTCTATTTAATAAAACTCAGAAAATACCCTTTCCGAGTTTTGACCAACCCTGTATAGTACAATTCAACATTTAGCTATACTAATTAACAATAGTAGACTATATTAAAAATCATTTGAACATAAATAGAGTTTTTGATGTCAAACTAATACAATTCTACAGGGTGTGAATATTGCTAAGAAATTAAGAAAAAAAAACGTAATTATCTTTTAAACTACCCTGTATAACATTACAAAACCTCATATTTTAAGAAAGATGACATCCAGGAGAATCCAAAAATGTAAAAATATACAGGATGTTCCATTTAAAAAAACGAAGTTATAAGCCACTTCCGGTATAACCGGAAGTAGCAAATCGATGAAAATATTTTCATTAAAGAGATCACTCTTCGAAACCCCTTCATTCCAATTTTCATGATTCTGGTTCCTCTAGAACGAGATATTTCTAATAGGACTTTTATCACGCTTCCTCCCCAAAAACACGCTTATTTCTCGAGATACTGATTACGGTGTGGTGAATAGCTAATTTTGGTCTTATTTTATGTTTTTGATGGTGCTAAAAACGAAAATGAGGTTTATTTTGAATATTAGATGGGGGAACATTGTCAAAACCGCAATTTTACTTTAAAAATAAAAAAAAATGAAATCACGTTTTTCTTAAAACTTAAAGTTGCATCATTTTTTTTTCTACAAAACATTTTATTCCTTGTACCTCATATTTTAACATAAACTTAACTAAAAAGCTAAATTTCAAAGTCTGTCACTCAACTTTTGCGATTAAGCTTTGCAATTCAGAAATATGCATCTTTTACATTAAACAATTCATAACTTTTATTATAATAAGACAGAAAGATTGAAACAGGTACCATTGTCTTCAGAAAGGAAAAAAATATATACTCCAAAAATTTCAGAAAAAATAAGTATTAAAATAAAACAGAGTTGTAGCTAGTTAAACATAAAAAATGTAATTGTTTTTTTTTTATTTTTACGGTAAAGTTGTAATTTTGCCAATGTTCCCCGACGTAAAATTCAAAATAAACCTAATTTTCGTTTTAAGCACCATTAAAGTATGACCAAAATTAGCTATTCACCACACCATGTTCATCACACCACACAGTATCTAGAAAAATAAGCGTTTTTTGGAGTGTGCCGCTCGTCTATAACGTGCGAAAAACGAAAATAAGGTTTATTTTGAATATTAGATGGGGGAACATTGTCAAAACCGCAATTTTACTTTAAAAATAAAAAAAATGAAATCACGTTTTTCTTAAAACTTAAAGTTGCATCATTTTTTTTTCTACAAAACATTTTATTCTTTGTACCTCATATTTTAACATAAACTTAACTAAAAAGCTAAATTTCAAAGTCTGTCACTCAACTTTTGCGATTAAGCTTTGCAATTCAGAAATATGCACCTTTTACATTAAACAATTCATAACTTTTATTATAATAAGACAGAAAGATTGAAACAGGTACCATTGTCTTCAGAAAGGAAAAAAATATATACTCCAAAAATTTCAGAAAAAATAAGTATTAAAATAAAACAGAGTTGTAGCTAATTAAACATAAAAAATGTAATTGTTTTTTTTTATTTTTACGGCAAAGTTGTAATTTTGCCAATGTTCCCCGAGGTAAAATTCAAAATAAACCTAATTTTCGTTTTAAGCACCATTAAAGTATGACCAAAATTAGCTATTCACCACACCATGTTCATCACACCACACAGTATCTAGAGAAATAAGCGTTTTTTTGGAGTGTGCCGCTCGTCTATAACGTGCTAAAAACGAAAATAAGGTTTATTTTGAATATTAGATGCGGGAACATTGTCAAAACCGCAATTTTACTTTAAAAATAAAAAAAATGAAATCACATTTTTCTTAAAACTTAAAGTTGCATTTTTTTTTACAAAACATTTTATTCTTTGTACCTCATATTTTAACATAAACTTAACTAAAAAGCTAAATTTCAAAGTCTGTCACTCAACTTTTGCGATTAAGCTTTGCAATTCAGAAATCTGCACCTTTTACATTAAAAAATTCATAACTTTTATTATAATAAGACAGAAAGATTGAAACAGGTACCATTGTCTTCAGAAAGGAAAAAATATATACTCCAAAAATTTCAGAAAAAATAAGTATTAAAATAAAACAGAGTTGTAGCTAGTTAAACACAAAAAATGTAATTCCATTTTTTTTATTTTTACGGCAAAGTTGTAATTTTGCCAATGTTCCCCGAAGTAAAATTCAAAATAAACCTAATTTTCGTTTTTAGCACCATTAAAGTATGACCAAAATTAGCCATTCACCACACCGTGTTCATCACACCACACAGTATCTAGAGAAATAAGCGTTTTTTGGAGTGTGCCGCTCGTCTATAAAGTCACATAAATTTTCTCCTATGCATATTTTGACTTAAAAATATTCAGAAAACTTCTTCATGAATCGTACTTTATACCTGTGTTGGTTAAAATTATAAACTAAAAAGTTTGTCATTTAACTTTTATGTTTAACAAGTAAACATAAAACTAACGAAATCTAACGACAAAATGTTTAAAAATTAACAACTCTTCTTTTAATTCGTTTAAACATTTTGGACAACACTCGTTGTTATCTATTTACTTTAAAGATGGCACAATAAAATTTTCAGAAGGAAATGTTTACAGCGACCAAAGATACAGCGAGGTAAAGTTGAAAAATATTCAAAATTGATTTTTTGCATTTGTGCATAAAATTTGTTTTCTGGACATGTTCCACCAACTCTAGGTTAAAATAAACTTCATATTCATAGTTAGCGACTTCAAAAACATAAAGAATCGCCAAAATTAGCCATTCACCTTAAAGTTGATTTTCTTGGTCGGTATAACGTAATTTTAGAGGTTGCTGCCGCTCGCCTATAATACCTGCTACTGATATTTTGGTATGAGAAATATCGACTGCATCAGATTACTTCCGGTTATTGGCGTTAGATTCTTTGAAATCTTACAACTTATATCTCTTTTTAGAAGTTTATAATAGCAATTAAATGCATGCCTCGCCGAATAAATCATTCTTTTTGTTAGAAGAAGATTATCTAGTGAGTGGTTAGGGCATGTGGATGGCACTGGGCCAAAAGAACTTCAAACCGTCCGTCGGGCCGGGCGGACAAACTGACAAAGAAAATTAATGTTTTCCTAGTTTTTAAACATTGTGTTATCATAGTCGTAGCAGGAATAGAAAAATTGGGCAGTACCTTTAACCAACATATTGGTTAGTACTTACATACAACCAAATTTTTATGGAATCATCATGTATTTCAAAGCAATATTTATTTGTTTTGAAAAAACTTGTTTTTGTTGAGAAGAATAAAGGTTTACATAAATATATTGAAAATAAACAAATCGATAAGACGATCAGATAGTACAGCTCGGTACGGTATAGGTTATTTGCTTGAGTTTCAAATTGAACGAAAATAAATAAACTAACTTTTGCGTCCAAAAACGAAAATATGCCTTATGTGGGGTTATAGGACTTACAACGAGGAAAGATATTAATCTTGTGGAGAAAGTAATGTTCTCAGAGGGACATAGCTGCAGAGCTAGGCGTAACACAGAGCGTTCTGTCCAAAACCTATGCTAGGTAACAGGAACTCGGAAAGCTTAAAAATAAAGCAAGGGAAAGTCGCCAAAAAGTAATAACGTCTCTCAACATTTCTCATCTGCAGCTCCAAATGCAGCTTTTGGAAGCTACAGGTGTAAATTTTTCAGTTGAAATGATAAGAAGAGTTCGTGCCAAGAAGTATACAGCAGGAGACAGTTATGAGTTCCCCAGTTATCCAGGCAACACAAAATTGATCGCCTAAATTGGTGTCTTCACCAAAACTGGTGTACTTAGACTACAAAAGCTAAACTACAAAAATCGTGTACTTAGAGGTAGAAGAAGACAAGCAAGAATGAAAACTGTCAGATCTGTTCACAAATATATAACAGGAAGTATAATGTTCTGGAGAGGAATTGTGATCCGTAAAAAAACTCCTTTAATTTTCATCCAATCAAGTTTAACTGCTCACAGGTATGTTGATAACCTGTAGTTAGGCCCTGTAGAGATGCAACAGGAGAAAATTTAATTTTCAGGCATGATAATGGACCTCCACATGCCATTAGAATGACTAGAGACATCATTGAAACAGAAAGTATCCCTTGTTTGGAGTGGACTGCTTGCTCACCCGAGCTTAAGCATATAGAGTATTTGTGGGATATGATTAAAAGAAAAATTAGAGCTCGCTGGGATAATCCATAAAACACCGCACGTCTAGTACAAGCTGCTCTTGAAGAATGGAAGCTACCACAACAAAATGTTAAAATTTGATTAGGAGGGTTCCCACGTAAACTGAACTTGCATAGGACTAGAAGTGATAACACTGACTACAAAAAAAAATAAAAAAAAAAATAAAAACAATTTAAACATTAGTTTTACATTGAAATTTTTTATTCTATTGACTTTAAAACAACTAGTTTTAATTTGTTTGTTAAATACTTTATTATTTTATTAAATTGTTACGTATTTGTTATTAAATTGCTTTAAAATAAATTATGTTTGACTTCGTGTGTTCGTTTTTTTTAATTCGCAAGAAATAATAAGAAATATACAGGGGTGGCCAAACTGCGGCTCGCGAGCCACATGCGGCTCTTTGAAGAATTACTTGTGGCTCTCAATAAATGTACCCGAGATCCTATTCAATTTTGCGTTATTATTTAAAAAAATATTGTCATTCCATATTTGTTTCAGAATGTCTTTTAAATTACTGACCACAAATATGAAAGACCAAATGCAACTTTGTATCAAATCAACTGCGCGAACGAATATTAAGAGTGGCGCGACATAACAGTCAGTAATCAACCCACTCCAGACCGATTTTATATATTTAGTCATTTTACTCGACTTAAAAAAATTTGTTACAATATTAAACTAGAAAAACTTAACGAGTATATAAAAAAGCCAGAAGGAATATTGACCGAAGTCCAAAATTTATTTCAAGACTTAATAGTAATTTATGATATAAGTGTTAAAAGTACACGTTTAAGGCACGCATGTGAAAGTTTGCAGAATGAGCGATAGCGAGTTCTTCAATTCGCATGAGTGCCTTAAAATGTACTTTTTAACACGCATATCATACAATATTTTTTCTACAAACGTAATTACAGGGCAATATCTACAAAAACTTTTACTTGAACTTGACTGACATTCCATTTTTATATTTTTTTGACATTACATCAAAATTGTCTATACGGTCAATACGAACTGCAGTGCCTTAAAAATATTTTAAAGCACTAGTGCCTTAAAGTAGCATTTTAACGCACGCATGGAGTGCTAAAAATTGCATTTTTAACACGGTTGTAGAAAAAATAGTTTAAATCGTCTCTTCATTTTTTTCTGAATTCATTTGAAATAAACATAGTCCATAATTGAATAGTTCATAGTGAATTTTTTATTACCAATATAGGCAATATATGACCCAAACAACATCTGGAGAATTAAAATTATTAAAGAGGCAAGAAGATCAAGCTCGAAAATAAAACTATAAGTCGACGCCGATTACAGAATTCTGGAAATTTGTACCAAAATCGAAGTACATACTCTAAATTAAAAAAGGATGATTGTCGAATTATTTCCATATTATTAACAACGTACTTGTATGGACCATTTAATTCCATTTTAAATTTCGTGAAATCACATATCAGTATTAACTAACCAGCATCTGAAACAATTACTGAGAAGTGCTACCACAAATTATTCACCAAATTTTAAGGAAAAGGAAAAAAAAAGGAAAACAAATGGGGAAAGGAACGAAAACATTAGAAACATGCTAAGACAGAGACCAATAGAGAAAAAAATTAAAAAAGAAACCTGAATTGGTTTGGACATATAACTACAATGAACGAGAACATACTAGTAAAGAAGGTGACAAATGCCAAGAGACAGGGGAAAAGAAGAAGAAGCAGACCTAGAAAGGGGTGGATGGAACAAATCCAGAAAATCGGAACCAAGAGACAGAAAACAGCGCAACAGGTAAAGGAAATGGGAAGAAGACCGGAAGGCGTGGAAGAAATGGGTAAAAGATGGATAGGTGATAGCAAAGTCCGAATCTCTTATTGGGCATAAGGACAACGAGAAAAAGAAAAAGGAAAATAAATGTAATTAAGTTTTAATATTTCGTAATTTTATTTCTGTTTTCAATAAATAAAAGTTCTGTTAAAAAACATTGTACCGGGTGTCCCAATAAGAATGGCTCTCGGCTATATCTCAGGAACCGTTTATAGTAGAACTTTGAAATAAAAAATTTTATAACAAAAGTTGCCTCAGGAAAAGCCTGGAAATTATTTTCATAATTGTGGGACCACCGCTAGAGGGCGTAATTGAATATCAAAAATTAAAAAATCTAAATTTTACAAAATTTTCCTAATGAAGGGGCACTAGAAATCCGATCGTCGTATTCTTCATAAAATTCTACGCATACTTGATTTGACAAGTTTAGGTCTACCTTTGGAAATAAGAGGTGGGGGTGAGTGGGAACCTTGTTATGAAAAACTGGCTGTGGGTCCGGTTCTGCTTAATCAAATTTTGCAAACTTGGTCTTGTTGAAGATAGATCTTTTTCATCAATGTAAAAGTTATGATTTTGAACCAACTTACTGAGTAATATGCCAGCTAGAAGGCGTTATTTAATTTTTTTCAGAAATCTAGTGTTCCTTGGAAAATATTAAATACAAACATGCATTTTTAATACCATATTACAAAATTAGACAAAATTAGCAACAGAATAGCGAAAACCGCATGTTAATACCTTTTTTCTATCTCGAGATATCTTACAAAACGTGTAAATTTAAAAACATAACTGTTACGGTCACCGGTAAACGAAATAATTCATTAAAAGTAGTGTGCTATGGAAACAACAAAGAAACATTTTCCAGCTCTCAACGTATATTAGGTCTTTTCAACGCTTCTCATTTGCTTCGAGCCTCGTTCATATCTCGTATATTAATATTATACACGGATTATACGGCATATGACAGAGGCTCGAAACAAATGAGAAGCGTTGAAAAGCCCTATTAAAAAGAAATAAAAACAACTATTTAGTGATGACATAAACATTCAAATTTTTGCCCATCATTTTCGTTGCAAACATTTACTCTTTCAAGAGTAGATTGAACGCAGTCTCAATTTCTGCTCTCGATATGCTTTGAATGGCGTTTAGTATTCTCTGGATAATGTTTTCTAGAGTAGTGTATGATGGGCAACAATTTGAATATTTAGGTCGTCACTAAGTAGTTCTTTTTGTTCTGTGTTTTATTTAATTTTAATAGTATTGCTTCTCTTTATATTGTTGTTTTAATTAATTATATTTTTATACGTTGACATCTGGAAAATGTTATTTTGTTTTTTTCCACAGCACACTACTTTTCATTAACTTAGTTTACCGGTGATAGTAACAGTTATGTATAAAATTTACACGTTTCTCGAGATATCTTGAGATAGAAAAAAGGTATCGACATGCGGTTTTCGCTATTATATTACTAATTTAATCTAATTTTATAAAGTATGATTAAAAATGCATACTTGTATTTAATATTTTCCAAAGAAAACTAGATTTCTGAAAAAAATTAAATAACGCCTCCCAGCTGGCTTATTACTTATTAGGATGGTTCAAAATTATCACGCTTACATTGAAGAAAAAGATCTGTCTTCAACAAGACCCAGTTTTCAAAATTTGATTTAGCAGAACCGGACTTACAGCCATTTTTTCATAACAAGGTTCCCACTCACCCCCACCTCTTATTTGCAAAGGTAGAGTTAAACTTGTTAAATCAAATATGCGCAGAATTTGATGAGGAATACAATAATCGGATTTCCAGTGCCCCTTTATTAGGAAAATTTTGTAAAATTTAGATTTTTTTATTTTTGATATTCAATTACGCCCTCTAGCGGTGGACCCACAATTATGAAAATAATTTCCAGGCTTTTCCTGAGGCAACTTTTGTTATAAAATTTTTTATTTCAAAGCTCTACTATAAACGGTTCCTGAGATATGGCCGAGAGCCATTCTTATTGGGACACCCGGTACATGCCTTATTTACATACTTTTTGAATACGTTTTTAATTGCGGCTAGCGAAAAATTTTAACTTGTGAAAATTGGCTTTGGCTATCGAGGAGCTTGGCCACCCCATAAGATGATTCCATATAAGTTTGGCTGTGTGAACTTTAGTTTATTTCCATATTTGTTTTCTACCTCTTTGTTGATAGGCGAGGAAATATAGCATTCCACCTCAAACTTTGTAAGACGGATCGTTATGGAACGTTTTGAATTCGATTCGAGAGAGCTTCAGGAGAAAAGTTGACCTATTGGCATGAGGGACAAATGAAGATTGCATTGTTGTAGACGGAAAATGCATTTTCCAAAGTGCATAGCAAAGTGTTTAAAAAATAAAAATTCACAACACGGAAAATAATCATGGAAATAAGTTCAATTTTCGTACTGGGGGGTTTTTGAGGTCGCTGAACAGGAATATCGTGTTGGCGTAGCTGGTGGCCAGTATCTACGTCGGCTCCAGAAATTTTATGGAAATTCGTTATGAAAATAGTTGAAATTTATTATATCGGAGATTTTGAGGTCGCTGAACATAAATATTGCATTGAAGGTGCTGTACGAGGTACCTGGTGCCCGGTATCTATATCATTTCATGGAGTTTTTTGAAAATTTGTTATGAAAATCGTTGAAGCTTGTTATACCTACTGAGAGTTTTAAAGTCGCTGAGATCGAGTGTTGCTCCGACGATGCTGTACGAGGTAAGTGGTAATTTTCAAAAAAACTCCAGGAGATGACAAAGACACTAGGAATCAAGTACGTCGTACGTACAGCATCTTCGATGCAATATTCGTATCCAGCGACCTCAAAAACACCGATATAATAATTTTCAACTATTTTCATAACGAATTTTCATAAAACTCCAGGAGATGACGTACATGCCGGACACCAGGTATCTCGTACAGCATCGCCGCAGCAATATTCGTGTTCAGAGACCTCAAAAACCTCGGTATAACGAGTTTCTTGGAGACCTGTTATGACCTATGGTATTGAATCCACAGAAGACACCAATAAAACAAAAAGCATGCTACGAAGAGCCGAAATGAAGACACTAAGAGCAATATCAGGGAAGACAAGAAGAGATAGAATACGAAACAACATCATCAGGAAACAATGTGGCTTGCAAGATGTAGTCAGATGGGGTAGGCAAAAACGAAGAGAATGGTTCAGTCATGTAAAAAGAATGGGGGAGCACAGACTACCAAAAATCGCGCTAGAAGGAAAACCAGCTGGCAAGCGTCCACTGGGGAGACCACCAAAAAGATGGAGAGATATAGACGGAGAGGCAGCGCTGAAAATTCTCTTTGAATTTAATAAAGCTAGATTTTTCACAGTTGATTACTGTGAGTGTGTAGAGAAACATACTGCGGTCGGTCAAGCGAAACGTAGAACAGGGGTTACTGAGAGGGTATCAAAGTTGCTTTCCTACGAAGGTAATTAAATCCATTTACTAATGCTGAAAATCAGTACACGCATTCTAAATTAAATATAAATAAAAGTTATTATAGTCGGTCAGCTGTATGACGGGACAGAGCCGGTCGGTCGGCCCCAATAGCCAATAGAAATGAAGCATTTTGGCTCGCAATTTTTTCGTCCAGCATGGATTTACTTGAAATTTTCACAGAAAGTAGGGAATAGTCCAAGGATCATTTTCTATATCATGCAGCTATCATACGCTAAAACCTTGGGGGTGGTTGCCACCCCATCTCGGGGTGGGAATTTTTTATTACATTTAAACCATGTAATTCGATGGAAAAAGTGATTCTAAGAAAAAAATGTTTTTTATATTTTCTTCGTAAAACTAATATTTTTCGAGTTATTTGCGCTTGAAAATAACAGTTTTTCGACGAAAAAATCGACTTTTTTAGAGGGTTTTTTGAAAATACCTCGAAAAATATGCATTTAATCAAAAAAATTGTAGATATCAAAATTGTATCTTTTAGTAACACAAACCAAATTATTTTCCAGTAATATCTTTAAGACCAATACAAACCGAGATACGGCATGTTAGAAGGTTAGCTTTTTTCGTCAAATGCATAATTTGAAATATTCAAAGCCAAATACTGGGAAAAATTTGCATTTTTCGAGAAAAACTGTAATAATCTTTTTTCAAGTATAAAATTAGACCTTTCAAAAAAAATAATAAAAAGTTTCTAGCATGAAAATTAAGTGACTTATAATCAAAAATTGTCGGTACCTGCTTTTCTCTACGAAAAAATCAGTGAAAACAACCCCCTAACTACCTTCCCAATTCAAAATTGGTCTTCACCTTTCTGTAGTTCCTTTTATAATTATATTATCAATACACTCAAGGAGTTTGACCTATTTAAAATGCCTAATTTTGGAAAAATTGGAGTTTAAAGAAAAATTGATATTTTGCAATTTGGTATTTTTCACCTTTTACTTCAAAATATCTCCGAAAATACTGAAGATACGAAAAAAATTATAAACTACTAAATTGTAGCTTTTTTAATGACTAAAATTACTCTGTGCATAGATTTTCATTACAATGAATAGTTAGCCAGATATAGCTGTTTAAAACCTCTATTTACCAGCAAACACCCCCTTATTCGAGCCCTTTAAACCCGCCCCAATTAAAAACTAAGCTACTTAACTAATTTACACAGTCTTATAGCTCTTTAAAAATTCTAGAAAATCATTTTTGAAGAAACTTTTTATCGCCAAAAATATATAGAATATTTTTCGAGGTATTCTCAACAAACCTTTTAAAAAAGCCGATTTTTTCGTCGAAAAACTGTTATTTTCAAGCGCGAATAACTCGAAAAATATTAGTTTTACGAAGAAAATGTAAAAAACATTATTTTCTTAGAATCACTTTTTCCATCGAATTACATTGTTAAAATGCAATAAAAAATTCCCACCCCCGAGATGGGGTGGCAACCACCCCCAAGGTTTTAGCGTATGATAGCGGCATGATATAGAAAATGATCCTTGGACTATTCCCTACTTTCTGTGAAAATTTCAAGTAAATTCATGCTGGACGAAAAAATTGCGAGCCAAAATGCTTCATTTCCTCAATCGACTATTGGGGCCGACCGACTGGCTCTGTCCCGTCATACAGCTGACCGACTATAATAACTTTTATTTATATTTAATTTAGAATGTGTGTACTGATTTTCAGCCTTAGTAAATGGATTTAATTACCTTCGTAGGAAAGCAACTTTGATACCCTCTCAGTAACCCCTGTTCTACGTTTCGCTTGACCGACCGCAGTATGTTTCTCTACACAATCACAGTAATCACCTGTAAAAAATCTAGCTTTAGTAAATTCAAATAGATTTTTCAGCGCTGCCTCTTGGTCTAATAGCTGGCAGTCTACCTCTCAAGAAATACTTCAACGTCGGAATTAACAGATCGACATATCTACAACAAGTATAAGAAGAAGAAGCATAACTTTTAAAACTCTTTGTATAATATTACAAATATACATCTAAAAATATATGAATTAAAAAAGTAAAAAATCGTAACTGCGGACATTTTCAAAGGGTAGGTCATTGCCGTCATCATTTTAAAACATTTATTGTTCTACGCCTTTGACCCTCGCTCTTGCTCTGTCTGGTAATGATCTTATAATTCCGGAAAAGTTCGATTTTTGGGTCATTGCTCGGAAACTCTTTCCATTAATTTTCGAAACTTATAATAGACAGAATGTGGCCTTTGTCATATTTATTCCATCGCAATGCAGGCCAATAGAGTTCTTTGAGAAAAGTTACTGGAGGGTGAATGGCTGTGAGTTCAATACGTGATTGAGTAGATGACTTCAATGAATAAATCGCAGTTTAATACATTTCATCAAATCGTTTTCAGATAATTTTCAGTTTATCCAAGTTTGATAAATAAACAGTTAAAATGTTTACACATTCGGTGGTAGTAAGTAATAATATACTCGGATAAATTAACATACCCTAGGTCCAAATTAATAAGAGCAATATTTAAAACAAATTAACGCATTGATGTAGTACACCTAATTTCTTAATGATTGGTAGCAGAGTATACCAGGTGGTGAATCGTCAAACGAGTCATAAGAAATTCTACTTTAAACTGTTGAATTTACGGTTCCCTAATATTATTTTACATCAAAAGTCATGTACGCAGTGACTGGAAAATAGCTTATATGTCATCGATTCATAAAAAGGGCAATAAACTAAAATGTAGCAATTATCGCGGAATATCAGTAACAAATACAATAAGCAGAGTATATACAAAAATTTTAAGAGAACTGATTGAACAAGAATATTCAGGATACGAAGAAGAACAACATGCGGGTTTAGAGCTGGAAGGTCCTGTACGGATAATGTATTTTCGTTAAAACAAATCATCGAAAAAAAATTAGAACGGAATAGGCCAATACACCTAGTTTTTAAAGATTTGCAAAAAGCATATGACAATATCCCGATACCGAAACTATAGGAAGTACTGCAAAACTCCAACATTAACTTTACTCTCATAAGAGCTGTCCAAAATTTATACAGTGACATGAAATCTGCAGTAAAATTAGGAAACAAAATAACAGATTTGTTTACAGTCAACAAAGGTCTACGACAAGGATGTTGCATATCACCGAGTCTGTTTAAGATTTATGTCGCCAAAGCCCTTACAATATGGAAAAGAAAATGCAGTGGAATGGGCATCCAAATCAACAACACCTGCCTGTACACCCTTCAGTTTGCAGACGATCAGATAAAATGTGCAAACGATAAAGAAGATTTGGAATATATGACACGCAAATTGAAGGAAGAATACGAAAAATGGGGATTGCAGATGAATGTAGAAAAAACACAATATTTATGCCTAGGTGAGGATTCAACTGATATGATATTGGACAATAATCAGAAAATAACTAGCTGTGATAAATATAAGTATTTGGTCATTAATATCAACAAAGAAGGTACTGACGATGCTGTAAATGGATTCTTTTGAACCTCTTAAGAAAGAAACAATCTCCCAAAGAGTATACTCCCCTTGGAGATGTAAGAGTACTCAGTAAACTTTCAGTTTTATAGCCGGATCTTTTAAATTGTCCAGTTTTGAGTAGTAAATTTCTTCTTTCGAAACAAGAATTTTTTATTCCGTAACAATTCTTTTAGATTATCGATGTCCTTTAGAGGAGGGATTGTCAAAAAAAAATTCTAAAACAGTTTTTCTCGGTTACTTTTAAATCGATTTATGTGAAAATTGGTACACACACTAAGTACAACATTTAAAACGGAGTGACGTAGAGTTGTACCCAAAATTTTCCAAAAAATTTTCCGACAAAAGGGAGAATTTTGGAAAAATTTTGATCTGAAAATTTGTGTACATACTCCTTTAACAATGACAAACATCGTTCTGTAGTTTGTTTCTCGAATTATCAAAAAAAAATTCCGCCAAGAGGAAAAATTTCGGAAAATTTTTTGAAAATTTTGTACCCATTATTGTTGTCCGACAAGTGATACAATATGCATTACACATGTAAAAAAACAGTACAAAATAACAATGACTTCTGTGGTAATAAATAAAAAAATTCCAGGAAATTGACATCTTCGGCGCATCCGACTGCCCATATGCCCCGTAAAAATTGTCCGACAAGGTTACCACATTATTGTAAAGAGGTTTTATAGTAGATTCTGTTAAAATTAGCCATGTGGTAATAAATTTATTGTTTTCATAAATCTGACATATTTAGCGTGTCCGACGCGTCATATGGCCCAATATTTTTGTCCGACAAAATTGCTTTCGCTGTTTATATGATAAAAACCATTGATTAAAATAAAATGACCAATGTGGTTATAAATTTTTTTCATGAATAAAATTGACAACTTCGTGACAGATTGCCAGACAAACGCCCCACTACCATAATGCGTCAAGCTCCAAATTTGTCCGACTCCACCCAAATAACAAGTACAAAAGTTTCGACAGTGTGGTCATAAATAATAATTTCATATGTGGGCCCAAGGACTATTAGCATCAGATATTCAGCAAATGCTCCTTCTGATATTTCCACTCTTTGTAAATTTCTTACCCTACATTCAATTTTGTACTCCTTTTTGTGCATTCCTTTTTTTCTTCTACTAACACAATTACTCAATTATGGTTTCAATCATAATGAGACGACACTGC
Organism: Diabrotica virgifera virgifera; assembly: GCF_917563875.1. Classification (NCBI taxonomy): domain Eukaryota; kingdom Metazoa; phylum Arthropoda; class Insecta; order Coleoptera; family Chrysomelidae; genus Diabrotica; species Diabrotica virgifera. The sequence goes on along the minus strand of NC_065450.1, from coordinate 75,972,450 downwards.
CAAGAAAACAGCAGAATCTGCCAAATGGCTCATTTTCATAAATTGGCATGGAATTTTATTTATTTCCTCCCAATAGCGATTAACATTGAAGGGAGTGAAAAATTGCCACTAATTACACCAGCGTAAACGAGTAAAAAATAAATAAAAAAGAAGAGAAGAAAAACAGCAGCAGCAACGAGTACAACACTCACTGGCAAAGCCATAGCCAGCTTCCTCATAGTTCAGGCTGTATGATCGCCCCCGTCAGGTAAATTATTCCGATTCGTTTTTTTTTGCACAAACTTACTCAAAAATAGGTCCTTATAACAAATTCAAAGGGTGCCAGGCGGTACCGCAATCGGAAAATTATTTAAACAATTTTTTTTAAACAAATTCAAAAAATCACAGCAGTGTAAGATACCTGGAAGCTTGGTCCATACCAACTTCTGGCGCCCGTAATTCAGTCTATTTTATTTATCTCCTATATTCTTCTATCTTATTATATTATTATATTTATTCCATCTATTTTCTGAGCATCTATTTTTATCTTCATATTTCCCTTTCTAGTCATCATCCCTATTTATTTTGATATACTGTCTTCGACAGGCATGAAAATTGGCCGTATCCATCCTTGAGTGTCAAGTTGTCGTTCACTTGCATATCTAGCTAGCCTAACTCCATTCAGTTTGCATCTGTCTATTCATACTTTTATTATCAGTTCATCTCACTCCTTTCATCTTATCATTTTCCCCATACAAATACTACTGCCAAAGGAGTATTTTGTTACATTGGCTTCACTGAGGATGCCTATATGCTGAAATAGCTATATGGAGATGGTGGTCCAACTCTGAATCAAATAAAAACAAAAACTCATCATCATCATCAGTAGCTCGACAACCCTTTTTGGGTCATGGCTTGTTCTAGGATTTTCCGACATTCTGTTCTGTTCCTTGCTTTGTTCTTCCAGTGGGTAATCTCAAGTGTTTTCAGATCTTGTTCCACTTGTTCCATGTATCTAAGTTTGGGTCTTCCCTTTGACCTTCTCCCTACTGGTGTTTGCTTCATTATATGTTTTGGTGTTTCGGTCTCCAACATTCGTTCAACATGGCCCATCCAGCGCAGACGTCCGATCTTTATGGATGTTATGACGCCGGATTCGTTGTACAATAAAACAAAAACTGCCTTTATCTTTATCCTTATCTCAAACAATCAATTTTTTCACTTCAAACAAGTTTTTGTAGATTCTTTCAGTCATTATGAGCAAGAAAGATCTGTTGTGATTTTTCTCTAAAATTGATTGTTGTCGAGTTGTACGTGACTTAAAATTTGAAAAACGCGAAAAGGGTAATTTTCAAGATTTAATAACTCGGTTAAAAATTATTATTTTGAAAGTCAGAAAGTCACCAAATCAAAGTTTAACCTCCTACAAGATCCTGAAGAAATTTTTGTCGTTATTTTATTGCCAAGCTGTTATTTTTAATATTAACAATGAGCGCTAAGCGCGTATTAGGCGACCGTCAATGGTGAGTGCAAAAGAGATGCGCCATTCCGGCCGCGGCCGTCCAATGGTGTTGAATCCAGGAAATACGTCTTCTTCCCGGTCCTCTTTTACCATTTACCTTCCCTTGGAGAATCAGTTGGAGAAGGCCGTGACGTTCTTGATTTCTCATTACATGTCCTAGATATTCTAATTTTTTTATTTTGATAGTTATGAAAATTTCACACTCTTTCCCCATTCTACGCAGGACTTTCACATTAGTAATTCGGTCAACCCAGGTTATACGTAAGATGTGCATATAACACCACATTTCGAAAGCTTCGAGCCGATTCATAGATGCAACAGTTAGTGTCCACGATTCCATTCCGTAGAGCAGAACTGTGAATATGTAGCATTTCAACAGACGGTATTTTGTTTTAATGATATGCCTCGACTGTTGAAAATGGGTCTCATTCTAACGTATGCTGCTTTCGCTTTTATTATTCGCTGTTTAATTTCTGTCGAGTGGTCCCATTGGCTATTAAAATTCGTGCCCAGATATGTATATTGCTCAACTCTTTCGATATTCTCTTGGTTGATTGTAAGTTGAGCGTTTAGTATTGGTTTTTTATTAATTGTCATAAATTTGGTCTTCTTTATGTTTAGAGCTAGTCCGTATCTGTTGCTGACTTCTGTTATACGATTTGTTAATATCTGTAAATAATTCAGATTATCGGCAAAAACTATGGTGTCATCTGCATATCTAATGTTATTCAACCATTCACCATTTATTAATACTCCCTTCGCACAACCGTCTAAAGCTTCCTTAAATACCCATTCAGAGTAAATATTGAATGGTAGTGGAGATAAAATACAGGCCTGTCGTACTCCTACTCCTCCTTCTATTGAAATTTTATCAGTCAACTGGTCTTCTATTTTGATTTTGGCAGTTTGATTGTAATAAATGTTTCTGATAATTATCTCAGATCTTTGTTGTCAATTCCAATTTCTTGCATTAGAGTTATCAATTTGTCATGTTTTACTCGGTCAAATGCTTTCTGGTAATCTGACTGAGTTATTAAGGCTTGAAAATAGCCATTTTCGAGTTGTTCAAATTTTAAATCGCGTATAACTCGACAACAATCAATTTTAAAGAAAAATTACAGGAGACCTTTTTTGCTCATAATGACCCAAATAATCTGAAAAAAAAAAGGATGGTTTGAAGTGAAAAAATAGATTTTTTGAAGTTGTTTAAAAAAATTGTTTAAATAATTTAATCTCCAATATCGAGGATAACCTACAGAGAATGGCACAAACTTTCAATACAGTGGCGAAGAACTACAACATGAAAATATCAACAGCTAAGACCAAATTCCTAGTAGTGTCAAGGGAATCCATAAGATGCAAATTAGTAATTAACAGCGAACTAATTAAACAAGTCTAAAGATTCGAATATATGGGAGTCGATTAGTTATGGGGATGTTAAAGAGAGCGCCCGAAAGTAAGCAAATAAAGCCAATTACGTGTCAGGATGTCTGAGGGATGTCATCTGGAGAAACAAAGATATGAGGCTGGAAGGGAAAGTACGCATATATAAATCATGTGTAAGACCGATCATGACGTACGGGATAGAAACAATATATGACACAGCAGAAACCAAGAGGATACTAAAAACTTCAGAAATGAGAACGTTGAGGTCAATAACTGGGAAAACACTGAGAGACAGAATACCGAACGACAGAATAAGAGATCTCTGTAACACACAAGATCTAGTAAGGTGGGGAAGACAGAGAAGACAAGAGTGGAATCAGCATGTGACGAGAATGAACAGCTAGAGACAGAATACCGAACGACAGAATAAGAGATCTCTGTAACACACAAGATCTAGTAAGGTGGGGAAGACAGAGAAGACAAGAGTGGAATCAGCATGTGACGAGAATGAACAGCTAGAGAATAGCCCGTATAGCCAGAGATTCAAAACCAACAGGCAAAAGACCAATAGGAAGGCCCTTTAAAAGAGGGCGAGATAGCTGGCAGTCAACATCACAGCTTTAAGAACAGGTGAAGAGGCCTCATATAAGAAGAAGAAGAAGAAGAAGAAGAAGAAGAAGAAGACCTCTTTTTGAGTAAGTTTGTGTAAAAAAAACGAATCAAAATAATTTACCTAACGGGGGCGACCATACAGCCAGGACTAAATGGCAAAGCCATAGCCAGCTTCAGCTTCCTCATACAAAGTGAAAAATAATTACACCTGCAATTTCGTGTCGCATAAATCACAGTCAAGGTTTTGCAGTGGTGGCGGGTAACTAATTTTCCTTTCTTTTTCAATCTATTTTTAAACGTTCAATTACATTCTTTATCGTACAGAAAAAAGAGTTGTTGGTGTATTTATTTTGCTTTTACTCATTGAGATTTAGCTGTTGATGTATAAAACTGTTATTACATACACCTTTTTAGTTTAATTACTATATGGAATTATATACAGGGTAGCGAGAAAGTATGGAAACACGGTAATTTCTCAGAAACCGCTTAAACGATTTTTATAAATTTTGGTGGGTAAGGCTATACTAATGCGGCCGATATTATAGTGGTAATTACATTGTTGTCAAATCTTCCATTTTCCTGTAAATATAATGAACTTTCTTATTTTAAATGGAACACCCTGTATATTTTTTCGTTTTGAAGTCCTTAAGATATACTGATTATTTTTCACGTTATATTCCCTATACCTAAATGCCATAATTTCGGAGTTATTGCTACATTAAAAAAAATTTAATAAATTATAAAAATCAATTTTTTGGCCCGATTATGTTAGGTTCTTTGTATCATTGGGAACAAAAAAGATCTTTTGTAATTTTCCTCTAAAGTTAATTATTTCCGAGTTAAAAACAATTTAAAACTGAAAAAAATCGAAAAATGACGATTTTCGAGATTTAAAAGCACAAGTAAAAAAACTATTTTTAAAAATAGAAAGTACGTAAGTTCAAGCTTAAACTTTTTTTATCAGATCCATATAAAAATTTTTGACGTTTTATTCTAAAACTTTGTTTTTTTTAATTGTTAATGAAGCTCATAATATATGAGAGGACGGGCGATCGAGCTTCATTAACAACTGAAAAATAATGTTTTAAAATGAAATAAGACCAAATCACGTATCGGTATTTGATACAATAAGATTCGAACTTAAATTTAGGTATTTCGTAGTTTCAAAAATGATATAATATACTTGTGTTTTTGAACCTAGAAAATCGTCATTTTTCGATATTTTCAGTTTTAAATTGTTTATAACTCGAAAACGATTAACTTTTTTGGAAAATTACAAAAGAACTTTTTTGTTCCCAATGATCTAAAGAACCTAAAATACTATCTAGACGAGCCAAAAAATTGAATTTTATAATATTTGTTAAATTTTTTTTCTTAATAAATGTAGCAATAACTCCGAAATTATGGCATTTAGGTGTAGGGAATATAACATGAAAAATAATCAGTATTTAAGGACTTCAAAACGCAAAAAATATACAGGGTGTTCCATCTGAAATAAGAAAGTTCATTAGATTTCCAGAAAAACGGAAGACTTGACAACAATGTTATTACTACTATAAAATCGGCCGCATTATAACACCCTTACCCACCAAAACTTATAAAAATCGTTCAAGCGGTTTCCCAGAAATTAACGTGTTTCCATACTTTCTCGCTACCCTGTATATTATTAATGTTATGAACGATTAGAACAAACGTGCCAACACATGTCAAAAAACTTGCATGAAGAGAGCAGTCCTAAAGGCTCTTGGAGATGAGGACCAAAAAACACCCAGCATAACACGAAATTAAACGAAGATACACTGAAATGCATAAAAGAGAAGAATGAACTCCATATAAAATACCTGAACACAAAAAACTATGAGGTCTTGGAACTATACAGGGAAAAAAGAAGTAAAAAGAAAAACTGGCAAATGAGACAAATGAAAGATGGAAAAAACATGCACAGAGATAGAACAGTATATAGAAGGAACGAGAAATTCAGAAATAAGACAAAGAAAATCTGTACAAAGATAATAATAGTTATTATTATTTGGGAATATTTACAACAAAGGTGACCAAGAGATACAATACTAGGTCTGGATCCCGCGTATGAAAAAAAAGTTGATTAATAGCAAGCTGAAAATTTGTTAATAGCTTAAGGGTGTCTGACTGCTATTTATCACCAAATGGGCGTTTTAATGAGTGGAACATGTAGAATGTGTCAAATGACAGGAATTATGACAGGTGATAAATAGCAGTCTGATTTTTGCATGAGAGTTTAATCTCTGTTCGGAGAGTTTAAGTCTGTTCTGTCGGACAAAATAAATGTGCCGTTTTCGTGGTCTGACCGTTCCAAATTTTTAACCTGCTCCACAATTAAAACTGCCCCAGTTCCAGGGTTCCCATATATCAAAGTTTATCCTACTAGACACTCTTAAGCTATTAATAAATTTTCAGCTTGCTATTAATCAACTTTTTTTCATACGCGGGATCCAGACCTATACTCTACAATAGCCCCGAAGACAATGATACTTTTGACATGATAATTACAATTTGTTCATCCTTTTGTATTTATAAAAACCGCTTCCAACAGAAGTTTTATTTTAAACTTGTAATCTACAACTTTAATTTACTCTAGTTACTAAAAACACACATTGTCCCGTTTCTATTTTCAGATAAAACTTTTGGTATTAAGTAAAGTTTATACTGAATCGGATCTCGTTTCCTAAACGTAAATCTATTTCTGAATGCAAAGTATGAGTTTCTACTGGCGCATAACGGTTTGAAAACATACAACCTGTGGACGACAAATGTACCGAAATAAATACAAAAGTTCTGTCCTAGTTCCATGTACATTTGGACAGCAGAATAATAGTCCAGAGAAATAAGTGCTATGTCGGGCAGCTAAGTTGCAAATGAGTTTTTTGCGTACTATATACCTAATACATTAAAAATACAAAAATCATGACACAGTTCGGAGGCATATAATAGGTATTAACAAATAAGGGTCAAAAATTCCAGTTTTTTCCTTTAAATCGTTACAGGTAAAAATAAGGTAACCAAAAAAATTATTTAATCTCCAACTCTAACGAAAATAAATAAAGGTTTAAAATAGCAGTTTTTGAATTTTGGTCCGATCATTTTTTGTTTCGGAAATTGCAAAATAATGCTACAGTTTCGAAAATAACAAAATTGCTAAAATTTCTTTTGAAAAAATTAACCTAGGGCTTTGATATCGCATGAAAAATTGAGTCAAGTAGTCCCTATAACGCACAAAAATTTCAAGATGTTTCGTCAATTATTATCAGTTTTAATTTTATTTAATTTGTTTATCCCACAGAGCTTCTCCAGAATAATGACGTATAACGATTGTGCGGGAACTACATGAAAGAAGAATACTCATATTTTCAATATAAAAGAAATAATAATAGTCATTTTTACAGTCATTTTTGCCTGATAAATAATTTGAATACGTTTGATAATATTGACTGTAGATTAAATCCACTTTGAAATTTGAAAATATGGTATTTTCTGGTACACGAATTTTTAAAAAAGGTGTGTTCAAAGAAATGTTAGATGATAAAACTAATACTCTGTAATGTTAGAGGGCCATATGTACATAACGGACTCTACGAGTACATACAAATTAAAAACAGAATGATCAAAAGCCATCAACAAGTTCCGGAGATATCAAAAGCAGCATGTGTGTGAAACATAATTAATTTCAGTTTTTGAGTGCAAGGATTTTCTAACTCCCCCTCCATCGGCCGTGAGCCAATTTCGTTAGGACGTCAATTTTAAAGCTTTACTGACCGATCTGTTAATGTTCAAAGCTTTCTCAAACTTTTACATATAAATTTTAAATCTTGAACTTCCAAATAGTTAGTTAGAATTGTTCAAAACAAAGTAGCTGTGAAAAAGTGGCTAACTTTGACCCTAATTGATCTAAGCGCAATTTTGTATTTGTGTAAAAATATCAGCTTTTCAAAAATATCAAAGTGGATTTCTACATTCACAAATGTTGTTCTGAAGCTATTTTCTTGTGGCATTTTTACAATTTTAATTTTTACAATGGGAAATAAGCCACAATATTATTAAAAAATGATTTTTTATTAACGTTTCGACGCCCAAATCGGGTGCCGTTGTCAAAATACAAAATACTCAGTAGTATTTTGTATTTTGACAACGGCACCCGATTTGGGCGTCGAAACGTTAATAAAAAATCATTTTTTAATAATATTGTGGCTTATTTCCCATTGTAAAAATTAAAATTACATTCACAAAGTTATTCAAATTGTTTATAAGCCAAAAATTACTCTACTTTGGTAAAATGTCTTTGCAATAGTAAAAAGGTCTTTTATTGATTTTTTTAATATGAAAATGTCAGTCCCCTTCTTTCATGTGGTAACCGCCGAATCGCTGTGTCATTATTATTTTCTGAACGATAATATTGCAAAAAGAGCTCTGTGTGAAAAAATTGAATATAAGTTCTTTTGCAATTTCTGAAGGAACAAAAGATGGATTAAAATTCAAGCCACTTTAAACCTTTGTCCGTCTACTAAAAGATGAATACTCTAAATAATATATTTAATTATCCAATGAGAGCGATTTAAATGAAGAAGATCCCATTATTGTCCCTTATTTTTTTAATAACTTATTATATGCCTTCGAACTGTGACAGGAATTTTTGTATTTATAATGTATTAGGTATATGGTACCCAACAACTCATTTGTAACCTGTCTGGGTCAGTGTCCCCAACATGTCTTTTTTGCCTTATTTTCCTGGAGTATAATCCTTGTAACACAACTCGGCAAGTTGTTGAAAATTTACGAGTACGAGTTCTGTTAAAACATTTTTGTATTGAAAACTTTTATATACATAAAGAGGATAAAGATGTAAGAGTAGAATACTTTAATTATAAAAATAGAAGTGGAAACTTTTATATTTTTACTTTATACTTTATACAAAAATAAAATTACCTTTCCGAACTCGTTACCGCCTCAACTCGAGTAGTTGAAGTGGCAAAAAACTGCAAATGAATATAAGAATTCTTTATCTCAGATTTCAGGAAACAAGGGGATTAAAAAGAGTGGTTATGGTTTGAAAATTTTGAAATTTTCGATTTTTTTAGTATTATAAATGAACGTACAAATTTCAGCTTGATCGGAGCGAAATTAACGAAAATACAGAATGTTAAATATCCCCACCTTCGACTTCAAAAACTCAAAAATTGTTAAAACTAAAAAAACAAACTTGACAGCGTTACCTCTAGAAGCTCACATAGCTAATAAAATGTTTTTGAATTATTTGTTTTACATGATCTAGTGACGAGTTCTGTTCTGATGTCCACCGCAAAATCCTTTTTTTGGAGAGTTATGTATAAATTTGCCACCGTTGGCTTATTTTTCAATATATTATTGTGTATCATTTTGTCAATCAAAGATAAAATAAAAATTTTATTTTTTTTTAATATAACGCGGGGACATAAATTTGATACACCCTGTATATTGATTTGTAACTATTTATTATAAGTGAATCTGAATCGAATATAAACAAAAATCCGCATTTATCTATTATAAGTTAGTTTTTAAGCAGTGGGTTAATCCTTAATGAGTTTTTCCCTGAAGAATTAAATACATTAGTAAATAAAGTGATGTGAATAGACAATTTGTTTCGGAATTATAATTTTAAAACGGTTGCTTTGTTACGGGGGAGGCCAAAACCCACAGGTAATTATTATATTTAGAAAAGTAAGGTAGAGAAAGTTGGCATTTTAAGTAACTGTTTAAGCCCCAAGTAAATTTGTAGAATTCCCGAAAAGTAATTATCATGAGTAGAAGTAATTGTTTGGAAGGATGCATGGGTTTTTCGAATGAAAAAAGAGGAATGGGGACAGAGAAATGTTTCTGATTGGCTTAGCAATTTGGAATGGGGATGAGAGAAGGTTGAATGTTCAGACAGTTTGAAAAAGGAGATTATTATGTGACTCGTGAATAGTTCAGAAGCAAGTACCAGTGGTTGTTAGATAGTGAAGAGTGTAGCTGAAAAGTGGAACGAGAGACAGATCAAATTGAGAAGAAATACCTCTTTGATTCTGTAGAGTCCAAGGGAGAGAATATTATAGTGAGAAAGAGAGGAGAGAATTTTGGAGTTTTTGTAACGAGTACTGGTTAAAAGAGGCCTGGCTCGTGTTTTGTAGAATTAGTTGCTGGTATGCTGCTGGATTGATGCTGAGAACGGAGAGGGCTTTGATGGGTAGCCTAACATAATCAACAAGGGAGAGCTGTTTGGGTCAAGAGGAGACATAATTGTGTGTGAATCAAAAGGTCAGTCAATAATTTATGTGATAGATTTTCTTTATGTTCAGAAGTTAATTTTTTTTGAGTAAAAGCATATGAACTAAAGATTCAAATATTTCAAAAATTCAATAGGAAGTATAAATAGTTTTGCGAATACCTAAATTTGTTTGTTTAGCTTGTTTTATCAATGTTATCAAGAACAAACCGATAAATATTTGTTGAATTAAAATTAATTTATGTAGTAAAAGTTTCATTGAGACAGTTATGCCCACAGGATTTAATTGATAGATTTTCAGAGTATTGCTTTTGATAATAAAATATATTTGTATGTGCTTATTTATGGTATTTATATTTATTTCCTTTTCCTATTTTATCCCGATAAGGATCAACTAAGATATACTGAAACCACGAGAAAGGATAAGTATAACCTAAGATAATTTAGTTATTTTTTTTTGTATGGTAAACAGGCACCCTGCGATTTTTCTTAATTTTATGTATGATTTGTGACAATTGAATAATTAATTAAATAAATACTAATTAATATAAAAGTAAGAGAAAGCAGATCATAACAATATATAGTGCATTGAATCTTGGTGGCAGAACAGGTTGAATTGACATGTAATAATTATTATCATACACATAGTTAACATGTCAAAAAATAAAAGTGATATTGTGCCAATGTGTGCTTTTGCCCTGGAAATAAGTTTCACCCCTTCTCAGGGGTGAAAAAATACCTATACATTCAAAGTAAGTCCGGAAATGAAAGAACTGACTAATTCTAAGCAACTTTTGTTCTATCGCATTTTTTTCACTAAGTTAATTCTTTTCGAGTTATTTGCGAGTAAATATATTCATTTTTCAACAAAAAAAAGATTGTAGGCGGTTTTTCGCAAATAACTCAAAAAGTAAGTATGTTATTAAAAAAACATTCTTAACAAAAATATAGCTTCCAAAAAATGAAGGATGTATTTATGAACTCTCTAGATCTAGTAGAAGCAGAGTTGTAGTTAATGAACAATTGGTTCGTATCCGTCAAATTTCAAAGCAAATATTTCAACGTGAAATAATCAAAAAATGATGCACTTCTTGGGAAAAATTTTTTATTTTAAAACGTAAGCAACTTACCCTCAAAATAAAGTCAGTCCCTTTTTTTTGGTAAAGAGTCACCTCCTAATTAGCATCTTAAATCAAATAAATCGTTACGACTTCATAAGTTACTTTACTTATGTATTATTTATATGATCTCTACGTTTCATCGGTTCAAAGGGCTTATATTTTAAAATATTTAGTTTAAATGTTTTAGTTTGCTCTTTTTTTAAATAACTTAAAATTTATTAACGATACCCAAAATTACAAAAAGTAAAAAAATGTAGGTTTTTATTTTCTAAATATTCTGGATTTTTTGTTTTTCTGTAAGGCAAACAATGGTTAAGATATGGCTGTTCAAAATTTGCATACCCTCGTGATTATTGACCAGTTCAAGCCCTTGCAACTACAGCCCCTTCAAAAATAAGCACTTTGAACCGATGAAACTTACAGATCATATAAACAATATATACACGAGTAAAGCAATTTGTGAAGTGGTAACGATTAATTTCATTTGACATGCTAATTAGGGAGTGATTTTCACGATTTTTTTACCAAAAAAAAAGGACAAACTTTATTTTGAGCGTAACTTCCTTACTTTTAATGCTACAAACTAAAAAAAAAAACAAAAATAAAATTTTTTTAAACGCTTAAAAAAGTTGTAATGAGTTTTCCCCAAAAAAGTGGTTCATTCTTGGTTATTTCACGTTGAAATATTCGATTTGGAATTTGGTGAGTACGAACCTATTTTTCATTAGTTACAACTCTTTTTTTACTGGGTTTAGGGATCTCATACACGCACCATTTTTTTACTTTTTTACGGGATATATTTTTGCAAATAATGTTTTTTCGATAAAATACTTACTTTTTGAGTTATGTGCAAAAAACCGTCTAAAATCGTGCATTTCTTGTTGAAAATGAACATATTTACTCGCAAATGACTCGAAAAGTATTAACTAAGTGAAATGGTATAGAATATAAGTTGCTCAGAATTAGTCAGTTTATCCCCATGTCAGTTTATTATTTTCCCCCCCTAAGAAGGGGCGAAACTCACCTCCATGGCAAAAGCACAATCGGCACAATATTACTTTGCTTCTTTGACATGTTACCTTTTATGTCAAACTAAACGGTTCTTTAAAATTTATAGGTTTTGCAATATTTTACCGTCAGCGAAAGGACTAATATTTTTCCTTGAAAATTTCAAACCATATCCCCCCTTAAACGCTATCCGCACTGAAGTATAATATTGCGCCTATTCCTATCGTGTTTATCTGACAATTACCTTTTGAGAAGAACATGAAAGTTAATCGCATACCCCGATTCATGTAAATATCCAAATTCCAATGCATTGGATTAAATCGAGATGAAACTGCAGCTCCGAGTATAAATATTTAGAAGGGAATCGACCCGATTAGCCAATTTATTAGCGAATATCTCAAGCTGTTCGCATTCAAATGCAAACAAGATACACCATATGCTTTGAAATTTGCTCTATACGCTAAAATCGACCTATCTCAAGTTTCTCTAGTTAAACGAATTTAAGAGAATGTTCAAATACACAGAGAGTTCGATTAAGTTACAAGAAGTTTGAGTCTACTGAACTGTTCGGAAACTGGGTAGTAATTTGTTTGACATACAAACAGTTTTTAAACCTAATGAAACATATTAATAGTATGTCTCATACAATATTGCTACATACAAGGTGCTACAATTCGACCAATAATACATATAGAAAAACGGTAACATAAAAAAAAGAATGTGTGTGTACTTTGTACGCACGTAAGAAGATATTCTTCTATTATATAATAGGTAATTTAAACGAAGTAAATATACTTAAAAGGTTATTTGTACTTATTTTATTCAAAAATCAAACTAACTTTCTTATCTACCACTTTCAAAAAAGAAGAATATCTTCAAAAATTATATAATAATATACTTACAATCATAAAATCTATAAAAAAAAAATAAAAAAATAGTAACTTGCTTGGGGCTTGAACCCACTTCACGTCTACCGCGCCGTACGAAAGTTGACGCCATTTCAAACTGCACCAAACTCTCGTATACGTCATGTGGGAATATATACAAACTAAACGTTTACACCATAAATTTATATGAATTTAATAAAATTATTAGTTTGATTTTTGTCGAAATAAAATACAACAAAATATAGAGTAAGAAAACGATATATGAGATGAAGATTTGTAGAAAGTTTGTTCGTAATCAGATTATGTAAATTAAAGCATTGCCTACTAATAGGTAACTACATTATTTTGTTTACATTTTCCAAATAGATAGGTATTGAAACTATTAGGTATTTCCAACTGAAACATTTAGAATTACGTACCTGCGGCTTTTCAAAACTATTTAAAAAGTCACTATAATTATAAATTTGATTTTATTTCTGTCCACACATCAATAAAAACTAATATTATACAATATTTGTGTTTACCCATAACCTCCATATTGAATAATTATTGACAGATCATTTCAAAATTTCAACACCCAATCAGAGCCCGTATAACAACTAATACCATACTGTCGTGTGCGCATGCGCGCGGATCAATCAAATTTTACCCTCAATCGATTCGCCGCTAAAGAAGAATATCTTCAAAAAAACTTATAAATGAAACTCGTATGCAGAATAATTACGTAATAGGAGCTGAAAAAAACATCAAAACAGTACGATAGAATATAGAGGTTGTAACCTTATGTTAAGTCAACCTTGCCACGCCCCTGCTCAAACTTTGGCAGTATTAGGACAAACGCTATGGGTGTTCCGACGTCGAGGGTATTCCATTGAGTTCTGGAGGCGAATAAAGCTAGAGATCCAGGAGGAATTCTGATGGAGCTAATCCGATATGGAACAGAGAGTTAAGAAGAATGATTTGTCGAATCATGGAAAGAGCAATAAATGGAGAGGACATTCCTAAACAATGGCAGGAAGCTTATATAACACCATACATCCATACATCAGAAAGGAAATAGAAAATAATGCGAAACTACAGGGGAATAAGCGTCATCGCTATAATGGGAAGACTGTATGGCAGGATCATCAGAAACAAAATAGAGAAACGTATAGAAGGTAAAATCGATGAAAAGCAAGCAGGATTTACAGCAGGTAAATCATGTCTAGATCGTATATACAATGCAACAGGCAATGAAGAAGAAAATGGCTAAGAACAGAGAAGTACGCATGGCTTTTTGAAGTTATACTTCTTTACCGGCGATAGAGGGTGATTTTTTTATATGTTAAAACCTATCAGCCCGGCGCATGCGCATTATAACTTTGTTCTGATTGGATGTTCAAATGACATGTCAAAAATTATCCGATATGGCAGCTGTGGTTTGGAGGTAAAGGTAAAGGTAAACAAATGTATAATATATTAGTTTTATTGTTGTGAGGACAGAAACAAAAAAGTTTATAATATTGTAGTGACTTTTAAATAGTTTTTAAAAGCAACAGGTACGTAATAATTGTTAATGTATCATGGGTATAAACCTACCTATTTGATCTGCCAAAATACATAGTATGTAATACTTTTATTTATATAATTTGATTACCATCAAAATTTCTATCAATATTCACCTAATATATTGTTTTTTTACTCTATGTTTTGTTGTATTTTTTCAATTCTAAATCATTTCAATTCAAAATTAAAATAATTTGATCAATTTTCAAAATATCAAAATATCACAAGTTTAATCCGTTTAGTTAGTCGATCTTCGTAAATAATGACACATAGTGTCCGTGGCTAAGCGGAGAAGGCGAATGAATTCCAATACCAACCGCTCTTATCAGCGCTGGTTCGAGTCCCACTAGAAACTTTCCTTTTTGTTTTTTTTTTTAATACATTTTATGATTGTAAGTATATTTATTATATAATTGTATTTTCAGAAAATACGTATTTAGTTAAAAAAAATTTCGACAATTAATGTTCAGACATCATTTGTGGCTTGTTTAATGTGTTTGTGTGTGTTTTATTCTTTTATTATTTTAATTTTTGGCACTGTTCTAATAAAAATGTTTGAGAAGTAGTAAGTATAAATTAGTTTAATATTTAAACAAAATATAAATAAAAAGTATATTAATTTCGTTTAAATCATATAATAGAAGTATAACTTCTTACGTGCGTACAAAGTACACACACATTCTTTTTTTATTTTATAAGTCTATATATCTTTATAAAAAAAAAAAAAAAAAAAATTACGGAACAAATGACCATCTACAAAGTATAAAAACCCTGATAGAGAAAGTAGTGGAATACAATAAACCCCTAGTTCTAGTTTTTATCGATTTTCATAAAGCCTTTGACACAGTTGAACTTAGCAAAATATTACAGGCGCTTAAAGAATGCAGGCTAGATTATAGGTATACAAAATTATTACACAAAATATACTTACAGGCAACAACCACTGTCAAATTACATACTAACAGTAATCGCATAAAAATAGAACGGGGGGTTAGACAAGGAGACCCAATGTCACCTAAACTTTTTAATACAGTCTTAGAACATGCTTTCAAGAGTTTGGATTGGATGACAAAGGGAATAAAAATAGATGGAGAATACCTAAACAACTTACGTTTCGCCGATGATATAGTCATAGTAGCTGAGGATCTAGGTATGGCAAGAGAGATGGTACAAGAACTCGTTGTAGCTACAGAAAATGTAGGTTTAAATATAAACATCTCAAAAACAAAAATAATGACAAATTTGGTACCCAACCAGAACATCAGTATTGGTGGGAAGGAAATAGAACTCGTAGATAGATATAAATACCTGGGACATGAAATTACGATTGGCAGGGATAACCAGACTCATGAGCTGAAGAGAAGAATCGGTCTTGGGTGGGCAGCATTTGGAAAACTGAGAGAAACTTTTAAAAGTGAGTTACCCACATGTCTAAAGAGAAAAGTATTCGATCAGTGCGTCCTCCCAGTCTTGACGTACGGATCAGAAACACTTACCTTAACTAAAGCCTCGGCTACCAAACTAAGAGTCACGCAGAGAAGAATGGAGCGGTCAATGTTAGGAATAACTCTGCGAGACAAAATCAGAAACGAAGAAATCAGGAGAAGAACAAAGGTGACTGACGTCATCGAGAGGATAGCCAGGTTGAAGTGGAGATGGGCAGGACACGTAGCCAGAATGACAGATGGGCGATGGACGAAGAGGTTATTGGAATGGAGGCCAAGAGAAGACAAGAGAAGCGTCGGTCGACCGCCTACAAGATGGACTGACGACTTAAGAAAGGTAAATAAAAACTGGATGAGGGCGGCGCAGGATAGATGGGGTTGGAAACGAGGGGAGGAGGCCTATGTTCAGCAGTGGACTTTTGAGGCTGGATGATGATATATCTTAGGAAGACATACGACACTATGCCAAGGAAAGAACTATACAAAGTATAATATAATATAATGACACAAATAGGGATACTAGCTAACCTAACACAAGCAATCAAGAGCATATACAGGTTTACTATTTTATTTAGAAATCATTTTTCTTATTGTGCCGTCTTCTAACAAAGGTTGACAATCACTTCTTTAAACGCTTCCCCATCTTTCGCAACGTGAAATATCTGTTCAACACTGGAGGTTAGACCAATATTTGATATTCGCAGCCAAGATGATCTCAGCCAAGATTTCTTCTCTCTTCCCAGGCCTTTTCTTTCTCTACTCTTCCTTGCATGATGATGTGTAGCAGAGAGTATTTATCGTTTCGAACCATGCGGTCTAAATACAATGTTTTTCTTACTTTAAAATTGTGTTCTTAAGCTTTCAGTCATGTCCAGTGCCGGATTAACCATTAGGCGGACTAGGCGACCGCCTAGGGCCCGGGCACTGGATGGGGCCCGCATCCCACACAAATGCATTAATTAATATTGAATTATTTAAGCAGAAATTAAAAAAAATTTAAATGTTGTTAAAAAAATCAAATAGGGCTAACTGAGACAAAAAAGAGAATGGTTAATTTATGATTTCCAATCGAACTCAGTTTTTTGCTTTGTCTCTGTCAAATATCAGGAAAATACAACCGACTTCAAGACAAATTAAGCAGTTATCTTCAAAGGCATTTTTATATTCAATGTTCTAATCATTCCCTCAATTTATGGTACGTTTTTTTTTCAATTTCTACCCACCGATGGGCCTTATAGTCCATTCACTCACAGTAAAATATTGTAAAACCTCCGGATTTTAAAGAACTTTTGGATTTGAAACAAGAGCTTGGATTGACATGAAATTTGGTATAAGCATAGCTAACATCTCAAAAAAAAGTGATATTGTGTCAATGTGTGTTTTTGCTCTAGTGTTGAGTCCACCCCTTCTCGGGGGTGAAAAAATATACCGTCAAAATACGTCCGGAATTGGATAAACTGACTAATTCTAAGCAACTTTTGTTCAATAGAGTTTTTTCATCAAGTCAATACATTTCGAGTTATTTGCAAGTGAATATCTTCATTTTCAACAAAAAAACACGTTTTTAGACGGTTTTTCGCAAATAACTCAAAAAGTAAATATTTTATCGAAAAAATATTCTTACTAAAATATAGCTTTTAAAAAATTGAAAAAATGGTGTATGTGTGCAGTCTTTAGACCCAGCAGAAGCAGAGTTGTAGCTAATGAAAAGTAGGTTCTTATTCGTCAAATTCCAAATCGAATATTTCAAAGTGAAATAATAAAAAAAATTCTTATAACTTGTTCATAACTTGTTTAAATGTTAAAAAAAAAGCATTATTGTTGTTTTTTAAAAAATTTCTAGTATAAAAGTAAGCAAGATACGCTCAGAATAAAGTTGATCGCATTTTTTGGGTAAAAAAACTGGTGAAAATAACCCCCTAATTAGCATGCCAAATGAAATTAATCTTTACCGCTTCACAAGCTACTTTACTTATGTATTGTTTATACGCTCTGTGAGTTTTATCGGTATAAAGTGCTTATTTATAAAAGGGCTGTAGTAGAAAGGGCTTAAACAAGTCATTAATCACGAGCGTGTGCAATTTTTTTTATTTGGCTTAATGCCTCGACAACAACTAATGGCCATTGGCATGGTACAGTGGATTTTTCCAATCAGGTACCTAGTGTAATGGGTAGTGTGTGTGTTGAGTAAATGTCTTGTTACTTAGCAAAGTCGTCATTGCTTTTGCAAAGAGAGGCTAATTGTATCCGAACGTCTGTGGTCCCTCCGGTGAGTACCAATCCCATAAGGATAGAAACTATTTGCATTTATTAATTTTTAATAAATGAAAAATTCTCTACCCAGGTTATGCAAATTTTGAATAGTCATTTCTTAACCAATTTTTATCTTCAAAAAAAGCAAAAATCTGAAATATTCAGAAAAGCAAAACCTACATTTTTTTACTCTTTAAGATTTTTGGTACCACTAATAATTTTTAAGTTATTTTGAAAAAAAAAACAGTTTTGTTTCAAAATTTCAAAAAATTTGTTTTACTTTATATCCCAATGTTTTGAAATATAAGCACTGTGAACTGGTGAAACTTACAGATCATATAAATAATATGCTTATATAATTTGTTTAAAGATTTTCATAAATCATTAAGATTTTTCTGCCAAAAAAAGGAATCAACATTATTTTAAGCTATATTTGCTTAATTTTGATACTTGAAACTTGTTTAAAAAATCAAAAATAAAACTTTTTTAACACTTTAAAAAAGTTGTGATGATTTTTCACCGAAAAGTGGGTCATTTTTTGGTTAATTACGTTGAAATATTTGATTTGGAATTTGTCGAATAAGAATCTACTTTTCATTAGCTCCAGTTCTGCTTATACTGGGTCTACATACTTCACATATACACCATTTTTTTAAATTTAGTATACGCTATATTTTTTCTCAGAATATTTTTTCGATAAAATACTTAATTTTGCAGTTATTTGTGAAAAACCGTCTAAAAACGTGTTTTTTTTTTGTTGAAAAATGAACATAATATATATTCACTCGCAAATTACTCAAAAAGTTTGTTTTAGTGAAAAAACTCGATAGAACAAAAGTTACTTAGAATTAATCAGTTTATCCATTTCCGCACTTATTTTGAATGTATGTTTTTTCACCCCCGAAGGGGGCAACTCATACCCGGGGCAAAATCACATATCGACACAATATCCCTTTTTTTCTTTGGCATATTAGCTATGGACTATTAATGAGAAGTTGTTGCGAAATGTAAAAAAAAGGAAAATTATCTTTTTTTGATTGTCGTAATTTATTTTTGGATTAACTACTTCCCAAAACAACATACATACCTGTAAATTTGTTTTAAGTAAATAGTCGCTATAAAGGGGCCTACTTCTTATGGCCGCCTAGGGCCCCATGATGCCTTAAACCGTCACTGGTCATGTCCAATTCGTCTTAACACTTCTTCGTTTGAGACTTTTGCAGTTCAATGAATTTTCAGATTTGCCACGAAGAAATATGAAGGAATCCAGAAATATGTGTCTAACATTTGCCAGGAAGTAGAAATCCACTTACATTGAAATGAAACACGAGATCTCTTTCAGAAAGTAAAGTTACTGGCTCGGGAATTCAAACCCAGAAATTACGCTATACAGACAGGTAATATGGTAAGCGATATGGATGCGGTTCTGGAGACTTGGAAGAAATACTGCACAGAACTCTATAAAGCTGAAACCTCTAACATTAATCATGTAACAGCACTGCAAGTCTCAACAACAACCCTAGAACCAGATATTCTAAGGTCTGAACTCGATGAAGCCATAAAACACCTTAAAAGAAATAAATCGCCTGGTTGCGATGATATCACGGCAGAACTTTTACAGAACATGGGTGAACATGGTCTCCAATTAATGTGGAGACTGTGCAATCATGTATGGAGAATCGGCAAATGACCCAGTGATTGGTGTACCGCACTATTTACTCCCATTCATAAGAAAGGCGTAACCACAAAAAAATGTAGTAGTAACTACCGAACCATTTCACTAATTTCACACCCAAGTAAAATTCTGTTGAGAATCATCAAGTGTCGCATGCAGACATACCTGGATAGACAAATACCACAAGAACAGACAGGCTTCGTGAAGGGTAAAGCCACAAGGGAGCAAATTCTTAATATACGACAACTCATTGAGAAAGCACGAGAATTCAAAACTTCGATGATCATCTGCTTTCTGGATTATCAGAAGGCACTTGACTGTGTAAACTGGACAGTTTTGTGGAAAGTTCTACATGAGATGAGGGTTCCTGATCATATGTCAGCTTTCGTGAAAAGCCTATATGAGAACAGTGAAACCAGAATAATAATTGAAATCCTTAAGTCCGATCCTTTTAAAATAGGTAGAGAAGTCCGACAAGGATGTATTCTATCTCCAAGTCTTTTTAATTTCTATGGGGAATATATAATGAGAAAAGCACTCGACAAATGGAATGGCGGTATTTCTATCGCAGGAAAGAAGATCTCAAATTTCAGATATGCAGATGATACAACATTAATAACTGCATCCGAAGAAGAAATATCCAGCCTGCTGCAGCTAGTGGAAGCCGAAAGCAATAGATGTGGTCTCAAGATCAATAAACAGAAAACAAAAATTATGATAGTAGATTATTCAAATTCACTTCAGACAACAGGAGCCTTGGACCAGTTTGAAGTGGTTAACTAGTTCAATTATCTAGGATCCTACATCAGTAATACAGGATCTTGTGAAACAGAAATACGTAGGAGAATAGGCATGGCCAAAAACGCTATGAGTCGATTATCGAAAATCTGGAAAGATCGCTCCTTGTCGAAGGACACCAAAATAAGATTAGTACGTGCCTTAATTTTTCCCATATTTAATTACGGATCCGAAACATGGACAATGAAATCGGACGACAGAAAAAGGATTGACGTCTTTGAAATGTGGTGCTGGAGAAGAATGCTTCGGATCTCATGGACGAAACACAACAAATCACTCAATCCTCCAAGAGCTTAATATTCAGACTCGACTTTCCTGTATTTGCCTCTCCACCGTCTTAAAATTTTTCGGCCAAATTGCAAGAAGAAGTGAGGATAATCTTGAGAGACTTATCATTTTGGGAAACGTTGAAGGGCGCAGAAGTATAGGTCGCTCACCTACTCGAGGGACGGATCAAGTACAGAAAGCCAGTGGAAAAACATTTTCTGAATCCATGAGGGAAGCTCAGGACAGAAGCCGATGGAAAGAGATAGTTGCTCGTATTATAGGGAATCACGACACTCAGCAATGAGGAAACGACTGAGGAGGAGGAGGAATTTTCAGATTACGCCTATATAGGCACATCTCGAATGCCTCCAATTTTTTATGGATTGGGCTTTTAGGGTCCAGGCTTCTACCTCATATAGAAACTGCGACCAAACATAATATTCGACGTTCGTCAATTTGGGAATAAAGCCACAGTTTAAGTCTAAAATAAATTTATTTGACGTTTCAACTTCCAGTTGGAAATAGCTATCAAAATACAAAACATTCATGTTTAGAAAATGATAAGTTAGAAAATGGCTGAAGGACATCCTGGAAAAAGACGGTTTTGATCAAAAAACGTAAGTACTTGAGGCTGATGATGCTGTGATTTCGTCGATTATATCGTTGGAAAGCAAAGTCTCTTGTGATATTTCAAAAGTTTCTTCTGACATTTCGAAAGTTTTTGTTGATATTTCCCAAAGTTTTTGCGGACATTTCTTCTTTAGAAAATAAAGTTTCTGATGATATTTCATCCCTGGAAAGCAAACTTTCTTCTGATATTTCCAAAGCTTCAACGAATATCGGTTCTTTGAAAAATAAAGTCACTTCTCAGATTTCTTCTCTTGACGTTAAAATAAATATGTTATAAGTATTAGAAAACAAAGTTGCCGATATTTCTTCCTTCGAAGAAAAAATAAAAAAATTGAAATCATGTTTGCCGAAATGATAAAAGACCTTAGCAAACTGTACTATCTGATGTGTACGTAAGAAATAGAAATGTCCGACTTTTACTTTTTTAAAATACATACTACTTTTAGGGCAGTCAATGAGGGTATTTGGCTCCGAATTCCATCCTACTACATCGATTTACTTGGTATTTTCATAGTAAGTCTACCCTATATAAAATAAAATAAAAATGTATACCATTTTTATTCAGTTGCAATGCGAAGGCAAAACAATCTTATTTTTCATTTAGAATAAGGAGCGCAGTCCAGAACTCTGAATCGACGATTTTCGACTCTTATTGGAGTCATCATCGGAGAGGCGTAGGCCTGCTGCTCCATACTCGAAGTGACCAAACCATGAAAGTTTATCCCCACATTGCAACTGACGTGTATGGATTAGGTGACTAGCGTCATCTGGCAATTGAAAGGTCAAGTTTTTAATCCTAATAGCAACATTAATAATATTGAAAAATATTAAAAATATTACTAAAAGATTTTTAAATTGAAAACTTACTACCCTTACCTACCCTATATTATACTATGGCGCTTTTATCTTGGGAGAGGTTCCCACCCCTTCAAGGAAGCGAAAAACTTTGTGGTCAAACTAACCACGGAAGTGGCTAGAGAACCTCATTCTAAGCAAAAACTGCTCGATAATTTCTTTTTCAAAACTGAACAGTTTTGAGTTATTCGTGGTTGAAAATTGGCCATTTTCATTCAAAAATGACACCCTTTCGGACGGCTTTTTGCGAATACCTTAAAACTATGCATTTAACTAAAAAACTAATTAAGACATTTTTGTAGATTATAAAAAACAACGAGATTCGTGTCTTTATAAATCTGCTGGTTATAATATAAAAAGGGATATTGTAGGCGAAAAAAGTTTTTTTTTTTTGGTGCATGCTCAAATCGGTGTATTCAACTTGAAATAATAGAGAAACGGTCGACTTTAGGTGTATAATGCTACCAATGGCTTTTGTAGTGCTTGAAAATACCTTTAAAACGAGCAATATTAAATATCGATTACATTCAAACTCAGCGAGATATTCTGCAAAAAAATTGATGACTAATGTATTTTAAGAAAAAATGTGTAGTAACCCCTCATCCATCAGAATTTAAATGCATCGTTTTCCTTCTACAATATCTTTTATTATAGTGTTATTTCTGTGTTCAAAAAGATGGAAGGTTTTCAAATAAACGGTTTTTGAAAAAAAAATAAGATCAAATTATAGAGCGCATTTTTAAATTTTCTTCAAAATCTTCGAATAACTCAAGAAGTATTGAGTTTTCAAAAAAAAAAAGAATGTGTGTGTACTTTGTACGCACGTAATAAGTTATACTTCTATTATATGATTTAATAGTTATTTACGATGTAAGTGCTAAAAGTACACGTTTAAGGCACGCATGTGAAAGTTTGCAGAATGAGCGAAGCGAGTTCTGCAATTCACATGAGTGCCTTAAAAATGTACTTTTTAACACGCATATCATACAATATTTTTTCTACAAACGTAATTACAGGACAATATCTACAAAAACTTTTACTTGAACTTGACTGACATTCCATTTTTATATTTTTTTGACATTACATCAAAATTGCCTATTCGGTCAATACGAACTGCAGTGCCTTAAAAATTTTAAAGCTCTAGTGCCTTAAAGTAGAATTTTTAACGCTCGTATGGATTGCTAAAAATTGCATTTTAACACGGTTGTAGAAAAACGAAATTAATATACTTTTTATTTATATTTTATTTAAATATTAAACTAATTTATACTTACTACTTCTCAAACATTTTTATTAAAACAGTGCCAAAAATTAAAATAATAAAAAAATAAAACACACACAAAAACACTAAAAAATGCCACAAATCATTTCTGAACATTAATTGTCGGAAAAGTTTTTAACTAAATACGTATTTTCTTAATAATAAATATACTTACAATCATAAAATGTATAAAAAAAATAAAAGTTTATATTGGGGTTCGAACCAGCTTATCAGCGCGGTTGGTATTGGGGTTCATTCGCCTTAAACGCTTCGCCACGGAGAGACAATGTGTCATTATGTGCGAAGATCGACTAACTAAACGGATTAAACTTTTGACATTTTTGAATTAAATCAAATTATTTTGATTTTGAATTGAAATGATTTAGAATTGAAAAAATACAACATAACATAGAGTAAGAAAGCAATATATTAGGTGAATATTGATAGAAATTTTGATGGTAATCAAATTATGTAAATAAAAGTATTACATACTATGTATTTTGGTAGGTTCAAATAGGTAGGTACCTATGATACATTTACAATTATTCCGTATACCCTATTCCATGAACATAAGCCTGTTTTGGATTATTTCGACAACGAATATTTTACTGTGCAAAATAAGAAGAACGAAAGTAAATTGCAAATTACATTGTTGTTTATTGGAATAATTATTAGCGCCACTTACTTTCGTACTTCTTATGTTGCACAGTAAAATATTCGTTGTCGAAGTAATCCAAAACAGGCGTATGTTCGTGGAATGGCCCATACCTGTTGCTTTTAAAAACTATTTAAAAGTCACTACAATTATAAACTGTTTTGTTTCTGTCCTCACAACAATAAAACTAATATATTATACATTTGTTTACCTTCATATTGAACAATTATTTATTATTGACAGATCATTTCAACACCCAATCAGAGCCCGTATAACGACTAATACCATACTGTCGGTGTGCGCATGCGCGCAGATTAATATAAATTCACCCTCAATCTCAATCGCGCCTAAAGAAGTATAACTTCAAAAAATAGAGGGTCCTGTAGAGAAAAAAAATACCTATCAAATGACGTGCCACTCGACTACACTTGCTAGTAAAAAAAAACTGGTGGTTAATGCAAGGCAGGGAAAGGGGGACGCCCCTTTCAATCGCGCCTAAAGAAGTATAACTTCAAAACAATTATAGAACAGTTTTTGCTTAGAATTAGGTTCTCTAGCCACTTCCGTGGTTATTTTAACCAAAAAATTTCCACCCCCGAGATGGGGTGGGAACCGCCTCCAAGGTAAAAAGCTCCATAGTATATTTGGTAGACTTTGAGTTATTAGGAGATAGGCCCAAAATTTCATTAAAATCCATGCAGTAGGATAGAATTCGGAGGTAATATCCTGTTCTTGCTCTCATTGACTGGCGTATTTACGACAAATATTCAATTAAATGAAAACTGGTTTTTGATTTCTCTCTTGTCAGTGTCAATTCCTCTTAAAATATAGTACTTTTATTCCCTTATCAAACTCGCCCGCAGCTGTATCTACAGACGACATCAAACTTGAAAAGAAATTTCTCTCTCGCGAGATAAAAACATAAAAATGAGTCTGCGCTCAACTTTTAAGAAATGTAATTGGATTGAGCCTGTCCGGATAACTGGTTAACATCAATCAAAACTTTCTTGCAGAATCGAGAATCAACTAAAAACTACCCTTAAGTATGACAAACGACTTTTCAGAGTAAGTTATCATGGAAGAAACGAGAGCAGCGGCAAACTACAACAGGTTTTACTGAGGTCATTTTTCACTTTGAAAATTATTTATTTATTGACTCTTGGATTCTAAAAAGTTGAAAAATCGAGTTAAAACAACAGCAGAATTTAGAGTTATGTGAACTTGGTTTGATAATGAACTCGTGTTTAATTTGAGATAATCATGTCTCAACACATGTATATGTCATAATTGTAATAATTATTCGAACTTGGTAAAACTATTAAAATATTTTTAATTTCGCACAAGTTTAGAGCTCCATTTTTGAATTGCAACAATATGCCAACAATGTAAATCTGTAAGGACAAAAGTGTTTAGTGTTTAATACGTGTGCCTCAAAAGACATAATATATGTTTCGGAAAAGACTATCTTTTCGAGACCTGAAGTGCCCCTCCAGCCACCATGTACCAGGGTAACTCGCAGTTTTAGAGGCAGTGCGATTTGAGTCGACATCCCGGCAACACTCCCGTTGCTCGTGGCGCTCAAAAATGTGAGCAAAGCAGTGTGAGTTAAGGAAAAGAAGTCTCAACCTTGTTATGCTTCAGTAAAGTCCGTCCCGGACCTTACTCCAATTAAAAGTGCAATCAATCACAAGTTACGTGCCTTTGTGTACCAAGGTGTTAAAAAGCTCGCTTCGTTTTTTTGGCTGGTATCTGTAAAAACCCACAGCTGCCACATCGCCTCCGCAGCCAGGATCGTGATACCAGTGAATTTGGTCATAGACAATAGTGTGCACACGCATAGACATTTCGAAAGACTGTAAGTAACATTGTAATTGTAGAATTTGTCTCTCTTTACGATCTAGGTTTTGGTAGATATATTATTATTATTATTATCAGATTTAGCCATACGGCTCACACTCCCTCTAAGGGGAAAATTGACTCATCCCAGATACCTACGGTATCAAA
Source organism: Diabrotica virgifera virgifera (assembly GCF_917563875.1). Taxonomy (NCBI): domain Eukaryota; kingdom Metazoa; phylum Arthropoda; class Insecta; order Coleoptera; family Chrysomelidae; genus Diabrotica; species Diabrotica virgifera. The sequence continues at coordinate 75,946,273 of NC_065450.1, read as the reverse complement.
AGGATTGAGCTCTGGTGGGACTCTTTCCGTGTTATCGAGCCCTAGGTGACTTGGAATGCAGGTGTATCTCCCAAAAATTTTCGTACACTTCTGGCCGTCGCAAGTAATACAGCTTTCTGCATGGTCTTATAAAGATGTTCATTGAGACCCAGCTTTTTTATGCTTTCGAGGAGGGTCTTCGGAATGACTCCAGTAGTAGATATAACAATAGGTATCGTCTGGGTACTTTGCATTCTCCATTGTCTCCGTATTTGAATTTCCAGATCTCTATACTTGGCGATCTTTTCAGTAAATTTACTACGTAGATTATTGTTGTTAGGTATCGCCACATCAATTAGTGTTGTTTGTCTTGTTAATTTATTAACTAGTACGAGATCTGGTCTATTATGTGCCACTGTTTGGTCTGTGAGCACACTGCGGTCCCAGTATAGCTTGTAGTTGCCATCCTCAAGCATACTCTCAGGAACGTATTGATAATATGGGAGATGGTCCGTTTGGAGAAGTCCCAACTTGTTAGCTATCTCTTGATGAAGGATTTTTCCCACTGCGTCATGCCGTTCCTTATATTCAGTTGCAGCAAATGCTTGGCAGCCCCCTGTAATATGTTGGATGGTTTCTTGGGCTTGACATCCATATCGGCATCTGTCGTTTTGAACCTGAGGGTCTTTGACGATATATTTCAGGTAATTTCTGGTTGGTATAACCTGATCCTGAATGGCCAGTAATGAACCCTCCGTTTCAGGGAACATCTTTCCTGATGTCAACCAATAGTTCGACGCTGTATTGTCGACATAGTCTTGGCTGACCTCATTGGGATGTCGCCCGTGCAGAGGTTTACCCATCCAGGCGCGCAGTTTTTCGTCCTTAGTAAGGTGGTTTAAGCGCATTTCTGGTTCCCTCAGTTTGATCGGTGTTGTGTCATCTGCTGCGCAAATGGCGCGGTGTAGAGTAGATGTCTCAGCCTGCATCTGAAAATAAGTTCTTAAATTAGCAATTTGTTTATCTAATTGCTCACCTATATCCATAAGCCCTCTTCCTCCTAAATACCGGGGTAATGTCGTTCGTTCTACTGCACTTTTAGGGTGGTGTTTTTGTGCCTTTGTGAGGTGTGTTCGTACTTTTCGCTGAAGATTTTCTATATCCGTTTTTGTCCACTTAACAATACCAAATGAATAGCTAAGCGCGGAACAAGCGTAGGTGTTTAGTGCCTTAAACAAATTTTTACTGTTAAGCTGTGAACGAAGCAGCTGTTTTACCCTTCTTATAAACTCAGTAGTTATCTCAGTTTTCATTTGCTTATGGTCAATTTTCCGCGCCTGCTTTACTCCAAGATATTTGTACATATCGTTGTCGCCCATGGCCTCGATGTTCTGGCCATTTTGCATATCGAATCCACCGGGCTGTACCTTTCCTCTGACTATATTCAAAACACGGCACTTGTCTAGACCGAACTGCATACTAATATCATTAGAGAATGTTTCTACAGTTTTTAGCATCTCTTCTAGGTGTTCTCGAGTGGAAGCCATTAATTTCAAATCATCCATATACAACAGATGATTGAGCTTCGCTACCACAGTATTATTGCTTTTAATGCTAAAACCTGAGTCAGTGGAGTTTAATAGCTGGGAAAGGGGGTTCAAAGCTAAACAGAACCACAATGGACTCAACGAGTCTCCTTGAAATAGTCCCCGGTTGATTGCGATATTTTCGGTTTCGATATTGTTTTCACCAGGTATTTGGAGGTGAATTTTAGTCTTCCAATCTCTCATTATATGCCTTAAAAAGGTCACTATGTTATCATCGACTTTGTATATTTTCAATATATCTATTAACCATTCATGCGGTACTGAATCAAAAGCCTTTTTATAGTCAATAAAAGCAGTAAAAAGGTTCCTTTTTTTAGTGAATGCCTGGTTAGAAATGACTGAGTCGATGATAAGCTGTTCTTTGCAACCCATGGAACCCTTAGCGCATCCTTTCTGTTGAGGCTCTATGATATTGTTTAGAGCACAATGTTGGTAGATACGCCGGGTTACACAGGATGTGACCAATTTATACAAAGTTGGAAGACAAGTAATTGGGCGGTACTTGGATGGATCTTGGGTGTTATTTTGATCCTTGGGTATTAAATAAGTAGTTCCCTGAGTTAGAAATGATGGTAATTCCTGCGGATTAGAAATAACATGATTAATTAATGTTGATAAGCACTCATGAATACTCCAAAACTTTTTAAGCCAGAAGTTCTGGACTCCGTCTGGTCCAGGAGATTTCCAGTTATGAAGCTCTTTGATGACATTTGAGACTTCTTCAGTCGTGAATGGTTCGTAGTTAGCAGTGACGTAGTGGTGACAGTTGTGCGTCGTATCTTCTATCCAGCCAGCATTGTTGTTAAAAACAGCTGGTGTGGAAAGTTGATTTCCCCAAAACTCATGAATTTCTTCTTGGCTTGGGTAAGACTTGTCGACACTTTCTACGGTGGAATTGAGTTTTCGGTAGAACGCCTTCTCAGAGTTCTCAAAAAGTGCATTGTCACATTTTCGGTTGTTACTAACTTTATACCTTCTTAATCGTCCTGAATAGACGGAGAGTTTTTGTTTTAATGTATCCAGACACTGTTGGGCTGTGTTATTTTCTGGATCGTATCTCGAGTGTCTTGCAGTGCTCCGCATTATTTCTTCAGCTCTCTTAATGACCTTTCTACTTGTTACACCTCTTACATATTCTGTAACTTGACCAATATCCCTACGCAGTAATTAAATTTTTCCGAGAAGTCTTTTTTCCCAGGGTGCAGTTCTGTTACCAGTCCTTCCGTTATTAGTACCCCGTCGTGTTCTGATCTTAACGCCCATTACATTAGCAATTGCTGTTGCTGCACAGTAGATTAGCATATGCAGATATTCCAATGTGTGGGCTTCTACGACATAATTGGGTAGGACTTCAGTGTTCACAATTTGTAACAGCTCACCTAGTTTCTTACAAGAGTTTATTCGTGGTAGCGGTGGTCTGCTAAGTGGATTTGTTCCATTAAACTCTTGTACGGCACGCGCCATTTCGTTTGCTAGACTATCGCGCAACTCGTTGTTTTCCTGCTGTGTATTGTCAGGTTGAGTTTCTGGTATGGGAATCTCAGGGATTTGCTCATCAAGGATTTCATTAGGGACTTGATCTAAAACTAGCCCTTGGTTGTTAATCTCCCGTTCGACTTCGCTTTTGATCGTATTGCGTCTAGCCTCTGGGATAAGGTTGTTTCTTATGATTACCCGGTATTGATCTGATACTCTTTGCTCCGATACTTGAATATCTGGGTACTCCCTGCAAAATTCGGCATACAGCTGTTGTCTGTAGCCGATCGTTTCTTGACCGAAGTTTGTCACCTTATAATAGGAGCGCAAAATGCTTTCGTTAATGGACACAGTCCATTTCATGCGCTGCCTCGGTCGTCCCGCTTGAGTGAGCGCCGGCTGATGTTCCAGCGCAGCACCTTCAGCGGGTGGAGCTCTTGCTGTTGTTTGGCTCGCTTGTGGTTGTTGTTGTTGTTGGGCTGTAGCTGATTGTATGACAGGGGCCCGCCTCCTCAACACCCTGCCACCGACGTCCCGCATGCTGTCACGTCCAGCGCCGGCTCCAGACGTGCCCTGGCGATCCCCAGGCAGCGATCCTAAACATAAATTATTATTCTCCATTCTCATGGGTGTGCATTTTATACCTACTGCCAGGTGTCAGTTTTTGTTCCACGGCAAGTATCCCTGCTACTCTCTGGGTACTGGCGCTACGAATACCCAGAAAGCATCCCCCATTCGCAGGGGGCCGCGCCTGATAGAAGAACTGACAAAAACTCCCACAAGTTATTATTATTATTATTATTATTATTATTATTATTATAAATCAAATAAGGGCAGAGGAGCGAGCTCCTATTATGCCCAAAAACAAAGAGAAATATCATTTTACAACTAATACAAATTAAGAATAAAGTAAAAATTAACAAACATCAAATAAAAATATTGAAACAATAAAACAATGTCGCCCTAAAACAATTCAATCCTGTAAAGCTCCCATAATGTTCAAAACAAAGAAAAATATCGTTATAAAACTAATAAAAATTTTAAAGATTACAATTTCAAACAAAATTTTGAAACAATAAATAATGCCGTCCTAAAATTATTCAGTCTTGCAAAGAAAATAAAGAATTATCAAGTCTATTTTTAAAAATGTTAACACTAGTTGCCGATATGGTGACTTCATCTAAGTTATTCCAGATGTTAAATATTCTGTTTGGTAAAAAGTTCATTCTGGATCTTGTTGTCGTCTGTTCTCTCTTTAATTTATAACGATGACCTCTTAATCGTTCGTCTAGATTTAGCGTAAATATTGTGTTAAGGTTTCCAAAATTATATTTTAAAATACGGAAGGATATAATTAGGTCACCTCGAAGACGTCGATGTTCAAATGTTGTTAGATGAGCCAAGGATAGTCTGTCTTCATAATTAGGTCTTACACGGCCAAATGCCAGTCTTGTGGCTTTACGTTGAACATTTTCAAGTAAGACTTTATCACGGTTAAGATCTGGACTCCACACTGGTCCTGCAAACTCAAGAATAGGTCTGACGTATATAGAGTAAAGTTTACTCATTGAGGTTAGAGATATTCGTGTAAAACATTTGCGGATTAGAAACAGTTTGGAATTTGCACGTTTACACACGGACACTATATGGTCAGACCAATTTAAGTTACTATTAACTATCACTCCAAGATCTTTGTGGGAGGTTACTGACTCTATGGGATGCCCATTAATAAAGTATGGTAGTAATGGGTTATTTTTGCCAATATGTAGTATGACGCATTTTTCAATATTCAGTGGAAGTAACCACTCTGAGGACCATTTGAATATTGCGTCAAGGTCGGTTTGAAGAACATGTTGGTCAATAATTGGATTCACATATAATTTAGTATCATCTGCGTAAATGGAAATCTTACTGGATACAACAAGAGGAAGATCACTAGTGTATATACAAAATAGTAGTGGTCCAAGTACTGATCCTTGTGGAACTCCACTCTTGACTGGTTTGTCCAGTGAATAAGCTTCCCCAACACGAACTCGGAAGTACCTGTCTGATAGAAAATTTTGAATCCAAAAGTTTAACTTTCCGCGGATACCATAGTGATCCAATTTAGCTAGTAATCGACGTTTGGGAACACGATCGAAAGCTTTGGAGAAATCTAAATAGACTACATCAACAGGATGTCGATTGTTTAAAGATGAAGACCAGTCACTTATACAATGAAGTAAGTTTGTGATCGTTGAACGACCCTTGATAAAACCATGCTGCTGGTGAGGGATGACATTTTCTTGAAGGAGGAATTCAGACATAGCTTCAGAAATAATGGATTCCATGACCTTGCCGACAATAGGAACTAGGCTGATTGGACGATAATTATTGCAGTCAAGTTTATTTCCTTTCTTGAATATAGGAGTAACCGAAGCCAATTTCCATGACGAGGGAAGAGAACCCTGATTAAAAGAAGTATTCATTATAAAGGATATAGGTATGGCTACAGACTCTGCACACTGTTTAAGGAAAAAGGAAGTTAGTCCATCTAATCCAGGTGATGAATTATTGCGTAGTTTCGACAAATGTTGTTTAATAACATCTGGAGTGAAAGAGATATTATCAAGAGTTGTAAGGAGACGTGGACTCATTATTTGAGGAATGGTGTCATTTGGTTCGTCTGTAAAAACCTGAGAAAAAAATAAGGATAAACATTCCGAAGATTCATTATTAGAAGAACATATATTAGTCTTATATTATTGTTTGTTTTTGTTCCTATTTATATCCTAGTTTGTTTTTTTGCTCTATTTTGTATTTATCTCTTCAATAAATTGTTAATATCCTTTATACAAGCTCTTTTTGCACCATAGTTGTAGAAACCCGCTTTATTACAGGTAATAGCCTCACATTCTTTTACAACCAGCACCTATAGTTTTGTACATCTCTCTCTTTTTTTTTGACGTTCTATATGAACGTCCTATTGTCATGTTGACAATACTATGGTTTGTTTTTTAACTAAGAGGAGTGATTCAAATTTACCGCGCTGTATTGCTTGTTTGTAATTGGTCCAACCGCAATCAAGTTTACTCCACTGTTATAAAATTTTGACACTAATAACATTTATCAAATTTTGACACTAGTGACATTTCATAGGTTAATAAAGTTATATCGGCGATTTTTGTGTTTTCTGTGTTATTCCTTTAATTTTTAGATTGTTAGTCTGATTTTATATAAAAAGAAGTTGTTTTTGGAACTTTTTAGCGACGTATTAGTTTAATATAATATTTATGGATTACCATCAAAGGCCAACATGATCAACCAAGAGGAAGATGTATTAATTTGGTGGTTATTCTAGTGACATTATTGGGTGTGAATCTGTCTTTTTAGTTTACTCCTCCTGGTTAAAAAATAAACTATAGATACTTGGACTCTTCGCGCATGCGAGCGCCAAAAAATTGATGCCTTTAAGATGTGGTGCTGGAGAAGAATGCTGCGCATACCTTGGACAGTTCATAGGACAAACGTTTCCATTCTAAACCAACTTAATATTAAAAAAGGCTGTCGACAATATGTCTGCAACGAATTCACAAACGTTTCCATTCTAAACCAACTCAATATTAAAAAAAGGCTGTCGACAATATGTCTGCAACGAATTCTGCAATTCTTTAATCACGTGGTTCGCAGAGGTGACGACAGTTTGGAGAGATTAATTGTTTCTGGAAACGTTCCGGGGAGAAGATCAAGAGGACAATCACCAACTAGATGGTTCGATCAAATAAAGAATTCAGCTGGAAACTCATTCTGCGAACATCTTAGAGCAGCTGAAGATAGAGACCAGTGGAGAAACATTGTTAGGAATATTCGAAGAAATCACGATCCTCAGTAATGGGGAAACGACAAGAGAGAGAGATTGTCATGTTGTGATTATTATCTCAATCCTAGTATTATTATCTCAACAATATCAATTATCAATCACTTTTTTATACAGGACGTAAGCGAATACTACTCTTCAAAAAAGAAAACTACAAATTCTGGATGTTGATTTGACGTAAACTAGCTTCATGAAAAATGCTTCCTAAGAGAACTAGAACTCTTTAAAAATAGCGCCCTAGTATCCAGTGAAACCCAAAAAAAGAAATCCTATCAAGAATCGAACACGAGAGGAAAACACTGATGACATGAAAACATCCTGATGAACCAGATCAGACCTTAGTCCGGAGCTCAAAATCCGAATGATGAGATGTTACGTTTTCTCTGTCTTGCTGTAGGGCTGTGAAAGTTGGACAATGGACTCTGAACCAGAAAAAAATACATCGTTCATTTGGAATAAGAGGGTTATAACTAAGAATTTTCACTTTTTCGGTAGAAAGGTTTTAAGATTCATATTAGTTTATTTCATTTATTTTGTGCAGTGTTTATTGATATTATAGTATTTAATTATTGAGTATTGAGATTTCTGATCTTTTGATCGCTCTGACAAGAATTTTCTTTTTTAAAATATCAGGTTTAGAAAAAAAACTTAGATATAACCTTCTTAATGAAACTTATTAATAAAACATTAAAAAAACTAATTAAATAGTTCGTACAACACAAAATGAAACATAAAGAAATAATAGTACCTAATAATTGTTTTTCTTTGCAAATTTTTGTGAAAATTTAAATAGTACTCAGGACAACATTGCTTTTCTTTATTAAAGACAACAATAATTTGTTGTTAAATTAAATTAATCCTTAAATAATACTACAGTTTAATTTATAATAATTTACCCAATGCAAAAAAGATAATTCACATACCTATAACAAAATAACTATGGAGAATAAGGTTACATTTCACAAAACTACTTTTTATGCACATTATATTGCTTCTTTTTATAATGAATTATCCAAAAAAAAGTTACAACTAAGAAAGTATCCTTCTATCAGAACATACTGTTCACTTTTAGTTTTATAACTTTTAAGATAAATGGTTATATCTTTACTTATAACTCTATATCCCAAATATAAATCACCCTTTTAATTAAATCAACTTATTTTTGTATATTATATTCCAAGACTGTTTTCCTGTTTTCTTACTGCAAATAACGTTCTGTATAGAAAGTTAGGGAAAAACCAAAGAGATACTTCTGCCATCTCTCGGATACTACTGTACTTACAAATGCAACTATTTTTTCCATAGTAGAAGTCATTATTTGGAAGGTATTGATGCAATAAAAAAAACTTTAACATTTTGAGATGTAACCCTCTTCTTCCAAATGAACGACATGCCTTTGAAATGTGTGTATACAGACGGATGCTGAGAATTTCATGGGCACAAAAAGTTACCAACAATCAGGTAGTTCGGCACATAAGTAAACAAAAAGAATTACTAAGAATAGTCAAAGAAATGAAAACACAATACTTGGGTTATTTGTTGAGAGGTGAAATATATGAATTACTTCACATCATATTGGAAGGTAAAGGGCAAAAGATCATAGTAGAAAGACGCCAGAACTTGTGGCTGAAATACCTGAGAAGATGGCTTGACTGCTCATCTACAGAAATCTTTCGAGAATCAGTTTCCAACGCACAATAAGAAGAAGAAATACAACTAAGGTCGTGGTATTGTATATAAAACATATTTTTAGAAATATGAGTATAATAAATGCATAAAAAAGACTAATAAAAACAAACGATTAGTAAAGTTCTGTGATTTTTTAAACAATTTCTAACATTGTATCGTTACAGACATAAAAAGTTCCAAATAGACGATTATTTCGTTAATTGTAGACTGTCACACTTAGTCCTGTCGCCAGGGGGGGTACAACGGCCTCCTTAATTCAGATGGACCTACCCAAGTTTTTTTTTATATATTTTGACCCGTAAAATACGAATTTTTTGGGTAACAGTTGATCCGGATGTCGATAAGATTGTTATAGACAAAGAACTTGAGGAATTACATAACAGTGATTTCTCGCAAAACAAAACATCTTTTTGTATTTTTTGGGTCATTCTAGGCAAAAAATGCTCTGACAAGTTTTTTCGTAGGATGCATAATTTTCGAGATAACCGCGGTTGAACTTTCAAAAAATCGAAAAATTTCAATTTTTGAACCCGAATAACTTTTGATTAAAAAATAAAGTAGCGATTCTACTTACCGCATTTGAAAGTTTAAGTCAAATTATATCGGTTTTGATTATTTGCATTGCTAAAAATTTATTATTTTATTGGTAAACAAAGCTATAAACACCTAGTGCGTGAGTGATGTTTTCAATGATTTCTCATTTAAAATCGAACGAGTAGGTAGAGTAGCTACAAGTGCAAGCGAGGCAATTTCTACGTAGCATGCGTTAAAACGCATGTATAGGCACGGGAAACACTATGTGTTTATAGCTTTATTTAGCAATAAAAAAATTAATTTTTAGCAATGCAAATAATCAAAACCGATATAATTTGACTTAAACTTTCAAATGCGGTAAGCAGAATTGCTACTTTATTTTTTAATCAAAAGTTATTCGGGTTCAAAAATTGCAATTTTTCGATTTTTTGAAAGTTCAACCGCGGTTATCTCGAAAACTATGCATTCTACAAAAAAACTTGTAGGAATATTTTTTGCTTAAAATGACCCAAAAAATACAAAAAGATGTTTTGTTTTGCGAGAAATCGCTGTTATGTAATTTCTCAAGTTCTTTGTCTATAACAATCTTATCGACATCCGGATCAACTGTTACCCAAAAAATTCGTATTCTACGGGTCAAAATATATAAAAAAAACTTGGGTAAGTCCATCTGAATTAAGGAGGCCGTTGTACCCCCCCTGGCGACAGGACTAACTCCAACAATTTGCAGTTATACGATATAAGGCCAATTAAATTACATAACGAACAAAATTATAGTAGAGTGTTTGTGTACTATCGAAATAATCTTCAGATTAAAAGTATATTAATTTTTATCATCTTCTTACGTTCGAGGTTCGAGTACACCGCTTCAGGCTTATAATAGACCTTGGGCCCACACTAAAAAAAAAAGAAGAATGTGTGTGTACTTTGTACGCACGTAAGAAGTTATACTTCTATTATATGATTTCAACGAACAGTTGGAAGTCTACTTTAAACAGTTTATTTGTATTTTATTCAAATATTAAACTAATTTTAATACTTACTTCTTCTTCTTCTTTTTCATGTGCCTTGGGGGCCGTTCAAGTATTACGTAACGCAGGTTGGGGGGAGGGGGAGGGTCAAAAATCTTCAAAAATTGCGTTTCGAAATACTTGAACGCCCCATTACGGTGCGTTACATAGGGGGGAGGGCGGTCAAAAATCTTCAAAAATTGCGTTATGTAATACTTGAACGCCCCCTTGTCCATTTCGGACGTTGGCTATCATCATAGCAATTTTAATTTTGTTTGCGGCGTTTCTGAATAACTCAATCGATGTTAGTCCAAACCATTGGCGTAAGTTTTGAAGCCATGAGTGTCTTCTTCTTCCGGGTCCGCGTTGCTTTCTATTTTACCCTGTATTATCAGTTGGAGTATATGATATTTATCATGTCTCATAATATGACCGAGGTATTCAAGTTTCCGTTTCTTAATTGTATGTGAAAGAGATTTCTTTTTGTTTTCCCATTCGGCGCAGTATCTCCACGTTGGTGGTGTGAGTCGTCCAGGATATTTTGAAGATACGTCGATACACCCACATTTCGAATGCTTCCAGCTTTCTCATTAATGTTTTCGTCAGTGTCCATGCTTCTGCGCCATACAGAAAGACTGGAAATACACAGCACTTTAGCAGCCGTATTTTTAGTGGGAGAGATATGTCGAAATGGGTGAATATATTTCTCATGTAGTTAAATGTTGCTCTGGCCTTTTCAATTCTAGGTCGTATTTCAGTCGTTTGATCCCATTTCCAGTTGACGACTGTTCCAAAGTATATATACGAGTCAACGTGTTCAATTAATTGGTTTTTTATTTTCAATTGTCTGGCAGGTTTTTGAGTTTTGCTGATCAGCATCCATTTTGTTTTATTTATGTTGAGGTTAAGTCCTATTTCTTCACTCGCTCTTTTTACCCTGTCCCTAAGATACTGAAGTTCGTCGATACTACTAGGGTACTGTATCGTCCGCATATCGGATGTTATTTGTCAATTCTCCATTAATTTTTATGCCTTCGTTTGCTTCATCCAATGCTTTTTTAAAATTTGTTCGGAGTAAATATTAAAAAGGAGAGGGGAGAGAACACATCCCTGTCACACACCTTTTCTGATATTAATGCTCTCTGGGGACGCATTGCCGACTTTTACCCTGGCTGTCTGATGCCAGTAGAGACTTGTCACAATTCGGATGTCCTTATCATCAATTCCTATGTTTTGTAGAATTTCAATTAGTTGGTCATGTCCCACATTGTCTAAGGCTTTCGAGTAATCTACAAAGCACATGTAGACATCCTTGTTCATATCTCTACACCTCTGTACTAATACTTGCAGACAAAACACTGCCTCCCTTGTGCTCAAAGCGTTCCTAAAACCAAATTGTGACTTGTTAATTTCCGCTTCAAACTTGTTGTAGATTCTGTTATAATATGATTTTGGTGAAGACTTTGGTGATGGTTAATTAGGCTTATCAGTCTATGTTGGTCACACAATTTAATGTTTGCTTTTTTAGGAATGGCCACGAAGGTTGATTGTAACCAATTTTCCGGAATTCTGCCGCTGTCGTATTATTATTAAAAAGAGTGGTTAGGGTTTCTAGGAATGAGTTGTCCGTTTCGCATAAGAGTTTTAGCACTTCAGCATGAATATTGTCAGGTCCTGGAGATATGTTATTTTTGAGGTGGCATATTGCTTTTTCTACCTGTGAATTGAGAATGGAAGGACTGTTTTCGGTGATTTCAATTGAGTAATTATTAGGGCGGTCTGAAGCAAAGAGGTTTTCAACATATTGCTTCCATGTTTCTAGAATCTTTGTTGGTTCTGAGATCAAAATTCCGTTAGTGTCAAGTATGTCCGTTGCTGAGATGTATTTTCTTTTAATACTACGTTCTAAATTTTTTTATTAAAACAATACCAAAAATAAAAAAAAAGAATAGAAAACACTCGGTTTTGAACCGGGGACCTCTCGATCTGAAGTCGACCGCTGTACCACTGACCTATAATCGCAATGTTTACATTGGATTACAAGATTTCTCGAACATAGTGACAAATAGACAAAGTGAAATAATATAAAAAGTTTTAATATTTAAAAATGTTTTAATAATACTTATTATCTTATTCCCGAAGAAGACAAATCCAAAGACACAAAAATTATAATAAATATATTTACTAAAAACACTAATATGTACATTTTTTTTCGCACCTTATTTGCACTGATACGTTCATAACTTGAAATATTTAGCAACTAATTCCATATTGTCTGTGTGCGCATGTGCGTGGGGTTTTATAAAAATTCACTCTCAACATTTTTCCAATCGCGCCTAAAGAAGTACAACTTCAAAAAAATTTATAACCTCCCTCATGAGACATTTTTTATTCAGTTATTCATATCGACTTGGACAACTTTTCTATTTCAGAAAATTTGGGGGGGGGGGGGGCGTTAAAAATTTGTCGGACAATATAACCAGTAAATGTATCAGCTGTGAGGGTATACATTTTATGACTCTTTATGACGCGTGCTCCCCACATATGGTGGGCGCACTATGAAGTAATAAATGATGATTTTCTTTCTACGATTGTTTGATAAAAAATACATACTTACAATTTACTGGTAATATTGTCCGACATTGACATTGATATCATTGACATTGATCAGCCACCACTACAGCCAACGATCAAATGTGAAAATTGGAAGAGAAGTGTTAAAAGAAATGGACATAAGGAGAGGGGCAAGGCAGGGTTACATACTTTCGCCGTTATTGTTTAATGATTATTCAGAAGGAATCATAAGAGAAGCTTTGGTAAACGAGACAGTCGGCATAAAAATGAATGGAAAAAATTAATAACATTAGGTATATCGACAATACAGTCATAATAGCCGATAATTTGGAAGCCTTAGAAAGAATAATGAACAAAATATTAAGATATAATGAGAATACGGACTCTCCCTTAACATAAAAAACAAATTTATGAAATTAGCAGGAACAACAATACAAACGAAATATTAATAGTAGGGAGCCAGCAGATTGAGAGAGTGAAAAAATAAACGTACTTGGAAACGACAATCACAGAAAATAACGATTATACTGCAGAAATAAGAGTGAGAATTGAAAAAGCACGTGCCAACAAAAGATTTTATGCAGCAAAGATTTGACATTGGCCCTCAGAATAAGACTAATTAAATGTTAGGTACACAGTGTGCTTTACTATGGAGCTGAATCATGGACATTAAACCGAAATGCAATAAATCGACTTAACGTTTTTGAAATATCGACATTTAAGAGAGTGTTAAGGATTTCTTGGATAGAGTCACAGAAAGAGAAGTGTTAAGAAGAATAGGCACAGGGAGAGAGGGGCATTGAAAACACAATAAAAGAAACGAAATTGCAACATCTCGGACACGTGATGAGAGGCGAAAGATATAACATCTTGAAACTCACAATTCAAGAAAAAATAGAGGGTACGAGAAGCGTAGAAAGGAGCCGCATTTCCTGGTTGAGGAACCTAAGAGAATGGTTTGGTTGCAGCTGTTCAACTGTTCAGAGCAGTTGTCTCGAAGATCAGACTAGCCATCATGATTGCCAACTTTCGTCGCGGAGATGGCACTTAAAGAAGAAGAAGATTGTCAGACAAATTTTTAAGAGTACTCCAGTTGTTTTATGCATCAAAATTTAGAAACTTCTATATCTACGAAACGCCCCCCTCCCGAGAATTTTCCGAAATAGGAAAGTTGGCCGACTCGACATAAATAACGGAATGTCTCATGACATGAAGGAGGTAATAATTTTTTTTAATGGTGGGCCCAAGGACTATATATTAACTTTTACCATCTCCTTACGTTATACGAGTATACCGCTGGGGGCTTATAAGGCGTATATCCAATAAAACAACATAGATTGTTTTTACAAACACGTGAGAACGGCTCATACGAGGATAATAAGCCACGTTTAGGCTTAACCGTGTACGGTAACCTTCTGTCAAAAAGAGATTCCGTGGGCTTTTATCTCCAACCAGATATGGACGTCACGTATGTCGGCCGTTTGTCAGTTTTTGCTTCTCGCTGGGCCGTCTCTGCGTTGTATTATACCCGATCACCCGTTTGATAGGCAAATACGCAGAATGCTGGATTTACCTAACCCCCATATCAGTCCAGGTTGTGAGGGAGCCCCGGTAGGAAAAATGTTGAAGTTTTTTTGAATATTCTTTGAATTGTACTCAATATGTTTATTTAATTTAAAAATAAAATAATTATACCATAGTTTCAAAAAAATCACAAAAATGTGCTTGAAATATTGATTTCAATATTTCAAATCAATATTTCAAGTTCAAGCACATTTTTGTACTTAATTATGTAATTTTCATTACACCAGCAATTGTGGCTCAATCCCATATAAACATAATACTAAATTGAAGTAGAAGCTTGCTTGATAGTTTTTGATTTATAAGCGATTTAAAATCTGAAAAATGCGAAAATACGCATTCTCGAGGATTGAAAATTTACATCTAAATTACTATTTTTGAGGTTACCAAGTGCCTAAATTGAAACGTATACCAGAAATGAATAACCATTTTCAATTTCGTTGCAAAGCGAAAATACAGCCGCACCATATTCTAGTCCGATCAGAGAGTGCAGCAAGCACCTCTACCGGTTTCGAAACTTATTAGTCTCTCATTAGGAGGCCCATATGCTGCTCTCTCTGATCCAACCAAGACAAACCCCGGCGTGCAGTCACGGATTGCAACGAACGAAATGGCATAGATGCCTTAGCGGCAACTGCTAGCAAAATACTAAGTTTTCACTCGGATGGCATATAAAACAACAGAGAGAGCAGCATATGTGCCTCCTGATGAGAGACTAATAGGTTTCGAAACCGGTAGAGGTGCTTGCTACACTCTCTGATTGGACTAGAATATAGTGCGGCTGTATTTTCGTTTTGCAACGAAATTATAAATGGATATTCATTTTTGATTTACATGTTTACTCTGATTGGAGTACGAAGGGAACAATTCTCGTTGGAATTTTACCGCGCTGAGCAGATGGGACGTGAATTATAAATTGTGAAATTCCCTCATCTTCCTGAGTCTCAGCATCCGTATGGCTTGCAAATTGTAGAAGCCTCGGAGGTATAACCAGAGAAGGTTCTCATTATTTTCAGTCTGGTGGGATGTAGAGTAACATTATGTTGTTTTATATGCCATCAGAGTGAAAACTTAGTATTTTGAAATGTATACATTCAATTTCAAAACTTGTAACAGTAATCTGAGCTTATTTCAATTAAGATCGTTTTTTTTAATTGTTAATTATGCGCGTCCACTCGATTTTTAAGCCACCACGGAGCGTCGCTCTATATAGTGAGCAAAAATAGATGATTTTTGAAATTTGTTTAAAAAAATTGTTTAAACAATTTCTGCTAACAGTTTCGCCCGGCACCCTTCAGATTTCTGCAAAGGGGACATATTATTTGTACAGGTATTCGCACAAAAAAACGAATCAGAAAATTTTTCGTGCGGGAGCGGTCTCATAACCTGGACTATATGTATTAGGGGAAACAGAGTTTGGCATTCGCAATTTCCGTTTTTAAATTTAATTGTTATCGTTGGCCCTTGGGTAAAGGCAGTTGAATGGAAATTATTTTTTTTTTAAACAAAAATACTTTTCCGGCTGCAAATTACTTTAAATGTGATTTGGTTATAAAACTAACAACTTGAAAATGAATATTTAAATAGGAAAGTTATTGTTCCAGAGTTTCAGACAAAGCCGTGAAAATTGAAAATTAATATAATTTGAACGAAATTGGAAAAGTGTAAGTTAAAAATACATTCATACATTTATTGTTCATGAAATACATAAACAAATTAACACTGTTGCAGATTCGCAAATTTTTATTTTACGGGACCTAGAGTAAAACCTCGATTATCCGTGTTTGGGTTATCGGGGCTGAGGATTATCTATGCTACGATTTTCCATTATTCGAATTGCATTTTTGGGGTTTTATCGAAATAACGTCACTGTAAATCACTCGACGCGATCACCTCTCTGTACGCGATGAGTGAAACAGATAATGCAATAAGTAATTAAACAGATCAGGGTGTTATTGAGACGATGAAAGACTTCTTCCAAAGAGAATGTATGGTGAATTTGTTGGGTAAAATTTTGTAAATCATTCACCGTCAAAGAGGAAATTTATGGTAAATTGGTGGAGTGGATTGAAAGGGAAGACTTTCAAGAGGGCTTTTTACAAAATATTGACGCCAGAAGATAATTAAAACATCATTCTATATGACAGTAAAGATAAAGAACTTACAAACCTGAAGTAACTGCAATAGTGTGAAACGTCGATGAGTTTAAAGAAATTGATCAAACCGATGTTGACGTTGTATGTCCATATTTTAATTGTGTAGATCTTAATGAAGTAGAATTAAATATATATGATATTCTTTGCTTTTATTTCACTTGCCATAAATATAGTTTACTATAGTATAACTGCTTATATTCTTTGTATGTATTAATATGCATACTTCGAATGATAAAAACCAGCGTGTTCTAGTCTGAATGTATACATATAGATATAAATTAATAAGCATAATAAATCGTCACGATCATAGAACTCATTGAGTCCTATGCTCTTCAATTAAATCATGGATGAAATCATCAAAAACGTCAACAAAGGACGAGGATATAGAATGGGAAACAAAGAAGTAAAAATGCTCTGCTACGCAGATGACGCAATATTGATAGCCCAGGATGAAGATAGTCTGCAAGGATTAGTTTACAGATTTAACATAACAGCAAAAGAATTCAATATGACAATTTCATCTCAGAAAACCAAAACAATAGTAATCAGTAAAGACCCAATCAGATGTAAAATAAAAATTGATGGTATCAGTATTGGACAAGTAATGGAAATAAAATACCTTGGAATTACATTGTCAAGTTACGGAGACCTGGACAAAGAAGTGAGAAATCAAGTACAAAGAGCAAATAGACTGGCAGGATGCCTTAATAACACTATATGGCGAAACCGACATATTAACACGAGATAAAGTCAAGAATTTATAAAGCCAGTGTAAGACCAATAATGACATATGCATCAGAAACAAGACCCGATACAGCCACAACACAAAGACTACTGGAAACGGCAGAGACGAGAGTACTGAGAAGAATTACAGGAAATACACTGAGAGATCGAAAGAGGAGTGAAGATATCAGAAGACACTGTAACGTACAGAGTATAAACGAATGGACACTAAATAGAAAAAGAGAATGGAACAACCACATAACCAGGATGGGGGAGACACGTGTGGTCAAAATAGCAAGAGATAAAACACCAATCGGTAGAAGAAGTATCGGCCGACCGCGCAGAAGATGAACAAGCAGAATTGCTTATAAAGAGGAAGAAGAAGAAGAATAAATCGTCAGTATATAAGGAAAATTTTTAAACACCCCTAACTCGGAAACGAAGCATTTGTGGACATACGTTTATAAAGCAAACTGTCATTATTTTTCATGCAGAATTACCCCTTAAAGTTTTCCATACTTATTTAAAAACACCCTGTCATGTTTGATAAAAAACTTGACTAGTTGTTAAAGTAGCTAACTTATTTATGATCCAACATAAGGGAACAAATTAAAAAACAGAATATTGAGAAAATATGGGGCCATAGTTGGGTTTCAATTTCAGTATTCTACAGATGCTAGATATTCCTCAGTGTGACTCGAACTTTGAGAAAAAGACACAGTTTTATTGGTAGTTGGTATACCTGGTATACAATGACAATTTACCTGTCTAGCTACAATATTATTACAGCGATATTGTTAAAGAATAAGGCTATAAAAAAGTCACTTAAATTGGATAACAGGTTTAGGAAATTCGAGATATAAAAATGACCAATTTTTAAGGTGATGGTGCGTTAATTTCTTGGAGAAGTGTATTGAGTTTATTTTAAAATTTTGTCTCTGTTTTTGATAGTTTATTTAGTTTTTGTTTGACGATGTCCAGTCTCTCTGTCTGTACATTATATTGATGAAGAGTTGGTAGACGAATATAGAAAAATACGTTGGTTCCAAAAAAAAACTGATACGACTCTTAAAGCGTATTTTGTAGAAAATTGAGCAGTGTATTTTGAATGAATAAATACTTATTATTTACATTCTGTCACTGTCACTGCCAAATATTAAAATTTGTCAAATAACTTATTCTGTTAAACCTCAAAAAATGGCTGTTTGTTTGTTTATTTTATTATTTATCTGTCATAATAAATATAATATAATGTCAGACCAATCATACACTGCTCGAAATGATCAAATCTTACTAAGAGTCGTATCAGTTTTTTTAGGAACCAGCTGTACATGTGACTTCCTATTCGAGTAGGGACTACACATAGTTTCAAAAGTTATGCATCACCCCTCGTATTCACGATGTTTACGCTTTTATAAATCCGTATCTTTATCACATATTTAATGGGTCTTTTTTATAAAAAATATACCATTTTTGGTTTTTTATTTTATTTGATTACCCATTTAATTGACCTGGTGTTGCCAAGGTGTAAACATTTGAAAAATTTATTTTGGTAAAATTTTTGAAAACGCGATTGAAAATGAAACGTACTTTAATTTCTGAGTTGGACCGTATAAGAATTATCGACTTAGTTGAAGAAGGCCATTCACAGCGGTTCGTGGAGGAAAGAGTGGGTGTTTCTCAGAGTGATGTCTCACGGATATGAAATAGGTTTCTGGAGACAAACTCGATACGGAATAGAGCTCGGTCTGGTAGACCCCGAGTTATCAATGATCGACAGCATATATACAGGGTGAGGCAGATAAAGGGCCTATTAGAAATATCTCGAGAACTAAAGCTAAGAGAATCTTGAAAATTGGAATACAGGGGTTTTGAGGTATGCA
Source organism: Diabrotica virgifera virgifera (assembly GCF_917563875.1). Taxonomy (NCBI): domain Eukaryota; kingdom Metazoa; phylum Arthropoda; class Insecta; order Coleoptera; family Chrysomelidae; genus Diabrotica; species Diabrotica virgifera. The sequence continues at coordinate 75,927,205 of NC_065450.1, read as the reverse complement.
CTATTTAATGAAAATATTTTCTTCTCTTTGCTACTTCCGGTTATACCGGAAGTTGATTCTAACTTGGTTTTTTTAAATGGGACACCCTGTATATTTTTACATTTTTTGATTTTCCTCGATTTCTTCTTTCTTAAAATATAAGGTTTTGTAATATTATACAGGGTAGGTTAAAAGATAATTACGTTTTCTTATCAATTTCGTAGCAAAATTAACACCCTGTAGGATTGTAGTAGATTGGTATAATAAACTCTATTAATGTTCAAATGATTTTTAATATAGTCTACTATTGTTAAGAGTTATTGGTATAGTTAAACTTTTCATTTTAGTATACAGGGTTGGTCGAAACTCGGAATGAGTATTTTCTGAGTTTTCTTAAATGGAACACCCTGTATTTTAGTATTGTAATGAAATGTTATTTTATGGTACTTTTTAATTTCTTAAGCATTTCCTATACCTAACTTCCTTAATTTGTGAGTAATTGGTGATTAAAGCCAAACATTAATTGCAACACAAAATAGGTGAAATTGTATTAGGTTGGCCGTGAAAATATTCAGTCACAAATAATTTTTTGGAAATAAATACATATTAATCTATACTGATACTTAAAATTGCCAATAGTGGTTGAGGTATCAAAATACCATCGAAGTTAAGATTGTTGGTGCGATTAACAATTAAGCACAAACTAAAGCAGTTAGGTATAGGGAATGCTTAAGAAGTAAAAAGTACCATGAAATATCATTTCATTACAATATTAAAATATAAGGTGTTCCACTTAAGAAAACTCAGAAAATACTCATTCCGAGTTTCGACCCATCCTGTATACTAAAATTAAAAATTTAGCTACACTAATAATTGTTCACAATAGTAGACTATATTAAAAATCATTTGAACATAAATAGAGTTTATTATGTCAAACTACTACAATCCTACAGGGTGGGAATATTGCTACGAAATTAATAAGAAAACGTAATTATCTTTTAACCTACCCTGTATATTATTACAAAACCTTATATTTTAAGAAAGAAGAAATCGAGGAGAATCCAAAAATGTAAAAATATACAGGGTGTCCCATTTAAAAAAACGAAGTTATAAGCAACTTCCGGTATAACCTGAAGTACCAAATAGATGAAAATATTTTCATTAAATAGATCAGTCTTCAAAACCTCCTTATTCCAATTTTCATAATTCAATTGTCTTTAGTTCTCGAGATATTTCTAATAGACCCTTTATCTGCCTCACCCTATATATCAGAATTTCCATCCGTAGAAATTCTTCTATGTTTGTACCAGCCCTCCAAAGAGAATTCAGGCATGCTACAGGAGTCAGAGTATCGTTGGCTACAATAAGAAGAATAAGAATTTTAGACTCAGGTTTGAGGAGTCGTCGACCAATAAGAGTTCCTCAGCTACAACCTAAACATATTTTGGACTACATCCAGTGGGCTCAAGAACACATAGAGCTCCCCCAACTGTTTTGGAATTTTGTGCTTTTTTCAGACGAGACCAGAATCTGTTTAAATAGTGATAACCGGCGAATTTGTGTGTGGCGAGAGTCAACAAGAGCTGCACAACTAGCCACACAGGAATTCGCTGGTTATCACTATTTAAACAGATTCTGGTCTCGTTTGAAAAAAGCACAAAATTCCAAAACAGTTGGGGAGCTCTATGTGTTCTTGAGCCCACTGGAGGCGGTCCAAAAATGTCTAGGTTGTAGCTGAGGAACTCTTATTGGTCGACGACTCCTCAAACCGGAGTCTAAAATTCTTCTTCTTATTATAGCCAACGATACTCTGACTCCTGTAGCATGCCTGAATTCTCTTTGGAGGGCTGGTACAGACATAGAAGAATTTCTACGGATGGAAATTCTGATATATCTATGCTGTCGATCATTGGTAACTCGGGGTCTACCACACCGAGCTCTATTCTGTATCGAGTTTGTCTCCAAAAACCTATTTCATATCCGTGAGACATCACTCTGAGAAACACCCACGAACCGCTGTGAATGGCCTTCTTCAACTAAATCAATAATTCTTATACGGTCCAACTCAGAAATTAAAGTACGATTCATTTTTAATCACGTTTTCAAAAATTTCACCGGAATAAATTTTTCAAATGTTTACACCTTGGCAAAACCAGGTCAATTAAATGGGTAATCAAATAAAATAAAAAACCAAAAATGGTATATTTTTTATAAAAAAAGACCATTAAAAATGTGATAAAGATACGGATTTATAAAAGCGTAAACATCGTGAATACGAGGGGTGATGCATAACTTTTGAAACTATGTATATTATGTTCCCGGATAATTACTCAATATCATCGGCTATAAGTCGTTTTATTTTTACAATTTGTTTCGTTCTGGGACTATTTAGTAACTAAAAAGTTTACTGAAGATGGACTGATAAGTTCGAAAACGTTCGTTCTGAACACTGATGTAATCCGTTTGGATTTTTAAACTTTAATTTGTAGTTAAAATTATACTAATATAGTCTAGCGCCAAATAGAGGTCACCGTGTCCTTTTCAATTCTGATGGACAAACTCAACGGTTTCTTATGGATTTTTGGCTGCTGATTACGAATTTCGAGGGTGGATTTCGATCTGAGTGGTCAAAAAATATTTATAAACAATTTAATTGTTTATAAATTGTTTATAAGGCTCTGGCTCATAAACTAAAAGTAATAAAAAAAATGTTTAAAATAAAATTTGTTCGTTAATAAAAAACGAAGAAAAAACGTTTACTAAACTTAAATCCAACAATAAAAACTCAAGATATTGTAAAATTAGTGCACAATGCAAATTGCAAATTGAAAAATATGTATTTTTCGAAGCTTTATCGATCGTAACTCGGCTTCCACGAATGCAAATGAACCTTAGAATGTCTCGTTTTAAAGCTTCATTAATAGGCTTCCAAATAGAGTTTGTTAAATTACTTGATATTCATTTGTTTTAAAGTTATACCCATTTGAAATAATAATTTTCTTAAAAAAATTGTACATGAATTTGTTTATACGAGTTTCAAGCAAATTTAAACATTTATACTTTAATTAACAATAATGACAGAAAAACTCAAAAGGAACATTTTGAGCTTATGAAAATGTTTGTAAGTTTATTTTTGGCCAAGATATCAATATTTTAATAGTGCGCTCTGAGGCGCAAGATCGGCTCACCGCGTAAAGGTTCACGCGCTAAGTTCTCGATGCAAATTATAATTTCTATTATATATACGTTATCTTCATTTTTCACTTTTGAAGATAGTAATAAAATTTTATCCTATAACTCTTATAATTAAATCATCACACTTTAACCTCGTATCACCTTTCATTCTATTTACTTTGTCTTCTATTTTTTGTACTAAATGAGAAAAAAACATTAAAAACTAATATTTCAGAAATATACCTAAAAAGTAAGTTGATATTACTTATCAATACTATTTTTACAAACTTTTTGTTTTATGCATCTGAATCGAGATATACAGGGAATCTCAGCTTTTTGAAGTTATACTTCTTTAGGCGCGATTGAGATTGAGGGTGAATTTATATTGATCTGCGCGCATGCGCACACCGACAGTTTGGTATTAGTCTTTATACGGGCTCTGATTGGGTGTTGAAATGATCTGCCAATAATTGTTCAATATGGAGGTTATCGGCAAACAAAAATGTTGTATAATATATTAGTTTTTATTGTTGTGAGGACAGAAATAAAATCAAATTTATAATTATAGTGACTTTTTAAACAGTTTTGAAAAGCCACAGGTACGTAATTCTAAATGTTTCAGTTGTATGCCAATAAAAAATTATCTTCATACCTATTTGGAAAATGTAAAAAAATAATGTACTTACCTAGTACTTGCTATGCTATACCCCTAGTAGGCAATGCTTTAATTTACATAATCTGATTACGAACAAACTTTCTACAAATTTTCATCTAATGTATCGTTTTCTTACTCTATATATTGTTGTATTCTAATTCGACAAAAATCAAACTAATAAAAATTCGTATAAACAAAATGTCAAAAAGTTGTTCAGTTTGTGTATAATCCCACATGACGTATTCGCGAAGGTGGTGCAGTTTGAAATCGCTTCGACTCTCGTACGGCGGGATACACGGGAAGTAGACTCAAGCCCAATGCAAGTTATATCATTTTTTTTATTTTTTTTTATAGATTTTATGATTGTAAGTATATTATTATATAATTTTTTTCAGAAAATACGTATTTAATTAAAATTTTTGGCCAACAATTATTGTTCAGAAATCATTTGTGGCATTTTTCAATGTGTTTGTGTGTGTTTTATTCTTTTATTTTTTTTAATTTTTGGTATTGTTTTAATAAAATTTTTTGGAAAGTAGTAGAGAAACTGTTTAAAGTATAACTTCGTTGAAATCATATAATAGAAGTATAACTTCTTACGTGCGTACAAAGTACACACATTCTTTTTTTTATATCTGCATAAGTTTTTAGAGCAATTTTTACAGTTACATTGTGGTACTCTTCTTATACGCAGCAAAACTAAAACTTTCTGGGGCTTCAGAGTCAAATTATCTAATCTATATGATATAGATCCATCATAAAGGCACGTCAATTGTGTGTATGCCGCCACAACATAAATGCTCCTTTTATATGCAATGATGATGCTGCAAAATAACTCGATCCATTATATGGATATCACATATTGGCTCATTTGTATGCGTAGAAGCAGAGTTACGATCGATAAAGCGTCGAAAAATACTTGACTGTGAGCCGATGTTGCGCCTCATAGCGCGCCATTAAAATATCGATATCTTAAAAAAAATAAACCTACGAACATTTTCTTAAGCTCAAATTATTCCTTTTGAGTTCTTCTATCATTATTATTAATTAAAGTATAAATGTTTACAGCTCAAATTTATTGAAACCCTTATAAACAAATTAATGTACAATTTTTTTACGAAAATTATAACTTCAAACGGGTATAACTTTAAAACAAATGAAGATATAGTAATTTAACATACTTTGTTCGGAAGCTATTAATGAAGCTTTAAAATGAGACATTCCAAGGCTCATTTGCATGTTGCATGCGTAGAAGCCGAGTTAAGGCTTCGAAAAATACTTATTTTGCAATTTGCATTATGCACTAATTTTACAATATCTTGAGTTATAAGTTTAGTAAACGTTTTTTCTTCGTTTTTTATTAACAAACAAATTTTATGTAAAACATTATTTTTTATCTTTTTAGTTTATGAGCCAGAGCCTTATAAACAATTTATAAACAATTAAATTTTATAACAGTTATATAAGTTATATAACATTTTATAAGTTTATAACAATTTTTTGACCACTTGGATCGAAATCCACCCTCGAAATTCGTAATCAGCAGCCAAAAATCTATAAGAAACCGTTGAGTTTGTCCATCAGAATTGAAAAGGACACGGTGACCCCTCTGGCGCCTAGACTATAATTACAACAGGAGATTTTACTTCGATGTTAAAAGTTGCAAATTTAGGTGTTTTCTAGACTATTTAACTAGATCATAACAAAGCTTTGTATTCTATTTTTTATAACACGATAGGATACCAATCTGTTATTTATAAATTCTGATGATAACTAATATCACCAGAGTAGAGAGAGCCGTCCAGATTTTATATATTTTATTTTTAATTCGTTCTTATTCCCCTTTGTTCATGGATATACCACATTAAAACATCGAGTTTTACGGGTCGGTTTCAAATATACCCTTTTGTATATTAAAATATTTTCCATTGTTTCGCATTTTTTAATTTAAAAGTGACACGTTTGAAACTCTCGATGACTCGACCCTCGACAGTAAGTACAAAAAAACAACCAAATGAAACATACGTAATATTTATACGCAACCGGCTCGGTCGTTGCTTTTTTATTACCAGTAGGGGAGACCGGATGATATCTATGGGGTGAAAACAGAAAATGTGATTTTGGATCTTAAAAATTTTGAACCGAAGCTTTTATAGTGACGTTGTATTCATTTTTCTCCATAGTAAAGGAAAAAATCGTCGCGACAAATAGATGGAAGAGTCAATTTATAGTGAAACAGAATTTTTATCCAATCAGCCCTAAATATCCATCCTTGGATATAGATCTCCTCTTCCTTCTTCCATGCCTCTCTATCTTGGGCAATTTGCATCCATTTTGACCCAGTGAGTTTTTTCAGGTCATCTGACCATCGCATCTTTGGCCTTCCCCTTTTTAGTTTGTGGTTCTACGGTCTCTAATGTATAATCGTCTTACTCAATCTTTCGTCCTTCTGCCGTAGGGTGCGTCCGGCGGACTTCCATTTAACTTGGGTTGAGAAATCTTTCACAATCACTGGTTGCTTATATCTCGAAAGAGGGTTGTTTGTTAGCGAGAGCGACGGTGTGTCTGCATCTTTCGTATGCTGTGTAGAGACTGACTTGCCGGACCATCAACTATTATGTCAAGTGGTTGGCGGTTTTGCGATAATGGCCAGAAGGGCCATAAATTACTGCATCTGCCTTTTAAAAGATGAGAACCTTTTTGTATTTGACATAAGGTCTGATAAGGTAATTAATTTATGGGGAATTCAGTTTGTTAAACTGAACACACCAAAAACATATTATCGTTAAGGATTCATTTGGTTTCGTAAAACTTCTTAGCATCTGGTTTGTGTATTACATGTGAATTTTAAATGACTAATGTTGTTTCGTTTTGAGAAAAGTTATTAAAAATTAAGAAAATAAAATTAGCAAAAATAGATATTAAAGCGTATCGCTATATATTACGGATTCATTCGTTTCTTTTCATGTCTGATAGTTTAATGTTCAGCATTTATTTTCGCATGGATCTTTCTGTCTTTATTTTTCTATATTTCCCTTTGTAAACGTCCATATCTGAGAGCCATATATGAGGACAGGGAGTATACATTGATTGAAATGAAAACTATTGTTTTTAGGTATTGCGGGTATTTTCTGTACTTTAGAATATAAGAAAGTCTTTCGAATTATGCCAAGGCCAATCGTATTCTTCTCTTTAATTCTTCGGTCCAATTTTCTTTATTTAATCTAGTGATTTGTCCTAGATACATATATCTACTCTTTTACTTGTTCTATTCTTGTTTGTGCCAATGTAATTATTAGTTCTTCTTGTTGATTGGTCATAGTTTTTGTTTTACTATAATTCATCTTCAATCCTATTTTTGTCGATTCTTTATATCGTTCTTCCCTCATTCTTTGTAATTACGAAACATAATTTACAGAACAAAAAATGTATTTATAGTGAAACATTTAGCGAGAGTTCAAGATACTTTAAAATTCAAGTTTTCTGCATTTAAACTCAACATAAACGTTGCGTTGGATAGCTGGTAGAATATTTATCAATGAATCGAACAAATGCGTAGAAAGTTAAGACTGAACATCATCTCAAACATTAACAAAAGAAACTTTCAAAAGCAGAGAAAAACCTAAAATAAATTAAATTGGTGACGAATAATAGAAAAAAAAAAACAACACAATTAAGAGTCGAAAAATCCTATTTAGTCATTGGCAAAAGAAGTGTAAAAAGTACGTATGTATATGATAATATAATTTTTTGGAAGTATTTTTTATCTGATGGCAATAATAACGGTTTCGTGCAGTAAAACCGTTGCAGGTGTATATTTGACGGTAAAACCATTGCACCTTATTCTTGTTACTTCACACACAAATTACACTCATTAAAACGTTTAACACAATAACTAAGTCTCAAGCCGTGAAAATGTGTTATGTGCATTTTATCATATAAATACTACGCTAAGATCAAACAATTAATGTGAAATTATTTTTTCCACCTACCTCTACTGAAAGTATACGTTTCCCTACCTGATTGTAGGGAGCAAAGTTGTACTTTTCCTCCCTAGGGAGGAAAATATTTTTCCTCCCTAGGGAGGAAAAGTAAAAGTGACGTCATGGTATTTCATTCATGAAATATAACCTATTGACGCCCTGTAAAATATATATTTTCTATTACGTAAGTATCTATACATTTTAACGTTTATTTAAAAACACTCTGTATTTTGCAGAATGGTAAAAAACAGTAAATTGTTATTCTGATTTAACAATGTTTACATTAATAATTTGACTTATATTTGACAGTTGACAGTTATATTGTACCTGCTTGTTAATTTTAGTTCTAATAAATTTTGTTGGTTAGTTACATAAATAAATTAAGTAAAAATGAAAAAAGGACTTGTTTTTTGAGGAAGGTGGAAAAACCATATGTATAACATGGGAGTAAAGTGCCTTTTCCTCCCTTGAATGATTACTGCCCTCCGCTACGCGTCGGGCAGTAAACTTCATTCTCGGGAGGAAAAGTAGCACTTTCCTCCCTTGTTATACAAATAGCTATTACTCAACCCACTTACTTTCAACAATAACAACATTCTCCAAAACATACTACGATAGAAGACAAGAATAAAATAGGTCTGGATCCCGCGTATGAAAAAAAAGTGGATTAATAGCAAGCTGAAAATTTGTGAATAGCTTAAAGGTGTCTAGTTGGACAAACTTTGATATATGGGAACACTGGAACAGGGAAGTTTTAATTGTGGAACAGGTTAAAAATTTGGAACGGTCAGACCACGAAAACGTCACATGTATTTTGTCCGACAGAACTTCCGATTGATTTGTTACCCTTTCAATAAACTCTCATGCAAAAATCAGACCGCTATTTATCACCTGTCATAATTCCTGTCATTTGACATATTCTACGTGTTCCACTCATTTTAATTCCCATTTGGTGATAAATAGCAGCCTGATTTTTGAATGAGAGTTTAATGAAAGGGTAACAAATCAATTGGAAGTTTCCAGATTTGTAACCTGTTCCACAATTAAAACTTCCCCTGTTCCAGTGTTCCTATATATCAAAATTGATCAGACTAGACACCGTTAAGCTATTAACACATTTTTAGCTTGCTATTAATCAACCTTTTTTTCATACGAGGGATCCAGACCTAAAAGCTGGGAAGACAAAGCTCAGGAATCGTCAAAATATTTTATTTAACCCACTTTAAAATCGAATTCGTATTCTATTGGAATATCGTTGTATTGTTCAATTGCCTCCATTCGTCAATGATCTTTTGCAAAGTTTGTAGGCCTTGAACATTATAATTTCGGAGTAATTTTGACATTAGCGGTAAAAGACTTTTTCAACTGTTAAAGCTATCTTTTTAGAATGTGTATCTTGCCCATGACTGTATCTTCATTACTTCCATAAAAATGTCATGATATGACATTTTTAAAACTTCAAATTTATTTATAGACCAGAGCGGATCTGTTTTGAGGTGGATGTGAGAGGTGGCATTTGGATTTTTGCCGATAAAATTAAGTGACGACTTCAGTAATTATAATTGACTTATGCTCCTTCTCAAATATGCCCGGAACATTAATAAAAAAATTAAAATATTTAAAAATTTCTAAAAACATCGATTTTTTTCAACTTTCATTGCTTATAACTTTAAATCGATTCATTTTGGAAGTCGTAGGGAAATAAAATAAAGATAATTGAATTTTGTATGATATATGGTCTTAGTTTAAAATGTCTTAAATTATTACCGTTTCTGCAGAATAGTAATAAATACAAAATAAGGGGGCAAAATAAGCCTGTTTTTATTCAATATTTTTCAACCACTTTGAGAACCTTCGTAATTCGCTTAGAAAATTCTTACAACATACTTATTCCGTCCACCGAATTTCATTAAAATCGATATAATAGATTTTGCATAATAATTTTGCAATAAGTTAAAAGTTTTAAAAAACTTTCTGAACAAAAAGTAACCCATTTAGAAGTTTGCTAATTTTTTTACATATCAAGAGGCGCTCTACCTATCTAATACACTTTACAGAATTAAAATCGGATTATTTAGGCGGTCTCAGCACTGTTTTAAAGTTATAAACAATTTTTTAGCTTATAAACAAATATAGTGAGGACGTTTGAGTTGGAATAAATTTATTTTCTCGAGAACGGGCGACTCAGGAGATAAATCCCGAAACAGGTCGATCTTTATATTTAAATTATAATTGTTTGGCATAATAATATATATCATACTAGTGACGTCATCCATCTGGGTGTGATGGCGTAATCGATTATTTTTTAAATGAGAATAGGGGTCGTGTGCTAGCTTATTCGAAAGGTTGTTCAATTCTCTATTCATTAATATAGACATTAACATAATTATTTATACAGGATGCCCAAAAATTTCCTTTTTAAATAAATTGAGACAAAAAGAAGAAAATATATCATTTATTTAATCCGAAATACATTTTACTGTTGTCCTAAAACAGAAAACAATGTTTATTTGATAAATAACTGAAAAATGAATTTATTCCAACTCAAAAGTCCCCACTGTATTTGTTTATAAACCAAAAAATTGTTTATAACTTTAAAACAGTGATGAGGCCGCTTAAATAATCCAATTTTAGTTCTGTAGTGTATTAGATAGGTAGAGCGCCTCTTTATATGTAAAAAAATTAGCAAACTTCTAAATGGTCTACTTTTTGTTCAGAAAGTTTTTAAAAATTTTTAACTTTTTTAAAAAATGTAGTTTGCAAAATTATTATGCAAAATTATTATGCAAAATCTGTTGAGTCGATTTTAATGAAATTTGGTGGACGATTTAAGTAGGTTGTAAGAATTTTAGACCAGGGCGCATCTGTAAAAATATTAGTACATTTGGACGTTGAGAGGTGACTCAAATTTTTTTGCAGAAATTGCTTGAAAATAACTCAAATAATAATATTTGAGTTATCCTCCCTCTCAAAAAGGTCCGGAACATTGTTTAAATAACCAAAATGTCAAAAAATGAAAGAAAAATTCGATTTTTTTCTTCGTTTTTTGATTATAACTTTAAAAGTATTCATTTCCGAGAAAAGTTGTACTGACATAAAAGTTGCGCAATTAAATTTTCTGCAATATAGATTTGGTTAAAAATTTAAAAAATAGTTACCCTTGTTGCAAAATAGCAATAATTGCGAAAAAAATATACAAACACAAGTATTCACATTTTACGTTTTTCACTCATTTATGCTACACTTAAGACCTTCATATTTTACCCAAAAAACTTTATGATGCAGTTAAATAATAATGTAAATTTCATTAAGATCGGTTTAATAGATTTTGCAAAATAAATTTTGCAATCCAGCTTTCGCAAAAAAATTCATTTTTTTAAAATGTTACAGGACTGAAAATAAAGCAGATAGTAAGTTGAAATTGTTTTTGCGTATGTACCTTTCATTTGCAATTTTCAAAATTAAAATCGATTAAATACCACGGCGTCAGAAATTTTTTTAATTAAACATTAATTATTGGTGCTACCCGCAGGACAGCGGATAGTTTGCTCTGATTGGGCATTCCAATGACCTTTGATAATGAATTGATACATTTTAATTTTTATTACATTTCGATATAAATAAATAAATTTGTTTATTGCAAAATAAAAACACATACTCTATTCTTTGAAATAACACTTTTTTTAGCAAAAACTTTCTTTGTTCATATATTTTAACTTAGAGAATAAAAGTTTATTATTTTTAAACATATGCAATTGTTTAAACAATATTTCACAAACAATAATAAAATTAGTTTGATTTTTGTGGAATTAAAATATTAAAATACAACAAAATATAGAGTAAAAAAATAATATATTAGATAAATATTGGAAAAAATTTTGGTGGAAATCAACTTGTGTGAATCAAACACCGCTGTCCTACGCGTAGCACCAAAAATTAATGTTTATTTAAAAAATTTCCTGACGCCGTGATAATTAATCGATTTTAATTTAGCAAATTGCAAATGAAAGGTACAGTAGACTTCTATAAGCAAAAAAAAAATTCAACTTGCTATCTGCTTTATTTTCAGTCCTGCAACATTTAAAGAAATTAATTTTTTTTGCGAAAGCTGGATTGCAAAATATTTTTTTGCAAAATCTATTAAACCGATCTTAATGAAATTTACAGTGTTGTTTTACCATATCATAAAGTTTTTCTGGGTAAAATATGAAGGTCCTAAGTGTAGCATAAATGGTTGAAAAACGTAAAATGGAAATACTTGTTTTTGTATGTTTTTTTTTTCGAAATTATAGCTATTTGTCAACAAGGGTGGCTATATTTTAAATTCTTAACTAATACTATATTGTAGGAAATTTAATTACGCAACTTTTATGTCAGTACAACTTTTCTCAGAAATGAATAATTTTAAAGTTATAATCAAAAAACCAATAAAAAAATCGAATTTTTCCTTCATATTTTGACATTTTGATCATTTAAACAATGTTCCGGACCATTTTGAGTGGGAGGATAACTCAAATATTATTATTTGAGTTATTTTCAAGCAATTTCTGCAAAATTTGAGTCACCTTTCAACGTCCATCTCAAAACAGATGAGCCCTGGACTATTTTCTAAGCGAATTACGAAGGTTCTAAGTGCAATAAAAGTGGTTGAAAAACACTGAATAAGAATAGGCTTATTTTGCCACCTTATTTTGTATTTATTACTATTTTGCAGAAAGGTTAATAATTTAAGACATTTTTAACCGGACGAATATGATACAAAATTGAATTATCTTTATTTTACTTCCCCACGACTTTTTTCCAAAATGAATCGTTTTAAAGTTATAAGCATAGAAAGTGGCAAAAAATCGATGTTTTTTGAAATTTTTAAATATTTTAATTTTTTTATTAATGTTCCGGGCATATTTGACCAGGAGCATAAGTCAATTATAGTTATTGAAGTTGTCACCTAACTTTATCTGCAAAAATCCGAATGCCACCTCGCACATCCAAAAATAGACGTTTTTACACAAATCCGCCCTGGTCTATTAGGGACACAAAGTTCCAAGTACAGAGGTTACAATGCCATAAGGTTCCAAATACAAGTGCAAATATAAGTACAAATTTTGAAAAAACCATGAAATTTGCATTTTATACTACAACGACAACATTGTTTTAAGAATTAATGTACATATTACCAAATCCTTAAACAATAATGTACATATAACATATTATCTGGCAATGTATAATTTTGTCAGTCGTTTTATTTGACAGCAAACTTTAAAATTCGTTTCCTGAAAAATTTTGTGAATGTCGCTTGGAACCCTATGGTTTTAAGCCCTCGAACTCTACAGTAATGTGTATCTAATATGTAGAATACTACACATTCTGTAGAAATATTGATTTTAGACATAGATCTATGCGAGTATTGTCAACGATAAGAAAGGAGTTCAACAAACCCGCATTGCACGTGGTATTGAATTAAAGAAAAATGAATGGGAATGAATCACAATGGGAGAAAAATCCGCAATTTCCTATCTGCCGAGAATATAAGAGCAGATACCGAGGAGACGACATTTTTAACAAAACTGCACGATTTCGTGGTTTTCCTTTAGGGGTTTCAGATAAAAAATATAGACCGTTTGAGGGTATGTCGCTAGATGAGTTCTTTTGCAAGTAACACAAAATAATGAAATATATTTGCGAAATGGGGAAGTCGATTTTTAATGCAGAAGTATTTATTTCTTTCGTACAGGATGTTCATCGAAAATTTTGTTTACGTTTGTTAGTTCGTGAGTTTCCCTCCCCTGCAATACTTGGAGCTAATCTGCAGATGGATTTTTGTAGTTTTGTCTCCTTATAGTCCAGGGTAATATGGTTTTTTCCATGACACTTGAACAGCCAGGGTAATGAAGAGAGTAATGAAGAGTTTTTTTGACCGGTAATACCTATAAGAACAAATTGTAACTATTTCCTGCGTAGGATCTGGCGGCCATTTTTATTTATAAACAATTAAGTGTCAAAACATGGCCTTTTTCCTTTTTTTCCAAATCAATGGAAAACAGTGAAACTAATGTTTTTTTTAGTATAAACAACTTTGAGAGCTTGGCAAACGCTTTAAAATGGCGCATTACAAAGTTTGATGTACTTATTTTCATTAAAATTGCGAAAAAAGATCGAAATTGCAAAAAAATTAATTTCGCAATAACTATTGTAAAAATTAGTGTACAGCTTTGAAATTTTGTGTCAAATAAGGGTTCTTTGGTGCCTAATGTGTGACAAACATCCAATGCACCATCCAAAGCTAAACGTAAAAAGCACATTATTGGATTCAACTCTTTGAATATTAATATAGATGTTGATTTACAAACCCTACCACCTTCCTATGAAGCTCAGAATGCTGAGTCTCCAATAGATTTTTTCCTGCTTATCTTGTTAACAAAAAATCTTGAATAATACAGATATTTATGGCTTGCAAAAAAACCAAAATCTAAATTTTTCTCAAGACAAGCTTCATCTTATATTTGCTGCTATGTTACTTAGCGGATATGCAACATATTCCAACAAACGTATGTTTTGCAATTCTTCTGATGATATTCCTATTATGCTAAAGAATTCTATGAAGCTAAATCGATTTGAACAACTTATAAGACATCAACATTTCCATGATAACAGTAACATTGAACAAACCGATAAGTTTTATCCATATCCATATTTTTGTTCATATATGTAGTCTTTTTAAACGGATTTGCGTTTTTTTCAAAAATCAGAAAAAAATCAGCCTAGGTAATATTTTTGTTTAAATTATAATGATGTGCTTATGAATTTTCTTCGCAATTTTAACTTATTTTTCACTTTTCTTCTCTCTATGCACTAATGGGACAATATCAATCTTAAATCTTTTATTTCCGATAGTTGGCTACATACTGTCGTCATTTGCCAACCAGCACAGAAAAATAATATATCAAATGTTACCAAATTTCCAGGAATTGTGATATGCTTGATTAACTTTGAATAGCGGTAGATTGTAATCAAACACTAATGTACACCGTATATCGTGGAGAGCCACCCTAATACCTATGTAGGGTAGAATCCCCATTTGAAACCCATAAAAAGTACATTAATCCCTTCCTGTATCTTACCCACTTCCCCCATTAACACGATACTAATCTGTTAGATGTTTCTGTCGTAAGATTATAGAGAAACTACAAGCAAAATGTGAGATGTGGTGAGAATTCGTTAATAAAATAAATATTTTGCTGTATTATACCTTCATCGCATCACGTAAATGGTCTAGTTTGAAACGTTAACAATGTGTGTGTTTTGACTTATATTGTTATCCTTTTACATGTTGGTTTTTTGAATCTATCCCTTATTTAGTCTAGAGCAGTGGTGGGCAAACTTTTTCTAGTAAGGGCCACAAAATGTTTTTGTTCTATTACCGAGGGCCGCAATATTTTTTACCTCAACATGCTCGACTTTTTACTAATTTTGTTTAGGGTAGGGGAGGGGGGGGAGTCAACGGTGGCATATTTCTACAGACACCTCAAAATAAATGTAATTTGCAGTAGATATTAGGTTTGTTCTAGCATCAGTTTCAAACGGTTTGTAACCATCAGCGAATAGTGGACCAGCGCGAGTAGAGGGTAACTATATTATGTTCTCTCAATGACCAACTGTTTGCTGACGGTTTCTGACTAGTTTGACTGTTTGCTAGAACAAACCTATTAAAACTTGTCATTGGATCATATTTTAAATAAAAAATTCAAGAATATCTTATTAGCTTATGACTTTCTTGAGATAATGCTGTCGAGTTTTTTGTTTTAACTATTTTTGAGTTTTTGGTGTACCTACTTAAAAGTCAAAATAACAAATTTTTTTGTAAACAGGTTGAAAATCAACATATTGTTAAACAAAAAAAAATATCTCGACAGCATTATCTCACGAACTGTCAAAGAAAATATATGAAAAATTTCAGGTGGATCTGTCAAGTAGCTTTCTAGTTAAAATGTCCACCGCCTTTGAAAAAGAAATTTTAAGAAAAACGCGTTTAAAGTTTTGACAACTTTTATTTTCAATTCCTTTTTGGTCCGTCAAATCGTAAAGTGATGAATACCGGAATATGTTTTTGACTCGTCGTTTAAATAAAAATAGACAAAATTATAAATTTGAAAAAATCTTAGATTCCCTTCATTGTTTTTGTTTTTGTTTTGTTTGAAAGAATTAAATAACCAAAAAAAATATTCATGAAACACATTATCTATTATTTCCAAACTCATTTAAGGTATATTAGTATTTATTAAAAGACGAAAAACGAATCTTAATTACTTTTATAAAGTTTTAGTTTATTTTTATGTCCTTGTTCATGATTCTTTCTATTTCGGGTGGAAATCTAGTCAAAGCATCATCAATTCCGGTCCTCAATGTATTTAGGTCCGGTCCTCTACGTACTTTTGGATTTGCAAAGATTGGTAAAATGCAAAAATATTGAAAAAATATGCAAATTAATCTATAATTTCTAGTTGAAGGTAGACTGGTACGGAATCACTTTGAACTGAAAAATGAGTTCTTAGAAGTGATAAGGAAAATGATATATCTTCAAAATCTTTGAAACCATGTTCAAATTCCGTCAGCAAGTTACAAAGTTTTTCTTCATAGATTTTAAACTTATTTTTCTGATACATTGTTTTTAATGATTTTAATGAGGGAAATAATTGAACTAATTTTTTTCTTCTTTATATGAACAATGAATAGTTTGTATTTCATTTTAAAAGTTTCATTTTGCGTTCAAAACTTGTAAATTTAGCAAATGTGTTGCAGTTTTTCATTTCTATAAATAAAGCAATTTCCTCACTTAATTCATAGCATCTTCTAAGAACCTTTTCTAAACTCAACTACCGAATATGATTGTGGTATAAGACATCACTATGATCTATTTCTAACTTTTCCAAAAATGCTATATGAATGCACGATGATTTATTCCTTTTGAACAAATAAAATTAACAATGACGAAGTAGTTTTCAATCCTAATAGTAAATTATTAATATTGAAAATATTAAAAATATTACTAAAAGATTTTTAAATTGAAAACTTATTGGTACACTTTCCTGGTAACACCTCTAAGACTTCTACAATTTGCAAGTCAAATGGATGCTGCAGTGAAGACGAGAGGGAAGGAATTCTACACTATGCAATTCACATCCCCCGTCTGCAGCTGGTAAAGTTCCAACGGAAAAATGCACCTAGTTACTCTACGGAGTAATACGACTATAAAATAAAAATGTATACCATTTTTATTCAGTTGCAATGCGAAGGCAAAACAATCTTACTTTTCAATTAGAATACGGAGTGCAGTCCAGTCCCTTGAATCGCGATTTTCAGCTCTTATTGGAGCCTCATCGGAAAGAACGTAGGCACTGTTCTCCATAGTTTAACTGATTCGCATCGAGAGGTTTTCCCACCCATTGCAACCGAAGTGATGATAGTAGGTGGCTAGCGCCATCTGGCATTGAAAGACGAAATAGTTTTCAATCCTAAAGAACAGTGCCTACGTTCTTTCCGATGAGGCTCCAATAAGAGCTGAAAATCGCGATTCAAGGGACTGGACTGCACTCCGTATTCTAATTGAAAAGTAATATTGTTTTGCCTTCGCATTGCAACTGAATAAAAATGGTATACATTTTTATTTTATAGTCGTATTACTCCGTAGAGTAACTAGGTGCATTTTTGCGTTGGAACTTTACCAGCTGCAGACGGGGGATGTGAATTGCATAGTGTAGAATTCCTTCCCTCTCGTCTTCACTGCAGCATCCATTTGACTTGCAAATTGTAGAAGTCTTGGAGGTGTCACCAGGAAAGTGTACCAATAAGTTTTCAATTTAAAAATCTTTTAGTAATATTTTTAATATTTTCAATATTAATAATTTACTATTAGGATTGAAAACTACTTCGTCTTTCAATGCCAGATGGCGCTAGCCACCTACTATCATCACTTCGGTTGCAATGGGTGAGAAAACCTCTCGATGAAAACCTCTCGATGCGAATCAGTTAAAATATGGAGAACAGTGCCTACGTTCTTTCCGATGAGACTCCAATAAGAGCTGAAAATCGTGATTCAAGGGACTGGACTGCACTCCGTATTCTAATTGAAAAGTAAGATTGTTTTGCCTTCGCACTGCAACTGAATAAAAATGGTATACATTTTTATTTTAAAATTAACAATATTTGTTGTAATTGAAATAACGTTGTCTACTTTCAAAACATTTTTGCACAATACCTGCTGACGGATTATGCAGTGAAAAAATAATAAATAATGTTCTGGAAATTGTTTATGAATGTAATCTTTCTTTAATCTAAGTTTTCTCAAAATTACAATGTTAGTCCCTCTTAATTTTAGGGCTCCGTCAGTTGTTGTTACACTTACTAGTTGGTTACGGTTTAATTTAAAATTTTTATAAACAGTTCCTGACTACTTCAAACATGTCGTTTCCATTTGTTGAAATTTCATGGATTTTATTGAGGGAGCCGACAAAACTCTGTGTCGGGAACCCAAATAATTGCCCGTGGTATGTTGAAAATTTGCGGAAAAATGACCAGCTGAAGTGTTAATTATTAGCTGCATTCATCATTCTCTTTGCCTTATCCCTATGCGGGGTCGGCTTCCCTAATTGCATTTCTACACACAATTCTATCTTGGGTCATATCAATGTTAATCCCCTTTACCAACATGTCCTGCCTTATCGTCTCCCCCCAGGTCTTCTTTGGTCTTCCTCTCCTACTCCTTCCAGGAATATGCACTTCAGCTATTCTTCGTATTGGGTGATTAACGTCTCGACGTTGAACATGACCAAACCATCTTAACCTATGCTCTCTCATTTAGCATCAATTTGTGCCACACCTAGACTTCCCCTTATACTCATTTCTCATTTTATCCTTCTTTGTCACTCCACTCATCCATCTAAGCATTCTCATTTCCGCCACATGCATTCGTTGTTCTTCTCTCTTTTTCACTGCCCAACATTCAGTTCCGTACATCATTATGGCTGTTCATTATGGCTGTTTTATCGAATTTTCCCTTCAGCTTCATTGGAATTTTTCTGTCACACAACACACCACTCGCTTTTTTCCACTTCATCCATCCAGCCCTAATTCTAATTCATGCATCTCCATCTATTTCTCCATTACTCTGTAATACCGATCCTAGGTACTTAAAACTATTGCTTTTCACAATCATTTCACCATCCAAAGATACTATTTTATTTGTAGTAACTCCATCTTTAAATGAACATTCCAAATACTCTGTTTTTCTCCTACTAAGTTTTAAACCTTTTTCCTCCAGAGCTTGTCTCCACTGTTCCAGTTTTTGTTCTAAGTCTCTTTCTTAATTATTAGCTGCATTATCTATATTTAATTATTAATATTAGCAAGAATTAAAAAAAAATCCACGGGCCAAAAAAAAATGTCTGAAGGGACGCAAAAAAATGTCTGAAGGGCCGCATGCGGCCCGCGGGCCGCACTTCGCCCACCCCAGGACTCTAGAGCTTCGATTAATTTTGTTAACTCACAAACTTCAGAACCATGCAAATTGTTTTTATTATCCCGGTTATTTATAGAGTTCTTCCCCTTTCGGTTCCCAGTTTCCAGCTTCGTCGGTCGTTCCATTCGCCAGGGTGAAGATTCCTTTCCGACATTGCTTTCTGAATGCCGCCTAGCCAGGATTGTTTCGGCCGTCCTCTCTTCCTTCTTTCCCTTGCGTACATTTTAGAATTTGTTTTGGCAGTCTGTCGTCGTCCATTCTTTCTACATGACCATACCAGATTAGTTGTCTCCTGTGAATTTCGTCTATAATGGTTGACTTGACTCCCATTATACAGGGTGAGTCATAACTATAGGGACATAGACTAAGGACAGGTTGTTTGGACCAAAATATGGCTATTGGGCCAAATATGCCTTAATAAAATGTTGCTGAGAAAAAAGATACAGGGTGTTAAAATTAGTTTTTGTTTTTCGTTTTTTACTAATAGTTTCCCTGTATATTTATAAATTTCTATCAAAATTGGCACAGAGGCATAATCTTAGACAAGAAATAGTATTTTATTTACAATTTTACGTTTTGTCATAGAGGGCGCCACGTGGATCATTCCTGATGATCAAATTGAGTCTAAACTTTTTCTGATGAAACTTTTTAGTAATTTTTATTAGAAAATATGACGTAAACATCATTTTTACGTAAAATTGGTACTCTTGTATAAACATGATAATTTTAACCGTTTTCGATAAAAACGCAATTTAAGATTTCAGGAACTCAGAAGGGGATATCAAATACCAAACTAATAAACAAAGTTGCAACTAACGTAAGGTTTCTGTCTTGATGATAAATCAAAACTAAACACACTTTAACTTAAAAGAACTCACAAAAACTCAAACTAAATGTTCTACATGGTCTCCTCCGATTTCTATTCCTTTTCTAATTCTTTTTATAAAGGATTTTCGGACGTTAAAAAAATATTCTGTCCCCTTATAAGATTAGCTGCATTTTGAATGTATCTCCAAAGTTCCTCTCGTGTATTAATTTCATTGGCATAAACTAAGGACTTCATATGTCCCCAAAAATAAAAATCTAGCGGGTTATACTCAGGACTTCTTGGTGGCCATTGAAAATCACTTCCTCTGCCAATCCATCGTTGAGGAAATACGTCATTAATATGATTTCTAACAGCTAATGAAAAATGACTCTAAGCAGTTCGACTGCGTTTTTATCGAAAACGGTTGAAATTATCATGTTTAAACAGGAGTACCAATTTTACGTAAAAATGATGTTTACGTCATATTTTCTAATAAAAATTACTAAAAAGTTTCATCAGAAAAAGTTTAGACTCAATTTGATCATCAGGAATGATCCATGTGGCGCCCTCTATGAAAAAACGTAAAATTGTAGATAAAATACTATTTCTTGTCTAAGATTCAATCTCTGTGCCAATTTTGATAGCAATTTATAAATATACAGGGAAACTATTAGCAAAAAACGAAAAACAAAAATTAACTTTAACACCCTGTATCTTTTTTCTCAGTAACATTTTATTAAGGCATATTTGGCCCAATAGCCATATTTTGGTCCAAATAACCTGTCCTTAGTCTATGTCCCTATAGTTATGACTCACCCTGTATTTCTGATTTGGTCATTTTGTATTCTTTCAAGCCTTGATTTTCTAGCCGATTTTCTCCAGAAGTCCATTTCCAATGCAAGTAGGCGTCGTTTCAAGGATTTAGTAAATTGCCATGTTTCGCATCCATAGAGCCTCTATACTTTTAAATATGTAGTTAAAGATGAGATACTTTCTTTGATTAGATAGTTCTTTTGACCATAGCATCGGGTTTAGGCCTCCAATCACCCATTTTCCTTTCACGATCCTTTGCTCTATCTCTTTTTCGGTGCGCCCACTCTTGTTGATCGTTGTTCCCAAATATACATATTCCTCACAGTTCTTGATTGATTCTTGTTTGTTAACTATTAGATCTTCTACTGCAGTCCCGATGCATAAGTATTGCGTTTTGTTTCTATTTCCAGAAAGGCCCCACTCTTCATATGTTTGAAATAACCGTCTCGTCATGAATTCCAAATCTTCCTTATCCGTTGCTACTACGACTTGGTCATCAGCGAAATGTAGAGTATATAACGTTGTATCATCGTCAAGTTGGATCCCCATCCCTGAACAAGATCTTCTCCAGTGTTTTAGTGCTTCATTTAAACAGATCTTAAATAGTATTGGAGAGAGGCGGCATCCTTGTTGTAATCCTTTTGTTACTGGAAATTCTTCTGATAAGGTATTGTTTAGTTTGATTTCTGATGTTGTTTTATTGTATAATTGTTTGACTGCGGCGATGATAGTGTTATTTAAGGGAGATCGTTCAAGAGACTGCAACAGCTTGCACACATCATGCGGATTAATGTTTGTAAATAAACGTCCTTCGGAAAAAGGGTTAAAAATCTCTAAACTCAAGACATTTTGTAATTTTAGTTCACCACAATTCTGTATAAATCTCTATTAAAATAGCAAGATGGCACCTACTGAGAAAGATGTGTCAGTTGCTTGTGCATTCACTGTGCTAAAAAAGTGACCAATGGGCTAAAATGTGTGAATTGTGCGTTCGATCAGATTATCAGAATTTGTCCCAGTTATGTTTGTATATTTTAGATTTATCGAAGTCTCTGTTCTTGATGTTTATTTCATTCTCGTTTATTCTGACACTTAGTGGTCTTGCGGTTCCTTCCACGTAGAAATTGTGGCATTCACAGGGTATTTGATAGATGCAGTTTTGGTCTATTATGTGTTATTGGGTTTGGATTTGGTTGGTATACAGGGTGAGTCATGAGGAACTGTACATACTCCTACCTCGTATAGAGGCCCCTATGGGGAATAACAAATGACCATTAAAAAGTGTCTGCTCCCATTGTTTAATAATATACAGGGCGAGTTTCGCATTTTGACAGAAATTTGTATTCGTCATAATTTTTGAACGGTCAGATCGATGTGTCTCTTATTTTGGTCAATCGTTACACTATTGCCACCTAATCAACTGATTTATTCAAACTAGAAAAAAATCAGGTCCGGCTTTAAAAAAATTAGTTCGTTTGAGTCTTAGAAAAAATTTCAACCTGTATAAGCTTTTTGAAAACTCTAATATGAATTTTACAAATTAGACAAATAGGCAATTAAAATGGCATATTTATTTTTTCCGCAGACTATTACCTAATTTTTTATAAAAAAATCAAATTTGATTATGAATTAAAAGTTTGATAAAGTGAACCATAGATTTAACAAAATTAACTTTTATTACCAAAATTAATTTTTTTTTGAACACATATTTAATTTATGTTACCACCAATCAACTGATTTATTCAAACAAGAAAAAAATCCGGCCCGGATTTAAAAAATAAATTCGTTTTGGTCTTAGAAAAAATTTCACCCTGTATACGCTTTTTGAAAACTCTAATATGATTTTTACAAATTAGACAAATAGGCAATTAAAATGGCATATTTATTTTTTTCCCCATACGATTACTAAATTTTTTATAAAAAAAATCACATTTGACTATGAACAATTAAAAGTTTGGCAAAGTGAACCATAGATTTAAACAAAATAACTTTTATTACAAAAATGAATTTTTTTTGAACAAATATTTAATTTATGTTATCACCCAATCAACTGATTTATTCAAACTAGAAAAAAATCAGGCCCGGATTTAAAAAATTAGTTTCTTTGGGTCTTAGAAAAAATTTCACCTTGTATACGTTTTTTGAAAACTCTAATATGAATTTTACAAATAAGACAAATAGGCAATTAAAATGGCATATTTATTTTTCCCCCACACGATTACTTATTTTTTATTAAAAAATCAAATTTGACTATGCATAAAAAGTTTGGCAAAGTTTTTGCATAGATTTAAAAAAATTAACTTTTTTTACAAAAATTAATTTACAAAAACAACGTTTTTCTTAAAATTAAAAGTTTTACTAGTTTTTTTTTCTATAACACGTCTAGATCTAAAACTTCCCATAACACTTCATTTGGACTCTATAGTTTAACATAGACGTGATCAAATTGATAAATTTTAAATTTTTCCACCTAATTTTTGCGATTTACAAGTTTGCAACTTTTACAAGAAGAAGACTGAAAGTCTACAACAATTTTCATAGTCTTCACAAAGGTAAGAGGTATGTGCTGTAAAAATTTCAGAAAAAAAATATTAAAATGGAACAGAGTTGTAGCGAGTTAAACCGTGAGTTCATTTCTTTTTCATTTTTAGGTTAAAATTCCGATTTTGACAAATTTGATTTTTTAATAAAAAATTAACTAATCGTGCGGGGAAAAAAATAAATATGCCATTTTAATTGCCTATTTGTCTTATTTGTAAAATTCATATTAGAGTTTTCAAAAAGCGTATACAAGGTGAAATTTTTTCTAAGACCAAAACGAACTAATTTTTTAAATCCGGACCTGATTTTTCTCTAGTTTGAATAAATCAGTTGATTGGATGGTAACATAAATTACTTATTTGTGCAACAAAAATTAATTTTTGTAATAAAAGTTTTTTTTTTAATATATGGTTCACTTTACCAAACTTTTAATTCATAGTGAAATTTGATTTTTTTATAAAAAATTAAGTAATCGTATGCGGAAAAAAATAAATATGCCATTTTAATTGCCTATTTGTCTAATTTGTAAAATTCATATTAGAGTTTTCAAAAAGCGTATACAAGGTGAATTTTTTTCTAAGACCCAAACGAACTAATTTTTTTAAAGCCGGACCTGATTTTTTTCTAGTTTGAATAAACTAGTGGATTAGGTGGTAATAGTGTAACGATTGGCCAAAATAAGAGACACATCGATCTGACCGTTCAAAAATTATGACGAATACAAATTTCTGTCAAAATGCGAAACTCGCCCTGTATATTATTAAACAATGGGAGCAGACACTTTTAAATGGTCATTTGTTATTTCCCATAGGAGCCTCTATACGAGGTAGGAGTATGTACAGTTCCTCATGACTCACCCTGTATATCTCAATGTGTTGGTTGTTCTAAATATTGTAGTGATGTTGTACTTACTCTCTATCTTTTTTAATTTTTCTTTTACTTATTATGGTATTGTTGTGATTTTTGAATCCCTCTTATTATTTTTAAAGTGTTTTCTAAAGGTACATTGTTGAAAAGTCTGGTGATATCAAAACTGACTAGCATATTGTTCGAATTGTAATCTATGTAGGTGTTATATATAAAAACAATGGTGATAAAAACACATCAAAAAAAATTACGGGGACATACCCCATTCAACAATAACTATAGCACTGTCCTCCACTAGGTACATATGGAAGAAATAAAAGTACTAGCAGGTCTTTTTCCCATTGTTCACCATACGGAAAAAAAGGTAAAACCTTATTGTAAATTTATTTGTTTCACTATAGTTTAGTCCTGTCGCCAGGGGGGGGGGGGGAGTACAACGGCCTCCTTTATTCAGATGGACTTTTTTTTATGTACTTTGACCAGTAGAACGCGAATTTTTTTTTGGGAACAGTTGATCCGGATGTCGATTAGATTGTTATAAACAAAGAACTTGAGGAATTACATAACAGCGATTTCTCGAAAATCAAAACATTTTTTTGTATTTTTTGGACCATCTAAGCAAAAAATGTTCTTACAAGTTTTTTCGTAGGATGCATAGTTTTCGAAATAAACGCGGTTGAACTTTCAAAAAATCGAAAAATTGAAATTTTTGAACGCGAATAACTTTTGATTAAAAAATAAAATAGCAATTCTTAGCTTACCCAATTTGAAAGTTCAAGTCAAATTTGAAAGTTTTGATTATTTGCATTGCTAAAAATTTATTTTTTTATTGTTAAACAAAGCTATAAACACATCATCACGGTGTTTAATGTTTAAAAGTTTCATATAAAACAAGCTACAAGTTATCTTTTTCCATAAAATATCATGTTTAATCACTGGCGAAGCGTCCATGTAACCACTGTTACCATTGGTAACAGTTAAAAATCTTGCAAATAAATATGTATTTTATGACGATGAATAACTCCATTTATCTATATTTTTACCAATAGAAATATATCATTATATTATGTGTTAATAGTACCTAATTCAGTAAATAGCCAGACACACGAAAATATTGGCGAGTTTATGTGACTCAGTTGCACTTTATTATATTCTGTTACCAGTCTCATTTGTGGTGACAATGAATGGTTATCTCGCTGTCGCTCGGGCGGCTCGGGACCGGCAAGTGTCTGAACATTTTGAAGGAGCGACGGGCGTAAGCGCGCTGTGTATATCAGTAGGGCTGTTACCAGATTTAAATTTGCTAACAGTACCTATAATAAAAAGTGTGCGTGCAGTTCACCATGGATGAGTGTCGCTGCGTAATCGATCAACTACTTGAAAAGTAATTCTGATTGAAAAATAAAATGAGATTATTGAAAATGAAAGACCTATTTTAAACAATTTAAAAAATGAATTTAAAAAATTAGCTCGATATTTTAAATTTAGTTGGTACAGTGAAAATCCTTGGTTATGTGGTTGCAAGAGAAATAGACTGTATTGTTGGCCATGTCTTCTGGTTTTTACAGAAAAACGGGTGGACCAGGTTCACGATTTAAATAGTTTTAGAGTTTTAAAAAAGAGACATGAAATTTCTCCGTTACCTACATGTAAGATGTATACCCAATTTGATTCAGTTTGGCAAAACAAGAAACAAAAGTTCTCTTAACCAAGCATTTAAAGCAAATATTGTTAAACATGAGTTTGTTAAAAAAATAGATAGGTACTCGTATATCCTTAGCTCACTTATAATAGATATGTACCGTATGTTTTTTGGCCGAACAACAATTAGCGTTTCGTGGTCATTTTGAGGGCGGCGGCTCTGATATTCGAGGCAATTACAGGGAATTGTTAACATTAATTGCCAAAAAAAAAATCAAAAATTTTGCCAACATCTAGAAACATCAACTGTTTTTTCGAGAGTTTCAAGTGATATACAAAATGATATTATTGAAGCTATATGTATATACATTTAGCCATATCTTCATTTTTTTAAATAAGATTTTTTGCATCTGGTTTTGGTAACATTTTAGAAAAAGTCACGCGTCGCCACTGTGTTTAATTCATTATATTATATTGTGCAAAATAAATGATTTCATAACTGGAAACATACACAGTTAATATAGCGTAATTATGACCTAAGAATCAAAGTTTAGGGATATCTCAAACAAGAAAACAAAATAAACACATGTAATATTCTACATACTATTTATAAATTAAGGAAGTTATTTTAGCAGCGTTAGCGTTCCTCCCGCTATTTCTGTTTATTCTAATTTCACCAAACACACCTGTATCAAATATATTTCAGTATGCTGCTTGGTTAAATCCATCCAAACCGACCGAGAGGATATTTGGCATTCCCGCTCTCAACGCTTAGGAATGTTTATAACTTCAAAAGCAAAACAATGCTCCTTCTTTACAACCACAACTTTTACGAGCAACAAAGCCTAATTTAGTTGTTACAATAAAGGGTGGAGAGAGCAACAGTGTCGGACTGTCATGTCGGGTCGCGAAGTGCCATGTCGTCTCAAATAAATATTCTTATTAAAAATAAAAATACTAGATTTGTTGTAAAAGGTATAGTTTAAAATACCCTAAGAAAGGGTCACAAGACAAAACGTTTTCGGATTAATAAATCCATCATCAGTGTTCTAAAAGTCAAAAAATAGCATGCCTGAGCCACCAAAATGTGTTGGGTAAAAACCCTTTAAACGTAAAAGATTATTCGCTTCATTCATCTCATTTAATAACTACTACAGTCAATTCCTTTGGTCTGCTAGACATTTTACTATCTTTTCTTATTATTTTCATGTTACCTTTTTCTCTTTAAAAATAATTTCATATTAGTTCTTTTACATCATTCTTAATTCTGGTTAACATCTCTGTCATTTAAGATTATAAACTTGCACTAAAATTACATCAAACTTGGTTCAGTTTGTTCACTCCCCTACCATATACCACATCAAACTCATAGTTCGCTATTTCAGATACTCAGTCATTCTAGATTCTCCATTACACATTGACACTAACACATAATTTATCCTATATTAGTTAGATATCATTCCATTATTCACCCACACATTAACCACTGCTGCTGGAAGCCTTCATGGTATTTTTCATTGAATGATTTTATTCCATCCTAAACAACATAAAGTGTAATTAGATTTTGCTGTCACATATTTTATTTTCCTTTTCGTTACTAATTCATTACTATTTTATTAATTCCATTGTTTACAATTATTTCTTTAATATTGTCATCTACTCTTGATCTGTATTCTTTTAGTTATTTTAACTTTAATTTTTCCACAATTTCCTTTACAATTTAACAGACAGAATCATCATTACAACAGTCTTCAGCCAAATTTAAACATTCCTCACCATGTTAGGCAACCAACAGTACATATATCTATAACATTTAAAATTAAAATCTGCTTTATTTACCATTCAATCTCTCCACTTCAGGTCATTTATTGTTTACATATAGTATATATCTCATTCTATTATACCAAATTAAACTTTCACCTTTAAATTTTACAATCGATGACGTCACGCTTCTAACCGTGAAATATACCAATCTTATTTCCAACAAACCTAAAGTTTTTTCTGGATTAGAGAGTTGCTATTTTAGACTTTACAATAGATTCTCAACATATTTTTTTAACAGTTTTAATTATATTTTCAATCAGCTATTACCTACCTTTACATTTTAATTAAAATCCAAAAATTAAAACTACACATTTTGAAGTTCGTAACCAAAAATTGACTTTACCTTGTCTTGTCATGTCACTCTTTGTCATTCCTTTTCATTTTACATCAGTTGGTCTGTGCTAATTCAAATGGCAAGTACCTAGTTTTTTCAAGCAGGGAAGCATGTTGCTCTTTAGGCACATACATAATTTAATCTTGTAACATCGACTTGTAGTCACAATATTTTATCAAAAGTTATAATGTAAGCCATATATTATGAAGTTACCACCTTCATTGGTGTGCTAGTTACAACTACTTTGCGGAATGTAAGTATTCTCCACATATTTTTCTCATTAACAGTCACAATTTTAATCTTTTTGCCTTAATCTAACGTGGAAATACTTCATTCCAGGCACTGAAGATGTTCTGTTCAGAACGAAAACGTTTTGCAATCCATGTGGATGACTTTTAGATAGTTTTTAAATAAACGATTTTATACCAAAATACAATTTGAAGTTTTTACTTCTGTATAGGTTTTTTTTTGTTTTTTTTTAAACTATGGTATACAGCCAACTATTGGGATTTTCCCATTGATTTTATTGTAAAAGATTTTATTATGTTACATATTTATATAAAATGTTAACGATGTTCTAGATATGCCTGGATGTTACCCAGGGCAAAACAGGACTCTTCCCACGTGGTTGGAATTTTTTTGTGGAGAAAACCTCACATATTGGATTTCAATGGCCAACTCAACTTCAATGGCTTCAACTAGTTGGCCATTGAAATCCAACATGTGAGGTTTTCTCCAAAAAAAAAAATCCAACCACGTGGGAAGAGCCCTGTGTTGCCTTGGGTAACATCCAGGCATATCTAGAACATCATTAACATTTTATATAAATATGTAACATAACATAATCTTTTACATTCAAAAGATTTACCCAACACATTTTGGTGGCACAGGCATGCTATTTTTTGGCTTTTAGAACACTGATGATAGATTTCTTAATCCGAAAATGTTTTGTCTTGTGACCTTTTTGTAGGGTATTTTAAAATATACCTTTTACAACAAATCTAGTATTTTTGTGATTTATGGTACCTATACAGACAACTACAGGAAGTTTATTTTCTTCGTGGATTTTCTTATTAAAAATATTATGCGTAGCCTTAATTAGAGAATATAATTAACCATTACTCGTAAACCTGTAGTTATCATATCATATTATTCGCTATCGTGTTCCAATGCGATACTAATTTAGGAATGTGGAAGGGCTGAAAAGAGAGAATGTGGAAGGGCTGTAAAATATGATTCCACAGGTGTTATTACCTCATCATTTGATGGAAAACGCTTTCCACGAATGAATTTTTTTAGGTCTTAAAACGTATGGAAGTCAATAGAGGCAAAATCTGGTAAATACGGTGGATGCCCATCAATTCGAACTTAAATTCGGATTTTAGCAATTGTTAAAATAATCATATGACACGGTGCATTGTTGTGATGAAAAATATTTTTTTTCTTCGGTAAACCAGGTATTTTTTCGAAACCGGGCATTAATAAAACTACTCATATAAAATTGGTGGATATAACTTACGAACGCATTCGTCAAAATAACTGTCAAAGTCGTGTTCGTTTTTTGGAGTTCGTCCCAAAGAATTATTAATTTTGGCAGTTTTTTGGTACATTCCGGCCTTGTTTCCACGTGCAGAGTTTTATCAATAGTTTCTGTTTTGTGGTACTTTGCGGAAAACTAGAGTTTTGAAGACAGATTTGCTGTACAGAAAATGTCAGGTAACGGGGGCGGTCCTGGTCCGCCCTCGGTTAATTTAAATACTAATATTCAAATAATTAATAATGATAATAAAATTAATGTTTCTTCAATGGATACAGTATCCTCAGGTTTCGAAAAATATGACTTTGATAATAAATATCAACCAACGGATGCAGGTCCGTATCAGGTATTTTTGGAACATACCGATAAGAATCTTGGTCGTCTTTTTCCTATCAGAATTGGCTTTTATTTACAACAAGTAATTGAATTTAGAAATGATGTTATTGATATTCATTCTGTAGGTTTAAAACGTGTTAAGGTAATTTTTAGAACATACAAAATCGCTAATTTATTAATTAATCACGAAATACTAACAAAAAATAAGTTGATTGCTTATATTCCAAAATTTTTCACGCATAAACGAGGCATAATACGTGGCGTTGATACCTTTTTTACTGAAGAATACTTGAAAAAAGCAATTAATTCTATAGTTCCAGTGGCGGAAGTGCGAAGAATGAAACGAAAAATTATAAACCCTGAAACCAAACAAGAAGAATTTGTCAATAGACAATTGGTAGTAATAAATTTTAAAGGTAATAAAATTCCGTCCTTTATTAATATAAATATGGTTAATTTCCCTGTAGAACCATACATCCATCCAGTTGTCCAATGTGGAAAATGTTTACGTTACGGACACAATATCGTTCAATGTAAAGGCAAATCTCGTTGTTCTCGATGTGCAAATGAGCATTCTTCCGCTGAATGTAATTCCGAGTTGCAAATGTGCGTTCACTGTAAATCTTCTGATCATCCTTCAATTTCAAGAGATTGCCCAATGTACAAAAAACAACACGACATAAAAAAAGTAATGGCTTTCGAAAATAAAAGTTTTAAGGATGCCGAATTATCGATTAACAATCCAGCTTATGCCAAAATTAATACCAACAATAGGTTTGATATATTAAATAATCTTGAAAATTTTCCCGATTTAGCACCAGCAAACAAAACAATTTATTATGCTCCTTTAAATAAACCAAAATCAAATTCAACCGCATTAGAATCAAAAACAATTAAAAGGCGAAGAACTGACACTTCTTCTCGGATTCCAAGCACTAGTAATTCAGATTTAGAAAATTCCCATCAAAAAAGACAAATTTCTCTTCCTCCATATACACCCGCTCCACAACAGAATAATTTCATGTTTTGTCGAGATAAACTTATCTCACAGATATATTCATTAATTACAAATATAATTAATAATCAAGGAAAATTTGAATTAAATAAAATCAGGGACAATATC
Organism: Diabrotica virgifera virgifera; assembly: GCF_917563875.1. Lineage (NCBI taxonomy): Eukaryota > Metazoa > Arthropoda > Insecta > Coleoptera > Chrysomelidae > Diabrotica > Diabrotica virgifera. Next base: position 75,896,075 of record NC_065450.1, on the reverse strand, counting down.
ATTACAATATTCGATAATAATGAAGATAATTTAGAATCCATTCTCACAGATAGTGAAAATGGCTACTAAAAATATTACAGAAAAACTAACTATATTACAATGGAATTGTAGATCCATTTATAGTAACAAAGGCAGTCTTATGCATCATATTAACAACTACCATACAGATATAATAGTTCTATCAGAAATATGGCTCACATCCGGTCATCATTTTAGACTTAACGGATATAACTTTATCAATAAATGTCGTGAAGATGGTTACGGTGGCGTAGGTATTTTCATCAGACAGGGAATAGATTACCAAGAATCCGAAATTAATAATAATTTCGATGACAGTATAGAAGCATGCGCAGTTTTTTTGAACAAAATTAATCTCTCATTAGTATCAATCTATAGATCATCAGATGTTAGAATAGAAATAAATGACTGGATCAACCTATTCCTTCAGTTTAATATTGCAAAAACTATTTTTCTGGGAGATTTTAATGCTCACCACGGTATGTGGGGGCCAATTGCAGACGACAGAAATGGTAGAATATTAGTGGAGGCCATGGATTATTGTGAAATAATTACATTAAATGACGGAACACCAACAAGAATATCCCCAACTAGTAATCATTCAGCCGTTGACTTAACTCTAACATCTCCCCTTTTAGCCGACCGTATAGCTTGGTCAGTAGATTCAGATTCATTAGGTTCAGATCACTACCCAATCAATATAGAAATTCAAATCAATCCCTCCTCCTTTGTCATCAACCCATCAACAAAATGGAATGACTCTCGTGCTGACTGGTCTGTTTTTGGAAATATTTTTGAATTAGAAATTAGTAAGCTCAATAATTTAGATAGGAATTCAACTTCGGTAGACAAAATCGAATTTTTCCTCAATGCAATCACGGTCGCAGCATCGAAATCTATGCCTATTAAGAAATCTTTCACACCTTCTGTACCAAGACCTTATTGGTGGGATGAGGAATGTTCTGCGATTGTTAAAAAACGAAAAGAAGCTCTCAGCGAGTTTAAAAAACAAGGTAATTTTATCAATTATCTACAATATCAAGACATTTCTGCTAATGTCAAACGTACGTTCAAACTTAAACAAAAAAACAGTTGGAAAATGTTTTTGAATAAATTAAATAAAAACACTCCTCTGACTGAGATATGGAACACTGTAAGATCTATTTGCAATAAACACCATCAAAAAAGAAAACCACAATTAGACGAAAGCCTTATTCAAAAAGTTCTTGATACATTGGCTCCTTCATCTGCTGCAGGTCCAATTTTTAACGACAACATTAATCAATTTCACTTCCATCAAGACTCAGACACCTTCTCAAAAAATTTTAGCTTTTCGGAATTAGAATTAGCCTTAAAAAAATCAAAAAATACTGCACCTGGACTTGACGGGTTTACTTATACGATAATAAATAAATTGCCTGAAAGTGGTAAACTTCTTCTCTTAGAAATTTTTAATGATTGGTGGTTGAAACAAAAGTATTCAGATAGTCTTAAAAATATAATTGTGTGTCTTCTAGCGAAACCTAAGAAACCACCTGACTTACCTTCGTCCTACCGACCTATTTCATTGTTATCGTGTATTACAAAAACTTTCGAAAGGCTTATAAAATTTAGACTCGAACATTTTGTCGAAAACAGATCAATTTTACCAAAAAATCAGTATGGATTTCGTAGAGGTATAGGCACAATTGATGCAATCTCCCATTTAGTTACAGATGCTCAATTGTGTCTATCAAAAAATAATTACATGTTGTGTCTTTTTGTGGACCTTAAAGGGGCTTATGATGTGGTAGATTTGGAAATATTATATTCAAAAATGGTAACGTTTGGCATCAATAAAAGAGTCTCTATAAATATTTTAAATTTGTTTGCTAATAGAAAAGTATTTTTGCGAGATAGTCATAACGTTTTACATGGTCCAAGAGTACTTTACAACGGGCTTCCGCAAGGCTCTATTTTAAGTCCCCTTTTGTTTAACTTATACACTGCAGACTTGCATGATTTGATGAGCGATGGCATACAAATTATTCAATACGCGGACGATTTATGCATTTATGTCACCCATAATACCTACGATCGCTGCATGATAGACTTAAGACGTACTTTTGACAGGTTACAAAACTGGTTCGACGATATGGGTTTTAGTGTTTCACCAGAAAAGACAGCTGTGATGTGTTTCACAAGGCACAGATATCAGTTAGTCGATAATTTCTCTATAGGTAAATACACTATTCCTATCGTAAAAGAATATAAATATTTAGGTATAATTATAGATAGTAAACTTCTATGGACCAGTCACATTAAGTATGTCAAACAAAGATGTGAAAAGGGAATTAATCTTCTGCGCTTCCTCTCCAAACAGAGCTGGGGCGCGGATCAACAAATTTCCTTAATGTTCTACAAGTCTTATATTCGCTCGATTTTGGATTATGGGTGTACTCTCTATGGTTCTACCTCCAATACGAACCAACTTACCCTTGATCGAATACAATATAGAGCTCTGAAAATATGTTTGGGAGCAATGGCATCTTCACCAAATCATGCCATTCTGGCAGAGTCTCAAGAACTTCCTCTTAGTTTTCGAAGACAGTTTTTAGCAAATAAAAGTCTATTAAAATATAGATGTTACAACAGTGATTTGATCGCAAAAATTAACTTTCTTGTAATTGAGAATTTGACAAATCATTATTGGAAAAAGAAAAACTCTCCTCCTTTGTCAGATGCATTTATTGATACAAACTTATTTCAAAATGATATTGTTAAACTTAATAAAATACCATTGTATGCACACAGTTTCGATTCTATAATTGACAAACCTATCACCATATTCCCTCGGTATTCAGATTGTAATATCTTAAACCAAGCCATGATAAAATCCATTGTAAATGGTCTCGGGTCGAACTTAACTAAAATATATACAGATGGGTCAAAAACGGAGCTAAACACAGGTTCGGCATTTTTTGTTTCAAACATAAATCATATTGAAAAGTACAGAATCTCAAATTATTGTTCCATTTTTACCGCCGAGTCCTTTGCTATTGAAAAGGCACTAAAATGGTGTGCAACTCAAACATGCACGAATGTGGCAATAATTTCAGACTCAAAATCAGCATTACAAGCTATTAGCGGTCACCCAATAAACCAATTCCGAAATGCCTTAATTTTGAACATTAAAAAATTAATTATGGATCTTAAACAAAATAATGTAACTGTTTCGTTTATTTGGACGAAAGGACATTGCGGAGTCGAAGGTAATGAAATTGCGGATATAGCCGCAAAAAGTAGTCACAGTTGCCACCATATGGACAAAGTATTTAATTTAAAAGATTTGAATAATGCTCTCCAACCTAATATCAGAAGGAAATGGGAAACTGATTACAAAAGAATTGCAAATAAATCTACAAACCCTTATTTCAAAATTCACCCTACACTTCCAAAAGACATTCCTCATTTCACCTTTAATTATAATAGAGCACAAATGTCAGTATTGACTCGTTTAAAATTGAATCATGCTCGCTTTCCATCTCACTTATATAAAATTGGAATACTTAACTCTCCTGTCTGTAGTTGTGACAATGTATCCATTGGTGATCTAAATCATATATTTCTAGAATGTTCTCTGAACTCTCAATCTTCTTCAATTCTGTATCAAGAACTAATTCATCACGAGTGTCCATTGCCACTATATATTACAGCTCTCCTTTCTTCCCCAGATAAAGCGGTACTAGATTTCATCATTAATTTTATCAGAAATTCAAAAATAGCGGTATAGTTTAGAAATAGACAATATGAAATCATTTAATGTAATTAAGAATTTACATGTTTTGTGGCAAATAGATTTTGTCTGATGCCAGGATCTCTCTCACACACACACACACAACTTACGAACGATAATTCCTTGGATCACTTACCTGTAACAAAAAATATTAATTAACAAAATTAGATTACAATAATTAACATTAACAATACAATAGTTAACGTTGTTCTGAAGCTATTTCCTTGTGGCATTTTTATGATTAACTATTTTTAATGGGAAATAAGCCACAATTTTACTAAAAAAATTTTATTAACGTTTCGAAGCCCAAATCGGGTTTCGTTGTCAAAATACAAAATACTATTAAATATCAATAGTATTTTGCATTTTGACAACGAAACCCGATTTGGGCTTCGAAACGTTAATAAAATTATTTTTTAAATTTAATTGTGGCTTATTTCCCACTAAATAGTTAATCACAATAGTTAACGATTTTGAATAACGCCCCATACGACTTTACACCCGCCAAAATTCCATACCAAACGATAAGAAGTATTCACTTCAAAATACATATACATAATACTTACGTCAAATAAACAATTAATCTAACGACAAAACACTGAAAACGTTTGTTTTCTATACTTGCACAAAATTTATTACAACTATGTGACTACAGCTGTTTCGGGAGAGTGCCTTTCTCAAGTGATTTAGTTTACTATGTGTTTGCCTTTTTAAAATCTTTAACTGAAGAGGTTGAGGAGTGTGGAGCTGTTTGTCTCGAGTTGGTCATTCAGAATTATATCTTTATTTAAGGCCTTTATTTTGAATATGCAGAATTTGAAACTGTTCATTAAAAGAATGATTATGATCTAGAAGGTGAAGTGCGTATGTAGACGTGTCTGTTTTTCTATTGTTGAAAGCCCTTTTGTGTTCTGCTATCCATTTGTCAAAGGTGCTGCCAGTTTGACCGATGTAAGTTTTCGGACAGTCACCACAAGTTAGTTTGTAAACACCACTCTGTGGTTGTTTTCTCCATCGGCTCTTATTTTTCTTAATATATTTGCTTAAGATGTTGTTAGTTCTGAAAGCTGGTGTTATTCCTTTCTTTTTTTATGTTTCTGGCTATTTTTGTTATCTTGCCAGTATATGTGATAGAGCAGAAGGTACTGGGTTCTTTCTGAGGTGGTGGATAAACTAATTTCAGGGCTTTCTTATGGAGTTTTTGGTTTAAAATTTTGTTAATTGTTTATTCGTTATAGCCATTGTTTACTTCTATTTGTTTAATGATGTTCAGTTCTATCTCGAAGTTATTTTTTGACATGGGAATGAACATCATTAAACAAATAGCAGTAAACAATGGCTGTAACGAACAAACAATTAACAAAATTTTAAACCAAAAACTCCATAAGAAAGCCCTGAAATTAGTTTATCCACCACCACAGAAAGAACCCAGTACCTTCTGCTCTATCACATATACTAGCAAGATAACAACAAAAATAGCCAGATACATAAAAAAGAAAGGAATAACACAACTAACAACAACATTCAGAACTAACAAGAACTTAAGCAAATATATTAAAACAATAAGAGCCGAGGGAGAAAACAACTACAAGGTTTTGTTTACAAACTAACTTGTGGTGACTGTCCGAAAACTTACATCGGTCAAACTGGCAGAACATTTGACAAACGGATAGCAGAACACAAAAGGGCTTTCAACAATAGAAAAACAGACACTTCTACATACGCACTTCACCTTCTAGATCATAATCATTCTTTTAATGAACAGTTTCAAATTCTGCATAATCAAAATAAATGCCTTAAGCCATCTTTATTAGAATCTATGAAAATTAATAAATTGAAAAACAAAGATATAATTCTGAATGACCAACTCGCGGCAAACAGCTCCACACTCCTCAACCTCTTCAGTTAAAGACTTTAAAAAGGCAAACACATAGTAAACTAAATCACTTGCGAAAGGCACTCTGCCGAAACAGCTGTAGTAACATAGTTGTAATAAATTTTGTGGAAGTATAGAAAACAAACGTTTTCAGTGTTTTATTGTTAGATTAAATGAACTTCCATCAAGTAACGGTCGAATCCAACAATTAAACAATTAATGCTTGCATGTTTTATCTAGTAAATATATAAAAGTTTCAAGTGAATAATAAATAGAACAAATAATATTTTTACGAGGAGTGAAATTTTATTTCATATTGGAGTTAAAATTGAAATATTTTCTTGTCTGCTTGTCTGGTTCTATCATGTAGAGAAGGTGAAGTTAAGCCGACTTGACGGTTTCACGTTATTGACTGTAGTACACGCAATATATTACATACTTTTGCCAGAAAGGCTCTGTTAAAAACTAAGTTAACTTTCTATATTAAAGTAGATATCAGCATGCCTTTTCAGTTGTTGTTTCGTTGACAAGACGAAGATTGGTCCCAGTGGCGTAGCGTGAGTGTCTGCCGCCCGGGGCGGAAGACAATTTTGCCGCCCTCTTATTTAGGTACATATTTTAATTTAATGTATACTGTATACTACACATTACATACATTAATTATAGGTATAGAACTTTTCGGCGAGAACAGTCATCATTATTTTGCATTATACAGGTTAGATTTTAAATAAAGAAGTTTATCTAATGTCCAGTTGCGCCAACCTATAAACGATTGATTTGGATTGCCCGTTTATTTTAAAATATAATTGTCCAAAAACTGTCAAATTAAAAACAGAAAAAGTTTTTTCTATTTGGTCCAGAAAGCCACTGCGCATCCGCTAGGAAAAATATTCAGATTTGGATTGTTTGCACAATCTTGCTCAAAAAGGACTTTGCATGTTGCCAGGTCCAAAAATGGGTAAAAATTTTTTTAAACGTTTTTTTTTGTTTTTTCCTAAACTTTTTTTGCATCTAACAAAGTTTTTTCTAGGTTTTTTGGATCATTTCAAACATAAAAGGTCTTTAGTAACTTTTCTCTAAAGTTGATAGTTTTTGACATATAAGCGATTAAAAATTTAAAAATTGCGAAATCGGCCATTTTAACCCTTAGAAACTATGTGAAAAACGGAAAACATCGATGTTACCAAGGTAAGAAGATATTCTTTGAACATCTATTGATGAAATACCGAAGAGCTTTTTGCAATACAATATCGAAAACCCCTTTGTTTTTTAATTGCCAATCAAGCGGGCACTTGATTGGCAACCGTTGCATGTATATGTAACATGCGTAAATATATGTGCGGAAAAATAATTCGATTCAATTTTTTTTCACCATCTTGCTTGAAAATATCCCCTCTTAACAAATTTGTATGTTGCCAGAATCAAAAAGTCAAAAAAATTTTTAAACGTTTGTTTTTTGTTTTTTCCTAAAACTATTTTTTTTGCATCGGACAATTTTTTTAGGTTTTTTGGATCATTTTAAATAGCAAATATCTCAAGCGACTTTTCTGTAAATGTGATAGTTTTCGAGATATAAGCGAATGAAAATTTAAAAATTGCAAAATAGGCCATTTTTAACCCTCAAAAATTATGTAAAACACCGAAAATTTCAATGATACCAAGGTACGTAGATATTCTAAGAATATCGATTGATGAAGTCCCGAAGAGTTTTTTGTAATACAATATCGAAAACCCCTTTGTTTTTTTTAATTGCTAATCAAGCGGGAGCGACACTATTTTCAACCGTTGCATGTATACAACATTGTATGTAATATGCGTAAATATACATAATATGTGCGGAAAAATATGCTGATTCAATTTTTTTCCACCATCTTGCTTAAAAAGGTTCCGTATTAACAAATTTGCTTGTTGCCAGGGTCAAAAATGTGTCAAAAAAAATTTTAAACAATTTTTTTAAACTTAAAATGTTCTCCGATTACATATACACATGCAACGGTTGAAAATACTGGCGCTCTCGCTTGCTTAGCAATTAAAAAACAAAGGGGTTTTCGATATTGTATTGCAAAAAGCTCTTCGGGATTTCATCAATAGATATTCTTAGAATATCTACTTACCTTGGTATCATTCCAATTTTTGGTGTTTCACATAGTTTTTGAGGGTTAAAAATGGCTGATTTTGCAATTTTTAAATTTTCAATCGCTTATATGTCAAAAACTATCAACTTTAGAGAAAAGTCACTAAAGACCTTTTCTGTTTGAAATGATCCAAAAAACTAAAAAACTTTGTTCGATGCAAAAAAAATGGTTTGCGATAAAAATATAAAAGGGTTGCAATATTTACAAAATATTTTTATTATTTATTGTTAAATTTTGCCGCCCCCTAAAAAGTGCCGCCCGGGGCGGGCCGCCCCTGCCGCCCCCACTACGCTACGCCACTGATTGGTCCTAATTTTATTAAAAATACTTTTTTCTACGAGCGTGCAAAAATGTCTACTGTCGCGCACGCATTTTAGTTTAGAAAGTTTCACATTTCCGCACGCGTGTTACTTTTCCGCACGCGGTTTTTACTTTTCCGCACGCGTATTAATTTAGATATGTTAATATGGCCTTAAAGTAATTATAATACATGCAATAAACTAATATTTAGATATTATTTACTAATTTATTTCAAATATATCTTATTGTGTTCCTGTTTTAATGAAATTAACGCGACAATTCGATGAAATAAAATTATTTTGACATAATATTCGAAAGTCAAATCGGTAGACAATAACAGTCGTTTTGAATCATCGTCATGGAAACTAAGATCGTCGTCATGCTAACTAATTATGTATGTTGAAAGTTTGGTTTTGACAACCTTGTCAAAGAATTAATTTGTGTATGTATTTTCATATTAATTAAATTAATTGATTAAGATTTGGTAATTTTTTGGTAACTCTTAGAAAAAATATTGTTCTTAAATCTTGCAGAAAGTCTCTTTTCCGCACTCGACTGCTTGCCGAACTCCCGCTTCGCGTCGTTCGGCAAACTGCAGTCGCGTGCGGAAAAGAATGACTTTCTGCACTTGTTAGGAAAATAACTATTTTCCCATTAGTGTGAAGAAAAATTTGTACATTTGTATTTATTTGTGAATATTATTTAGGAGAAAGAGAGTCACAGGTGCTCTTTTTCTTCTCCATTATAAATCTTAGTAGGGTAGACCAGGGAGGTATGTGAATACATTTTGAATAATAGATTTCCTTAAAATATTTATCAAAGCGCCGACCATAAATCTAGGTTCTGTCCTAGCCCACGGATGGAAAACCACACATACTTAACGTTGCTTTGATTCCCGTTTTTACTTTTTATTTTTTTTTTTCTATTATATCATCATCATCATCAATGGTGCTATAGCCCTATAAAAGAGTCTCGACCTTCCAAAGTCTATTACGCCAGTCAGTTCCATCCATTGCCAACTGTTGCCAGTTTTCTGCGCCTATTTTTCTACCATCCTCATCTACACTTTCCTTCCATCTGAGTTTTGGAATACCGCTATTTCTACTTCCCACAGGTTGTGACAAAAAGATTCTTCTAGGAGGGTTGTTCTGCTGTGAACTTGCTAGATATTCTGCCCATCTTAGTCTTCCTATTTTTATAAGAGATACTACGTCTTTACCACCAAATATATGTTTACAACTGAGGTTTATATCTCGTAGTTGTGCCTCCTATTCCAAACACCATTTTCACATATACCGCGAATATTCCTCTCAGGATCCGTCGTTCAAATATAAGCAGAAGGTTTTCATCTGCCTTGGAGATGGTCCATGTCTTCGATCCATATGTCAACACTGGTTGTATATGGGTTTTGTATATGGTTATTTTTGTTTTTTGGCTTAATTTTCTGCTTCTCATATCTCTACTCAATCCAAAATAGCATTTGTTTGCAAGGATTATCCTTCGCTTGATTTCTTTCGTCATGACGTTCTCCTTGGTGATCAGGGAGCCTAAGTATGTAAATTTGTTCACCACTTCAAAGGTAGAGTTAATCAGAGACGGCTTGGAAAACAAGAACATTTGCACTGCAACATTTCTAGATATTCAGCAAGCCTTTGATAAGGTTTGGTACCAAGGGCTGTTATACAAACTAAAAACAAACATGCCGAGTCAGATTTACTTACTTATAAAATCATACCTTTCCAACAGACATTTCGATGTCAAAATGGAAAAAGATAACAGAAGCTACCAACTCATAAAGGGAGGAGTACCCCAAGGCAGTGTTTTGGGACCATTTTTGTACTTATTATACACTGCTGATATACCAACTACTAACGAAACAACTATCGCCACGTTTGCCGATGATACAGCAATAATTGCGCTTGACCATGATCCAGTAGTGGCCTCCAACAAGCTACAAACACATTTAAATCGATTACAAAACTGGCTCCAAAAATGGAAAATCAAAGTAAACCACGAAAAATCGGCTCACATAACATTTACGAACAGACATGTAAATTGTCCACATGTTACAATAAACCACCAAGTTATCCCAATGAAGACCGAAGTCAAATATTTAGGTATTCATCTTGATCAGAATCTAACATGTAAAGCGCACATTAAAGCTAAGAAACAACAACTCCAATTACAAACCAGACAAATGAATTGGCTTCTTGGTAGAAGATCACAATTATCCATAGAAAACAAACTGGCAATATACAAAATAATACTAAAACCTATATGGACCTACGGTACTGAACTATGGGGATGTACGAAACCATCAAACACCAAAATTCTACAGACATACCAATCAAAAACTAAGAATCATTGCAAATGCACCCTGGAATATTTCAAACCAAACATTACATGAGGACTTAAAAATACCATCTATAAAGGACGTAATAGGACTGCATGCGACCAAACATAGAAAAAGAAGTATCAATCACAACAAAGAGCTGATTTCCACGCTTACCAATCGTCCATTACCAGTTCGGAGACTCAAGACACAGTGGCCAGAAGACTTGTGTGAGTGACACTTGTGTTAGTGAATACAGTGGTGAATAAGGTGAACCGGCACTGGCCGGCAACGCCTACAAAACATTACATAATTTATCAGTTTTACTTAATACTCCTTTGTAAAGTAGAATGTAAATTTAAAAGTTTCAAATAAAAAAAAAGGTCGAGTTATCATCCGTGAATTGGTGACCGATGTTTCTGGCTCTATTGTTGGGTGTTAATGCCATCATCTGAGTTTTATCCTCGTTTACTTGCAGGCCCATATTTTTTGACGCATTTGAGAAGGTGGTTTGAGAAGCATATTTTTTCTAGCTTGCGTATTTTGCGGGCAACTACGTCTACATCATCTGCACATGCCAACATTTTGGATGATTTATTAAAAATATTTCGTCTTTTGTCTATTCGGGCATCTATGACTGCCTTTTCCAGAGCTATGTTGAAAAAGAAACACGCCAGTGTATCTCTCTGTCGCAGCTCAACATGCGTATTTCTATTTCCATTCCTATTATATATTTTCTATTAATTTCTTTTGGCCAACTGCAAATTGGTGAATCCGATTGTGAAGAGCGGGACGCCACGTTCCGTGAGATCTCGGCTTAAGTAGTTGAGATTTTGTTTCAAACTAAATCGGCTCTTGATTTTATTATCTGTTTTGCCATTAGATCAATTATTTTACTTGCACGTTTTTTAGCCATTCTTATTTATAACTGTAGGCGTAGGCAATTTTATTGGTAACTTTGTGTAGAGAATCTCCCTTTTTTTTGATATTTTGGATTTCTTCCTTATATTTTTTTCTACTCTCTATTAGAATTTATGAGTCAAACTGATTATATTATTATCTACATAGTTAACATGTCTAATAACATTTAGATAATATATTTTTTTATCACAACTACTTTCATTTTCTGGCTTACGTTGTTCGACTATTTCGTTGTGCTTGGGTTGTGTTCAATTTACACTAAATTATTTTAATATGCAGTCCACCATGTAGTGACTGTACACAATATTTGTCAAAGTCACATCAGTTGTCATTTGTCACTTACTTGAACACTACCGCCATAATAAGGAACTGTCATTAGTGTCATTCATTTTTCTTTCATTTTGACTTGCTAAGATGTAGCATAATTTTTATTTAATTAATTTTGATCTGTTTGTCCTTTGTCCAGTGTGTTATATGTATTTATCAATTTCAAATTTTTTAAAATGTCTTGCCAATGTTGCACTTTGCTGGAATATCTTCCTAATTTGACGAAGTAAGTCTACGCTATTGTAACTTTTTGTTTAACTTCAACTTCGATTTTTTCTCAAAGTTTTTTCCACTCACTCCTTTTGCTACAATGGCGTTTTTTGGCTTATTTCAGATTTCAGATGCCCCTGATGATGCTAAGTTAGCGAAAGTATACTTGGGCCAGATTTAATAAACTAGATGCTCGAAATCTGCCTTTTATTCCTATACATTTAGATAATAATTTCAGAAATATTTTTATATTAAAACTATAGGTCTTTTTTGTCAAATAAGTTTTGCTCTAACTGATATTATACGAACCGAAAATCGCTAGGATTTTAGAAAACCGAGTTTTCAGTGCCAACGTGGTAACGTGAGAGGTATCAATTATTCTCTTTAGGTTCTGGCCTTCTTGAAGCAATTAAACTTTTGGAAGAACTTTATCTGAGAGCTTAAAATCAGACAGAGATAACTTACCGGTTCAGTTAAATTGCTGGATTAAAGACAAGATTAATTTTAATGATATTTCCTACTCCTTCTTACTCCTTTCAATTTATTTTCGGAGTTGGAAAATGGGTCGGTTGATTCTTGGTACATTGCTCCAAGAAGTAGAATTCGTGTAAAAGAGTTAATTGTATTTACGACTGGGTTAAAATTTGCCCTTAATATGCCTATGTATAAGTTTCTTTATACACTTCTCCAAGAAATTAACGCACCACCTTAAAAATTGGTCATTTTTTATATCTCGAATTTCCTAAACATGTTGTCCGATTTAAGTGATTTCTTTAATATGATAATTCTTATCCTTATTCTTTAACAATATCGCTGTAATAATATTGTTGCTAGACAGGTAAATTGTCATTGTATACCGGGTGTACCAATCAAACTGTGATTTTTTCTCAAAGTTCACCATATCCTGTAGAATATTCTAGCATTTATAAAACACTGAAATTAAAACCCAACAATGTATAGCTTATATGATTTTCGATCAATGTGTGCTTCCAGTTATGACATACGGTGCCGAAACATTATCGTTAACCCAGGCCACAGCAACCAAACTTAGAGTGGACCAAATAAGAATAGAATGGTCACTACTTGGACTGACTCTCAGAGATAGGGTCAGAAACGGAGAAATCAGAAGAAGGACAATCGTCACAGATGTCATAGAGCGAGTAGCATGGCTGAAGTGGAATTGGGCGGTCCATGTAGCCAGAATGAAGGACGGGAGGAGGACCCAAAAAATTACAGTGTAGAGACCAAGAGCAGACCGAAGAAGTAGAGGTAGACCACCTACACGATGGATATACGACGTCAAAAGGATTGCTGGGAATTGGTTGCAGGAAGCCCAAGATCGACAAGGCTGGAAGAAATTAGGGCATGCCTATGTTCAACTTTAGATGCAGAAGGCTGGATCATGATGATGATGATGATTTATAGGTTCATGTTTTCTTAATATTCAGCTTTTTGATTTATTCCCTTATATTATATAATAAAAAAGTTACGTACTTTAACAACTAGCCTTGTTTTTCGTCAATACAGGGTGTTTTTTTTAAATAGGTGCGACAAACTTTAAGGAGTAATTCTGCATGAAAATATAATTACCGTTTGCGTTATAAACACATGTCCCCAAATGCTTCGTTTCCAAGATACGGGATGTTCAAATTTGTCTTACAAACTGACGATTTATTTATTGCTCAAAAACCGGTTAAGATATGCAAATGAAATTTGGTGGGTTTTCTTCTTCTTCTTAAGGTGTATATCCGTTCCGGATGTTGTCGATCAGCGTGGCTACCCTAACTTTGTTTGCTGCTATTAAGAATAGTCCGGTTGTCGATGTATTAAACCACTTTTTCAGGTTTTGAAGCCAAGATATTCTTCTTCTCCCTGGTCCTCTCTTTCCAAATACCTTGCCTTGAAGAATGAGTTGCAACAAGCCATATCTCTGTTCATTCCGCATAACATGGCCAAGAGCAAGTTTGCGCTCTTTGATTGTGTTAATAATCTCGCATTCCTTGCCTGTTCTACGTAGAACCTCAAGATTAGTCACACGATCCACCAACGAAATTCTCAAAATGCGCCTGTAACACCAGATCTCGAATGCCTCAGAGTTTTCTCAAAGAAGCCTCGGAAAGTGTCCAGAAAGTGTTCTGAAAAGGGACTTCATCATTATGAACGCTGATATCGCTTTTCCTATGCGTTGTTTTATTTCACTTGAGTGGTCCCACTGGCTGTTTATGTTGGTACCAAGGTATGTGCAGCTGTCGACCCTGTCAATTAGTTGTTGGTTAACCAAAAGCTGTGTATTTAATATTTCGCGCTTACTCTCTTTTACTTTTCCTCCCTAGGGAGGGTATGTCATTGATGAAATAACTTATTGACGCCCTATACAATATTCTATTATCTATTACGTAAGTATCTATACATTTTAACGTTTATTTATAGAGCACCCTGTATTTTGCAGAATGGTAAAAACAGTAAATTGCTATTTTGATTTAACAATGTTTACATTAATAATTTGACTTATATTTGACAGTTGACAGTTATACTGTACCTACTTGTTAGTTTTAATGCTCTAATAAATTTTGTCAGTTAGTTACATAAATAAATTATCTAAAAATGAAAAAATGACTTGTTATTTGAGGAAGGTGGAAAAATCATATGTATAACATGGGAGTAAAGTGACTTTTCCTCCCTTGACTGATTGCTGCCCTCCGCTACGCGTCGGGCAGTAAACTTCATTCTCGGGAGGAAAAGTAGCACTTTCCTCCTTTGTTATACAAATACCTATTGCGTATCTGTATAGAAACCCAAGCTATGTGGACATAATAAATCTATCACTTAATTTTTACAGACCCCGAATAAGTCCTCGTAAATAAAAAAACCTTCTTTACGAACAGCTAGAAATCCTGTCTAATGCTGTCTCTTGTTTCAATTCAATCAAACGAGTTCGAAATCCATTTTCCGTCTATTGATTCCGCAACAATTTTTTAACCGAAAACATCGCGTAAGGCGCCAGTGAAAACCACATTTTTGGGACATGACAAATATAGAAGTTCCTTCAACCATAAAATTACAATGTTCAAGTGTATCTATAGGCTTAACAGAATTTACTTTGGTTTACCTTATGCCCTATATACATGTATCCCTTTTCCGAGATCGATTTTCCTTCTATATTCTCCGCCTTCCCACACTCTTTCTCAATATAGGAGTAGTGCAGTCAATGAGGCTATTTGGCTCCGAATTACGTCCTAATGCATCAAATTACTTGATATTTTCACTTTAAGTAGGAAATAGCTCAAGAAACAAAGTCTACGCTATAAAAAAAATAACCACGGTAGTGGTTAGAGAACCTAATTCTAAGCAAAAACTATTCTATAAATTTTTCTTGAAAACTCAATATTTTTTGAGTTATTTGTGGTTGAAAATTTGCCAATTTTCATTGAAAAATTATAACTTTTCGGATGTTTTGCGTGCCGGTTTTTTGCGAATAACTTAAAAACGATGCATCTAACGAAAACTGTAACATTTTTGTAGCTTATGAAAAAACAGAGAGACTCGTTTATTCAGAAATATTATAGTTACAATAAAAAGAGAGATATGGTCGGTGAAAGGAGCTTTTTTTTGTTCATGCTCGAATCGATTCATTCAACTTGAAATAACACAAAAATGGTCGATTTTACGGGTCTAGTGATACAAATACTTTTTTTATCATTATACTGTCGATTAGTGTAAATGTCGATTATATTCAAACTTAGAGAGATATGATACAAAAAATATTGACGACTCTTATATTTTAATAAAAAATGAGCAGTATATTTCCCTGCATCCACCAGAATCTAAATACATCATTTTCCTTCTACAGTACCTTTTATTCTATGTTCAAAAATTTGAACTGGTTTGAAATGTATGGTTTTGGAAAAAAATAAAAACCCTAAAAAATAATAAGCGTATATCGGCATATGGCAGATTTTTAATTAGCAAGTAAATAGAGGTTATTCCCAAAATTTCATCAAAATCCATGCATTAGAAATCGGAGGTAGACTACTTACAAAATCTCATGAAATTTGTAGAGCTTCACGGTACGATATGCTTCACGAGTATTGGTTATGCCAATGAATTATCGTATCGTGTATCGATATCGGCAATACTTTCATATAAAAATATCGCATTGATTTCGACACAATATCGATACAATACTCGATAAAATATCGACATAAAAAGGATTTAATTATTAAAAAAAGATTCTTTATTCATTTATCACTATCGTTATTAAAAACGTCTCTTAAGCTATTCAAGAAATAGTATAAATTACATTGTAACCTCACAAATATTATCCTTTAAAAAGCTTAATGTTTTTCTGAAGCTATTTTCTTGTGGCATTTTCTATAATCAATTACTTTTAATGGGAAATAAGCCACAATTTTACCAAAAAAATGGTTTTATTAACGTTTCGAAGCCCAAATCGGGTTTCGTTGTCAAAATACAAAATACTACAGTAAAACCTGTGTTTACGGCCACCTGCCAACATCGGCCACCTGTCCTAACGGCCAGTTTAAAAATTTCCCAAACCAATTATATGTAGACTACAAAAACTGGCAATAGCGGCCACTTTTCTATATCGGCCAATAGTTCTTTCATTTTTAGTGGCCGTTACTGACAGGTTTTACTGTACTAAAATAAACAAAAATGTTGTTGCTAAGTAAAAAAATTCTTCTAATAATTTATTTAATCTGACTCATTTATATTGGCAATTCAGACGTATATTATACATTTTAAAGTAGAAGACTTTAAAATGATACCGCCAATATTTATGAGTTGCGTTCCTGGGACGACTTTACTAAAAGATAGTTCATTCGATTACATGAAATCAATCCCAACTCAAGAATATCCGTCACAAAAAAATCATAGCATGTGATCTGTCTTTAAAAAGACAACCAAATGTAACGATGACAGTAAAATTCTCGCGTTAGAGATTCCATAGTAAATCACAAGGGAAAACCAGGAAAAAACCTCGTGATACTATCCCGACATCGTAAGTATTTGGTCTTACATTTAATTTACTTTCAAAAAACTAATACCAAATTCTGACTTTAATATGTTTAAATTATAAATAATATTAATAATACATAGATATACAATGAGTAATACTAAAATATAAAATTTGTATTAACTCGATATGTTATTATGCTAAATGAAACCAATTGTGTCGCAAATTCCTCGGTAGAATGCAGTAAGATGTGGTTACCCATACTGAAAGAGGAAGTCAATAGAAAGAAAATACCACGATTAGTAAGTCAATAACATGAAAAACAATACAAACAATACAAACAATAGGATAAATATTAATTTACTGTTTTAATAGTCTATTGTTTTTTTTTTAAGTTTCCAACATTAAAAGTAAGTAAATTTCGATCAAAATAATGTTGGTATATTTTTATTGGTTGGTAAAAAAGTCGTGAAAATCACTTTCTAATTAGCATCCGAAATGATATTACCGCTTCACAAATTACTTTACTTATTGTTTATAAGATATGTAAGATTCGTTGGTTCAAAGTGCCTATTTTTGAAAATGCTGTAGTTAAATGGGCTTCAACGAGTCACTAATCACGAGTGTATGCAAAATTTGAACAGACATATCTGATAACCAATTTTTGTCTTCAGGAAAACAAAAAGTCCAAAATATTCTCAATAGCAAAACCTATATTTTTTATACTAGTTAAGACTTTTGGTATCACCAATAATTAATAAAGTTATTTTGAAAAAAAAAGACTGCAGAGGATCGAAAAGAGTGGAGAAATATTATCCAGAATTTAGAAGCCATAGGCCTATAAGGTCTGTTAGCACTGTTTTATATATATTTTGAAAAAACAAAATTTTTTCACAATAACTATAAATTTTTTAAAATTCAAAACCCATTTGTTTTCAAAAATGAGCACTTTGAAGTGGTAAAACATACAGATCATATAAGCAATACATAAGTCACGTAACTTGTGAAGCGGTAACGATCAATTTCATTTGGGATGCTAATCAGGGGGTGGTTTTCACGATTTGTTTACCAAAAACAGTGCCCAACTTTATTTTGAGCGCTACAAAGTTAATATTGATACTAGAAACTAAAAAATGACAAAAATATAAGGTTTGTTCCAACACAACGAGAAACCGTCCATGTAAAGATCACCGTCCTGAGCAGTATCATCATCATCTTCTTCTTCTTCTTCAGCCTGTGTTCGTCCACTGCTGGACTTAGGCTTCTTCCATTTGCTTCCATCGATTTCTACTCTTGGCAATTCTCATCCACTGTTTGCCCGCGACTTGTTTGATATCATCTGCCCCCACCTCTTCTGCGGTCTGCCCACTCCTCGCCTGTTCTCGCTTGGTCTCCAGTTTGTTAGTCTCTGTGTCCATTTTTCGGGATTATCTCGGGCAACATGTCCGACCCATTGCCACTTGAGCCTTGCTATACGTTCTGCGACATCAGTAATCTTTGTTCTTTCACGAATGTCGATATTTCGAATTTTGTCTCTCAAACTAATCCCTAGCATGGCCCTCTCCATCGCTCTTTGAGTTGTACTGAGCTGCTCTAAGGTTTTCTTTGTAAAGGCCATGGTCTCCAGTCCATATGTAGTTACAGGCAAGATACATTTGTCATAAACTCTACGTTTTAGACACATTGGTATATCTCTATTCTTGAAGATAAAGCTTAACTTGCCGAAAGCTACATAAGACAATTGTATGCGTCTTTTTATTTCGGCTATTTGGTTTTCTTTGCCGATTTTAATGGTATGTCCAAGATATATATAGTGGTCTACATTTTCAAGACTGACGTTGTCAATAACAAGATTAGTTTGTACATTACTCATTATTTTTGTTTTCTGAAGATTCATTTTGAGACCTATTTTATTTGACTGCTGGTTTAGTTCCTTCATCATTTGTTCCAGTTCCTTGATATCTGTACTGAATAATACTATGTCGTCCGCAAACCTTAAATGACTCAAACGTACACCATCAATGTTTAGACCTTTTTCCTCCCAGTCGAGCTGTTTGAATACATTTTCCAATGCTAAGGT
The DNA here is from genome assembly GCF_917563875.1 of Diabrotica virgifera virgifera. NCBI lineage: Eukaryota > Metazoa > Arthropoda > Insecta > Coleoptera > Chrysomelidae > Diabrotica > Diabrotica virgifera. Next base: position 75,877,126 of record NC_065450.1, on the reverse strand, counting down.
AAAAAGTTTTGGTGAAATATCACCTTGTCTAATACCTTTACCAAGGCGTATTTTTTCGGTTTTTTGGTCTTCATTGATTTTGATGTGGAATGTGGCCTGTTCATAAATGTTTTTAATGAGTGTAGTGTACCGTGAGTCTATTCGAGCATCCCTGAGGGCTGACAAAAAGGACCAGGCTTCAATACTATCGAAAGCCTTGTGAAAGTCAATAAATGCCATATGTAAGGGTACATTATATTCTGTGGTTTTTTTCTACCAGTGTTCTGATGGTTTGTAAGTGATCGTTAGTACCAAATCCTTTTCGAAATCCCGCCTGTTCAACCGGTTGATATAAATCAAGTTTTTGTGTTATGCGGTTGATTATTATTCTTGTTAGCAATTTGTATAAATGTGACAACAAACTTATAGGCCTGTAGTTTTCAGTATTAGTAGTGTCTCCTTTCTTGTGTAAAAGTATTATTTCGGCGTTTTCCCACAGATTGGGTATTCTTTTCTCTATTAGACACCTATTCAGCATGACTTCCACAACCTCTACAACGGTGTTGCCACCCATTTTTAATATTTCAGACGTTATATGATCCTCGCCTGGAGCTTTTTTATTCTTCATTTGCTGTAAGGCATGTCTAATTTCCGAAGAAGTTATTTTAGGGAGAGTTTCCGAGCCGACGTTTAGAATTGTTCTATGGTCTGTTCTGACCATCATGGAATGCATTATTTCGTTCCCATGGAACCCATGGAACGTTAATTATCAAGTAACGTGATCGTTACATGACGGTTCTTCGGTTCTTCGTCGTGTTGGAACAAACCTATATTAAAAAAGTTGTGATGACTTTTTCTCGAAAATTGATTCATTTTGAGTTATTTCACGTTGAAATGTTCGATTAGGAATTTGACGAATAAGAACCTACTATTTCATGACCTACTGGATTTAAAGACTTCGTATATACACCATATTTTTCACTTTTTTTTGTAAGCTATATTTTTACTAAGAATATTTTTTTCGATAACATATTTACTTTTTGAGAGTATTTGCGAAAAACCGTCTCAAAACGTGTTTTTTTTTTTGAAAAATGAACATATTCACTCACAAATAATTCGAAAAGTATTGATTGAGTAAAAAAACTCTATAGAACTTAAAGGTTGCTTAGAATTAGCCAGTTTATCCAATTCCGGACTTATCTTGAACGTATGTTTTTCACCCGAGAAGGGGTAAAACATACCTAGGACAGAAGCGCACATCGGCACAATAGGTATCACTTTTTTTGTTTGACATGTTAACTATGTGTATGCCAAATTTCATCTCAATCCCAGCAGTTCTTTAACCCGCCACTACACGCGCTATGAGGGAATCCCTCACCATATTTGTTTATAAGCAATGAAATTGTGTAAACTAATACGATAACCTTAAGCACCCAGGAATGCCTTTAGCATGGTTCATGAGAGGGTATGAAAAAGTTATAGAATATTTCAGGCGGTCAGTGTGCTGTGTGATAGTTGAAAGAAGAGACATCCCTCTTCAAGTGAGGGAATTCCTCATTGCACGTGCAATCACGGTGAAATCACGTTTCTGTTATCTCAAAGAAACTTTTAGGCTTTTATTTAATATTTAGGTAGGTTTAATTAAAATATGATTGTTTGAATTAGGTTAGGAACAGTCGCACACCGAGGGGGGATTTGGGGGTTAAAATCCCATCCAGAGCATATAGAAATATATATAAAAGGAAGTAGGAAAATGTAACTTGTCTTTTACAAATAATACAAAAAACTTTCGGTGTCCAAGCAAAGCCCCCCCCCCAGAGGAAAATTCTAGGTGCGCCACTGGTTAAGAACCCATTTTTAAATTTACCTATTCTAATTGGGAAATAAGCCACAATTTAACTTGAAAAATTAATTTTATTGACGTTTCGAATTCCACCTCGGACGTCGTTATCGAAATAAAAAATATTAATAGTTAATTTCATAAATGCCACAAAGAAATAGCTTCAGAACAGTTGTTCATTTTAATTTGTATTTTTAGTAAAATGAATTCGCGTAAAGAACGTTAATTTCTTCAGTGGCTTGCTGAAATTGAAAATTAAGAAAACTTGCTTTTGATTTATATTATTTTTACTTTTGTTTTGTTAAATTAATAAAAAAATTGGTTTACGAGACTTTCTATAATATGTGAGTACAACCCATTTTATATTTATACATGTTGACATTCATTCTTCCTCGAAATAAGTCGAATTTATGTAGGTGAGGGCGACGCTCATACGCGTGCAACCACGTCACAATAGAAGACGCGTGTAACGGCGGGAATGTACAGCAAAAACCGTGAGTAAATGGACTATAAATTAGCTTGAGTTTTTATGATATATTTTATGATATAATATGATGATTTATATTTAATGTTTTGGGCGGGGGCCCGCTGATCAATCAGTACGCTACTGGACATTCCTGAACACATCAGGGTGCAGTTCGGACCCTAATCGCGCAGTATGAAATTCAAACAGTATAATTCAAATAGTCGAAGTTTCAAGGGTTCATGAGATAATGCACCAACTCTAATATCTTATTTTTGCCCTCATTGACTGGCGTATTATTCTCCTCCTTCCCACGCTCTTTCTCAAAATAGGAAGGAAGCTTTTATAAAGTGCTTCAGAATTTTTTATGTACCTCGTGCCCGGATTATCCTATAGATCCGTTCCATGTGAGATGGCACGTCAGTCTATACACATATGCATAATTTATATATGTTTTTTGACATATCTTGAATGTAAATACGTTACATTGACAGATATTTTGGAACCCTTTCAATGCACAAAGGCCATTTTATTTTATCAGAGAAGCGAAGCAAAAATTTGTGTAAGTATTCCTGTAAAAAGTCTTTATAATGCTTTAAGCTATTTTATAAATTGCCACAATTTATTAAATTTTGTTAATAACTACGTTATATAATGTTAAAAATACTCACAATAATGTAAAGTTTTTGTTAATGCAGTTAAATTGAAATAAAAAGGAAGTCCTTCGGGGAGAGTTAAAAGTAAAATTCAATGAAACGAGGACTTAACCATCATTAAGCGGTTTAAAACAGGCGTGCTGTGGATTCGGAGAATTTTCGTTCCTATTTTGCAAAATTATCTTTTCATATGTTACATATTATAACAGAGAGAAAAAGGTTGGCAGCAGGAAGCTGGTGTGAGCGAGGACAAGAGGAAGAGGTATCTGTTAAATAGCCTAGTTTCTGTACTGGCAACAAAAAAATATATAATGTTCGTTCCCAAAAGGCTTATTGACTGATTTCTTATAGTAATTTTTACACTAAATCCAAAAGTGATCATAGTTTTTAAGTCCCATATGGTTTTCTTGTGAAAGTCCAATACAAGTAACACTTCTTTTTATCTATTTACATCTATGCGGATATAGGTTTACTACACTAAAAAATAATGTGTGTGTACTTTGTACGCACGTAAGAAGTTATACTTCTATTATAAATATGATTTCAACGAAATAAATATACTTTAAACAGTTTATTTATATTTTATTTAAATACTAAACTAATTCTAATACTTACTACTTTCCAAAAAATGTTATTAAAACAATACCAAAAATTAAAAAATAAAAGTTAAAACACACACAAATACATTGAAAAATGAAACAAAGAAATGATTTCTGAACAATAATTGTTGGCAAAAATTTTAACTAAATATGTATTTTCTGAAAAAAAAATATAATAAATATACTTACAATCGTAAAATGTATAAAAAAAAAAATAAAAAATAAAAATTTGCATTAAGGATAGAACCTGTGTATATGAGGGTTGTTAGGTTTGAAATCAACGCACGTTAGAATTTAGCCACTTAGACATGTGACACAAACTGAATGTTTTAATATTAAAATACAACAAAACATAAAGTAAGAAAACAATATATTACATGAAAATTGGTAGAAATTTTTTTGGTAATCAAATTAGGTAAATCAAAGCATTATCTACTAGGTAGGTACATTTTACATTTTCCAAATAGGTATGTATTTTTTTATTACCACACTGAAACATTTACAATTACGTAACTGTTGCTTTTAAAAACTATTTAAAAAGTCACTACAATTATAAACTTGCTTTTGTCTCTGTCCTCACAACAATAAAAACTAATATACACAACATTTGTTTACCCATAATCTCCATATTGAACAATTATTGACAGGTCATTTTAATACCCAATCAGAGCACGTATAACGTTTGAGCTGCGCCCAGGACCAAGACCTTTGATGATGAATTCGCGCATATATAAATTTACTTCCAAACGCGCCTAAAGATGTTATAACTTCAAAAATGGTTGTGAGGGATTTTCTTGAGTATTTTGCTTCTGGCGCATCTTTTAAGTGTCCTGTAGTAGTCAGCCAACATTCTCGGGTTCCATTTTCTTTGATATCGGTTGTCCTTGCTATAATTTTCTTAATGGAAACGTGTTCCATACTCGTCACTAACTTATCCAATATTTTTTGGAAGAAAATCAAAAAGAAAGAATACAAAAGGTACCAAACAATATCTTACCCTCTGACAGGGGACTCTAACTGCACATACAACTTCTCTTACATTTTGATACAAAGCAAAAAATTAAAATAAAATTCAAAAGGTGTACCTTTTCATAGAAAAATATTTAAATAGAAAAGATACCGTTACTTTGGTGTTTCCTGGGGTCAGAATAAAGCCTTGATAACGGAACTTTCGGTGATATTTCTATAAAAGTTTAGAAGGGATAATATAGAAATAAGCAAATCGTAACAGCAGTTCGGTACAAATATTTAAAGAGTATCATTACTGTAGTAGAGATGGACCTAACTTGGTCTAACTATATACTGGTTTCTTTTATAAAATTGAATAAAATAATCAAAAATTGGACAAGATATAACAATGAACTTTTGAAAACGTTACATACTGGCATTATTAGGTAACAGAGGCAGGTCATTGGCAAAAACTAAGAAGCTACTTCAGACCACTTGCTGAACTACCATGGTATAGTAGTTGTCCACTCTCTAATAATCTTTTCTAAGACACAGTTAAATAGTGGAGGAGAAAACAGGTCAGCCTGATAGACCAATGATAATCTATGGGTGTGCGATGTGGTGGACAAAGACGCAGCTAGTGGGAACAATAAGTCTGCTAAGTAATACACATAAGCTAGCACGCCTGTATATTACCGGCGCTATTTTGCTCACAGTGGAATAGGCCATAAACCACCTGATGTAATCTATCTATCCATATAGATATATAGACACAAATAAGCTAAAGCGGCCACAAAACCAAATTCCACCTATCAGAACAGAAGATTTAAAATGGTTAAAGATAGATCAGGAAAAGCAGATGCTTTCGCAAAACATCTAGAAAAGGTATTTCAGCCACTAACATACAGAACCAATGAAGATGACGACATCTATGAATATTTAGATAGTCGTAATCAAATGAATCTACCACCCAAATGGGCAACTCCTAATGAAGTAAAAGGTCTAATAAAAAACCTCAATAAAAAGAAGTCGCCTGGACATGATCTGATAACGGCCAACATATTAAATAACCTACCTAGAAAAGGAATAGTAAGTTTAACACAGATCATTAACTCGATACTAAGAACAGGCTACTTTCCTGCACAATGGAAGTTAGCAGAAATCATACCGATTCCAAAACCAGGAAAACCTCCACATTAGATTACATCCTACCGACCCATTCGCCTATTACCAGTTATGTCCAAAGTTGCAGAGAAAATCATTGCAAGTAGACTAATTATTGATATACAGACAAACAATATACCAAAAATCATCAGTTCGGTTTTCGCCAAAACCACGGCACAACTGAACAAGTGCATAGGGTGGTAGAAAAGATACAAACAGCCTACAGATACAAATGTAAGTCGAGCATTTGACAAGGTCTGGCATCCAGGATTGTTATTCAAACTGAAGAAAGAAATCTCTCAGCCGCTATATACAATATTAAAATCATATCTCGAAGAATGGCTATTTTACACAAGATACGAAGAAAGTGTGTCTGAAATTCACAACATAAATGCTGGGGTCCCGCAAGGCAGCGTCTTGGGACCAATTCTCTACACAATCTTTACAGCTGATTTCCTAACTGGAGAAGAATCTACAATCGCAACATTCGCAGATGACACTGCAATTCTGGTAAAAAACCCAGATCCCATACAGGCAGCTGAAATATTGCAACAAAACATACATCTAGTTGAAATATGGGCTAAGAAATGGAAGATAAAGATCAACGAAGCAAAATCAGTTAACGTAGTATTCACTAAATGTCACAAAGAAACACCGAATATCCTAATGCATAACAAGAATATTCCTAAAAATGATACTGCAAAATATCTCGGATTACACCTTGACAAGGGGCTAACATGGAGAACACATATCTGGACGAAGAGGAAGCAATTAGGAATAAAATACAAAAAACACTACTGGTTACTCGGCCGAAAATCCACCTTATCTCTATTTAACAAAATATTAGTGTATAAAGCAATCATCCGGCCCATCTGGACATACGGGATTGAACTGTGGGGAACTGCAGCAGACAGCAACCTAGCAATACTGGAGCGGTTTCAATCCAAGGTTCTTCGTGCTATCAAAATGCACCGTGGTTCATTCCAAATGCAGACATTTACAGGGACTTGAAGATCGAGACAGTGAAGCAGATGATCATCAAATGCAGTGATAAATATTTCAAACGACTGGAAAAGCACCCCAATGAATTAGCAGTGAATTTATTGGACAACTCTACACAACTAAATAGACTGAATATTAGAACTCCTCTTGACTTGCCATTTAGAACATAAGTGTTTTAAAGTGTTTTAAGGGTTTAGGTGAAAATAAGTGACTTAGTGTAGTTATTAGTAACAAACCTACTAGGAGTTGATAGTAATTGAACTAAAACTCCTCTCACATTTGTTCGTTCAACAAAAATGCTTAGTGTTACTTTTTTTGTGATGTAACAGATTGTATTTAAAAACAAAAAAAATCTATCTATGTACCTAAATAAGGACAAATCGGCCATAATCTGTATAATTATTAACCCTAGACGTAAATAACCCACTAGATCACACATGGTTAAATAAATTGAATGAAATGCTCATGGAATTTATCGTACACTGTGCTTAAGCTTAGTAAAAACGAACATGTTATCTGAAAATACATCTTGTTTTCCCCTTCGAAACAAACACGACAATTTATAAAATTATTTTGTCGGGTTATGAAAAGACTGCACAATGACATTTTCCTAACCGTCGCGAAAATTTAATTAGGATGATGCGGGAAACGAGGAAAACCTATTACGATTTTCCCTATGTTTTGTTTTGCATTAATATATTTACTGTCTACCCACTTTTCCGATATATATTTAGTACAAGGCTGCAGGAAAATAAAGACATTAGCATGAATTATGGAAAATTTGTTTCGGAAATTTATACCATTTTCGTAAAAGGATTTAATGGGGCCCATTTATTTTGTGTCTGCTTATGTTGTCATATTTCAAACAATAATTTATAATCCACCGTTTTTGTGGAATACATGCTATCATATATTATTAATTTAGACATACAGAATATTCAATTGGAATTTGCATGTACAATATTGGTATAACACTAATGGGATTCTAATAACCTACGATGAATTGGGCTCAAATCATTAAAAGGAAATTCAGCGTATTAAGTTTATTTATGAAAATTACAGAGGACATTAGTTTCGAGAAAAAGTTTCTTACGAGTGTTAATATTGCCTCGGACTGCCACTGAGCCTCTATTCTCAGAATATTGAACATATTGTTAGTTCAATTCGTTGCTTTAATAGAAAACAAAGTGAGTCCAATCATCAGAATAACGCAAAACAGTTCAATTATTGTCAACAGAGTCAAGAAGCAAAACACTGAAAAACTTTTGTTTTCAACAACGTTTTCAAAACACGTATTCAAACAGTTCTTATATTGGTGGAGATACGTGTACAATATACTGGTATGCTTTGCAGAAACTCAAGGAAACTTGACCAATTCTGATCATACATTAATTCACTCTATATTAGATTGTAATATTGAATTTACCAAAAAAAAAAAGAATGTGTGTGTACTTTGTACGCACGTAACAAGTTATACTTCTATTATATGATTTCAACGAAATAAAATACTTTAAACAGTTTATTTTTATTTTATTAATCTAATTGTAATACTTACCACTTACTAAAAATCCAAAAATTAAAAAAAAAGACAGCAATTGTCAGCATTTGAACTCGAGACTTGCAAGACTTGCTTCCGTACAGTCATGATGTGAACTTGTCAGATAGAGCTCATTGGTACCTCGGGCGAAAAACATTGGATATCTTAATCATCCATGTTATAATTCACATCTTTGTCATATGTTCCGATGACGGATCAATTGTAAAGGGTTTTTACCCGGTTATTTTTACTTTGGTGGCTTGCATGTAGATTCTAAGATTGCACTGATGATGATCGGTCAACCGATCGAAAACTAGTTCTGTCTTTGATGTAGCCCTGTATAGGGATTTTAACAAATATACCTTTTATAAAGGATTTTATGTTTTTGTAATGGTATACAGCCAACTACAAGAAATTTTTCCTCGTGGATTTGAAAATTCTAAACGACAAACTGCATAAGAAAGCCCTGAAATTAGTCTTCCCACTACCATAGAAAAACTCAGTACCTACCTAATCTATTACTTGATCTCAGTACCCTAATCTATTAATATACAGGCGAAATATCAAGGAAAATTGCCAAACACGTAAAAAAGGCAGGAATATCACCAGATTTCATAACAAACAACATGCACATACATCTTCTTTTATTCTTCTTCTTTCAAAGTGCGTCTCTGTCTGTTTTTCAAAGTACCTCCAGAAGTTGTCATTCCATCGTTTTCGTGGTTTTCCCACTGGTCGTCTTCCTATGGGAGAACCGTCTCTCGACGTCCTTACTACTCTATTTGTTGTCATTCGGCTTATGTGGTCGTTCCGTTCTATTCTTCTGTTTTTTACCAGTTATTAATGTCCACTTTGCATCTCCGTCGTATATATGCACTTCTAGCTCTATCCCATAGTGTCTTATCGATTTTTCGAAGTGTTTTGATCTCTGCTGTTTCTAGCATTCTTTTTGTCCTTTCTGTATCAGGTCGTGTTTCTGCCGCATATGTCATTATTGGTCTGATAGTACGTTCTTTAATGGTAAAATATTGCAAAACCTCTAAATTTTAAAGAACTGCTTCGATTGACATGAAATTTGGCATACACATAGATAACAAGTCAAAGAAAAAAAGTGATATTGTGCCGATGTGTGCTTTTGCCCTAGGGGTGAAAAATATATGTTCGAAATAAGTCCGAAAATGAATAGAATGACTAATTCTAAGCAACTTTTGTTCTATAAAGTTTTTTCACCAAGTTAATACTTTTCGAGTTACTTGCGAGTGAATATGTTAATTTTTCTAAAAAGAACCACGTTTCAGACGTTTCAGACGTAAGAAAGTGAAAAACTTGGTGTGTATATTAGGTCACTGTACCTAGTAGAAGCAGAGTTATAGCTAATGAAAAATAGGTTCATATTCGTTAAATTCCAAATCGTATATTTTAACGTGCCATAACCAAAAAACGAAACACCTTTTTGGGGAAAACTCATTTTAACTTTTTTAAAGTGTTTAAAAAAATGCTTATTTTTGTTTTTGAAAAAATAATTTAGAATCAAAAGTAAACAAGTTACGCTCAAACAACTTTTTTTGGTAAGAAATCGGGAAAATCACCCCTTAATTAGCATTTCTAACGAACTTAATTGTTATCACTTCGCAAGTTTTTTACTCGCGTATGTATTGATCACACAATCTGTAAGTTTCATCGGTTCAAAGTCCTTATTTTTGAAAGAGCTGTAGTTAAAAGGGCTTGAACGAGTCACTTATCACGACTGTATGCAAATTTAGAAACACCGAATCTTGACCAATTTTTGTCTTACAGAAAAACAAAAGAATGCAAAATATTCAGAAAAGTAGAGCCGACTCTTTTTATTGTTTAAGACTTTTGGTATCTCTAACAATTTTTAAGTTATTTTGAAAATATAGCATTTTTTTCAAAATTAAAATTTTTAAAAATTTCACTTTAAAACCAAATTTTTTCAAAAATAAGCACTTTGAATCGATGAAACTTACAGATCATATTATAAACACAACATAAGTTAAGTAACTTGTGAAGCGGTAACGATTAATTTCATTTAAGTTGCTAATTGGGGGTGATCTTCCTGATTTTTTTTTGCCAAAACAAAAGGGACCAACTTTATTTTGAGCGTAACTTGCTTACATTTGATGCTAGAAATTTTTTTTATAAAAACAGAAATAAAGCTTTTTTAAACACTTTAAAAAAGTTGTAATGTGTTTTCCCCAAGAATGCTTCATTATTTTTATATTTCACATTGAATTATTCTATTTGGAATTTTTCGAATATGAACCTATTTTTAATTAGCTATAACTCTGCTTTTGCTAGGTATAGAGACCTAATGTGTATATACACACCGTTTTTTTTTCACTTTTTTATAGGCTATAGTTTTGCTAAGAATATTTTTTTCGATAAAATGCTTACGTTTTGAGTTATTTGCGAAAATCCGTCTAAAAACGTGCTTATTTTGTTGAAAAATGAACATATTCACTTGCAAATAACTCGAAAAGTATTGATTTGGTGAAAAAACTCTATAGAACAAAAGTTGCTTAAAATTAGTCAGTTTATCCATTTCGGGACTTATCTTGAACATATATTTTTTCACCTCCGAGATGGGCTGAAACTCACCACCAGTGCAAAAGCACACGGGTCGGGTAGTGCTTTCTACGCTGTCATCGTTTTTTGAAGAAAACGAAATATCTCCAACAGCAGATGTGGTTGCTGATATAATCATTATTCACTTGGAATCTCTTCCAGAAAGTTTTAAAAAAAGATTATTCCAAACTTGAGTGGATCAGAAAACCTCACCAAATGAGTTGGAATTACAGGAAACATTCATCGACCTAACACAAGACAGTTCTATCAAAGAACATAAACGTTAATATTTTGTGCACCTACTGAGTAGGTGCATGTGGCCTGACAATGACTGCGGTATTCACAAGGGACAAATAAACTTGACCATCTGTTTCATTCAAACTCTTCTTCTAGGAGAGTATATATTCTTTGGTTCTATAAAAGAAAGTTTTAAAGAGAAATCCTTAATTGACTTCTGAATGAGACGGAGACGTAAATCCGAGTATCCAATGCCCTTCCGGCAGGCTATGCTGTTTTAGCCATTTGTCACTAGTTACTTGTGTGAGACTGGTTTTTCTGACTTATTGTGTATAAAAAATAAAAATAGAAACAGACTAACAAGTGTTGAAGAGGACTTAAGAATAAAATTATGTTCAATAAAATTACTCCTGCAATTGCCACTTTAATCACAGGCAAACTGCAACAAGCTTCGGATTAATCTCGATATACAATGACTTATGTTGATTTTTGTTGATTTGTATTATTTTTGGATGATAGTTTGTACAAATAATTTTATACCACTGCACTATGTTTTTGTATAGCTATGAGTAATAAATTATAATGTGCATAATTACTGTTCTATTTTTCCTTTATTGTCAAAATTTTATTAAAAAACTTATATCTGTTCATATTTTTAAATAAAAATTAGTAAACATAATCGAGAAATAGGTAATTATATTTATTGTTTTCTTGATAAAGGATTGGAAAAGTGAATGAGTAATTAAATATAAAGTTATATTAGTTATTTAATTAAAATAAAACAAGCCAATGGACATGTTTCTGATAGTCAATATATTTTATAAAAAAATAGTATCAGGGGGCTTCCTTCAATTCCAGCCCACCCCGGGGTTTAATGGTACGCCAAAATCTTCAAAATACTTCAGATGGTACGAAGTTGCTAGAAGGTTGGGAACCCCTGCTCTAGATCATAATCATTCTTTTAATGAACAAATTCAGGTCGTAAGGTCAGGTCTTCAGGTCATTCATGTCTTAATGAAAAAATTCACAATAAAGGTCTTAAGCTATCTTTGTTAGAATCTTTGAAAAATATAAACTACAGATATAATGACCAACATGCTCCCCTCTCCTCAACACATTCAGTTAAAGACTTCAAAGTGCAGACACACAGTAAAATAAACCACTTGAGAAAGGCACTCTGCCGAAACAGCTGGAGTGACATTAACTTGTAATAAATTTTGTGGAACTATTGAAAACAAAAAATTTTCAGTTTTTTATTGTTACATAAAAATGAGATTTATAATAATGAAAGCCCGGATTATAAGCATGACAGAAAGGGTCAAAATAAGCACTTATATAAGCAAGGTTCAAGAAAAAAACCTGTAAGTAAACATGGATATGATATAAAAATATGAATAAAGGACATTAACATTAAATTACATTTTTTTTATTATCGTATTATTAACAATAAATAAAAAATTACAAAAGTGTTAAACTATAATATAATAAAAAAATCTAAAAATGATTAACATATTAATATATTTTTTATTCATGACCATTAGCATAAAAACAAATAACAATATGTTTTTCAAAATTTTCTTGTAAACTTCTGTCCACTTCTATCTGTAGACATATTTATACGTAGAAAAAGTTCTTTCAACATCTGCAAATTGATTATTGCCTAGGTATTTATATTTAGACAAATGTACCGATACTACCGAAAAGTATATTACAACAATATAATAAATTTAGGCTTTCTGCAGACAAATATTAGTTTATTAAATGGACAGGTATAACGATGGGTTTTCCCGTTTATCTCCTAAGCATAAGGAATTAAAATTCTTATGGTTTATTGAATTATTAGGGTTTTATAGCTCTGTATACTTATAGAATTTTGCTTAAGACAGGAAGTAATACATGGAATTTAACTATAGTTTATTATAAGAAGCAAAATAAACAAAGATAAGCAACATATCTTTAAAATAAGCATTTTTAATAAAAATCCTAATAATAAGCAAAAAAAAGCAAAATGCTTATAATCCGGACTTTAATAATAATAATTATTTGTAGTGTAACATAATATCATGTGCTTTTATTAAGATAATAATATAAGTTAGTGTAAAATATTGATTTAAAAGTATACAATCACTTTATCCCACATACTTCTAATCTCGTTAATACGGTCTAATTATATAGAATGATGCAATTCTTATTGTATCAAGTCAACTGTACATATCTCCCATGTCCATCCATTCCTATCCTATCCTCGATAAGTATATGGGCGCAATACCATTTCCGCTCTCTGTCTTTACTTGTGGATTGTAACAATGAACTCAGCTGATGCTAAAGGTAACACTAACGGTACAGTCCACCAGCATTTCACCTACAAAACGAAACTAACGCAAATAATGCATGCAATAATAACGACGATGATAAAATAACTGACTGAATAAAAAAATTGAATTGTATAGGTGATTAGTATTGTTTATTGTAATTTATACAGAGAGGATCTAAATTATGGAATACATTAATTTTCTCTAAAATGGACGACTTTAGAGAAAAATCCTGAAATAGGTCGATTTTTATTTTCAAATTACAATTTTTTGGCATATATTTCATACTAGTGACGTCATCCATCTGAGCGTGGTGACGTAATCGATGATTTTTTTTAATGGGAATAGGGGTCGTGTCGCACCACATTTGAAAGGGTGTTCAATTCTCTATACAGTAATATAAACATTAATATCATTATTTATACAGGGTGGCCAAAATAAAAATTTTTGGATTAAATTATTTGACGAAAAAAGAAGAATGTATACAATTTATTTAACTCAAAATACATTCTATCGCCGTCAGATAATATAAAAAAAAATGTTTATTTGGCAAATAAACATTGCTTTTCGCTTAAATAAAATGTTCAAACTGCCCAGAGGTAGGTGGGAGCCTGTTTGTGATTTAATTTAAGCGAAAAGAAATGTTTATTTGTGAAATAAACATTTTTTCTATTTACTGACAGCCGTACAATGTATTTTGAGTTAAATAAATTACGTGAATTCTTCTTTTTGCGTCAATCAATTCATTTAAAAAATTATTTTTTTGGTCACCCTGCATAAATAATGATTCCCATATTGTACATGGGATCCATATCTCTTCATAGTGGTATTTTGAACTTTTTGACGTAAGTTAAACTTTTGAATTCTAAGATCAATTATTCATTAGAGACCTTTTTACTGTAGCATAGCTCTGAAGACGGCTTTATAAGCCGAAAGCGCTCAGCTAGGAATTATTTATTTTACACAGTTCAAAAGTACATTTCTCTCTGTTTACCTGCAGTCACAAGTGTGTACAAAACTACAGTTTTGTACACACATTTATTTCAGTCTTTACATTTTTAATTATTTGCTTGTTCAATATCTTCCATTTAGTTTTGTAGGTAAGTCTTGTATGTCTGATTAGTGTATTTTGATACAGGTTATTGTTTTCTGGAATAATCCATGTATTTTTTTCTTTTCGTGTTTTTAAGATCATCTTGGTTCTTTCAAATTTGCCATTAATCACATATTTGCTTGGATTAACTTTGGTAACTTCCTATTAAAAATTTGTCTAGGACTTAGATGCCTTTGATTAATTATTTTCTGTTCGTTATGAGTATAATCTATCTTATTTGTAACACTGCCATCTGCGCTTATCCATATCCATTTACGCTGAGGCTTTTTATGAACCACCTACCAAAATAGTATGTAATGCTTTAATTTACATAATTTGATTACCATCAAAATGTCCACCAATATTCACCTAATATATTGTTATTCCACAAAATATTGCTTTCGTTCCACAAAAATTAAAACTAATTCGATTAAATTCATATAAGTAATAAACAACTGTCAAAAGTTTATGGTGTAAACGTTCAGTTGGTGTATATTCCCACATTACAGACACGCGAAGGTGGCGCAATGGGAAAGATCTTTGATTTTCGGGATCGACGGGAAGCGAGTTCAATCCCCAATGCAAGTTACTACTTTTTAATTTGTTTTTATACATTTTATGATTTTGTGATGTGAAAATACGTATTTAGTTAAAATTTTTGGCAACAATTATTGTGCAGAAATCATTTTATTGTGGCATTTTTCAATGTGTTTGTGTGTTTTATTTTTTTTTTTTTTTTAATTTTTGGTATTGTTTTAATAAAAATTTTTTGGAAAGTATTAAAATTAAGGTAAGTTTAAGGTATATTGATTTCGTTGAAATCATACAATAGAAGTATAACTTCTCACGTGCGTAATGCGTATATACAAAGTACACACACATTCTTTTCTTTTGTTACATTGTCATCATTATACATCATTATTCACTGTCGCTACCTCTTTATATTAGACAGATTGGGCAATGCTCTACATTTTAACATCACAAAACTGAACAGCTGATCGATGGCATATAGTAAACGTTGTAGGAAGAGTCCTAAATAAAACGGGTCTGTGTAATAAAAACAATGAGGAAATAAAAACTCTACTGCTACTTAAATATTAATAGTCCTACAGGTGTTGTTACACTGCTGCAAATTGTATTGTCGACTCATCGTCAATATCAATTCGATATTTCAATAATGCATAAAGTGAATGCGTATCGAATGAAAATGAAAATGAATATAGGGTAGCGCTGATAGTGATTGATGTGTTTATTGATTATCTGTGTCACTACTGGATTATATTCCTAAACACGTTTACGATAAAAGAATTTGTACATGTTCGAGCATGATTAATTGCAACGTTGTTGTATGTTCTGAAATGTTGGTTTTTAAATAAATGATTACCTAAATTTGCGTAAAGAGCAAAATATCCGAAAATAGCTCAATATTTGTGTGGGAAAAACCATTAGAAAAGAAGTCGTTAATCTCCGTCGTAGGAGAAAATATGGGTATTATAATACAGGCCACGAAGAAAAGGCGGAGAAGTGACATTTTTTACTTATAATAATAGCACAAACCAATATCTTTAAAAGTTATAGATTCAATGACAACATAACATACGTACAACATATTTATTATTACACAAGAATTAAACATAAGAAATTTTAGAAATTAATAAGTTCTTTCCTTATCCTTTCTTTTTTCTTCCTATGACTTCGTATTCTTTAAGGACCTTGGCGATCACCAAGGACCATACTACTCAGTCTGTAGTGGTTCTGATGTTCTACTGTTGTTTTTCCACTCCACTGTTTTACATTTTTCAACCAGGACGTGTATCGTCTCCCTGCTCCTCTTTTTCCTTACACTTTCCCTTGTATAACCAATTGCAACTCATATTTTTTATTTCTTAGTAACTTATCAAAGTAACTCATTTTTGAAGGTTAGGCGCGATTAAAAGGGAATTTTTATTATGCCACGCGCATGCGCTCTCAGACAGTATGGATTTAGTTTCTAAATCTTTTAAGGCATGTATGTATCAGCGCAAATAAGGTGTGGAAAGAATTTATTCGTGTTTTTAATAAATATATTTATTAGTAAGTAATATATAAATATATAAAATATATTTATTAGCAAGATTAGTAAGTCAATAATATCGAGCTAGTACATATTTTATATTTTAGTATTACTTATATATCTAGTATTATTAATAATATTTATAATTTAAACATGTTACAAGTCAGAATTTGGTATTATTTTTTGAGAGTAAATTAATGTAAGACCAAATACTTACGATGTCGGGATAGTATCACAGGGTTTTTTCCTGGTTTTCCCTTGTGATTTACTATGAAGTCTCTAACGCGAGAATTTTACTGTCGTTGCATTTGGTTGTCTTTTTAAAGACATATCACATGCTATAATTTTTTATGACGAATATTCTTGAGTTGGGGTTAATTTCATGTAATCGAATGAACTATCTTTCAGTAAGTCGTCCCAGGAACGCAACTCATAAATATTGGCAATATCATTTTAAAGTCTTCTACTTTAAAATGTATAATATATGTCTGAATTGCCAATATAAATGAGTGAAATTAAATAAATTATTAGAAGAATTTTTTTTGCTTAGCAACAACACTTTAGTTTATTTTAGTAATATTTTGTATTTTGACAACGGCACCCGATTTGGGCGTCGAAACGTTAATAAAATTATTTTTTTCATTTTAATTGTGGCTTATTTCCCATATAAATAATTAATCAAAAAAATGCCACAAGGAAATAGCTTCAGAACAACATATTTATTATAATTTTTGTGTCTTTGGATTTGTCTTCCTCGGGAGTAAGATAATAAGTAGGTATTATTAAAACATTCTTATATTTATACTTCACTTGATCTATTTGTCACAGTGATTTGTCATTATGTCCCAGAAATCATGTAAATAGAGCGATTATGGGTCATTGTTAGAGCATTCAACTACAGATCGAGAGGTCCCGGGTTCAAGTCCGAACGATTCCTATTTACTCTTTTTAATTTTTGGTATTGTTTTAATAACAATTTTTTGAAAGTGGTAAGTATGCATTAAAATTAGTTTAATATTTAAATAAAATACAAATAAACTGTTTAAAGTATATTTATTTCGTTGAAATCATATAATAGAAATGTAACTTCTTACGTGCGTACGAAGTACACACACATTCTTTTTTTCCTTCATAGTGTTGAGTATTTCCTAGGTGAGGACCTAGCCACAGCTAACCTCCACACAATTGACTAAAGAAATGCCAAAAAATTCTGAAGGAATCGTCTGGTTTCGGATGCGGATTGGTGTTTTTATCAATTCACCGCCTCGAAGAAATCCAAGACGAAGAAGCCCCTGGAGAGTCACCAGGAGTTGATTGACGAAAAGCGCCGTCCTACTTTGGTTTTGACACCGGCTATTGTCATTTACGAGAATCAGTACCCTTCTACTTTTTATACCATGCTTTAATGAGGCTAATAAGCCAAATACAAGATTATCTCTTTTCCATTTAATCTTTACACTTATGTATTTCTTAACTTCTTATTTTTAGAGAAAATCAACCGAACGCAATACAATACAGACCCAAAAAAACCCAAACAAATAAAGACCATCATACATCACTGGTGCAGAAAAACATGTACCAGAAGCGATAAGAAAAAATACGTAGGGCACTACCCGGAAAGAAATAGCGAAGGAAACAGCCAAAGTGCAGGGTTGCAAACAAGTTAGAAAATAATGCGGAAACTGTAATGTAGTAATTACAGTAGTAATGTAGTAATGTAATGTGTGTTCCGTTGGTGGTTTACGGAAACAATTAAATGAAATTAAAGTAAGTGTAAATACAACAAACTGTCAATAATATATTTATTTGTGTTGGTAAAATAGCGTAAATATTTCTCGAAAGAGGGTTTGTTATTCTTTGCGAGTGTGGTGGTGTGACTGCCCCGTGTGCCCGCTGTGACTATATTGAACGAGACCACAAACACTTTAATCTGTCTGGTGTTCTACCATATGGCAAGATAGGTGACAATAATTTATTAGATCTGGCGTTTTAAAA
This sequence comes from Diabrotica virgifera virgifera, assembly GCF_917563875.1. Classification (NCBI taxonomy): domain Eukaryota; kingdom Metazoa; phylum Arthropoda; class Insecta; order Coleoptera; family Chrysomelidae; genus Diabrotica; species Diabrotica virgifera. Next base: position 75,858,662 of record NC_065450.1, on the reverse strand, counting down.
GCTGAAAACATTTCTGTGGTTTTTAAGAAGTTGACATAAAGATCTGGTACCGTAATCTATGAATTTGTGTTTCCCATGAAAAAGCCATTAATTTTATACATTCTGGTTTTGTATATTAGGAGCGAAACACATGTGAATTTTAAATGACCCATATTATTTTCGTTTAGAAAAGAAAGTTAATATTTAAAATTAGCAATAAAAAATATAGTAAAATAATAATTGTAACGTGTCGCCACATGTGTAATTATTGAGTGGCATGAAAAATGAAAATAAACGTGTAACTCATAGAACCATTATTATTTACATGGTATGTACCGCAATCCCCAAATAAGACTTGATAAAAAAATCAATAAAAATATGTTTCCACTTATTTTTTTTTTGTAAAATGAACAAATTATCTTCAATTAATATCCTCTCTTAACCTATTTTATCCTATTATATCCTATCTTACTCCTAAATATTTTATTTTTAGTAACAAACATCTAACAAAAGTTGTCATGAAATGGGTTAATATCTAACAAATGAAATGGCTGTCAGACACAGAAAGGGTTATATATTGGGTAGGATAATTTACTTCAGACTAAAACAGTACTATAGCTATAGCATTGTGTATTATAATATTGCAATCCCGAGTCATCCTTTGATGCAATTCAGAGGCGTAGGCGCTTTGAAAAATAGATGGTAATAATAAAAGTATAGAAGTATAGAAAACAAAAGTATAGAAGTACAACTAAGTGGAAACTAATCGAAAATTATTAAACTAATACAGAAGCAAAAACTTCAATTTGGATCTTCGTATAAAAATATTTATTAAAACTTTTTAAAAATGTCGTCCACATGGATTAAGCGAAACGGTTTCTATCTGATTCAGATCATCCTCAGTGCATTCTGTTCCGTACATGAAACTAGCACACTAATGAAAGTGGTGACATCGAAATATATATGGTTTATATGTTATAATTGTAACAGTTAAGACACTCTAAGTCGATGTTTATGGATTTTATTCTAGTACAACATGGTTCCTTGCTCGATTGGAACGCTTGGTTCTTGCCAGTTCAAAAGACATAGACCAATTGAGGTTGGTCTCAATAGGACACAAAAGCTCGTTAAAAAGTTAAAACAGTATTTACCAATTGGACATTAGTTTGATATAATCAACTATATATAATGGGAAATTTTACCAAAAAAATATTTTATTAACGTTTCGAAGCCCAAATCGGGTTTCGTTGTCAAAATACAAAATACTACTAAAATAAACAAAAATGTTGTTACTAAGTAAAAAAAAAAATTCTACTAATAATTTATTTAATCTGACTCATTTATATTGGCAATTCAGACGTATATTATACATTTTAAAGTAGAAGACTTTAAAATGATATCGTCAATATTTGAGTTGCGTTCCTGGATATATATAACGAAGCATCCAACGAAGACACTAGAAAACAAAATCTATAGAACTTTATTCAAATTTAAAAATGATCTAACGTACTATCAAAGAAAATGAATGACACCTCATTACAATAAGACACCACATTTTTATGGAGTACCGAAAATTCATAAAACGAACATTCCACTTAGACCCATTTGTAGTACCATCAATTCTCCTTGTAGTGAACTATCAAAATTTTTATTAAATAATTATAAAACCATTTGCAAATAATTATGACACATTTATAAAAAATACACAACATTTTTTAAACAAATTATCAAATAATGAATTTAATCCAAATAATATTTTAGTAAGTTTTGACATATTTACAAATGTGTCATTAGATAAAACTTTAAACATAATTAAAACGAAATTAGAAAATGATAATACATTGACAACTAGGACAAGACTAAATGTATCAGCTATAATGGAGTTATTGACATTATGTACTAATAATACCTTTTTCAACTAAATAATGAATTCTATAAACAAAATTTTGGTCTAGCAATGGGCTCTTCTTTATCTCCATTATTGACTAATATATTTATGGAGGATTTCGAAACTAATATCATTTCTAAACAAAATTTAAAACCCACAGTATGGTGGAAATAATATGTATATGATGTGTTTTGAATATGGTCTCATGGATCAGAATTGTTGGACACATTCCTGAATATTATAAACGATCAAGAAGAGACAATAAAATTTACAATTTAAAAGGAATACAATAACAATTTACCTTTCCTCGATGTTTTAGTCTCAAAGAAGGATACCGGATATGAAATTTAAGTGTATAGAAAACCAACACACACCAACATATATCTCAATTACAAATCAAATCACAACATCAACGTTAAAAAGGGAATCATTAAATCCTTATATGATAGAGCCAAAATTACTTGTTCTAACGAAAATTCATTTTTAGAAGAAAAACAATTGTTAATATCTGTTTTATTAAAAAATGATGATCCTTTATGGTTTATAAATAACGAATTGTCAAGATTGGATCGAATGGAACAGAACAACTTAGAACGGGATCCTACAATATTCACAAGAAATAATACGAGGAAAATATCAATACCATATATAAAAGGACTATCCGAGAAACTTGAAACAATAGGAAATAAATTCAACATTTCAACAACATTCAAAACAACAAACACATTGAGATCTATTCTATCTAAAACTAAACCTAACAATGAACAAGAAAGAACAAAGAATTGCATTTATAAAATACCTTGTGAATGCGAACAATTTTATTTAGGTAAAACATCAAGACCATTAAACGTTAAAATAAGTGAACATCAGTCTTATATTAAAAATAGAGAATTCGATAGATCTCAAATATGTCAACACGCATGGGATAATGAACATAGAGTTCAATGGAGAGATTCAAGTATAGTCCTAAAATAATCAGATAGTAAAAAGAGAAAAATCAAAGAAGCGGCTCTAATTATGCTAAATGAAACCAATTGTGTCGCAAATTCCTCGGTAGAATGCAGTAGGATGTAGTTACCCATACTGAAGGAAGAAGTCAATAGAAAGAAAATACCACGATTAGTAAGTCAATAACATATCGAGTTAGTACAAATTTTATATTTTAGTATTACTTACTGTATATCTATGTACTATTAATATTATCTATAATTTAAACATATGTATTAAAGTCAGAATTTGATACTAGTTTTTTTTTTGAAAGTAAATTAAATGTAAGACCAAATACTTACGATGTCGGGATAGTGTCACGAGGTTTTTTCCTGGTTTTCCCTCGTGATTTACTATGCAATCTCTAATGCGAGAATTTTACTGTCATCGTTGCATTTGGTTGTCTTTTTAAAGACAGATCACATGCTATGATATTTTTTTGTGACAGATATTCTTGAGTTGGGATTGATTTCATGTAATCGAATGAACTATCTTTTAGTAAAGTCGTCCCAGGAACGCAACTCATAAATATTGACGATATCATTTTCAAGTCCTCTACTTTAAAATGTATAATATTTTTTTTTACTTAATAACAACACTTTTGTTTATTTTAGTAGTATTTTGTATTTTGACAACGAAACCCGATTTGGGCTTCGAAATGTTAATAAAATCTTTTTTTGGTAAAATTGTGGCTAATTTCCCATTATAAATAGTTGATTGTAAAAATGCCACAAGGAAATAGCTTTAGAACAACATTAATTTGATATATTTTCGTCCGTACAAAATACATTTTAAAGTTACTCTAAACGTTTATCATTTCCCCTTAAAAAGTTCCAACATCTGTATCTGTTGTTATAATCAATCAAGCTGCATCTCCCCTACCGCCCTTATTAAAGATCCTCTCCCGTTCGAGTTTGAAAAGTCCCCCTAAAACCGCGATTTCTACCCTCTCATGCACCACGCCTATGGCGAAATCAACCGTCTGCGACCCCAAAGTTGGGGGTGGGTAGTTCACGTGTCATACAGCGGTGGGGAGAGAGGATATTTCACGAAAGAAAGTTCATTATTAGACCAGTAAATGACCGTTTTGGAGTGTAATTTTTTCGTCATGACGGATTTGCTTGAAAAGTTGGATTTAGGTTCCTCTTATCCTCTAAATCAGTGGTTCCCAACCTTTTATGTCTGACGACCCATATTCTGATGTTTTTTCATATTCGCCACCCATCCCTCACTCATGATGATACGCAATTCTGTATTCTGTACGCCACTCAGCTACTGTAAGAGCCATGCCGCGACCCACCTGAAATCTGCCCGCGACCAACTAGTGGGTCGCGACCCACCGGTTGGGAAACGCTGCTCTAAATCATTATTGGACTGGAGCCCGGGGTTGTTTTTAATGCATAAATTGGCTAATTTTAAGCAACTTTTGTTCTATAGAGTTTTTCCATCAAAATCAATACTTTTCGAGTTATTTGCGAGTGAAAATGTTTATTATCCAACAAAAAAAACACGTTTTATACGGTTTTTCGCAAATATGTGTGTACCTATTTATGAAGTCTATGGATCTATAGACCAGGGCGCACCTGTAAAAATATTAGAACATTTGGATGTTGAGAGGTGACTCATATTTTTTTTGCAGAAATTGCTTAAAAATAACTCATATAATATTTGAGTTATCCTCCTACTCAAAAAGGCCCGGAACATTGTTTAAATAATCAAAACGTCAAAAAATGAAGGAAAAATTCGATTTTTTTCTTGGTTTTTTGATTATAACTTTAAAGGTATTCATTTTCGAGAAAAGTTGCGTCGACATAAAAATTGCGTAATTAAATTTCCTACAATATAGGATTAACTGAAAATTTTAAAAATTATCACCCTTAAAATAGCAAAATAGCAATAATTTCGAAAAAAACAAAAAAAAAAACAGGTATTTGCATTTTGCGTTTTTCAACCATTTATGCTACACTTAGGACCTTCATATTTCACCCAGAAAAACTTTATGATATGATATGATAATAAATACTGTAAATTTCATTAACATCGGTTTAATAGATTTTGCAAAATAAATTTTGCAATCCAGCTTTCACAAAATCATTCATTTTTTCAAAATGTTGCAGCACTGAAAATAAAGCAGACAGCAAGTTGATTTTTTTTTACATATAAAAGAGTACTGTACCTTTCATTTGCAATTTGCAAAATTAAAATCGGTTAACTACGACGGCGTCAGAAATTTTTTAAATAAATATTAATTTTTGGTGCTACGCGCATGACAGCGGATACGTTCGCTCTGATTGGGCATTACAGTGACCTTTGATAATGATTGATAAATTTTAATTTTTAGTACATTTCGAAATATATAAATAAATTTGTTTATTGCAAAATAAAAACACATACTCTGTCCTTTGAAATAACACTTTTTTTAGAAAAAAAACTTTCTTTGTTCATATATTTTAACTTATAAAATAAAAGTGTATTATTTTTAAACATATGCAATTATTGTTAAACAATTTTTCACAAACAATAATCAAATTAGTTTGATTTTTGTGGAATTAAAATATGAACATACAACAAAATATAGAGTAAGAAAATAATATATTAGATAAAGATTCGAAACAATGTTGGTGGAAATCAACTTGTGTGACTCGAACACCACTGTCCTGCGTGTAGCACCAAAAATTAATGTTTATTTAAAAAAAAATTCCTGACGCCGCGGTAGTTAACCGATTTTAATTTTGCAAATTACAAATGAAAGGTACAGTATTCTTCTATTTGTAAAAAAAAATTAACTTGCTATCTGCTTTATTTTCAGTCCTGTAACATTTTGAAAAAATAAATTTTTTTGCGAAAGCTGGATTGCAAAATTTATTTTGCAAAATCTATTGAACCGGTCTTAACTAAATTTACAGTATTGTTTTATCATATCATAAAGTTATTTTGGGTGAAATATGAAGGTCCTAAGTTTAGCAGAAATGGTAGAAAAACGTAAAATGCGAATACTTGTTTTTTTATGTTTTTTTTTCGCAATTATTGCTATTTTGCAACAAGCGTAACAATTTTAAAAACATTTTACCAATCTTATATTGTAGGAAATTTAATTACGCAACTTTTATTTTAGTGCAACTTTTCTCGGAAGTAAATACTTTTAAAGTTATAATCAAAAAACGAAAAAAAAATCGAATTTTTCCTTCATTCTTTGACATTTTGATTATTTTAACAATGTTTCGGACCTTTTTGAGTGGGAGGATAACTCAATTATTATTAGTATATGGGTTAATTCCAAGCAATTTCTGAAAAGAAAATTAGAGTCACCTATCAACGTCCACCTCAAAACAGATCCGCCCTGGACAACTAGTAGAGGCAAAGTTCTAGCTCATAAAAAATAGGTTATTTCGTAAAATTCCAAATCCAATATTTCAAATATTTCAACGTTAAACAACCAAAAAATTAAGCACTTTTCGGGAAAACTCATTAAAGCTTTTTTAAAGTGTTTAAAGAAACTTTTTTATTTTTATAAAAGTTCCTAGCATCAAAAGCGAGTTATGCTCAAAATAAAGTTGGTCTCTTGGCTAATTAGCACCCCAAATGGAATTAATCATATGTATTGTTTGTATGATCTGTAAGTTTGACCAGTTCGAAGTTCTTATTTTAAAAGAAAATTGGTTTCATAGTAAAAATTTTTTTTTCAATTATTAATAATCACAATTCCTTTTTTTCCAAAATAATTTAAAAAGTATTAGTGATTCGAAAAATCTCGAGGAGTAAGAAAATGTAGGTTTTCTTGTTTTGAATATTTTGAATGTTTTGTTTTTCTGTAAGATAAAAATTGGTTAAGATATGACTGTTCAAAGTTTGCTTACACTCGTGATTAGTGACTCGTTCAAGCCCTTTCAACTACAACCCTTTAAAATATACAGCGTTCAAAAAATAATTTAAATGATCTTATTGCCCTTCAAAAACCTACAAAATGGGTTTTGGAGGTTCGTCTTTTTCCTACATCTCTTTTACCTTTTATTGTGCCCCCTATAATCAAACGCAGCAGACTATATCGAGGATCTCTTACTATATGACTAAGATATTCAAGCTTTCGCCTCTTAATTCTGTGTGTAATTTCTTTCCTCTTATTAGCCCTATCAAGGACTTTAATATTGTTTATTTTGTCTACCCATGATATTTGTAGCATTCTTCGATAACACCAACGCTCAACAGCTTCCAATTTCTTAATCTCTAATTGCTTCAATGTTCAGGCCTCAAATCCGTAGAGCAAACTTGTAAAAACGTAGCAGCGTAACAACCTTATCCTTAGATACATTCTTAGGTCTCTACTACATAACAGATGTATCATTTTCACAAATTTTGCCCTTGCTATTTCTATTGGGACCGTGCAAGTTCGGAAAAGCGACACCTGGTTTCATAGCTCGGCTACATTTTTCGCACTTTTAATTATATTGGCCAATCATATTGGTCCTGGTTACTGGACAATTGTCAAGGCCATAGCCCAAAAAAATTATAAGAAGAAAAAGTAAAATTAAGGTTGTGTTATTAAAAGGTAAACAATTGTATGTAGTAAATAAAATTAATTATTAAAATGCACTACGACAAGCAAAATACAATTAATTAAATTTACTTTTATATAATAATTGCATATCATATCAATATTGTGAAGCAACATATAATTTTTCTTCTTCATTGACAGTAGATATGAAATATACGTCAATTTGACAATTTCAATTGACAATGAATTATTTAAGAAAGTTGCAATATTTCTGCGCTATTCGCGCACGATCCTTTCTCGTATCCCCTCCAAGTACTTGCACACGGCGAATACAGCTTTTAATTCTTATGTTTTTTCTGTGTTTTGACTAACCAATGTTCCTAGATATTTGTATTTATCTACCCTTTCTATCTGGATATTATTAATATGTAGTGTCTCGCTGTTTTTTGTATGTTTTGTAATGACCATGAATTTTATTTTCTTTAAGTTCATTTTAATACCATATATGGTATACTTTTCGTTCAGCCGTTCTAGTATGTTTGTCAGATTTTGTAGAGTTGAAGTAAATATAACAGTGTCATCGGCATATCATATTGTTAAGGATTTCATCATTTATGATCATCCCATCCTTACACTCTCCTAAAGCTTCTTGGAAGACGGATTCGCTATATAAATTAAACACCACTGGTGACAATATACAGTCCTGTCTTGCAGACCGAAGAATGTCTATATCTTCCGACATTTTGATCCTTAATTCTTATTTTGACTTTCTGGTTCCAGTATAAAGGTTTGAAATTACTCTGATGTCGCGGTGATGTTTTTCAGTTTGCTGTTAAAGCTACTTATAATTAGCAAATTTATTCACTTCCGAACTTATCTTAAACGTAGGTTTTTTCAACTCCGAGAAGGGTAAAAGCAATCCTGGGTTCAAGTCCAATAATGAAGTTCTTAAATTCAGGTACTCGGTTTACGTAAGTGCACTAATTCACGGCCAAGTGAATGAAAATATCTATCATTTAAAGAAGATATTTGAATTTTCTTCATGCATATTTACGTGTTGCATATGAATTCGTGGTTAAAAATAGATGCATCGTATTTTAGTCTTCACAAAACCTACGAAAAGTACTCAGAAAACTGAAGAAGTGCGATAGAAAATGTGTTGCTACAGCAACATAAGAATTATCATGTTTTCATGAATGGTTCAGACTTATCCGATCCCAGCATAGCTGCAGTTCCGCCTTATCTTCAGAAAACTACTGAACAGCGGCGGATCTAGGGGAAATAGGATAATTCCCACCGTAACGCGGTCCAGAATTAAAGAAAAAATTGTTGAAACAACAAAAATATATTAGCTGACATGAAACTTACAGAGAGACAAATTCAACACAATTAACTCGACAGTTAGGAAAATTAAGGGAACTTATTGCACTTTTTATTATCTATGTTCTATGTCTTGTAGTTTGGGTTTATCTATTTTATGCATTTAGGGGTTGGTGTTTTATTGGAAGTCGCCTCTCCCAAGGCAAATGTTCCGCCACTGCTGCTGAAGCGCCTCTCCCAAGGCAAATGTTCCGCCACTGCTGCTGAAGCGCCTCTCCCAAGGCAAATGTTCCGCCACTGCTGCTGAAGCGCCTTCAGAAAATTGAGGAATAACCACAATAAGTGCTGCTAGAGCAGAACAAGACATCTCACGTTTTCACGCATGCAGAATAGAGTACCTCTAAAAATCATTAGATATGCCGAAGAAGCAGTAGTTTCTGCAAATATCATGGATGCTTTGCAAAGAATAATCTCTAGCATGTCAGCAGATATGAGTAGATTAAATGGACTTGATCTCAATACGAAAAGAAAAAACAAAGTACATACATGGTAGTAGGTACATGCGAAATATTAATTACAATGTTGTTCTGAAGCTATATCCTTGTGGCATTTTTATAATTAACTATTTAGATGGGAAACAAGCCACAATTAAATTGAAAAAAATAATTTTATTAAAGTTTCGACGCCCACATCGGGTGTCGTTGTCAAAATACAAAATACTACTGATTAATACAAAATTAATTACAATCTTCTATGGAAAAATCGGGTTTATGTCATCTTCGACTATCTGTACGTTAAGATTTTGCTGATTTTGGTTAGATGCATCATATTTTATGTCGTGTTAACTAACGACCTATCAGGATACTTCAGTAGCAATGGAGGAACATTTGCCTTGGGGAGGGAGGCGACTTCCAATAAAACACCAACCCCAAAATATATAAAACAGATAAACCCAAACTACATAAAAGACAAGACATAGGTAATAATATGTGCATTAAGTTCCCTTTATTTTCCTAACTGTCTAGTTAATTGGATTGAATTTTGTCTCTCTGTAGTAAGTTGCATGTAAGCTAACATATGGACGGAGTTATGCATAACTCGACCAAGCGCCAAAACATAGTTTTGAGATAAATGGCTTCAAAGTTTTTCGTTTCTTGGTTGCTTAACGGTAAGTGGATTATTGTCGCTTGGTTTAATTTTGTTTTTCTTAGTAACCGTTAATGTGACAATAACAGGGATTTTTTCCAAGATAATTTTAGCTATGTGTCACCAGAATCCGCTGTTATCTCTATATTAAAGAAATGGCGCTTCGTCGAGTTATGCATAACGCCGTCCATATTTCAACGTGTAATACACACGTTGAACAACAATGTTTACTTTAATTCTGGACCGTGTTACTAGTGGAATTCCCCTATCCCCCCTAAATCCGCCTCTGTTCATCAGTAGTTTTTTAAGATAAGGTGTAACTGCAGCTGTGCTGGTATTGGATAAGTGTGAAGCATTCATGAAAATATGATAATTGTTATGTCACTCTAGCAGCAAATTTTCTATCGCACTTCTTCAGTTTTCTGAGGACTTTTCGGAGGTTTTCTGAAGACTACAATACGATCCATATATTTTTGACCACGAATTCATATGCAATACGCAAATATGCATGAAGAAAATGAGTGTCTTCTTTCAGTAATATATATTTTCAATCACTAGACCGTGAATTCGTGCACTTAACGTAAACCGAGTACCTGAATTTAAAAACTTCAGAAGCTGTAGCTCAAGTATAATAGTTTTTCAGACCTAGGTGCCATGGACTTTTTTAATCTACTCACTGAGGACTATCATCATTGACCAAAGTTTCGTTAAATTTGACCGGGACCACTTTTTCATAAGGAGTATTGCGGGGTCCTTTGTATGCAATTCGATGGCGACACGGAAAACTACACGGTATCGCCGTATTTAATGTTCATTTACTGGCCTTATATTTCACCAAAAGAAAGTTCATTATGTCCATTGGCGGATACAGGATGGGTGTCACGGGGGTCATGACCCCCATAATTGTAAACCCACGTATTCTAGGGTTGGTAAGACTAAGTGACCTTGCATCAGAGAAAGGTAACTTGAATCACTCTCAAGACCCATGACCCCCCCCCAAACAAAATTTCTGGATCCGCCACTGATTATGTCCCTTATCTTTTTCACATGTTTGACATTCTTTGGTTAACTCACCACCAAACTTGAAGAGGGTTTCAGTTGAATACACTCGATACTTAATAAGAAATGTCATCGGAGGGTTCTGGGTCTGGGATTGATTTGTTTTCATAGTGTTCAATTAGTATATCTTTTTTGAGGTCGCGTGTGGCACATATATTTAGGGGTAGTTTATCAAAATTTCCTAGTGGCGCGGCGGCGACACGTCAATAACACGAGCATGCACGGATTTGCGAATGAAGATTTATTTACTGGAAAAAAATAAAGGGGAGAATTTATTTGCTCTATTTATATCATGAAGTTTACTTTTCGCCACACAGTTTTTGAAATCTAAACATTGAAATAATAGTCTAAGAGCTAGTGAACCCTCCGACTAACGGTCGTCCTGTAAGGCTAGAAATTTTTCTAGTGATAATTCATAGCACACCAAGGCTAAAAACCATGACCTGGCAGGCCTCAGTGGTGCACGTGTATCTACCAGGTGAATCGAAAAGTGCAAATTTGGGAGGTAAAATAAACTTTCTCCTGTAAGGTTTAAATTTAAGTATGTGTTTGAATAAGTCATTCAGAAGAAATGTGTACAATGACAGGCGATTCTGAAGAGCATAAGACCTTGCCAGGCGAGGGGAAAGATTAGGGGTTTTTCCTAAAATTATTCTTTTTGCATCGAACAAATTTTTTTTAGGTTTTTTGAATCATTCCAAACAGAAAACGTCTTTAGTGATTTTTCTCTTAAGTTAATAGTTTTTGTTATATAAGCGATTGAAAATTTTGAAAATTGCGAAATCGGCCATTTTTAACCCCAAATCAGACATTTATCTAAAAATTTCAATGTTGCCAAGATACGTAGATATTCTTTAAACATTGATTGATGAAATCCCGAAGAGTTTTTTGCAATAAAATATCGAAAACCCCTTTGTTTTTTTAATTGCTAATCAAGCAGGTGCGACACTGTAGTATAAGTGAGGACGTTTGAGTTTGCATAAATTCATTATCTCGAGAATGGGCAAATTTCAAGAGAAATCCTCAGACAGGTCGATTTTTATTTTTAAATTAGGATTTTTGCCATATATATAATACTAGTGACGTCATCCATCTGAGCGTGATGACGTAATCGATGATTTTTTTAAATGAGAGTGGGGGTTGTGTGATAGTTCATTTGAAAGGTTATTGAATTTTCTATTCACTGATATAAACATTAACATAATTATTTATACAGGGTGTACAAAATTTTTTTTTTATTAAATTAACTTTGATTAAATTTGACAAATAGAAGAAAAATTTTTTTTGTACACCCTGTATAAATAATTATGCTAATGTTTATATTACTGAATAGAGAATTAAATAACCTTTCAAATGAGCTATCAGCTATCACACAACCCCTACTCGTATTTAAAAAATCATCGATTACGTCATCACGCCCAGATGGATGACGTCACTAGTATTATATATATGCCAAAAAGTCCTAATTCAAAAATAAAAATCGACCTATCTGAGGATTTCTCTTGAAATTTGCCAATTCTCGAGATAATGAATTTATGCAAACTCAAACGTCCTCACTTATACTACAGTGTCGCACACTCTTGATTAGCAAATAAAAAAACAAAGGGGTTTTCGATATTTTATTGCAAAAAACTCTTCGAGATTTCATCAATCAATGTTTAAAGAATATCTACGTACCTTGGCAACATTGAAATTTTTAGATAAATGTCCGATTTAGGGTTAAAAATGGCCGATTTCTCAATTTTCAAAATTTTCAATCGCTCATATAACAAAAACTATTAACTTAAGAGAAAAATCACAGAAGACGTTTTCTGTTTGAAATGGTTAAAAAAATCTAAAAAAAATTTGTTCGATGCAAAAAGAATAATTTTAGGAAAAACCCATAATCTTTCCCCTCACCTGGCAAGGTCTTATGCTCTTCAGAATCGCCTGTCATTGTACACATTTCTTCTAAATGACTTACTCAAACACATACTTAAATTTAAACCTTACAGGAGAAAGTTTATTTTACCCCCTAAATTTGCACTTTTCGATTCACCTGGTAGATACACGTGCACCGCTGAGGCCTGCCAGGTCATGGTTTTTAGCCTTGTGTGCTATGAATTATCACTAGAAAAATTTTTAGCCTTACAGGACGACCGTTAGTCGGAGGGTTCACTAGCTCTTAGACTATAAAAAGATGTTGACTAAAAATGTTAAAATTCGCCAGAATCAAATGTCAAAAGTCACCAGTATAAATTAAAGCTTACTTCATAATTGATATCGTATAATTTAAAAAAAAAATGCTATTCGCTCCGTGCATGACTGATGCGACACCTAGCGTAGTCGCCTGAAATTTTTGGCAACCACAATTTGACGTTAAACATATGATACACATAATATGACATATGTGACATTAATGTAATATTTTTATTTACCATTTTTGATAAAATTTATTATACAAACAATAAGTTCGAGTGTCAAATAAACGTCAAATTAAAAACGGATATTTGGAAGTTCTCTAAAGAAAATATCAATTTTAAGGGTTTTTATTCACTTTTTCGTTTAGTTGTCGGTGTTAACATTAATTAAGTGTACATCGAAAGCAATTAAGCAGTTTGAATTATTATTACCAGATTTTAACATTAGCTGGGTCTATTGAACTATTACTTTTGTGGTGTTTGTGTAACACAAAATTGAAATAGATGACGATAGGAATATACCACCAGATATATATTCAATCATTATTCGCCAGAGTTGTCATATTTCGCCGCTACGGGCGCTGGTATAGTTTCGTGTATCCCCACCATGGTCACGCACGGAGCCCATAGTAATGTTAAAATTACGAACAATCCATAGAAATCGAAATATTATTCAGGTCTATGCTCCAACATGTGACAAGTCAGAAGAAGAAATCGAAAAACTTATGAAATAACGCGACTGACAAAAAGGGGCGAGATAACAATGAGCATGGGGAGCAGGATAGGAGCTTACGGTCTTGGCACCAGCAACAATAGGAAGATAGACTTATACAACACCTTTTTAAAACAACATCCTACATGCTGCATTTGAAAATAGCCCTAAGGCTACGGCTCCACGGGCTGGAAATTGACGCTAGCAGTAGCCGCAAAACGAACTTAAGGTTCCGCAGAACGGAATAGGAATAGCCGAACTGTACCGACTACGCACAAGTCCTGTAGTCGGTACAGTTGGGCTATTCCTATTCCGTTCTGTGGAACCTTAAGTTCGTTTTGCGGCTACTGCTAGCGTCAATTTCCAGCCCGTGGAGCCGTAGCCTAAGACAGACAAGATAGAATTGTTAAGAATCAAATTGATATCATACTGCTCGACCAAAATTTTAAGAACTACATAAAATCTACTAAAACATACCCTGAAGCTGGCATTTTATAGCGATCACAATCCAGTTTTTTTTATTTTATAATGGCTTTGGCTTAGCCAATTAGCCAGACTGTTTGTCTTTATGTATGGTATTACAATAACAATTTTTAATTTAATTATCTAAGCCTACTTATAATCTAAATTTACAGGGTGTTATAATATATTAATGGATACATTTTTCAATTTTGTGTGATATGTTTACAATTTTTAATTTTATTACCTAAGCATATTTAAATTTAAATTTACAGGACAAACATTTTATTTTGACAAAAGGCACAAGATATACATTGCTAGAACCCGATATTCGAAAAAATTACTGGTTTAAAAATTACGATTATCCGAGAAGTTCCATAACAACCATATCTCGGATGAAATTTGGACATGCTTGCTATCCCGCACATTTATACAAAATAAAAATAACTAATAAACAATCTCTGTGATATTTGCAATGAAACGGCGGACTTGGATCATATATTTTTTAATTGTAAGAAGTACACATATCAGTCGGACATTCTTACAAAAAATTTAAGAAGTTTAAACGTTTACGGTCCCTATAATGTTATGTATCTTTTGGCACTGAGTGATAAACGTATTTTTGATTTTATTTTGTTTTTCCTATATGACTGTAAAATTAAGTTATAAAATGACTAGATTAGGCTCGTAACCTTAAATGTCTTTCCTTTTGATTGCCTACATGCCTGCCTTACCGTGTGGGGTGGGTATATAGGTAATCAATAATTATTAAGAAAAAAGAAAAACCCTTGAATGAGAAAAGTGTGACCCTTGTCCTTATTTCAAAATTTTTATTAAGATTAATTTAGCAAAAATTCACTTTAAAAATAAAATGTTTATTATATCTATTCTTAACAAAAAGGTCGGTCAGACTTAGATAACCTTAACTTAGATTAGTAATTAGATAGTTTAGATAAGATATATTATGTTTATGTATGTACTATTTACTTTGTTTCTGGCCGCATGGTCTAATCCTAAAGCCAATAAAAAAAATTTACAGGACGTTACATATTCGTTAAGACATTTTAACATCTGCTTATTTTTAGAAAAGTAATTTCATTTAAATTGACAGGTAAAGGACAATTTAGATCACTAACTTTTCATACATTATTTTATTATTTTGTCTGTACTGTCCACACTCCAATATGAGGTGTTGTTGATCTCCAATTTTACCACAGGCGCAATATGAGTTATCAGTTAACACTGATACCTATGCTGTGTTTGTATGCTGGGGTTACTGCGTGATTTGATCTCATTTTGTTTATTGTTTTTATAAATAACCTATTTGACTCATGTTTAAACCATCTCTCATTGGGAATTAGTGGTTAGCAATTTCTAAAATTTATTCCTGTTGTACTTTGGTTATATACACGTTGCCAATATTGTTTGCAATTGTTTTTACTGATATTATCTATATCGGTTACTGTTAGTAGTATGTTGTTTATGTTTCGTTTGGTTAAAGCTGCAGATTTAGCTAATTTGTCGACATCTTCATTTATAATGGATTTTAGACTGAAAATATTTCTGAAAGTTAAAAGATAAAAAATGGCAAGAAAAATTGGGATCTCAGAACTGAAAAACCCTGAAATGAAAAAAGAAGTGAGTATCAAGGTTGAGAAAGAAATTATAGAAACATAAGGATCTTGGTACAGACAGACGTTGAAGTAACATGGACTGCTCTATAAACGAAAACAGCAAAGATAAAATAAGAAGATATTATAATAAAACAGGTTTTAGTCAGGGGTGAAGTCCCTCTGCTAGGGTTGGATATCAGGAATACACTAAACACTTATTTAATCCCTATATACGTTAGTAACGAGTTGGTGGACAAAGTCTATATTCTAACTACATTGATGTCTAAATAATGAATGATGCATATAATAAAATCAATATAAAAAGTGCATAACAGCTATAGAAAACTGGATGACAACAAAATGCCTAGACATTGAACAACTTCAGCAAAATACGACACTTTTAATGTCTATAAATGCGTGAAAGAAATGACAGACACACACAGCAAGTGACAAGAAACAATATTACGAAATGATAATAACGAAATAATTATAGGAACAGAAGACAAACTGTAGAAATAGAAATAATCCATCCAGACACTTTTTGACGACGATAGGCCTTGTGCTTCACCATCCACAGATGTTGGAATAAAAAAACGGAAAAGCCACTGGTCTAGACAATATCAATATCGAAGTACTTAAATTAATAATTGTAGACAACAAAAGTACAAGCTTAGTTGTATGTATTGTTGTTTTTCCACTCCACTGCTGCAAATTTTTCCACCAAGACGTACGGTCATCTTTTTCCTTCCAGTTTCCTTTATATTCATATTTTTCATTTTTTAGTATGTGACCAAAGTAGTGACCAGTATGTCACCAGAGTATTTCATTTAAATTCAATGTTAAAGCTCCCACCCACCTGTCTCGAATGTATTTTGAATTAAATAAATTGCTTACATTCTTCTTTTTTGTCAATTATTTTAATAAAAAAATTTTTTTTGGACATCCTGTATAAATAATTTTGTTATTATTTATATTACTCAATAGAGAATTGAACACCCTCTCAAATGAGCTAACACACGACTCCTATTCTCATTTAAAAAAATCATCGATTGCGTCATCACGCTTAGACGGATGACGTCACTGGGATGATATAGATGCCAAAAAAACATCATTCAAAAATAAAAATCAACATGTTTCGGGATTTATCTCCAGAATCGCCCATTCTCGAGAAAATGAGTTTATTCCAACCTAAACGTGCTCACTGTATTATAGTAATATAAAAATGATATATTTGCTAACTGTATACAAAGTTTTCGTTATGTTGTTGTTGTTTGTTTGGGTTTATATGACTGCGGACACTAAATCCATTCGCCAATTTTACTATTTTTTATTTTATTAGTCATTTTTTCGTATCTTATCCTAAAACTAATACTAATATAACAAACAATTCTACTAATAAATAATTATTTTTGTATTTTTTTTTTAATAATTTTTTATATATATATATTTTTATTAATTTTTTTCCAAATGATGTTCTCAGAGTTCCACAGCAAAAACTGCAACATTCTTCTTTAGCCCTCTACTTCATTCGAAAGCTATTTTACTATGGACTGTCCAAGTTCGTCATTCATTTTTATCTACATATTTTTTTTTTTATATTTTTTTTAATTATTATATTTTTTTTTCTATTTTTTTTATATATCTTTTTTATATTTTTTCTTTCTTTTTTTTTATTATTTTTTTTTATTTTTTTTTTTATTTTTATTTTATTATTTTTTTTTTATATTTCTTTTCTTTCTTTTTTTTTTTTCTTTTCTTTTCTTTTCTTTTCTTTTCTTTTTCTTTTAACATATAACAATTTACAAGAAATACTTACTCTATATTTTACAATTACAATTTAAGCTTAATATCTAAAATATGTTTATACAATAGTCGGTATACCAACTCATTATTTTCTAATGTTAATAAATAATTTAAATTAATGGGATGGTGGACATCAGTCAAAGAATACAGTGAATTTAAAAACATATTAACTTTATTAGAGATAAGAGAACAGGTCAAAATTTTGTGTTGTAGATTGCCCAACTGTCCACAAATACATTGTGGACTATCAGCTATATTAATTTTAAATAAATATGATGGAGTAAGACAGTGGTCAAATCTCATTCTGCATATGGTTCTTATCATATCTTTTGTCGACTCCATTTTAGAAAACCAAGGTTTATCCGTTATATAGTTTCTGATTGATCTGTAGAGGTTTCCTGTATTTACGTTTTCATCAATATACCTTTCTTTCCATTCTTTCTTAATCTCTTTGAATAAATTTGATTCAATATCTTTTGGCGTACAAAGATAATGGGTTAATACTCCTTGTGTCACCGCGTTTTTAGCCAATTCATCTACCATTTCATTTCCAGTTATTCCACAGTGGCTTTTAACCCATGCCAACTTAACAGACTTTCCTTGTTGCTGAAGTTCTTTAATTTTATTTATGATATATAATTCAATGTAGTTCACTTTTGATTTAGGATTTATAGCACTAATTTTACTAAGAGAACTTTTACTGTCACTAAAAATTATAAACTTTGAATGATTTATATTAGATAAATATTTTAGTGCTTCCATTATCGCTATTAATTCAGCTGTGTATATACTCATAATTGAATTTAGTTTAAACATTTTACTAATTTTATTACTGCTATCCCAATAGGCACATCCCACACCTTCAATATTTTTTGATGCATCTGTAGTTTTCGTTATGATAATGTTCGTATTTTTAGGTGGTTTGTAAACATATTTAAGCAATGTGTATGTGAACGTGAACGTGTAGCTAAAATAATATTTCTTCCTATATAGCTTGGTTATGAAGACATCATGCTCTGGAATAGTAGCTGTGCTAAACGCTGAGATACAATAACCACTTATTGTACGAGATTGCATGGCCTCAGTTTACCTTTATTCCTGCTGTCTCGTTTTAAATTAGATTAAATGGTGATACTGCGGACTGCTTACTGCTGGGAATTTTTAAGACTTTTATATTCAGACCACCAACACCTGAATGCCTTCCTGAAGATTCATTTACATTTTATGGCTCTATTCTATTTAAAGCAGAATTATATGCTAAGTATTAAGCAAACTTGACTGCAGTGGGAACTCAGTTTTTTTCTATTCTCGACATTGTGTACAAAAGGGTGTTTATACAGTGACTCATAATATAAAAGAATAAAAATTTTAAATTACTGTTCTAAAATTAATTCAAATTAATATAAAATTAATTTAAATGTGATAATTTGTAACGTTATACAGGTTATTTTTATTGAAATTACTATTTTATTATAAATGAGCCGCTGAGAGCAAAAGTGGTGTAAAAAAGCAAGTTCTCGGCAAGCGAGTGCTTTAGTAGAAATTCTGTTAACACAAAAGTGTGTACGGAATTTGTTTTTTGTTTGGACAAATAAATATAATATATTCTTTTATCCAAACAAAAAACAAATTCCATAAAAACCTTCGTGTGTACAGAATTTCTACTAAAGCACTTGCTTGCTGAGAACTTGATTTTTTGACTTACACCACTTTTGCTCTCAGCCTCTCAAATTATGTTGATTGTATCCATTTGTTAACTTTCTGTTATGTTTTACTATTTTCCTTTTCTATTCTTTTAAAAATAGTTGGGGCTCAACTATTCTATCAATTTATTATTCTGATTAATCTTTCACTTAATTTTTATCGTTATTTTTTCTGTGTATTCAAACCCAACAGCTTGATCATAGACAATACGACATATATTATTATACAGTTGTTCCAATGGATATTTGCACATGCATGAATTATTCACGAATTACTTTCTATACTAGGTCTCTTTTTTTACTCAGAGAAACTAGTATCGCACTTTTTGAAATTTTATATTTGACAGGTAGAGAAGCTCCGAAGCATCGAAGCTCATTTACAGGTACAAGATTGGTATTGGCATTGGCTCGCGTTGCTTGCCATCACGACGGATAAGAAAGAGGAAGGATTCTTCCGCGTTAAGCTGAAGATGTACCTATTCGTCACGACGTATTGTTTATGATCTGTTTATGGTTCTTCTTTGAACCTTTGGGACAAACTCTCTTATGGTAAAAAAACGTATTGGGTGGTCCATGGAAACGGTTAGAAAAACAAATTCTAATAAATTAAGTTTTAAAACAGTAATCTTCGGCCGTAAATCAAGATAGCGTATACAATTCCCAAGAAATTTGATATCTCAATACCTTTGGTGCTTTCAGGATAATTAACGATAAGTGGTTATCTGAACTTGACAACAATTATTATGGCCATGCCAATTTTATAGACAGGAATTTAAAAATATGAAACTAGCTTTTTTAATATGTTAAATAGTAAGAGTAGGTATGGATCCCGCGTACATATCCCGCGTAGTATATAGTATACAGTTCGTTTATAGAACATCGACGTTCATTTCACTTTATGTTTTGCCTTAATTTGATTGAAAATGATTCGTGACGCATGGGAAAAGTTATAGCGGTCGAACAATACTTAACATCATTTTTATTTATAATAACTCCGATATTATTAGTTTTACGAAAAGAAGTTATTCTTTATAAAAAGTTTTGTATGGTGTGGAAACTAAGATGCAACCATAATTTATCAAATTGTATCAATTTTATACGAGGTTTGTCAAAAAATATGAATTTCGTTCAAGAGTAAAATACCTTTATAGTTCACAATATTTCAATTTAAAAGATGTAATTGTATACTCATACATGTTTTTTAATTCTGAACAACTTTTTATAATAACATTTTTCAATATTGTGCAAAATAAAGGTACTTTACTCTTGAGCAAAATTCATTTTTTGACATAACCCGTATAAAACTGATAAAATGTGAAATATTATGATTGACGCTTATTTCGTAGAACGTGCAAAACATTTTATAAAGAATAACTTTTTTTGGTAAAATTAATAATTTCGGAGTTCTTAAATAAAAATGATGTATTGTATCTTCAAAAAAATTTTTTCAATTAGAAGAATGTAATTGCGCATTAAGACATAATTTTTAATTTCAAACAACTTTCGATAATAACAATTTTCAATATTGTGGAATATAAAGATGCTTTACTCTTGAAAGAAAATTATATTTTTTGACATACCTCATTAATAAAATTGTATCTTAGTCTTTATATAAACGTATAAATCTTTATTTGTACGTCCATGACTGAAACAGTATAGACATTTACTCAATAATAATTAAAAATTTCGCTTACAAATCTTACACCAATACAGTTAATTTGTGGACCGTAATAATATAGAATATGTAACTAATATTCCGCATACAAAACCTACTCGAATTCAGTCGCCCCCATGACTGAATTAGTATAGCTTTTGTAAATTCGCTTCCCGTACATCAAAGTTTGTCCGACTAGACATCGTCAAGCTATTAACAAATTTTCAGGTTGCTATTAATAAACTTTTTTTGGTACGCGGGGTCCAGGCCTAGAATAATAAAACAAAATATTTAAAAAAATACTAAATAATTTTCCAAACGTCGAAATCAGTGTTCAGATTTTGAACACACTCAATATACAATAATTTTTGTTTTTACTAAATACTTATGTTAATTGAAATAGTAATAAAATAAGCTGGGTTATTATAATAGCGTAGATTACTTTGATTATTTCATTCATAGGAGATTCTGACCAATAGAAAGCTACAGAAATCTGAATTAAATCGATAATTTTTGATAATTGCCCGTCGTTAAGTATATTACGTAAGATGCCCTTCGTTGCTACGAAAAAATACATTCAGTGACATTAATAACAATTAATGTTTTAAAAATTATAAAAGTGATGACTTTCAATCGTCAAATATTTATAAAAACTTTGTGTTTAATTGTACTAATTTGTACTTACATAAATAAATTACAATAAAATTTTGGTTCTGAACAGTTTTATTCATGAAATAATCGCAACAAATTGCACTCGAACTCTAAAATTAATACAGAATTTTTGCCCTCGTGACACTTTGACATAATTTCACTCGCCTTTGACTCGTGAAATTAAAACTGTCAAAGTGTCTCTCGGGAAAAATTCAATAATTTTAGAGCTCTTGTGCAATTACTACTGACAATTACATTTCTATATTATAAAAATAATATAATATTTGAACTAGTTTAAAAAAAAAGTTATCTCCGTTTATTGCTGTACTACATCATTTTCATTAATGAGCCATTAAAGTTTCGTTCTCTGGCGTGTAGGAAGCATCATTTTTACATTAAAAGCCAATTTATTATCGCTCTTAAGATATACATTTCTAATAATACACTCCAGAAACTGTTTTAACAGTCGGTTGTCGGTATAGTAGTGCTCTACAGCAACCGAAATAAACGTTGTCCAAGCAGAAATCCCATCAATCATACAACGTAATATCTCACTCGCGGAGAAAGTAGCGAGAAGAAGAAGTTACACACTTCTTGCTGTGGCAGTGCCTACAAACAAAAATAGAAACTATTTTGAGAGTCCAAAGCGTATTGTTATAGAGAACATAATTGATATATTTAGATTGGGCTGTTTGGTTATGTCAGATCCGGTTCTACAAAGACACAATCATATTTAGATGATAACAGGTCAAATAAAAAGTACAAAAAATGGTGTTAAAGAAGTAACAACGACTTTTAATTAATTGTAACACACAAAGATTGACATAATGCTGATTACAGAAACTCATTTTACATCCAAAAACCACATTACTATTCCACGATTTACAACTTATCACACACAGCATCCCAACGAAAAAGCACATGGAGGCACTGCAATAATAGTAATAAACTAAAGCACTACGAAATAGAAAACATGAATGCGACTATCTACAGGCCACCAGCATTGTTGTGGAAGATCAACTAGGCCCACTAACAGTATCAGCTATATACTGTCCGGCAAAGCCCAATAACAAAACGGAACACTTTGAAAATTTCTTTAAAATATTAGGAAATAGATTTATAGCAGGAAGAGATTTTAATTCTAAGCATACTACCTGGGGATCCAGAATTATTACCACAAAAGGCAGAGAACTTCTTAAAGCTATAAACTCAATGCAAAAATACCTGACTTACTCGACTTATATTATTGTTAAAGGAATCAATGTTAAATTGACAAAAGTACAATCTAGTTACGATCTACCCTCTGACCACTCTAGCGTAATCGCAACATGGTATGCACAAATAACAAACAGCACTAAACAACCATCACTATACAGTAAGAAAAAAGACCGAAGCATTTTCAAGACTAAACTAGATGAACTAATTGACATAAACATCCCACTGAAAACAGAAAGTGACATCTACACAGCAGTAGAAAATCTTCAGAAATCTATACAAGAAGCTGCTTGGTATGCTACCCCTGAATGCTACCTAACAAAACTTAAAGAGCATTGCCCAACAGCAAGAAAGGAAATTATTTCTAGAAACAGCAAAATAAAGGGGGAGTGGCGTAGACAAAGAATACCTGCGATCAAGACGAAATTAAATAAAATCACCAAGGAAATTAAACTACAATTGCATAATTTCAAAAATAATAAAATACAAGAATATCTTACAGGCTTATCAGCAAATGCAGATAGTGAATATTTCCTTTGGAAGGCCACGAGAAAAATCAAACAACCGCAACAACAAATACCACTAATACCGAACTAAGAGGGAAATTGGTGTAGAAATACTAAGGAAAAAGCCGAAGCATTTGCAAATCACCTCACTAATGTATTTCAGCCACATCCCATGGAAGATAATGACACAGAGGAATTACCCTATCAGATGGACTTACCTATACAAAAATCACCACGTAAGAAGTTAGAAATATTATCCAGCATGAAATCAGTCCAAAAAAATGCTCCAGGGTATGACCTGATCAACGGGAAAGTACTGCACCAATTAACATGCAAAGGTCTGAAAATGATAACGCAAGTATTTAATGCAATATTTAGGCTAGGGTACTACCTAGGGTACCTAGGGTAAATTTTTCTCATACCTAAGCCAGGGAAAAATAAAACTCAGAAGACTTCATACAGACCAATAAGCCTGCTACCTCTTCTATCAAAAATATTGGAAAAACTTCTTCTTAAACAATTATCCCCAGTTATAGAAGAAAGAATTCGTATTCCCCAACACGAATTTGGGTTCAAAACACAACACGAAACGATAGAAGAGGTAGGTACATAGATTAGTAAAACACATCAGAAGTGATCTAGAAAATAAAAGGTATTGTTCTGCTGCATTCCTGGGGATTGGTCAGGCCTTCGACAAGTTATAGCATGCTGGTATGCTCTTTAAACTAAAGAAAAAACCTTCCCCATCCTTTTTATCAAATTCTAAAAAGCTATATTTCCAACCGACATTCCCTAGTCTAGCAGGATAATGAAGACACAAGCCTAAGACCAATAAAAGCCGGAGTACCACAAGGAAGTGTCTTGGGACCGTTCTACGGCTTTCCGTTCCTAATTGCCACTCTTTTCTATTATGGCAGTCCTCATCTCTTAAATTTCTTTCCGACATCGTCTTAGAGATGCCCTTTATCCATGTTGTTGCTGGTCTTCTTCGTTTTCGTTTTTTCTGTGCGGGTCCATTCTAACACTTTTTTGGGGATTCTCCTTTCGTCCATTCGCCTTACGTGTCCAGTGGCGCACCCAGGAGGGGTTTGGGGGTTAAACCCCTCCCAGGGTATATAAAAAAATATAAAGAATAGTAGGAAAATGTAACTTATTTTTCAGAAACAATAAAAAAATATTTCGGTGCCCAAGCGAAGCTAGGACAGATAATCCCCGGACAAATAATCCCTACCAAAAAATCTTCACAAATTATTCCTGGATAAAAAATCCCCAGACAAAAAATCCCCCGACAAATAATCACCGGAAAAAAAATCTCGGACAAATAATGCCCAAGAAATATATTCTGCCGAGTTCTCTCAAAATTTTCCCGTGAATGCAATCGACTCAAAATGTTTTTCAGCCTCAGTGCGTGAGAGTTATAGCAATCGCCATGAAACCGCTTTTCGGCACAAAAATAATGATTAGCATCTAAGATTAAGCATGAATTGTAATTTCGAGTACCAAATTTCGAATTTCTATTCCATGCCGAAAACAAATTTTACATGACAAACGAATGTGAGTTTTTCCAAAAACCGTGGAAGATATGGGGAATGCGCTAAGGCTGTGGGAACCATGTTGTAATTATTCGCTTAAATCCTTTACTCACTCTGCTTTGAATAACTATGTTCAAAACATTGCCAATTCGTGATGAGAACTGCTGGTCCTGAAAACGATAATCTTGATTGTAATGCAAAAAACCTGATACTTTTTGTAACTTTAACGTCAAAAATATTTAGTTATTATCATTATCAATGGCGTTATATCTCTTCGAGTGTCCTTGCGAGTGGTTTACCATTGCCTTTCATGTGTAGGTCCTGTGCCACTATTTCCCATTGTCTCACTCCCATTTTCTGCAGATCTTCTCTGACTGCATCTTTCCAACTTTTTCTAGGCCGTCCTACAGACTTTCTCCCATCTGGCCTCTCCCCGAGCAGCTATGTCTGGTTTGATTTTTGGATAAATTTTTCGCTTGGCATATTCTAAGGCCAGGTTAAAACAACAATGGGGACAACGGATCTCCCTGTCTCAGTCCAGAATTTACGCAGAAAGCATTTGATATTTCCCCACCTCTTCTAACTTGTGCAAAGAAGTTACTTACACACATTTGCGTTACCGCAGTTAGTTTCTTGGCTACGCCCAGCTCGACCACTGTATTCCATAGTGTAAGATGATTAATTGAATCATAAGCCTGTTTGAAATCTATAAATATCTCATGCACCTCTTGATTATACTCCCAATCTTTTCAAGCATTTGTCTAATAGTAAATATTTGATCAACAATCGATCTTCCGGGCCTGAAATCACACTGGTGGTCACCAACTATTTCTTCGGCGTATGGTAGTAATCTTTTTAGTAATACATGTTAATACATGAAAAATGTTTAGTCATCAGTTTCAATTCACTGCAAGCAACATTTCAGAAACCTACTTCAAAAGCTTTCAAAAGCTATGTCAAAAACGTGTGTTCTGCCTTTTCATGACAAAGCTAAACATTCTTAATAGCGCAAAAAGTTTTCATGGATGCACACAGATACTAGGCAATGTTTTGAACTTAGTTATTCAAGGCAGGGCGAGCAAAAGATTTAAGCGAATAATTATAACATAATTCCCACAGCCTTAGCTCATTCCCCATATCTTCCACGATTTTTGAAAAAACTCACACTCGTTTGTCATGTAAAATTTGAAGTTTTCGGCATGTAATTGGAATTCGAAATTTGGTAATCGAAATTACAATAGAAATGTTAGGCTATAGGAAGTCTAATGCTCACAATCTTATTGAAGGTTTTTATTATAACAGTTTTCAGGTGACTGGTTTCGGCGTTTTTTTTTTAAGTACACAAAAATTGGCACCACAAATGTAGTCGATTAAGATCGCGATATATGTTTTGTTAGTCTTTTTTCGTGTGTGCAGTTAATAACCAACTTTGTTTTTGTCATATATTTTTTGTGTTTAATTGTACTGCATTAAAATAAACCAATTTGACTTCTCTCACACACACTTTGAATCTATGAGAGTAAAAGCTGAACACCTAGGCAACAAAGTCACATTATTTGATTGCTTATGCGAGTTTGAAATCAAGGAAGACACTTGGGTCCCAATTTTACAATCAAACATCAGATTGTACACTGTAATTTTCTTGTACTGATATGTAAGTATCAATAATATCATTATTAATACTTTATATATCATATACTGACTAAAACAGTTAACATCAGAGTAGTACTGGTCTGTTGGAACACCATTGTGAAACTTTCTATTAACTTGTTCCTTGTTGTTAGACTTAAACCTAAAACTTAACCTAGGGCAACTGTATTTTTTAACAGCTTATTTATTTTAGCTTATTCAGTTTCTTAAAAGGCCTGATGATGGCGTATAAACTGTAAACGCCGAAACCGGTCGCCTGAAAACTGTTATAATAAAAACCTTCAATAAGATTGTGAACATTAGACTTCCTATACCCTAACATTTTTTACGGGAAAACTTTTAGAGCACTATTCGGTAGCAAATAATTCATTGGGATCTTTGTGGGGATATTTTGTCGAAAAAAATTTGTGGGGATTATTTGTCCGGGATATTTTGTGGGGATTTTTTGCCCGGGGATTATTTGTCCGGGGATTTTTTGTCTGGGGATTTTTTGTCCAGGGATAATTTGTGGGGATTTTTTGTCCAGGGATAATTTGTGGGGATTTTTTGTCAGGGCTTATTGGTCCGAACCCCGCCCAAGCCAACCCCCTAGAGGAAAATTCTGGGTGCGCCACTGTACGTATCCGTACCATACTAGCTGTTGTTTTTCAATGCCCTCTATGATTGTTACGACAAAAAATATTCTTTACATAATCTAATTCAGTCTAATCTAATGTTTTGGGCATTGAAAAGGGTCATTTACCTTTAAGGACTCGAGCCGTCCCTGCATTAACACACATTCCATACAGTTTTTTCGTTCATTTAGAACTCGACATTATCATCGCTTTTCTTCTTTTTACCGTTTCGAGTTACACTACCTATTTCTTATTAAAGAGGAAGAGACTTTTTCAACGGATGCTTACTCTTTTTATCCTTTCGAATAAAAAGAGTAGTGATACAATATTACTCCACTAGAATGATGTATGTATGTACATTGCATGGGCGGAGAAACGGAAGTCTTCTGATGATATAACTGCACGTTGTGGCTGATAATTTTAGTTTTGCTTGTCCGCCGATGAAGCATTAACGACTAAACCATATAATTTTACCGAGAGTAAGAAAATTTTCAATTTCTCTTTAGATATTCCCATTGCTTTTGCAATTACATGAGCTATCGTTTATCGAGTCGAAACACTTTATAAATTCGAACATAATAAATACACTTCTCCAAGAAATTAACGCACCACCTTAAAAATGCGTCATTTTTGATATCTCGAATTTCCTAAACTTGTTGTCCGATTTTGGTTTGTTTTTAATATGTTATAACCTTATCCTTTAACAATATCGCTGTAATATTGTTGCTAGAAAGGTAAATTGTCATTGTATACCGGGTGTAAAAATCAAACTGTGATTTTTTCTCAAAGTTCGCGTGACCCTATGAAATATTCTGGCATCTATAAAATACTGAAATTAAAACCCAATTATAGGCTCATGTTTTCTTAACATTCTCTTTTTTGACTCATTCGTTTATGTTGAATAATAAAAAGGTTAGGTACTTTAACAACAAGCCTTGTCTTTCATCAATACAGGGTGTTTTTAAATAAGTATGGCAAACTTTGAAGGGTAATTTTGCGCGAAAAAATAATTACAGTTTGCTTTATAAACGTATATCCGCCAATGCTTCGTTTCCGAGATGGGGGTGTTGAAATATTTCTTACAAACTGACGGTTTATTTATTGTTCTAAAACCGGTTGAGATATGCAAATGAAATTTGGTGGGTTTTAAGATGTATGTAGTTATTGTGCATTTTTTGACATACAATTAAATATTTTATTTTCGCCATTGGCGCGCATAAGTGTCATATTACCCGTATGTGCGCCAATTGTGAACATAAAATTCTTAATTGTATGTCAAAAACTGCACAATAACTATCTCTTAAAACCCACCAAATTTCATTTACATATTTATCTTATCCGGTTTTAGAGCAATAAATAAATTGTCAGTTTGCAAGAAAAGTTTCAACACCCCCATCTCGGAAACGAAGCATTGGCGGATATACGTTTATAAAGCAAACTGTAATTATTTTTTCACGCAGAATTACCCGTTAAAGTTTGCCATAGTAAAGTTTTTTTTATATCTCTAAAGCCAATATTCGGTGTATTGAAGCTAGCCCGAATACCCACTTGAGATTTAGTGTCTCTCTGCCCTTTTGATTATTTTTTTTTCCTTCTGAGCTAAGCCCCTCTTCTTTTTTGGTCTTAAATCTCTTCTCTCCTATCTTCCCCATATTTCGTCATTATTTTCTTCAAAATCTCTATACCCAGAGTATAGAGGTTTCAAATAAGTTATTTAAAAACACACTGTATTGGGTGTCTACTTTTTTATTATCCAACATAAGCGAATAAATAAAAAAACAGAATATTAAGAAAACCTGAGGCTATAGGTGGGTTTTAATTTCAGTATTTTATAAATGCTAGAATATTGCACAGAGTTTTGCGACCTTTAAGAAAAAAACACAGTTTTATTAATACACCCGGTATGCACTGAAAATTTACCTGTCTAGCAACAATATTATTACAGCGATATTGTTAAAGAATAAGGCCAGAACATGTTAAAAAAATCAGTTAAACCGGACAAGAGGTTTAGGAAATTCGAGACATGAAAGACATAAAAAATGACCAATTTTTAAGGGCGTTAATTTCTTGGGATTCTGGATTTCTCCACAGAATTTTCCATTCTCGGAAAATTAATTTTTTTCCATAATTTTGCCCCTCTTTGTATATGTTTTATTATCATTTTCTCTCTCCCGCTTTATCTTCCGTTATTTTTTATTATCGGTCGTGTATCGATATCGTTCTCAGACAATTTTTTTTAATGGACATTATTAAATTTACCAAAATTTGCGCTTTTCCTCGTATCAGGTACCAACATTACAAAAATTAAATCGGTAAATTATAAAGGGAATTGCATTATCACATCCCATTTAATTTTATATTTAAGTTGCTGTATAAATATGGCCTACATACGATCCAAAAACAAAACAGATGTATCTCATTTTTATATCTGTTTGCTGAAGCAATTTGTTCGGTTTAAAACGGAAGCCGTTTACTTGGCTCTAAATAAATAAGAAAAATAAATAGGAATGAAGTTCTCAGCCGCAGACAGATGGAGAAGAGTTTAAGTTGTCAAATAATAGTAAAGGCACTGGAGACTTACACCTGCTACCTCAAGTGTACCACTAAAGCTAATTAATGTGTGGGTATAAATATCGCTCCGATGCGATTACTTAGATTTATATCGATTGTGGAAACTGTATTAAAATTGTTTCAATTTCTTTATAAAATTTGTATCTCTATTTCATTTTTTGATCTACTTTTAGCAGCTTTACAAAAATATGAAGGTCAACATTAAAACTGGAAACAAATGAACGAGAGAACTTCCTATTAGTACCTAAGGCCTATTTCATACTTTATCACTTCGGTCGTCACGACAAACGGTCGTAACGACAGTTTGTCGTACATTCCATTAGTCCAATACAGCAATGTACGGAGCCTTTCACATAGGACGACCACGACTAACTGTCGTGCCGTTGCTCTTCCAATGTCACTGCAATGGGCGACGGTCGTGTCGTGCCGTGCTATCAGTGAACCGCGGGCATAAATCAGTGTTTCCATACTTAACGACAGTTAGTCGTGTAGTACCAATGAATCCAGTGGCACGTACCTACATAATGGCAGACAATATAGATGGGGAATTTTTACCTACATAGATACAATACATAGGTAAGCATCTGGTTGGTATTATCTTATTGTGAGGACAAAAATTTCAGCATTAACAATGTTTATGACTTTCTCAAAGTGCTGAGGAATAGACCCTATTATAAAATGCATTATTATCAATGTACCCTATTATAAAAATTAAATCATAAATGTTTCATCGGGAATATCTAAAATTTCTTGTTAATGTTTTAAAGATTCTTTTTTAGCACAGTTTAGTATCCAGTGACATAAACGTAGATATATATTCGTATTTTATTAATGATTATTTAAATATGTATAGATATTAATATAATCGGTATATTAAATAATCTAAAATCAGTTTTTTATACGGATCTTTTAAATATTGAAAGATGAAAATTGAGCCCTATAAAAATAATTATTGTTCACTAATTGAATTGTATTTATTAACAAAATAGGTATATATTTTTTTATACAGCATATTGATACTGAACTGGGACAACAAAAATGGGACAACAAAAATGGGACAACAAACCTTAAAGCAAGCATTTAATTTAATAAGCTGTGATTACCAAAGATGATCAGGGCGAACAAAAACAAAATTTATGTAATTTAATGTTTTGTATTTTGATAACTTGTATGAAGAAAAATTTGGAAGTACACCGCAAGAAAGGCTGAGAGATAAATGACATGGGGGAACAATTAAGAGAGATTTCAAGAGAAGAACTGGCAGAAGCGATACGAAAATTAAAGGTAGGTAAAGCTCCAGGGGAGGATGAAATTGCACTAAAAATGATCAAATACTTAAGAGAGAAAGGGCTGTGGACAATATGGGAAGATGCATGGAAGGAGAAAAGGATCCCAAAAGAATGGGGAAAGCAATTTAGTACTACCAATATATAAGAAGGGCGGGGAAACTCTTTGTCACTGACATGGGGAATAATTAAAAAATTTATTTTGGATTTCTGAAATCTCCAAAAAGTGTATGATATAAACCTGCTTCTTCTCTTCTTCCATTGATTGGATACACCCAATGAAGGCGATTACGTCTCTGTCTTTTTTACGGCGATAAATTAACCATAAAAACATAAAGCCAAAATTTTTGCCCGATTCATTCTAAGCCTTGTGCTCTCTACGACAATAAGATGAATACTGTCGTAAAGTGTGAAAGTCCGATGAGCCGTACGACCGTTTGTCGTGACGACCAAAATCGTAAAGTATGAAAGAGGCGTAAGGGTCTAAAGGAAGGCTGCTGCATAGCACTTACACTCTTTAAAATATATTTAAATGACGCGCTCTCACGAAAAGAAAGTGCTCTAATATTAGCATCCCAATCAATCACGATAGATTGTACACAATACACTTCGCTGAAAACCAAGCCATTCTGACTGAAGACGCGAGTGATATAGACTATATGCTCAGAAAACTGGAAGATTAGTACACTAAGTGGGGCCTTACAATTAATATACAAAAAACCAAGTACCTACTTAGTTGTAGGAGAAACACCAGAAAGCCTACAAATTGAAATGGTAACTATAAACCCACCAGAAACCTTCAAATACTTAATGAGTCCAAATAACTTCAAAAGCAGGAAGTAACGACAAAATACATTCCAGGATTGGCCAAACAAGATCAGCCACCAGATAGCTACATTGACTATTGTGAAATAATAAAATAACAAAAGAAAATAAAAGAAGAATAATATATAAAACAATAATAGCAATTATTTGGTTGTACGGCATCGAACTCTGGAAAATAAATCAAAGAAACATATCAAAAATTAAGGCCATGAAAATGAACTAATGGAGACGATAGTGCCGGCTCACTAGACTTGATAGGGTAAGAAACGAAGATATTAGGAGAGAAATGGAAATTGATCTAGATATAATAGACACAATCAAAGCCAAAAGACTCAACTGGTATGGACACCTTCAGAGAATGCCTGAAAATAGATGGCCAACAAAAATAGAAAAATGGACTCCACCCACTAGAAGAAAACGAGGTAAACCAAGACGATTCTGGAGAGATGTCGACGATGAAGTGATCGCCAGAGATCTAAAAACTGAAGATTGCTTCGACAGGAAATGCTGGATTTGCTGGAAATTAGGACGCGAGAAGCTGTCCAGCTGTAGCAGACTTGCTTATTATATTATGATTTATTTCATTGTCTTCTTCGATTTTTGTATTGATGTATTCTTTATTTTGCGATATTCAATACTTAATATTATCTAATATCAATATAAACATTAATATTAATTAAGCCATTGACATTCATATTTGTAACTTTAAGAAAGTGTTTGACTTAGTCAACATAGCTCCATGATAAGAGCTCTTATAGAGTGCAGTATTTATCATACGTACACAACTCTTCTGCGTAATTTTCATTATACAATTCATTATTAACCTATGATTTAACCGAAAGGAGAAAATACGGTTAAAATACGAAATTAGTAATTTTATTCCATCCAAAACGCCGTTAAATATCAGTCCTAATTAAAAAACGTAATCTACTTAGCTTATCTTTCCAAAATAATGAATATGTGTCGTTCTAAATTACCTTTATGCTATACTTTCATTTATCAGTGTTGCTGAAATGTCACCCGCGAGATTATCGTCCTGCTGCGATCCTGCGAAAGGGTTAACATTAAATTCGCAATATGGCCGCCATTATTTTGATATCATCCTGTCGTTTAGGACTTACCTATTAATTGTGGCAACGCAACGGCACACCGACACGTTGCTTGTTGCTTTATGTTGCTTTATGGGGATTGATTATGAAGTAAGTTGATATTTAGATGTCAGCTTTCAGCGAACTTTCAACGTGTCGTCCTTTTGATGAATTGACTTAGTTATAAAGTAAATAGTAATAATGTATGCTTCTATACAGGGTGTCGCCGAAAATAGTGCGTTCCTTAAAGGTATATAAGGCACAATGTAGAACAAAAAAGTCTCATATTTTTTTCTAAATTCAGCCATTTGACCAAAAAACGCAAATACATTTTTATATGCAAATTGAAGTCTGGCAACACTGTGCAACACAAAAGCTAAAGCACGCTTGTTGACACATTTAAAAATAGTAGGTTTGTAGGTCATTTGTATCTGGTTGGTAGTAAAGTAAAAATGTAAATATCAACCAAATGACTAGTGTTTACATTTTTTCATCATGTCCTCGTCCCCTTATATCAAACAAACCAAAGTTATTGACATTGTATATTTGGGTAATTTAGTTTTATTCCAAAAGAACAGGTATTTCTTAACAACGAGAAATTTGTAAAGAATACAGAAAGGGTAAAGGGTACAATATTTTATGAATTAAAGGTGTACCCAGAACACTAAATGGAGAGGCCTATAAATTTTTTGCAAAATGTTTTGCCGGTACTTCTTGAAGACGTGCAAACATGACATCAAATGTGGTTTCTTCACGACGGAGCCCCAGCACATTTTTCCAAAGCTGTGAAAAATCTTCTGGATACCGTGAGACATGGACACAGAATGTGTCTCATTCTGTGGCCACCGTGAGTCCCGAATTCAATGTATTAGATTTTTATTTTTGGGGACATTTGAAATCGTTAATGTATGATAACCGACATAAAATCCAAACAGAAGCTGAATTACAGAAACGCATTTTTGGTGCTACAGAAACTATCCGACATAATTTAGTTGACTATGGGATTACTAACAACTGGATTCGTCGTATCGATGCATGGTAGCTTTTAACATTTATTATAAAAATTATTGTCAATTAAGTACAAACATTTAATTTAATTTTTAGACCACTAGTAAACAGATTACTGATAGTCGGAGCATAATGTAAAAAACTAAATTAGAATAATTATTAAACGTTGTCTGTTGTATTATTTAATTTCCACTGTAAACTATCTAATTCAGTTAAAACCATTGCATTCAACACCTATAATAAAGCTTAATAAATACATAATACTAGTTTAGTTAAAAGATAAAGTGTTTCTTATTGTAAATGATTCGACATTTTATTAATTCGTTTAAAATTATTCCATATTTCAATAGATTTCAGAAAAACCATTTTCGTTTATTATAAATTAATAAATGAAAATAGTTTCTGTCCTTGTGGGATCGGTACTCACCGGAGGGACCGAAGACATTCGGAAATAATTAGCGTCTCTTTGCAAAGACAATGATGTCGACTTTGCAAAGTAACAAGACACTTACTCAACACACAGACTACACATTACTCCCCTGAGTTAGTGATAAGTTATAGTCTAGAAAATCATTATGAAATTGACTGGCCAGATGGTTGTGAAAACCAGTGCCATTAAAACACAAAACACACACACAGAAAAACATTAGATACAAATCATTTTTCCTAAGATCATTAATTACATTTTAGGAATTAAACCATAGTTACTTAAGTAAAAGTTATAATTTATGTAAAATTTCGAGCCTTAATCCAAAACCTTAATTAATTCGGATATTCATAGCAAAAATTCCACATTATTAAAGCAAGAAATAATTATTTTGCAGGTAGGTACTAGGTACCTACATCTAGGGATGTCAACAAACAACCCTAAAAATCACACCTCAAATATTAAATAAACAAAGGGTTCTATTACATTACATTTCCACAGTCACCGGTTCTTCTACGCCATGTTGCCAGGTCATATAAATTTATGAAAATAAAAATTCACTCATATGGAGAACAATGTATTTTTTTTTTTTGGAAACGGTTAACTTTAGAAAAAAATGTTATAGGACTTTTTTGTTCTAAATTGTGTATTATATCAACACCTTAAAGGAACGCACTATTTTCGGGGACACCCTGTATATACATATTAAATTTTGGAACACCTAAAATTTCCGCTTAAACTATATGTGCTTTCTGTGGTTTTCCGAGTGTGACTGTCAAAATTGTTGAAATATTGGTTTTTGTAAAAATCTAAAATATTAAAAAATACGCTAATCACCAAAAGTATCGCATAATTTTTGAAGCAGAAAAAAAGTTTAAAAATAGTTTTTAATTTTTAGCAGAATGTTATAATTCTCGTCTATCATCTCCTTTAGGTGTTTTCAAACCCATAACATAAGTTGAAACGTGTTTTTGCCGAAAAAACAACAAAAACAAACAGTAAACAAAACGTTGTTAAATAATATCTATTTTGGACATATGTGTCCATGAAATTGATCTGTACACTATGTCTGCTTGAGTTTTCAATGAAGAGATGCATTCTTACAAAAAAACTGAGTAATATAACGTCAGCATGAGCAGCCCAAATTGTAGTTTTAGTTGAAGATGGTTTAATGCAGCACATTAAAATTGTTGACGGCAGTCATAAAAGATAAAATCGAGGAAAAAGCGAACATGGCAGATGAACAACAAGGCTTCCGGAAGAACCGCAGCACAATAGATGCAATTTTTATTATCAGGCAAATAGTAGAAAAGTCTATTGAATGTGGAAAACCAGCATACATGTGCTTTGTAGATTTAAAGAGTGCTTTTGACAGGGTGAGGCGAAATGATATCTTAAATTTATTACAAGCTGAACAAATAGACCACCAGAAAATAAGGCTAATTAATGAAATTAACAAGAACAACAAGACCAGAGTTATAATGTCAACAGAAGAAACAGAACGCATAGAACTAAAAGGAGGAATCCGCCAAGGAGACTCGCTCAGCCCATTGTTATTCAATATGGTGATGAATCAAATAATTCAAGTAAGAAAACGACATGTATACCACATGGGAGCGCATAAAATCACGACACTATGCTATGCCGATGATGCAGTACTAATTGCTGATAACGAGGATGACCTACAAAGGCAGCTCCACACCTTCAATATCGCAGCAAATAAACTTAATATGAGAATATCAGTAGAAAAAACTAAATATATAAGTAAAGAGCCGCGTAGATGCAAGTTAGAAATAGACGGCAAAATTGTAGAACAAGTAATGAAATTCAATTACCTAGGAGTAGAGATCACTAGTGACAGGAATATAAGAACAGAGACCACAACACAAGCAACAAAAGCGGCAAGAGTAAGTGGTTGCCTCCGAGAAACCATATGGAGAAACAAATATCTGACCCCGGAAAGCAAAATGAAAGTATACAAGACAACATTAAGACCTATCCTAACATATGCAGCGGAGACAAGGACCGATACAAGAAAGACGAAACAACAAATCAACAATATCGAAATGAAAGTATTAAGATCAATAGCGGGCATATCATTAAGAGACAGACAAAGCAACAGAAGTATACGAGAACGATACAAAATTCAAAATATTAACAGGTGGATAAAAACAAGAAAAAAAAATTGGAACGAACATGTAAACCGAATGGAACCAGATAGATTAGCGAACATCTGTAAAAACAACAAGCCGTATAGCAGAAGACCCGTTGGAAGGCCGCCGAAAAGGTGGAAAGACAATGTGCAGTCAAAAATAACTGAAACAGAATAAGAGGCAGACAAACAGGAGTAATCCTAGTCGAGCGAAGGAGAAGAAAAAGAAGAAGTTAGAGATGAACGATTGGAGCAATATCTTGCTTATGTTGTGGGACTCCACCAATCCAGCGTTTCATGAGCTTTAAGAAGGTATAGAGACAGTGGAGGATACATAAGAAGACCAGTTCCAGGACGTCTCAGATGCACGAACGCCGCAGATGAACGGTATTTACATCTGCAGACTTTGCGTACATAACAGGTTACAGCTAGACAACTGCAAAATGATCTTTCCACAGCCCGTAATGTTATAATAAGTGCCAATTCGGTTAGAAACAGATTAAGGAAATTTGGAATCAGAGCCAGAATTCCTGCTGTTGTTCCACTGTTAAGGAGTGCACACCGTATATATTATAATGCCATATTACAAGATATTTTACTTTCCCGCACACTGTGCGGGAAAATTTACTTTCACACACGCCGTGCGGGAAAGTGCAACTTTCGGAAACGAAATGCGTGCGTGAAAGTGGCTCTTTTAGCACGGCCGTAGAAAAAATATTTTATTCGTATGGATATTGGAGAGTCTACTTGACAAAGATTTGATATAGGTAGGTATCTGAAAATATATTACCATTCTAGTGAAGTTCAGCAACCAAACTTACCTGAAACAATAAAAATAATAAGTTAATAAATGAGAAGAATATAAAATGTTAAATTAACAACGTAAATTGTTATTTTATTGATTTTTTTAATGTTTATTAATAATTTTATAATAGGTTAACGGTTAACCTTTTCCAAAATTTCAGTTAGATCCCCAAAATCCAGAGAAAATGTATTAATATATAAAGCAACATGAAGTCAAAAGACTTCTCATCGATACACTGAAAATCCGAGCTTCTCATAGCAGAAGCAATAGCCAGAAATCATGGCTATTTGCCTACAAAAGCGAAACACATAAGTCACCTGTTAGATTTGTCAAACAAAGCGCCAAGTAATAAATATTAGTTCAGAGAAATAAGGGAAAAAAAAATATCCTGTTGGTGACACAACCCCCTCCAAGCCGAAACCAAATTTATTGAGTAGTATGGACGTTTATAATAATTTATGCTTCCTGCAGCCGATTTTAATGATACCTGTACATAGTTATAAACAAATGAAGATCAAAAAACGGTAAATTTTCGCTTTTTTCGTCCATTACCAAAAAGTTAAGCATTTTAAACAAATTTAAAAGTAAGAAACTCATAAATCGTATAAAAAACTTCAATATGGCGTTCGCTGAATATGTCTATCCTTATTGGTTGCTTAGAAAATTGCAAAATAATTCATAAATTTTGAGTTTTTATAAATATTCATAACTTATGTAAAAATTACCTTAGAACGTTCTTATTACACGGAATGCTGAGACTTCTGGTGCTTAAATCATACCCTAAATTTCAAAGTAATTGGTAAAATAGTTTAAAAGTTATTTAATTTGTTTATTCCAAATTAATTTTTTTTGCATCACTATAAGTCAGAAAATGATGAAGTTACAGTAATACTTTGGATAGTTTATGAAAGAAGATTCACACTTTTAGTTTAATTAAAAAAAAAATGACTAAAAATAATTCTAAATATTGCAAAATTATATTGCAAGAACATGTAAATTAAAAAAGGGGGGCTGTCTTCGCTAGGACAATTGTTTTTCTTTCTAAATGTGTATAAAAATTCAGTTTTTCTAAATATGAAAAAATAATTTTTCTACGGGTAGAGGTTAAAAAGTTATTCTAATTGTTTATAAGTAAGCAAGAAATCGACATGTTTTTGCAAAATAATTTTACACTGTTTAAAATTACTTTTTGTCCTTTTTTTAATTAAGTTAATAGTATAAATGTTCTTCTTTCATAAACTGTCCGAAGTATTACTATAACCTCATAATTTTTTGACTTATAGTGTTGAAAAAAAAATGAATTTGGGATAAACAAACTAAATATCTTTTAACTATTTTACCAATTGCTTTGAAATTTAGGGTATGGTTTAAGCACCAGAAGTCTCAGCATTCCTTGTGATAAGAAGGTTCTAAGTTAATTTTTACATAAGTTATGAATATTTATAAAAACTCAAAATTCAAAATAAGGATAGACATATTCAGCGAACGCCATATTGAAGTCTTTTTATACGATTTATGAGTTTATTACTCTCAAATTTGTTTAAAATGCTTCACTTTTTGGTAATAGACGAAAAAAGCGAAAATTTACCGTTTTTTGATCTTTATTTGTTTATAACTATGTACAGTCGGAAAAATGAAAGAATACCCATGAACGATCACATCAATCACTTATTTTGTATTTGCTGTCTTTTTCTATAACAAACGTACGCTCTGAGCTTCGCTAGTGGCGCTCCTAGCGGTTACTAATTCTTTCACCGGTAATTTTTAAATTTATTATTTAATTGTTATCGCTTAACATTTACAACGCAAAAAAGTAATTAAATTGTAATCGATTTTTTTAAGATTTTGCTAATCATTTTGACGTTCTATTGATAAAATATGAATTTCTTACTTCGGATACTTTCACAATTATCGTGTAGATGGCGCTAAGATTTTTAGATTAAATTATAATTATGTACATATTACGGAACATTAAAAAAACTTAAATTCACTATTTAAAACGTAAGTATATTTAAGGTAAAAATATATACCACAGCTTTGACCAACTAATATTTTTTATAATTAATGTTTTTAATTTTAAATTATTCACTTTGACATTTATGTCAAATTTCCGGTAAACGTTTACAGACTTGCCACTACTGGCGCTCGCGAATTTGTAAATATCCCCTCTACGTACGAGCTCACAGCACATAGGTTATTATTATAGATGCCCATACTACTCACTTATAATATATTATTGTCATAGACAGAGTGTCATTCAGAGTGAAGTGACGACACCATCTTTTTTATTTGGCGCAGTTCTGTTTCACTCTTACGCATAGTAAAGTTGCGACAGTAGTCCTCCCCCTCCGTGCCTATACTCACACTTAATGTCATCTTAGTTTCTCGATACAATGTGCTAGAAAGAGATACCGCAAACCAGTGCACGAGATCTTATCGTCAGGTATCGCGGAGGGGTCTAGGACGTTTCATCGCCGCCGTTTCGATGCCGCCAGTTCGATGCCGATGCCGGCCGATTCATCGCCAGTCAATTAATTGCTATCTGATATATTTCCGAATTTTCGACAGTTTTAATTATTAGTTATTTTTAGTATTAATTAGGAATTCTAGGAAATGCGAGATATGACGGAGATGAAATGGACTGGCGATGAACCGGCGGCATCGAAACGGCCGGCGATGAACCGGCGGCATCGAAACGTCCCATTCCGTCGCGGAGGGTAGACTCACTCTATGTTAATATTATTTAACTGTATGATACTACTCAAAAAATTTGGTTTCGGCCTGGAGGGGGATGTGTCACGAGAAAAATCTTATTTCTCTGGACTATACCTACAGATTAAAATAATTATTATTTTGAAAATAATTTCCGGTGTGGAAATCGAGATTTCTAATGACCACGTAAAATGTAATTTTTATTACAATCAATTGTGGTTTAATTCCATATAAATACAATACAATGCCCAAAACATGCCACAAGAAAACAGTTTCAGAACTTCTGGATTCCTAGAAGCCCCTTATTTGTTAATACTATTATAGATGCTATTTTGCTTATTTGTTAATACTATTATAGATGCTTATTTGTTAATACTATTAACAAAATAATCAACTACGTTTATTCAGAAACTTTAATATGTCTGTTATATGCTTCTACCTCACTGTTTTCTTATTCAATAGAATTCTTATTCAAATAAGACTACACAATAAATACATTCATTAAGTTCATATCTCAATAAACTTCACGTATGAGGTTTATAATCGCCGGAAAAATTAATTTAAAATGTTGAGAAATGCCATAATCCGACGTCTTTAATTGCAGTTCTAGGTTTAGTACACAGAAAATCATAAAGTACTAAAATTTGATATGAGAATATTAAGCGTTTTGGCTGAAAAAATGGGGAAAGTTTTTGTTTAGGCGAGAATTAAGTAGGCGCTTAAATGAAAGTTATTGGCTTTCATACATCTAAATCCATAAATTGGGAAATAAAAGCGTCACTATAAAAAATATGTCGTTAAATGATTTATAGATCTTTATATGTATACTGGGTATTATATTCAGAGTTATATACTGGATATTTACTATATTCAGATAGTTTTTTTAATAGTTGTGACGGGTTTAGTTTTAAAATAAAATTATATTTACTACTATGAAAAGAAAATGCAGTAATTATGTAATACAAGAAGCAATTATGCAGAGACTCGCACCTCATTACACTTTAATCCAGTGTAACCACACATACTCTCACAATCAGAATATCAATAAATATACGACAACTCCGGATCGGAGATAGCAGCAACCATTCACTACACGGTTACATGGATTTTGTTTAATTACGAGCGAAGCATCTCTTCACTACAGAGTTCCTTCGCCCAGATTGGCTTACCAGTACAGATCACTAATTTGGCAAGGAGCCTATAGCTTAACGCCGCAAGAATGCCTGTTCTTCCTCGGCTCTCTTCTTAAATACCACTTCGGCGGCCCGTCACCTGGCATCCATCTAGTGGAGGGAGTCTACTGGGAGTGAGTTGGAGTTGATGCGCGCTCGGAACCTTGCCAGTGATCCGCTGAGAGGCCCATCGTTAAATTTTAATAGTGTCGTAGTATTTTTTCATTGTACTGCTGTTACAACACTACGAACATGAGAGGGACAGAATAAAAAAAAAAGATTTTAGTGTGAGGTCTGTAAGTGGTACAAGTTATAGTGTTAAATGGGTGGACCATTTTGAATACCTGGATGTAGGTACTATTATTATGAAAATGGAAAAGAGAAATGAGATCTGGATGCCAGAACAGCAAAACGGAATACAAATTATATAGGCAGTTTAAGAGCCCAAATGAATCTAAAATACGTTTCTGGACAAGCCAAAATCAGAACATATAAAACAGTAATTAGACCCACAGTATCATATGTCTGCGAGGCATGGACATTAAATAAAAAGAAAGAAGTTACTCTAGACTTTAGAAAGATGGGAAAGGAAAATATTGAGGCGCGTATTAGAAGAAAGGAAGACAGTCGACGGTTGAGAGATAAGAACAAACAAGGAATTATTGGCTTTGTACAGGGAATCTAACTTCATCAGGTTCGTCAAGTAGCAAAGGATCAGATGGTTAGGACCTGTACAAAGAATGGCAGCGAACAGAATGCCTAAACTAGTTGAGGTCAGAAAACTAATCGGTCCCAAAAGAAGAGGTAGATCCAGTACGAGATGGATTAATAAAGCACAAAAGAGAAGTGAATGGAGAAAAATTGTTCATCATGTCCTTCAGGGTAGTTAAAAATTATAGTAGTTATTTAAAGCCATTTAGAAGCTTTATTTATATGCATCTTAATTAAGATAGCTTTAAGTTCGCCCTTTAGATTACCCATGAATAGTGCCTTGAATGCATTCTGGCACAAGGGACAAGAAAATTATTTAGATTAAATTCGTGAGAGATACAGCACATCTCAACATCGCTAATTAGAAATTGATATTACTCCTAATCGCTACAACTTGCGGCGAGACTCCATTTCTAAGAGACTTTAATGGATCAGGATCTACATGCATCTGTTGTGTGGAAACGAGATTTTGAGATGAATAGGTGTAACTGATTATCATTATGTCTTTATTTATTCCTCCCTGTCTCTTACTCTCCTTGAGTATCTACAGTATGCGGCAAAATAAACAGTACTGAAAAGAATATTGAAATGTTTATGATTATTTATATATTTAGTATACATGATACAGCCTTGCAAACATTATTCACGACGACGCGACGTTCCCGATAAAACAGATGTTAAAAATTCCCTCTGGCATAAAGAAAATCTTTAATTCTAGTCCGAAATCCCGAAATTTCAGACGGTGGATCGGTCTGCCTCCTTCAACATTCTCCATGTACGCATCAGGTGGCGTTAGGCCTGGTGAGTGGTGATATCCCAAAATGATCGAGCAGTATTCGAGATACTCCCTGGCTGTATAACAAGTTGCCCCGTCCTGCTGAAACCATTATTATTTTAAGCTTGGACCGTTTTCGCGATCTTTTCCCTATGACCGAAAATAGTATTCTACGATAAAAAAATTTTCTGCAAAAACTGAGAACCATCTTGAAGCACCTAACATTAACACCACATTTACAAAAAATCATTCAGTGCGTTTCGAAACATCACAGATACAAATTTGAGTCATACGTATTTTAGTATGTACGGCTTATTTTGACGAATACCGTATGTACGTATATCTATCTATCCCTCAATGTTCTTTGGGGTCTACCTCTTCTTCTCTTTCCTATTGGGCTTCAATCCGAAATCTTTTATGGTACCTTGTACGATCTGCTCTTCTCACACATCCATACCAAATTAAACGTTTTTCTTCGATGTAGCTGAGTATATCTTGTTCTGCTGGCATTCTTTGTTATATCTCCTCATTTCTAATGCGATATATTTCTTGTCACTCTGCAGCTTCTTCTCATGAACTCCATTTCAGTTGCTGTAATTCTGGACCTGTTTCGTTTGTTTATAATCCACTTCTCTGTTCTATCTATAGGTCATTACACTACGTACCAAAGAATTATATTGTGACGAATTACCCACAGCAAATAATAGGTTCCGTCTCGACAGTTCTTTACGTATGGAGACATCTCGAAGGATGACTCATCAGACGAGCGAGGAAAAGATTTCTCGAGAAAAATCGCCTACGCATTACTAAAGTTGGGCGATTCCGTTTTTCTGGAACGTTCAAGAACATGGGTTGTATTTTTGTATTCAATATAAATGGGGATGGAATTTTTAGGAGTAGTTAGTCTGTAAAAATAAATTCGTCTGTACAGTTACATAAATAAAATCGTATATAAATACGAACCGCTTGTTTCTTTGTAATTATAAGTTATTACATAAAGAAACCGCTACAATATATTCTCTTCTTTGTATTTCTGGCAATCTGTCTATCCTACAGTAGTACTCCATTCATTTGTTTAATACATCTTCTTATCACTAATTTGCTAGTTATCTCTTGCTCGTCGATTCCATTCTTTGAGTATATGAACCCTAAGTATTTGAATTTTTCTGTGCCGTTAATTTCTCTATCATCCTCTATTTCCAAATTTCTCACTAGTTATTGTTCTGTTGTTAAGTATTCGGTCGTTTCTAGGTTTATTTCCAGTCCATTTTTTGTGTATTTCTCTTCTAATTTTCGGAGCATGTAGGACAGATCGTCTTCATCTTGAGCCGTTATCACTTGGTCATCTGCAAAACTTAATGTGCACAAG
Source organism: Diabrotica virgifera virgifera (assembly GCF_917563875.1). NCBI lineage: Eukaryota > Metazoa > Arthropoda > Insecta > Coleoptera > Chrysomelidae > Diabrotica > Diabrotica virgifera. Next base: position 75,814,598 of record NC_065450.1, on the reverse strand, counting down.
AAGTTGTCCCGGATTGGTATTCCCATCCCTTCACATTTGCTTTTCCATGGTTTTAATATTTGTTCCAGGAATATCTTGAATAATATCGGAGATGTAGGGCATCCCTGAAATAAGCTTTTGTATTTATTGTACTGTTGTTGTTATAAAGTTTTTTTACGGCTTCTATTAATCTCTGAGTTATTCTGATTTCCTTCATCGTGTTTCATAGTCGTTTCCTGGGAACACTGTCATACGCCTCCTTTAAATCGATGAATGCCATGCGTACTGGTATATTTTTGATTTTTTTTTCTCAATTAATTGTTGGAATGTATATATGTGGTCTATGCAAGACTTTCCTGCCGTAAACCCCGCCTGATCTTCGATTTTATTTGAGATAGATTTTGCGAATTACGTATTCTATTTCGTTAAATATACACAACTGCGTTGGCATTGTTCCTGCACTGTATGGTTCAGAACGAATTAATATTCTTTTTGAACAGAAATATTCTTATCAGGTAATCAAAATTTAAAGCGAGGCAAGTTTTTATTTAAATTTACACCGACTTGAAGTTGCAATAAATGTTCTTATAAATTACAAGTCCAATTTCCCCACAGCAGCACCCGAACAAGCCAGCAGGAGACAATGGCGTACTAGGATTTTTGAAGAAATTATTTAACCACCTAAGTAATGTATTATATTCAACAATATAGTGGAAGTAATAAAGCCCTGAACCTCCGAAAAAAAAAGGACAATACAGATCTTAATAATTCTTTTTGCATTCGATTCGTGAATGCGTCAGGAAACTTTGTCAACTGGAGCCATGATATATTGAAAAACTGCATACAAAAAATTACATTCTTAAAGTGCATCTCAAACAGATAAAAAAATTCAGAACTCGTCAATTATCGGCGGAAATGAGTTCAATTTTGTTACTCGGTGGTTTTTGGGATCGCTAAAAACGAATATGACGTTGTAAGTGATCTCCGGAGTACCTGGTACCCAGGGTACCTGCTGTTTACCTCGTCATTAAAATTCATTAAAAAATTAGTCAAAAATCATTACTCGGGGGTTTTTGGGGTCACTAACGACGAATATGACATCGGAAGTGATCTTCGGAGTACCTGGTGCCCAGGGTACCTAATACTGTTTATCTCGTCTTGTGGAGTTTTCGGCAAAAAATTAATTAAAAAATCATTACTCGGGGGTTTTTGGGGTCGCTAACGACGAATGTGACATCGGAAGTGATTTCAGGAATACCTGGTGCCCAGGGTACCTACCGTTTATCTCGTCTTCGGGAGTTTTCGGCAAATTCGGTAAATTCATTAAAAAAATAGTCAAAAATCATTATTTAGGGGGTTTTTGGGGTTTCTGACGACGAATATGACATCGTAAGTGATCTCCGGAGTACCTGGTGCCCAAGGTACCTACTGTTTATCTCGTGACTAATGATTTTTGACTAATTTTTTAATGAATTTGCTGAAAACTCCAGAAAACGAGGCAAACAGTAGGTACCCTGGGTACCAGGTATTCCGTAGATCACTTTCGATGTGATATTCGTCATCAGCGATCCAAAACTCCCAAATAATGATTTCTGACTAACTTTTTAATGAATTTGCCGAAAACTCCAGAAGACGAGGTACCCTGGGCACCAAATATTCCGGAGATCACTTCCGATGTCATATTCGTCGTTGTGGACCACAAACCCCTTCCCCCACCCCCCACCCCCGAGTAATGATTTTTGACTATTTTTTTAATAAATGTTTTGCCGAAAACTCCACAAGACCAGATAAACAGTAGGTACTTTGGGCACCAGGTACACCGGAGATCACTTCCGATGTCATATTCGTCGTCAGCGGTCCCAAAAACCTCCGAGTAATGATTTTTGACTAATTTTTTATTGAATTTGTCGAAAAATCCACAAGACTAGGTAAACAGTAGGTACCCTGGGCACCACGTACTCCGGAGATCACTTCCGATGTCATATTCGTCGTCAGCGACTCCAAAAACCCCCTGAGTAATGATTTTTGAGTAATTTTTAATGAATTTGCCGAAAACTTCACAAGACGAGGTAAACAGTAGGTACCCTGGGCACCAGGTCCTCCGGAGATAACTTCCGATGTGATATTCATCGTTAGCGACCCCAAAAACCCCAGAGTAATGATTTTTGACTCATTTTTAATGAATTTGTCGAAAACTTCTAAGACGAGGTAAACAGTAGATACCCTGGGCACCAGGTACTCCGGAGATGACTTCCCATGTGATATTCATCGTTAGCGACCCCAAAAACCCCAGAGTAATGATTTTTGACTAATTTTTAATGAATTTGTCGAAAACTCCTAGGACGAGGTAAACAGTAGGTACCCTGGGCACCAGGTACTACGGAGATGACTTACGACAGTGTGGTTCAACCTTTTAGACGTTGCGGGCCGTATTAAATTTGAAATTATTACGAAGGGCCAGAGAACTCGACTCGTTCAAAAAAAGTTTATTTTAAAAAATAACATACAAATGAAATATTATTTACAAGTATTTTATTATGGTTTACAATTTACATATTATGTTTAAAATTTAACATAAAATAAAAAATCAATGGGATATTTGAGGCTGTAGACAAGGTTCCCATTGTTTTCAATCTGGTAGGATGTAGAGCAGCGGTCGGGGAACTTTTTTAATCATTACCCCAAAATATTTTTGTGTAAGTTGATATTACCCCATGGCGAAGAGCAAAACAAACGAAATCGCCTCTTTTTAGCATCTTTCTTATTATAGCCCCCCATGACAATTTTAAAAAGAAAACCATAACTAAAAATTTAATGTAAACTTCATTTATTCAATTTATCAATGTAATACCTAGTACTGCATAACGGTAATAATAGTAATATAAGTAATATACAGGGTGTCCCGAAAAGAATGGTCATAAATTATACCACATATTCTGGGGTCAAAAATAGTTCGGTTGAACCTAACTTACCTTAGTACAAATGTGTTCATAAAAAAAGTTACAGCTCTTTGAAGTTACAAAATGAAAATCGATTTTTTTCAATATATCGAAAACTCTCAGAGATTTTTTATTGAAAACGGACATGTATCATTCTTATGGCAGGACCACCTTAAAACAAAATTATAGTGAAATTTGTCCACCCCATAAAAAATTTATGGGGATTTTGTTCCCTTAAACCCCCCCAAACTTTTGTGTACGTTCCAATTAATTCATTATTGTGATACCATTAGTTGAACACAACGTTTTTAAAACTTTTTTGCCTCTTAGTATTTTTTCGATAAGCCAGTTTTTATCGAGATGCGGCTTCTTTTATACTATATTTACATAAAAAATTTATGGGGGTTTTGTTCCTTTAAACCCCCCAATTGTTTGTGTACGTTCCAATTAAACTATTATTGTGGTACCATTAGTTACACACAGTGTTTTTAAAATTTTTTTGTCTCTTAGTCTTTTTTTGATAAATCAACTTTTATCGAGATGTGACTTCTTTTTCAAAATATACCAAAAAATTTAAGTTATAAATAAATTTTCAGACTATAACTATAAATATAACTATATAATTTCACACTATAGGTGTCTATAACCATACTTAACCATATACAAAATATGTGGTGGATTCGACAAATATTCAAAATATCTCAATCAACACTGGCTTATCAAAAAAGTACTAAGAGGCAAAAAAGTTTTGAAAATATTGTGTTTAACTAATGGTGCCACAATAATAATTTAATTGGAACGTACATAAAAGTTTGGGGAGTTTAAGGGAACAAAACCCCCATAAAATTTTTATGGGGTGCACAAATTTCACTATAATTTTTTTTAAGATGTTGCTGCGATAAAAATTCCTCATGTCCATTATCAATAAAAAACCTCTAGGAGTTTTCGATATATGAAAAAAATCGATTTTTATTTTGTAACTTCAAAGGGCTGTAACTCTTTTTGTGTGCACTATTGTATATAGGTAAGTGAGGTTCAATCAACCTATTTTTGACCCCAGAATCTGTGGTATAATTTATGACCAATCTTTTCGGGACACCCTGTATATACAGTGCGTCCATAAAGTAACGCATAAATTCATTATTTCGTAAACCGGCGATATTAAGGAAAAATCCTGAAACAGGTCGATTTTTATTTTTAAATTCCGATTTTTTGGCATATATATCATACTAGTGACGTCATCCATCTGGGCATGATGACGTAATCGATAATTTTTTTAAATGAGAATAGGGGTCATGTGATAGCTCATTTGAAAGGGTATTAAATTCTCTATTCACTAATATAATCATTAACATATTTATTTATACAAGGTGTTCAAAAAAACATTTTTTTAATTAAAATAATTGAGAAAAAAGAAGAATGTATGTAATTTATTTAATTCAAAATACGTTCTACTGTTGTCAGAAAACAGGAGAAAAATATTTATTTGACAAATAAATATTGTTTTTCGCTTAAATTCAATGTTAAAGCTGCCACCTACCTGTCTCTTGGCAGTTTGAACATTTCGTTTAAACGAAAATCAATGTTTATTTGTCAAATAAAATTTTTTTCTCTTTACTGACAGTAGTAAAATGCATTTTGATTTAAAATAAATTACATATATTCTTATTTTTCTCTCACTTATTTAAATTAAAAAAATGTTTTTTGAACACCCTGTATAAATAATTATGTTAATGTTTATATTATTGGATAGAGAATTAAATACCCTTTCAAATGAGCTATCACATGACCCCTGTTCCTATTTAAAAAAATCATCGATTACGTCATCACGCCCAGATGGATGACGTCACGAGGATAATATATATGTCAAAAAATCGTAATTTAAAAATAAAAATCGACCTGTTTCAGGATTTTTCCTTAAAGTCGTCGGTTAACGAAATAACGAATTTATGCGTTACTTTATGGACGCACTGTATAACAAATTGAAACCCATTGGGGTACAATTGAGGGTTGACAATTTGGGGTACTGTAACAAATTATAATAATAATAATAATGGTGGTGCAAACAAAAATTAGAATGGAAAAAATTAGAAAAAAAAAAAAGAATAATTGAAAACATTCTTCGTTCACGTTTTGGAGAAATGATGTTTCATGTTCGATACAATTGCTTCAAAATTGGGACTTTTTGATGTAAGAGCGATTTGAATACAGTCTTCGGCGTTTGACCGATTTCTGTTCTTCGATTTCATGTTCATTAGAGTGGAAAAGCCCTTTCGCACAAATATGTTGTTCCAAATGGCAGCAATTTTTTAACGGCCTCTTCATGTGTAATTTTGAAAGCCTTTGCAGCTTTTAACATCCAAAAAGACGACAGATTTGGTTTACTCTCAAATTGAATACGTGCTTCAGTATTAAACCGAAGTTCAAGAATTGTTTCTGCCAAACATGAAGGTTCTTCTGGTATCAAAGCAATTTCACATTTTAAAGGATCTACAATCCAACTGACAGTACGTGTATCAAGATCTGGAAAGTAATCTAAAAACCGCTTTCTGAGTTTGATTAGATGATTTGACTCATGTTTGATAAGTAATATTTTCGCAATCATTCAAAATCAAAGCTAACCTTGAAAAAGAAGCTATCTTGTTCTGTTCTACTTTCTGTTTCCAATATTGCAGCTTTAATCCAAACGCTGACACTGTTTCTCTCGCTGAAATGATATTAATATTCTTTCCTTGTAATTCTTTGTTTAATATATTTTTATACTCTCAAAAATGTCCACTAAATAGCGGTGGGGAGTGAGATGGCGTGGTCTGCATATGCCGCTAACGCCCGATTTCATAATAAAGTTAAAGGAGGCTCTAACTAATTCATTATGTATTGATTAAAGCCTCATTTAATTTAAAGCCTCTTTTAACTTTATTATGAAATCAGGCGTATAGTCCTTAAGTTGAAAAAAAAACTAACAGGTTAATAAAATAGCAAATTAAAAATATATACTTTTTACTCCCAAAAGTTTTATTTTTACCCCCAAAAATTTCATTTTTACCCCATTTGGGGTAATTTACCCCGGTTCCCCGACCGCTGATGTAGAGTAACATTTTTTAATGTTATTTTATGTGCTATTAGATTGAAAACTTAGTCTTCTACTAGCAATTGCCGCTAGGGCATCCCTGCCATTTCGTTTGTCCTGGTTGGGTGAGAGAGAGCAGCATATGTGCCTGTATGATGAGAGACTAATAAGTTTTGAAACTGGTACAGGTGCCTGCTGGACTCTCTGATTGAACTAGAATTGAAAATGGTTTATTCATTTTTGATTTACATGATTACTCTGATTGGAGTACGAAGGGAACCATTCTCGTTGGAACTTTACCGCGCTGAGCAGATGGGACGTGAATTATAAATTATAAAATTCCCTCATCTTCCTTAGTCTCAGCATCCGTTATGGCTTGCAAATTGTAGAAGCCTCGGAGGCGTAACCAGAGAAGGTTCCCATTGTTTTCAATCTGTTAGGACGTAGAGTAACATTTTTTTTATGTTGTTTTATATGTGCTATTAGATTGAAAACTTAGTCTTTAGATTTGAAGTTGTTTTATGGAATGGAAGCTTGGACCTTTAATGAGGCATCAATGAAAAAACTGGAATCATTCGAGCTGTGGGGGTACAGAAGAATTCTGAAAATGTCCTGGACAGAACACGTCACAAACAAAGAGGATCTGAGAACGATGGATAAAGAAATAGAAATCTTAGAAAAGGAAGAAGAAGCAAAGGGAGACTCAGAATATCGTGGCGCAACCTGTGGGAATGGTACGGATGTACATCAAACGAACTTTTCAGAGAAGCCGTCTCTAAAATCCGAGTAGCTAGGAGGATTGCCGACCTCCGTCACGGAGATGGCACTTAAAGAAGAAGATAATTGCTATATAAATCTACTTATTTTTTACTCTAATTACTACATAAGGAATAAAACGTGCAAAGCGTATAAAACAGCTAATGGCAAAATTCGTTTAAACCAATTTTCTACGCACGGTTTTTTATGAAACATATAATTTATAGCAGATAAAAATGAAGGGTCTAACGATATATTACCAAAAATCCTCCACCTCAGACACAGGAATTTCTACGCCTGTGACTTTGAACAGAAGAAGTAAGATCAAAATTAATGGGTAGCAATGTTCGCAATAAATTATTTTTAGTCTGCTCCACCAGACACCTAAATCGATAACCCTGAATGAAAACTGAAACTTTCAATTTCACCATTTTACGCAGAACTCGACACTTAATATAGTTTCTCAATTATTTTTTATTGGTTTTGGGAGAATACTTTATGACTACCAAATTCCAGAGAGAAATTTGTTTGTAATTGTATATTATATTCAAGTTGCAGCAAGCTAAACGACTTCAAAAAAGACTAATTGACTGCAAAACTGCACCACCAAAAATTATCATTATCATCATAAGTGGCTCGACAATCTGTTGCTTCTAAACATCAATAAAACCCAGTCTTTGATTTTTTCAACAAGACATATTCCATCCGGAGATGCAGACAAACAAATAAAATTTTTGGGGGTTTATTGGATGCAGGACTATGCTATGTTGGAAGGCTCATACACACATACACAGTCCCTTGTTGCTAAGTTAGGAACTGCAACTTTTCTGATTAGAAGACTTTCTGAGTGTGTATCTCAGTTCACTTTACAACAGGCCTATTTTGCACTGTGTCATTCACACATCAGCTATGCAATTTTGGAATGGGGTCACAGTGCTGGAGCTAAAGATGTCTTTCGTATTCAGAGTAGAATAGTAAGGATAATTGCTGGCCTGTCCTATCAGGAAGAATGTCGGCAAGCATTTGTTGCATTGCACCTACTAACCCTGCCTTCACTATTTATTCTAGAGAGTCTTGTTCATGTGAAACAAAATATAGATTGTCATCAAAGACATGAGGATATACACCGATATGAAACCAGAAATAAACATGCCTTAATATTGCCCTTTGTAAAACCAAAGTCAGAATGGGATGATCCCCCACAAAAAGGATCTTCAAGTGAAAACAGCTTCAGCTTCCTCGGGAGCGTACAGCTTGTATATATATATATAATATTGCCCTACACCAGGCTCCAAAGAAGTAGAGACGGACCAAACTCTTATGGTGTAACATTCTACAACAAGTTGCCTACTGAAATAATTACTGAATTGCCAATTTTACAATTTAGAAAACAACTAAAGAATTTTCTCGTAAGTCAGGCATTTTACAACAGTGATGAATTTTTAAATTTTAACTTTTTGGAACTGGGTTGTGAATTGTTGAACTGTACTTTGTTTATTCTTAGCAGCTTTGCCCAAGTGCAAGACCAAGACGAGACTTAGAGAGTCTTAGTCTTGGTCTTGCGACAGTACACCTGGTCTTGGTCTTGGTATTGCGCTCCAGGTCTTGGTCTTGGTCTTGGTCTTGCAGCAAGAGTCTCGCAAGTCTCGCAGTTGCCCATTAGCCTATTACATATCTTAGAACTAGAACAACGTAACAGAGTAGGTCAATTTTAAGCTTTAATATCACAGCCATAGTAAAGACCAACCAAATTAATAAATATCTAAACAACTGACACCGGGTGGGGTTTGAACCTACGATCTAAGCGATCCGTGTCTATATTCCAACTAACCAAAGTTTATTAGGAACTTACGTATTTTTTCGAGTATTTGCCATTGACAATGTGTGATTTGAAAAGAATTCAATTCAGTGACAGATGTGCACAATATGAAGGGCCAGATGGAAAAAGGATGAATGTCAATTTTATTCCCCCTTGTCCATTCACAGGTACTATCAACCTGTGAATGGACAAGGGGGAATAAATATGATAATCGTCTTAAAATCACGTCACAAGATTGGACGCAAGAGGTAAAAACAATGAATATGTAACTTTATTTCTCATTTTACCGAAAATACTTGCAGATAGACATTCATCGTTCTTTCTCCTGGCCCTTCATATTTATGTTAACGCCAGTTCTCATTTTGGTACCGAATGCCAAACCGAGAATAATACTCTTCTCCAAGAAATTAAGGCACCTCCTTAAAAATGGGTCATTTTTGATGTCTCGAATTTCCTAAACCTGTTGTCTGATTCAAGTGATTTTTTAATATTATATAGCCTTATTCGTTAACAATATCGCTGTAATAATATTGTTGCTAGAAGTTAAATTGTCGTTGTATAGGTACCCGATAACTTATCGGTACTAACGAGTGTACCAATCAAACTGTGTTTTTTCTCAAAGTTAGCATCATCCTGTGGAATATTCTAGCATTTACAAAATACTGAAATTAAAACGCAACTACAGTCTGATATTTTTTTAACATTTTGTTTTTTCATTCGCTAATGTTGGATAACAGTAAAGTTGGGTATTTTAACAACTAGCCATGTTTTTCATCAATACAGGGTGTTTTTAAATAAGTATGGCAAATTTTAAGGGGTAATTCTAAACAAACGGGTCGTTTTACCCGTATGCGCGTCAATGGTGAATATTCAATTTTTAATTGTATGTCAAAAATGCGTAATAACTACCTCTTAAAACCCACCAAATTTCATTTGCATATCGCAACCGGTTTTAGAGCAATAAATCGTCAGTTTGTAAGAACAATTTTAACACCCCCTATTTCGGAAACGAAGCATTTGCGAACATACACTTATAAAGCAAACTGTCAAATTATTTTTCGTGCAGAATTGCCCCTTAAAGTTTGCCATACTTATTTAAAAACACCCTGTATTGATGAAAAACATGGCTAGTTAAAAAAGTACCTAACTTTTTATTATCCAACATAAGCGAATGAATCAAAAAACAAAATGTTAAGAAAATATGAGGCTATAGTTGGGTTTTAATTTCAATATTTTATAAATGCTAGAATATTCCACAGTGTGATGCGAACCTTGAGAAAAAAATACAGTTTGATTGGTACACCCGGTGTACAATGACAAATTTACCTGTCTAAAAACAATATTATTACAGCGATATTTATACAGAATAAGGCTATATTATTATCAAACATTAAAATCAAATAAATAAAAAATCAAATTATCAACCACTTACATCAAACAAGTTTAGGAAATTCGAGAGACCAAAAATGACACGTTTCTTGGAATAGTGTATATCAACCAAAGAGCATAACAAAAGAACAGTCGATTGATAAAACAAATGACCAATTTAATTGACTACCTACAGAAAAAACTGCTATAAAAATGTCCTTTTGTTTTCCATGTATTTCACTGTAAATATTTCTTTGTTGAATGCCTCGTAGACTAAATATTTGGGTATTTGGTTACACGGTATTATATAGCCAGCACGGCATTATCTGTTATAGTCTGTCTCCTTATCGTAATCACACTCAGCAGAAAAAATATACATAAAAGTTTTATTATTCTATATATCGATATGATTTTTGTGTGTTTAAATTCCTAGAAAACTAATTAAGGAAAAAAATGAACTACTTATTGTAGGTATATTTTTTATCAGCATATGACATATTTTTAAAAAGCTTCGATACATTATAGGTCTGGATCCCGCGTATGAAAAAAAACTGATTAATAGCAAGCTGAAAATTTGTTAATAGCTTAACGGTGTCTAGTCGGATAAACTTTGATATATGGGAACACTGGAACAGGGGCAGTTTTAATTGTAGAACAGGTTAAAAATTTGGAACGGTCAGACCACGAAAACGGCACATTTATTTTGTCCGACAGAATAGACTTAAACTCTCCGAACGGAGATTAAACTCTCATGCAAAAATCAGACTGCTATTTATCACCTGTCATAATTCCTGTCATTTGACAAATTCTACATGTTCCACTCATTAAAACGCCCATTTGGTGATAAATAGCAGTCTGATTTTTGCACGAAGGTTTAATCTCTGTTAGGAGAGTTTAAGTCTGTTCTTTCGGACAAAATACATGTGCCTTTTTGTGTTCTGACCGTTAAAAATTTTTAACCTGTTCCACAATTAAAACTTCCCCTTTTCCAGTGTTCCCATATATCAAAGTTTGTCCGACTAGACACCCTTAAGCTATTAACAAATTTTCAGCTTGCTATCAATCAATTTTTTTTCATACGCGGGATCCAGACCTATTAATTTATGAATGGAGGGCGGCTATTCTCAAAACCTGGACAATTAATTTCAGAGCGAAGAATGTATGTTTGTTTATGGTATTGTTCGTAAGGCGCAAAGTCCAATTTTACAAATTTTTTTGCTTCTCATAGAGTACCTACCTAAGAATATACCCGAACTAATATACTTCATAAAACGACCCTCAGTTCTAATTGCAAGACGCAAGAGTCTTGTAGGCTTAGTCTTGTTCTTGCTCAAATCTTGCACGGTAAGTCTTGGTCTTGGTCTTGCTCAAATTAGGCGGTCTTGGTCTTGGTCTTGCGAAAACGCAAGAACAAGACCAAGACTGATTTTGGGCAACACTAATTCTTAGGAACCCAGAAAGTGTTTGTCTTAATTGATGTACTATGTATTATTTCATATTATGCCTTGTGTTTTTATATTTGTATTTTATATCTGTGAACCAAAGTTGTACACTATTTTTTGACGTATGTAAGTATTTTTGTTTGTATATTAACATGAATAAGTGACTTGACTTGATATGACTTGACTTATTGTGGATCTTGGCCTGCTCACAAAGGAGTTGCCACTCCTGTAGATTCCTGTCAACTTCCCTGCATCTTCTGACCCCTAGACCAAAAATCATACTCATAACGATGGTAAACTTCGCGCCAATCCACGCCGGCCATAGATGGTTCGATCTTGGCCCAAAAGTATTGAAAATCATAAATTTTGAGGGAAATAACGATACTTTACGTTGGGTTGATTCTCGTCTTTCATCATCATCATCATCCTCCTCTTCCTCCAGCCCTTTGCGTCCATTACTGGACATAGGCCTACCTCATTTTTGTCCATTGTGCTCTATTCTGAGCAAAAAAAAACTCATACAGAAGTAAAAACTTCCAAGTTGTATACTGGTATAAAATGGTTTATTAAAAAACTTCATCAAAAGTCGTAAAAAACGTTTTCGTTCTAATTCAGAACATCTTCAGTGCATTCTGCTGAGTAGTTAAAACTGACACAACAATTAGAGTGGTAACATTATAATATATGATTTAAATTATAGACTTAAATAAAATACGTTGAATAGCAGTCGATGTTAATTAGTACATGCTTAAAGGGCAACATGCTTCCCTGCTCGAAAAACTAGGTACTTGCCAGTTCAATGGGAACAGACCAACTGAGTTGCCCCAACAATGTCAGAGAATAAAACTGTGTCGTCTGCGAATTTCAATTTATTGTTAATCTTCTACCGTCAATATTCAGTCCTCGCTCTTCCTAGTTAAGTTTTTACAAGCATATTCTAGTACTGCGCTAAACAGTTTAGGCGATAAGGTATCGCCCTTTCGGGCTCCTCTGCCGATTGGGATATGGTCCGTGTTTTTATGTAGTTTCACCGACATAGTTGCGTTCTTGTATGTATTGTAAATTAACCTTATGTATCGGTAGTCAATGCGGCATGCTTGTAGTGCTTCCAGAATTTTGTCAAATTCTACCGTGTCAAAGGCTTTATGGACATACACAAAGGCTACAAAAGCCAAAACGAGTGGTCGATTTCGTCTTTAGTCTTATCTTTTTCTATTAGGTGGTCTCCAATAAATGCCGTAGGTTGCGTACACAGTCACGCTGTAGGTCGCGTTTGTATCCTTAATGTTTATTTTAATCTTAAAATACTTTTAAACTTTAGAGGAGATAATTAGGCCAGTAAGGATCTGTGAAAAAACGTCTATTTTTGGATGTGAAAGGTGGCATTCGGATTTTTGCAGATAAAGTTAGGTGACACCTTCAGTAATAATAATTGACTTATGCTCCTTCTCAAATATGCCCGGAACATTAATAAAAAAATTAAAATATTTAAAAATTTCGAAAAACGTCGATTTTTTTCTGCTTTCTCTGCTTATAACTTTAAAACGATTGGTTTTGGAACAAAGTCGTAGAGAAATAAAATAAAGATAATTGAATTTTGTATGATATACGACTGGTCAAAAATGTCTTAACGTATTACCTTTTCTGCAATATAGCAATAAATACAAAATAAGGGGGCAAAATACGCCTGTTGTTATTCAATGTTTTTAACCACTTTGGTGACACTTAGAACCTTAGTAATTCGCTTAGGAAATTCTTTGTAATATACTTAAACCGTGGATCAAATTTCATTAAAATCGACCTAATAAATTTTGCATAATAAAGTTGCAATCTAAATGTTTTTAAAAAAGTTCAAATTTTTTAAAATCTTTCTGAACAAAAAGTAGACCATTTAGAAGTTTAGAAGTCTAATTTTTTTTACATATAAAGAGGTGCTCTACCTATCTAATACACTTTACAGAATTAAAATCGGATTATTTAAGGGGCCTCAGCAATGTTTTAAACTTATAAACAATCTTTTGGCTTATAAACAAATAGCTTTGTTTAATAATAAAAAAATTAATTTTTAGCAATCCAAATAATTAAAACCGGTATAATTTGACTTAAACTTTCAAATTCTGTCAGCAGAATTGGTATTTTATTTTTTAATCAAAAGTTATGCGCGTTCAAAAATTGCAATTTCTCGATTTTTTGAAAGTTCCACCGCGTTTATCTCGAAAACTATGCATCCTACGAAAAAACTTTTAGGAACATTTTTTGCTTAGAATTACCCAAGAAATACAAAAACATGTTTTATTTTGCCAAAAATCTACGGGTCAAAAAATACATAAAAATCTTGGGTAAGTCCATCTAAATAAAGGAGCCCGTAGCACCCCCTCCTGGCCACAGGACTAATTTGTTTATAAGCCAAAAAATTGTTTATAACTTTAAAACATTGCTGAGGCTGCTTAAACAATCCAATTTCAATTCTGTAAAGTGCATTAGATAGGTGGAGTGCTTCTTTATATGTAAAAAAATTGACAAATCTTTGTATGTTCTAGTTTTTGTTGTGCAAGATTTTAAAAAATTTTAATTTTTTTAAAAAAGTTTAGATTGCAAAATTATTATTCAAAATCTAGTAAGTCAATTTTAATGAAATTTGGTGTACGGTTTTAGCACATTACAAAACTTTTCTAAGCGAATTAGGAAGGTTTTCCAAGTGATGGAAAATCATTGAATAAGGACAGGCTTGTTTTGCTCCCTTATTTTAAATTTATTGCTATTTTGCAGCAAGGGTGATAAATTAAGACATTTTTAACCCATCGCATCTGATAGAAAATTTAATTATCTTTGTTTTATTCCTATACGACTTTGTTCCAAAATGAATCGTTTTAAAGTTATAAGCAAAAAAAGTAGAAAAAAAACGAAATTTTTTTAAATTTATAAATATTTTATTTTTTTTATTTATGTTCCGGGCATATTTGAGAAGGAGCATAAATCAATTATTATTAACGAAGTTATCACCTAACTTTATCCGCAAAAATCTGAATGCCACCTCTCACATCCACCTAAAAACAGATCCTTACTGGTCTAAATGTTTTGATATGGAATACCTACAACGCATCCAAATACAAAATATAAAATAATTTGGTAGCGATATATTTCCCTTCCATAAGTACTAAAAAATGCAATTTAATTAAAGGCCGGAGCTCACTTTACGACTTATTTTATATTTTTAATAATATGGGTGTTAATAGCCTTTTGCTCCGGCCGGAATAGTGCTCAACCTTATTTAACCAGAGCGTCATAAATTCTCACATAATGCCACTCCGATATAGACACGTACCAGGAACATTACATGAATACTTTATAAGGAAAATATAAGCGACGAACTTGTGGAAAACCGTCCTACTTTTAGCTATAGCTATAGCAACAAATTTCAATTTTATGTCAGGGCTGCTTTTACGGAATCACCACTTTCAACTTTAGTAGTCTTAGAACAAGAAATATTAGGTGTGGTTTATGATAGTACGGCGTGTATAAAATGTTGCTCAACATCAGTTTGAACATCAGTTCTTAATTATGAACTTGGTGTAAATACAAATTAACCGTAATTTTAAAAACTTTATTAGATAAAAGCTCTAAACTAAATTCCAATAATAGGCGAGGACACTAGTGATGTTGATTATAGAGACTTTCTAGTATTCGTTAAAAATCGTTACTTTTGTATCAAGTAATCATTTACAGTATTCGTTACTTTGATTACTTTTGTTACTTTTGTATTTGAGTACCAGTAATCATATCGAAAATCGTATTTCTCAGTAGGTAGGTATTTTGTATAAAGTAATCATTTATAGTATTCGTTACTTTGATTACTATGATTACTTTTGTATTTGAGTACCGGTAATCATATCGAGAATCGTATTTCTCAGTAGGTGTATTTTGTATAGGTATTCCGATATAACAACCACCTTCACCGATCAGTTTAAGGGATATAAAATGATTTGATTACTATGATTACTCAGATTACTTTTGTTACTTTTTATTTGAGTACCGGTAATCATATCGAGAATCGTATTTCTCAGTAGGTAGGTATTTTGTATAGGTATTCCGATATAACAACGACCTTCAAGTTCACCGATTTGTTTAAGGGATAAAAATGATTTTATTGCTATAATTACTTTTGTATTTGAGTACCGGTAATCATATCGAGAATCGTCATTCTCAGTAGTTAGGTCTGTATTGGTATTCCGATATAACAACGACCTTCACCAATCTGTTTAAGAGATAAAAATGATTTGATTACTATGATTACTTTTGTCTTTGAGTACCGGTAATCATATCAAGAATCGTAGTTCTCAGTAGGTAGGTATTTTGTATAGGTATTCCGATATAATAACGACCTTCACGAAGTACGAAGTAATCAGAGTAATCAAAGTAAATACAATAGTCGTTACTCGCTCTGATACGATTGGTACGAAGTAATCAGAGTAATCAAAGTAATAAAAGTAGATACAATAGTCGTTACTCGCTCTGATACGATTGGTACGAAGTAATCAGAGTAATCAAAGTAACGATTTGCCTCTCTGTATAGTAATCGTTACTTTCGATATTCGTAAGTAACGAGTACTTTGTAACGAATAGTTACTTTTTCAACATCGCTAGAGGACACGAAGCATTACACCTAGGAATTTTGTGCTGTAAGATAAATAGTCACGCAACTTTTTGCATTCGATGCAGGAGAGTGTCAGGAAAGTTTGTGAACTAAATTCATCTCCGGCAGATAAAAATTTCCATAAGAAAAATGCATTCAAAGTGCACCTTGAAAAGATGGAAAATGAAAAATTTATAACTCAGGAAATACTCATGGAAATGAGTTCAATTGTTATACTTGGGGGGTTTTGCAGGTCCTTGAACACAAACTTCATTACGCAGATGGTCTCCGAGGTACCTGGTGCCCAGGGTGGAACTCGTCGCGTGGAGTTTTAAGTTATAATCATTCAAAATCAGTCAATAACTATTACTCAAGGGTTTTTTTTGGGTCGCTGAGCACGAATTTCATGTCGGCGATGATCTCGGTGGTATCTGGTGCCTATGTGGAACTCGTCGCCTGGAATTTTATGTAATAATGAAAATCAGTCAATAAAAATTATTACTCCGGGGTTTTGATGGTCGCTGAGTACGAATTCCATGACGGTGATGGTCTTCGAGGTGCCTGGTGCCCATGGTGGAACTCGTCGCCTGGAGTTTTATGTTACAATCATTCAAAATTAATCAATAACCATTACTCAGGGGGCTTTGAGGGTCGCTAAATATGAATTTTTCATTAGTAAACCATGTACCTCGAAGACCATCGTCGTCATAAAATTTGTGCTCAGCGACCACCAAAAACCTCCGAGTAATGGTTATTAACTAATTTTAAATGATTATAACATAAAACTCTAGGTGACGAGTTCCACCCTGGGCACCAAGTAACTTGAAGGCCATCGCAGACATGAAATTCGTTATCAGCAGCCCCCAAAACCCTCTGAGTAATGATTATTGACTGATTTTGAATAATTATAACATAAAACTCCAGGCACGACTTCTACCCTGGGCATCAGGCACCTCGGAAACCATGGCCGTCATGAAATTCAATCATCACCCCCCGAAGTAATGGTCATTGGCTGATTTTGAATGATTATAACAGAAAACTCCAGGCTCGGTACCTGGTTCCACCATTTCACCAGGTACCTCGGAGACTATCGCAGTCATGGACGTCATGTCTTAACTTTTCAGGGATTTCAAGAGTCTCTAGCTTCTTCACCATTTTCTTCCGAGTGATTGTGTCGAAAGCGCTTTTGAAATCTATGAATATTAGGTGCATTCACCTGTTGTATTCTGTCGATTTTTGAATTATTTGCTTCACTGTATGTATGGAATTAATTGTCGATCTTCCGGTATGAAAGGATGAAAGTTATAGCAAGAAAATCTTTTTCCTGGATGAAAGTTATAGCAAGGAAATATTTTTAGGCGTTGGTAATCCATCTGATCAATCTGTTTTAACAAGATTT
Organism: Diabrotica virgifera virgifera; assembly: GCF_917563875.1. Taxonomy (NCBI): domain Eukaryota; kingdom Metazoa; phylum Arthropoda; class Insecta; order Coleoptera; family Chrysomelidae; genus Diabrotica; species Diabrotica virgifera. Next base: position 75,797,193 of record NC_065450.1, on the reverse strand, counting down.
AAAAAAGTGTCACAGTTTAGATATTCAATGAATGCCAATTCTAAATTCTTTTGTTGGCCTAGGAAATTTCTATTTGCAGAAACCGAAAAAAATGCGAACAGTTGATTACATCGATGGTGTAAGAGTTCGCAACAAATGATTTTGTGGTGAAGCTTGTATTTAGAATAGCCGCAAATTGGTCGGCAAAATCGAGTTGGTAAATGGTATGGTTATTAGGAGATTACGAGGTAACAGTGCTACGGATGTAACAATCACGAATGTAGGCGCAAGAGAAAAAGAACTCACGGCTTACTCTAATTACGGTCCTTTTCGATTGCCCTAGAGTTTGAATTGTGCCCCACGGTATCAAGTATTATCGAGTACATATTTATTTTGTTCATAATTCTGTAAAATACACCCACATATTCCAAAAATGATTGTAAATTTTTGTTTTACAATTTTAGAGCGATTCACATTCCTCTACATATATACTTTCTTGATGTTTCTGGTAATCTATTCAATGAGATAATTACAGCAGCTTATTTTACTAAAACTAAAGATCTTGGTATAAATGCTGTTTAAATGCAATAATTTTTTTCGAATCCTGAGAAAACTAATAAGTATTTTTGAAAAATTTAAACGCAGAATGAAAGACTTTATCATTACCGAGGGTTGAAAGTCCCTGAAAACTTCTATAATGTTTATTATAACAAGTTACAGGGGTGAAAAAGAACAGAAAATTTAGTGCGATTTTTAATTTCAAATATTTCATTCCAAAGAAAGTTTTTGTTTATTTTAAGGGAGTTTGACCATCGGTAATAATGTAATCTTTAATTTTGCGTTTAAATTTTTCAAAAATATTTATTAATTTTCTTAGAATTCGAAAAAAAAAAATAATGCGTTTAAATAGCATTGGACAAAGATTCTGCGTCTAACTCCTTACTGAAAAACTAAAAAAAAACTAAAGTAATTAATTTTAATTGCTGATACAGAAAAAAATCATTTTCCTCACTCTTCCCTTTTTATAAATAGCCTGTCATTGACAGAAAACGATTGATTTATACTTTGTTACCCTCAAACATTGTACGGAAGGAACCCCTCACTTTTTGGGGTGCGAAGGGTGCGCGTGCTGATTATTTTTCTGTAATCATTTAATCGATGGTGGGCAATAATCTCAACTCGGGTTAATCGAGAACGAACAGAAATGGAACGAAGAGTTGTGTTTTTGCAAGATAATTGATAGGTTTCTTGATAGAAATCAGTTTTGTGCGCAGCAGTTCTGCTTATAATCGCTTTTTATGGCCTAACGTAGTGATTGGCAGGGAAAATGAACAAGATTGTTCTTTTATATACAGGGTGATCAGTGCGGTAAAGCTCAATAGATCCGCTATAGTAATAGATAGCAATAAAAATTAAGGGGCTATCCTAGTGTAAAAGTACGAAACTCATATACATTTTGAGAATTTCTAAAATAAAAAGTTATGTACCAATTGTTTTGAAAATTTGCATGAGCATTTATTATAAAAAGAAGTACATGTAAGCAATGTTCAGAAAAAATATTGAAACTTATACGATTTATGCGCCATCTACTGGCACTGTGAAAATAAAAACATACCTCCACTGTTACAGTGATTGAGACTACTAGAGATCTTGAAACATAAAATTTCAAAGTTATTATTGAAACAAAAGTTATTTTCTACACTCTACACCATCAACTAGGGGTTTTATTTATGATTTTGGCGGTTTTTGAAACTGAAAATGTTGTAGCTAATTTAAAAAAAATCAACACTTCGTCAATTTTCCAAATTTTAATGTTTTTCAAAAATCCTTAGTTTATGGTATAGAAAATATCTTATATTTCAGTTCCATAATATAATTTTATTTTAGAAGTTCCCAAAAAAAATTTATGAATTTCGTACGTTTACACTAGAATAGCTCCTTAATAACAAAAATTGTAGCCAACTTTGAGCTTCACATTTCAAAATTAATTAGAATGTTACAGGATGTTCGATAACTTAGTGGCAGACCAAACTTATGTTTTTTAAAATGGCATCAATAATCCATTGCTGTTGTGCTCATTTTTATTTATACAGGGAGTTGAACTTGTTACGATTTTCATAGAAAATTGGTTATAACTTTGTAAATACCCTGTATAACATAACAAACCTTTATATTTTTGTGATGAGACAGTTAAGGAGATTTCGAATATAAAATAAAATACACGGTGTTCCATTAAAAAAAAACATAAATTTGGTCTGACACTACGTAATCGAACACCCTGTAACTGTAACATTTTAATTAAATTTGAAATGTGAAGCCCAAAGTTGGCTATAATTTTTGGTATTAACTTTTATTGCAATCTATTACTATAGCGGATCTATTGAGCTTTACTCCACTAATCATCACCCTGTATATATAGCATATAGAAAAAGTACAAATCATCAGATTGTTTGCTTAAATAAATTATTTTTTAAGCGGTGATACAATTAGATTATTGTTCATCAATTCTAAAATTTATCCATACATTTTTTTGATTATCATTATCATCATTAACCAATCGTGTCTACTGATCAACATAGGCCTCCTCAGTTCTTTCTAGTGTTCTCTACACTCTCCCGTTTATAGCCAGTTTCCTGTTACTCTCGGCATTTATGAGAGTCCTTACTCGGGTCAAGAAATCGTCTTGTGGTCTTTGGCTGGTATAAAGGTCTTAATAAAACACTAATTATTTTCAGACTGTCCTGTGTCCTGTTTATCTGTTGTTGTCTTTCCGACTTTGCCTCTCAGCTTGTATATTTCTTCTCATCATATTTAAACCTTTGTTCTCTTCTACTGTAAATAAAATGCTTTTATTTAGTTTTCCTTGTTTCCCATGTCTCTTTCTACTTAGGTTTTGGTCGTATTTTAATTAGAGCTTTTGCATCTTTACTAAATTTTTTAAGTGTGGTATTAATTTATTATGATTGCTTGGTTATAGTGTCTTTTAGCTCGTCAGTTCGTATGGCTCTAATTGTTGTTATTAAATGTATTGCAAATATTTATAATCTCTCTTCTGATTATGTTGAAATTTCACTATTGTTTACTTTGAGAGTGTATCGTGGAATATTTTCTATATTTCTTCCAAATAATACTGTTTTAATTTCTCCTGTAGTAGCTCTTAAGTTTTTGTTTTAGAACAAACTTCACAGGTCTCTTTCGTTTTCAATGCGGACGCTGCTTGAAAAGTACTTTATTAAAAATACTTTGGAAAGTTAATTAAAATATACTTCTAAAGAACTTATACCTATTCATTTTGTCTTTAAGTTAATAAGTAAATGTAATATGAATTAAATTATTTTAAGATTTTATAGACCTCCATATTATATATAGTGGAAATTAAATACCTGCGACATTTTAGAGAAATTAAAGCAAAGAGAACAAAATTATACGTATCATTAAAATCGTAGGCCAATACGGATAGAAGAAAAGAGAGCTACAATTGGTATTTATGCATCTTGAGAAGGCGTACGACACAGTTCCTGGACAAGAGCTATGGAGATGTATGAGAGAGAAATGGGTTCCTGAGAAGTGCGTAAAGCTGATGAAAGATATGTACGAGGGAGCATACACCAAAGTAAGGACTTGTGTCGGATTGACTAAAAGTTTTCCAGTGACGAAAGGTTTGATCAAAGCTATTCACAAAGCCCCTATCCATTTAATCTTGTTATGGTTGTACTGATACAGAAGGTAAGTGAGAAGGCTCCTTGGGATATACGGTTAGAGAAGGAACATTAAAGAGGGAAAATTTAAGGTTAGCTAGTCGAAAACGGACTAAACGAAATACAAAATTTCCTACTAAAAATGGAAACTTTTCATATTATTATTCCAAATTTTCTGACAATAAAAATGAAGATGTCAATGACTTGTATTTTACTTTAGCGTTTGTTCAGCTGTTATTCTGTATTTTATTTCGACTGTGGTCATTACCACATCCAGATATTACCAAAATATATTTAAATTGGAGTAGGCTGTTTTTAAATGTATAAACCGTATTAATAGTGTTTATTTCAAATAAACCAATTTGCAATGGTTTATACAAAAATACAAAAACACAAGTCTTCTTTTTTAATCCTAATAGCAAAAAATGCCACTTTAAAATATGGGAAGAACCGTATTAAATATACCTACAACCGAAGGTAGCGTCAAGTTTGACCGGAGCATTTTAGCATGGCTGGTTTTTCTTTATACAGGGTGTTTGGTAAAGAATGGGATATAGCCTAACCTTAGATTCCTGAGTTCAAAATAGGTCGATTTAAGCTAAATTATCTTAGTACGAAAGTTGGTAATAACTGAAATACAGGGTGTCAAAATTAAACTTTCATTTTATTTATTCTTGAATATTTCCTGACAGACATAAACACAAAATTTGGTAAGCGGGGGTTTTTTGGGACGAGAAATCTAAATTCGCCACTAAAAATGATGTTTTACCCATATGGCGCCACATACGTCTTTCGGCGCTCATTCATTACGATCAATTTTTGTTATCCCCCACTCTACATACTATTTGAATCAAAATTTTTATTCTCTTAATATTTTTAAATAAAATAGATATACTACATTCATTTCGCTAAACTTAACCGTTTTCGTATTAAACGCATTTTAAATTTGCGATGCAACATAATTTTTTGCATAATATCACTGTAGTTACACCCTAAAAATAAACTTAAAACCATAACAATTGTGCAAGTTCTCATATTTTTATGTTATTGCATCGCAAATTCCATTAGAAGAAATTTGTGGTACATTTTTGGAAATTATTATGGTTTTAAGTTTAGTTTTCGGGTATAACTACAATGCAAAAAATTATGTTGCATCGCAAATTTAAAATGCGTTTAATACGAGAACGGTTAAGTTTAGCGAGATATAAGTAGTATGTATACCTTTTTTAAGTAAAAATATTAAGGGAATAAAAATTTTGATTCAGGAAGTATGTAAAAAATTGAACGTATTAAATGAGCGCTGAAAGACGTATGTGGCGCCCTCTGGGTAATACATCATTCTTGGTGGCGAATTTAGATTTCTCGTCCCAAAAAAACCCCCACTTACCAAATTTCGTGTTATTAGCTCATGCCTGTCAGGAAGTATTCAAGAATAAATAAAATAAAAGTTTCACTGTGACACTCTGTATTTCAGTTATTATCAACTTTCGTATTAAGATAAGTTAGCTTAAATCGATATATTTTAAGCTCAAGAATCTAAGGATAAGCTATGTCCCATTCTTTACCAAACACCATGTATAGTTACTTGTTCCAAAGCTTATTAACAAATGATGTATTAGCTGGCCCAGAACCGGGGATTTTAGGTAAGAAAAGATAAAATTTCAAAGTAGATGGGAAAACCCTGCAACTTAAATGTCAAATATTTATCTCCGTGTCTTACATCCATAATGGCCTAGTGGTTAGAACACCTGGCTCCTGGCTTTCACCCAAGGCGAGTCGGGTTCGAGTTCCAGCGTCTGAAATCCTTTTTGTTTTTTAAAATTGACATTTCCGTGACAATCCGTCCTAAAACCACCGTAAAAATTTGACACTACCTCTCAGACTATACTTTTAACACGTTTTCAGTAGAATTTATGTTAGAATAGGACTTAATAATCCGTCGTCGCGTAAATAAGTTGTAGAATAAAACTATACAAAAATTACCACTAAATATTACTATAACGGCGCAGCATCACAAGTAACCGCCACCTTATCTACAGGCCTTGGTCTTTACATGTTGGTGGTGAAATCTCCCACGTATTCACAATATCTCCCAGATCCCGTAGTTTGAGTTAACGACCGGAGAAACTCCTTCATTAAGCACGAAAAACTAGAATTGTGTCTTGCTCCTTTTTATACACATTTCCTAAAAATAGCACGCCACTGAACAACTCGAATCGTTTTAATGTGTCCAGTTTTTGAAAAGCTCCTACCTGGGTTTTTATTACCTTAAACTGGAACATGATTGTTGATACACTCCCTGCGAAATTAAAATTGGAGTATTGAAATAAACTTAGAAACAGTCTACTTTAATTTAAATATATTCTGGTGAGATCTATTGATGTTGTAATTAACAAATGACCATTGACAATAAAAGAAAATACAGAATAACAGATCTCACCAAAAAATATTTAAATTGAAGTAGACTGTTTGTGTTTCTAAGTTTATTTATTTTACAACCTGGCACCCAACTTGGGCCTTCTAAACACAAGAATTACTAACTTTTGTGCCAAGGAAAAAAACTCTCAGACTCTGTGAGACTGTTGTTTTGTGAATTTAAGTCCATACAGTAACTTACACTGACCAGATTCAAGAGTGTGTATATTCTTTGCAATTGAATATCCTTTTAAACTGACTTGTTGTGCTACTATTCCAACATTTTGGTTTAATTGTGCTGTATAAATATAAATTTGGACTATCGTATGATTTGAATATCGCCTAATGACCAAGTATAAACTCAGAAATATTTTTAAGTTCACAGAAATTTCAAAACTTAGCTCAGCATCAAAATACTGCTTTTACTCTAGTGAATCAATCATCTGTAACCATGCAACCAAACAAGACTGCTGTTCCATGTGCTGCAATGTTGTAATGATGACCGATGAGCAATTTCAAAATTTAATTGCTAGCATTATATAAGTTGTTGTCCAAAATCAGGCACAAAGCCCTACTAAAAGTGGAAATTTTAAAATTGTTTTTCCAGATTCTCTGGCAATAAAAATTAAGATGTCAATGATTTGTCATCATCTTACAGTATTTACTTTCAAATATACCAATTTACAATGTTTTATATAAAATTACCAAAAATACAAGTCTTCTTTTTGAATCCAAATTGCAAAAAAACACTTTAGGGTCTGAGAAAAACCGTATTGAATATATCTTAAACACGTTTTATACGTACAATTCACGGTGGAATAGGACGTAATAATCCGTCATGCACAGTCGCGTTAATAAGTTTTAGCATAAAAATACACAAAAATATACAAAAATTACCATTAAACAACTATAATGGCGCGGCATCACGAGGAACCGCCACCTTATCTACAAGCCTTGGTCTTTACATGTTGGTGGTGAAATCCCTCACGTACTCACAATATCTCCCGGATCCCGTAGTTTGAGTTAACGAGCGTAAAAACTCTTATTAACACGAAAATCTAGAATAATTGTATCTTGCTTCTTTTTATACATATTTCCTTAAAAACGTACGCCACTGATTAACTACATAGAAACCTATTAATGTGTCCAGTCTTTGAAAAGAGGCATTGTCCAGTCTGTATTGTAAGACGATGAAAAACAAACTTAAAAACAGTCAACCTCAATTTAAATAAATATTTTGGTGAACATTTGCTGACGTTGTAATTAACGAATGAGCACTGACAATAAAAGAAAATATTTAGTAGACTGTTTATAAGTTTATTTATGTTACAAATGGCGCCCAACGTGGGCCTTTGAAATACAAGAATTACTGACTTGTCCAAGGAAAAGCAATTTCAGACTTTGTGAGACTGCTAGTTTGTGAGCTTAAGTGCATACAGTAACTCACACTGACCATATTTAACAGTGTGTATATATATTCATTGCAATTGAATATCCCTTTGAAGAGCCCTATGCTATTTAAACATTTTGGTTTAATTGTGCTGCATGAATATCAAGTTGGACTATCCCATGATTTGAGTATTGTCTAATAAGTAAGTATAAACTCAGAAGTGCTTGCAAGTTTACCCTAGTGAATCACCAGTATCCATGCAATATGATGAGACTGCTGTTTCATGTGCTCATATAATGATGACCAATGAAAGTTGTTTAAAATTTCAAAATTTAATTGCTAGCATGACACAAGTTGTTGTCCAAACTCAGGCTTAAAGACCTACTAAAAGTGGAAACTTTTCAAATTGTTCTTTCAGATTTTCTGTCAATAAAGACGAATATATCAATAACTTGTATTTTACTTTACCGCTTGTTCGGATGTTAATTTTGAATTTCTTATTGTCAGTGCTCATTTGTTAATTACAACATCAACATATATCATCGAAATATACTTCTTAAATTGAAGTAGACTGTTTCTAAGTGTATTTCCCATCATCTTAGATTATTTACTTTCAAATAAACTTAGGAAATGAAAATAGGTCTTAATAATTCGTCTTACATAGTCGCGTTAATAAGCTGTATTAGTCGCGTTAATAAGCTGCATGTAGCATAAAAATATACAAAAATTACCATTAAACAACTATAATGGCGCAGCATCACGAGTAACCGCCACATTATCTACAGGCCTTGGTCTTTACATGTTGGTGGTGAAATCCCCCACGTACTCACAATATCTCCCGGATCCCGTAGTTTGAGTTAACGACCGGAGAAATCCCCTCGAAAACAGTTATCGTCCTATCTTCGCCAAGTAGAGATCGACGAGGAGCAACGCAACGTTTCGGTTCAAGGTTACTGAACCTGCTTCAACAGTCACTAGGATAGAAAGAATGGCGCGGCAACAATGTAGACTGTTAAACCTGCATGGTATTTCGCATTGTCTTTTGTATAAGAGGTGCTGATATATTATATGGATGTTGTAATACGTTATAAAGCTGAAAAGCTGTTATTTAAGCGGACCATTTTGGTTTTAATCCAGCTAGTTTCTGAATTTATTAAAACTATGATACAATTTTTCGAGAATTACAATTAACCCTTCGTAGTCTAGGCGCCAAATAGAGGTCACCGTGTCCTTTTTAATTCTGACTGACAGACTCAACGGTTTCTTATGGATTTTTGGCTGCTGATTACGAATTTCGATGGTGGATTTCAATCTGAGTGGTCAAAAAATTGTTATAAATTTTTTATAAGGCTCTGGCTCATAAACTAAAAGAGATACAAAAAAATATTTCAAATAAAATTTATTCCTTAATAAAAAACGAAGAAAAAAACGTTCGCTAAACTTAAATCCAACAGTTAGAACCCAAGATATTGTAAAATTAGTGCACAATGCAAATTGAAAATTGCAAAATAAGTATTTGTCGAAGCCTTATCGATCGTAACTCGGCTTTTGAACATGCAAATGAGCCTTAGAACGCCCAATTTTAAAGGTCGATGAATAGGCTTCCAAACAAAGTTTATTAAATTACTTTATCTTCATTTATTTTAAAGTTATACCCGTTTGAAGTTATAATTTTCTTAAAAAATTGTACATTAATTTGTTTATAAGGGTTTCAAGCAAATTTGAGCTATAAACATTTATACTTTAATTAACAATACTGATAGAAGAACTCAAAAGGAACATTTTGAGCTTACGAAAATGTTCGTAACTTTATTTTTGGCCAAGATATCGATACTTTAATAGCACAAGATCGACTCACAGCGTAAAGTTGTTCTGAAGCTATTTCATTGTGGCATTAATTATTCTAAATGGAAAATAAGAAAAAATTCAACTAAAAAATTATTTTATTAACGTTTTGACGTCCACACCGGACGTCGTTGTCAAAATAAAAAATATTAATCAATTAAACAAAAATGTTGTTGCTTATTAAAAAATTCTTCTAATAATTTAATTTAATCTGACTGAATTCAGACATATACAGTTTAAAGTAGTTTAAAATGATATTGCCAACATTTATAAGTGGCGTTGCTGGGACGACTTTACTGAAAGATAGTTCATTCGATTAGGTACATGAAACCAACCCTAACTCAAATTTTTCATTAAAGATTTAATGAACTATCCTTCAGTAAAGTCGTCCCAGGAACGCAACTCATAAATATTGGCAATATCATTTTAAAGTCTTTTGAGTCAGATTAAATTAAATTATTAGAAGAATGTTTTTCTAAGCAACAACATTTTTGTTTAATTTATTAATGTTTTGTATTTTGACAACGACGTCTGATTTGGACGTGGAAACGGTAATAAAATCATTTTTTAGTTAAATTGTGGCTTATTTCCCATTTAGAATAATTAATGCCACAAGGAAATGCCTTCAGAACAACTTTACGCTGTTAGCCGATCTTGTGCCTCAGAGCTTGCGCTATTAAAATATCGATATCTTGGCCAAAAATAAAGTTACGGACATTTTCGTAAGCTCAAAATGTTCCTTTTGAGTTCGTCTATCATTATTATTAATTAAAGTATAAATTTTTATAGCTCAAATTTACTTGAAACTCTTATAAACAAATTAATGTACAATTTTTTTAAGAAAATTATAATTTCAAGCGGGTATAACTTTAAAACAAATGAAGATAAAGTAATTTAACAAACTTTGTTTGGAAGCCATTTTAATAAGCTTCAAAATGATACCTTCTAATGCTCATTTTCGTGTTCTTCCTTTTTTATTAAGGAACAAATTTTATTTGAAACATTTTTTTATCTCTTTTAGTTTATGAGCCAGAGCCTTATAAACAATTTATAAACAATTAAATTGTTTATAACAATTTTTTGACCACTTCGATCGAAATCCACCCTCGAAAATCGTAATCAGCAGCCAAAAAGCCATAAGAAAGCGTCGAGTCTGTCCATCAGAATTGAAAAGGACACGGTGACCCCTCTGGCGCCTGGACTATCGTTACTATTTAATATTTTCACGTTTTTTGGGTTTTTAATTTACACAGATTATTCGTATCAACCACTTATGGTTATTAGCGGAGGACATGCACAGACAGTAAGATAAACATTATTACATACAAAATACTTTATAATTTGGTATATACAAGTTTAGTTATTTTAAGATATTTTAATAAATATGTTAAATTTGAAGTCAGTTCATTTTTTAAATTGCCACTAAGGGCACACGCGATCCTTTCGTTCTGCTATACTGGGCACTCGATAATCATATGTTTCACTGATAATTAAGTGTTGCACTTGGTACACATCGGAGCACACAGCAGCCTCCTTATGTCCTATTCTGATTCTGAGGCGGTTAATGATGACTTGACTTGGTATTTTCTATTCTGTAATTTGTACGACGAGTGTGGTTCCTACTTGACACAGGCATTCTTTGATTTTGGAGACAGTGTGATCCCAAGTAATTTGCCACGCTCTGTAGAAGTAGCCTTTGATGTTTACTTCAACAGTCAGTAGCATAGAAAGCCTGGCGTGGCAACAATGTAGACTATTAAATCTGCATGGTATTTCGTATTTTATTTTGTATAAAAGGAGCTCATATAGGGTAATTCAGGGTAATATGGTGAATCGGGTGAAATGCTCTATTTCTTTTCACGGTACACAGATGTCTCTGTAAATCTAAATGGCGACGACAGTTTATTATCATTTATGCAGTGAGCACGTTGTGAAAACCAGCCCCGTTATTTAAAAACCGTAAGTAATTTGTTTAAAACTCTTTCCGGTGCTCAATAATTTTTATACTATGCATGCATTTGTAGACGCTTCAGGTAGCTTAGTCCTCGAGGTATTTTTCGATATATTCTGCCTTCTCAGGCTGTTTATATACAACACAACACAGAAATCGTTACCTCTAACATTGTGAACTTCTTGCCGTGCTATTCTCCATTTCACCCATGGTAAATGGGAGAAATGGTGAACTCGGGCAAGGGCAATATGGTGAAGGCCTTTTCCAACACGTATACCTATTTCTTGGGCCGCTGTTTCAAATTCGACCAAGTTCAATTTTTTTCTATTGATTTGGTCCGATTTGCTTTTTTTTGTCAGTGATTTAAAAAAAAATCAAACTGTACTCGCAAGACGATAATGACGACGTAGGCGGTAGATTGTTGTTGTGTAGGGTGTGGTGAACTGTACAGTTATACTAAAAAAGGCGTGGATTGGATCAAATGTATTAGCTGCCAATTTTGACTGCACGAAGATTGTACAAAAAGTGCCTGGTAAAAAGCTGGACTAGTAAGTTCACTATTTCACCCCAAGTGTCTTCGCCACTTCCTTATACATGGGTGAAATGGTGAATTTAATAAAAATTAATATTGTTTTTTTTTCAACCATTTGTAATGTCTTAAAGAAACTAGGACACTGTTAAGTTGTTGCCAATATGTTTTGTGAAAGAAGTGAATTTTTATTTCGTTTAAATAACAATTTCTTGTCTTCTACACGGCTTAACTTTTTTGTTCACCATATCACCCTGGTTTACCCTATTACATGGATTTTGAAATGCGTTATAAAACTGAATATCTGTGAATGCAGAAGTACGTTTAGGTTTTAATCCTGCCAGTTACAATTCATTAAAACTATGATAGAATTTTTGCTACGAGTACAATTAAACTCTTCCGTTATTATTAAATATTTTCCCTTTTTATTTTGATGTTTGTTCATTTCGTTTTATAAATTAGATTTTGAAAGGTTTTATGCTCTTTAATATTACTATTAGTTATTCATAGTATATTGTAAGAACATTATAAGTAGGGAACGAGTCTGTGCTTAAGTAATGGACAGATGGTCTCAAAAATACCAAGAAAAATTAAAGTCACCGTCTATCATCCAGCCTCAAAAGTCTACTAGTGAACATAGGCCTCCTCCCCTTGTTTCCAACCCTGTCTATCTCATCCAGTTTTTATTTATCTTTCTTAAATGGTCGATCCATTTTGTAGGCGGTCGACCGACGCTTCTCTTGGTCTCTTACACAGAAAGATCAAGAACTGTCTAAACGTTTCGAGCGAAAAATCTTAATAAAATGGAAGAATAAAACAGCAAGGTTTGTGGCGGAAGTGTTTGAATGTAACTTGAGTTGCATTTGAATGTGTGGAGTAACTTTGAATAATTGTACCTATAGAAGTTTCGGGGAATCTTGTAACGATATCCAAAAAAACCTTTGTAACTTTGAATAATTGTATAAGTTTTAATTCACGTATATCATACAGCTTGGATAAGGTTTTTATTCGGCGTCTTACATTATACTGAAATAGAATAAACATCCAAATGTTTACTTAACTTTAAAGCGTTTTACATGTCTGCTCTAATGGGATCAAGGATAAGATTAACTACATAGATACTTTGGGTTGAAATGGGGCTAAAGAAGAAGGAACAGGCATATAAAGCTTCTTGCGATACGGCAGCTCATTTGTTGTGCGGTGGCAGGTCGTGGAATCGTTAGGGGGGGTAAGAGGGTTTAAAGAAGACTAACTACCATAACCAAATAAGCAAAGGATACTTACACAGACTTGAGGACTTTTGGGAACCAATTTAGGGACATTCATCTTAGATTCCTCGTTGGGTCAAACTGGGCTATCATTTACCATCCTATGGCTTCTATGCCATTTCTTTTTCTTTACTCTAAAACTTATTTCACTTGTATTAGACATCTGGTTAATAGCTTTCCAAAAAAAGGTTACAGAAATAAAAATAAGTACATTTTATAATTTTTATTTAAACCTTTAGATTTTATTTATACTTTGAGAATAAATATGTTCTCAAACAGGAAATGAATAATAAAAATAACTATAAATTTTTAACCAGACTTTACAATGGAGAATAAAGATTTTACAATCTTTTCTATTTCCAAAAAATACACAAAGTTTATTATTTCACATTAATTTTGCAGACATAATAACTTTTTAGAGCAGTGTATCAAAACAAAATTTGACTTATGCTGTCAAGTCAAACGTCACTGCCATTTTATCTAATTTACATAAAACTTTCCGAGAGTCCATGTTGAAAACAAACTATTAAAATATTTAAAACCTTTACCAAATTAATATCCACTTGGAATTTACTTAAAAACAAATATTATTTCATACCTTTTTTTAAAACAAAATCCATCGTCACAAGTCACACTTGGCACTTGAACCAAAATTTTCCATCCAAGATTGGGGAAGCATTCAATTCTAACCAAACAGGAAACAGGACCAAAGTTGATATCAAATCATAAATCACATCATGGAATCAGGAATTGAATACAGGGACATGACCAAAACATCATAAAAACTGGAAAAGCTTCTCAATACTATAGAATCACACACTTCTTTACCGGCATACCAAACTGCCTCACAATAATACTGTATACTCGATTTTCACATAAATATATCCAACGTAATGCTGTGAAATTTTGTACCAGCATTCCACAATATTAACAGGACAAATTGCAAGTCCTTCACTTCGTTTACCATAACGAAAAAAGCCATTTCCAAGCCGATAAATGCGATTCTCTGCGATCTGCGAGTCTGTGAGTTCTATCACGTCAAGCGATGTTTACCTTCCAAACATGCTTTTAGAACTAACTATTTTTCTTCGTCACATCTCTCGCGCCACTCGCGCGTTCATTGACCAATCGTCCGAGGCAACTCAACGATCTTTCAAAATTCTGGCCAATAATAACAAAAATGCTTCCCGCTCAAAAGAAAGGGAAAAATACCAGAACTTTTCAAGGATTCATTCTAGAATAATGAATGTTTACACAAATAAACAGGAAATTTCCTAACGTTTTTCAATGTTGCGAAATATTGAAATATTTCCAACAAGAGCGGCTTAGGAAATTTTAATGATATATGAACTCGCACAATAAATTAGAAAAATAGATATTTTTCTTGGGATAGGATATAAAATTAATGAATTCTATTAACAAAACATTGTAGCAGAAATTTGTAATGCTACAACTTAGCCCAAATTACGTGTAAAAAGCGCTGATCGAGCTATTCGAATTTAAGGGGTAAATTAAAAGGTTAAAATTGTGACTCTTAGAATGAAAAAATGTGGGAATACTTACATTCTGCCGAGTAGTTTGAAACTAGCACACTGTATATAGTGGTAACCCCATCATACATATATGGTTTACATAATATAATTTACTAAAATTTTATGACTACAAGTCGATGTTAATAGATATAATGGAACACATACTAAAAGGGTGCCATGCTTCCCTGCTCGAAGATGCTAGGTACTTGCCAGTACAATGGGCACAGACCAACTGAAAATACTCTTAAATACATCACATAAAAATACTCTTAAATTCTGATTTTTGGTTTGTTTAGCTTAGTATTTTTCCACGCAAGTCTAATAATTGTTTATTATGTAGTATATTTCTTTGTTTTAACTAAATTTAACTTTCATCTCGTCATTTTACATTCGATGACGTCACAACTTAAACCATGAAATATATCTACATTAAATTTAATAAATCTATAAGTTATTCTGGAATAGAGAGTTGCTAAGTTAAACTTTACAATAGATTTCAATATTCAAATAATTTAAATTACATTTTCAGACATTGATTAACAACCTTGGCATTTCACTAAAAAATCCAAAATTCAAATTAAGCTTTAACCAAAAATTGGCTTTATCTTGTCATGTCATGTCACTCTTGTCAAATTGTATATCCACTGTGCCCATTGAATTGGCAAGTACCTAGCATCTTCGAGCAGGGAAGCATGGCACCCTTTTAGCATGTGTTTCATTATATCTATTAACATCGACTTGTAGTCATAAAATTTTAGTAAATTATATTATGTAAACCATATATGATGGGGTTACCACTATATACAGTTTGCTAGTTTCAAACTACTCGGCAGGATGTAAGTATTCCCACATTTTTTCATTCTAACAATCACAATTTTAACCTTTTGCTTTAAACTAACGTGGAAATACTTCATTGTAGGCACTGAAGATGTTCTGTAATAGAACGAAAACGTTTTGCAATCCATGACATTTTAGATAGTTTTTAAATAAACGATTTTATACCAGAGTACATCTCGAAGTTTTTACTTCTGTATGAGTTTTTTAAAATATATTAACTGTGTTTAACATACCAAACCAAAACACTTACTAAATCCTATTTGACGATACTTGTGGAAGGTTGACACTTACCTGTAACAAAAAAAACATATACTTTAAAAATGCAATAAATTTCTAAACATGATTTATAAATAATATTTTTGTAAAATAACAAGATATATGTAAGAACAACAAACAATACACTATCTTGCAATATCATTGTGGCAGTCAAATAAAATTTCAATAACACTAATAAAATTATAACATCCAACAACAACATTCTAAATTATGGCTATTGCCTACAACACCATGGCCAAGTATGTTAACGTCAATTTTGATAAGATATTACCTCCTCAACACCTTGGCGGTTATACACTCTTTCAACTTTTGGCAAATGTACATAATTGTCATTACAACCAACTGTAAGTAGCCAATCCCATATAAACGCAATATATATCATATGCCACAAGAAAACAGTTCCAGAACCTCATTAACAAAATTATATTTTGTTCTCAACATTATCCTCTCTCTTTGTAACGCCACTGGCCAAAGTCAGATTTACAGGAATGAATTTCAGTGTGACAATTAAATTCCACGATAACCAAGAGCGTTCAGATTTTGGTTGCGGCGACTGTTACTATAATTTATTTAAGTGATCGTTTGTATGATTGATTATTTGGCCAAGATTCCAAGATAACGTAGTTAATACTACTAACGTAGTTATTAACGTAGTTATACCCTACACCACAGCCCTCTACTTTTTGTCTTTGACTTTTCCAAAAAAATTTTTACCTCTCCAACTAACATCACATCACTTAATTTCAGTTCTCACATTCAGATCCATTATCATTACAATTAAATTATATCAATATTCTTTTTCTTACTTTGGTTTTATTTTATTCAGTACACTTTCAATATTATTTTCATTTTAATTTCATTCGTGTATCAACTGGACTTAACAGCTATAATCATACTTTTCTTTATCTCTAACTTCACATACCCTCACTTTGTCACAAGAATTCTCTCAAAACTTTTGAAATAAAATTAAAAAATAAAACATCTCATAATAATTACAATTCTTTTTCATTCACATATTACACACTTTTAATTATTTGACTGTATCCTAACTCAAATCCATTATTTACAAAAATTTACATTTATTTTTTAAATAAAAATATTTTCCTTTTACATATACAACCACCAATACAATATAGACTAGATTAAATTGCCTACCAATTTATTCATTTTGTACAATAACATTCCAACTAATACTGATTCTTTCTCTTCTCTCACCTTCATCTATTTTTATCTTTTTATCATTATTGACAGCAGCTCAACTTTCTTTCTATCAATTTGATCAATCTAATGTTATGGTATACAGTCAATATAAATAATCTTATATTCTAAATTAATTTTGTATATCACAAGTTCTTTTCAATAACCAATAGATTTAAAATGTTAGACATTTTCAGATATTAAAAAATAAAAAAAAAAAAATATTTATCATTTGTTGTGGGTCATGTCCTTTTGGTTAATTAACTTTAAAATCGACTACCTTTTTCTCTACTGTCAATGTCACTTCAAACAGATCCATACACACTAGTGTCACTTTATAGTCAAAGTTGGCCTAAGATGGTTGATTGAGGTTTTGGTAGGGTTTCACCATGTTCCCATAGGCAATATCCTGTAACATCGGCGTTTAGCCTGTTGAATATTATTTTTAAATAATGTAAATCGAATTTTAAATTCAACCATTGTTTGGTTCTGGGGCTATTTAGCAAGTATGTAATCTAACCACATTTTTAGCTTTTTAAAAATTTCAACCATCTTTCAATTCTAATGGTGGGATTACTTATTTTATTGTAGATTCACTGATGATGGACCGATAGGTCTGAAAACGTTCTGAATTGGACATATTTTATTCAACCCATTGGGATTTTTAAGTTTTAATAAATATACCAATTTTACTTCTTGTTAGAGTTTTTTTAACTATATGGTATACAGCCAACCTAGGGAACTTCCCTTTTAGTAGTTATATCTATTTGTTAAGGGGTGTTATGACGAAATCCAACGGAGTGTAGCGTGGCGCGCATCACCAGTTAATCGTCGGCAAAGAAAAATAGAATATATATAATGGTGAAAAAAAAAGAGCACAGTTGGCATACCACGTTATTGTGAAATTAATAAATATTTACTTTTTTTTATATTTTTTGATAAAATCTGTCGGACCGTGTTTGTTCCGTCGAATATAGAGGGTACACCACACAGTGAATATAGAGGGTACAGTCAATATTGATACAATGATAAAAATTACAACACTAAGCTAACCGGGGTTTAATTGGGACAAAAAGTACCGGCCCTAAGTCGTTAGAACACAAAGTTACCACATCACTGACCGTACCAGCCGTTGCCGAGTTGGAAGGGCATGTTTCAAGCTTCTGATTTTCTTTGAACTGACAGTCCACGCCACTCCGCGCTGGCCATCTCTCTCTCTCTCTCTCTCTCTCTCTCTCTCTCTCTCTCTCTCTCTCTCTCTCTCTCTCTCTCTCTCTCTCTCTCTCTCTTGTCGTTTCCCCATTACGGAGGATCGTGATTTCTTCCAATATTCCTAACAATGTTTCTCCATTGGTCTCTATCTTCAGCTGCTCTAAGAGCTTCACAGAATGAGTTTCCAGCTGAATGCTTTATTTGGTCAGACCATCTAGTTGGTGATCGTCCTCTTGATCTTCTCCCCGGAACGATTCCAGAAACAATTATTCTCTACAAATTATCGTTACCTCTTGCAGAATTCGTTACAGACATATTGTGGACAGCCTTTTTTAATCTTGAGTTGGTTTAGAATGGAAACGTTTGTCCTATGAGCTGTCCAAGGTATGCGCAGTATTCTTCTCCAGCACCACATCTCAAAGGCATCAATTTTTTGGCGCTCACATGCGCGAAGAGTCCAAGTCTCTGCTCCGTATAGAAATATTGAGAATACGAGGGCATTCACCAGTCTCATCTTGATATTTTGAGAGATAGATCTGTCTTTCCAAACTTTAGTTTAGCTGGCCATAAATCGCCTTAAATAGGGGTTTGCCCTTTATCTAAGGATCTTAAATAAATTCTGAGGGAACAAACGGTATTTCACATTGCACTGATTTCCGTCTTTAGTCTTTAGAGCCCACCTTTTGCTTTACTTTATTTCAGGTCCTTGATATCCTCACAAAACATAGTTTTCTTGATACTTATAGATATGAAAAAGGCACTTGAGGATGGAATAAAGGTAAATGGAGTCCCCATCAACAACATTAGATATGCGGATATCACTGTCATTTTAACCGAAAATATTGAAGATATTCAGAGACTGGTGACCATAATAGCGCAGTATGATGAAGAATACAGTCTAACAATGAAGATCGAGAAGAAAAAATTTATGAAAACATCCAAAACACAAATAAATAACGGGAATCTTCTAATAACCGGAACCAATATCGAACGAGTGGAAAAATATGTATATCTTGGGACAATGATTAACTCCACAAATAATGATGGATTCGACCGTTATTTGATGGAAGTTCATTTTATCTAACAATAAAACACTGAAAACGTTTGTTTTCTATACTTCCACAAAATTTATTATAACTATGTCATTACAGCTGTTTCGGCAGAGTGCCTTTCTCAAGTGATTTTAGTTTACTATGGGTTTGCCTTTTTAGAGTCTTTAACTGAAGAGGTTGAGGAGTGGGGAGCTGTTTGTCTCGAGTTGGTCATTCAGAATTATATCTGTATTTTTTAATTTATTAATTTCCATAGATTCTAATAAAGATAGCTTAAGGCCTTTATTTTGAATATGCAGAATTTGAAACTTTTCATTAAAAGAATGATTATGATCTAGAAGGTGAAGTGCGTATGTAGAAGTGTCTGTTTTTCTCTTGTTGAAAGCCCTTTTGTGTTATGCTATCCGTTTGTCAAAGGTTCTGCCAGTTTGACCGATGTAAGTTTTCGGACAGTCACCACAAGTTAGTTTGTAGACACCACTCTGTAATTGTTTTCTCGTTCGGCTTTATTGTTCTTAATATATTTGCTTAAGTTGTTGTTAGTTCTGAAAGCTGGTGTTATTCCTTTCTTTTTTATGTATCTGGCTATTTTTGTTGTTATCTTGCCAGTATATGTAATAGAGCAGAAGCTACTGGGTTCTTTCTGTGGTGGTGGATAGACTCCATAAGAAAGCCCTGAAATTAGTCTATCCACCACCACAGAAAGAACCCGGTACCTTCTGCTCTACCACATATACTGGCAAGATAACAACAAAAATAGCCAAATACATAAAAAAGAAAGGAATAACACCAGCTTTCAGAACTAACAACTTAAGCAAATATATTAAGAACAATAAGAGCCGAAAGAGAAAACAATTGCAGAGTGGTGTCTACAAACTAACTTGTGGTGACTGTCCGAAAACTTACATCGGTCAAACTGGCATAACCTTTGACAAACGGATAGCAGAACACAAAAGGGCTTTCAACAATAAAAAACAGACACGTCTATATACCCACTTCACCTTCTAGATCATAATCATTCTTTTAATGAAGAGTTTCAAATTCTGTATATTCAAAATAAAGGCCTTAAGCTATCGTTATTAGAATCTATGAAAATTAATAAAATAAAAAATGCAGATATAATTCTGAATGACCAACTCAAGACAAACAGCTCCCCACTCCTCAACCTCTTCAGATTAAGACTTTAATAAGGCAAACCCATAGTAAACTAAATCACTTGAGAAAGGCACTCTGCCGAAACAGCTGTAGTCACATAGTTATAATAAATTTTGTGGAAGTATAGAAAAGAACGTTTTCAGTGTTTTATTGTTACACCACAAATAATTATTTTAAGGAAATCAAAATCAGATTTTGCAGAATAGGGAAGGCTAGAGCAAATTTCAACAAAACGAGAACTAACAGTGCTCTGCACAAGAGATTTAACGTTGGAGCTAAGAATTAGGCTAGGTTTGATGCTACGTTTTCTCGACTTTATTTTATGGTATGGAAGCTTTAATCTTGAATGCGACATTAGTGGTAAAACTGAAATCATTCGAGTTGTGGGTGTATAGAAGAATTCTGAAAATATCGTGAACAGAACGATTCAAACAAAAAGGTTCTAAGTAAGAAGTTTCCACAAGGATCCAAGGGAAGCATGGTGTGATGTAGAATATCATGGCTGCGCAACCTGAGAGAATGGTACGTATGTAGAGCTGCAGCCATTAAATAGTAAACCCCTACAGATCTAGTAGCCAATTTTTTGAATTTTTACCTCGTTTAAACGCACTTTTTACGTCAAAGTTACGTTACAGTGGCGGACTCAGAATAGGTTGATCAAACTTAAAAACTCAAAATAAAAGGTAAATAAATAAATCAAAAAATAAATCAAAATAAATGTAAAAATGAAGGTGTAAACTATTCACCCACCGCAGCTGTACATGAAATAAACTTTCTGATCAGCCGTTTCTAAAATACGAATAGCTATGATGATTACCGACCACTGTGGCGGAGATGACACATGAAGAAGAAGAAGAATATCGATATGAAATAGTTTTGCCTACATTTAACTATGCTGTTAAATGCCAGTCTTGTGACAGTACCCATAACCATACACAACACTGTCTCACTGCTCCTCTAATTTCGCCTGATGTATTCAATAACGCATATTCTATATCTGCTCAAACAAGCAACTACTATATTCTCATTTATCAGTTTTAGTCACAAAACAATAGATCATTTATAACTTTCCGACATGATCTTTTTTTGGCGTTGGCATTTTAATCTTTAAAACCTCTCCCCTACGCTAAGCGTTACGAATGGTAACCATAAGACCAACATTATGTATTTTACCCTTTATGCAAAAACGTTGATAAACCACTGCGTCGAGATTTATTTTCCATTAAAAGTCTCAATGGCGTGAATCACGATTACGTCAATGGACGTGCGGAAATCTGAAAGGTTCGCATTACCTTAAATACAATCTGAATAAAGCCGAGTATAATACAGACAAACGTAAATATTTTCTCTTAAAGTGTAATATAATATAAATCAGTATTTCTTGGGTTTAGGTTCAATGATTAAGGCTAAAATTGGAACTTTATTTTATTTTTCCATTTAAAAATTAACGTTTCGGCAGGTAATCCTTGCCTTTGTCAAGATTCTAAAATTATACAAATGAAGCCAAGATATTATTGTAGATTTTATTTTTTCATTTAAAAATAAACGTTTCGGCAGGTAATCCTTGCTTTTTTCATGATTCTAAAATTATACAAATGAAGACAAGGTATTATTGTAGAACATATTAAGAACTTACTAGCATGTAAACGAGACACTAACAATAATGAACAAACACAAATTAAAAATTGAGATATGATATCTCATTGCTTACTGTCCTAATATACAGGGTGTCCCGAAAATATTGATTATAAATTATACCACAGATTCTGTGGTCAAAAATAGGTTGATTGATCCTAACTTACCTTAGTACATATGTGCACATAAAAAAAGTTAAAGCCATTTGAAGTTACCAAATGAAAATAATTTTTTTCCAATATACTGAAAATTATTAGAGATTTTTTATTGAAAATGAACATGGTGTCATTCTTATTTCAGGAACATCTTAAAAAACTTATAGTGAAATGTGTGCACCTCATAAAAATTGTATGGGGGTTTTGTTCTCTGAAACCCCCTAAACTTTTGTGTATGTTCTGCCTCTTAGTACTTTCTCGAAAAGCCAGTTTTTATCGAGATATTTTGAATATGTGTCAAATCCACTACATATTTGTATATGGTTAAACGATTATAAAGACCTGGTATTAATATGAAAATTTATTTATAATTTACATTTTTAGGTATATTTTGAACCATATTAAAAAAGAAGCCACATCTCGATAAAAGGTGCCTTATCAAAAAAATAGTAAGAGGCAAAAAGTTTTAAAAACACTGTGTTTAACTAATGGTACCGCAATAATAGTTTAATTGGGACGTACACATACATTTGGGGGGTTTAAAGAAACGAAACCCCCATAAAAATTTTATGTAAACATATTAAAAAAGAAGTCGCATCTCGATAAAAACTGGCCTATCGAAAAAATACTAGGAGGCAAAAAAGGTTTAAAAATATTGTGTTTAACTATTGGTACCACAATAATAATGTAATTGGAACGTACACAAAAGTTTGGGAGAGCTTGGAAACAAAACCCTATAAAATTTGAGGGGTGTACAAATTTCACTGGTGTTTTTTTAAGATGTTACTTCCATAAGAATGCCACATGTCCATTTTCAATAAAAAATCTCAAAGAGTTTTCGATATATGAAAAAAAAATCGATTTCATTTTGTAACTTCAAAGGGTTGTAACTTTTTTGTGTGCACTATTGTATATAGGTAAGTGAGGTTCAATCTACCTATTTGGGACCCAGAATCTGTGGTATAATGTATGACCAATCTTTTCGGGACACCCTGAATTTCTTTTTCTCTACTCCTGTTTACCGAGTTATTTGTATTCATGTTATTTTCCCTTGCCTGATTCGTTTCTTCTACGTCCAAACCAAATCTTCACCATATTCAGAACAATATAAAGGAAAATTAGCCACGTTATGGTATTTGCTTACGTATAATGCATTTCTTCACAATCTAAAAATATTTACTTATTCATTTTTAAAATAATAATAATTGTATGCACTATGTTCCAGTGGGTTTAGGACAAACATAAATAGATTTTATAGTAATTTATCGTTAGGTTTTAATAAATATGGGTCTATGCAATTGTCTAGACAAATTATGACAGTCCTAAGTATCAATACAACACTACGAAACTATAATTACGTCCAATAAAACATCATTATTTCAAAATATGGAACCTAAATGAGCAATATGTAGAAAATCAATAGATACAACACCCACAGTTAATTTTCTGCCTACATGACAGTGTGGAGTGTGGGATGAAGACAACACAACGGTTCCGAAGTCGAATGAGAATTGTGAAAGTTTTAACGGTAATATCACTAGTAAATTTTCAGTTTGGCTTTAGAAATCAAATTGAAGGATTTAATGCTGACTGCATAATTGTTATCAGTTCTACATAGACCAGTCTATCTGTGAAAAAATCACTGAATTCACGTAAAAATCGGTGAAGGTTCTAAAATGTATATGAGGGATAGCTGATGACAAATCCTTAAGGTGAAACAGTAGCGAACAACAGGTAGCGAAAACGCGTTCCAAGATTGCGGCTGAAATTTTGAATATTTTTTCGAGAAATTTGGCACACGTATTCGTAATATAATAAAGAATGGCGGTACAGAGCCCAATTTGAAAAATATATTAATATGTGGAAATTACTCTGTAATTAAATAAAATATTAAAAAAACGAGCCTGTACCGCCATTAAGAAGAACAAAAAAATACACTTTCTTCAAATAACCTTTTTTAACCGATGCATAGATTTTGTGTCACTTTGGAACTACTAATGAAATAAAAAATTTTAGTAGTTCCAAAATGACACAAAATCTAGGCATCGGATAAAAAAGTTTATTTGAAGAAAGTGTATTTTTTTGGTCTTCTTAATGGCGGTACAGGCTGGTTTTTTTAATATTGTATTTAATTACAGAGTAATTTCCACATACTAATATATTTTTCAAATTGGGCTCTGTACCGCCATTCTTTATTATATTACGAATACGTGTGCCAAATATCTCGAAAAAATATTCAAAATTACAGCCGCAATCTTGGAACGCGTTTTTGCTACCTGTTGATCGCTACTGTTTCCTCTTAAAGACGTATCTACAACTGATT
Organism: Diabrotica virgifera virgifera; assembly: GCF_917563875.1. NCBI lineage: Eukaryota > Metazoa > Arthropoda > Insecta > Coleoptera > Chrysomelidae > Diabrotica > Diabrotica virgifera. The sequence goes on along the minus strand of NC_065450.1, from coordinate 75,772,744 downwards.
TTGCTTTGTTTTTTTAAACAATCATAAGAAGTAAAAAAAAAGAAGCTGCAGCTCTATAAAAACTGGCTTATCGAAAAATACTAAGAGGCAAAAAAGTTTTAAAAACATTGTGTTTAACTAATGGTACCGCAATAATAATTTAACTGGAACGTACACAAAAGTTTGGGGGGGGGTTAAGGGAACAAAACCCCCTAAAATTTTTATGGGGTGTACAAATTTCACTGTTATTTTTTTTTAATATGTCTCTGTCATAAAGTGCCACAATGTGTCAATTTTCAATAAAAAATCTCTAATAGCTTTAGACATAGGTATTGAAAAAAAAATCGATTTTCGTTTTGTAACTTCAAAGAGCTGTAACTTTTTTTATGTGAACATTATTAGTATAAAGGTAAGTTAGGTTCAATCGAACTATTTTTAGTCCCAGAATATGTGATTTAATTTATGACTTGCATTTTTTTACACCCTGTATATTGGTCAAATTTAATAAAATATTAAATTTTTTTATTATACCTTTAGAACGAAGCCTCAAAAAATCGATTGTAATTTACAAAATATCTCTACTAAACCAGGGTTCCCAACCAGTGTGCAGCGGCACACTGGTGTGCCGTGAAGTCGTTATACTCACTATCATTATAGAGATTATTTACTCAAGTGTGCCGTGGCTGAACCAGTTTTTAAGCTAGTGTGCCTCAAGCTAAAAAAGGTTGGGAACCGCTGGTCTAGACTGTTTGGCAGTTGTTTAAATAATCGCTATCCGGGAAAAACAAATTGGATAACATAAACTATTTGGTCGATATGTGTGAAATTTAGCAAACTTCAATAACTAATTAACTGCCACAATTTTGGGTCTTTATGTTGCATGTCGTTATGCAAAAAACAAAGTATTAAAATTTATAACTTCGGTCAATTGTTTATGTATTTTAATTTGGAAACTCTTAAAATTAACGAACTTTTTATGGTCCATAACCTTTATTTGAACCATTTTTCCCTAAAAATTATTTTTCTACAAACGTGTTAAAAATGCAACTTTTAGCACTACTTAGGAGCGTTAAAAATGTTACTTTAAAACTAGTGCTTTAAAATTTTTAAGGCACTGCAGTTAAAATTAAAATGTCAAATTTTGAAAACAAACGTCAAAATATTTTTTATATTTCATTTATTAACATTAATATTAACAGGACAACTTGCGCAATTTGAAAAAGGTTTTTTAGAAGGTTTTTTTTAAATTTAATTTAAACTGTATTATTGCATTTTTAACACGTTTGTAGAAAAAAACTATTAAAATTTGTTAGAATATACAACAATAAAAGTAGATGTTATTCTATAGTTGTTATGATTTACGTATTGACAGTATAGGCAGTTTTGATGTAATGTCAAGAAAAATATAAAAATGGAATGTCAGTCAAGTTCAAGTAAAAGCTTTTGTAGGTATTGTCCTGTAACTGAGTATGAATAAATTATAATTGTTGATATATAAGACGTTTGTAGAAAAAATATTGTATGATATACGTGTTAAAATTACATTTTTAAGGCACTCATGTGAATTGCAGGATTCGCTTCGCTCATTCCGCAAACCTTCACATGCTTGCCTTAAAATTGTATTTTTAACACTTATATCATAAATAACTATTGTATTATAGTCAAAAAATATTTTTTTCACTTTTTATGATTCTTTAAAAATTCATCAAAGCAAAATCAGCTGTACCACGTCTTCAAGGATTTGTCATCAGCTATATATCATATTCCTTTTAGAACCTTTAAAAATATCTGTATTAAGGCTGTATGACACTATACATTTTCTTGTATCATTTCTAATATCGTTTCTGATATGTCAAAAAAATGCATAGTGTCATACACAGATACAAGAAACGATATCAGAAACGATACAAAAATTTGTGTCAGGCACAGATTCTTGTACAAGAACTGCGCCAATTTCTGCGCAAAGAGCAAAAACGTAAAACCTGCTGGTAAAACATCTAAAATGTCATAATTACTTACTCATAATGGCGGCTGAAATGAAAATGGGATCATGTATTGATGAATTTATTTGTGTTTTTGTAGGTATTATTTATAAATCTTTTATTGATACTTAATATACCGTTTGGTATGGACTACTGTTCTACTAATAACCATATATTTAGCTCCTAGTAAAGTTCAAACTATAAATTTAGGTTTCATGGTGCATAATTTTTTAATAGACGAAAATACAATAGTTCCTAATTTGGATCAAACTGAAGATAATTCTAATGCAAATATTTTAGCACAAATATCAAAATAAAATAAAAACACAAATAATCAACCTCAGTCAACGTAAAATTCTGGTTAACATTAAAATGTTAATTATATAAAAGTTTATAAATTTTATAAAATATTTAAAATCAGCTGTGTCTGTAGATGCAGTACTACCATAACGTGACACAGGGTGACAAACAAAATTTCGACCAATCACGTGCCGAATTTCATACAATTTTCGATACAAGAACTTGCATAGTGTCATACAGGGCACAAATGTACGTACAAGAAATGATACAAGAAAATGTATACAAGAAACGATATCAGAAACGATATTAGAAATGTTAGAAACTTTTTTTCTTGCCTGGGTAGGTACTAGGAGAGACCCATGTCTGAAAAGCGAAAGGGTCTTGTAATGTTGGTATTTTATATTCGTAGAATATTCACTGCGCAAACCTTGGCCACAAAATTATTCGTCTTTAAACAGTACTCCGGTATATTGCCCATAGAAACATAAAATTATATTCCGATATTGACATTGATTAATATTACTAATAGTACTTCTTAGCTCGCTTGTTAAAGATAATAAAATTAAATCTAAAAACTTCGTTTACATTTTTCTTAGTGAACAATCTTCTAAATACAAAGTATATTCCTGAAAGTATAAGTTATAAAATTACCAATAAGAACAGGGCGGCAGTAGTAAAGTTTCGGTCAACAAGAATTTCCAGTTATACGTATGCTGGGATGTAAGTGGCTGTTTCGCTTTCAGGTTCTCCTTTTCCAGTGAAAGTCCTCCCCAAGGCCTAAGACGATCATATCGATCCAGTTTGTCACGCCAGAGCCAGAATTAGCACAGGAGATGCTTCGAGAATACCGGACGATCCTCCGGTGGTTGTTGCTCAAGATTAATTCCTAGTTCAGGAGCTTAATAAATTAGAGTGCTTTATATTCCAGATGGTTATATCGTTTTAATTAATTGTCGACTATCTATTACATCAGTAATTTATTATTATATATTAGTATATCGCACCCTCAGTAATATAGAGGCACAATTCAAAAAAGTAGATTTTTGGGAAATCGCGTTTAAAGATTCTGGTTTCCAAAATTATAGCTATTTTTTTAAATAACATGCTTATTATTTAAGTTATAAATGTGAAATTTGGCAAATTTGTTATTTGATAATTGCACTATAAATAGCATGAGAAAAAAATTAATATAAATAAATTCCATTAATTACATGTAATTGAAAAAAATACTTTCAAGTTAGTCCTATAAAGTACAAAAAAACAAAACAGAAATAAGGAACTGTTTATGTTTGATCCCTTATATTATTAATGCCTTGTCACTGTTTATGCAAAAAAACGATCTATTATGAATTAGACCCATTTATTTATTATATTTTGCATAATATATTGGCTCAACTAAAAACTATTCTACATAATACAGAATGTTAAAACATAAACTAACCAGGATTTTCGTCATAGAAATTGATTGCCCCCTTGTAGCAGTAAAAACCAGATGTGGCCGGGAAGAGTGCGAGAGAGGCATAAATATATTTATCGCCAACCGTCATTCATTATTGTACTAAAGTACATATATATGTAACTAAAGTCATTCATTATTGTACTCATTTGCCATAATTTGCAGCAGTAAAGTAACACTTTATTGTACTAAAAGAATAATTTTACTTTACCTGCCGCGATTAAACAAATTAACCGAGATTGAATGTAAGTGGCCGATGGCAGTAATCGATTATTATTTGAGTGAACTTAAAATTTATTTACTGTAATTATTAAAAAAATATTGTACGAAATTTACGTTATTCTTAATTAAATTTACGTCAAAAAGTGAAATTGTGTACTATTTTGCAATAACTTATATTCATACAAAATAAATCAAAACTGTACACATTTTTAGTAATTAGGTATTTAATATTGATAAACAACTATCGAGAACGAACATCGAAACTGGCCGTCATGCAAACGCATTCTGTCATTACTGTCATACGAAATGTTTATTTCGTCTAAAATTTAAAAAATTCTTAAATCTTAGGTTAGGTATTAATTCAGATAAAGTGTAAAATGGTGTTTTTGTTAATTCGATTATATTAGGACGGCGATAGATCTTGTTAGTAAATAATATTTTATAAAAATATAGGTATATCTATTATATTTATTTAGATTTTCTACGATTCATCAAGGGAAAAGCCACTGCGGGAGGCTAGCAACTGCGGGGAGTTCATAAACACTGACGTAACTATTTGTTATTTTTAATTTTGGAAATTATTTTAAGAAATTAAATTAGTTTAATGTTAAACAAAAATACAATTAAGTCAACTGTTTAAAATATATTTATTTCGTTAAAATCATAATAATAGAAGTATACCTTCTTACGTGAGTACAAAGTAGGTATACACACTCCCTTTTCATTAAAAGAATGTTAATGTTTTTTATGATTGGCGATAAAATTTTGTATGCACAACTTCAGTAAAAACTCTTCATCGAACTCGTCTGTTACTCGCCTCGCTCGTCTCGCTCCCTCTGCTCGTAATATCAAACTCGTTTGATAAAGAGTCACTTTACTGACTTGGTACATGAATAACTATTACCCAACCATTCATGATCTTTTTCTCCCTCTGTCAATGCTAACCGGTAGAGAATTTCATTTTGTGCCCATATCATTCAAAATCCCAATTAACACAAATTTTGAGTTGATCCCTTATATTACTGAGGGTCCGATATGTAGGGCAGGATTTGGTAAACTTAGTTGGATAGTTAAGAACCGCAAATTACCTCAATACTTGAGGAGCAAAGTGTCCAGTGTATCCTTTCTATCATGACATATGGATCTCAAACATGGACCCTAACCAAAGCCAATATGAATAAACTAGCCACAACAGAAAGGGCAATGGAAAGAACAATACTAGGTATACGACTGTCAGATAAAAAGAGGAACAACTGGGTAAGATCAAAAACAAAACTAGAGGATATCACAACAAAAATTGCTAAACTCAAATGGAGCTTCGCAGGCCACACTGCTAGACAAAAATACCAAAGTTGGAATACCACAAAACAATATGGGAGACCTTACGAAGGTAGACGCCCAAGAGGAAGACCACAGAAGAGATGGGTAAATGACATAGATACCAGAACAAATTTGGGGTACATGTTGCTTTCATAGTAGCGGCCATGCTACTACAGCTTATTCTCTGTGGTACCACATGGTTCGGGAAGTCTTTACCCAAAAATTTTATAAAATTTTTAAATAACGGCAAAAAGATAAACTAAGAACCCTTGTGTTAGTAAGAGCAGACGGCAAGAATTAAATAAATATAATTATTATTAAACGAATTAGATAAATTACATTAAAGAGTCTAGGTACATATACGACCAACAAAATTGAGAAGAAACGTGATTTAGTGGTTATGTATAAAAGCAAGTCTAAAAGAAAATTGATAGGAAAGATATAAATAATTATCAACTACAAACATGAAAGGATATCAATATGTATTCACCCCAGAAGGGATTTAACGATATAAATGATTTTATGGACAAAAATCACTTTTTGATTTGGTATTTTGTTGATTTTAGGTATTGTCGATGCAGCAAGTGTCAGTCCCATGCTTCTTCATTTTCTTCAATTATGATTCAGCTTTTTTTTGAAAACCAAATGGTGCTGTTGCTAAGATCAAGTTTATATTCTGCATGCTGCAAAACGTGAGAAGTCTTGTGCAGCTCTAGTAGTACTTGTAATGGCTGTCCCTCAGTTTTCTGAAGGCACTTCATTAGCAGTGGCGGATCTAGACTTTTTCCTTGGGGGGAGGGGACTTACAATAAAACACCAACCAAAAGACATAAAATAGTAAACCCAAACTATATAAAAGACATACTAGATAATATAACTTATATACAATAATTTTCCTTAATTTTCCCAACACTCGAGTTTATTGGGTTGAATTTCTCTTTTTATAGTTTAGGTTACATGTCAGCTAATGTATTTTTTATCTTTTAACAATTTTTTTTTAATTTTGGACTGTGTTGGGGGGAAATTTCCCTTATCCCCCCTGTAGATCCGCCACTGTTCAGTAGTTTTCTTAGGATAAGGCGTAACTGCAGCTATACTGGTATTGGATAAGTGTGAAGCATTCGTAGAAACATGATAATTCTTATATGGCTCTAGCAGCACATTTTATATTGCACTTTTTAGTTTTCTGAGGACTAAAATACGATGCATCTATTTTTGACCACGAATTCATATGCAACACGCAAATGTGCACGATGAAAATGAGTCTCCCTTCTGTCAATGATAAATATTTTCATTCACTTTACCGCGAATTAGTGTACTTAACGTAAACCGAGTACCTCAATCCAATAACTTCAGAAATCTGTAATCTCAGAATGATCATTTTTCAACCTACGTCCCATGGACTATGGACACTTTTAATGTAACAACAAGAACCATTAAAAAGATTCGTTAAAATAGCTGAAAAGAGTGATGCTACGATTCCCTAAAGATTTTGCCTCTTCTTTGCCGGTAAACACACTCTCCAGTCAGAAGTCTGACAATAAACACATTCTCGCATCTAAAATTGAGACAATTCATCAGTTTTTTAATAATCTTTTTTGAAAACGATTTCCGGAGTGGAAATAGAGACGACAAATAATATTTTTAGGTAAAAATGTAATTGTGGTTACAATCAGCTGTGGCTAATCCCATATAAACACAATATTTATCAACAAACATATTGATTATTTGTTTGGTTATGACAACACCACACTCTTTGATAAAGATTAAATGGATTTAGAAAGAGAGAGAAAGAACAATATAGTTAATTGAATTCAAATTTGATACAATTTTAAAAATTAGTTCCAAAGTATATAAATTCATAAAACCAAATTACTTTTACTTTTTTCCATTGCAGATGAAATAAACAAAGCGTATCAAATTTGACCACAATTTCAGCAAAATTGGACAATAACGAAAATGTCATATATCTCGAATTTTACGGCATCCATACTAGATTGCTACCCTAAATTGCGACGTGCCGTACAAAATTCAAAATATTTTCGGTTTCAGTATAAACAGAAACATAAAGTTTTTCCAACGAGAAGGATATGGACATAAAAAAGGTTTAAAATATACGAAAGTTTCTCCAGTTCCAGCCAAAACGAGTAAATATTTTGTGTAAACGGCTCAATCAAAATATACATAAAAACTGCGAAAGCAAGTAAAATGTTTTTGGTCGTTTAGTTAAAACAGTGTTGATGTGTTCTGCTCTACAGGGTGCATCACACTCCACGAGGTCCTCCCCTATATTTTGGATTTTCGCGAGGAAAATAAAATTCCTGTAGCTGGTTGTATACCACAACATCACCAAAAATATTGGATCCTTTGTAAAAGGTATATTTAAAAGACCCTAATTAATTAGGGGTTACATCACATTGACAAAACGTTTTTGGATTAAAAAATACATCATCAGTGTTAAAAACCAATATCATGCATGCGGGAGCCACCAAAATGTTTTAGGTAAAAACCCTTTAAATGTTATAAATTATTAAATTGTACTACATATTGTTGATTATTTCATTCATAGGAAATTCTGACCAATAGAAAGCTATATAAATCAAAATTAAACTGATTATTTTTTAATGATTCTAACTTCCAATCGTATAGTAAGATATTTGATCACGTGTTTAATTCTGTCCAATCAGATTAAAATTATACTGAGAATTATCTACTGTAGAAAATTACGGTGAGAATTTTTTTAAGTAGATTGTTTCTGTTTCATGACAACCGCTCATTATACTGTGACGTTTTCTAGTTTTGACAACTGTCACATTTAATAAAATGAACGAAAGTAAGTTTTTATTCTGCATCCGTGGAAGAAATAAACATAGAAATTACAGCAAATGCAAGTAAGAATACTTTACTTAGCAACAATTCAATTTGGAAGCAATTCCAAGAATTTTGTGATGAAAGGGGTTACAAACTGGAACAAGATACTACTGTCCCAAAATTGGCCCTCATTTTAAAATACTGGGCATTCAATATGAAAAGGTGTAATGGTGAAGACTATAAAGAAGCAGTGATTAAAACAATGTGGAACAAAACCGCCAAACTTATTCAAGATTTATATTATAACGAATTTAACCGAGTCATAGACCCCTTTTTTGATTTTTATATACGTTCTTAGTTCTCTTGTCATCTTCTTAGTTCTTAGTTCTCTTGTCATGTTCTGTTGTCTTTTGTAATATACTTAACCCAGCACCTGCCACGTGGCTTTGCAAGGCGCCAACTGCCACGTGGGGTGCTCACAGCACCCCTTAAAAATTTTCTGTGATCTACTTGTTTAAAAAACAAAATAATGTGTTGAGTAACACAAGAATATAAAAAACATGTTTTATTAACTTATTAGCCACTAATATGTTATAAAAGTTAAAAAATAAAATAAAAAAGGTGTTACAAGCAAATTAGCAAGTACCCAGCCATAATAAATGAATAAAATATCTAAAAAAATAAAGATTTAGTGAGTATAGGGTCTGTATTAATAATTTAAATCAGTTATATCAATAAAAAAATGAAAATTTGACCTGTTTATCAAAAATACAAAAAAAATTTAAAACTTAAAGTGCCAGATGATGACACCCCAATTCGATTTTAGTGCTATAAGTTCAGAATGACACTAAATAACCACTTCAAACACTAATACATCTATGCTATATAATATTATAGAAAGCTACTATGACGCACAGCTCCGTTACCAAACTTGAAATAACAAATATTTGATAAAAATGTGTTATGGGGTGCTAGTAGCACCCCACGTGGCAGGTGCCGGGTTAATATAATAAAATTAATGTTACTAAAGACTTAATGTTTGTATGTGTGTATTAAAAAATAATCTTACGAATATCACACGACAGTAAGAATAAATAAGAAAATAATGCTTCAGTTTTACTCAAATTTGTTGTCATTGGGCAATAGCCACTCGAGCCCTTCGTTGCTATGAAGAAATACATTCAGTGACATTAATTACAATTAATGTTTTAAAAATTATAAAAGTCATGACTTTCAACCGTCAAATATTTATAAGAACTGTGTGTTTAATTGTATTAATTTGTACTTACATAAATAAATTACAATAAAATTTTGGTTTTGAACAGTTTTATTCATGAAATAATCGCAACAAATTGCACTCGATCTCTAAAATTAATATAGAATTTTTGCCCTCGTGACACTTTGACATAATTTCACTCGCTTTCGGCTGGTGAAATTAAAACTGTCAAAGTGTCACTCGGGAAAAATTCGATAATTTTAGAGCTCTTGTGCAATTACAACTGATAATAATATTGGATGTTGCAATAATTGCAATTTTGCAATTTGGGTGTTTGGATGTTGCAATTTTAAATATATTTTGATTTCTTTTACGCACAATTCTACCTTGCAGTCCTTACATTCGTGGTATCTCCTGTTCTTGTCATGGAAGAGAATATTTGACAATAATTATGTCTACCTTTGTATGTACATAATAAGTTGGAATTTGCTATTGTCGAGGGAATGTCTAGAATAATACTAAAGATTGAAAAGAGCAGATATTGCTCTTTTTGTTTCTTTAAAGAAAGTTTTATTATTACTTATCCAGATTTGGCCATACGGCTCACACTCCCTATAGGGGGAAAATTGACTCATCCCAGATATCTACGGTATCAAAAGGATTGAGCTCTGGTGGGACTCTTTCCGTGTTATCGAGCCCTAGGTGACCTGGTATGCAGGTGTATCTCCCAAAAATTTTCGTACACATCTGGCCGTTGCGAGTAGTACAGCTTTCTGCACGGTCTTGTAAAGATGTTCATTTAGACCCAGCTTTTTTATGCTTTCGAGGAGGTTCTTCGGAATGACTCCAGTAGTAAACATAATAATCGGTATTGTCTCGGTATTTTGCATTCCCCAATTTTCTTCATATTTGAATTTCCCGATCTCGGTACTTGGCGATCTTTTCAGTAAATTTAGTACTTAGATTATTGTTGCTATGTATCGCTACATTAATAAGTGCTGTGTGTCTTGTTAATTTATGAACTAGTACGAGATCTGGTCTACTATGTAACTAGTACAAGATCTGGTATATTATGTGCCATTGTTTGGTCTGTGAGCACAGGGCGGTCTCAGTATAGCTTGTAGTTGACATTCTCAAGAATACTCTCAGGAACGTATTGATAATATATGGGAGATGGTTCGATTGGAGAAGTCCCAGTTTGATAGCTATCTCTTGATAAAGGACCTTTCCTACTCAGTCATGCCGTTCCTTGTATTCGGTTGCAGTAATTGCCTGGCAGCTCCCGGCAATATTATTGTTGGAAGTCCCATAAAATTGATTTGGTTGCTTAAATAGTTCGAAATCATATCCCTTTTTTCCCTTGTCGACGCCTGTGTTGTTTCTTGTTCGCATGTTGTCGAAATGCACATGTGTCGCGAAAGAAGATCTGACGCTTACCACTTGAAATTCAAAAATTCTTCCCCTACAAGATAAAGACGAGATGCATCGATACCACTAAAATGTGCAGACGCGAAATAGTGTTGACTTCGTCGATGATGTCCTGATTGTAAGTACCTTGTATTTTTGTTGTTACCTATATATCTCCTTTGTTATCGTTTTAAATTATTTGGCAACAAACCAATTTTTAATGTGTGTATTTATTGCGCCTATTGAGAAAGTCCACTTTCTTTCCATATTATGTAGCTATCAGAAAGGATAAATTTTATAAGCAGGTGTTGTAATTATTGTATTGCTTGTTTTGATTTTATTACTTGTTTCGTTCAATACCTGCTAGTAAACCAACAATTATGTTGGATTGTTTCTTGGGCTTGACATCCATACCTATAGGCATTTGTCGTTTTGGACTTTAAAGTCTTTGACAATATATTTCAGGCAATTTGTGGTTGGTACCATTCTAAATGGCTAGTAATGAACCCTCTGTTTCAGGGAATATATTTCCTGATGCCAAACAATAGTTCGACGCTGTATTGTCGACATAGTCTCGGCTGGCCTCATTGGGATGTCGCCCGTGCAGATGTTTACCCATCCAGGTGCGCACTTTTCGTCCTTTGTAAGGTGGATTATACGAATTTCTGGTTCCTTCAGTTTGATCGGTGTTGTGTCATCTACAGCGCAGATAGCGGGAGGTAGAGTAGACGTCTCAGCCTGCATATGAAAATAAGTTCTTAAATTAGCCATCTGCTTATCTAATTACTCACCTATATCCATAAGTCCTCTTCCTCCTAAATTCCATGGCAATGTCTTTATTTCTACTCCACCACGAGGATGGTGTTTTTGTGCCTTTGTGTGGTGTGTTCTTACTTTTGGCTGAAGATTTTTTGTCCACTTAACAACGCCAAACGAATAGCTAAGCGCGGAACATGCGTGTAAGTGTTTAGTAGCTTAAAAAATGTCTACTGTTAAGCTGTGAACGAAGTGAATATTAACAACAACATGTAGTAAAATCTAAAAATGTATCGTAGTCTAAAGGGTTTTTACCCAAAACATTTTGGTGGCTCATGCATGCACGCTATTGGTTTTTAACACTGATGATGGATTTTATAATCCGAAAACGTTCTGTTATATGATGATATACCTTTTACAAAGGATCTACTAATTTATGGTATACAGCCAGCTACAGAAATTTTATTTTCCTAATGGATTTTTTTTAAATTTCTGTCAACGTTATGATATTTTTTTACATAAGATCCAAAGTTTAGTTTCAGAAAATATGTAGTTAAAAAAAAGAGTGTGTGTACTTGTGTACGCACGTAGGAAGTTATACTTCTTTGTCGTCATAAAAAACAGTTTTTTTATATACCTCATACAAAATCGGTAATATTTGCTATAAGATGGTTATATTCTAGGGTTTAGATCATTCAGAACTTTCTATAACTTTTCTTCCGTAAAATTAATAACAAAAGTTATCATAATTGAAATAACAGAAAATAATGTTGATTATATATGTTGAGAAAAATTTTTAATTTCTTTTTCAATTAGAAGGATGTAATTCCATATTAGAATATAGTTCTATTTCCAATTAACTGTTCATAATAACAATGTTTAATATTGTAAAAATAAAGCTACTTTTCTCTTGAGTGACATTCATATTTTTTTGACATACCCTGTGTAATACCCATAAAAATTTACTATCTGATGGTTGAATCAGAGATTCTAGATATTGCAGAACCTTTTATGTAGAACAACTATTTTTCGTAAAATGAATAATAAAAAAGTTTTCCATATTATGGTTCCAACTTACAGGGACATACTGTATATTATGACAAAAATATTTTTAAATCTGTAGGCAAGTCAAAAGTGTAAACTCAACCTTAATTTAACAAGAGTTATAGTCGGTTCGCTAAACTCACGACACAACTGGCTAGTGTTTTTAGTAGATATTTTTTTTGTTTTTGGCCAATTTTGTGAAAATTGGCAAAATTACTAACTATTTAGTAATTATTTTCTTGTCAATTTTACAAAATTGGCAAAATTACTTACTAAATTCACTAGACATTTGTAGTAACACTGGTGGTACTCATTATTTTCTTTTAAAATATCATACAATATACAGGGTGTAACAAAAATACAGGTCATAAATTAAATCACATATTCTGCGACCAAAAATAGTTCCACTGAACCTAACTTACCTTAGTACAAATGTTCACATAAAAATAGTTACAGCCATTTGAAGTTACAAAATAAAAATGGATTTTTTCCAATATATCGAAAACTGTTTGTGGTTTCTTATTGAAAACGGATATGTGGCATCCTTATGACAGGAATATCTTAAAATAAAATTATAGTGAAATTTGTGCACACCATAAAAATTTTATGGGGGTTTTGTTCCCTTAAACCCCCCCAAACTTTTGTGTACGTTCCAATTAAATTATCATTGTGGCACCATTAGTTAATAACAATATTTCTAAAACTTTTTTGCCTCTTAGTACTTTTTCGAAAAGCTAGTTTTTGTCGAGATATTTTGAATATTTGTCAAATCCACCATATATTTGTATACTGTTACGTACTGGTAATAATACGAAAAATTATTTATAAATAATTACAGTTTGAGGTATATTTTGAACCGTATTAGAAAAGAAGCCACATCTCGATAAAAGATGCCTTATCGGAAAAATACTAAGAGGCAAAAAGTTTCAAAAACACTCTGTTTAACTAATGTAACCGCAATAATAGTTTAGTTGTAACGTACACAAACATTTGGGAGGTTTAAAGGCACAAAACCCCCATAAAATTTTTACGTAAACATATTAAAAAAGAAGCCGCATCTCGATTGAAAATGATTTATCGAAAAATTACTAACAGGCAAAAAACTTTTAAAAACATTGTGTTTAACTAATGGCACCACAATAAGAATTTAATTGGAACATACATAAAAGTTTGGGGGGTTTAAGGAAACAAAACCCCCATAATATTTTTATGGGGTGCACAAATTTCACTATAATTTCTTTTAAAGATGTACCTACCATAACAATGCCACATGTCACTTTTCAATAAAAAATCTCTAATAGTTTTCGATATATCGGAAAAAATCGATTTTCATTTTGTAACTTCAAAGGGCTGTAACTTTTTTTGTGTGCCTATTTGTACTAAGGTAAGTTAGGTTCAATCGAACTATTTTTGGTCCCAGAATATGTGGTTTAATTTATGACCTGTATTTTTGTTACAGCCTGTATTATTTACAAAAGTATATACAAATCGGGTATAATATCCCTACTTTATAGCATTTTCAATATCTTCCGTAAGTCCAAACGGTGAGCTTAAATTTTTTTTCCAATGCATCCAACTTTCTTTGAAGCGAAGCTGAATTGTTCAAATATAAAAAAACTCTCCTGCGGTGTTGTCCGTATGAGATGATATGCCAGTCTCTAATGCATCATTGTCCTCTATGTTTACTTTTAGATTTATCTGTATAGCCTACAAAAAAAATTAATCCAATTTAAATTTTAGATCACAACTACAACTGATATGAATAACATTGTAACTCCACTTATAATGTTTTTCAACTATTGCTTAAATGATATCTACAAAGGACAACTTTCATTTTGATCTAAAAACTTTTATCCTATCTTATGTACCTTAATATAAAGTTTTTTAATAAAATAACCTCATTGTAAGTGCAAATTTTGAATCACTCAGTGGAAAAGCTTTGTAACCAATGTTACAATACTATAAATTTCTATTATTGATGAATATTTTTATAAACACATTGTAACATCTATATAATTTACGAGTGAACTAACTTCCACTGTTATATCTGATGTTCACAGTGGATACATGTTCAAGAAGCATCAACAGCGAAAACCCCTTCCTGCATCAAAGGCATTAGTTTATTATTAGATACGTCTGCTAAGTAAAAATTCCCAAAAAAGAAAAATCTTGGAAAGGAGAGACAAAGAGATCCAAGTGTTTTCAAAATTAATATTTTGAAGAAACTGAGGAACTCTGACCAAGAATACACTAGAAAAACTGTAAAATTAACGTAAATGAGAGAATCGGGACCTCGATGTAACGATAAATGTAACATTAAATGTAAATCGAAATTATATAAAAAAAGAATGACTCAATTCATTTAATAATTTTTGGGCAATAGCTGATCATTATAAACAGAGTGATTTATGTAGAGTTTGTAGAGCATACTTATGCAGATATAGTCCGTCTGCTATAACTTTTCCCATACGGTACGAATCATTTTCAATCAAACTAAATCAAAACATAAATTGAAACGAACGTCGATGTGTATATACATTTTGTATACTGTATACTATATACTTCACACATCGGCATACGTTTCACTTTTTGTTTTGACTTAATTTGATTGAAAATGAATCGCACCGCATGGGAAAAGTTATAGCGGACGGACTATTCTCAACTAGTGTTGCCCAAATGCAAGACCAAGACGAGACTTAGACAGTCTTGGTCTTGGTCTTGCTCCAATACACCTGGTCTTGGTCTTGGTATTGCGCTCTCGGTCTTGGTCTTGGTCTTGCAGCAAGAGTCTTGCAAGTCTTGCAGTTACACATTAGCCTATTGCTATTCTTTAAGCGTTACTTCAGATCTTAGAACAACGTAGGTACAGTGCACAGATTCTAAAGGTGGTGGTGGGTGACGCCGTCTATTCGCAGTATTATAGTCGGTCTATGAGAGAGAAAATATTCAAAATCATGAAGTAACAAATTTTATATTATTTGTTATTTCATTCTTTCGAATACGTTCTTTCTTTACACCGACTATAATAATGCGCGTAGACGCCATCCCCCACCGGCACCTTTAAGCGCGTGATACACACGCAATCTTTAAGTACGCGGGTTTAAAGATCGCGGACTTACTCGGCTCGCCGTCGGTGATACACGGCAGACTTAAAGTACGCGGTTTTAAAGATCGCGGTCGCCGTCGGTAGCAAAAAATTTAGAAACTGTCCTCGTGGTTAATTTTTTTATTTTCTGTGTACCTAATTTTGCTGAAATCTTATGTTTTTTAGTAGAGTTTGATTATTTTTTGATCAGATTTTGTTAAATAGAAGAATAATTTGATTTTTTATAAGTGTGGTAAGCTGTCAAAATCATGATGTGAAGTATAGCAGTTGTTTTTGATCTATTTTAATTTAATACAAGGTAGGCATAAACAAACAAAATATCATAGATAAGATGGTAATATTTTCATCTGGAGGATAAAACAGCCTATAAATAATTAGGTTTACTCAAAAACAAATAATCAAAATAATTTAGTATAGCTTAAAATAGTCTTTTACGGTTTTCTCAAAACATATAAAATGTAACTTGTCTCCTTTCAACAATAAACGATTGAATTATTTCTAGGCAATTTGCTTAATCAGTGAAAATATCAGTGTAACTTTAAACGCAATAACATGATGGCTCGAGGCTCGTGGCTCGTGGCAGTGATACACGTACGGGTTACGAGTAAGATTTCAAACTTGTTGGATCGACGGCGTACTTACTCGGCGGACTTAAAGTACGCGTACTTGCGGTGATACACGCGCGAAAAAGGTCGCGAGCCATAAGTTCGCGTACTTACTCGCGTGTGTATCACCCCTTTTAGAATATTATGTAAACTGTAACAGAGTAGGTACATTTTAATCTTGAATTATCATAGCCATGGTAATGACCAAAAAAATTAATAAATGTCTAAACTGACATTGGGTAAGGTATGAACTTACGATCTAAGCGATCCGTGCCTATACTCTAATAACTAACAACTATATACCATGGCCCACGGGAGACAGTCTGTTTCTTAATAAACGTTTGCATTTAATAAGCTTACATGTGCTAAAACATGGTTAAAATACAAAAAACCAAATTAATGACAATGACATAAAGTTGACTGTATTTCAAAGAACATTATCTGTCTAGAAAAGGATTGATCGACCCTCACCTTATATGAAATGGAATAAAAGAGTTATACAATTTGCCATTTATTTAAATAAAAAGTAAAATACAATACAAATTAAATTACAGAACAGTGCGCAATTGCTTTGACTTTACTTTATCTTTATATTAATTTTTTTGACCAAGAATTAATACAAAGATTCTTTTATACTCCTTACTATCGAATACCCTAAGTAGGATATTGTTGTGTGTGTGGAATGATGAGTTTAAAGTTCTTTAGATATACATTATTATCGAAAAGGTAACATAATCTGTTTCGTGATTAACAACGCGACATATTATGTGTCCGTGTCATAAACAATGTCAAAGAAACTTATTGTTCATTATATAGAAATAGACTGTTAATAATTGATAGTTAGCCGCGCTTTTTCAGCAAATGGTTTGTTTAACCGATATCGCACACTCAGCACAAACGATGTTTAGTCTTAATAATTTGGGCCGACAATATTTATTATACCTATTATATTTTTTTATCAGCTAAAGGTGGGTTCTCATTAGTCAATCTCATTGATCAATATCCTTAATTCTATGCTATACGCTCTGAGCTTCGCTGGTGTCGCTCCTAGCGGTTACTAATTCAACTTTTAACGGTAATTTTTAAATTTATTATTTAATTGTTATCGCTTAATATTTACAACGCAAAAAAGTAATTAAATTGTAATCGATTTTTTAAAGATTTTTCTAATCATTTTGACGTTCTATTGATAAAATATCAATTTCTTACTTCGGATACTTTGACAATAATCGTGTAGATGGCGCTAAGATTATAATAGATTATTTATAATTAGATATTACGGAACATTATAAAAACTTAAATTCAGTATTTAAAACGTAAGTATATTTAAGGTAAAAATATATACCACAGCTTTGACCAACTAATATTGTTTATAATTAATGTTTTTAATTTTAATTTTAAATTAATCACTTTGACATTTATGTCAAATTTCCAGTAAACGTTTACCAACTTGTCACTACTGGCGTTCGCGAATTTGTAAATATCCCCTCTACGTACGAGCTCACAGCGTATACGCTGTGAGCTTCGCTGGTGTCGCTCCTGACGGATTACTAATCAACTTTCACTGGTAATTTTTAAATTTCTTATTTAATTTTTATCGCTTAATATTTACAACGCAAAAAAGTAATTAAATTATAATCGATTTTTTAAAGATTTTGCTAATCAATTTGACGTTCTATTGATAAAATATGAATTTCTTACTTCGGATACTTTCACAATTATCGTGTAGATGGCGGTAAGATTAATATATTAATTTATAATTAGATATTACGGAACATTAAAAAAACTTAAATTCAGTATTTAAAACGTATTGTATATTTAAGGTAAAAATATATAACACAGCTTTGACAAACTAATACTTTTTATAATTAATGTTTTTAATTTTAATTTTAAATTAATCACTTTGACATTTATGTCAAATTTCCAGTAATCGTTTACAGACTTGTCACTACTGGCGCTCGCGAATTTGTAAATATCCCTTCTACGTACGAGCTCACAGCGTATACGCTCTGAGCTTCGCTGGTGTCGCTCGTAGCGGTTACTAATTCAACTTTCACCGGTAATTTTTAAATTTATTATTTAATTGTTATCGCTTAATATTTACAACGCTAAAAAGTAATTAAATTGTAATAGATTTTTTTAAGATTTTGCTAATCATTTTGACGTTCTATTGATGAAATATTAATTTCTTACTTCGGATACTTTCACAATTATCATGTAGATGGCGCCAAGATTAATTTATAATTACATATTACAGAACATTAAAAAAAGCAAATTCAGTATTTAAAACGTAAGTATATTTAAGGTAAAAATATAAACCACAGCTTTGATCAACTAATATTTTTTATAACTAATGTTTTTAATTTTAATTTAAAATAATCACTTTGACATTTATGTCAAATTTCCGGTAAACGTTTACAGACTTGTCACTACTGGCGCTCACGAATTTATAAATATCCCCTCTACGTACGAGCTCACAGCGGATAGAAGAAAAATAGATTTATATGAACGTCGATTCAGCGATATTGTTCTATCATATGGTATTTCAATAAAAGTGAAAAGCCTTCCTACTTTTGATAGATCAATGGAAATGATTCTATTATCAAATAGAACAGTGCTTGACAATGAGAACTAGCGTTCAGTTGCGTTGACTTGTATTTTTTGGAGTTAAATATTTAATAAGCATATGAGATGAGGTTAAATTCTTTGTGAAAACGATAGATATATTATTATTTCGTGAAAAATGTCTTTAAATGGAGAGACAACCATATCAGCAAATTTCTAGAATTATATCAGAGAGAGGAGTGCTATGAAATATTAGGAGTGAACAATATAAAAATATAATAAAGCGGGAAAAATCATCGTTTTGGAATGGAAATAGAAACCCTGACTCTAAACAATATTAAAAATAAATGAACTGAATAAAATATTAAAAGCAAATAAAAGTGGTACATGAACAGATGATCTGTATAAACCATAAACCCAAATTGTTTTGGTTCGGCCAAGCCAATTGGCCGAACCAAAACGTTTAAGAGGTGTTTCCGTTGCAAAAGACAGTCAGAGATGTTCTTGTTTTCCTATTTTTAATTACGTTTTTTAAATATTCACACACAATGCGAACGCCAGCATGCACAATTTTCTTCTTTACAGCCATTATTAAAGTTAGCACTTTGTAGACCGAATTCAATATCCTTGAAATAGTGTGAATTTGAATTCTATGTTCAGTTGTATAGAATCAGCGCTATTGATCAATGAGGTTGACTAATGAGAACCCGCCTTAAGCTAAGATGACATATATTTTTAAACGATTAGACGGCGGCTATTGGGGCGCCTATTATCAAAATCTGGACAATTAATTTCAGAGCGAAAAAATCGTCTGCTGTTAAAGCATGTTTAAAATGTTTTATTTTTACATTGTAGTTTTATTAGACCTGGATCCCGCGTAAGAAAGAAAAGTTTAATAATAGCAAGCTGAAAATTTGTTAATAGCTTAACGGTGTCTAGTCGGACAAACATTGATGCACGGGAACACTGAAACAGGGGAAGTTTTAACGGTGGAGCATGATAAACGTGTCGTCCTGACAAGTTTATGATGGTGAAAAATGGCAAGTTGTTTTTAAGTTTATTCAATAGCCAACGTTATATAATATATGAAAAAATGTTTGTCCGACAAAAAGGTTGGGCATTTTAACGAGTCCGACACGTAGAACATGTCACATCACAGGAATTAGGTTGGTGATGAATAGCAGTCTGATTTTTGCATGAGAGTTTAATGAAAGTTTAAAAAAGCAATTGGAAGTTCTGTCCGACAAAATTAATGGGAAGTTTTCGTAGTCGGACATTCTAAACAGGTAAGATATAGACAAAAATGCTGGTGATAAATAGCTTTCCGACAAAGACGAAATTTAATTAAGTAAATTATTCCTTACCAAGAATGACTGTTGTCGGAAAAAAATAAGGGGTAGATTTTGTAGTCGGACAATTTAAAAAAATAATTTTTGAAATATCAATAAGGGGTGATTATTCTATGTCAAAAGTACCTGCAATCAATTACAATCGATATCTTTCGATTTATGTCAACATCATTTAGATACCTCACTGTAATACATTTATAGTAGATCAGGCAAATTATATTATGGATTGAGTGGTCTAGCTATCTTTGTCTGCCACATGCGCGGGATCGCTTGGTTAAAAGAGATAGATAGACCACCTATCGACTTTTTGCACTGTATTCCCTGTCTACCCTTATGTCTATGGATACATTTCCATTTAAGAAAAACTGTCACTTTTGACAATAATTCATAATAAATTGCAATCGTAACTTCAAATTTAAACTAATCGATTTATTTTGGCAGCAAATTATTTCTTGCCATGTGACATATTAATTACATTATTATTTCATTTGTAGAAAGTTGAGAAAAATTACGTTATACAATTTTAGTAATAATTTATTTAGGTACCCTTTTTCAATCAAGCAAAGCATTATGCACGAAGAATGATATTCAATAGAACTTTCACAATTATCTTGCAACTGAACCTCATTGAATTGATGACCAAGTATTTTACTAACTTTGTAAAATGTTCGAAAATTACTCAAAAATTTTCCGTTGAATGGTTTCACTTTTGATTTGGCGACTTAAAATTTAAACTGTTGACACTCAAAAATAGACACAAAAACACTCCATAGGTAATATAAATTTTAATTTCCAACACACGTTGCAAACAGAAACTCAGAGACCATGTACTTTCAAATACTACTTTGTATAGCACAAAGTGTCACACTGACAAATGCAGCCTTCTAATACATACTTCTAAGCATAATGTGTCATATTTACGTCTATTCTTAAAAGCACCGAAGTTTTAGACTCTTCACATTTTTCAATGTCGTTTACAGGATTAAGATTTGAGTATGGAAAAAAATGTATACAACGTTTTTTGTAGGAAATTTTCCGTACTTTCTGATGCGCCTAATTAGAAAACCCTAAGAGATTGCTTTCATATGTTCTTTAACATTTTTTATTGTCATTTTGAGAATATCTAGAACAAACTCAACCCAAAAAAATAATTGTTTTGCAATATATACATGCATTGATACTTACCTCACTGTTTTTGGAGTGTGCATGTATATATATGCACATGCAGATATGTGAATATAAATAATAATATACAACTAAAATAGCTTTATCAATATGTGACTAAGTCATTCTGAAAAAATGTTTTTTATTTATTTCCTTCGATTTGCCCAAACTTTTTGTCCGACATATAACTTTTTGCGTTACAAAATATAATTTGTACATAAACAAATCAAAATTAGCTTGCTATTTATCACCAACATTTTTGTCTATATCTTACATGTTTAGAATGTCCGACTAGGAAAATTTCCCATTCATTTTGTCCGACAGAACTTCCAATTGCTTTTTTAACCTTTCATTAAACTCTCATGCAAAAATCAGACTGCTATTCATCACCAACATAGTTCCTGTGATGTGACATGTTCTACGTGTCGGACTCGTTAAAATGCCCAACCTTTTTGTCGGACAAACATTTTTTCATATATTATATAACTTTGGCTATTGAATAAACTTAAAAACAACTTGCTATTTTTCACCATCATAAACTTGTCAGGACGACACGTTTATCATGCTCCACCGTTAAAACTTCCCCTGTTTCAGTGTTCCCGTGCATCAATGTTTGTCCGACTAGACACCGTTAAGCTATTAACAAATTTTCAGCTTGCTATTAATCAACTTTTTTTTCTTACGCGGGATCCAGGTCTATATGACCTCTCAGTACGTATCAAATGTGCCAAGTTTTCTTTTAATCCTCGTAAGGCGGTGCTTAGATTCTTACGTAAACAACGGTGCGGGGTGCATTTGCACCCCATCTGTATATCCATTTTTTTATATGTGAACGTTGGGGAAATTAATTTGAAAGATAATTAGGACTTATTTATTATAGTACGAAACATAATTTTACAAAAAAAGTACTCATTTCTTCCTAAAAAAAGTTATTATCGTCGCAAGACAAACACATGAAATTTTTCACAGAATGAGCAACACAAAGTTTTTACACACAATACAGTTATGCCAGGACTTTCGGTCTTTTTTCTCTCACATAAGTAACACCGACCTTATCCCGTAGCTCTGTTAGCTCCAGGTGGAACATCAGAAACGTCCAATTCAGGATACGAAATTTTCATCATTTGCACCCAAAAGTAATTTTTTCAAAAAAGCACGTAAACGCAAAAAACTTTTAAATGCTGTAATGGGTGGAATACGTTTAGAATTGAATTTAATACGAATAATAAAATGGACAAAAATCAAAAAAATTTATTAAAAAAGATAGGTGAGAAAAACGAGGTCTGGGGTGCAGCCGCACCCCGCATCGACTTAGGAGGGTTAATGGATATTTTTATTGGCTATGTATGCTTATGGTATTGTTCGTAATGCGCGTAAGTCCAATTTTCCAAATTTTTGTTATATATTTTTTTGCGTCTCATAGAGCCTCTATACATCTAAGCATATACCCGAACTACTATACTTCCTAAAACGATATTCGGTCCTAACTGCAAGACGCAAGAGTCTCGCAGGGTCAGTCTTGTTCTTGCTCAAATCTTGCACGGTCAGTCTTGGTCTTGGTCTTGCTAAAATTAGGCAGTCTTGGTCTTGGTCTTGCGAAAATGCAAGAACAAGACCAAGACTGCAAGACCAAGACCGATTTTGGGCAACACTATTCTCAACCAATAGTGAAAAGTTAAATGAGTCCACATAAAACTGGTAAATATGAATATAATTTGCAGTTAGCAGAACACTGACACCAAGTTTGTAAGAAACATTTTTGATATTTTACCAGATAATATATGGTTAACTACGCTATTCAAAAAAAATGGCATTGCAGCTCGACTTAAATCAGAACCATTAATGCTAACAACAATGTGATACATGAAAGCGAAAAGCTGAGGAAAAGTTATAAAATATGGATTAAGCAAATTGTAGCTGGAGCATCACATGAGCTAATGGTTTATTGCATATAAGGAGACAGTCTGTTACCAACGCACTGTACTTAGCTGAGAATATTTTTTAACAAAAAATCAAAATATTAAATTATTCTTCATTATTTATTTTTTAGTTGTTATATCCACTTAAAAAGCATAAGATAAATGTGTTTATTGGTTTTACTCACTCTCAATTTACTTCTTTCTTTTCCAATCTCCTCGTTCTTTCAACATCATGTTACCTACGCACTTTTTTGAGGCTTGCGTACCATTTCCTGTGATGGAACTTGATCAGGATGATTTTCGTCCTCTAAATAAGCTGGTTCGTCTAAAATTAATAGATTTATGTAAAATATTGTTATGTGAATGTATGAGATAGCCACTTTACACGATGCAAGTAATTGCGCAATTTCTTGCAGCAATTGAAATTGCATCGTGTCACACGAGAATTGCACAGAAAAGGTGCAATTACTTGCAGCAACTTCTTGCTGCAAGAAGTTGCAGCTAAATAGAACATGTTCATGCAATTCTTTCTGCAATTGTTATATATAACACATATTATAATTTTCTCAATAATCTAACATTTTTAATCTAATATCTGATAACTCTACTCAAAAAATCACATTTAATTTATAAAAACAACATAACCTAAAATTTATGGTTAGGTCAAAGTTTCTGTCTATTTCATATCAGCTTCTGTAATTACTTGTACCCTGTAATCATTTTATTGCAGAAATCTAGTTGCAAGTTGCAACTGATTGCAGAAGTTTTTGCTGCAAGAACTTGTGCTATAAATTTCGCAATTACTTGCAATGTGTAAAGTGGCTCAAATGTAGGAACAAAATTTGTTTTAACTTATTTTCAAAACACTTACCTGTAATCATTGACAGTAATAAAAGACTCCAAGTACTGGATCCTCCGAGTCTTTAGTTTTGAATAAGTGAGATCGTAAAATCGTCCCGGTTGATTGATGTTTATCCACAGTTCTCTAGTGTAGAGAATCTCTACACTACCTCTACGAGCCAATAGGTTTTTATCAGTAATTTTGCGATTGAAAATAGCACTCACACAGTTTGGGCTTCCACAATGACATGCAACAAGCATGTTAATAAGTCCAAAAATATAATATGAAAACTATTTAAAAAGGCAGTATAACAATCACTCTATATTTATCAATCAACGACATAACCAAACCACAGCCCACAGCTGCGCTACAGCTGCCATATTGGATAATTTTTGACATGTCATTTGAACATCCAATCAGAACAAAGTTATAATGCGCGTATGCGCCTGGCCGATGTGTATGAGCCTGGTTTCAACATATAAAAATTCACCCTCAACGCGCGTAAAGAAGTATAACTTCAAAAACGAAAATTTTGAGGGATGCATAACTTTTGAAACTATGTGTATTATTCCGCGTCTTCTTATCAGGGCAAAAGGAATAAGTAATATTTGCTTCGTACTTCGTGTGAATGTCAACGTTAAGGCGACAACCTTTTGTTATTAAAACAATGACGTGTTGGTAGTTACACACCTTTGAATTGCAGTGTTAACAAGAAGTCGTTAAAAGCATGGATAAGTGAAGCTCAAAATAACACAGACAATGTTTGCACAGAGCACAGTATGTACTGATACGAACGTAATACACCTGGCTTTTCGAGACAAAAAAATGACATGGAGGTGTAGCGACAGTCTAACCACAGGTATTCTCGATGAATATTTAAGACGACATGAGCAACAAGACACATAAGTTACTTTCAACTTTATGATTCATTAATGATTTATAAATATGTGTCCAACAACATATTATACTCTGGGCTAATTAGCAAAATACAAGGAAAAGTTATTTACCAGCAATTTTATTACTGGAATCATGGAATCAAATCTTATGATTGTATAATATAATAATAATATAGGTATGCAAAGTACGCAGAGAGTGTGCTACTTTTTTTATAAACAAAATGGCGCCCGAAAATCTTGTTTTTTTTTCAATTTTTGCTCTATAACTCCACAGGTTTTACACCAAAAACACCCAAATAAAAATTAACCGTAATTAAATTCTGCATAGAGACGTGTTTCTCCCGATTTACTTCGACGAAAATTTTCCCCGGAAAATGCGGGGTGTTCTAACAAAATATCTAATTTTCAACTAAAATTTTAGATAAGTAATTGTTTCAATAATTAAATAACTTGGTAGTATAAAATATCTTTTAATCTAGTCTAGATTATAATTCCAGAAGCCGATGGAAATTGAATGAACAGTTTAGCAACAATTGAGTTGTTAATTAAAAATTGATAGTCGCTATAATAACCACAATAATTACGATACATAAGAATAACTATGATTTTTGTATAAAAAGACATGTACCTATCTAATGCACTTTCGGAATTGAAATTGGACTATTTAGGCGGCCTCAGGAATATTTTAAAATTATAAACATTTTTTTGGCTTATAAACAAATAGAATATCTCGGGAAATATTAAATTAAATTAAATTGTGAAAACGGTATTGGAAAAAAGCGACAGAACGTTTCTTTTAAAATAAAAAACGTTTAATTGTGATATGTGGTTCCTGAGATACAACCGGTCAAAGTTGACCGGCATTTACGACAAAGATATAAACAATAGGATCATAATTTTTAAGCTATCGCCTTTTTATTTTGGTCCTCTTTCTCCACACCAATTCTCATATGTTAAAAATACTCATATGTATATTATTATGATAAAAACTATCTATATTACGAGTGAGAATTGCTAAAAATAGCAAAATTTGAATCAAAAATTAGGTTGGAGAAAATGTAATCTCTAAGTTCAAAATCGGTATACGTTAAAAAAATGCATTTTCTCGGCTTCTAATGAAGCAATCTTCTTCATTCGTTTTTTGTTCCCAAGTAACTCGAGTAGAGCCATCTAACTAATGCATTACTAAATGCCAAAGTTGCTTTTGTTTTTTTATAATAAATTAATTTATTAATTATAAAAAAAAAATTTCATTTGTTTAAATAAAGATTGTTTAAATAATTATTCAGCTTTCAAATGAGAATATTTGTGTTTTTAACGTTAAAAGGTACACTTAGGTAACCTTAAAAGGTACAAAAGCAAGTTTGACATTTAATAATGCATTAGTTAGATGGCTCTACTCGAGTTACTTGGGAACAAAAAAAGAATGAAGAAAATAGCTCCATGGGAAGCCGAGAAAATGCATTTTTTTAACGTATACCGATTTTTAACCTTGAGATTACATTTTCTCCAACCTAATTTTTGATTGGAATTTTGCTATTTTTGGCAATTTTCACCCGTAATATCGATAGTTTTTATTATAATAATATATGTTATGAGTATTTTAAACATATGAAAATTGGTGTTAAGAAAGAGGACAAAAATAAAAAGGTGATGGTTTATAAATTATTATACTATTGTTTATATCTTTGCCATAAATGCCGGTAAACTTTGACCGGTTGTATCTCAGGAATCACTCATCACAATTAAACGTTTTTTCTTTTAAAAGAAGCGTTCTGCCGCATTTTTTCCAATACCGTTTTCACGATTTAATTTAATTTAATATTTCCCGAGATATTCTATTTGTTTATAACCCAAAAAATTGTTTATAATTTTACAATATTCCTGCGGCCGTCTAGATAGTCCAATTTCAATTCTGTAAAGTGCGTTAGATAAGTAGTACACTGTCTTTTTATAAAAAAATCATAGTTATTCTTATGTATCGTAATTATTGTGGTTATTATAGCGACCGTAAATTTTTAATTAACAATTCAATTGTTGCTAAACTGTCAATTAAATTTCCATAGGCTTCTGGAATTATAATCTAGACGAAAAGGTATTTTATATTACCAAGTTATTTAATTATTGATAAACAATTACTTATCTAAAATTTTAGTTGAAAATTAAAGATTTTGTTGGAAAAACCCGCATATTCCGAGGAAAATTTTCGTCGAAGTAAATCGGAAAAAACACGAAATTTCATTACGGTTAATTTTTATTTGGATGTTTTTGGTGTAAAGTTAAAATCTTTGGAGTTATAGAGCAAACATTGAAAAAATACGATTTTCGGGCGCCATTTTGTTTATAAAAAAAGTAGCACACTATCTGCAGACTTTGCATACCTATATTATTAATATATACAATCATAAGATTCGATTCCAGTAATAAAATTGCTGGTAAACAACTTTTCCCAAAAATGGCCTATTGTCGGATAATCTGCCCAGACTATTAGTTTTCTTACCTTTTATACGTTTGTTTACAAATATAATATTTCGAAGCGGTTTAATATTAAAATATAAAAACTGAAAAGCACGTGTTTGATATTTTTCAAAAATCTATTGAATGACCAAAACGACATACTGCTACCAAAACTTGTACTGGTATCAAATGGCAAAATTAAAAATAGACAATTCTATATCCAAACCAATACATATAAGAAGGGGTGTTCGGCAGGGATGTGTGCTTTCCCCTCTTTTATTTAACATTTATTCGGAAGCCATATTTCAAGAGACTTTGGAAGATGCAGAGATGGGAATCAAAGTGAATGGAGTATTGATCAACAACATACGATATGCTGATGATGGTGTATTAATTTGTGACAACATAGTCGATCTTCAACATTGTCACTATAATCGGAGAATACAGTAAGCGCATGGGATTAGAGATTAATAGATACCAAAAAGAACAAATTCATGATCATCTCCAGAAACTTGGATGCACTTGAAAACTCCACCATAACACTGAATACCAAGGCCATTGAAAGAGTGAGAAAATTTAAATACCTGGGAACGTGGCTTTTTGAAGACTGGGCATCGGACAGGGAAGTAAAATGTCGCATTGAGACTTCATCTCATCAGAGTTCGATCTTCAACTGAGACTAAGGTTTACTAAGTGCTACGTATGGTCGGTGCTGTAGAGGGGTGGACACTCAAAACGAGGGATATAAACAAATTGGAAGCCTTCGAAATGTGGCTTTATCGCCCTATCCTAAAGATACCATGGACGACGAACGTTATAAATGTATATGTCCTTAAGAGAATCAACCAAGAAAAACCAAGAAAAGGAAAATGGCATATCTGGGTCACATCATGCGAAACGAAAAATACCAGTTCCTTCAACTTATAATCGAGGATAAAATTGAAGGCAAGAGAGGAATAGGACGCAAGAAAATGTCCTGGCTCCGAAACATAAGGCAATGGACAGTAATTAACGACATACAATTTCTGATACATATTGCAAAAAATAGAGAGTTAATGGAAAATGTGAGTGCTAACATACATAAGAAGATGGTAAGACCAACTTTTGAATGTTTGCTACCCGGGATTTTTTGGGTACAAGTTTTCGGTGGGTAAAAACATCTCTTAAAGATAAAAATTATTTTTTCTACGGCCGTGCTAAAAGAGCCACTTTCACGCACGCATTTCGTTTCCGAAAGTTGCACTTTCCCGCACGGCGTGCGTGAAAGTAAATTTTCCCGCACGGCGTGCGGGAAAGTAAAATACCTTGTAATATGGCATTATAATATATTATAATACATGCAATAAACTAATATTTAGATATTATTTACTAATTTATTTCAAATTTCTCTTATTGTGTTCATGTTTTAATGAAATTAGCGCGATTATTTCATTCATAGGAGATTCTGACCAATAGAAAGCTACAGAAATCTGAATTAAATCGATAATTTTTGATAATCTCCCGTCGTTAAGTATATTACGTCAGATGCCCTTCGTTGCTATGAAAAAATACATTCAGTGACATTAATGACAATTAATGTTTTAAAAATTATAAAAGTGATGACTTTCAATCGTCAAATATTTATAAAAACTGTGTGTTTAATGGTACTTACATAAATAAATTACAATAAAATTTTGGTTTTGAACAGTTTTATTCATGAAATAATCGCAACAAATTGCACTCGACCTCTGAAATTAATATAGAATTTTTGCTCTCGTGACACTTTTGACATAATTTCACTCGCCTTCGGCTCGTGAAATGTGAAATTAAAACTGTCAAAGTGTCACTCGGGAAAAATTCAATAATTTCAGAGCTCTTGTGCAATTACTACTGATTATTTCATTCATAGGAGATTCTGACCAATAGAAAGCTACAGAAATCTGAATTAAATCGATAATTTTTGATAATCTCCCGTCGTTAAGTATATTACGTCAGATGCCTTTCGTTGCTACGAAAAAATACATTCAGTGACATTAATGAAAATTAATGTTTTAAAAATTATAAAAGTGATGACTTTCAATCGTCAAATATTTATAAAAACTGTGTTTAATGGTACTTACATAAATAAATTACAATAAAATTTTGGTTTTGAACAGTTTTATTCATGAAATAATCGCAACAAATTGCACTCGATCTCTGAAATTAATATAGAATTTTTGCTCTCGTGACACTTTGACATAATTTCACTCGCCTTCGGCTCGTGAAATTAAAACTGTCAAAGTGTCACTCGGGAAAAATTCAATAATTTCAGAGCTCTTGTGCAATTACTACTGATAATTCGATGAAATAAAATTATTTTGACATAATATTTAAAAGTCAGATCAGTAGACAATTACAATGGTTTTGAATCGTCGTCATGGAAACCAATATCTTCGTCGTGGTAACCCATTATATTGAAAGTTTGGTTTTGACAACCTTGTCAAAGAATTAATTTGTGTATTTTCACTTCTAAATAAAAATTGATATAACTCTATTTTTTGTGGCTTTTTTCCAAACGCACGGCCCTAGAAAAAATATTGTTCCTAACTCATGCGGAAAGTGTCTTCCCCGCACTCGACTGCTTGCCCGAACTCCGCTATCGCGTCGTTCGGGTCAACGGCAGTCTCGTGCGTGAAAGTATCACTTTTCGCACTAGTTAGGAAAATAACTATTACTAACAGGAAGCGTAACAACACATTTCTGTAAGAAATTTATCTATCTATCTTTATTTATTTGTGCTAGTGAGTGGTGAATTAAAAAGAAAATTGATGGAATTATTTGTGCTAGTGAGTGGTGAATTAAAAAGAAAATTGATGGAATTATTTGTGCTAGTGAGTGGTGAATTAAAAAGAAAATTGATTGAATTATTTCGCTTTCGTTGCTTAAAACATAGCAAACAACCAAGGAAGAAGCTCCGACACATACTTCAAAAGACACGGCGACATCATTAGAGTTCAACTTGAAGGAAAACACGAAAATCCTTGGATAATTTAATTACGTACAAGAAATTGTTGCTTGGAAATTAGTGTTCTCGGCTCTAGACCTAGAATTTCCTTCGGCGCAGATATTTGCATAATCTCTCCAGAACTTCAAAGTATATTTAATGTTTGCCCGCATTTTAATCGCACGTACTTTCAAGTGAATCGAGAGAAAAAGAGTTGGTCTTGTTAACACGGTGTTTGTACGTACGATAAACAAAAGAAAATGCAAGACGTTCGTAGCTTTGTTGACAAACGGAAGATTGTCTAAAGTCTTGATAAATATTGTTTTATACAATGAAGGCTCTTTTCGTATTACAACGTGATGAGTACGATAAACATAAGTAACCTTATGCTTCTTTGTACAG
Organism: Diabrotica virgifera virgifera; assembly: GCF_917563875.1. Classification (NCBI taxonomy): domain Eukaryota; kingdom Metazoa; phylum Arthropoda; class Insecta; order Coleoptera; family Chrysomelidae; genus Diabrotica; species Diabrotica virgifera. Next base: position 75,741,985 of record NC_065450.1, on the reverse strand, counting down.
AACAAGAATAAAAATTGCTATTTGACAGTTGTATAAACTTTTCTCTATAGTAAAAGACAAATTCGTCAAGACACCTGATATAGATGGAATCAATTAAACACTAATAATTTGAACGTGCGGACGCTAGAACACACGATAACATTCCAATGCTGGCTCATGCAATCCCATGGTAACTTTCACATTACACGGCGACTTCACCGAATGTTTCAAGTGTAACGATAAATGTACCACAGGATTGCTCGAGCCACTATTGGAATGTGCGTTTCAACAATCGCACGTTCAAAATCTTAACGTGTGAAACGAGGGATACGATACCACCTCCAGCTCGAGCATTCGGCTCGCTAGCCCCTTCCATACTTGACTGTGTGTGTGCATCATGAGCATGCGTTCGCCATATACGGCGATGCAGCCGTCTGTACCATATTTAAGTAATTTTTCTTCGATCCGAATGTTCCTATTCAAATCTAAAGGCGAGGAAACCCACCTTTAATTAGTTGTTGAGTTACTGTGTTTTAACCGATAACGGTCAGCGCCTGAAACGCGCGAATCCGTATATATGTGCGACTTGCCGTATGACGGTCCGGCGCGAAGGGGGTAGCGCATCGAACACACGCAGTCCCGGACATCTTGGTTATTAGTGCACCCTATGTAACGCACAGCTGAATCTTATGTTTGTGCGTCACAGTGTTGCCATGCCATTTCTTTTATAATTTCAATCAATGTTAAATGTACCTACAAGAATAATAGAATAAGAACATTTACTTCTCCGTCATTATACTAGGTAGAATGACAAATGAGGTGTCAAATGAAAGCTTATAATCCAAGGATAGTACTAAAGGTGAGAAATTAGACCTAGATTGTCTGTCCCTAAAATAAGCGTTATATTGGGGATTTCTAATGTCGACATTAAAAGTTGCACTATTTTTTTTTCTATAAAACATTTTGATCTAAAACTTACAAGAAAACTTCTTTGTACTCTCTAATTTCAAATAAGCGTGATTAAGAAGCTAAATTTTAAACTTCGTCACACAACTTTTGCGATTAAACTTTGCAATGCACAAATCCGCACCTTTTTCTTTAAAAAATTCATAACCTTTATCATGATAAGAATAAAAACTTAAAGCAGGTACCTTTGTCTTCAGAAATGTTAGAGCTATATACTGTAGAAATTTTAGAAAAAAATATTAAAATGGAACTGAGTTGTAGCGAGATTAACGCAAAAAACATGATTTCATTTTTTTTATTTTTAGGTTAAAATTGCGATTTTGACAATGTTCCCCCACATAAAATTCAAAATAAACCTCATTTTAGTTTTCAGCACCCTCGAAAATATAACGTATGAATAAAATTAGCCATTCACCCCTCCGTGGTCAGTATCTCGAAAACTAAGCGCTTTTTTGAGGGTGTCCCGCTCGTGTATATCACAAAAAATTGTAACGTGATAGTATGAAAAAATAGAGGATACGGCAACGGTGTTACAAGTGATGGTCGGATCCAATGCCAAAATCTACACAGACATATTAGGGTGCACTAATAGCCACGATGTCCCGCAGTCCCACCACTACCAACGAGTGTTAGAAGATGGGTTCACCGGCATTATATATTGTATAAAAGAAGCGATCGAGGTAACAGAAAGTCACTACTATGCACAAACATTGCTGGGGTTGGAAAGGAGTATACCTACTGAGTAAAGTAAATTACAAACGAAACGACTACCCGTCCCTCCTCATGCATCAGAACTCGCAAATCCAGACCATGCATGAGAGGCTCACCTCTATATTATATAACCAGTACCCTTTTACCTTACGGTGTCGGGTTTACAATTTCTACATTATAATTAATAGTGTCCATACTAATTATTTAAAAACTTTTTCCATTCTTTTCGATTTTTCGCTACATTGGTTGCTTCTCTCCATGTTATTCTTTTCTTCTCTAGTATTCTTCTGACTACGTCGTTCCTGGTCGTCTTTTTTTCTTCCTTTTATGTATTTTTGCTTCGCAAACCTTCCTCACTGGTCTCATCTTGTCCATTCTTTACAACCCCCCACCAACTAAGTTGTCTTTTTTCAATGTCTTCCAGAGTAGCTTCTATGTTTAGATCTTCTCGTATATCAGTATTTCTTAATCTATCATGTCTGGTCACACCCTTAACTCTTCTTAGATATTTCATCTCGACTGCTTGAATTCTGCTTTTTTGTCTTTCATCCAACACCCACGTTTCACATCCATAGGTTAGTATAGGTCTGAATATCATCTTGAACACGTTAATTTTTGTCTTTTGTGTTATTTCGCTTTTGTTGATAAATTTTTGGTTCATTGTATAGTAAAGATTCATTGTTTTGTCTATTCTATTATTGATTTCTAACACAGTTCTTCCTCTTGCATCTATTTCCACCCCTAGATATTGAAGCGATCTTACTTGCTCTATGTTAACATCGTGAATAGCAGGAATTACATAACAAAAATCATCAATGGCCAAAACCTCAGAGCCCAAAATGTCTTGATCTATCTGCTCATCCTTTGATACTGTATCTATCAAAAACCAAAACGAAAACTACTCTTCCTGATGAATACATTGATATCCGGGAGGCAACTCCACTTTTTTATCGTTTCAACCGTTTAAGTTGTGCTCACAACGAGGCGCCGATCATCGCTCCCTGCTATCCCTCATACTGCTCGTACCATATTATCGATCGCCAGATGCATTATTTTAAATGCGAGCGTTCACCAAAATGAAGAGTAGGATACTAAGCTCTAGGCTAGGATACCAAGCGATGGTCTCCGTAATGAACGCACCCTTAGCTAAATAGCTCATTTTGAGCTCTGGCAAGGACAAGGAGAGACCGGTTTTCTGTGGTTTCTCAGTTTCGTTGCACAATTATACCTGTCAGGAAAGATACAGCCACAGCTGCGCTCACTGCGCTTATTCAATTAATTTTCATTCTTAGATCAATATTATCGTAAATTCAGTCACTAATAATAATTTGACCTGGATCCCGCGTACCAAAAAAAAGTTGATTAATAGCAAGCTGAAAATTTGTTAATAGCTTAACGGTGTCTAGTCGGACAAACTTTGATGTATGGGAACACTGGAACAGGGGAAGTTTTAATTGTGGAACAGGTTAAAAATTTGGAACGTCAGATTACGAAAACGTACCATCGATGACTTAGTGTGAAAACCTCGTATCTCATTTTTTTCGAAAATGACATTTTGGTGGTTTTAGTTTGAAAACCTTGTATCTCACGATTTACAACTGTTAGAAAAATTCCAAATACACTATACTATTTTCTACAGCCGAAAAAAGAAACGAGGTATATCAGTTGCTCTCTTGATTTAGTGTGAATAGCACGTATATTTATAACCAAGAATTCGGTACTTAATTTGGAGTGTTTGTTTGAGAGATTCGACTTGAAGAAATGTTTTTTGTGAATAACAAAAGGTAGTCCGGCATATAGGAACATTTTATGAACCTTAAATCAAAAGATTTGTATTGTATCGACCTAGTATTTGGAGGTGTGCAATAAGCTATGAAAAATGAGAACCTCGTAAATAATAATAAACACAACCTCATTTGAGATGAAAAACACGTATATCAAGATATACCAGGTTATCATACTTACTTGGGCAAAAGCTCTATATACTGCAAGGATATTTACGTGTTTTTCATAGTTAATATTTGTATTTCAAATTTAATAGCAACATTTAACACTTTTAGCTCTGTGTCAATATCAGATATTTGTCTCAATGTGCTCGAATTAAAAATACGTAACGTAATTTTTGTTTTTAGGTTATATTATGCAGAAAATCAGTTTTTTGCCTCTCCTGTAAAATTGTAATTTAATGAGATACGAGGTTTTCACACTAAGCCATCGCCATGTATTTGGTCGGATAGAACTTCCAATTGATTTGTTACCATTTCATTAAACTCTCATACAAAAATCAGACTGGTGTTTATCACCAACTGGGCATTTTAATGAGTGGAACACGAAGAACATGTCAAATGACAGGAATCGGCTTGGTTAGTAGTAGCAGTCTGATTTTTGCATTAGAGTTTAATGAAAGGGAAACAAATCAATTGGATGTTCTGTCCGACAAAATACATTGGACGTTTTCGTAATCTGACGTTCCAAATTTTCAACCTGTTCCACAATTAAAACTTCACCTGTTCCAGTGTTCCCGTACATCAAAGTTTGTCCGACTAGACACCGTTAAGCTATTAACAAATTTTCAGCTTGCTATTAATCAACTTTTTTTTGGTACGCGGGATCCAGGTCCAAATATTTTTTTAGGATCAAAACTCTGAAAAGAACCCTTTCAGCATAACCCTTTCTCATCTGACAACTCTGGAAGCTAGTTCTTCCAGTACTTCGTTATTATTGTCCACTTATTTTCATTCCATATGATTGATAGTCAAATGTTTATTAGAATAACTGACCTACATTTAAATTGAATAATGATAGGACCAAATACAACCTTGTCTGACTCCCATTTGTACAGACATTTAGTTGGAAGAACGGCCGCCATTTGACGCCAGTACAAATTCTTAATATTCTGAATACATCTTTTTATTACTTTACGAGTATCTTTACTGCTTTACGAGAAGTAATGTCTAATCAATATTACTGCTTAATTGTCTTTTTTCGTTTATCATTCTGTGTTTAACAACTAAATCTGTAGGCATAATAATACCCATCTCTTATGAATCACGCTGTATAAAACTCATATAAGCTCTATTCTTCGCCAGTCATCCTTGAACTATAAAAAGATCAATCACTATACCATCAACGAAGGGAAAAACTATATCAAATTACCTGTTCCTTCTTCCTCCATTTTCTGCCCATTTTATTTTTTCCTCATAGCTTCGTAGCACTGTAATAATATTTACCAGGAACAACGATAATAGACCTACTTTTTAAACTATCGAAGTATTGGTCGCTACACAGTAAAAAAAAACAAAATTTGTACATCACTTGAAATGGTTGGGTGATACCCATTACCATGAACAAAATTTTATATGTATGTTTGTAACGTTTAAGTGGTTGTTTTTACTTTTTTACATTTATTTATTATATAAATATCTAAATATGATGCACACACACAACTCTAAGTAGTGGTACTTATGTTTTATACTTTGACCATTAGCTCCGAAGATGACATTTTTGTCGAAAGCGCTTCTATCTATCTAATCAGCCCTAAACATCCATCCTTGGATATAGGCCTCCTCTTCCTTCTTCCATGCCTCTCTATCTTGGGCAATTTGCATCCATTTTGACCCAGTGTGTTTCTTCAGGTCATCCGACCATCGCATCTGTGGCCTTCCCCTTTTTCATTTGTGGTTCCATCCACGGTCTCCAATGTATAATCATCTTAGTCCATATTTCATCCTTCTGCCGTAGGGTGTGTCCGGCAAACTTCCATTTATGCTTTGCTACTTGGGCTCCATTTAAACTTTGCTACAAAAGTTAAAGATATCTACCCAAGTAGCGAAAGCGCTTAGCTAAGGAAATTAAATATATTTATTTACACACTTTAATATACGTTTTTCACTTCCTTCATTTTTACATTGTGATCGGGATGACGCGACGTCAGGAAAAAAGTCTGCAATAGAAAAATGGGTGGAACTGCATAATTGCATTTACAGTGCATAAAAGGGAACATCCATAAACTACGTCGTAAAAATTTTGGACTTTTTAATACCCTACCCCCCTTTCGTCGTAAAGCGTCGTTTACAGTTGACCTCCCCCCCCTCATACCGACGTCGCAATTTCAACTCATGACGGTGATTTTTTTTTAATTCCATGCTATTTCTGGATTTTTTAAAGTTGGCTATCAAAGTTTATTTACGAATGTATTAAAATCAGTATTACTATGTAGCTCATTAATATCCGCGACCTTTTTCTCTCAATTCACTCTACAGCTAATTAGCTTTATTGGGACAAAAGACAATACTTTTATCGAAGTTCCTATGCTTTCCTAACTGCTTCATATAAATCTTGATACTTATTTTGATTTGATTTCAATACCATTTCTTTTATTAAGTATAAATACAATGTACTAACTAAATAAAATAGAATATTTTATTTCTATTCATTCTTGTAGAATAATTGTTTCACACAGATTATTCAGTAAATAAATAAACAGTTTAATATTTATTGCTTCCAGACGTTGTTCTGTATAGAAGCGTTTGTTTAAATACATAGAACAATGTTTTATTGTTTGTTATTCTGTACAAAACTGCTAGCAACATTATTAGGACTGTGAGTGATAAAAACGAAATGAAAAGTATGCGATAAAAGTAATATACCTACTAATTCTTTTTAATCCTAAAAACGAAGTCGGATGTGCACTCATGCCGCCCCCCCCCCCACTGTCGTATACCGTCATAATAAGCAAACACCCCCTTTTCAACGACGTAGTTTATGGATGTTCCCAAATGTGTCCAACGGTGCAAAATAATGTCAAAATCAACATATTAAGGGCCAAATTTTTTTACTCGGGGGGTTTTTGGGGTCACTGAACATGAATAAGCCATTAGAACCGACCGTCCAGAGCACCTGGTGCCTATGGTTACTGCGTCGTCTGGAGTTTCGAGGGTTTTTGGCGCAAAATTGATGCGAACAGATTATTCGGGGTTTTTGGGGTTCGCTAAACATGAATACGTAATCCGAACGAATGATCGGAGTACCTGGCGCCCAGGGTCACTGCTAAGCCACGTCATCTTCTAAAGTTCCGAAGGTTTTCAGCATTAAATTTATGCAAACAGATTTTTTGGAGGTTTTGGGGTTGACGAACACAAATACACCATCAAAAGCGACCCCCGGATCCCCTGGTGTCCAGGATTACAGCTAAAACACGTCATCTTCTGGAGTTTTGGGGGTTTTCGACACTAAATTTATGTAAAAAAATTAATCGGAAATTTTTGGGTTTGCTGAAGACGAATATGACATCAAAACCGACCCTCGGAGTACCTAGTGCCCAGGGTGACTAATATGCACGTCATCTTCTGGAACTTTGAGCCTTGTCGACACTTCCGAAAACCCTCGATGACGTATCTTAGCAATAACTCCAGACGACGTACCTTAGCAGTAACTCTGGGCACCAGGAGCTCTGGGGGGTTCGGTTCTGATAGTATATTCACGTTCAGCGACCCCAAAAACATGTGAGTAATAAAAGTTGGCCCTTACTGCTACATTTTTTTATTGTAGACTTTTTTCCTGACGTCACGTCATGCGTCATCTCGAACACAATGCAAAAAGTTGACAGGTACTGTATTTAAAAATCGATTTGACCAAATGCCCTGGTCTAATACTTTTAGAATATAAAAAAATATGTATTAAAAATTTAGAAGATAATTTATCCGGTACAAATTCATTATTTGCTATTGTCTTGGGTGTATTGCCCCAAGACTTTATATTAATGGGAACAGTTGCGGTCTCAGCAGAACGTAACGTAATAAATTGGTTGGTTGTTGTAAGATAACCACAAAAGACAGTTTATGTTTTATCGATTTTGCTGTGTTTGTGTAACGTAACATGTAGCCTCATGCCTCACGCTTTGGAATTTCTCAATTTCTCCGCTTTGCTTATCCTAACCCAACGAGGTTATAAAGGAACCTAAATTTCATGAATATTAACATAAACACAGTATGTTGTCGCATTGTTGTATACTAAATATTTTGTTAGGTGTTGCTACTTTGGTCTAGAAGTGTATTTTAGTAGAATATTTTAATATATTATGTTAAAATAGCCTTTGAAGGCGTTACTGTTTATACATCATAATTACATTGTCAATTAAGTCAAATTCTGCTTTAGTGCAGCCGATATGTGAAACAATTGCGCATTTAATGATAGAAGCATATTAGTCCATTCTTTCACGGTTTTTGCTCTAAATTTTAAAGAACCGCTTAGATTGACATGAAATTTGGCATGCGTATAGCTTACATGTCAAAGAAAAAAAGTGATATTGTGCCGATGTGTGCTTTTGCCCTGGGGGTGACTTTCACCCCCTCTTGTGGGTGAAAAAATATATGTCCAAAATAAGTCCGGAAATGGGTAAACTGACTAATTTTAAGTAACCTTTGTTCTATAGAGCTTTTTCGCCAAGTCAACATTTTTCGAGTTATTTGCGAGTGAATATGTTCATTTTTCAACAAAACAACCACATTTTTAGATGGCTTTTCGCAAATAACTCAAAAAGTAAGTATTTTGTCGAAAAAAACGTTCTTAGCAAAAATATAGCCTATAAAAAAGTAAAAAAAATGGTGTACGCGTTAGTTCACTGGATCTCGTAGAACCAGAGTTATAGCCAATGAAAAATAGATTCATATGCACCAAATTTTCAAATAGAATATTTCGACGTGAAATATCCAAAAAATTAAGCACTTTTTGGGGAAAACCCATTATAACTTTTGTAAAGTGTTTAAAAAAATCATTATTTATGTTTTTACAAAAAGTTTCTAGCGTTAAATTTAAGCAAGTTACGCTCAAAACAAAGTTGGTCCCTTTTGTTTTTGCAAAAAAAAAATCGGGAAGACCAACCCCTAATTAGCAACTTAAATGAAATTAATCGTTACCGCTCCACAAATTATTTTACTTATGTTGTGTTTATATGATCTGTAAGTTTCATCGATTCAAAGTTTGAAAAAATTTGGTTTCAAAGTAAAATTTTGAAAAATATACTTTTTTTCAAAATAACCTAAAAATTGTTAGAGATACCAAAAATCTCGAAAAACAAAAAAGTCAGATTTGCTTTTCTGAATATCATGTATTTTTTTGTTTTTCTGTTAGACAAAAATTTATTAAGATTTCGTGTTTCTAAATTTGCATACATTCGGGATCAGTGACTCGTTCAACCCCTTTTAACTACAGCTCTTTCAATAATAAGGACTTTGAATCGATGAAACTTACAGATCATATAAACAATATATACACGAGTCAAGAAACTTGTGAAGTCGTACCGATTAAGTTCATTTAAGATACTAATTAGGGGGTGATTTTCTCGATTTTTTTACCAAAACCAAAAGGGACTAACTTTATTTTGAGCGTAACTTGTTTAATTTTGATGCTAGAAATTTTTTTTATAAAACGAAAATGAAGCTTTGTTTAAACACTTTAAATAAGTTGTAATGAGTTTTCCCCGAAATGTGCTTCATTTTTTGTTATTTCACGTTAAAGTATTCCATTTGGAATTTAACGAATATGAACCTATTTTTCATTAGCTATAACTCTGCTTCTACTAGGTGTAGAGACGTGATGTATACACCATTTTTTAAAAAATTTTACAGGCTATAATTTTGCTAAGAATGTTTTTCGACAAAATACTTACTATTTGAGTTATTTGCGAAAAACCGTCTAAAAGCGTGGTTATTTTGTTGAAAAAATGAACATATTCACTGCCAAATAACTCGAAAAGTATTGACTTAATGAAAAAACTCTATAGGACAAAAGTTACTTAAAATTAGCCAGTTTATCCATTTCCTGACTTTCTTTGGACCAATATTTTTTCACCCCCAAGAGGGGGTGAAAATCACCCCCAGGGCAAAAGCACATATCGACACAATATCACTTTTTTTCTTTGACTTGTTAGCTATGTGTATGCCAAATTTCATGTCAATCCAAGCGGTTCTTTAAAATTTAGAGGTTTTGCAATATTTTACCGTTAAAGAACGGACTATATAATTTGGACCACATCTACTATACATACAGTTGAGTCCGCGAGTCTTTACCCGTGCGTCATCATTTAAAGCATACGAAATAAGTCGGAAATCTATTTCACGCAACAACAACTGACAGAATGTGGCTACTGTTCCGATTACGGGTTTTATTATAAAATTTGACGCTATCAAATATATAGAATGTCAAATGTAAGTTTTGCTTCAAAATTTTTGTGCAGAATTACAGCTACATTTGAAGTAGCTTAATAAATTCTTTTATTATTATTGATTAATAAATAAATAAACAATTTATAAAAAAATTCAATAACATATTTTATTTTTGTTATTTTATTCACTTTGACGGAAATCTAAACACAATCATTTCTTTACTGTGTGAATGACGTTAGCTTTGTATGTTTTAACTATTAATAGGGCTTTTCATCGATTGTCATTTGTTTCGAGCTTCTGTCATGTGTCACATAATATTAATATAGCTACGGCATACGTCTTTGGATTGTATCATTGGTAGATACCAATAACGTATGACGTAGACGTATTTATATTTTGTGACACATGACAGAAGCTCGAAACAAATGACTGTGAATGAAAAGCCCTATTGCCAAAATATAATTATTTACCTTATTATTTCAAAGCCCAATATAAAATTAGTTGTGAAAACAACTGGTTGAGTAATATAAAGAAACTTCAAACCGCAAAAACTCGACAAAAACCGCAAAAAATTCAACTGACTGACAGCCACAAAAGTAAACAAAGCAGGAACGTCAAACAAATTGTGCTTAAAATATGAAAACATACCGAATCGTCTTTTTTTGTACCTATCTCTTTTCAATGCACTGAGTCTAGATGGTTTATAAAAATAACATGTGTTTTTACTTAATAACAAACGGCAGATGGTTTGTCATGAGTTTCATGCGTGGAAGAGAATGATGCTAGATAAAAAGTATGTGTTTTATCTCGCCAGGTATTAATGACGCACGGGTAAAGACTCGCGGACTCAACTGTAGAAAGGTTCAAAATTAGATATGAGGCCATCTCAGATTTTGCCTTTTACAAAAATGGCGGGCATTCAAAATCCCGACTATACTGTTATGATCTGCTTCTTATTAAGTTTATATTAATTATTATTTATTTGATTAATTACTTAATTGTCGCAAATCATACATAAAAATTGAATAAAAAATCTCAGGGTGCCTTTTTATAATATCAAGAAAATGTCTAAATTATCTTATGTTATACTTATCTTCTCTCGTGGGTTCAGTGTCTCTTAGTTGATCCTAATCGGGATAAAATAGGGAAAAGAAATAAACAAAATATAAAATAAACATACAGAATTGTCTTTTATTTATCAAAATCAATACTCTAAAAATCTATCAAATCTAAAACCTGTGGACACAGATGTCCGAATGAAATTTCTACCATTTAAATTTATTCTAGTTAAAAAAAAACAATTTATCGGTTTGTTCCCTATGACTTTGGTAAAACAAACTAAACAAAACAATTTATGTATTCGCAATATCACCTACACTTCCTATTTACTTTTTGAAATATTGGAATTTTAATCCATATGTTTTTTACTCAAAATTTTAGTTTCTGAACATAAAAATATCTTTCACATAAGTTGACTGACCTTTTGCTTCACTCTCTCTGATGTCTTCTCGTGACCCAAAAACAGCTCTCCCTTGTTGACTATGTTAAAGGCTACTCATTAAAGCCCTCTCCGTTCTCCAGCTTCAAAACTATCAGCATACCAGCACCAATTCTCCAACGAGCCAAAGCCTCTTTTGACCAGTACTCGATTCACACAAACTCCAAAAATTCTCTACTCTCCTTCTCACAATAATACAGAATCAAAGAGGTATTTCGTCTCAATTTGATCTGTCTCTCGTTCCACTTTTCAACACTATTCTCCACTATCAAACAACCGCTGGTACTTGCTAACTACTTATCCACGAAAACGTCGAACTGCTCCTCAGCGATGCCAATAACATACTAACTTCTTTTTCAAACTCACTCAACATTCAAACCACTTTTCCCCTTCCAACTTGCCAAGAATCATAAACATTTCTCTTTGCCATTCGACAAACAAACAGTCATTTTCAAAATTATTCCGACCATCCTAATTACTTTCGGGGATCCCTACAATATTTACTCGGGTTGAAACAAAGATATTAAAATTCCAAACTTTCTTTTAAACCATTTTTCTAGAAAATGATAATTACCTCTACCTGTAGATTCTATAGTTCCCGTAATAAACAATCTTTTTCCATTTTAAAACTAAATACATCGTCCTTTTCACTTTAATTATTCACAAAAGTCTTTAATGGTTCATCGGAAAGCTCATTAAAAGAGAAATCTACTTACATCCAAACTAAATTCTAATAAATATTTACAGATCAATATACAGGGTGTATCAAATTTATGTGCCCGCGTTATTTAAAAAAATTTTAATTTAATTTTCATTTTGCCTTTGATCGATAAATTGAAAACACAATAATACATATGTGACTAATAGCACGATAACTTTTGAACGAGACTTCAGATTTCAACCAAATTTGGTATATATATTCTTTTTTTATGTATAAGATCAAGGTCTTGAACGGGAAGAATCGGTTTACGAGAAGTTGTGTTTTTCCTGGTTTTTATGTAAAAATACGTTGTTTTTTTTTTCAATTCTTTCACCCTGTATGTATTAATTTTTCAAAAAGTTAATACCCCCATTGACAAGAGCGTAAAAATATTTTTTAGGAAATATTTTTTAGTTATGTTAATTACCATTTAATAAATGCAAAACGTATCTTCACATGTACCTATAGGCGGCAGATTCGTGCAAATATTATAAGAATTATTGTGCATTTAATGGTAGAAGCATATAATTTGGACCACATATACTACACATATACAGTTTCAAATTTAGATACCAGGTTATCTCAGTTTTTGTTACTTTTACAAAAATGGCGGGCATTCAAAATGGCGACTATACATATGTGACTAATAGCACGATATCTTTTGAAGGAGACGTCAGATTTTAACCAAATTTGGTATGTAGGTTGTTTTTTTGATGAGTAATATCAAGGTCTTAAACCGGAAGAATCGGTTTACCAGAATTTGTGTTTTTACACATTTTACACGTTTTACACATGAATTTTTATAACTTCAAAGGGCTATAACTTTTTTTGTGTGCACATTTGTACTAAGGTAAGTTAGGTTCAATCGAACTATTTTTGGTCCCAGAATATGTGATTTCATTTATGACCTGTATGACCAGTGGCCGTAGCAGTCAATACACTAATAATTCCAATAATAAAAAAAGACTTACAGCTCTTCAATCAATACTCCTTAGTAGCATAACTTACCTATAACAAAAAAAAAAGAAATTAATAAAAATGTACATATACATAATACAGCAATATTATTTAAAAGTTATAATATAATAAATATAATCCTGTAAACTTTGTGCTACAATCAATATATCTCAACCTCAATTATTAAGCTAGAAAAGCATAAAAACCAATTTATATTTAATTTTTCTTATCAAGTTCACCGTGCGTCGTGTCAAGAGGAAAAATCTGTTTTTTCTCAAATAGCTGGCATACATATGTATGTCCGCCAAACGTGAATAATGTTTCTTGTGACGAGGGTTACTTAAGTGAAAAGAAGAAAAGCGAAAGTGGATCTCAAGGGACAAATCCGAGCAGAACATTCGGAATATTTGGAGCAGAACAATTACAGTACTATATAATTCTTAGAAAAATATAAATATATAACCAGATTTAAACAGTTTTGTAATTCAACTTCTATTTCCAAATAGAAAATATACAATACTTCAATAAACGTAAGTTACAGATCTGTATTTTAATTGGTCTATTCTGTCAAGGTAAAATATTTTAAAACCCCCGAATAATAACTTTCTAATTAAAGCATTTGGGTATAGAGAATGCTTAAGAAATAATAAAGTATGTATCATCAAATAACATTTGAACTAGAATACAGGGTATTCCATTAAAAAAACCCCGAATATAATCATTCCAAGTTTCACCAATCTTGTATACCACATTAAGATACTACGCTTTTGGACAATAGTAGACTATATTAAAAATCGTTTGAAAATACATAAATAGTTTTATCGCCAACCGTCACTAAATTCATTCATTACTGTACTCATTTGCACTCATTTGCGACAGTAAAGTAACACTTTATTGTACTAAAAGAAGAATTTTACTTTACCTAATTAAATTTACCTAATTAATTTACCGCGATTAATCAAATTAACCAAGATTGAATGTACGTGGTCAATGGCAGTAATCGATTATTTATTTGTGTGAACTTAAAATTTATTTATTTTAATTAATAAAAATATTGTACAAAATTTACGTTATTATTAATTAAATTTATGTCAAAAAGTCAAATTCTGTATTATTTTGCAATTATATTCATACAAAATAAATCAAACCTTTACAAATTTAGTAATTAGGTATTCAATATTGACAACAACTATCGATTAAACATCGAAACCGCCCATAATGCAAAGGCATTCTGTCATTACTGTGATTGTCTTAGAACATTTTTATTACTTCTAAAATTTATAAAATTCTTTAATCTTTTTAAAGTTAGGTACTACCTACTAATGCAAATAATGTGTGAAATTGTGTTTTTGTTAATTCGATTATACATATTATAGGACGGTGATAGATATTTATTGATAATTTGTTAGTAAATATATTTATTTAGATTGTCTAAGATTCATCAAGAGAAAAGCAACTGCGCAATAGATAAGGCGAAAACGGCGGGTTCGTTGGGAAACATATTCCCATGAGATTTTTCTGCATAATGACATTCGTGAGACATTCCAGAATGAGGTTCAAGAAGTCGCCCACGTGAAACGTGGTTAAATTTTTCTTAACAATTTTTTTTTTAATTAAATTGCAAAAGTCAATCTTTTTTTGGGTTTTTTGGACTATTCTGGACAAAAAAGGTCTCTTATAATTTTTCTCTAAAGTTGATCTTTTTCGAGTTATAAGCAATTTAAAATTTGAAAAACGCGTAAATGACCCTTTTTTAGACTTGGTAACTCGGTTAAAAATTATTATTATGAAAGTTAGAAAGTGACTAAATCAAAATTTAAAGCCGCCGCTACATGATCCTGAAGAAATCTGTGTTATAAATTTATTACTAAACTGTTATTTTTAATTAATAACAATGGGCGGTTAGATCGTATTGACGCGGCTGTAAATGTGAGTGCAAGTAAGATGCACCATTGGACTGCCGGAATGGCATCTCTCTCGCACTCAGCATTTACGGCCGCCTAACACGTGCATGGAGCTCATTATTATTACTTAAAAATAACAGCTTAGTAATAAAATAATGAAAAAAATTTCTTCAGGATCTTGTAGGGGGGGCATTAAACTTTGATTAAGTCACTTTCTGACTTTCATAATAATAACTTTTAACCGAGTTCTTAAGCCTTAAAAATCGCCATTTTTCGTTTTTTTTTTTCAATTTTAAATTGCTTATAACTCGAAAACGATCAACTTTAGAGAAAAAATATGAGACCTTTTTTATCCAGAATGGTCCAAAAAACCTACAAAAAAATTGTCCGGGCCAACAATATTGATTTTTGCAATTTGATTAAAAAAAATTGTTAAAAAAAATTTGGACCACTTTTCACGTGGGCGACCTCTTGAACCTTATTCTGGAATTT
Organism: Diabrotica virgifera virgifera; assembly: GCF_917563875.1. Classification (NCBI taxonomy): domain Eukaryota; kingdom Metazoa; phylum Arthropoda; class Insecta; order Coleoptera; family Chrysomelidae; genus Diabrotica; species Diabrotica virgifera. Next base: position 75,726,613 of record NC_065450.1, on the reverse strand, counting down.
CTCACGAATGTGATTATGCAGAAAAATCTCATGGGAATATTTTTCCCAACGAACCCGCCGTTTTCGCCTTGTCTACAAGGATATACAGTTTATAAACAATGACGTAACTATTAACGTTTTTTTTTTAATTTGTAGTAGATATTATTTTAAGAAAATTGGTTATTTAAATAAAAATACAATTAAATTGTTTAAAATATATTTATTTCGTTGAAATAATAATAATATAAGTATAACTTCTTACGTGCGTACAAAGTACACACACTCTTTTTTCATTAGGATGTAATTAAGTAAGTGTTAATATTTTTTATGATTGGCGATAAAATTTTGTATGCACCACGTCAGTAAAAACTCTTTATCGAACTCGTCTGTTACTCGCCTCGCTCGCTTCGCTTCCTCTGCTCCTAATATCAGACTCGTTCGATAAAGAGTCACTTTACTGACTTGGTACATAAATAACTATTTTCACATCAAATATCTACAATCATGTAGGTTGTTATTGTTGCTATGAAATTAATAAAAAAAACGTGATTATCTTCTGAACTACCTCGTATAACATTGCCAAATCTTATATTAAAAAAAGGAGAATATCGAGGAGAGTTCAAAAATGTAAAAATATACAGGGTGTTCCATTAAAAAAAGATAAGTTTGGTCCACCCCATCAATATGGATGCCCTACTGGGTTGGGATAAAATGGAACCAAGCAAATATCTTTCAAACGAAAAGAACAATATTTATGAAACTTTGCATGCAAGAACAGTGACGCAAAAGGCATCTGTTGCCATATTTTTTGTTACTATTCCACTTCCGGTTTCACCGGAAATACCCCTAACTTCTGAACTAATTGACAGAAATAAGTTGTATTAAAAATGGTTCATTTAAGTGGAAAAGATCGAATTGAAATATTAATGATAATAATAGGTTATGGTGAATTTTCATTTTTTGGAAGTGAATTTTCCAAATCCATGGATTGGACGTAGAGGATTCATAGAGTGGCCCGCTTGTTCTCCAGACCTCAACCCGTTAGATTTTTTTCTTTGGGCTATCTAAAATTACTTGTTTACGTTAGGCGACCAACATGCTTGCAGGATTTGAGACAAAGAATAATAATTGATGAATGTGAACTAATACGTAGAGAAATCTTGCAAAAAATGACTCACGAATTTATTTATACGCTTGCACGTTGTCAGGAGGTGAACAGCAAACATTTTCAACATTTGAAATTATTTTTTTTTATTTTTAATATCATTGATCTAACGTAAATAAATTAACCTATTTTTTAACTGTAAAGAAATTTATTTCTTGTTTTAATAGTTTTTTCTTCCAAACTTGGTATGTATGAATTAAAAATAACAAGTTCAGTAAGTTCAGAGTAGTAACAAAAAATATGGCATCAGATGCCTTTTTCGTCACTGTATTTGCATGCAAAGTTTCATAAATATTGTTCTTTTCGTTTCAAAGATATTTGCTTGGTTCCATACTTTATCCCAACTCTGTATGTATTTGAAAATATTTTCAGAACTATGGTCATATCCTACACTATAACTTGTACTTTAATATTCTTTTGTATCTCCTATTGGACCTTCTCGTACTAATGTAGCACCCTGTATATTTCGGAAATATATAAAGTCATAAAAACTAAAGTTTTGTGATATTACTTCAGAAAGACATAAATCTAAATAAAATTAATTTAAAACAAAATCAATATGTCTTTCAAAAACTTTACCTATAAAGAAATCAAAGACAAACAAATTTTAATCTTGATGTTTTTTCATCCAACTAGTCTGCGTCTATTCAGCATTTTAAATTCGTCATAACTCTTCCTGGAATATATTCAACACTGAAGGCTTTTCCCGGGTTTTAGTAAAGCAGCTTATTCCTGAAATCACGAGATTTATGATGGTTGCTTATATCGCCAAAACCCAAACAGTTTACTATAAAAATCTTTTTGTTTGGTTTGTTTGTGAGAATTTAAATTTAAGATTAAATAGTTCACTTTCACCATCAACGAATAGTAGTCATTCCATGAATAAAGTTATTCGACCAATAAAATTTACATATCTACGTCTCACCAATGTCAAATAAGACTTAATTTATTATTTATTCATTATTAGTATATTATTCAACGAGCATGTAATGATGGCTATTGAAGGCAAGTGTCGGAATTTATCAGAGTGAGTAATAGTCATTACATGCGAGTAGAATACTTTTTCACCACCTTTTTATTTTAATTATTAAAAAAATATAATTATCAACTACTCGAGATTAAAATTATCATTTACAAAAATAAACTTTGTTAACTAGTAGTTCACGGCTGAATAATTGGATGCCTATTATTAGCAAATGCTGTCTTGTGTATTGTAAAAAATACAACAAGAAATCGTCAGTAGTTATATTCGTTTCCGAAAAATTATAAGCACAAATTTGTACCTGTCGTCAATGTAATAAATAGAAAATGGCTATTTATTATCGGTGGACGTATTTAAAAAGGTATAATGTACATTTATATTTAACTAGACTACTTCAAGAAATTAACGTACTATCTTAAAAATTGGTCATTTTTAATGTCTCGAATTTCCTAAACTGTTGTCCGATATAAGTGATTTACCCGTGATTTGAGTGTCATATTACCCGTATGCATGCCAATGGTGAATATAAAATGTTTAATTGTGTTTCAAAAAAAGAGCAATAACTACCTCTTAAAACCTACTAAATTTCAATTGCATATTTCAACCGGTTTTAGAGCAGCAAATAAATCGTCAGTTTGTAAGAAATATTTCAACATCCCGTATCTCGGAAACGAAGCATTTGATGCTGTATTGATGAAAAACTTGGCTAATTGTTAAAGTACCTAACCTTTTTATTATCCAACATATGCGATTGAATCAAAAACAGAATGTTAAGAAAATCTGAGGTTATAGGTAGTTGGGTTTTAATTTCAGTTTTTGACAATTTAAGTTTGACAATTTATAACTTTATTATTTGTACTCCAATTTTCAGTAGTAATTGCACAAGAGCTCTAAAATTATTGAATTTTTCCCGAGTGACACTTTGACAGTTTTAATTTCACGAGCCAAAGGCGAGTGAAATTATGTCAAAGTGTCACTAGGGCAAAAATTCCATATTAATTTTAGAGTTCGAGTGCAATTTGTTGCGATTATTTCATGAATAAAACTGTTCAAAACCAAAATTTTATTGTAATTTATTTATGTAAGAACAAATTAGTACAATTAAACACAAGTTTTTATAAATACAGTAGAACCTCGATTATCCGTCAGGGCACCGGGCCAAGGGTATGACGGATAATCGAAAAGAATGTTAACAGAACATTAACAAAAATTAAAATTCATAGTACAATTCTCAAATTTCATTTGTATGGTTTGTTTGACAATATAAGAGGGATTTGTGTTCGTACAACTGTTGCTTCACATTTTGCGACAGCTGAATTTCTTAATCGGCATAAGATCATGCAATCTACTTTATTGGCTTCTTCTTGTTGAGAATACCACTCGATGAATTATTGCATATGTGATGCAGCTTCTCTAGATTATTTACGCAAATCTTTGTCAGTTACAATAGATTCATCAACATAGCTACAGTCAAATTCTAAGTCTGTGTCAGCTTCTGAATCTCTTTGATCCGCCTTTGTTGCCATTTCAACGATTTCTTTATCTGTCAGCAATGGATAGCCGTTTGTGTCCTCATCACAAATCAAATGTAACTTTTTTTTATTTTTTACATTAAAATTTTTGGTTATGTAGTCAATATAACTTCTGTATGTACCCTGACGGTTAACAGAGGTGACGGTTAATGGAAAGACGGATAATCGAGGTTCCACTGTATTTGACGATTGAAAGTCATCACTTTTATAATTTTTAAAACATTTATTGTCATTAATGTCACTGAATGTATTTTTTCGTAGCAAAGAAGGGCATCTGACGTAATATACTTAACTACGGGCAATTATCAAAAATTATCGATTTAATTCAGATTTCTGTAGCTTTCTATTGGTCAGAATCTCCTATGAATGAAATAATCAAGATTATTGCATCAGTTTGTAGGTACAGTCGGAATAATGAAAGAATACCCATAAACGAACATATAAAACACGCTGTATTTTCCTGTCACCGTGTCACAAAGAAAATTGCCCAGCGCAAGTACATGTATAGTCCTTTTCATGACCATTTTTCAGTGCGTAACAGTTTTTCGATTTCTCTCTAACGCATTAAATTGTATGTGACAGAAAAAAAGGCACGTCGGTGATTACAGACATTTATAACATTTCTTCTAGTTATTCTAGTTGTCGATAGATGGCGCCATAATCAAAAAATAATTACTTATTAAATAAAATTATAATATTATCAATATAATCTGTACAATTTATAAGACTATACAAATCAAAGAAAATACCATTTTATAAATGCAATAGACACAATTGATTTGTTTTTATTCCAAATTGAAAATAAAATGTGACAACTGTCAGATTTAACTAAAATGTCATGTTAGAATAAATGTCACAAATGTGTATTATCACGGCCTTACCTTTTTTTCTATAATTTGTGACGCACTGAAAAATGGTCACGAAAAGGAGAATAATAATAATTATTACATGTACTTGCGCTGGCCAATTTTTTGTATGACACGGTGACAGGAAAATACAGCGTGTTTTATATGTTCGTTCATGGGTATTCTTTCATTTTTCCTACTGTACATGTATTGACATCGTTTGACATTATTCTGGTAACAAAAATGTTTGCTTAGATGGCATTATACGGGGATGAATTTTCATTGTATTTTCTCCTAACTTTAAAAAATTCTGTGGAAAAATTGAAGGGCTGATTTTGTTTCATACTCCTTTCGTATTATCTCGGAAGCATCCCTAAGATTTTGTTTTTTGAATTATCCGAATATCTCTTTTGTTGTAAAAGCTGTAAATAAACACAATGCTTTAACGGTTTATTTCATTAAAAATATCAAACGCACTAAAATTAACAACACCAAACAAAATTAACAACAAAACAAAACAATTCAAAAGCGGATATGTCCACCTCTCGCAGCAACTTCTTCTTCTTCGAGTGCCTCTCCTATCGGAGATTGGATATCATTAGGGCGATTCTAATTTTATTTACTGCTGTTTTGAACAATTCGTTAGTGGTACAGCCAAACCACTCTCTCAAATTTCTCATCCAGGACATTCTTCTACGGCCTGGATTTCTTCGTCCTTGGATTTTTCCTTGCATTATATTTTGTAGGAATGTGTACTTTTGTCCTCGCAGCAACAACTGCTCGCAATCTGTTGATCAAAAGAGATCAATCAATCGCAATCAAAAGAGATATTCGGATAATTCCAAAAACAAAATCTTAGTAATGCCTCCGGGATAATACGAATGGACTATGAAAAAAAATTAGCTCTTTAATTCTTACACAGAATTTTTTAAAGTTAGGAGAAAATACAAGCCTTCCATTCAGCCCTGTATAATGCCATCTAAGCAAAAAATTTTGTTACCGGAATAATAACCAACGATATCAATACATCGATGCCTCAGAAGCCAATCGGTGTAAGACAATAAGTGTTTAAAATGAGATACTAAGATGATTCTGTAAGTAGTTGCAGAAATATAAGTAGTTATGAAAAACAAATAAAACGTCTTTATTTATTATTTATATCCATAAATACAAACAAGGAAATTATAATATTATTATTATATATAATAAATACAGTAGAAAAAATGAAAGAATACCCATGAACGAACATATAAAACACGCTGTATTTTCCTGTCACCGTGTCACTCAAAAAATTGGCCAGCATAATTACATGTAATAATTATTGCTACATGTACTTGCACTGGATAATTTTCTTTGTGACACGTTAACAGGAAATACAGCGTGTTTTATATGTTCGTTCATGAGTATTCTTTAATTTTTCCGACTGTAATACGTGTTAAATCTCATGTCATTTTTAGAGAGAATGTGACTTACAACGTTTGACTTCTGAAGCATACACATGTAACTACGAACTGATGCAAGAATCTTGAAAATCGGAGAACAAATAATAAAGTTATAAATTGTCAAACTTAATCAAACATTTTTAGTGGCGGAGTTGTGTGCCGGTGAGTGTATATCTCTTTTACCATTATATTTCTACTCATTTTAAATCAACTCTTTTTTTCTCAGTGTAATTCGACTTCCACAATTCTGTAAAGTAATGAATAATTTATATCTTAATTAGTCTGATTAAAGTGAAATTCGCCGATAGTGTCTGAATCGTTTGACGTGTTGACATGTTGTATGGCATTATTTTTCAAGGGTGGTAGACAACATAACATGTGTTTGTATTCATTAACCTTAAGGCCATTAATTTTAATAACATCATTGACTGTCTGTGTTGAATGTGTGTGACTTGGAAGCACTTAACTAACGAAGGGTTCTGGGTCGTGTCCTGTTGTTTAAGACCGTCTGCGGGTTGTTAAATCACAGTTGGGTAATCACTGTTAAATAAAATACTGCGTCGTTAATTAGGTGATTTAATAAGTATTTGACTCTTAGCTTGTTTCATATTTTGAACTGTAAATATACATGAGGAAAATACAGTGAGCGCGCTAATATAACCGGCAAAATAACGCAAAATATGAAAAACATACTACATCCATCATTCTCTTTGTCATATCCATATGAGGGGCCGGCTTCCCTAATTGCATTTCTCCACACAATTCTATCTTGGGTCATAACAATGTTAATCCCCTTTACCAACATGTCCTGCCTTATCGTCTCCTCCCAGGTCTTCTTTGGTATGTCTCCCTTGTTTTTGTAGACAGGTACTAATATACTGCTTCTCCATTCGTCTGGCATTTGTCCAACTTACATAATTCTATTAAATAGACCTGCTAGCCAACTTATTCCTGTCTCTCCCAATGCTCTCCATACTTCCCCATGAATATCATCTGGTCCGACTGCTTTTCCTTTCTTTATTTTTTGAAGCGCTTGAGCCACTTCCTCGTTTGTTATTCTGGTAACCATTGCTGATACTGTCTCCGTTAACTCCAAAGGCTGTCTGTCAAATTCTTCATTTAATAAACTGTCAAAATACTTTCTCCATCTCTTTTTGACATCCTTTTCGTGAATTAGTATTTTAGTATTTTCATCTCGAATACATCTAATCTGGTTAAAATCCCTTGCTTACTTTGCTCTCTGTTTGGCTATTTTATATATCTTTGCTTCGCCTTTCCTGGTATCAAGTTGATCGTATAGGTTTGAATACGCTTCTGCTTTAGCTTTTGCTACTGCTACTTTCGTTTCCTTTTTGGCGACCATATAGTTTTGAAGATCTATGTCCGATCTGGTTTCTTGCCACTTTGTATATAATTTTCCCTTCTCTTTTATTTTTCCTTGTAATTCATTTGACCACCACCAAGTCTCTTTATCCTCAAACTTCTTTCCTGTCGTTTTCCCAAGTATTTCAATAGCCGTCTCTCTAATAATATTGGCCATTTTTCTCCAAATTGTGTTAGGGCTTCCGTTCATGTTCCAACATATTTTTTCTACTATTCTTTCCCTGAATAGACCTTCTTTCTCATCTTTTAGCATCCACCAGTCCACCACTTGATTTTTTGTGGTCCTCTCCGATATTTTTGTTTAGTTTCGCTTTTTACTTCGATGTCCAGAACAAGCAGCTTATGTTGTTGGCTTACTGTCTCACTAACTATTACCTTGCAGTCCTTGCGTTCACGTATGTCTTATTTCCTTATCATGATGTAGTCTATTTGGGATTGATGTTGTCCACTTTTGTAGGTAATAAGTTGAGTTTCTCTCTTTTTAAAGAATGTGTTAACAATTGCCATATCTAGTGCTGTTGCTAATTCAAGCATATCATCTCCAGCTTCATTTCTAGTTCCAAAGCCTAATCCCCCATGTATTGTTTCATATCCTGTCTTGGCTTGGCACACATGTGCATTGAAATCACCTCCTATTATAACTTTCTCCTCTGATGGAATATCACTCAGTACGTCAGTACAAATTTCACTGACATCATTCTATCACTCGTTCTTACAACTTCTACTACGTTATCTTTCATTTCACTATCAGCAATTATACCAACTCCATTTCTAGTGTTGTTACTACTCCCTACATACCACAATTTGTATCCATCACCTAGTTCTTTCGCCCTTTGTCCTTTTCACCTAGTTTCTTTAATACAAGCAATTTGAACTCTTCTTCGTTTGAGTGCATCCACTAACTCCAGACTCTTACCTGTAAGACTACCAAGATTCCAAGACCCTATCCTGATTTTTCTAACCTGTAATAGTGTTCCCCCTGAGATAGTCCTTACCCGGAGATCCGAACGGAGGCTCATTTTACTTCCGGAATATTTTACCTTAGGAGATGCCATCATTTCAGTATACGTTTTTATTGCGTTGGAGGTCTTTTCATTATTATGGCCTGAAAAGATTTTTTTTGGATATTATTTGATGCCTGAAGTAGTATGAAAAACATACTACGTTGTGAAATAAAAAGGGATGAAAACAGTAGAGGTGGGAAAATAACGGTAGAAACCTATTATTTATTTTAAATTTCATTACCACTGTTTCCACCTTTAGACGCCAGCTAAGTACTAGTTGACTTCAGTCATAATTGTACGTACGACGTTCTTCCTAACCTAGGTTTATTAGGTTATGTACATCTTCTTCTTATTTGGTTTATTGGCCTCCACCTACTTGGGTATTTGGCCAGCTCATCGTCTCGGAATCAAGCGTCTTATAAACTTGGGATGGACAGCATTTGTAAAGATGCTACATATTCTAAAAGGAATGCTACCGATTTGCTTGAAGAAAAAGTTTACAACCAATGCATACTGCCGGTAATAACATAATAATATGGTTCCAAAACTAGAAATTTGACTAAACATTCTGCAAATAAATTGAGAATATTCTTCTTTAGTGCCTATTCGCTTCGAATATTGGCGATCGTTCTGGCTATAATTGTTTTATTAACTGATGCTTTAAATAGATTATTGAAGAATTAGTGGAGAACCATTTCCTCAGGTTCTTTAACCATGATATTCTTCTTCTCCCAATTCCTCGCTTTCCGAATACTTTACCTTGAAGGATTACCATCAGTAATCTGTATTTAGTGCCGTTTCTCATTATGTGTCCGAGATATTCTATTTTCTCCTTTTAATGGTATACATCACCTCTCTTTCTTTGCCCACTCTTCGTAATACGGTCTCGTTGGTTATCTTCTCCGTCCATGATATCCTAAGGATTCGCCTGTATAGCCACATCTCGAAGGCTTTAAGTTTTTTCTCCACTGCTTCATTGAGTGTCCAGGATTCAACTCCGTAATACAATATTGAGAAGATGTAACATCGTAGGAGCCTTATTTTTATCTCCAGATTAAGGTTGTGGCTTTTAAACAGTTTGACCATGTTATTGAATTCACTCCTAGCCTTCTCTATTCTACATTTTATTTCTTGTGAGTGATCCCATTGTTCGTTTACTATTGTTCCAAGATGTTCCAATGTACTGGTTTACTCGGTCCACTGGTGTATTATTGATAAGTAGTTGGGCGTCTCTAATTTTATTTTTGCAGATGATCATATTCAAAGATGGCGCCGGGCATACAGACGTGTGTCCAATGTGCTGATAATTTTATTGTAAATAATAAGTATATCGTTTGCGATTTGTGTATTAAACCATATCATTTGCATTGTGCTAAAGTGAAAGATCAAGTGTTAAAAATTAAACAAGATTGTGTTAATTTAAAGTGGTTTTGTGGCAATTGTTTTGCGATAGCTGAAAATAGACTTAACAAAAACGAGTCTGAATATCAACTTAATGAAAAGAAAACAAAAGAAGTATTGGAAAAAACTTGTAAGTTAATTGATCTTATTGAAAATAATGGTACACTAACAAACAGTCAGCGTCAATGGAGCGATGTTGTAAAAACGAAAAAACCCGAACCACTTATTATAAAACCAAAAAATCAAAATCAAAATTGTTTAACAACAAAAACTGTATTAGCACAAAAATTTAGTCCAGTTGATATAAATGTGTCGGTTGAAAATGTTAAATCTTGTGCTAAAGGGTCGATTTCAATTCATTGTAATAATAAGGAGTCTTTGGATAATTTGAAAATTAATGCTGAAAAAGTTCTTGGAGCAGATTATGAGATAAAAATTGCAAGTATATCTAAACCTAAGATCAAGATCATAAATGTCCACGAAAAAGACATTGAAGATATTGACAGCTTTGTTGATAGTTTTAAAAAACAAAATTTGACTGACGGTATAGAAACTTACATTAAAATATTACGTAAATATAAATCGAAAACTAATAACCGTAATGCACTTAATGTAATAGTGGAAATTTCAGCAGATATATTTAATTATCTAATTAATGAAAAGGAAAAAATACATATAGGATGGAATAGTTACAGATTTTTTGAACACGTAAACATTATTTGTTGTTTTCGGTGCTGGAAATTTGGACATTTCGCAGATAAATGTACTTTACAGGATGTTTGTCCATTATGTGGAGGTCAACACAAAAAAGATGAGTGCAGAATTACTAACGATAATTTTACTTGTGTTAACTGTAAATATGCAAATGAAATTCTTAAACTTAAACATGTTAATTATAACCATAATGTATTTGATATAAATTGTAGTAGTTATCAAAGACAGTTATTAAAAGCCAAAGAAAGAATAGGGTATAATATCTAGCCATCAAAGACGCCTTCAAATATTACACGCACAAATAAAAAGTGTACAGATAATCTTCTTCTTTCTTGTATTAATGCTGAAAGTTACTATAAACATTGCGATGAAATCAAACTTTATGTTCAGGTATATGACCCATACATTTTATGTTTGACGGAAACTTGTATCACTAGCGATTTTTCAGATTCTGAGCTACAGATCCCTGAATATGTAATGGCGCGTTGTGATTCTAGTAGTCGTCATACAGGAGGAGTTCTAATTTATACGAAAGAATACATAAAAGTCAATAATATCAAAACATTTATTGACAAGAGTTTGTGGGTTTTGTCTTTGGATGTTGTAATTAATGGATCATATTATGGAATAGTGGGTATTTATAGATCACCAAGTGGTAGTATAAGTGAATTCATTGATGTATTTTTCAAGTGGATGGATGATTATTATGAATCACATAGTAGTTGTAGTATAGTCATTGCTGGAGATTTCAACATACATTATGATAAAAATTGTCAGGGTAAAAGTAAATTGAAAGAATATATAGAAAATAATGGAATGCAGCAACTTGTAAATGAATATACAAGAATTTTTAAAGGTTCAAAATCTATGATTGATCTTGTCATAAGTAATGACTATACGTTAACTGCTCATGTAGAAAAAAATTACATAATATCTGATCACTGTATTGTCCATGTGCTCAATAATAAAGTAACTAAAAGTGAAGTCATTGAAACAAAACAAATTCGTTCTAAAATATTATATGATAATATGATAAACATGTTGATTGAAAAATATTGGGCATATTCTTCGGTAAACATCGATGAGGTTACTGATACTTTCATCGGTAATATCGTAGATGTTTTGAATAGTGTCACCAGTTAAAACTGTGGAAGTTAAGAACTTTGGTAATAAATGGTTTGACAACACTTGTAAATTGGCAGTTAAGAATAAAAATCTTGCTTATAAAAGATTTTTGTTTACAAACGATTGTGTAGATTGGAATAACTATAAAATTGAAAGAAATAACTGTGTTGGAATTTTAAAACAAGTTAAAATTAGATTTTATGAGTCAAATATTGATAGGAATAGGGGTAATTCTAAACAAATGTGGAAACATCTCAAACAGTTAGTAGGAACTAATAAAACTATATCACAATTTCAAAGTCTTGAACATGAAGGTGTAACATATAGTGTAAATTTGGCAAACATATTAAATCAATATTATGTTGATAGTATTAAAGATATTATTGTAAGTTTTGACCAAAATAGTGATATTAATTTAAATTTGCAGACAGTTGTTTCATCTGATGTAAATTTTGAAACTTTTGAGAGCATATCACTAAACCAACTATATGATATAATCAAATTTCAATATAAAAAAAATAATACGGATGAAGTAGGTCTTGATATTATCAAAAATCTATTACATGTGTTAGGTTATCCTTTATTAAATTTAATTAATATGAGTTTAGAGAAGGGCCTGGTGCCCAAGCAATTTAAAATATCAACTATAGTTCCTGTTCCAAAAGTTCCTAATACTAATAAACTTGATCAATTACGTCCAATAAATATGCTCCCATTTTGTGAAAAAGTTTTAGAATTTGTGGTGTACAATCAGCTGATTAAATTTATTACTTCAAATAATATCCTGTATAATTACCAGTCTGGATTTAGAAATATTCATTCATGTGAGACCGCATTACAGTTAGTTGTCTCAGATATGAAAAGTATTTTAAATACGACAGGGGTCGGTATATGCGCAGTTTTTATAAATCTCAAAAGAGCATTTGAAACAATAGATCGTCATATACTTCTTTTGAAATTAAAGAAATATGGTTTTAACGGGACAGTTTTTAATTGGCTGGAAAATTATCTGTCAAATAGGTACCAAAGGACTAAATTAAATAGTGAAATGTCAAATCCACAGTTAAATGATATTGGTGTGCCGCAAGGCAGTGTACTTGGACCTCTACTTTTCATATTATACATTAATGATTTGGGAAACGTATTAAGCAAATGTAAAATTCATCTTTTTGCTGATGACGCATTAATATATTTTTATGGGGATGATTTTGTTGATGTAGTGGACACGATGAATCGTGAATTGCATTTATTAACTGAAAGATTTAAGTTAAACAAATTGAAAGTCAATGAGTTAAAATCCAAATACATGTTTATTGGTAATAATACTCTTTTCGGGAAATTCTTAAGTTTGGATGTTCACATTAAATTAAATAATGAAAAAATTGAAATGGTTCAGGAAATAAAGTATTTGGGATTCATATTGGATAGGGAACTAACTTTTAGTAAACATGTTGATTACATTTGCAGAAAGATAGGGAAAAAATAGGTTTTTTTCGAAGAGTATCACCATTTTTGACATTTCAAACTAAATTAACAATTTATAATTCGTTAATATTACCTCACTTTTTATATTGTTGTTCATTGATTTATACAGGATGTTCTAATTATGACAGGCTTCAAATTCTCCAAAATAAGGCTATGCGAGTAATATTGAGATGCAATCGATATACTCGAATTCAAGATATGCTGAAAACTTTAAATTGGTTAAAAGTTGAACATTTTATGTATGTCCAATCTATGACATTCTTATTTAAGATGGTAAACCATTTATTGCCTGAGTATTTGAACAGTCAGTTGGTCCCAATAGCAAATGTTCATGAGCATAGCACTAGAGCTGCAAATTCAATAAATTTTTATGTTAGAACAACCAACAAGTCCAGTTCAATGAAAAGCTTGTTTCATAAAGGAATTGTACAGTTCAATAATATACCTTATCGCATTAAAAATAGCCATAATGCAACTATCTTTAAGAGATTATTAGTCCATTATATTAAAACTAAGACCTAGAAACCAATTGGCAATGTTTGTTGTACTTCCAGTGTTTTTATTTTTATTTTATTTTTTCTTTTTTTGTTTATATATTGAATGTTTCTGATTAATTTAATTTGACAATGCTTATTTCTTTATTTGTTTAGTCTCATGTTTTTAATATTTGTAATACTTTATGATAATTATACAGCGCTCCTTGCCTTGACAATTCTTATGTAATTTGTACAGGTGTGGAGTGCAATGTTTTTGTTTTGTGTATTATCTATTATGATAAATAAATAAATATCTATCTATAAATTTAGTTTTTGGGAAATTGAGAATAACACAAAGAAAAATGGAAAGAGCAATGTTGGAAATAACAAGAAGAGATATGGTAGCAAATAGGATAGTGAGAGGACTAAAGTGACCAATGACATAGAAAAAATTGTGCAAGGCAAATGGAGATGGGCTGAATATGTAGCACGTTTAAATGGTAATAGGTGGACCAAAAGACTCATAGAATGGGGACCTAGAGAAGATAAAAGTCACCGAGGTAGACCACCAAAAAGATGGATGAATGACTTGAGAAAAACAGTGGGAAATTGGAATAGAAGGCACAAAATAGAGAACAATGGAAGAATATGGAAGAGACATATCCAACAGTGAATGCAAGAGGACGAGGAATGATGATGATTCATTTATCTGCAAAATCAAAAATAATTTTTTCCCCTATGTTTTAACAGATTCATCATATTTTCTTTATTATTTCTACATTCATGTTAAGTAAATGAAAATAAACCAGTTACTTTTTCCTTTACATAAATATATTCGGTCTTTGTAAATTCTCGTTATAAACGGGTTTATAAATTTTTTTCATCTAACTAAACTTTAAATTAATTCAATTCATCTAATACAAAAGGAGTAGCATCCTAATACAAAATTGCCGCCATAAATGGTATCATAAAATAAAAAATTTCTTGTGTACTGTTAGACTTTCATGTTTGCCAGAGACTGAGTTTTCCTGGTTTTGATCAGATAAATGCCAAAGCGATGTAATAATTGTTTAGTCTTTGTTCTATTCATCAGTATTTTGTCTTTGTACACACTGCATTGGAATCTGATTTTATTGATGCTATATACACACTTTAAAGAGGTATTTGCTTTTTGCAAGATTAGTTATATTAAAATTGTAAATTAAGATTATTTGTAAATAAATACTGTATTCTTTTTCCTGCCCTAGCAGAGACTTTTTTCTAAAATTCTTAGCTACGATAAGAAAGCATAGCTTAAAATAATATTATTCATTATGTAATTATTTAAAGTCAGGTGTCCATAAAAATTAATAATTGTAAACCTGTTCATTAACAAAGGCTGTTTAGTCCAATAAACAGCCATTTTCTCGTGAAATTTTGAGAACCAAGATCGATTTCTTTGAAAACCTTTGTCAAAATCTACCCTATGCCGAAGTGCGCTTTTGCACTGGGGGTGAAAACAACCCCATCTAGGGGATGAACATTTTTTAATAAAAATAACTATGGAAAGCGATAGAGTGACCAATTCTGAGTAAATTTTTTGTAAATTTTTTTTGCAAAATTGACACTTTCCAAGTTATTTGCGATTGAAACTATGCATTTTTCATTGAAAAAACTCACGTTTTATAACCGTTTTTCATGAATAACTTAAAAAAAAATTATTTTAAAAAAAAATCATTAAAAACAAAATTGTAGCTAATAAAAAAAACAAAGAGATTCGCGTCTGAAAGACCTATGTAAACCCAATAACGACTGAGTTATTGCTCTTTAAAGAATGGTTATTTTCTAAGAACATCGAAATGGAAAACCTTTACTCTAAAATAACTCGAATTTCGTGCAATTTTTTGGGAAAACTTAAAAGACATCTTTGAAAGTTCATTAAAATACATTTCAAATAAGCTCTGATAAAAGTTTTTTGCATAAGAACTGACTAACTGATGACGAAAATAAAGTCGATCTCTGCTTTTTTCCTTTTGAAATGTAAAAATTAAACCCTCGTCCTTACAATTACAATAGAAGTGAATAGCTTTCCACTTGACATTATCTTTACTTAGATATAATTGATACGATCCATGTGGTTTAACCGGTTTGGAATGCTTAGTTTAGAAAAAATAATTTATCAAATCGACAATGACATTTTTGAAATTTAAAAAAACGTGCATTTCTCTTAAATAAATCTAAAAGTGTTCATGAAAATGTCATGTCATAAGAAAAATTGTTTCAAATATTAATTGTAGAATTTATCTTACTGAAAGTTGATTTTTTCTTGTTTCCGTATCTATTTCTTTTTATCCTTATCATTTATCTTTATCTTTATCTGTTATAGTTTCATTTATTTTTATCTCACAACTTAATACGTTTTCCATCTTTTGTGCTATTTTGCCGGTTATTAGCGCGCTCATCACTGTATACAAGTATTTTGAAATATCTTAATAATTACCGATTTTTAGCATAGTGTGGTATATTATAAACCCTCTGTATAAATCATAATTTAAATATGATGTTATTAACATTTAGGGTATTGAACATACATAAAAACAATAGCTTATAGTTTGTATCACATGTTTATTACGAGTGAACTTGAACTATATTTGTTATGGTTCAGATAGGTATAAAAACACGCTGAGCAATCAGTATGGATATAGATATACAAATAATTATTAGAAGTTAGTATGTAGTAAGGCGAGGCGCTATGAATCATTAATGTCATTGTTTAGATATTGGATACCAGTGAATAAAATATAGTGTATAGTAAGACGTGTTTAGTCTTTTTAATTAATTAGAACCAGAAGGCAGTAACAACACACTATTTAATACATGGCTGATCCTGCAGATTAGAGGAGGTCTTCTGAAAGGAGCAGAGATGGCGGCAACAAATTGGAAACGCAGACGGCGAAGATGGACAGGAAACCCAGTGAGCGACAGTGTAAAGACAAAGTGGAAATAAAATGTAAGTAAGAATGTCTATCTTTATTAAAAATGCTTCCCTCGTTTTATATTATTATTGAACATTGAATATTTATCTTTGCTAATTTATGAAGTATCGATTTTTTTTTAAGAATATCTATAAATTTTGAAATATGAAGTGATTTTTGAATTGAATATTTTTATAGAAGTTTATTATATATGCTATTCTTGAATTTTTATTGAATTTTGAATTGTTATTAAATTTATTTGAAAAATCTCTATCCGATTTCGATTTTTAGTACGGTTATTTTTAAATATTGTATGGAATATCGAATTTTTTCCAAAAAAAATTCTATCGAATTTTGAGATTTGCACTGATTTTGAATATTTTTATCTAACTTTTGCATAGGCTGTTTTTGAATTTTGAATTGAATTTGTATCGAATATGTATACTATTATTGAATTCTTATTAGCCATTTTGTTTTTATTATTGATATTTATTGATTCTATAGATACATTTTCATCGATTTTGTGTTAAATTTTGTATGAGATGAACCTGAATTAATATTTTTTTGAGTGATAAATGATATTTTTTAATGAATAATGATTAGTGATGACATACGTTGATATAAGAGCTTTAAGACAAACATTGCTATAAGCAAGAGATATATTTTTAACGAACCGACCTGAAGAGTCGAGATAAAGAATCTGGAGGACTATATAGATAAGAAGAAGAACTAACAATATTATAAGCTAAATATTATGAGGCAACTAGAGACAATAAGAAACCCACTGCTCTTGTCAAATTAGGAAGGTACTAATGATTTATAGAAGCTTGAACGCTTATTAGAGACCCACTCTGTGTTTTGAAGGGTACCTATTTTATTCATGATTATTCGTGAATAAACAACGGCCTCAAAGCAAGGGATTGAGGTTGTGATATTTTTAGAAGAATTTGAACCACATAAAATACCTATTTCGTGTTTTGAGTTAACTATACCACCTTAATGGTGCGTACAGATCAGGGCGAAAATTCGGGTTAATATTGGCGGAGAACTAAGACATCCGAGTGAAACCTCTTTTATTAAGGTAAAACGAAGGTATCGGAGCTAGTATATGAAGTGATGATTATGATGTTATATGAAATGATATATGAGATAAATGATATATGATTGTTATATGAAAGATGTATATGAAGATGAATTATGTACACTGTAGAAGTGTTATTATGTGGAGAAAATGAAGAAATATAGTTGTAGTACCAGACAAGAAGAAGAAGAGAAAAAAAGATAATTTTTTTATTAAAATATGTGGGAAAAATGAAAGAAGACACATAAAAATTGCAAGAAAAGAAGCAAAATTAAGAATAATATCAAATAAGTAGCTAATCATTGAATTATGTCTAAGAATTAAAGCTGTAAATTTTTTTTTCTCTAAAGTAATGTTAATTATAAATAACTTATTTTTAAATGTAGATAATGAATTCAGGTTAAATTTTCGCGGAAAATGGAAGTATTTGAATTAAGGATAGACAATATCTTACAATAGTGTTAGTAGATAGTAAGCAAAGGGACACAAAAAGTGAAATTTTTAGACATTCAGCAACAGAGATTAAATCTTTATTATAGCTACAAAAGAGTTATTAGAAGTTTAGAGAAATATTAGAAATGTTTAGAGAGATTACATTTTTATTATAGGTACATTATTTTAAAGTTAGTAAGACATATATAAATAAATCAAAAGAAGACTGAAATAGGAATTATTAATAGAGTAAAGGATACATTTTTTTACTTATTCGAGTAATATTAGCTTAGCTTAGGACTTTTAGTTAGATACGAGATTTTTAGTTAGGTAGATTAGATTATTCCCCTGCTTATAGGAGATGCATATAGGCACTAAAAGACTATATTAAAAATCCCGATAGGTTTAGTCACTGTTTTCATGTGGACACTGTTTTGTGAATGGAGAAAAGACTCAAAAAGCAAGACGGAACAGAAAGTGAATTAGTGATAATAATAAACAATTTTTAGGATTAAAAAAAAACTCTGAAACGTACCATGTTACAGTTAGTTAGGATAGTTAGGAAATTTAATTTTTGAAAATAGTATTAGGTAACCATAAACATTTTGTAAAAGGGAAAGAGGAATATACCGTCAGATATTCTTCTTCTCTTCTTAGGACTTTCTTTTTTAAAAACGGCGGAGATGTGGTATATTATGAACCCTCTGTATAAATCATAATTTAAATATGATGTTATTAACCTTTAGGGTATTGAACATACATAAAAACAATAGCTTATAGTTTGTATCACATGTTTATTACGAGTGAACTTGAACTATATTTGTTATGGTTCAGATAGGTATAAAAACACGCTGAGCAATCAGTATGGATATAGATATACAAATAATTATTAGAAGTTAGTATGTAGTAAGGCGAGGCGCTATGAATCATTAATGTTATTGTTTAGATATTGGATACCAGTGAATAAAATATAGTGTATAGTAAGACGTGTTTAGTCTTTTTAATTAATTAGAACCAGAAGGCAGTAACAACACACTATTTAATACAATAGTTATTTATTTAAATAGTTCTATTTTTTGAATTTTTTATATTTTTGATTTAATAACATTAAATGCAGTGCTCTTTTTGTAAGTGCCGCTTTTATTTTGTATGTATAAAAACTTTTTGGCAAAAATCTCACCCTAGTAAGTTGTTTTTAATACCTAATTTCCCATTGTACCGTTAATAGTATTTTAGCATCCCTGATGATGTTAGCGACTGCTAACGAATTATTAGAAGGGTAAAAAAGAGTACACCGAGTCGTCATTTGAGCTGTTAACCCAATGCAGTTATGAAACTGCAACATATATAAAATATAAACACTTTTTTACAAGAAAGTCCCCGTTTGCTATTAATTAGTGTCTGACTAACAAGTTCCCAATTACTGTTATTCAAAAATTAAATTATTATATTCACTCAACTGTAATATAAATCTCTAACCTAAAACCTCAAAACTCTGTATACTCCGACCACTGCACTCGTTCAAACACACATACAACATACAACTAGTGTATTGTCATACATGCTGCAAGTATATATTGTCGTTACTCTAATTAGTCCTCTTTTCAAACTTCCTCGCGGTGGTGATAAAGCTCTCGAATTTGCTGAAGTTGGCATGCACAGTGCACGTATAGAATATTTTAACATACAAAACATCCAGCAGACGGGTCATACTCGAACAAAAGTTTCTTAAACTCATTTCCAATGACAATAAAGAAGTAGGATGTAAAATTGGCTCCATTTGTTAGAGACAGAGGTAAATGTAAAATAGTCTGAGATAAATTGCAGGCAGCGGGGTTTGGATATAGTTTTTATCTAGTTTTTTTAGACTTATTCCTTTCTCACTGATTCTTTTTCATATTAGGTGACGAAAGGATGAAATTAATACTTTGAAAGCTGTGCGACGAATGCCCATTTGTATAGGAAAACACATCACAAGAAATTTATAATTTTGCTTTTATTGGTATAAAACTTTGGGAAATAGTATATTATTTTGAGAAGTATACCGTGGGCTCAAATAAAGGTTATTTTCCACGGTAATCTAGAAAAAGAATTTACATATGAAAACCAACCGCGAAATTGTCACAAAATATTGAAATTTGATGTTTCAGTAATGCATTCTGATCAAAATCGTACCTTGGTTAGAGGGATAAGATAATAAAATCTGGACTCGGCTGGGTTCTTATTTGGGTTTGAGCACTCGAAAGTACATATTTAAAAACCCATGCATTGCATTTTAGCTCCCTAAGTGGGCCAAGAGGTTTCCTATTGCAAAAATTGGCTTTTTTTGGAAAAAAATTTCTCTGTAATTTGATCGATCCATTTTTTTGGTTATTTTCCTCGTGATTTTCAGCCTTCCGCCTTTCCTTGTATAACAAGTCTTTCCATGTTTGCTGTATTTGCTCTCATAATATTGTATCATAACAAAGTATTTTAATTGTTGGAGATGGACTTTACTGGAGAGTCGTTGGCTAACTTTTACCTCCCTCAAAATTGAATTATTTGTACTGTCCATCCAAGGAATTCATAACCCTCGTATCCAATCTCCAACAGAACATTTCAGTGGCATCTATCTTTCGTCTTTTCGATTGTCTCAGGGTCTAAGATTCACAGTCACAGGTCAGTATTAGTATGGTATAACTAGATCCAAACCCAGACATCCAAAGTGAAAGTTATCTTCCAACACCAAATTCTTCTATATGGTCCACATAATGTTCAGAAAAAAGTCACACCATTTTGAGCGTCGGGTTTGGGGCGGAGAGGGAGGAGAAATCGGTAAATTCGTAGTTTTTTAAGTTTTTCGTCAATATTTCTAAAACTATGCGGATTAGCATGAACAATCCTCTATACAAAAATGTTCTACATTAAATTTGAAACAAAAAAGGTTCTATGAATAATCCTTTTAAAATGAACGGTTACAAAGTTACGAAGGTAGTATAGTATAATTGGTCCAAAAAAAGGCCTAACCCAGACATCCAAAGTAAAAGTTTTCCTCCAACACCAAATAGTCCACATATTGTTCAGTAAAAATTTACACCATTTTAAACGTCCGGTTTGGGGGGAGATGGGGGACAAATCGGTAAATTAGTAGTTGTTTATGTTTTTCGTCAATATTTCTAAAAATATGCTTTAGCGTAAACAATGTTCTATACAAAAATGCTCTACATCAAATTTAAAACAAAAAAGGTCCTATACACAATTGTTATAAAATCAACGATTCCAGAGTTAATGAGGGTGAAAAGTGGAGGTTTTCGGTACTTTTTATATTTTTTGGGCAATTTATAATATTTTTACTGATTCAAAGAAATTGTCTTTAACAGGATTGTGTTTTGTAAACGAAATTTGCTATTTTGAGTGGCCGATGGTATGTTAGTGATAAGCCCTTGAAGAAACGTCAACCTCACCACCCAAAATCATCATCAATTGCCCAATAAATATAAAAAGTATCGAAAACCTCTAAATTTCACCCTCCGTAACTCTGGAACCGTTGATTTTATAACAATTCTGGATAGGGCTATTTTTGTTTTAAATTTTATGTAGAACGTTTTTGCACAGAACATTGTTTACGCGTAAACATAGTTTTAGAAATACTGACGAAAAACGTAAAAAAACTACAGGACATCGCACACATCTTATGGAAAATATAATGTCACTCAAATTCAATAAAACTTACATGAATAGATTCGTTTCAATGTAACGGTCACTTATTATCATTGCGCCAACTCTGAATTTTCAGTAATAAGAGCAGGAATTGATATAAATTAATCTGAAATCAAATGGGTAGGTACATAAGTTAGAGAGAGAAAAAATATTTTAAGATATCCAAATTATCGGGACTTCATAAATCTTTTAAGATTATTAAGCCTCTTACCTTGTAAATCATAAATGACAACGCACTTCCAGTGACGCACCGTAAAATAAGGGTATTTAACGCACTAATGAGAATTTAACAGAATTTTATTTAATTAACACTATTGAACTACGACTTATATTGCATTCTACTGTGTTTTAACATTATCGATCAATTAAAAGAAAATTAGGCAAATCGTTTGCTTTAGAAAGAATCAAAAGTATTTGTCACTAGTCAACTTTATCTGGTAATTATTGTAAACTAGTAATTATTATAAAGGGTCGTTACGTTCCGCCAAATGGTTAGTTTTTGTCGAACTGTTGTTCTACTATTAACTATTTTAATTAGTGAAAATGCAGTGTTATATTTGTGATGTTCGAGTTCGTGCTAGAGGTTTTCGTCGAGTTGAGAACTTGGATAATCTTCCACCAAGATTTCAGGAGATTGCATTGGGTCGCCGCATGAACAACAATCTACCGGAAGCCAATTTTGATATTGGGATTGTGATCCACATAAACTGCTACAGATACATCATTGAAGAAATTGAACAAGGTAATGATGATAATGTGAATGCTTGTAGATTCAAGTGTGTATTACAAAGAAATAATTTATGTTTTGTATGTGATAGAGCTAGAAATCTTGAACGTTTGTCATTAGAAGCTAGAGTAGATATCTACATGAAACGAGAGATTTTTGTAGGAAAGGGTGCTTTATGTTGCAGTGATCACATAAATGATGACAGTATGTTAGATCATAATATAATAGAGAATTTGCGTGGTAATATGCGTAATGTTAACTTAAGTCCGAAAGAAGTTTCAGAGTGGTTTCAAGCGTTACGTCTGACAGCAATTGAAAATACTACTAATCGTTTCGAGACAGACACGGGTATTCAAGAGGACGACTTCAAAGCATTGACAAACTTAAGCAAAAATAATTTTCAAGATCTTTATACTTATTGCGATGAGGTCGTAGTTTATGATAGAACTAGAGTTATTACTAAAAAGGATTTAATTACATTTCTTATGAAATTAAAATACAATTTAAGTGACGATTTATTAAAAATTTTGTGCTCATATTCTAGCAGATCCAACGTTAGTCTGACAATAACTGCAGTACGTACAAGTCTTTGTCAACGATTTGTTAGAGAAAATCTGGGTTTAGAAGCAGTTGGTCGCCAAGAATTTATTAGAACTCATGTTACAGATTTTGCTAACTCTTTGTACAATCCGAATCCTGACAATCCTCAAGCCATTATTTACATAGATGGAACCTATCTCAAAATTCCCAAATCGTCTAATTTTCGAAGTCTTCGCCAAACTTACTGTCTACATAAGGGTTATCATTTAATCAAACCTGTTTTAATAGTCGGACCTGACGGATATATTTTGGATGTACAAGGCCCCTATTTTTCTGATTCAAGAAATAACGATGCTGCAATTTTACAACATCACCTTGAAGATGAGGAACAAGACGAAGTAAATAACTTGCGTAACTGGCTGCAACCAAATGATATTGTAATTGTAGATAGAGGCTATCGTGATTCTATTCATTTATTAAATTATTTAGGCCTAGAATGTCATATGCCACCACTTCTACCAAGAGGACAAAGACAGTTGTCTACTGAAGATGCTAATAAAGCGCGATTAATAACTAAAACAAGATGGATAGTTGAAGCTCGGAATGGACATTTAAAAAGTATTTTTAAATTGTTTTGTGGATTAATACCGGTCCATCATGTGCCTAATATTAGAATGTTTTTAAAAATTGGGTGCAGTTTAATTAATAAATATTTTCCACCTATTCAAATGCAAGGTGCAACTGCAGAATTGGCAGAAACAATGCAGGAATTGGCTGCATATGAAAATGTCGTAAAAGCTCGTGTTGAAGTTGACCGTTTGGACTTCCAACGTATTCAAGACGATGCATGGGTGAATTTAGATGAACTTATTTTACCAGAATTTCCCATTTTGTCGTTACAACAGATTAGAGATTTGACTATTGGAATCTACCAAGTAAAACTTGCATCCAGTAACATTCAAGATAAATTACAGAGTGAAAACATTGAACATTTTACATTTCAAGCACTTTTAGAAGAACAGGGTCTTCTTAGAGCTAGTGTTTACTCTAGATTTCGTCAGGCGACTAAACATCAATTATGGATAGCTTTTCAACCACTCCATCTAGAAAATGACGGTGACAATATACCAATCGACGGCTACTACTGCACTTGCAAAACTGGTGCACGAACTGTTGGAAGCTGTGCTCATGTTGCAAGTGTATTATGGTATCTAGGGTATGCAAGGCATGACGCAAATGTAAGGTATCCATCAACATAGTTATTACATTCTGTCTTAGACGCTCCTAATAGAGACATGCATTTGAATCAGTAATTGTTGACTTTTTGAATACCACAACTTGGTTTTTAATTTTTTTATATATATTTTTAATAATTAATGACAACATGGATTAGGCCTAATGCGGAAACCATGCAAAAAAAACGCGCCTTGCATTTTACCTCAATGGTGGTGGGGAAATGAATGCATTATTTAATCGAAATTAGTTACAGATTTTATGTATACTTACCATACATAAATAATAAAAAATGATTAGTATTGCAAAACATTTACACAGACGAACCACTCACTAATGAATGCATTATTTAATCGAAATTAGTTACAGATTTTATGTATACTTACCATACATAAATAATAAAAAATTTATTAGTATTCCACAACATTTAAACAGGCGAACCACTCACCATTGATAATTTTTAACGAACGCCTATGTAATAATGAAATATTTGGTGAGAAGTAGGAAAGTATAAATAGTTTCACTAATCCGCTTTTAGGACCCGCTGGGTTTAAGCTGCTTTGAATAGCACCCTGAGTAATAGTTATTGTAACTGACATTTTTATGAACTCCCAAAATATGATTTTGATAAACTTTAATTGCAATTTGCGCCGTAATTAATCATAATTAAGAGTTGGCGCAATGATAAGATTTGATCGTTAATTTAAAACGAATCTATTCGTATAAATTTTATTGAATTTGAGTGACATTATATTTTCCATAAGATGTGTGCGATGTCCATTTTTGTATACAACATTGTTTACGCTAAAGCATAGTTTTAGAAATATTGACGAAAAACGCAAAAAATCTACTAATTTAACGACTTCTCCCCATCTCCCCCCCAAACCGGACGCTCAAAATGGTGTAACTTTTTACTGAACAACATGTGGACCATATAGAACAATTTGGTGTTGGAGGAAAACTTTTACTTTGGATGTCTGGGTTAGGCCTTTTTCGGACCAATTATACTATACTACCTCCGTAACTTTGGAACCGTTCATTTTAGAAGGATTATGCATAGGGCCTTTTTTATTTCAAATTTAATGTAGAACATTTTGGTATAGAAGGTTTTGGAAATATTGACGAAAAACGTAAAACACTACGAATTTACCGACTTCTTCCCCCTCTCCCCCCAAACCCGACGCTCAAAAAGGTGTGACTTTTTTCTGAACATTACCAATTGGGACCGTGCAAGTTCGGCAAAGCGACCCCTATTTCTACGCTCTATACTAAAATTCGCACTTTTAATTATATTGGCCAATTATATTATTCATGGTTACTGGATAATTGTCAAGGCCATAGTCCAAAAAAATAATAAGAAGAAAAAATAAGATTCAGGTTATATTATGAAAACGTCAACAATTGTATGTAGTAAATAAAATTAGTTATTAAAATGCAGTACTGCAAGCAAAATAAAATTAATTAAATTTACCTTTATATAATAATTGCATATCATATCAATATTGTGGAGCAATATATAATTTTTCTGCTTCATTGACAGAAGGTATTAAATATATGTCAAGTTGACAATTTCAATTGACAATATGAATTATTTAAGATAGTTGCAATATTTCTCCGCGACTCGCGCAGGGTCGTTTCTCGTTTCCCCTTCCAAGTACTTGCACACCGCGAATAGAACAATTTAGTGTTGGAGGATAACTTTCACTTTGGATGTCTGGGTTATGTGATTTTTTTAATCAATTGTATCATACTATATTGGAAATATTAAACAGTTGATCAACCTCATTTTTAACGATCTTGAAATTTGCCTATCCTTCCATATTTTGGTCATTTTTGCTGTGGAAACTTTTACTAGATCACATCTACGTTTAATCTCTTCTTGTAATGACCCTGTGTTTGTGATCAATGATTCCAGATATAAGTACGAGCTCAAAACCTCAAACCGGTCAATTGTGGTTATGTGTGGATGATTGTTATGTAGTTTATCCACCATCATGATATTTGTCTTTGATCAGGGCCGGACTGGCTCCTAAAAAAGGCGCCAACCCAAATTCTAAAAAAGGCGCCAACCCAATCTCTAAACAAAGGCGCCAGACCATCTTCTAAGCTTTTGCATCAAACTTTTTTGAAATCCTAGTGCATTAGGCCTGGATCCCGCGTACCAAAAAAAGTTGTATAATAGCAAGCTGAAAATTTGTTAATAGGTTAACGATGTCTAGTCGGATAAACTTGGATGTATGGGAACACTGGAATATGTGAAGTTTTAATTGTGGTAACAGGTTAAAAATTTGAAACGTCAGACTATGAAAACTGTCACATGTATTTTGTCGGACAGAACTTCCAATTGATTTGTTACCCACTCATTAAACTCTCATGCCAAAATCAGACTGGTATTTATTACCAACTGAGCATTTTAATAAGTCAGACACGTAGAACATGTTAAATGACAGAAATTATGTTGGTGATAAATAGCAGTCTGATTTTTGCATAAGAGTTGAATGAAAGGGAAACAAATTAATTGGAAGTTCTGTCCGACAAAATACATGGGACGTTTTCGTAGTCTGACGTTCCAAATTTTTAACCTGTTGTACAATTAAAACTTTCCCTGTTCCAGTGTTCCCAAACACAACTACATCAAAGTTTGTCCGATTAGACACTGTTAACTTATTAACAAATTTTCTGCTTGCTATTATACAACTTTTTTTGGTACGCGGGATCCAGGCCTACATGTAAAGTAAATTAATATTACTTGTGAATTTTTTTAAGTTTAATATTAATTTAAAACATAAAGTAATTTACCATTTTTCAACTGCTTCTACAGAAGAATCTACTGGTTCAAAAACATTGATCAACAATCATGATAATTGGTGTTCAACAGAAGGTACTTTTAAAATTATTTCAAATTCTTAGAGCGCTCTAAAATAGCAGAGTAAACCTCGATAAAAAAAGCCGCAATCACACTGTTTCAGGTGATCCGTAAATGAGCAGTGAATGGCCTAATGTCAGTCGCTCCCAAAAGGAGCCCTCGGAGAACTGGCGAAAGTCCTTTGTAATTCAAGCCTTAGCGTGGGCAAGGGCTCACTGCCTCGCCGGACAGTATAATTCTCTCCTAATCGCGGGAACTATATGGATAAGTATTTAATCACTTAGGAAAAAATAAAACAAAACGAAGTGAGAATGGAGCGTGTCACCGGTGGTGGTGCAGCTTTAACAAGGTATGAATGAGATGATAAGGTGTTCATTTTAGTAAAGGGAACAAAGGAAAAAATTCTAAGCGAAGAGGGAAAGAGGAAGAAAGATACTATGATCTTCGGAAGAATGGGATCTGTTCGAAGATCTCCGGTCAGTGGTAGGGACCTGACCAAGACGGATCTCCCAGGGGAGACAACCTTGCAAAGGAGCTCCTCACTTGGGGAGAAAAGACCTAGAGAGAAGGAGGAGAGCTCCGACATAACAGTCATGGTAAGAACAATGGATAAACTTACCAGAGTTACAAATAATTTAGTGAAACTAATGTCCGACCATACAAACACGAAGGTCGAGATCAAGAATGAGGTAAAAAACTTAAAGATAGTCACCAAAGACATGGAGAGCAATCTCAGACAAGTCGCCCTCGGCAGCATTGAGAAACGAAATAGAATAGTAGAGCAAACCGGTGAGGAAGGAACGACTAAGGAAACGGCAGGAGTGTCCACACAGGTCGGCTTCGAAGAGTTCTTTCCAGAAAAACTTAGTGAAGAAGAGATAGAAATGATCGCAACGGTTCTGAACTCAGGAGAAAGAGGCTTTAAAAAATAAAGGACATTATAAAGTCGAATGGGAAGAAGCTCACTATAGGGTCGCCAAACCGGGAAGATAGAATAAACCTACATGCGACTTAGTAGTGGTCATGGGTTCAGTGAGGGGGAAAGGTTCCACGACCTGACAAGGAAAAACAGGAACTGGGAGTATGTGCAGGAGGTACATACAGACCAGGAAAGGTGGAGTGTACTTCTCTTAGTACTATGAGCACGATGACAAGGACGGGTCAGAAGGAAGAGAACCAGGAAAACCGTCAGACTATTTTCATGGTCCCTTTAGAGAAAGGGGTGACGGAAATCGACGGGGACAAGAGACTACTGGCAATTATTTCTAAATTGATGAAAGACATGGAGATACTGGGGACCAGAGAGGCGTCCCTAAGAGTAGTGGGGGCTACAAAGGTAGGAACTTCAGGAAGCTCCTGGAAGTTACATTTATGGGTATGGACTTTCACCTCGCGCAGGTCTATTATTAATGCGGGGAAAGTAGGATGGAGACGCAGAAGGTGATCGAGAAGGAAGGTATAAAATCCCATGCCGAGTTGCTCAAGCAAATCAAGGGTAGCCTAGACACAAAGAAGGAGGCGATTAGCATCACAAGCGCTAAGAATACTACGGACGAGGACTTCACCCTCAAAGTGGCAGGGAAAGAACGGAAAGAACAGGCCAAGCGCCTGAAGAAGAATATCGTGGCCCGCACGGAGGAAGGGAAAATAGAGAAGGGAACACAAACGTCATGGTCGGACTGACACGCATCACAGCCAAGAAGCCCCTGGAAAGAAAACATATACCAATTGACTGGAACTCATGCAAGATTCGAGAGAGACTGCATGCCCAGCGCTGCTTTAGATGCCTGCAGTTCGGGCATAGTAAAACCGACTGCAAGGGAGAAAACATGACGGACTCCTACTACAGATGTGGCAAAGGGGGCACCAGGCACGATAGTGCAGTAGTGAGGCGACTTTTTGCCTCACTTGTAAAGAATCCGGTCACAGAGCCGACAGCTTACAGTGCCCGCAGTAAAAAAAAACTCATCCTCGAAAAGCGGGGGCTTAAGAGACACCTGGCCACAAGGGATGAGGAAAGGGTGGATGAAAGCACCCAGGATTAGAACTCAGACAGCGTATAGGTGTGTTAGAGAGATAAGAACCATCTAATTCGAAGTTTCTTTAAATAAATATGGGAAGGGCGAGGGCCGCTCACGACGTTGCAGAGGTACTCACACGAAGGGAATGTTATCACATTTAGTCTCTCGACAAAGAATCATTAAAGATAAGAGATCTAACGTGACCATATACGTGATGAACCGAGGAGTTGGCATCACCAGACACTCTGTTAAGAATCGGTATGTTGAAGTACAAGTTTGATACCTGATGGTGTACAATTGCTATGTTTCACCAAATGTCCCGCTTTGAGTATATGAAGAGTATATTGACTCGATTATCCAAGAGGCTGGGACGGAGAGTGTACCTGTCTCCGGTTACCGATGGTAAAACCCATCGTCTATTTGTTGACTTCAAAGCCGCGTACGACAATGCTAAGAGAACAGTACTATACCAATCAATACATGAGTTTGTTATACCAGAATAACTAGAATGACCAACTCCGACCAACTAGAATGACAATGTCTGACTTAAAAGAGTGCGTAAGTATAGAGAAATATAATTCTAGAACTTTTAAAATAAAGGATAGACAAGGGAATGCGCTGGTAACCTGAATGTGAACGATCGTCCATGGAACCAAAGAGTTCAAGATGGGAGAGGGAAATACCTATGATAATGGATCCATGCACTTACGTTCGTAGGTAATAGTAAATACTTTCCGGACATCTCGCTGGTTTCAACGTTATTTCTAAACAGGGTCGTAAGCTGGACTGTTTTAAAAGAAGAATCACTCAGCTTACATAAATATGTGAGTTTTGAACTAGCGAGCAAAAGGAAGAAACGGAAAGATGAAGATATCGATCTAAAGAGATTTTTAAATGAGTAAGTCTTTGTGGGTGCTTTTAGCTTGATTGGTCTGAGATGCGAGGATGTGAGTGAGTTGATCGAGGATCTGAGTGGGGCACCGGAGTTGGCTTGTGTTAGGTCACATGGGTGGTATGAAAGAAAATAACCATACTGGTAGAATGAGGGGCTTGAATATCAGAGAACGAATTGTATGAGAGTAAGAATGGAGTGGAAGAGGTTATTAAAAGTTCAAGCAAGAAAAAGAGAATCAATGAATTAAAGCGAATGCAGAACCAGTACAGAAATGAGATTACATGATTGAAGAGAGAAAAGAGGAGTAACCTGCTTCAGGATCTCAAAAGAGATATCTGGAGACAGTGTTTCAAGATGGTGTGTATCTAACAGAAGGGGAAAAGACACGCTATCCCCTGCCCGAGGAGAAGAGACTGTTTAATACGGGAGCTCTTTCCTGAAGTGGAGAACAGACGTTTAAGTGCTACTTGTTTCATAGAGGCGGTACCCTTTACTGAGTTGGAACTCGGCGAGGCCGTTGGATGGATAAAGATCCGAAAGGTACCTGGCATAGACGGAGTCATACCGGAGAAGCTAAGGCTCGCCGCACAACTGAACCAAAAGAGGTCAGAAAACCTGGGTGCCATTTTCGAGCTATGTGTGTTGGCCTTTGATTACCTGATACGAGCTGAATTTTGTTGTACCCACTGGCTTCATTATGATGTAGGAATCTAGGGTGCAAAAATCCTGTATGTACGATTTAGTTATGGCGCGCAGAAAACTGCACTCATTAGGCCAATTGTGGGATGTAACACTATTGTAATATAATATAAACATATGACATTGATACCTGCGAAAGGCTCCTGAATCGTAAAATAGCCGCGCGACTCATCTAAGCTATTTATTATAACAGAAACCGTGGATACGAAAGGCGCCCGAATCTTAAAAATGGTCTTCGAGGGCGCCGCGCGTCCTCGGAGCAGATATTGATACCAACAAAAGGTCTTCGAGGGCGCCGCGCGTTGCATCTAAGCTTTTTATTATAATAGAAACAGCGGAAATTGATACCCACGAAAGGCGCTCAAATCGTAGAAATAGTCTTCGAGGGCGCCGTGCGTTGCATCCAAGCAATTTATTATAATAGAAACAGTGGATGTTGATACCTACGAAAGGCGCCCGAATCGTAAAAATTGTCTTCGAGGGCGCGCGCGTCCTCGGAGCAGATATTGATACCCACAAAGGCGTCCGAATCGTAAAAATGGTCTTCGAGGGCGCCGTTCGTCGCATCTAAGCAATTTATTATAACAGAAACAGCGGAAATTAATACCTACAAAAGGCGCCCGAATCGTAAAAATGGTCTTCGAGGGCGCTGCGCGTTCTCGGAGCGGATATTGATATCCACGAAAGGCGCCCGAATAGCCTACGTTATTTGATTATCTGATATCTGGTATTTTGTTGTACCCACTGGCTTCATTATGTAGGTTTCTGGTGCCAAACGGCGAAATCACAAGCAAGTAGAAACATTTTTTAGTGGAATGGTAGCTGCATCATATTTGTATAACAGTTCAAAAAAAAATTTTTTTTAGCGTTTAATTTTTTGAATGGATAGATAGTAACCAAGGCAAAAGGCGCACCGGCCCAATGGCCGGTGGGCCGGCGGGCCAGTCCGGGCCTGTCTTTGATATGTTTACTTGCAGACCAAATATTTGACTTTGTTGTTGATTTGAGCTTGTTTATTTTATGACCATTTATTTAGAGCAAAAATATAAGTAATCATGTATCAAACGAATAAAATCTAAGTTAAATAGGTTGCACAAACGTAGCACACGTTTATACTATTTCTATTTCTAAAAATCCACAAGGAAAAGTTTTCCTGAAATTGGCTGTATACCATGTAATACAAAAAATAGTAAATCCTTTATAAAAGTTATATATTGAGATATATATTTTCTATTTCTATTAATAATTTGATCTAAAATCTGAGCAAATTATCGAATTATTACGTTTACAGATTACACCAATGGTTAAAATAGTAATAATCTCATATTCAAGGAAGTGTTTACGTGACAAACAAATAAATAACCACAGCCACCTAATCTAATCTATTTAAGGCAAGATAAGCTAAATTGCATACTGTCACTAAATTAAAATGCACTTCGGAATAGTCGAATTGTAGGGAAAACTGAATCTTTTACTCTAATTATTTCGAGGCTTCTTATGCAAATGTGCACATTTGCATCATTCTTCTTTTTATCATCAATTAGCGCTTAATGTTACAGAGCGAAGAACGTGTCTGCTACATAATTTAAACGATTGTCTAATCATTGTAATGTTTAAGAATACACTGTTTGTATGTAGTATGTCATTATCAATCCAATTGCTTTTTAGTGCAGTCACTGAAGGTTTTCACCTCCGATTTCGTTAAACCTCCATCGATTTTCATGAAAATTGGTAAGTAGTTAGAGGATACCTCAAGGAACAAAGGTGACATGATGCCAATTTGCGCTTTTACCTGGGGGTGAATGCCACATGCCACCCCTTCTGTGGGGTGAAAATTATTTTATTAAAAATAATACCATAAATCGATAGAGAGACAAATTCTAAGCAAAATTTGTTATAGAAAGTTATTAATAAGTCGATACTTTTTGAGTTATTAAAGGTCCAAAATTTTATTTTTTCGTAAAAAAATGCATGTTTTAAAGCTATTTTTCACATATAAATAAAAAACTACAGCTTTTACAAAAAAGTTATTATTACCAAAATTGAAGGCAATAAATAACTAAACACTTTCCTCACTTAAAGAACTAAACTAATGTTAATTTAGTGAGTTATGGGTAATTGAATGTATATTTTTTTCGCCGACTACTCAAATCAAGTATTCAAGCCTAAATAACGTGAAAACGATACATTTTATAAAATATACCTATTAAATACTTGTCAAAGTACTTCGGAATACCTATCAAATGAATTCCAGAAGAGGTTAATAGCGTTAAAATTAAGCAAGTTATGATGAAAATAAGAGAAACCTTTTGAATTTTTTAGAAAAAGTGAACAATAAAACATACGCAATTTCCACAAAAATTGAAATTTATAGTAATCCTTACAAGGATTTCTTCATATTAGCATAAGTAATAATTTCAACGATTTCGACCGGTTTAGAATGCATATTTTTGAAAAAAAGATATTTAAAAAAATCAGAATTTTTAATATTATCGTAATTTTCATTTCCTTTTGATAATAACTCAAAAAGTACTCAATATACGGAAAAAAATGATATTTCCAATCAATTTTATTATCAGGGCTAATTTTGTATTTGATACAATACCTGTAATCTGTGGCTTCTAGTATTTCTAGTTGCTTACTTCTTCCAGGGTAGAAACAGGGAAATTGACAACACTCAAATTCATATAAATGTAATCTATTGTTTTTATTAAATGCCGTGTACATATGATCCAAACATATTAAAATTTAACTTTGTTGCAACAATTTCTAACTTAATAAATTAAAACTCTAACTCTGATATCTCCTTGTTTTGACAAAAGTATTTATTTAATTGATTTCTTATTTACTTATACTAAGTTGAATGAATTTTACTTTTCTTCTTTTGAATTGATTTCTCAAATTTGAAATGACTAACTGCGTTACAAAATATTGTTCAATAAACAAGTAAACAAATATGGTCTTGATATAAATAACTTTTCTCCATTCAGACAAATTATTTGACTAACCTTTTATTAATGTTGTTCTGAAGCTATTTCCTTGTGGCATTTTTATAATTATGTATTTTTTATGGGAAATAAGCCACAATTTTACTAAAAAATTAATTTATTAACGTTTCGAAGCCCAAATCGGGTTTCGTTGTCAAAATACAAAATACTATTAAAATAAAACAAACATGTTGTTGCTAAGTAAAAAAATTCTTCTAATAATTTATTTAATCTGACTCATTTATATTGGCAATTCAGACGTATATTATACATTTTAAAGTAGAAGACTTTTACGCATGGGATAATGAACATATAGTTCAGTGGAGAGATTCAAGTATAGTCCTGAAAGAATCAGATAGTAAAAAGAGAAAAATCAAAGAAGCTGCTCTAATTATGCTAAATGAAACCAATTGTGTCGCAAATTCCTCGGTAGAATGCAGTAGGATGTGGTTACCCATACTGAAAGAGGAAGTCAATAGAAAGAAAATACCACGATTAGTAAGTCAATAACATATCGAGTTAGTACAAATTTTATATTTTAGTATTACTTATTGTATATCTATGTAATATTAATATTATTTATAATTTAAACATATTAAAGTCAGAATTTGGTATTAGTTTTTTGAAGGTAGATTAAATGTAAGACCAAATACTTACGACGTCGGGATAGTATCACGAGGTTTTTTTCCTGGTTTTCCCTCGTGATTTACTATGGAATCTCTAACGCGAGAATTTTACTGTCGTCGTTGCATTTGGTTGTCTTTTTAAAGACATATCATATGCTATGATTTTTTTACGACGGATATTCTTGAGTTGGGATTGATTTCATGTAATCAAATGAACTATCTTTTAGTAAAGTCGTCCCAGGAACGCAACTCATAAATATTGGCGATATCATTTTAAAGTCTTCTACTTTAAAATGTATAATATACGTCTGAATTGCCAATATAAATGAGTCAGATTAAATAAATTATTAGAAGAATTTTTTTACTTAGCAACAACATGTTTGTTTTATTTTAATAGTATTTTGTATTTTGACAACGAAACCTGATTTGGGCTTCGAAACGTTAATAAATTAATTTTTTAGTAAAATTGTGGCTTATTTCCCATAAAAAATACATAACCTTTTATTCTTCACTCCCTCGTTTTCTGGATTGCGCTGTCCTTGATTCTCTCAACACGTACTCTCTGGTTGTTGCGAAAAAGTCCCCCTCGTCAAAACTGCTTCCAAGAAAAACACACAGGACTTGCTCGAATATCTTGTGCACAAACAGATAATAATCAGCTACTCGTTCTAGACAAAACAAAGGGATCTCCCTCGGACCAGGAAAAATTAGGCTGATCACACCAACTCTACACTGATTCTACACTTTTAAAAAACTCGGCTGCCTTCTATCGATGTTCATTACACACTGACTTTATTTTTCTCTCAAATCCATACTCGCACATCCATTATCCCTTCTCCCGATATTTTTCGTACACTAAACAACAACCTCTCTCAAACCATTTATTTCTTAAGAAACCCAATATTCTTCCACATAACTTTTCCAATTTGTCAAATTTCAAGGAAAATCATAATTAGTTATTTTCTACTCTCTACTTTTACAACTAAAAATAATACATTTTGTATACCACATTAAAATACCTTCCCGGAAGGATCTGAAAAACGTTATTGTCCCGTCAACGCTCTCTCCACTTTCTAATCACCGAAATGTTTTGTTAATGTCCCGTCCATTTCGTCGAATAATTATCACTAATCGTTTTAATTTTTCCGAAACACTTGTTTACTAGTAAAATTAAATTCTAAACAAATTTGGCCATATACAGGGTGATGAAAAACTACAATTTCGTGGTCGTTGATATAAATTTAATTTTTTTGAATTTCCTTAAAAAAACAATTCCACAACATTATATAAAATTGGTTAAAAACATGCATTTTTCTCATGAAAAATTAAAATCTTTGATATTGAATAACTCAAAAAGTTTTGATTGATTGTAATAGCTTTATATAACAAATTTTGCTTAGAATTTTTCCATTTATCGAATTATGGAGTTATTTTTAATAAAACAATTTTCACTTCGAAAAGGGGTGGCATCCGCCCCCAGGGTTAAAGCGCAAGTTGGTACCATGTCACCTTTGTTCCTTGAGATATCCTCTAACCACGCACCAATTTTAATGCAAATCGATGGAGGTTCAACGAAATCGGAGGTAATAGCTCATATCCACCTTCACTGACTGCACTATTTGTGTATTGTGTATATCCTGATTTTTACTTATATATGTATGTTTTTATATTTTACTGCTATTTTTTTGCAGGTATGTCCTATGTTCTGTTTGTAGATATAA
Source organism: Diabrotica virgifera virgifera (assembly GCF_917563875.1). Lineage (NCBI taxonomy): Eukaryota > Metazoa > Arthropoda > Insecta > Coleoptera > Chrysomelidae > Diabrotica > Diabrotica virgifera. Next base: position 75,690,599 of record NC_065450.1, on the reverse strand, counting down.
TACCATTTATCGAGATAATATTTAAACCGTTTATATAACTTGCAAAAAGTATAGACCAATATTTTCTCTTTGTTTTACACCTTTTTTCTAGTAATTTTTACTAGCATACGTTGTATAATCTTTGATATTTTGATTTATGTTTATAAAATTAGATTATAACTTACCCCGCTCTTCAGACAGACAAGATGCACTCATTTCCAAATAGAAAAATATAAAAAAAAATTCAACTTTTTTCATTTTTTTGCGTTCTATGTGATTAAAAAATAAGACTCAGCTCAATTTGAACCCTCTACCATTTGCCCCTCGCCGTCACCAAAAACGTCAATCAATTTAAAAATTTCAAAAATTCATGCGCATAGTTTAGCTTTTGTAAAACAACGGTGTCATCAGGATGATCCTAAGGGGGGGTTACAACTACTGGAGGGTCGCTGGGGGGTATGAAATAGTAATGGTGTTAAGCGTATAGAGCTCAAAGTACATCCCAATGGGGGGGGGGGGTTACAACCCCAAACCCCCCGGTTACGCCAATGTTGTAAAACATGTCTATTTTTTATGGACCCGTAGGTTGAGTGTAAGGTGAGCCCCATTCAAATATCCGAAAACCTGATTTTTTATGCGGTTTTTGGGGATTTTCCCCATTTTACAGACTTCAAAATAGATCAAATCAAGGTTTTTTATGGGTTATATATAACTTGAAGTAACTAAGTCCTTTAGCACATTTACATATGAGACAAATACGTTCAAACTCCCAATAAAGACCCTCAAAAAAAGTTCCTCCTTTTTGGGGGGTACACACGTGTTTCTCCCATTTTTGAATGTCCTAAAGGTCTTGATTACTTCAAAGTATATAATATAACCTAAAAAAAATCTTGATTTTATCTATTTTGAAGTTTATAAAACGGGGAAAATCTCCCAAAACCCCCTAAACAACCAGTTTTTCGATTTTTGAAGGTAGCGCACCTTACGGAAAAATCTGAACAAAAATAGAACTATAGTTCTTGACAGAATACACAAAATAAAACCTGCATTAGTCAATTAGACTAATTATCTCCAAAAAAATGCTATAGCTACCTATGCGTTTTTCCAAAAAAAAAAAAATAAATAAAAATGCATTTTAACGTTATGTATACGTACGGGTCTATAAAAAATAGACATGTTTTGTAAAAACCACAAATAATGCAGTGAATATTTTGAAATTTTTACATTGATTGCATCCGACCTAAGTAAATAAGACAAAATGACGTTTAGGGAAAGGGGGTAGAGGGTTGAAATTGATGGTTTAATCACACACAACGTAAAAAAAAAGAAAAACATTGAATTCTGGCAGTGAGGGTATTTTACCTACCTTAAGGGGGGTACCATTTATTAATAAAAAATCTCTATTAACATAAAATAATAAGAAGGTAGTATTATTTTCTACAAAATTTAATAATAATACGCAGGGTGTTCCATTAAAAAAATGAGAAAAATTTGTATCCGAAAATAGTGATCGCGCTGTATATTGTATGGCCATATGTGAAATATATTTATTTATTTAAAAATGACACTACACTAAAAATTTTTTCTTATGTTAGAAACCTAATTCACACCTCTTTAAATATTAACATTTTTCCCAATAAAAGTGTAAATATTTCGACAATTATTAACTGTAAACCTAAAATATTATATTAAGTATAATATAAACTCTTTATATTTTTAAAAAAATTCTATCAAAAATGAGTATAGGGTGTTCAATTAAAAAACACAACTTTGCTTCATTCCGTTGTTCCGACTGACCTCGAAAATAATTTGAAATTATAGACGTGTCTGTGCTATACATCACTTTTGTTATAAATATGTTTTATAAACCCCCTAGTGTAGCCGTAACAAAAGAAAACTAGAAGTTTGGCGCACCCTGCATATAAAATAAATCAATAGAATGATGAAAACATATATTTATATTTTTAATAAGGATCAGTTAGTTTATAAATAGACATTAAAATGGATGAAACTAAAATTATTGAGAGAGGCACTATGTTTGTAGCGACCCAAAAACGTCGTCTAAATTTATACTGCAATAAATGAAAGAACAAGTTTTAATTTGGTGTTATTGAAGCAATTTGGGGCATCTCCAAACAGTTTGGCACTGTCCTATGTAAATTTAATGCTGAATACATTCACTTTACACCCGAAATCAAGATATACGTTGGAGCTGGAGCTCGGCCCCTTATTCACCAGTTACGTCTCCTACTTCCACCAGACAATGAATACCGAATACATTTTTGTCTAATACAGAACCGTATTTATCCTAAAAGTGATCCAGAGTATAAAAAATATTCCGGAAATGTCTTTTTCTATGTCATATCTTTAAAGTCGAGGAATTCTTTAAAAACATTGAAAACAACAATCGCCAAAATTCCAAATAATGAGCTAACCTTAATATAAGGCAAAAGTCGGCAACACTACACAAAATGACGACCTAAAGAAAGTACTGGGAAAGTCCGACATAGGTCAGAGAAAAGCAAGAGAAGACTGCTTAATCGAGTTTACTGTCACAAATTAAACTATTCTATCATGGATATTCAACACAGGTAAAAAAGAGGAACGAGAAAAATACCAAGATCAAAGGAAAAAGACAAAGAAATTGTTTAAAACGAAGAAAAATCAAAAAGTAGACGAAATTATGAACGAGATAGAAACAGAAAATAAAAAACACAATACAAAACCATTGTACTAATACTTAAAGCAAGGTAATCGAAAACGGACAGCTAATGTAGCAATAGAAGCAGAAAAATGGCAGAAGTATTTCGAAGAAATGTATCAAGTAACGGATATAGAAGAAGAAATAGAAACAATAATGAACCCAAACCATGTGAAGAAGAAGAATTGACCTATGCAGAAGTGAAAGATAAAATAGGCAAACTAAAAAACGGGAAAGCAGCGGGAGACGACGGCATATGTGCAGAACTAATAAAATATGGAGGGGAGGCACTATCCAGAAAGATTTATGAACTAATACAGAATACATGGAATAAGGAAACAATGCCCGAAGAATGGAAAAAAAGGAACTATTGTGACAATCCCAAAACAAGGAGACCACATAATCTGTAAAAACTACCGAACAATTAATTTACTGAATGTAACATATAAAGTAATGACTGGTATAATTAGAGACATACTACCAATATACACAGAACAAAGCATAGGAGACTACCAGTACGGTTTCAGAAAAGGAAGATCCACGATAGATGCTATCCATACTCTAAAACAAGCGATAGAGAAAACATACGAGTATGACGGAGAAGCACATATACTTTTCCTAGACTTTAAACAGGCCTTTGACAAACTAAGAAGAAAATGATCGAAGACTTACAAGGGAGCAAAATACCAAATAAAATCATAAGAATGATAGATATGACAATGCGAGATTCGCAAGCAAAAATAGACACCGGAAGAGAGAGAACAGAAATAATAAAAATAAAAAATGGTGTAAGACAAGGAGATGCGCTCTCAACGGTACTATTTTATTCTATCACTGGACAAGATAATAAAAAAGTTGTCAGGGGTGGGGGGTGTGCCAAACCGGCGGATAACCTACTGAAAGACGATATTCTTATTTTTATTTTAGAGTTTAGATTCACACATATTTAAATACAGATCAATATAATAAAAGTCTCTATCCTAGCTTTGTTGAGGATTGAGATCACTATAAAATAGTCTTCACTAACAACCATTCTTGCTAATTTTCTAACATTTCATTACCAAGGCTATCTAATATGTCTAAGGAAAGTTATCTCATACTTGTTGGAAAGACCATTTTCGTTAATTTCGCCGTCTATTGAGTTATAAAAGTTGGTTCCATTTCCCTTTTACTATCTTCTTAATGTCTCGTTTTTATTATTGAACTACCGCTATAACCGAGGTTATGTGTAACCTGTTCCGTAATATCCTTGTAAATAAAGCAAAGAAGAGCACTTTCTACTTCTTAGTCTCTTTTGTGTGTTACTATTTTCCGCAATTCTAATGCGGAATATGGTGTATTTTCATTCTTAATAGATATGTCGTTAAACAGATACCTTCTAACAGAAAAATAAAAATAATTGTGAGTTCTATATACAGGGTGTTTCAAAAAAAGGTAATACCGTCTCTAGGCTACGTAGAAACATATATAGAAATAGCAACATAACAATCAATAAAGGTCAGTTTCCCGTGGCAAATTTAAAAAATCTAGATATACCTATTAGAACTTTATCATTACTTTATACCAGCATCGGTTATTATTACTTCATAATTGTCAAATTAAAATAATCCGAAAACGGTACACAGTATCGAGTTTTACGAAGTGAACTTAAATATCATACAATTTTCAATTTTACACCTTTTTGGTGTAAAATTGAAAATTGTATGATATTTAAGTTTACTTGGAATTTTGATTAATAATTTTACCCTTAAAAAGTTATGTTGAATAATGCACGAGCCCTGTAACTAGCGTCCTCTATGAGAGTCAAGTATAAAAACAATTTCATGGGATGCATTTAGGTTATCTCATAACTATGTGGGCGGAAGCGAGAGGGAGGGGAATGCCTACGTCACTCGTACGACAAAGTCAAGTTTGACAGTTGTATGTGGTTATATTTCCGTATATTTTTGTGGAATTTTCTTATAATATCGTTTATTTGTTTAATATTTGTTGAGTTTTTAAGCATATAAGGACTATATTACTATAATTACTTATTTGGGTCCTATAAAAAGGCAGTAATGACTTGTAAAGTGTGTTTTCGTAACCGTGTAAGGTTAGTTTAACAATTATAATATTACACATAATAATATGTAGTTTTGTATGTTATAATAATAAAACATTTTTTAGATGAGTGGTGGTAACATTTGTAGCATAGCTATATGTAAAAGTAACTCCACAATTCCTGAACCAGATGGAAACAAAATAATCTTTTTGGACATTTCCCAAATACCTTAACATTATCAAACAATAATGGATAATAAAATGTTACAAGATAAATGGGCCTCTAAACATAAGAAAATAGGTGGCAAACATTTCCTCGTGTCTGAATATGTTAATATTATGTTACGTCTTTTTTTTATATTTTAACCTAATAATACATTATTTAAATTATTCGTTCTTTTGTTGTTGCATACCACAAAAAATGATAAAAGTGCTGCACATTCCACGAAAAACATAATAAGTAAGTACCTACATATTAGTATTTTTGATTTTAAACTTTTTCTTCTATTTTTTTGGATTTTTGTGCTAATTAAATTGTTTTCTCCATTTAAAACACACATAATAAGTGTTAAATGAATTCTAGTTTTTTGTTAGCAGACTATTGATTTTTAAGGGAAAAATTGATATAATTAAGAATATAAGAACCACTTAATATACCTATACCCAAGAAAATCTCAAAATATATTGCAAAACCTAAGTTTGTGAACCTTTTATTAGCATTGATTCTTATGACAATTTTAAAATTGTCGTACGGATGACGTATTCCCGCCTTTAAAAAGCCAGCCTTTGATTGGTCTACAGTTATGAGACAACCTACCGCGCTACGCCCTAATCTATTAACCTTGGGGTGCATCGGCTTCCAAAACATATTCGTATAAAATTTCATTACAATGTTGCCAGCAGTTTCGGCAAAATCGTAAAAAATGTGTAAATTTTTTTTTCTTCAACCCACTTTATCTTGAAAACGGATGTCGTTATAAAAATTTTGTACTAAGCAAACCCCAATTATATTTCAGTTGTTTACCTTAGAGACGCTGTTACCTTTTTTTTAAACACCTTGTATATAGTGAGTTTTTTTTAGTGCCACAAGTATGCGAAGGTATTCTCTAAATTTGAAGAAAACTAAAAATATCTCAAAAATTAATTAGTTTAGTGAAGTGAAAGAGTAACAAATATGCAATCATTTGAAAAAATATTGTTGTACGTTGAAATGATATCGGAAAAATCGTAATTTTACAATTTTATAAATATTTTAATTCACGAATATTCGTCAATGATTTCTACTACAACTTAATTTACCGACTAGAATACTAGAACATATTCTTTACCATAATACGTAATGAATTTGTTGATATTGGGGTTTATATTTTGTACATCTTCTAATAGTCGTCGGCCCGTACTTATAGACTCTATGAAATACACATTATCAGACCATACAATGTGAAAAACCAAGTTCTCTCTTTTACTTGTATTAGTACCTATAAATGGAGCTCTAATTGTAGAAAAGAGCAAGAAATTAAGTAAAAGGATATATATATCGAAATTGAAGTTAAGTTGAAAAAATAGAATATGATATATAACAAAGGAAAATATACTAACCCCTGATATAACCCTATACATACTAAATTTACAATCAAGATGCAGTAGAAATAAACAAACCAAGACACGTTAAATGCTACTAGCAGCACTCCCGAATCATAATTTACAATGTACGAGTATATACATTGTAAATCTTAAATCATGAGTTAAAAAGTTTATACATTGTAAATTATGATTCGGCAGTGCTCCTAGTAGCATTTAACGTGCCTTGGTTGGTTTATTTCTACTGCATCTTGGATGTAAATTTACTATAGACTACTGCTTTAAAAGTATTTTGTTGTGGCTATTCAATTTTACCACCTAAACTTTGATAACACGATAAAAGAGGATGTAGCTCAAGCGTTTGATAGGGTATGGCATAAAGGGCTTGTGCTCAATTATCACTGTTATAAAAATCACATATTATCGAGAGAGTGTTTAGAATAAAACAAGAAGATACATAATCAAACCTCCAAGAAATCAAAGCAGGAGTGCCACAAGGAAGAGTACCTACTTGGCCTGGTACTGTACCTTATGTGTTCCTTATTATACACTTTATTACAACCCGTAATATGACCCGTACGCGTGGCATCACTAAAGATGCTATGAAAAACGAGGTTCAGAAATGGCTGATAAAGAATCATCAAAATAAATGGAGAACCACTCAAGGGCAAATCCAGACTAAAAAAATAATCAAGAATATTGATAAAAAACTCTCGAACAGTTTGATGAACCTCAATAAACGAGAGATCAAAACGGTCACTGAAATGGTGACTGGACATTGTCGTTTAAGAAATCACCTATACAAACTAGGTAAGGTGAATGAACCATGGTGCAGAAAGTGCGAAATGGAAGAAGAAACTGCCATACACATACTATGCTATTGCAGTGTGCTAGGTGATGTAAGGCAGAACTTCACTGGTCAAATGAGGTTTGAACCAGAAGAGATCTTAAAACTACCAATAAGAAAACTGTTGGCCTTCGTTGAGGCCACAGGACTTATTAAAGTTTAAGGAGAAGAACAGGGTTTGGTACAAAGGTCTTATGACCAAGTGCCAGAGACTAACGAGTCTCGCCTGAGTTAAGAAGAAGAAGAAGAGATGACCCGTACGCACGCCAAAGGTGAATATAAAATTCTTGATTGTATGTCAAAAATGCGCAATATCGACCTCTTAAAACCTACATAATTGTATTTGCATATCTCAACCGGTTTTAGAGCAATAAATAAATCGTCAGCTTGTAATAAAAAATTCAACATCCCGTATCTCGGATGTGAAGCATTTGCGGACATATGTTTATAAAGCAAACGGTCATTATTTTTTCATGCACAATTAGCCCTTAAAGTTTGTCGTACTTACTTAGAAACACCCTGTATTGATCAACAACATGGCTAGTTCTTAAAGTACCTAACTTTTTTATTATCCAACAAAAACGAGTGAATAAAATAACAAAATGTTAAGAAAACATTAGGCTATAGTTAAGTTTTAATTTCAGCATTTTATAAATGCTAGAATATTCCACAGGGTGTGGTGAACTTTTTGAAAAAAAAAACACAATTTAATTGGTCACCCGGTATGCAATGACAATTTACCTGTCTAGCAACAATATTATTACAGTGATGGTGTTAAAGAATAAGGCTATAATTCACTAAGCACCAAAATTAACGCACCACCTTAAAAATGGGACATTTTTTATGTCTTCTATTTTCTAAACCTGTTGTCCGATTTTAGTGGTTTTTTTAATATGTTATAGATTTATTCTTCAGGAATATCGAAGTAATAATATTGTTGCTAAACAGATAAGTATCATTGTATACCGGGAGTAGCAATGATAGTGTGTTTTTTCCTTAAAGTTTGTTAAAACACCCTATGGAATATTCTGGCATATTGTTACGGGTTAAAAGTCGCTAAGCAACTAGAAACGATTCTTATAAATCAGATTGTCATAAATTTTAGTTTATTGTCACAAGTACTGGCCTAAATAATTATAAAAATCAGGGGTGGGATTACGAACACTCGATACGAATCGTGTCCGCCATGTTTTCCCGTAAGACGCTATGGGAAAACATGGCGGATACGATTCGTATCGAGTGTTCGTAATCCACTAGCAGGCTCCTATATTGTCTTGAACATTAGCTGCTATCAAGCCATTTTTAAGTCCGAAATCATATAGAAATCAGGCATGAAGTAGGCTTTAGGTATACATTGCTACCTGTCTAGTAAGTGTCATCTCTTTGTCTTTACCTGTCTAGTGTTATATCTTGTTCACTTTTGATTTACACTTCATGAGGACAAGTTAGTATTGTCCTATGAAACTCCTTGAGGATATTTAATCAGAAGTAATCCAGATAACTAATTAAGAAATATTCAATTTGATGAAGTTGAAGATTGTCTTGCTCAGCAAGGATTTAAAATATCTGGATATTTAGGTCCCCAAGACCTTTCTTTTTGGCCATACGCTATCTTTAAGGCCAACAATTTTTCTTTCTCTCCAATTCATTTTGATGTTGTGAGTTTTTTTTTAAACACCCTTTTCCAGGGTCGATATTTATATAACCTGTTTATCTGTGAAGTATCCAAGTATATAAATGCAGTACGACATCATCCACGTGTATAACATCGACGAAAAAAACATAAGGTAGGATCAAACCAATACTTCTCTTAAAAGAACGTTGTTTTGCCTGTCTAAGCCACCACACCATACAGCAGTCTGACAAATATCTCGGTTTTGTATTTTTTTCTTGTAAATAGTACCTAAATATAATATTACATAGTTTTAAGAATTATAATATGGGTGTACGCTGAAAAGAATATTCTTAGGGGCAAATATAAACTTTAGTTGAGCTTTTTACCTTTTCCTTTTGGTTTTTTTATATTTTCAATTAAGATTAATATGAATTTTTTTAGTTTTGGTTAATAAGAATAAATAGTTTGTGAATTCTCCGATTTTTTTGACTTCTTATTATTATTTTTTTGTTTGGTAGAAAATAAAACTAGTTATTTACCTTCGCATACCTTCAATAAAAACCGTTAACATCGGCGAAGAGTAACAATATATAAAATATTGAAATTAAAACTCAACTGTAGCTTTATGCTTTCTTAACATTAGGCTTTTTGATTCATTCGCTTATGTTGGATAATAAAAAAGTTAGGTACTTTAACAACTAGCAACGTTCTTTATCAATACAGGGTGTTTCTAAATAAGTGCGACAAACGTTAAGGGGTAATTCTGCATGAAAAAATAATGACCATTTGCTTTATAAACATATGTCCGCAAATGCTTCGTTTCCGAGATACGAGATGTTGAATTTATTCTTACAAACTGACGATTTATTTATTGCTCTAAAACCGGATGAGATATGCAAATGAAATTTGGTAGGTTTTAAAAGGTAGTTATTGCACATTTTTTGGCATACAATTAAGAATTTTATATTCACCATTGGCGTGCAACGGGTCATATTACCTGGTCATATTACCCGTATGCACACCAATGGAGAATATAAAAGTCTTAATTGTATGCCCAAAAATGCGCAATAACTACCTCTTAAGAGGAAACAGTAGCGATCAACAGGTAGCAAAAACGCGTTCCAAGATTACGGCTGTAATTTTGAATATTTTTTCGAGATATTTGGCACACGTATTCGTAATATAATAAAGAATGGCGGTACAGAGCCCAATTTGAAAAATATATTAATATGTGGAAATTACTCTGTAATTAAATACAATATTAAAAAAACGAGCCTTTACCGCCATTAAGAAGAACAAAAAAATACACTTTCTTCAAATAAACTGTTTTATCCGATGCCTAGATTTTGTGTCATTTTGAAACTACTAAATTTTTTTATTTCATTAGTAGTTCCAAAATGACACAAAATCTAGGCATCGGATAAAAAAGTTTATTTGAAGAAAGTGTATTTTTTTGTTCTTCTTAATGGCGGTACAGGCTCGTTTTTTTAATATTGTATTTAATTACAGAGTAATTTCCACATATTAATATATTTTTCAAATTGGGCTCTGTACCGCCATTCTTTATTATATTACGAATACGTGTGCCAAATATCTCGAAAAAATATTCAAAATTACAGCCGCAGTCTTGGAACGCGTTTTCGCTACCTGTTGATCGCTACTGTTTCACCTTAAAACCTACGAAATTTCATTTGCATATCGCAACCGGTTTTAGAGCAATAAATAAATCGTCAGTTTGTAAGAAAAAATTCAACATCCCGTATCTCGGAAACGAAGCATTTGCGGACATATGTTTATAAAGCAACGGTCATTATTTTTTATGCAGAATTACTCCTTAAAGTTTGTCGCACTTATTTAGAAACACCCTGTATTGATGAAGAACGTTGCTAGTTGTTAAAGTAACTAACTTTTTTATTATCCAACATAAGCGAATGAATCAAAAAGCATAATGTTAAGAACGCATAAGGCTACAGTTGAGTTTTAATTTCAATATTTTATATACGCCAGAATATTCCACAGGGTGTTCCAAACTTTGCGGAAAAAACACACTATCATTGTTACACCCGGTATACAATGACACTTATCTGTTTAGCAGCAATATTATTACATCAATATTCTTGAAGAAAAAAGCTATAACATATTAAAAAAATCACTTAAATCGGACAACAGGTATAGGAAATACAAGACATCAAAAATGTCCCATTTTTAAGGTGGTGCGTTAATTTTGGTGTTTAGTGTATTAAAAAAACCACTTAAATCGGACAACAGGTTTAGGAAATTCGAGACATAAAAATGACCCATTTTGTATGTGGCCTGTTTTTTCTGACGCGCAGTATATTATTCGTTTCAAACCATCTTTAAAAAATTAAACCAAGATGATTAAACATTAAGAATGAATGAACATGATCATTTTTACTTTATTTAATATTCCAAAAGCAAACCATTCCGATTCTGCGACCAACATTTCATGAAAAAACTCCCTCAAACTTCAAACATTCCCATGCTTTCAATTCTTCCATTCGAATATTATTTCCTCCATCCCAAGAAACGTTTCCGGAAAAAGATAGGAATGGGACCGGAGAAAATTGCGTTATGATAATTTCTCCAGAGTAATATTTAATTTCTTGTTTCATGCTCGAGCTGCTTAAAAATTTTAATATTGCTGGGGGTATGTTATAACTTAAACTCTTGACGTTGTCTATTTTGAGTGTTTTTAGTAGATGTTATTTGCTTATCCAGAAAATAATACGTTTACGTATTACTTTGACAACAATAAGGTGAATCTATAAAAGAAAGAAATAATGAGGATAAAAAAGCAATAATATTTTATTAATCACATATTTATTCACTGACTTAGTCTCAAGTCTTTCTATCTGTACGTATGAGACCGTTTTGGGTGGAGCTCTGCATATTTATCGCCACGTTTTCCTGTTATGTGTTTGATTTCGTATTTCCTTCTATCAGTTCTATCCCAAACACCTCTTCACAACTTTCGTTCTGACACTATCTATCCATCTGGCTCTGTGTCTTTCTCTGCTGTTTTTTCCTTGCACTCGTTATGCAAATCTTTCGTCTGACACTCAACAAACGTGCCCGTACCATGTGAGTTGTTCTTCTGCGATTTTAATGTTTATAGGTTCTATTTGTAGGCTGTGTCTAACTGTTTAGTTTCTGATTGTGTCTATTCCTTCCTTATTTTTTATGTTTCTCAGGAATTTCATTTCCATAGTATTAACCATTGATTTTTGGCTCTCTGTTAATATTCAAATCTCGCTACTGCACATAGTTGTTGGCCTTAGTAGTGGTCTAACGGCTATCTTTTTTATTTCCTTTGGTAACTCACTTTTTCGCGAATAGTAGCTCGGATTCTGAGCAGAGTAGTGAGCAGTGGGCACAGCACGCATCCTTGTTTGACAACTTGGTGTGTTGTGAATTCCTTGGATTCATTATTGTTTGTTCTTACTTTGTATCTATTATATCAATACATATACTTTATAATTTTTGTTGTGTACCATTCACTTCCACTTTCCGGTAATTTTTTCGTCCTTTCTTTCTGAGAGTTCTGTCAAACGCTTTCTCTAGGTCTACATAGCATATAATATGTATCTCTTTGTTCTTACCTATTTATTATCTTCTCACTCAGTCGTCTTATTTTGTATATGTATGAGCTTTGACGTGCTTTTGGTCTTTCTGAATCCACATTGCGCCTTCCAATGTTCAATATTCAATATTTTTGCAATAACTTTTCTTGGTCTACTTGATATGGTTATACCTTATTCATCCGTATATTATTCATCTAGTCTAGATGTCTCTTTAAAATATTCTGGTCATATCTCCGTTATTTTTTCATTTTCTGTGGCCATATTTTCGTCTTTATCTATTATATTCGTTGTTCTGCGTACCTTCTTTTTTTTTTTTAGTTGTTTTGTTGTTTTAGAGTATTTTAACTGTAGTTTCTTGTAATTTTTTGCCCAAATTCGTCTCATGACCTTTGGTTTTTTTCACTCCCTTTATTTTACTTGTAATTATTCCTTATTATATTCCTGTAATTTTTACCGGCTCACTTCTATTTTATTGTGTCTCTCTCTAATTTTTACTTACAGATATGCATATAAAAAGAGTTACAGCCCTTTGAAGTTATGAATCGATAAAAATGAAAATAGATTTTTTCCAATATATCGAAAACTATTGCAGATTTTTTATTGAAAATAGACATGTGGCATTCTTATGGCAGGAACATCATAAAAAAAATTATGGTGAAATTTGTGCACCCCATAAAAATTTTATGATGGTTTTGTTCCCTTAAACCCCCCCCCCCAATTTTTTTGTACGTTTCAATTAAATTACTATTGCGGTACGATTAGTGAAACAAATTATTTTTAAAACTTTTTTGCCTCTTAGTACTTTCTCGATAAGCTAGTGTTTATCGAGATATTTTGAATAATTGTCGAATCCACCACATATTGGTACATATGGTTAAGTATGATTATAGAGACCTGCTATAATAATGTGCAAAATTATTTATAATTTGCTAGTACATTTTTAAACATATTAAAAAAGAAGCCAAATCTCGATAAAAGCTGGTTTATCGAAAAAATACTAAGAGGTAAAAAGTAAAAACACTGTGTTTAATTAATGTTATCACCAATATTAGTTTAATTGGAACACAAACATTTGGGGGTTTAAAGGAACAAAACCCCCATAAAATTTGTATGTAAACATATTAATAAAGAAGCCGCATCTTGATTAAAATTGGCTTAACCAAAAAATACTAAGAAGCAAAAAAGTTTTAAAGATATAAAACTAATGGTACCACAAAAATAATTTAATTGGAACGTACACAAAACTTTGGGGGATATAAGGGAACAAAACCCCATAAAATTTTTATGGGGTGTACAAATTTCAGTGTTTCATTTTTAAAGATGTTCCTGTCATAAGAATGCTACGTGTCTATTTTCAATAAAAAATCTCTAACAGTTTTCGATATATTGAAAAATATCGATTTTCATTTTGTAACTTCAAAGGGCAGTAACTTTTTTATGTGCACATTTGTACTAACGTAAGTTAGGTTCAATCGAACTATTTTTGTGATTTAATTTATGACCTACATTTTTGTTACACCCTGTATATTACTATACTAAATATACATTTGCTTTGTTTTTAATTGCTTGTGTTCATTTCTTATTTGTACAACTAGACAGCTTCACGCCAACCTACCCACCTGGTAAATAAAAAAAATAATTACACTTTCGGTTTCATGTAATCAATGTCACATATACTTAATAATACACATCTGTTCAACCTTGTATAAATTAATAAGATTCCAGAAACCTACATATTATATTATGCAAATGTATTTTGCATGACCAGGAGAGTTTTTTAACATTTGCTAACGATATAGAGGTTGGTGTACTTGAAAAAATCAATGTCAGATCAAAATATGGTTAGGTCGGGGATAGGTATTTTTAAATAGTTCCGTAGCAATACGCAAATATGTAAGAGAACGAAGATATGTAAAAATTTTAAATGTTCTGTTTAAGGGCGTAGGCGTAGGCGCAAAATTTCGGCTCCAATGCTTTTTAGATGCATTCTACAAATCAATTGAGAATAACCCAAAGAAAAACGGAAAGAGCAATGTTGCGAATGACAAGAAGAGATATGGTACCAAATAGGATAGTGCGTCTATTGAATAAAAAGAAGTATTTGCTTTTACTTATAAGTGTTTAAGTATTTACTTAATAGTAATTGAGTAAAGCATTAAAGAAATCACTTTATTCAATTACTATTAAGTAAATATTTGTAAGTAAAAGCAAATATTTCTTTTTATTCAATAGACCCAATGAGAGAGAGCACCAAAATGACAGATGTCATAGAAAAAATTGAACAAACCAAATGGAGATTTGCTGGAAAATGTAGTACGTTAAAATGTAGTACGTTTAAATGATAATAGTTGGACCAAAAGGCTCATAGAATGCATACCTAGAGAAGATAAAAGACACCGAGGTAGACCACTAAAAAGATGGATGGATGACTTGAGAAATTACGCAACGATGGATTGTTTGTCTGTCTGCCAATTATTCCAGCAAAACTTACTTCTTGAAATAACTTTTTAAACAAATAAAACTAATTTTTCATCTAACAAAAATCAATCGATAAAGATACATGATATTTATAAACAAACTTTTAATATCTCTTTTATAACGCGGTCAAATTCTACTCTAGTGCATTTCATTATCATATACTTAGTATATATTGGATTATTATAAACATGATACATCACGTTCGTGTATTCCCAAAATGATTGTGTATGTTCACGATTCCGGTAAGTAACTGTATCATACATACGAGTAATTTGGATAAATATAGCTACATATTATATGAAATAAATTTCAATACCAATATTGAAGGACCAATATATCTGATGCCATTGATCACAAACACAGGGTCATTACAGGAAGAGATTAAACGTAGATAATATGATCTAGGAAAATTGCGTCAGCAAAAGACTACAATATGGAAGGACTGTGAAATTTCAAGAGCATTAAAGATGAGTTTTATCAACTGCGTAATATTCCCAATACCTACCTACGGATGTGAATCTTGGAACCTGAGACAATGGGAAAGAAGAAAGATAGACGCCACTGAAATTTTCTGTTGGAGACGAATGTTACGAATTCCTTGGGCCGACCTTAGGACAAATCAGTACATTTTAAGAGAGCTAAAAGTTAGCCAACGACTCTCCAGTAAAGTCCATGTCCAACAAGTAAAATACTTTGGACATATTATGAGAGCAAACACAGAGAACATGAAAAGACTCATTATACAAGGAAATATGGAATGGAAGGCCGAAGATCACGAGGAAGATCCCCAACAAGATGGATCGATCAGATTACAGGAATATGCAAAAGACCTATGCATGAATTAGAAGAAATGACCAGAGACAGAGATCTTTGGAGACGGACAATACACGACATCACGTCGACCACTACACTACTACACTCCCTCCGGGGGGCCAGGATGGAAGAGAGGTTGAGGGACCAAATCATAAAATAATAAATTCTTCTATTTTTGTCTCGGCTTTTAATTTCTTAAAAAAGTTGGTTGAAACGTAGTGAGATATTTTGATAACACTTTGATAATGTATTCTGATTTATTTTCGTTTAACGCTTTTTAAACTATTGTTATAATTTTAATGTTTTATTTTTCTATTATTGGATGTCAGATCCTTATTTTCAAGTAAAGTAAGCAAACTTCATAACTAGTCTAGCAAAATAAAATTACACTACATGTAAATCAAAATGTAAATTCGTACAGGTTGAAACAAATTTTATATCAAAGTTTAGGTGGGTACAAAAGATATTTTCAAGAAAGTATCCAAATCATACAACGGGATCATTGTTTAAATAATTAAAAAGGGGTCATTTTTGCAAAAAATTACTTTTTTGACTGCTGAGGTCATTCAATTACTAATGAAGGTCTACAGGATTGTTTTCTGCAAAGTTGAAGGGCAACTATTTCACATAAGACTTACTAAATTAAATTTGACCCCCTATTTATTTAAATAATTATACATAAAACTTTAAAAGCAAATTTGCAAAAAATTATTTTTAGCGTTTTAACTAAGCACTATAAATTATATTATTTTACAGAAGAAGTTGCGCTATGTTATCAGTATTAAAAGAAAAAAAATTGGTCCAAAAATATTTAATATTTTTTGAGATATTGAATTTGTTTATTAAATGTTAATCTATTTTCATTTGCAAAAACGCGGTTGTTGCCAAAGAAAGATTCACCTGTATTAAATCTTATTACTTTTATTTTTATGTATATTTTTGATAAATGTATTGATACTTTCAAATTTCAATTAAACTTCCCCCTAAAATGGCATTTAAAAATTATTCAAATTTGTTTATAATTTGTTTTTTTAATAACGTCGCGGGGATTAAATATTTTGAAATGCCGTTTCGATAATTGGGTTCCTGGGAATTTTTCACTAATTAACAATTTTTTTGTCTTTTTTTCCTCTTCTTTTTTTTTCTTGGAGTTATATTACTACGGGCCCTTTTAGGGTTAAATTTCATTAAGAATGTTGAATCTCTAAGTTGTAGATTCTAGACCTAAAAATATTAAGATTGGTCTAAAATCACTTAAATAAAATGTGGCTACTTACTGAGTTATAGGGTGTTTTATTTAAAAATTTAAAAATTATTTTTACCAAGTACTTTCAAACTATTTGACGTATCCTTATCATACTTGGCAGAAAGTGTGGGTACTCTACAGTCTACTAAATTGTGATAAATAAAAGTTTCTAGCTACTACCAGAGGCGTACGACAGGGGATAGTTAATGATTAACCCTTCCCAAATTCTACGCCACTGAGGGAATTACTATTTTAGCGAAATTTTTTGATTCTCCAATACTTTATATGTAAATAATATACTCTCTACTGGCAACAATTAAGTCATTAGTTTTCGAGATATTGGACGTTAAACATGAAACGGCATAGTTATTGTGATTCATTCATTCATTCATTTTAAACTTCCAATATCTCGCAAACTGATTAATTTATCGATACCAATAAAGTTATTTACATACAAAGTACTTCGAAAAATCGAAAAATTTCGCTAAAATAGTAATTCACCCAGTGGCGTAGAATTTGGGAAGGGTTAATCATTCACTATCCCCTGTCGTACGCCTCTGGCACTAGCTAGAAACGTTTACTAATAACAATTTAGTAGGGTGTATAATAGCCACACTTTCTGCCGAGTATGATAAGGATAGGTCAAATAGTTTTAAAGTACTTGGTAACAATAATTTTTAAATTTTTAAGTAAAACTCAGTAAGTAGCCACATTTTATTTAAGAGATTTTAGTTAAATCTTAATATTTTTAGATCTAGAATCTACAACTCAGAGATTCGACATTCTTAATGAAATTTAACCCTAAAAGGGCCCGTAGTAATATAACTCCAAGAAAAAAAAGAAGAAGAAAAAACGACAAAAAAATTTTGTTAATTAGTAAAAAATTCCCAGGAACCCAATTATCGAAACTACATTTCAAAATACTTAGTCTCTGCGACGTTATTAAAAAAACAAATTATAAACAAATATGAATAATTTTTAAATGCCATTTTAGGGGGGAGTTTCGTTGAAATTTGAATTTATCAATACATTTATCGAAAATATAAATAAAAATCAAAATATTCAGATCTTATTCAGGTGAATATTTCTTTGGCAACAACCGCGTTTTTGCAATTGAAAATATAGTAACATTTAATAAACAAATTCAATATCTCAAAAAAATATTAAATATTTTTCGACCAATTTTTTTTTGCTTCATACTAGTAACATAGCGCAACTTTGTCTATAAAAAAAGATATTTTATAGTGTTTATTTAAAACGCTAAAAATAATTTTTTGCAAATTTGTTTTTAAAGTTTTATATACAATTATTTAAATAAATAGGGGGTCAAATTTAATTTAGTAAGTCTTATGTGAAAGATTTGCCCTTCAACTTTACAGAAAGTAATCCTGTTGACCTTCATTAGTAATTGAATGACCTCAGGAGTTAAAAAAATATTTTTTTTCCAAAAATGACCCCTTTTTAATTATTTAAACAATGATCCCCTTGTATGATTTGGATACTTTCTTGAAAATATCTTTTGTACCCACCTAAACTTTGATATAAAATTTGTTTCAACCTGTACGAATTTACATTTTGACTTTTTTTATTTTATTAGGCTAAACCCGGTCTATTATGTTCGATAAAAATTAGTTCATAGTAAAAGTTCGCTGTATTTTATTGATTGATTATATTATTCGATGAAGGTGCCATTGATTGATTGTCTTGTCGTATCATACTTTTTATGTTGTGTGAAATCAGTGAAGTAGAAATTTTAAGTTTTTTATTCTCAGCAACGGGATCATTCTCCGAACCGGATTATCTGGAGAAGAAGAACGATTTCGCATCTTTATTATATTATAGTTTATGATTTTTTATATTTGTAGGGATTATATAACTAGAAGGTGTTGTTTTTCTTAGCACTCCTGTAATATCCATTTATTGAAACAGAAAAGTTGTTTCCATAACTTCGAAACACAAATTAATCGTATCATTAATATAGCATGTCTTGCAATATGCACTAAATATGTACATATTGATATAGAGAAGCAGCCATAACTAATTATTGCTTCTAGATAATCCTTCTCGTAGACTCCAAAACGCAACAGGCTTACTGTTATATTACTATCTAAGGCTTACTAAGTAGACTCGTGCATAAAGAGGAAATATATGGGCGATTCCCCAAGAGGATATTTCATCATCAACTAAATCATGTCTTTATACTGTGTGGTACACTTGGTTTGAATCAGTAGTTTTTTATTGGGGAGTTATTTCGTCTCTTTAAGCATCTTTTTGGAGAAGCTCGCCTCATATGTAAATGAATGTTACTATCTCCATTCAATTCGTGGAGTAGCTCATTTTGTTATATCAATATTTTTTTTATTAGTTTACTGCTTAGTCATCATTAGACGGGTTTAACGTTTTATTTTTAAAGCAAGCGTTGAGTTTTCATATTTTCGACAATAATCTAAAAAATAATACTTGTCTACCGATTAAAAATGTGTACACTACCTTTCAGTATTTTAAAATATGAAAATAAATTTGATATAACAGCTCGACGGGCAAAATAACTAAAAGCCACATATTCGCATATATTTACATCTATTGAATAGCACTGGCAGGTTGCCATGTTTAGGAAAAAAATTGACGCATTGTTGCACCGGAATGATGAATGGGCTGATTATCGCCGACCTCTGTTTATCACAATATTCATGCTGCCAAATGCTCCCAGTGACGTACAAAAATACAACGAAGATTTCATGTATAAACTCATCCATAACGAAAATTAACACGTTAAGAAAATTTTTCTGAATGTAAAAACAGCTTAGACCTATTTGGAGTACCTATTTGGAGCTTGGACCTGTTCTTTCCTTCCTCTCTATGCTTAGATATTTTTTATAATAATAATAGTTTCCCGTTTTATACCGCTAATGCGGCTTTGGGATTATATCAGGTTAATCTGCTATATCTAGGGCCTACGGTATACAAGGAAGGTAAGAGGGCCAGTGCTACGCTTCAACCGCCTATTATTACCCCTGGTTTTACCCAAGGCACCCATTTTATTCAGGCTCAGTCGACTTGGAGCCTATAGACACTTGTGTCTTCAGCTTCTTACAATGACTTCTATTTTCGGTAATGCAGTTACATATCTATATTGACGTTGGTTGTTTGTTCCTACTACAAGTTTTCTATAATTCTAATATACGAGGGCGGTGAATAAGTCAACGACTTTTTGAATTTCTCACTTCTTAATTGAATTGGCAACACTGCTCCCACTAACAGGCAATTCTCACTTAACACAGGTCTAAATTTTAACAAGCTGCATCATTCATTTCTGCGGAAAAAACCATCACTCAAACCGAGGCTAAGCTTGACAAATATTATGGGAACTTTTCACTATCCATTTCCATTGTAAAGAAGTGGTTTATTCAATTTCAATGTGACCGTACAAGCACGGAACGCCTAGTTAAAGTCTCTATATCCGAAGCAATTGGAAAAATTCACGATATCGTTTTAGCCGATCGGAGATTAAAAGTGAGAGAGATTGTAGAAGCTATAGGCATCTCACGTGGCTCAATGGATTCGATTCTGAATGATCACTTGGGTATGAAAAGCTTTCTGCAAGTGGGGTGGTGCTACGTTTGCTCACAATCGACCACAAACGCCAATTTTGCAGGAATGCTTTGGCGTTGTTCAGACGCAATTTTGGACGAGTTTCTGCACCGTTGCGTAACCGTGGACAAAACTACATTACACCACAGACCAAGTCAAAATAGTGGATTTCTCGGGGTGATTCGGCGCCAAAAAGGCAAAGTTGGGTTAGTCAGCCAATAAAATCATGGCGACCGTTTTATGGGATGCACGCGGTATAATCTACATTAACTACTCTCAAAAGGGGTTAACAATCAATGGCGAATATTATACCAACTTACTGGGTCGATGAAATGAGGAACAAAAAAGAATGTGTGTGTACTTTGTACGCACGTAAGAAGTTATACTTCTATTCTATGATTTCAACGAAATAAATATACTTTAAACAGTTTATTTTAATTTTATTTAAATATTAAACTAATTTTAATGCTTACCACTTTCCAAAAATAAAAAAAAGAATTGGAATGGTCCGGATTTGAACCCAACACCTCTCGATCTCTAGCCGAATGCTATACCAATAAGCTACGAGCTCTCTGGTTTTATAGACTCGACATAATGAAAATTCACGGTAACAAACAGACGAAGTGAAGTATAATAAATATAAATGTTTTAATAATACTTATCTTACTCCCGAGGAAGACTAATCCAAAGACACAAAAATTATAATAAATATATTTACTAAAAACACTAATCTATTCTTTTCACACCTTTTTTGCACTGATATATTTATACATAACTTGAAAGATCAGGTCATGCACTGACGCTATATTTATAATGAAACAAGTTCAAGAGAAATCGTTAGAATACAACAAACCGGCATATTTATGTTTCGTGGACCTTAAGAAAGCATTTGACAGGGTCACATTAAAGGACGTTATCCATTTGTTATACTCGAGAGAGGTACCTCTAGGAATAATTAAAACGATCGAAAACATCTACCAGAACAACACAATAAAAGTAAAAGTGGACGATGAATTAACTGACCCAATTGAAGCCGGCAATGGGATAAGACAGGGGGATTCCTTGAGTCCTTTATTGTTCAACCTGATCATGGACGAAATAATAAAAAAGTAAGAACTAAGAAAGGATACCAAAGGGAGAAAAACAACTTAAAATAATCTGCTATGCGGATGATGCAATATTAATCTCTCAAAGTGAAGATGATTTACAACGTATGCTGCACCAATTTAACATAATCGCCAGAAAATTAACATGTAAATTTTCTCAAAAAAGACAAAATAGACGGTTATAACAGCAGATCCAATAAGATGTAAATTGGAGCTGGAAGGTCAGATAATAGAACAAGTGATGGAGTTTAAATACCTAGGCATCACATTATTTAGCTACGGAAGGCTCGAAACAGAAGTGGAGGATCTAGTGAATAGAGCAAACAGAGCCGCAGGTAGAGATGCGTCAAGTCAAACTAGTTACTAGTTTGATTTTATTCAACAAACTTGACTTGACTTGAAAACCAAACTTTTTTTGTAAAAAAGTTTGATTTGACTTGATTTCAATATCTTTAGGTTTGACTTGAAATCAAACTTCTTCAAACAGTTTGAAGTTTGAATATCATATTGCGCAACGTGTTTATATCCAATTCTAATTGAGAGCGTACCGCCTTTTGTTTTGACTTATTTGGATAGGTCTGAATCTGCTACTCAGCAAGTTAGTTTGTAGTTCACATTATTAAGAAGTATATGCTTGGCTTGTTTATTACGATCGTTTTGAAGTGTGTGCTTTGTGAAATAATAACCTGAATATCTCAGAATAAGTATCAGATCAAATTAAGTGTGATTTTGAAGGTATTCCCAGTGCAAAAATCAAGAGAAAAAAATCTGCATACGTGTATTATGTAACAATAAAGAATAGCGTTATAAAATGACAAATAGTGAACTAATTATTTAAGACTACATTGCAAAGTCGCAAAAAATTCATTAAACCTACTCTATCAAAAATACAATATTTTGTTGTCCCTTCATAAATTTTTGTTAAACGAGCCGTTCAAGTATTACGAAACGCAATAATTGAAGCACTTACAACCTCTTTATCCCATCTGTATCTTTTCATCTTTTATTGTGAAGAAAGGTCCAGCTATTTATTGCAAACACGTGTTACTGTGCTTGATCTGGTTAATACAAATTTTAAGATTTTTTCACTTGAATACTATTGTCCTATTGTAACATGAGCGGAGCGTGAGGGGGCAATATAATACAATCCAGGGGTTCTATGTAAAATATAAACGAAAGTTGAAAAGTTGGGAGATTGTGATTCCGTAGTTTTTTTTATTTAAGTTAAAAACAATGTTATGTAAAGCGCTGTTCGGACCCCCCTCCCGTATAACGCGTCGTAACGTTTTACATGGCCCCCCTCCCCTCAACTTGCGTTACGTAATACTTGAAAGCTTCCAAAGTAGATTAAATTACACTTGGTATGATAAAAAAACTATCCAACGAATTATTTGTTTTAATCTAGTAACACTCAAACATAAAAGGTTATATCGATAAAACGTAACTTGCCAGCAAGCAATTCTAAGCATACATTTTCAAAAAATTTACCCTATTTTGATTATAATCGCTTCCTGCATCAAGATACTTTTATGTGGCTATCATTGTATTATTAATTTTCTTATCTTAATTGGCAACTAACATGTCAATCTCGATAAAAAAGTATATCTACTAAATAAATTATTTTTCAAACTCTTTCAAACTAGTTTGACAAACAGTTTGAATTTTCAAACCTGTACAATTGACCAGTTTGACTTGACTTGAATTATTTGTCAGAAGGATTGACTTGAGTTTGACTTGAAATTAAGTCAAACTCAAGTCAAGTTCAAACATTCAAGTCAAACATGTGCAACTCTAGCCGCAGGTTGCCTGAATGACACAATATGGAGAAATAAAAATATCGGAAAAGAAATGAAAGGCAGAATTTACAAAACAGTCATCAGACCAATAATTACATACGCGGCAGAAACACGACCCGACACAAAGAGGACAAAAAGATTGCTCGAAACAGCGGAGATGAAAACCCTTCGAAAAATCGATGGTAAGACTCTATGGGACAGAGCTAGAAGTACAGATATACGACGGAGATGCAAGTTGGATAACATTAATAACTGGGTAAGAAAGAGAAAATAGAATGGAATGACCACATAAGCCGAATGACAACAAATAGGGTAGTCAGGACAGCGAGAGACGGTTCCCCAATAGGAAGACGATCAGTGGGAAGGCCACGAAAACGATGGAACGACAACTTACTAGAGGCACATTGAAAAAATAGACAGAGTAATGTCTATACAAAAAGAAGAAGAAGAAGAAGAAGAAGAAGAAGAAGAAGAAGAAGAAGAGAACTTGAAAGATTTAGCAACTAACGCCATACTGTCTGTGTGCGCATGCGCGCAGAATAATAAAAATTCACTCTCAATCGCGCCTAAAAAAGTATAACTTCAAAAAACGACTATATTGGGACAAGAAAAAAGTTCGTTTCCACCAGGACAATGCAGAAATCTATGAATTGGGCTACGAAATGCTCCCTCATCCGTCCCATTTTCCAGATTTAATCCCGAGTGACTATTTCTTTTTCTCAATCTGAAAGAAATGGCTCGGTGGAAAGAGATTGACGAAATCCTCTCGCAGATGCCTATTTTGGTGACCTCGACCAATCATATTTTTCGGAAGCGATACAAAAATTGGAGAAACGTGTTTGATTCAAAAAGTCACGGACTTATTGATTCGCCCTCATATCTAGTATCTAGTTGTTTTTCTTTTCTAATGTTCATTGATTATAATATAGTATTAAGTCTAGATGTCCCTGTGTAATAGTATATTAAGTATGGAGAACGGTAAGGGTTTTATACCGATCGAAGACAATTGTTTGGAGGAGGAGCGGAGCGACGACTCCAATTATTGTCTGAGATCGGTTACCCTTAACGTTCGACATGCTTATAACGTTTTTTGCACGATTGATACCATTATAAATTATAAAATTAAACATTTTCGTCATATTGACTAGTTTCATTCATTTTATCAAGATAGATACTTTGGTTGTTAGGTAGTAACTAGGGTGCATAACAACAATGGAGAATTGAGTTTTTATTTAGTTGTCAATAATTTTAAGTACAATTTTGATTATTATAAATTAAAATATGAGCGTAAGTGAATTTGATGAAATTGAGCGGGCTTGGGAAGAAGGGTGTTCCGCAATTATTCCCGAAAAATCCAAAATCCGTTATCAAAATACCTACCAAAGTTTTAAAAAATGGTGCGAAGGCAAGAATTTAAGAATCGAAGAAAAGACTCTATTGGCATATTTCGTTCAAAGACATATGCAGTTAAAAGCTCCTGGAAGCCTCTGGGCAGAATATTCAATGATTAAATCCACCGTTTTTCTTTATGATGGCATTGATATTTCCAAGTTTTCAACTTTGATCGCGTATTTGAAGAGAAAAATTAACAAATTGTACCATAAGTTTCAATATTAATAAATAATTCGTTAGTTTTCTTTATTCTTTCAAAAAATAAATTAAAATTAAGTGATTTTTTAACTCGACGGTAAGTGAATTACTTACCGTCAAGTTGGAGTACTTACCGTCGAGTTGGATTACTTACCGTCGAGTTGCTAGTAAATGTCACCTACTGACGTAAAATCTGTCACGGTAAACAGTCAAAAATGATCAACCGTGCAAAAAATATATTGTAATACAAAGCCTTTTTAAATTAGCACATTTAACGATTTATCCTATTAACTGATATTTGTTGAACCAATTTAATTTAACTTGCGGTAACACGTTATGTAATCAGTTTTTATTTACTCCAATACGCAATTTGGAAATCATGCAGTTTGTCTTTCAGTTGACTGAACTGCAGTGGTTTTGTAATTTTGAACTTCGCATCAACGGAAACCATTTAAAATTCGAAAACCAAATTATAGTTTGTTAGTTTAAAGTAAAAATGAATTTAACATAGGGTAATTCAGGACCTAGTATAAAACGTAATGATTTTTTCATATTTGGGGATCGGTTGACTATTTATATGAACCAATAAAACACCTTTAACCCTCAGCTACTATGATCTGGGTCTGTCAGACCCAAAGAGCTTCCAGCAATCACGCACTCTCCTCACCTTAAGTAATTTTTGGCTGCGGTTCCGTTTATTCTCCGCTTATTTAGTCTGAAATACGATAGTGAAGAGTGCATAACTTTTGTTTGGAACTAACGACTTTTATAGACGTAGCTGGGTGTATTAGACCCACTTATAGCAATTACGTGATTTTTACAGAATTATTGTGTTTAAGGTAAATATTATTTTATACCAAGTTAATTTAGTATATCCTAATTTATTTTATTTGAAATTGTTTTTTGTCGTTTTTTTTTTAAGTAATATAATATGTATTTTCTTCATTATTATTCTGTAGTTCTCCAAGCTTGTAGCCAATTATTCTGTAGCTCGAAGGTCACAAAGATGGCCAATGCCAGTGTTTTTTGCTGTTCTAAATATTTCAGGTGTTAACGCCAGAGTGTTATATCAGTTGGTATGTAAGTAAAGTACGCCTAACAAAATGTTACGTATATAGTGTACTATACTACGGACTGGAATCATGGACGTTAAATGTAGAGACAATGAGACGACTTAACGCCTTTGAAATGTGGACCTATAGAAGAATTATGAGGGTTTCCTGGGTAGATAGAGTTACGAACAATGAAGTACTGAGAAGAAGAGCTAAAGAGAAGGAAGTTGAACTTACAATTAAAGAAAGAAAACTACAGTACATATCTCGGACATGTGATGCGGGGCGAGAAGTATGGCATCCTGCGACTCATATTGCAGGGAAAGATAGATGGCAGAAGAAGCATCGGCAGAAGACGAATTTCATGGCTGAAGAACCTGAGAGAATGGTTTGGATGCAGCTCAAAACAACTATTTAGAGCTACTGCCTCAAAAATTAAAATAGCTATGATGATTGCCAACCTCCGTAGCGGAGATGGCACCTGAAGAAAAAGAAAGTAAAGGAAATTCTATCCCTTGGGAAAAATTTCTAAAGCAATTAGCACAAAGCTTTTATATTACACACATGAAGAGAAAAATAATATATAACTCCAATGCGCGCCCCGACAGATTCGAGCTATTGCGGCAGATATTCTTGGCACTAAATTTTTAAGTATTCCTGAGCCTCCTTGAGCCAACGGAAATCGAAAAAAAAAGAGATGCCATCCATGTCCGGCCAAGAAAGACAGAAAAACGAACTATGTTTGCGCAGAGTGCAAAATGCCTGTAAATACCTATGTGTACAATGTTGTGTTCAAGTATGCAAAAATGCAAAGAATAACTTAAATTTGTGTTTAAACCATTTATGTTACTTCATTTTGTAATCCTAGTTTATAAATAAAAAAATTATCAAAAAAATTGTTTGTTTTCTCTATATAAAAAAATGGGTCTTATAGATCCACTTATAATACTTATGTAATTACTTTTGACTTATAGTAGTTAAGGGTTAAAACCCAATTCTAAGGATGCGTTGAAGCGCGCTTCACCAGTTTACCAATTTAAACGCCGGCAAAGAGAGATAGAAAATAGATAATAGTGCAAAGGAAACATAACACAGTTGGTACCCCACAGTCCTGCAAAATTAATAAATATTTACTTTTATGATAAAATCAGTCGGACCACCATGTCCCCAAGAATATCAAGGTACACAGCCAGTGTGGACGGTAGAATTTTAGTAAGTTGGTTAATTAATACTTCTTCTTCTTCTTCTTTTTGTATAGACATGACTCTGTCTATTTTTTCAATGTGCCTCTAGTAAGTTGTCGTTCCATGGTTTTCGTGGCCTTCCCACTGATCGTCTTCCTATTAAGGAACCGTCTCTCGCTGTCCTGACTATCCTATTTGTTGTCATTCGGCTTATGTGGTCATTCCATTCTATTCTTCTGTTTCTTATATCTGTACTTCTAGCTCTGTCCCATAGAGTCTTACCATCGAATTTTCGAAGGGTTTTCATCTCCGCTGTTTCGAGCAATCTTTTTGTCCTCTCTGTGTCGGGTCGTGTTTCTGCCGCATATGTCATTATTGGTCTGATGACTGTTTTGTAAATTCTGCCTTTCATTTCTTTTCCGATATTTTTATTTCTCCATATTGTGTCATTCAGGCAACCTACGGCTCTGTTTGCTCGATTCACTTGATCTTCCACTTCTGTTTCGAGCCTTCCGTTGCTAGATAGTGTGATGCCTAGACATTTAAACTCCATCACTTGTTCTATTATCTGACCTTCCAGCTCTAATTTAGATCTTATTGAATCTGCTGTTATAAGTTATAACCATGCATTTTGTTTTTTGGGACGAAACTAACATGTTAAATTTTCTGGCGATTATGTTGAATTGGTGCAGCATACGTTGTAAATCATCTTCACTTTGAGAGATTAGTATTGCATCGTCCGCATAGCAGATTATTTTAAGTTGTTTTTCTCCCATTTGGTATCCTTTTTTAGTTCTTACTTTTTTTATTATTTCGTCCCTGATCAGGTTGAACAATAAAGGACTCAAGGAATCCCCCTGTCTTATCCCATTGCCGGCTTCAATTTGGTCAGTTAATTCATCGTCCACTTTTACTTTTATTGTGTTGTTCTGGTAGATGTTTTCGATCGTTTTAATTATTCCTAGAGGTGCCTCTCTCGAGTATAACAAATGGATAACGTCCTTTAATGTGTTAAGGTCCACGAAACATAAATATGCCGGTTTGTTGTATTTCAACGATTTCTCTTGAACTTGCCTCATGATAAATATAGCGTCAGTGCATGACCTTCCCGACCTAAAACCTTGTTGTTGTTCTGCTAATGTTATAATTTCATTCAATTTGTTTGTTATCACTTTGGTTGTTAATTTTAATGTTGTGGATTTGTCTCCTTTCTTGAAGAGAGGTATTAGAGAGTTCGTTCGATATTCTGTCCTCTCCTGGAGATTTTCTATATTTTAATTTTCTTAATGCTTCCTTTACCTCTCCCTCCTCGATGTTTATTTCTTCGTTTGTTGTAACTTCAGGTGTTGGTGGTTCATTATCGTCGCCTTTAGCAAATAGAGATCGGAAGTAGTCTGCCCATATTTCCTTCTGAATGTGTTTCGCTTTTATTAATTCGTTCATCTCCTTTCTTTGCCCTCTGATCATTCTCCATACTTCTGTTTGTGTGTGTGTGTGTGTGTGTGTGTGTGTGTGTGTGTGTGTGTGTGTGTGTGTGTGTGTGTGTGTGTGTGTGTGTGTGTGTGTGTGTGTGTGTGTGTGTGTGTGTGTGTGTGTTCACAACGAGGGGATAGCATTAGATAAACTTTTTGCCACAGATATTTGAAAGTTGAAGATTGAAGATGTCATATTAAATTTTTATTTTAGAATCTTTAAGAAATTGTATGATAATATCATTAATAGTTTTGGTATTGAAGCTTAGTAGATGTGAAATATTCAGCGGTAAACTTACATTCCGCTCCTGAAGTCTAGCAATTAGTGCTTTCGTATGGTTTTTATTAAGTTCAGAATTAAAGATTATATGATTTAAATCTGCAGTAGAGTAGTTATCACATGAACAGAGAGAGTTGATACGCATTCCTATTTTAGCTAAATGTGCAGGAAAATTGCCATGGTTTAATCTTAAGCGACTTAGGGATGTGGAATAAAATCGAGTAACGTGATAATCAAATATATGTGGGATATTTTGCGGAAGTTGTGGGTGTATGTAAGTGTATGGATTCCTCGAAGTTTGTACAAACTTAAGCCAAATAGTTTCCCATTTCTTTCTTAATTTTTTATGCAATTCTGGAATGGAATCGCTGAGTGTTTGTTCTACTATTTCATCTAAAGTCGCTGAATTATTTGCCATTTCATCCACTATCACATTTTCTTTGATTCCGGCATGTCCTTTTACCCAGATAAAGACCAAGTCACTGCTATTATTTTTAAATCGAGCGATTGTCTTTCTAATATGGCATAACAACTCATTGTTGTGTTTTTTGGTTATTGGCTGTGATATTGCCTCAAGAGCAGATAAAGAATCTGATAGTATAACCGTGTCTCCAAAGTTCTGTTCAACCGCGTAAGTTAGGGCTCTTTCAATACTTCTGTTTGTGTTCCGTAGAAGTCGTGTTCCATCTGTTTTGAGAAACTCTGCCAGTGCTCCCTTTTAATTTGCCTCACTAAAGTATTCGTTTCGTTTGTGATTCGTTTATAGTGGTTGTATGTCTGTTGTGCTTGCTTCGTTCTGTATTGTAAAAAGGCTTTCTTCTTTTCTTCACATTTTATCTTAACTTCCTCTCTAAACCACGGGGTTTTCTTCTTTAATATGTGAGTATTCGTTACTTTTCTCTCTCCAAGTGATTCTGTTGCAGCAGTGATTATGTTATCTTTGAGTTTTTGCCAGCTTTCATCGATGTTATCGTTTTCTAATATTCCATTAATAATTCCGTTAATTAATACAATGATCAAAATCTTAACACAACGTAGTTAGACCAGTATAGGTGTAAAATTACCACGGCACTGATCGTATCAGCTCCCTAGCTCAGTCGAAAGGGGACTCTTTAGTACCTGCATGTTAAATTTCTGCGAAACGTGTCATTTTACCGACAATTCTTGGGAAAAAATGCGACGCTCCACAGGACAATTAAAATAGGGCACAGAGGCTATAAATTACAGTTCGGTATTAGCTTAAGGATCGTCAATAACAAATCTTAAGAGAAATTTCGCTCTTTCACGTTGAATCCCGTCGTTAGTTTTTATTTTTTTCTGTTACACTTTTAAATTTCACTCAGCCTGGCGCACCACGTTCTGTCAGATTTCTTTTTAACGTTGTAGTTCCTTTTAGCCCTCTTTTTTCGACATAATCAATAGCCTATTAAAACATCTACATCTCATACAAAAAATTACTTAATCTAAAGTGAATACTTACTCTGTATTCCCCTGATTCGTTCCTCTTCTTAATGCCATACCAGCACGTGCCATACCACCTAGAAAAAAATAATAATTCATTAGCGTTGTCGAAAAAAAAAACCATAGATATAAATATAAACGAAAGACTAATAACGTAATTATAAATTATGACCAATAACAAGGAATTATCTATTAGTAATTAAAAAAACATCATGATCCCTTCTAAAAACAGTTTATTTTTAGTCTCTGTGTTATGGAGGAGTATTTTTAGTATGCCTGTCATCGGGTTTTTGTATAGGTAAAAGGGCCTTACTGGTGCCCTTATATGTTTAAATAGTATTTACGAATACTCTGGCCAAATTTCATCGACTTGTGTGGGCACAAGAACAGCAAATTGGGTTAGACGTGAGTGGGACTCTATACATACAGCATACAGGGTGTTTGGTAAATAATGGGCCACAGCTTAACCTTAAATTTCTGAGGTTAAAATAAGTCGATTTAAGCTAACTTATCTTAGTACGAAAGTTGATAATAACCCAAATACAGGGTGTCAAAGTTAAACTTTTATTTTATTTATTCTTGAATAGTTCCTAACAGGCATGGGATAATAACACGAAATTTGGTACACGGGAGTTTTTTAGGACGAGAAATCAAATTCGCAACTAAAAGTGATGTATTACTCAGACGGCATCACATACGCCTTTCAGCGCTCATTTAATATGTTTAATTTTTTTTTATTACCCACTCTACATACTATTTGAATCAATGTTTTAATTCTCTTACTCTCTTATTTTAATATTCTTACTTAAAAAAGGTATGCTAGATTCATCTCACTAAACTTACCCGTTTTCAAGATAAACGCATTTAAAATCTGCGAGGCAACATAATTTTTTGAATAATATCATTGTAGTTATACCCGAAAAATAATTTAAAACCAAAAAAATTTCCAAAAATGTATCGCAAATTTCTTCAAATGGAATTTGCGATGCAATGACATAAATATGAGAACTGGCACAATTATTATGGTTTTAACTTATTTTTCGAATGTAACTACACTGATATTATGCAAAAAATTATGTTGTATCGCAGACTTAAAATGCGTTTATCTCTAATACAGTTGAGTTTAGCGAGATAAATGTAGATATCATTTTTAAGTAAAAATATTTAAGTGAATAAAAATTTTGATTCAAAAAGTATGTAGAGTGGGGGATAAAAAAAATTTAACGTATTAAATATGCGATGAAATACGTATGTGGTGCCCTCTGGACAATACATCATTTTTAGTGGCAAATTTAGATTTCTCGTCTCAAAAAACCCCCTCTTACCAAATTTCGTGTAACTATCCCATGCGTGTCAGGAAATATTCAAGAATTAATAAAAAAAATTTTAACTGTGACACCTAGTATTTTAATTATTATCAACTTTTGTACTAAGGTGAGTTAGCTTAAATCAACCTATTTTAAGCTCAGGAATCTAAGGTTAAGCTATGGCCCATTCTTTACCAAACACCCTGTATATACTTTGTTTACAGATGAGTTCCGAATTGGATTTCTACCAGATACAAAACAGACAAGAATTTGGAGACGATCTGGCAATGCTGAATGATTGGCCACCGTGCAGGAGGTTCATAGACAGCAAGACATCTATTCGATTGCAAAGCCCCTTATCAAGTCTTACCGGGGTCTTAACGACCGCTGGTAATATGTACTTTTGAGAAATGTATACCAATATAATTGAAGACCAAAGTGGAAGAAGGGGGTATGTAACATTTTCTAAAATTTTGAGTTTCTTAGTGAATGAAGGTGGTATGTAACTTCACTATCATATGACACTTATACTTACGGTGACCATATGTACTTATTTAAGTAGGACAGTACTTATTTTTAAATATTGTCCTAATGTACTTTAAAACCTTTCTAAGGACACGCAAATGTACTTATTTTTTCTAAAAAATGAATACTTTTACCTTTTACTATTTTTAAACAAATTTCTTTGTATACTGTTCCAGGTATTGCAGCTTTTGTGTCTTGATGGTTTCCAATATTTCCATTCTTTTGTTGACTCTTCTCATGACTTCGTTGTTTGTTACATGCTCGGTCCATGCTATCTTCAGGATACCTTCACCCACAGTTCAAACGCTTCCAACTTTCTAGTAGTCGACGTGTTAATTGACCATGCTTCTATCCCGTAAAGCAGAGTCGAGAAAATATAACCCATTACCAGGCTAACTCTCAAGTCTAATTATTTCAGTTCTCTTGCACAAAGTACCTGTCTCATTTTATTGAAGTTTGTTGCTTTCTTTATTCGAACTTTGATTTCTTTAGAGTAATCGTTTGTGTGATTAATTATTGTGCCAAGATAGTTGTAATTTTCAACTTGTTCTAAAGTTTTACTTTTAATTGTCAGGCTTTAGTCATTATTTTGGGTTTTTGATATCCTCATAAATTTATTTTTTTTGATGTTTATTGATAATCCATATTCTTCTCCATACTCAACTATCTTGTTCGTTAGCTTTTGGAGGTCTTGGAGGTTGTCCGCTATTATGATAGTATCGTTCGCATATCTAATGTTGTTAATTGGCGTTCCATTTACCTATATTCCTGCTGCTTCTTCCTCAAGAGCTTTTTTCATAATTTCTTCAGAGTATGCATTGAATAGTAGTAGTGACAATACACACCCCTATCCCTGTCGCACTCCTCTTTTAATTTCGAACTCTTCTGATGTCTGTTCGTTAATGCGTATGTGTGCCTGCTGTTTATAATATAGATTTGTTATAATTCAAAGGTCATTGTATTGTAATTGTTTTGCTTTGAGGACGTCTATTAGCTCTTTGTGGCGGACTTTAGCGAAAGCCTTGTTGTAATCTATGAAACGGACGTACATATCCGTTCACACGTTCACACCCAAGCATATCTGGATTAGTACGTTAAATGCAAACAGAGCTTCACGGGTACCTACGCCTCTACGGAATCCAAATTGGGTTTCTTCAATATCCATATCAAGTGTTTGGTAAATGCGTTTATGAATGATTTTTAAAACCATGAGAGAAATCAGGCTTATGGTGCGATGGTCGTGCACAAAATTTTACTGCACAAGTGAAACATTTTTACACAAAATCTGTAACCTATCTAGAAAACTGGAGTACAAATTTTCATGAATTTAAACTATTCAAAAGGATAGATCTAAGAAGTGAAATAACATGGAACGATGTTTGTTATTCTCTCGAAGCTTTTAAATTGTATATCAAGGCAACCATGTAAAATGAAGATCAACTCTTTGACGAATTGGGAATTTTAAAAGACGTGGCTACAAGTGAAATTCTGAATCTGAATCTGGCTACAAAAAGAATTTCTGAGTGGAACGGAAAAGAAAAAAATAGTCAGGATCGATGGCTTGAAGTTTTTAAGTGTGTAGATCAATTCAAACTGAAAAACTTACAAATATTATGCGAATTTATTTTTTGTCTTCCGGGAACTAGTGCGGCTATCGAGCGTTTCTTTTCTGTAATAAATAATTAGTATTGGACATCGGAAAAGTCACAAATGTCCATATCCACTCTCAAGGCAGCGATGCGGGTGTACACAAATTTTGATGAGACTTGTATGATATGTTTCATTTACTTCAGTCGAAGCCGGACCTTCTTAAATTAATTTTAAGTTCAGAAAAATATGAATGATGCAAAAAACGGGAAGATGATGAGGTTATTGCAGGTCCCTCATATAAAAACTCTTATTTACAGGCGTTAAAAGATACATTTTGCGTTTTTAATACATTTTTGTTTTTTGTACTTTTTTTTCTTTAAAAAGATATGGTCACCGTACTTATACTGTACATTTAAAAAGCTTAATAAGAGATATTCTAGTGGATGAAGGAGGTATGTAACATGTAAAATACAATTCTTGAATGGAAGAAGGAGGTATGAAACATTTTTCGTCTTTTTTAGGTTTAAATTATTTATAACTCGAAAACTATTAACTTAAGCGAAAAATTCCAGAAGACCTTTTTGTTTCCAATGATCAAAACAACCTAAAATAATGTACCCGGGTTAAAAAAAATTGATTTTTTAAATTTGTTTACATATTTTTTTAATAAATGTAGCTAAATAACTACGAAATTATGGCATTCAAACTGCAAAAATATACAGGGTGTTCCATTTGAAATAAGAAAATTCATGAGATTTTCAGAAAAACGGAAGTTCTGACAACAATGTAATTGTCACTATTATATCGGCCGCATTAGAAAACCCTTTGTCACCAAAATCTAAAAAAAATCGTGCAAGCCGTTTCCGAGATCATTGAGGCTTTCCATACATAAAACTAACTCTGTATAATATACTTCATTTAATAATACAAGGCAAAGTAGACGGAAGAAGAAAGGCTAGGTCGAAGAAGAAAGACCCGGTCGAAGAAGAAAGGCCAGGTCGAAGAAGACCATCATGGCTTAGACACCTGTGAGAATGGTTTAATAGATCCTCTGCATCCCTTTACCGAGCTGCCATTAACAAAATTACTATAGCCAATTTGATAGCCAACGCTCAATAATCGGGCACGGCACATTAAGAAGAAGATTATTTTGTGTTCAATTACATAAATTTCTGTAAAACTGATTATAGAGTATTATTTCATGCCACATACCCCCTTCATCCATTCAGATAAAGGATAGTTATATACAAACTAAAATTGAATCGTTTATTTCAGAAAGGGGTCAAGTGACTCATTTTGACAAAATGAGTTTTTGGTGGATTTTTTTAATTTAAACGTAAATACAGCTTTTGTTGCAGAAAGGAATCAATTGCTGCCATAGGTGTTGCCTTGGCAGCGCAGGGAAATTAGCGTTTAGTGCAGAAAGGGGCCAAACAACGCATGACTCCTTGCTTAAAAATTGTGTAACCACCAACTTTATTTCAGAAAGGGGCCAAGTGCAAAAAATTATTTATTTTTTTCTTAAACAAATTAACAAGATAAATTTTTGAAAAATACAATATTTTTTGACAAACACTACAGGTTATTAGTGAGAATTTTTATTTTATATAAATAAAATTTTTGTTGAATGTAAATACCAATTTTATTTCAGAAAGGGGCCAAGTGCAAAAAATTATTTATTTTTTTCTTAACCAAATTAACAAGATAAATTTTTGAAAAATACAATATTTTTTGACAAACACTACAGGTTATTAGTGAGAATTTTTATTTTATGTAAATAAAATTTTTGTTGAATGTAAATACCAATTTTATTTCAGAAAGGGGCCAAGTGCAAAAAATTATTTATTTTTTTCTTAACCAAATTAACAAGATAAATTTTTGAAAAATACAATATTTTTTGACAAACACTACAGGTTATTAGTGAGAATTTTTATTTTATATAAATAAAATTTTTGTTGAATGTAAATACCAATTTTATTTCAGAAAGGGGCCAAGTGCAAAAAATTATTTATTTTTTTCTTAACCAAATTAACAAGATAAATTTTTGAAAAATACAATACTTTTTGACAAACACTACAGGTTATTAGTGAGAATTTTTATTTTATATAAATAAAATTTTTGTTGAATGTAAATACCAATTTTATTTCAGAAAGGGGCCAAGTGCAAAAAATTATTTATTTTTTTCTTAACCAAATTAACAAGATAAATTTTTGAAAAATACAATACTTTTTGACAAACACTACAGGTTATTAGTGAGAATTTTTATTTTATATAAATAAAATAAGGCGGTATGTACAGTTTTTATTTATTTTTAGAAAAAATACTAAAAATAAAAACAAATCATCAACATTATAGTAAAGGAATGCTTATAGCAATTATAAATAAAACCAAATAACACGAACAATATTTTCATGATAAAAGTAGAGGAATAAAAACTTTAACTGCCCATATCTCAAAAGGTAGGCTTTGTAACATACCTCCTTCTTCCACTTAGGTCTTCAATTATTACGGTAATGAAATCACTGACATTCTTGTTACAATTCTCGCGCATTCCTATTCCTCAGGATATGTGACATATACGATTTCATTATCATTCGGATTCGTCGACAAAACGACTGAAGATTAAACACACTTTTTTTTTATAAAACTGAAGAATAACTTCTTTGGTAGTATTTAAGTTGTGTGACAAATCACAGTTAAAGTTAAGCCCCTACATTTGTTCCTATTTTCAACCCGTTTTGGTTAGAAACAAAAGACCTAATTAGACAATCAGCATGAACGGTTCAAGAACAAAAGCTAAACGAGGATCGATACCCACAGAGACTGCTGACGTTACGCTGGGCCCTAAATCCACAAACAAAAGTACTTTGAAAAAAGCTTATTTGTCATGTCTCCCTGCAAAGAGTCAAACAAATACCCCGCCCCAAAATAAATAAATAAGAAGCGACGAAATCCTTCCCAACTGTGTAAAAACTAAAGCTCTTGATTTATTACTATCTATCGGGCTGAAGTCTTCTCTGCCACACGATTTATTTCGCGACAATAAAAAGTTTTTGTGCATTACAGGATGAATGGCTTATGAAAACAGAAAAATTGCATGATATAAAGTGCCAATATATCGATTACTCAATGTGATATCTCGATAAGCGCGTTTATGAAAAGAATCTACTTCAGTACATCTATTACACCAATTACACCAATAAACAGTGTTTCGAATATTTTTTGACATTCATTTTATTGCGATCTATCAAAACAATAAACTATACATGTGAGTGTTAAGAAAGTGACACAGTCAGTATTCGCCAATTGATGAATACCTAAAAGAATACAATAATAATAATTGCATGTTTTACTCTTTACTGCCTTTATTGATTACAAGAAAGCCTTTGATTTAGTGGCGCATGAACGGCTTATAGATATATTAAGAATATACGAAGTCGATGATAACATAGTGACTTTTTTAAGGCATATAATGACAAGTTGGAAGACTCCAAATACCAGGTGAAAACAATATCGAAACGGAAAATATCGCAATCAACCGGGGCCTGTTTCAAGGAGACTCGTTGAGTCCATTGTGGTTCTGTTTAGCTATGAACCCCTATCACAGCTATTAAACTCCACTGACTCAGGTTTTAGCATTAAAAATGACAATACTGTAGTAGCGAAACTTAATAATCTGTTGTATATGGATGATTTGAAATTAATGGCTTCTACTCGAGACAATCTAGAACAGATGCTAAAAACAGTAGAAACATTCTCTAATACTATTAATATGCACTTTGGACTGGACGTGCCGTGTTTTAAATATAGTCAGAGGAAAGATACAGCCCGGTGGATTCGATATGCAAAATAGCCAGAACATCGAGGCCATGGGTGAAAACGATATATACAAATATCTTGGAGTAAAGCAGGCGCGGAAGATTGACCATTAGCAAATGAAAACTGAGATAACTACTGAGTTTATACGAAGAATAAAACAGCTGCTTCGTTCACAGCTTAACAGTAAAAATTTGTTTAAGGCACTAAACACCTACTCTTGTTCCGCGCTTAGCTATTCATTTGGTATTGTTAAGTGGACAAAAACAGGTATAGAAAATCTTCAGCGAAAAGTAAGAACACACCTCACAAAGGCACAAAAATACCATCCTAAAAGTGCAGTAGAAAGAACGGCATTACCACGGAATCTAGGAGGAAGAGGACTTATGGATATAGGTGAGCAATTAGATAAACAAATTGCTAATTTAAGAACTTATTTTCAGATGCAGGCTGACATCTACTCTACATCGCGCTATCTGCGCAATAGATGATACAACACCGATCAAATTGAAGGAACCAGAAATGCGCATGTACCACCTTATTAAGGACGAAAAAGTACGCACCTGGATGGTCAAACCTCTGCACGGGCGACATCCCAATGAGGTCAGCCAAGATTATGTCGACAATATAGCGTCTGGGTGACATCAGGAAAGATGTTCCCCGAAACGGAAGGTTCATTACTGGCCATTCAGGATCAGGTTCTACCAACCAGAAATTACCTGAAATACATCGTCAAAGACCCTCAAGTTCAGAAAGACAGATGCCGATATGGATGTCAAGCCCAAGAAACCATCCAACATCTTACAGGGGGCTGCCAGGCATTTGCTACAACTGAATACAAGGAACGGTATGACGCAGTGGGAAAAATCCTTCACCAACAGATAGCTATCAAGCTGGGACTTCTCCAAACGGACCATCTCCCATATTATCAATGCGTCCCTGAGACTATGCTTGAGGATGGCAACTACAAGCTATACTGGGACCGCACTGTGCTCACAGACCAAACAGTGGCACATAATAGACCAGATCTCGTACTAGTTAATAAATTAACAAGACAAACAACACAAATTGATGTGGCGATACCTAACAACAATATTCTACGTAGTAAATTTACTGAAAAGATCGCCAAGTACAGAGATCTGGAAATTCAAATACGAAGACAATGGAGAATGCAAAGTACCCAGACGATACCTATTATTATGTCTACTACTGGAGTCATTCCCAAGAACCTCCTCGAAAGGATAAAAAGGCTGGTTCTAAATGAACATCTTTACAAGACCATGCAGAAAGCCATACTACTCGCAACGGCCAGATGTGTACGAAAATTTTTGGGAGATACACCTGCATATTAAGTCACCTAGGGCTCGATAACACGGAAAGAGTCCCACCAGAGCTCAATCCTTTTGATACCGTAGGTATCTGGGATGAGTCAATTTTCCTCTTAGAGGGAGTGTAAGCCGTATGGCTAAATTGCATGTTTTATTTTAGTTTTTAGTGTTGAGGTCAAGAGTGTATGCTCTTTTTATACCTCTGTTCTTTAGATGACTAATATGTTTGTGTGATCCTGCAGTCTATTGTGGTATTTGGAGCACAGAGAAATAATTTCTTCTTTGGCAGTTTGGACTTTCTAGGTACATATAGGATAGATTCTTAGGTATAAGTATTGTTGGAAATGTATCATGGAGCTTTACAGAGTTGTCTTAAGTGGTGGTCAGGAACGGCGCACCGCACATCGCATCGCACCTACACTTGACCATAGCCTAGCTGAAGCAAAGTAAATATGGTCGGTTCAAACCAAAGCAAAGTAAACTCAGACACAACTGACTAGTGATTTTGGTCGGTAATTTTTTTGTTTTTGGCCAATTTTGCCAAAATTGGCAAAATTACTAATAATATAACATATACTAATATAACTATTTAGTAATTATTAACTATTTAGTAATTATTTTTTTTTTTAAATCCACAAGGAAAAGAAAAGGTTTTCCTGTAGTTGGCTGTATACCATCAATCACAAAATTGGAAAGAAATCCTTTGTAAAAGGTATAAAATTTTTTTATTAAAAATCCCTTAAAAGGGCTACATCACAACAAAACGTTTTCGATTTTTATAAAAAATCATCATCAGTGTTCGATAAACTGGATGCTAGCTGAGCCACAAAAGAAAAATATCTGGGTAAAAACCCTTTACATATAATATAGATGCCTTAAAAGTGCATACTTCGATAAAAAGGCCTGTGATGGTCACATGGCAAACAGGATAATGCCCTAAGGTAAGGTATACAGGTTTCCCAACACGTGGGATCCAAATTGAGTTGATCACTTTTCAATGACTTTGCCATTAAGTCATTGAAATGTGATCAACTCAATTTGGATCCCACGTGTTGGGAAACCTGTATACCTTACCTTAGGGCATTATCCTGTTTGCCATGTGACCATCACAGGCCTTTTTATCGAAGTATGCACTTTTAAGGCATCTATATTATATGTAAAGGGTTTTTACCCAGATATTTTTCTTTTGTGGCTCAGCTAGCATCCAGTTTATCGAACACTGATGATGATTTTTTATAAAAATCGAAAACGTTTTGTTGTGATGTAGCCCTTTTAAGGGATTTTTAATAAAAAAATTTTATACCTTTTACAAAGGATTTCTTTCCAATTTTATTTTTTTTTTGTCAATTTTACCAAATTGGCAAAATTACTTACTAAAATCACTAGCCGGTTGTGCCTGAGTTTAGCGAACCGACTATACAAGTATTGCCGTAAATGCGCGTGGCCACAGCGACGCACCGAACCGCCCTTAGCACATTGCTGGGTACCAACGTCTCGCCTATGTAAATGGAGCTTACTATTTCTGATCTTCGCACTTCGCATAGTGATTGTTTTAGTAGGGATAAATAAAAACAAATTAATTAGTTATGTGTTTATGCTTGTACCAATTTAGAGCAAAAAATGCAAATATCGCCACAATAGTTTGTTTTTACAATATAACAAAACTGTGAAAAGATAGGAAAGAAAAGAAGTGGATTCTCCATAGTAAATTCGCTTCTTATTTAGATGATGCACCACCATTATTGCTTGTTGTTTGACAAACACCTTGTCTTAAAATTAAAATTTAAAACAACGCTGTATACGTCCGATGTAACGACGATGACATGATTAAAAAAAGAATGTGTGTGTACTTCGTACGCACGTAAGAAGTTATACTTCTATTATATAATTTCAACGAAAATAGACCTTAATATACGAAATAAATATACTTTAAACAGTTTATTAAAGTTAAACTTCTTTAGGCGGGATTGAGAGTAAAATTTCATAATCCTGTGCGCATGCGCACACCGACAGTATGGCGTTTAGTTGCTAAATCTTTCAAGTTATGTACAGTCCGTCTAATTTACTTACCGTTGCACGTCATTATCTACGCCAGAGATCTAAGTTGGCATAGTTGCCAAAGTATAAAAAAATCCTGAATTCATTTTAAATCAAATAGATCACATAATTA
Source organism: Diabrotica virgifera virgifera (assembly GCF_917563875.1). Lineage (NCBI taxonomy): Eukaryota > Metazoa > Arthropoda > Insecta > Coleoptera > Chrysomelidae > Diabrotica > Diabrotica virgifera. Next base: position 75,649,429 of record NC_065450.1, on the reverse strand, counting down.
TTGTAAACGTGGATTATACATAGTGTGACCAACTCAAATTCAGTTGAATTCGGGACAATGTTGAAAAAAATACCTGAAATCCGGGACTTTTCAATAAAAATCGGGCCATTTTTATGTTGACAATGATATTTTTGATGAGATTAAGCCACCATTGGTTGTAATTGTAATGGTAATTACATTTTTGTTAGTTTTTGACGTCTCGACTTTCAATCCAGAAATCGTTCTCAAACTTTGAGAAAATTTAGAAAATCAACTGATGGATTTCCATGTAAATATAACCTTAAGGGGATCGGTAAAAACTTTCGGCTTCAATGCTATTTAAACGGGATTAATTTTGTTCGAATCCTGAGAAACTAGTAAGTCTTTTTGAAAAATTTAAACGCAGAATGAAAGATTACATTATTGCCGAGGGCCGAAAGTCCCTGAAAACTTCTATAAGTTTATTTTAATAAGTTACAGGGGTAAAAAACTAAAAGAAAATTTAGTGTGATTTTTAATTTCATATCTCACTCAAAATAAATTTTTATTTATTCTAAGGGACTTTCGGCCCTCGGTAATAAAGTAATCTTTCATTCTGCGTTTAAATTTTTCAAAAATAGTAAATAAGTTTTCTCGGGATTCAAAAAAAATGGATACATTGAAAATCTTGACAGGCGTCAAAATTTTGCATTTTGCTCCTTTCCCCGTAAGTTAATATAAAAAATTAATTATCATTACAATCAATTGTGGCTTAATCCCATCAACAAAATATAATAATAATTGTCAATCATGCCACAAGAAAACAGCTTCAGAACATTTTTATGTTGATTACATCTTACTACCATATTTGTTGAACAATTGATGAATTTGCTTAAAAATCAGAGAAAGAAGAAAGCCTTTAAAAACAAATATTTTCTCGTCCCACCAATTCAGTGTGATGTGAATATTTGGAAGAATAACGTATTCAAAATTTTAAAATAGAATTTTACCAAAATGTTGAAAATTCGGATGGCCCGGAAGCCTTGTCCGGGACGCCGGGACACAACTTCGTAATTCGGGCCATGTCCCGGATTTTTCGGACTAGTTGGTCACACTAATTATACAACAAAACAAATTAATATTGAATGTAAATAAATAAAAACTTAAGAAATAGAGAACAAGAATTAAGTTATAATCATTTACGATTTGCAGTGCAAGCGTTTTTGCACTGCAGTGTTTATTTATTAAAAACGGCTCCGAACTCTTGGGAGAAGCCGATAGGTTTCTTTGTATATGTCTACAATAACAACTAAAAAAGTTGTCAGATGCCTCGATTATTCCAAGTCTTGATAAAATTAGGTGAAATTAGGAAACATATTATTGTGTATTTCTTTAGGTTAACATTATTAGAAATCTTCAAATATTATTTCTACGCGTATATAATAAAATATGTCTAGTGGCTGTAATTCCAGTGTACTCGGCAAAATGATTCTAAAAAAGAACACACCTACCGCCAAATATTTCGTGTTGGTATCATGCGAAGTCACAGGCTATGACGAGGATGACGTGCAACGGTTAGTAAATTAGACGAAGTATATAAATATTATATCAGTGCAAGAGAAGGCGTGAAAAGAATATATTAGAGTTTTTAGTAAATATATTTATTATAATTTCTGTGTCTTTGGATTTGTCTTCCTCAGGAGTAAGATGAGTATTATTAAAACATTTTATTGTATATTTATTATACTTCACCTTGTCTGTTTGTTACCGTGAATTGTCATTAGGTACGTCCGAACCGATACAGACACAGTCCTCGTAGCGTATTTGGTATAGCATTCGGCCAGAGATCGAGAGGTCTTGAGTTCGAATCCAGAGCAATCCTATACTTTTTTTTTATGTTTTTAAAAGCGGTAAGCACAAAATTAGTTTGGTGTTTAAAAAAAACTAAAACAAACTGTTTAAAGTATATTTATTTTTAAGAAATCATATAATAGAAGTATAACTTCTTACGTGCGTACAAAGTACACACACATTCTTTTTTTTTATTTTATTTAAATATTAAACTAATTTTAATATTTGCCACTTTCCAAAATTTTTTATTAAAACAATACCAAAAATAAAAAAAAAAGAATAGAAATCGTCCGGATTTGAAACCGGGACCTCTCGATCTGTAGTCGAATGCTCTACCAATGAGCCACAATCGCTCTATTTACATGGTTTCTCGGACATAATCTCGGACAAATCACGGTAACAAATAGACGAAGTAAAGTATAAATCGTACATCAATGCAAGACTATCACAACCCAAAAATTGCCATTTTTTGTTTTTTATGAATCTGTAATGGTAATGGGTAGTCTAACATAATGCAAGAGTATTATAACTTAACATTAATATTGTTTAATAATGTCTTATATTAAATTTTGAGTTATAATACTCTTTCATTTTGTTAGACTACCCATTACCATTACAGATTCATAAAAAACAAAAAATGGAAATTTTTGAGTTGTGATAGTCTTGCATTGATGGTGCGAAATATAAAAATGTTTTAATAATACTTATTATCTTACTCCCGAAGAAGACAAATCCAAAGGCAAAAATTATAATAAAAATATATTTACTAAAAACACTCATATATTTTTTCACACCTTTTTTGGTCTGATACATACATAACTTGAAAGATTTAGCAACTAACTAGATACTATCTGTGTGCGCATGCGCGTGGCATAATAAAAATTCACTCCTAATCGCGCCTAAAGAAGTATAACTTCAAAAAATAGAATAAATGTGCGGGGTACGGTGCGTCAATACGGCCACTAATGTGCAAAAAAGGCTGTGATGCGTGCGAGGTATTGTGCTGTGCGTTGTGGCGTGCGCCGTTGTGGCCGTACCCTTAGAACTTGTGATTGAAGGCGCTGAATCTTGTGTAGGTTTGTTTCGCTGGCAGTTTCTAAGATTTGGATGCCATACATCCAGATGGGTTTCAGTACACAATAGGGAACTTGCACATAAAAATATTTTTGCATAAAATTGTTAATTTATGTTTTAAAATATTATGTTTAAAATATTACGTCTTAATAATTAATAGTTTACATACAATAGCTGATAATAGTTGCGCTCCCAAATTTACCATTTCAAACAACTTCAAAAGCGCGGGCTGGGGTCTGACGTCACCAACCATTATGTTTGCTAGTGCTCTCGTTTGGCTAGTGCTAGACGTGCACTCTGAAGACAATATTTGAAATTTTAAAGATCATTTATTTATAATATTGTTTTTAGTTTACGGAAATACATTTTTATTTTACAATTTATGTATCTCAAATGCCAAATTACATTATAAAGTTATGTAAGTACATACATAGATACTATAGACTAAGAGCCGCTATAGGTGAAATTTCTTAATCATTTTAGGCACGATGGGACCCTATAACTTAAATAGTAGAACCTAAAAGAAAACGTTTGAGCACTGTGCCGTCACTTTTCAGTGGCACAAGCGTCTACAGTGGCGCATCAAACTTTCCACTTATGGACGGGATACATGAATTAAAAAATACCCTCCCTCATTACCAGAATTTAATTTTTTTCATTATTTTAAGTTCTATGTGATTAAGACATAAGATTCATCGTAATTTTAACCCACCACCCCCTTCTCCCTGCTCCCACCACCAAAAACTTTATTTTTCGATTTTATTTTTTTTTTGGTGGGATGCAATCAATTTTAAAATTTCAAAAAATTCTCACGCATAGTTAAGGCTTTTATAAAACACGTCTATTTTTTATAGACCTGTAGGTTGAGTGTACATAACCTCAAAAAATTAAAAAAATTTTTTTTTTGGAAAAAAGTATATAACTTTTTTTTGGGGATAGCTGCAGATCTAATTTTTTCTTAGTCTTGTGTATTTTATCAAACACTATATTTCTAATTTTTTTCAGATTTTTCTGTAACGCTGGTCACCTTCAAAAATCCAAAAAACTGTTTTTTAAGGGGGTTTTGGGGGGTTTGAACGTGTTTTTCTGATTTTCAAATATTCTAAAGGACTCAATTACTTCAAGTTATATATAACCTATAAAAACAAAATTGATTTGATATATTATGAAGTCTATAAAATAGGGAAAATCCCCCAAAACCCCCCAAAAAACAGTATTTCGGATTTTTGAAGGTGGGGAGCCTTACGGAAAAATCTGAAAAAAATTAAAAATATAGTGTTTAATAAAACACACAAGATTAAGAAAAAATTAGACCTACAACTTTTCCTCAAAAAAAGTTATACGCTTTTTTGGAAAAAAAAATTATTTTAATTTTTTGAGGTTATGTACACTCTACCTATGGGTCTATAAAAAATAGGCATGTTTTATAAAAGCCTCAGCTATGCGTGTGAATTTTTTAAAATTTTAAAATTGATTGCATCCCACCAAAAAAAATAAAAACCAAAAATGAAGTATTTGATGGTGTGGGCAGGGGGAAGGGGGTGGTGGGTTAAAATTACGCTGAGTCCTATGTGTTAATCACATAGAACTTAAAAAAATAAAAAAATAATAATTTTGTTAGTAAGGGAGGGTAACTTTTAATTTATTTATCCCGTCCATAAGTAGAAAGTTTGATGCGCCACTGTCGACGCATGTGCCACTGAAAAGTGACGGCACAGTGTTCAAACGTTTTCTTTTAGGTTCTACTATTTAAGTTATAGGGTCCCATCGTGCCTAAAATGATTAAGAAATTTCACCTATAGCGGCTCTTAGTCTACTACTAAAAAATTACGTATAACAAGAAAGGATGTTTTAATAAAATATATGAATAGGCATAAATTTAGTTTCAAATTTGAATTTCATTCTCACATAAAGAAATAAAAATATTTTATGGATAAAACTTTATTTTATCAAAGTTTTATTCCATTTATTTTTAATAATTAGCAGAACCAAATAGATGGGGGAAAATATTTACACTCCAAAAGTCTTGTGCTATACTAATCAAACTGGCAATAAGACATGCGTCATATTCTATCCAAATATTTATAAGTAAATTTTAAATTACTTTCAAAGTATGTATCTGCTACGCAAAAAAACACTTATTTTTTTAAATAGAAACATTTGCAACTACTGTACTTTTGCATTGGTTATTTGGTTGATAGATTAGATTTTGGCTGTCGGTCTCGATTTTCTACAAACACAACTTTTTCAATCCAAAACGTTTTTCCCTTATTATAATTAAATTTCCGAATACATATATTTCAGTCGTAATATTTTGTAATAAACAAAACTAAAACCTATCATTTATAAGTATTTTAGATTCATAACAAAGAAGAAAAAAAAAGCTTAAAAATAAACAATACAATATCTATTTCAACACCTATTTACAATATATATTTCAACACCTGATCAATTTCAGTTTGAAATTAATAAACTGATTATGAACTATACCTACAAGAACACAAATAATACCTTGGAATTTCCAATTAAATACGATTGAATGGAGTTAATACAATCCCCAAAACAACCTTTATTTCTTTTGAACTTTTATTTATACAATCGACTTCTACGTAAGAGTTTTAAGTGAATTTTCAATTCAATTCAATTCAATTTATTTCCAAAGAAGAATTTTGTACATTGTAATTAACAATAATATTATATTTAATATAATGCACCCACTTCAGGGAAAAAGCACACTAGGCAACTTAATACCTGTATTGTAACCTTAATCCCTGAAGGTGTACAATCTAATTGTACAATTTTAAACAGTAAGTACTTGTGGCTGGTATAATTTACATACTCTATGATTGACAAATACAATTGAAAGTGAGAGGAGAGAAGACCTAATCGGCATGGCGCAACTATATTTACTAGAAGACAGTTTGGCTAGAAAATTAATTTTTAGAAAATGTTGAATTCAATTGTTTTAGTTAATATCATATTTTTTATGGTTCTTTTGAACTGTTTATAATTTATTATTGTTTTTATATTTTTTGGCAATAAATTAAATAGAGTTGGACCATAATAAAATAGTGATCGTTTTGTAATTGTCTTGCTGAAAAATGGTACTTTAACCAAAAGTTGTTGAGTTGCCCTTGTATACTTTTGATGTTGATTTATTTTTAACTTACTTGAATTGGAAAATACCCAAATTAATGATTGCTGTATATAAATAGATCGGACACTCATTTGTTTTAGCTCTTTATATAAAAGTGATGTGGAAAAAAGTTTACTTTTTTTAAATATTATTTTAAGAAGTGTATTTTGAGCTATCTGTAAAATATGTAAGGTATTACTAAATGTACCACCCCAAACAACAATACAATATCGTATTATAGATTCAATCCAAGAGTTATATAGGATACTCAAGGTTTTTTTTGAGAGAATGTCTCTTAATAAGTAAAATTTAGGCATTAAGGATCTAATTCTTTTTGCAACGTGTGCCACATGCTCACGCCATCTCAGATGCTGATCAATTATAACTCCTAAATATTTAATAGATTTAGTTTTTTCTAAAGAGGGACATGGACATGCCTGCACACTGTTGCAATCTGAACTATGAATTTTTAAACTAATATTAGTTGGCTGATCAGACATAGTGGGAGAAAAAGTAATAAATTTAGTTTTTTTTATATTCAGACTGAGCAGATTGTGGTTAAGCCATAACTGTATATTACTTATGCCAGATTCAGCTGTTTTACATACGCGGTCCCATGTTGAATCTTTAAATACTAAGACTGTGTCATCAGCATAGCATAAAATTCGCCCTGAAAACCCATGAATTTCGGTTATACTATTAATGTACAGTATAAATAGAATCGGACCTAGTACTGTTCCTTGGGGTACCCCAACAGTAATCTCTTTAGTTGAGCTAATACAATTACCTATTTTAACTTTTTGTGTTCTTTGAGATAAATAATTACTAATAAGATTTAAAGCTATACCTCTTACCCCATTTTTATATAATTTGTTTAGAAGAATCTCATGTGATATAGTATCAAAAGCTTTAGCGAGATCCAGAAAAATTGCTAGACATTTATTTGATTCTTCTAGACATTGTACTGTTTGATCAACAAGATCGATTATAGCTTTCTCTGTGTTAGCTTTTTTCACAAATCCGAATTGCCTTTCGGTTATAATTTTATATTTATCAAAGAATGTAATTAGTCTCTTTTTGAGAGATTGTTCAAAAATTTTCGAAAAACTATTAATGACTGATATAGGACGGTAATTGTCGACTTGTTTTTGATTACCGGCTTTGAAAACAGGTGTTACAAGTGATTCTTTCCATTGTGTTGGGATTTTTCCTGTTGTATAACAGAGATTAATGATATGAACTAATGGAGAAGCAATGTGCACATGAATATTTTTAACTAATTTCGAAGTAATTCCGTCTGGTCCTGGCGCACTATTATTTTTTAAATTAGATATTAGTAAAATAATTTCGTTTATATTTACAGGTTCCAAAAAAATTGATGATTGTAATTCTAAGTCTCTTTCAAAACCCGGTGGTAATGTAGTTTTTGTAATACTATCAGCCATTTTTTGCCCAATACTTGTAAAATAATTGTTAAACATATTTGATTTCTCAATATTATTAGTTATTTGAGTTCCTTGTGTATTAATCAACGGAATATTTTCAAGTTGATTGTTTTGTTTACTTTTGCAACCTGAAATTTCATTTATAATAGACCACATTTTTTTATAGTCACCGTTTGTTCCATTAATTTTAGCTTTATAAAAATCATTTTTTGTCTTTTTAATTAGATTACTTAAGTGATTTCGATAAGTTTTATATTCTTTGTCTAGTTCAATAGAGTAGTTTTTTAATAGTTTTCGCTTTAGATTGTCTCTAGTTTTAATAGACACTATTAAACCAGAACTAATCCAGGGTTTAATTTTTTTACATTGTTCTTTATTTTTTCTTTTTATAGTTTTTGTTGAGTTTATGATGAAATTATTTAACTTATTTATAAACTTATCATAAACAATTTGCGTTGTATTACTTGAATATAAGTCATTCCATGATTCACCGGACAATTTTACGTTTAATTGTTTATAATCTATTATCTGGGCGGTATCGTTTAAATTGGACAGCGGTTCATCATTTTCAGTATTAAAATATACAAACGGTGTATAATGATCTGTCATGTCAGTAGTAAAAATTACAGGATCAATTCTAAACGAATTTTGTATTGCGCTCTTCTGTCTAATAAATATATGGTCTAACGTAGTACTTGATTTTTTAGTTACTCTTGTAGGTTTATTAATATAAGAAGTATAGCCAAACATATTTAGCATATTTAAATATATAACTGTTTCGGGAGAGTTTTGATTTTGTAAGTCAATATTGATATCACCTAGATGTATTTCAATATCCATCATTTGAATTTGCGAGAAATATGATTCTAAATCATTAATATAAGTATCAATTTTACTAGAAGGTGATCGGTATGAAGCTGTTACACCAAATGAATACTTAAAATAAGTAGAATTTAATAAATATGTAACTCTAAGAAAATTGTTATCATTTATTGATATTACTTTAACGTCTGCATTAATTGAATTTTTTATGTAGATGGCAACACCATCACATATATTTTTTTTAGAATCATTATAAAACAGATTATATCCAGGAATATTGTAATTGCTTATCTCAAAAAGATTTCTCGTTTCAGAGAGAACAATTAAATCAAAATATTTTTCCATAGTAGCTACATATATGGTTAATTCATCAAGATGTTTTCTGAGCCCACGAATATTAAAATGAACAATACCCATACCTGATAGATTGTCCGTGTCTCTCTCACCAACAAACTGTTCCATATTACTAATAATATTTGTATCAATTGTTAAATTGTTATCTAGTAGATTAAGGAATTCAATCATAGAATTTGTTTTGATGGCATGCTTAATTACCTCCAGCTCGGCCAACCTATAATGAATTTAGACATGAAGCCTTAATTATTCATAATATATTATATTGTAACTGAAAACCTAAAACAAATATTACTCTTTAACATAAATTAAATAACTTCTAGTGAAACATCATAACAAACTCAACAACAATTACTACGTAAATACTTTTTCCAGATGAGTACAGTCTTTTAAACTAATAATTTTATTATCTTTTTGTATGTATATTTTCCCATCCATAGTCCAAACGTTTTTTGCGCCCACTTTATTTATTGCCTGGTTTAATAATTGCATGTTCGTAGCACTTAGATCTTCTCTAACAACGATGCCGGTACCCTTAAATAATTTTTTTAATGAATGTGAATGAATTTGTAAATAATACTCGTATTTTCGAAATATCCTAGCGGTTTTGTTGTCGATGGCAGGTAGACAGTGGGTCGTGACGTCAGACCCGTTTACGCGTCTCTGAAGAAATTTGAATTTTATAGCATTTTCAAAGCTGCGTAATAAGCGTATGAGTTAAAAATATTTGATTTTTTTGCATGCAAGCGTTTTAAGATCATGTTACCTTATATTTTTTAATATTATTTTAATATTTAAAAATATATGCAAGTTTCCTATTGCGGATACCAAGCTGTTTGTTGTCTGGACTTGAGTGATGTTTGATTCATGAACCAGTACATCCCTCTGTATATGAGTCTTAGTTGCAGTAGTTTGTTCCAAATATGCGTATGCCATCTTCGGCGGCTGTTTAGGTAAATCCTCAAGTATTTGACATCACTTTTTATTCATTTGTTTCGAATCCTGAGAAAACTAATAAGTATTTTTGAAAAATTTAAACGCAGAATGAAAGATTACGTTTTTACCGAGAGCCAAAAGTCCCTGAAAACTTCTATAATGTTACTTTTTAATACTTTACAAGGGTTAAAAAAAGCGAAAATTTAGTGTGCTCTTTCATTTCAAAAAATTTGGAGAAAATACTTTTCAAATGCATAAATATATTTTCAAAATATTCTTTTTTTCGAATTCTGAGAAAGCTAATAGGTATTTAGGTATTTTAGAAAAATTCAAACGCAGAATGAAAGACTACGTTATTACCGAGGGCCGAAAGTCCCTGAAAACAACTATAATGTTTATTTTAATAAGTTACAGGGGTAAAAAAAAACGAAAATTTAGTGTGATTTTTCATTTCAAATATCTCATTCAAAAAAGTTTTTGTTAATTCTAAAGAACTTTCGGCCCTCGGTAATAATGTATTCTTTCATTCTGCGTTTAGATTTTTTAAAAATTTTATTAGTTTTCTTAAAATTCGAACAAAATTGAATCCAAAGCAATGGAGCTTAAATTTTGCGCCTATGCGCTTAATCGGCAAATGATTTTGTTAATAAATATTTTAATTTAATTTTAATTCATTGATTCAAAATATGTACTTAAAAGCTATCAATAATTCTAATACCAAATATTTAAAAAGTGTTCAATATTCATCTACACTATGATCGCTTTTTGTTGATATTTTCTGGTATAATAAAAGCGTGCTTAAATAAAGTGTACTCCAGTTGTTGATAATGAATCAATCATAACTTCATCATAAAATTTTATCAAAGGGAAACTCAGCAGTTTCCAATTTCGCTCATTTGCAATACTATCATCAAACAGAATGATCCTGGAACGTGCACATTTGTTCCAAAATCCCTAAAATAAACAAAACCTGTTTTCATACCCTCCACGTGTACGGGAGTATCGTCCCAAAAAGACCAGTGGCGTATATTTATATAAATGTATGGATATTAAAAGATAAAGAGCAGTAGGTATGGTAGGTGGCGAAAATTTTCATATATATTATAAAGTAGAATAAGAATTACATTCTGTAAATATTCATTTTATTATCAGATTCCGACTGTTAAACCTCTTTTGCCCAATGTATCCCACAAGATACATGATTTTATAATTGATTTTTTAAATATTGCGGCCTTTTTCAATAGTTCAAACCTTGGTTTTCACAATCAGGTGAGGCAGGTGAGGCAGTGCCTCACCAATATATCAATGGACTATTTACGTTATTTCGTTGTTTTATAATCAGCTTTTTAAATATAATTTAGCTTTTTGAAATTTCCTAAATACCTTTATTTTTATAAAAAAAATTAAAATCGGTACGGCCCTGACTCTTTATCTTCTTATATATCCGTCTTCCACGTGCCATTCCAACTTTCTCAAATCATTACAGTTGAAGCTAGCCTCACACCATATCTGCAACAGTATGGGACAACGCCAACAGTAAAACCGGCAAAATTTGAAAAATGTGCCACCGATTCTAGGAACAAAATTCATCCATCCTTGAGGCTGGCCTCAGGCTCAGCGGAACGGAATAGGAATAGCCGAACGGTCTCAGGCTCCTCGGAACGGAATGGGAATAGCCGAACTGAACCGACTAGTACAAGCTTAAGTCGATTGCAGATCATAGCTTTCTATGTACACGCGGTATATACGAATGGATTATTATATTTTAGAAGTTTATGGATAATATGTATTTAAAACAATTCACAAGGAAAAAGTTTTCCTGTAGTTGGCTGTATACCATGTAATACAAAAAACAGTAAAATACTGTATAAAAGGTATATTTAAAATCCCTCAAAAGGGCTTTTGAGGGATTATTCAGCCTTTTCCTACTGTTTTTTGTATTTAAAACAGTGTTCATTTTAAATCATTGTTCATCATCACCTAATATAATATATTACATTATTGTTCTGAAGCTATTTTTTCTTTGTGGCATTTATGTAATTTATTATTCTAAGTGAGAAATAAGATTATACAATTTAACTTAAAAAATGATTTTATTAACGTTTCCACTTCCACATCGGATGTTTACATACAAAAGTAGTTTTTAAGTGTTTCAAAAATGTTGTATTTTGTGTTTGTATTTTTTTTTGTAAAATATATAAATACATAAATTATTTTTCTTTATTTATTTGTTACATTTACATAAAAAAGTAGTTTTTAAGTGTTTCAAAAATGTTGTATGCTGTGATTGTGTTTTTTTTTTGTAAAATTTTTTTGAACATACTTATTCAAATCAGAGTGAGCAAGAGATTTAAGCAAATAATATTGCAACATGATTCCCACAGCCTTAGCTCATTCCCCATATCTTCCACGATTTTTTAAAAAACGCACACTCTTTTGTTATGTAAAATTTGAAGTTTTCAATACGGAATTGGAATTCAAAATAACTCTATGCACTGAGGCTGAAAGCATTTGAGTCGATCGCATTCACTGGAAAAGTTTTAGAGAACTAATCGACAGCAAATATTTCTTGAGGATTTTTTGTCCGGAATTCTTTGTGGGGATATTTCGAATAAAATTTTTGCAGATTATTTGTCCCGGATTTTTTGTGGGGATTTTTTGTCCGGGGATTTTTGTGGGGATTTTTTGTCAGCGGATTATTTGTCCGGGGATTATTTCTCTGGGGATTTCTTGTCCAGGGATAATTTGTGAGGATTTTTTGTCCGGGATTATTGGTCCTAGATTCGTCCTAGCGTTATGACGTCACAAAATCGACCTTCTGGCCATTATAGAGAAGCTAACCATAATAATAAAATTCCTCAGGTGTAGTGTGCCTCACCACCTTATACTATCACGAGCCGCCCCTGGTCTGACTCTGGTATGTATTTTTCGCATTGCATATTCCAATGCTACATTAAATAGTAATGAGGACAGCGGGTCTCCCTATCTAGGGCAGTATGGCCCGTATGGACGCCAATGGAGAATACAAAATTCTTAATTGTAAGTCAGAAAATGCGCAACAACTACCTCTTAAAACCTACCAAATTTCATTTACATATCTCAACCGGTTTTAGAGCAATAAATAAATCGTCATTTTGTAAGAAAAAATTCAACATTCCGTATGTCGGAAACGAAGCATTTGCGGACATTTCTTTATAAAGCAAACTGGTATTATTTTTTCATGTGCACCCCTTAAAGTTTGTCGCACTTATTTAGAAACACCCTGTTTTGATGAAGAACATGGCTAGTTGTTAAAGTACCTAACTTTTTTATTATCCAAGATAAGCAAATGAATAAAAAACAGAGTGTTAGGTTCACAACAGACGGACAACAGACGGCGTGATTCCACAAAAGTAGTTTCCGATTATTGACCGTGGGTTCTTATGTGGAAAGAACGTTCCATCACAGACGAGCGACTGTGGCGCCACAGTCGCTCGTCTCGCAGTCGCTCGTCTGTGATGAAACGTCCACTCCACATGAGAATCCATGGTCAATAATCGGAAACTACTTTTGTGGATTCACAGCGTAGTGCTGCAGCGTGGTCAGACTGTTGTGAACCTAAAGAAAACCTGAGGCTATAGTTGAGTTTTAATTTCAGTATTTTATAAATGCTAGAATATTCCACAGGGTGTGGTGAACTTGGAAAAAAGAACACAGTTTGATTGGTACACCCGGTATACAACGACAATTTACCTGTCTAGCAACACAATTCTTACAGCGATATTGTTAAAGAATATGACTATAACATATTAAAAAAATCACTTAAATCGGACAACAGGTTTAGGAAATTCGAGACATCAAAAATGACCCATTTTTAAGATGGTGCGGTAATTTCTTGGAGTAGCGTATTTTTATACTAATATGTGAAATTATCGCTCAAGTGTTGTTAAAGAATGTGATCATTTAAAAACAAATATCAAACAATGTCACATAACCTACACAAACACATTAACAATATCCAACGCAAAATCATCATGACACGTTAGTCTTTGTGCACAATAAATGAAGTGTAAATAATTTTCCATTGTTGGTGCCAAACTTGCTGTTTCAATTCTAAAAGAACTGAATTATCAAAGTCATAAACCAAACGCAACAGACCAGTTTACTCCCCACAGTCTTCCCTGAAAAATGAATGAAACTAACGTCCATTCACTCACCATGGGAACGATTAGAAGGGCCAGAAAAACACCCCTGTTGGCCCTTTATTCGCGAAGATATAGGGGTAGCAATAACAATGGCAAGCGCAGACACAGGTTTTATTCAAAAATCGATAATTGCAGTTGGCATAATGTCATCTTAGTCCGGCAATAATCCACAAGTGCTTGAAATACAATGGGGGGCTACATCTCGCTAATGCTTTCAGTGCTGGGGATTAAGAGGGTGAGCTATATTAGTCACAGGAATTCATTGATTTGGGAGCACCTGTAGTATCATTGCTAGACTATAATATTGATTATATTAACAGGTGAGCGTATACCCTTAAAAAGACGCTTAGAAACGTAATATACCAACTAATTTTTTTTGCATTTCTAATATACCAAACCTTTTTACTCGATTGTATTTCTAAATGTCTTTCTCTTAAGGCCATCGGTACATAATTCGGAAATATTTTACGGCCATCCCTAATTTTTTTGTCTTTACACAGCAAATTACGTGTAGTAAAATTCTCACTGGTATGGATATGTACACTTTACTTGACAATGTCGTCATGAACTTTAAAGAGATGGCTTTTTAATGTTCTTGGATAACTGTTACTTGTATAATTAATTACCTTAATTATTAATTCAGTTCATTAATATGATAATGTTTTCACTAACTATGTATTCAGTGATTGTAATAATTTATTTACACAACAAAAACTAATACTCAATCGAGAAAATATATTATTGTTACAATGAAATGTTTGAACATCTTTAACAACAAAATACTTGGATCACTAAATATATCCAGGTGTATTCTCTGCTTGGATCTTCCATACATAAGAAACAATATATAACTTTTTATTAAGTTCACGTCTTAAATCAATAATATTTATCAAATACACTATAAACATTATTTAATCAACAACTCAAAATATTCCCGATGCCATGTCAAATATTTAAAATTGTCTCTGTCTTGTCACCATATTCTATTCGACAGTGAGTTGTATGACAAAGATAGCGAGTGTTCGATTTGGAAAAAATCACCACGGACGTGGTGTCAATTTTTTTCGAATCCTGAAAAAAACTAATAAATATTTTTAAGAAATTTAAAGCAGAATGAAAGACTAATAAATTATTATCGAGGGCCGAAAGCCCCTTAGATTAATAAAAAGTTTCTTTTGAATGAGATAGTTAAAATTAAAAATCACACTACATTTTCTCTTAGTTTTACACCGTGTAACTTATTAAAATAAACATAGAAGTTTTCAGGGACTTTCAGCCCGCTGTAAAAACGTAATCTTTCATTCTGCGTTTAACCTTTTCAAAAATACTTACATATTTGTTTTCTCAGGATTCGAAAAAAATGAATCCCATTTAAATAGCATTGAAGCCGAAAGTTCGTACCCATCCCCTTAACATTTCACTTGTCGATCCGATGGTGTGATTGGTCACAATTGAGCTGATCAGAATCAAAACGTGCTACATCCTAAATTTTTCGTTCCCTTTTTTTACACATTTTCAAAGTTCGGTATATTTATATTTATATTTGCACGCAAAAGGTTTCTAAATCTGCTTTAAAATACCAGTGGAATGTTGACGTCGGAATCAAACCCTGCTATGTCCATTACTGTTTGAACAATAAAATGCTTCTTTTTCTTGTATATTTTGTGTTTTCTTATTAAAATGGTTTTTTTATTATTATAATATCGCATCGACCACACAGGGTCATTAGCGCATTTAGGTTAACAAGGTTAGGTTTTCCTACAATCTGGTCTAAAGCTTATATTTTCCCTCTCCTAAAAGACAAGAAACCCCGCTCAGAAGTGGAATCGTATAGACCAATATCCATTACCTGCTCTATGAGCAAACTTATGGAGAAAATAATTAACTGTAGATTGATGTGGATATTAGAAAAGGATAACTTGCTACTTAGTGAGCAAAATGGATTTAGACACAATCGTTCAGCTATTGACAACATTCTGGAACTAGAAAGCGATAAACTAGAATCATTTGCAACTAACCGAAAATGTATGGCCATTTTTTTTACTTAAAAATGCTTTTAATACTGCATGGAAAAACAATATACTACGTAGATTACACGAATGGAACATACGAGGAAACTGTCTATGGTTTATAAGTAATTTTTTAAATAACAGGTCCTTCCAAGTTAAAGTTTCAAATTTCTATTCACAAATCCATCACTCAGATAACGGAGTCCCTCAAGGATCTGTCATCAGACCCACACTTTTTCTAGTAGCAATCAACGACATTCTAAAAAACTTAGAAAAGCCATTAAAAGCAAGACTTTATGCGGATGACTTGATAATTTTTGTAAAAGGAAAAGATATCAGACGCATGACAAGAAATTTACAATCCTTTTTAAATAAATTAGATACTTGGTCCTTGAACTCTGGCTTCGAATTTTCTACTACCAAAACCAAAGGCATTATTTTCTCAAAAACAGACACAAATATCAACACAAATATTACTTTGTATGGAAAATCAATAGCTTTCTGTTCTCATTTATAATTTTTAGGAATGTATTTGGATAACAGACTGTCATGGAAAGAACATATAAAACAGTTAAATTTAACTTTCCATACACGGCTGAATCTTTTAAAAACACTGTCAAATAAGAAGTGGGGTTCCGACCAAGACACAATGTTATCAGTATACAAATCTTTAATTCGATCTAAACTGGACTATGGCTGCATTGCTTATACATCAGAAATCTCTAGATGTAATTCATAATAACGGTCTGAGAATAGTATTGCGAGCATTTAGGAGTACACCTATAGAGAGTATATCGCACCATCAATGCAAGACTATCACAACTCAAAAATTACAATTTTTTGTTTTTTATGAATCTGTAATGGTAATGGGTAGTCTAACATAATGAAAGAGTATTATAACTCAAAATTTAATATAAGACATTATTAAACAATATTAATGTTAAGTTATAATACTCTTGCATTATGTTAGACTACCCATTACCATTACAGATTCATAAAAAACAAAAAATGGTAATTTTTGGGTTGTGACAGTCTTGCATTGATGGTACGATATATGCAGAACTGGGCGAACCATCTCTTTATCGCAGACGAATGCAACTAACTCTTTCACATTCATCCTCGGTCTACTGTACTCCAGATAAACTTCTGTACAGTAATACCTTCACTTATAAATATTGCAATCTGTTTAATATCAAACCAAATTTGAGAAAACCATATTACGAAAGAGTTAGAACATATTTGCGTGAACTTATTTTTAAATTTCCGAGTTTTTTTGACTCCAACCTAGTCAATGATCCTCCCCCTTGGTCCATCAATATTCCATTATGTAATATTAGCCTAAGCTGCTATAATAAAGCAGAAACACCTTCCTTACTCATTAAAGCACATCTTTCAAATATATTGGAACCCTACCAAAACTTCTGTCATATAATATTTACAGATGCTTCAAAGAACAATGAAGGAGTTGGTGCGGCTTTCGTTACCAATTCAAATAAGCACTTATTTCGACTTTCCCCGCATTGCAGTATATACACAGCCGAATTATTCGCTCTCTACAGAGCACTTAAGTTTTCTAACGACAATAACATAACTAAAGTAGTGATTCTTTCTGATTCACTTAGTGCGATAACATCGGTACAAAAGATATATCCAAATCATCCGATTGAAAAAGTGATCAAGTTGGAGCTTCACTTGTCTCAACAAAATGGTAGGCTGGTCAACTTCATTTGGATTCCTTCCCACGTGGGCATTAATGGAAATGAAGATGCAGACTCAAGTGCGCGTAGTGCAGTGACTAGTGCGGACTCAGAAACGATATTAAAGTGTGCCCCCAATGACTTGAAAGTGTTGTTAAAACAATATGTGTTAAATGACTGGCTCGATGAATGGCAAAATTCAAATTCAAAACTCAGGCAAATTAAAGACACAGTAAAAAAAGTCAAAAAAGTTTATAAAAGTTGTTATGAGCAAGCAGTTTTCAACCGCCTACGACTAGGATATACCAGGCTCACTCACTCATATTTGTTCTCAAGATCTGAACCACCTATTTGTGAATCGTATAACCCACAACTAACTGTCAAACATATTCTCATTGAATGCCAAAAATATACACAAGAACGTATTGATTTTAATATCGTGTCAAATATGTCAGTTCTGGGTGACAGTAATAAAGAACCAAAAAATTTAATCGACTTTTTAAAAACAATTGATGTATTCAATAAAATCTAAAAAGTTTTTGTAGATAATGCATGTAGGTTGGTTGAAAACGTCACAGTTGACAGTTTTTAATTTTTGCTAAAAAAACCTCATCAAACCTAATTTAGTGTGAAAACAGTTGTTAATTCTTGTTAATTTTTTATTTATCGTTGATAAGAAGTCGAGGTCCGCTGGGATGAACAGCCTCGGCTTCTTTTCGCAGTGAATATCTGTTGTGAATTTTCTTGTGTTTGACATTTGATTTTTTGGAAGAAAACTTAAAATAGACAAATCTGTGATTATCGTTCGAGGTGAACGGACGACTCATCCAAAGGGTAAGGGCCAAAACTATCTATATTTCCCTGTTAATTTCTAATTTGCATCGACTGGCATAGATTTTAAATTCGTCAATCTGCCGCATAAGATGGAGGAAGAAGTTCCTCCCGATCCTCCTCCACCACCTGACCCTCCTAATAAAATCAACCAACATGAATGTCATTCTCAACCTCCAATTATTCAGAAAAGTCTTAAAGGAAAAAAATAAATACTATTTTCGGAGACCGACATAGGTCCTTATGAAGTATTTGTCCAGGGTCAGGATAAAAATATTGGAGATTACCACGTGTTAAGTATAGCTAAATCTATTTCTGTTTTAAAAATTAAAGACATCACGAAAATCAGTAGAAAAGGTAAAAACAGGATAGGGGTATTATTTGCCACTAGAAAAGCAGCCAACGATTTCGTTGTGAGGAAAGATTGGGAAGCCCTAGGGTATGACGTGTTCATTCCATTTCATCAGATTTCTTGTAGGGGTATAGTAAGGGGAGTTAATAAAAGATTCACAGAGGAAGAAATAAAGGAGGCATCAGAAACCAACTTGGCTTTATGTAAGATATTAAGTGTAAAGCGAATGAACCGGAGAGTACAAGTGGATTCAAAGGTTGAATTTGTCTCCACGGGAACTATTAGCATAACTTTTTCAGGAAAAACTATTCCTAAAGAAATTTCCATATATCAACTACCAATGAGGGTCACACCATTCATCAGCCCTGTTCTTCAATGTGGAAATTGCTTACTTTATGGCCATTCTACGAACCAATGTAGAGGAAAAAAGAAATGTGCTAGATGCGGAACTTCTCATGAGGATTCTTCATCTAATACGTGTACAAAATATTGCATTTTCTGCAAATCTTCTGACCACGAATCAAATAGTCGTAATTGTAGAGAGAGAGAGTCAGACAAAAAGATATTAAGGATCTAATGTCCTTTCCTAATCTATCTTTCTATGAGGCAAGTCAGCAGGTTCCTAGGATCCATAATATTTCATCTTTAAACATAAACGATTTCCCCCCCTTACATAGCGATCAGAATAATTCTAATGGCATCTTACCACAGGAGAGGAGGTCTGCAGCCTCAGCTCAATATTCAAAACCTTTTAGTCAAGTCACTCAGTCTCCACCAAAAAGAAGAAGACCTTCAATACAAGAAAATACAGGTTATGATAAAATCTCCCACCAAAGACTACTTATTAATCCATCAGGTAGAAGAATAAATGAGCCTTCGACTTCAAAATTCAATCCTGCTCACTCTGATTCTCAAATCACTAACTCACAATCTTTATCCCAACTTCATTTGGATTTCAATCAGGCCATGTCTATGCTGAACCAATCTCACAGGGAGCTCGTCATGACCTTCATTGGGGACTTAATAAACTCAAAATCATACTCCATTCCTTACAATATGGCAGATCTAAAGACTAGCATAAACAAAAGTGTATCACCTTTCAATACAAATGTAAACCAGGGTCGGAGGGGAATAGAGGATCTCGAGCCTGAGGATTCGAGATCTTTTGACTCCTTGGTCTAGCAAACATACTCTTTATAATGAATCCTAACACTCCGATAACTATTATTCAGTGGAATATACGTTCGTATAACACTAATTCTGACAATCTAAAAATCCTTATAAAAAACCTTAACCCAGATATAATCCTTATTAGCGAATCTTGGCTCTCAAACCAACATGTTATAAGATGTAGAGGGTATCAAATAATCAGAAAAGATCGAGAGGATGGCTATGGCGGATTAATTACTCTTATCAAAAATAATATTGATTATAGGGAAATTCAAATTGCCAATCCAGGCTTCAATCATGATGTCCAATTCCAACTCACATTTCTCCCTAACTTTAATTTGAATATTCTTAATATATACTGTCCACAAGACAACTCTATCTCCAAATCCAACTGGTTTTCCCTTGTTAAATTACTTAATAAGCCATTTTTAATCATGGGTGATCTAAATTGTAATCATAAGGCATGGGGTAGTTCTAGAGACAGTCACAATGGTAGGATTATTTTTGATTCTTTGGAGGAACTTGAGCTAGTATTTCTCAATGATGGGTCCCCAACTAGACTGGTGGCCCCAGGAGGCAGTAAGTCGGTAGTAGATCTAACAATGGCATCAGTCGATGTGGCAGCCAGTGTGGGCAAGTGGTCCACTATTTCAGATACTGGAACTAGTGACCACTTCCCCATAATATGTCAGATAGGTGTATGTCCTCAATCTCCCCCGCATTCATGTAAAAGAAGAAATCTAAAGAAAGCTGATTGGTCTACTTATCATAACAATTTAAACAGCATTTTCTTAGCTTCTCCCAGGGAAGATTACGAATTTTTTACTAACTCCATATCATCGGTAGCTGATGAAACAATACCTTGGCTTCACCCTCCTAATAATTCCAAATACCACATTCCATGGTGGGATGACTCATGTGCTGAAGTCGTCTCTGCGAGAGTGTCTGCCTTAAAAAAATTTAAAAATATCCCCTCAATGGAAAACTATATCGAGGCTAAAAAGAATATAGCCAAATCAAGAAAATTCCTAAAATCAAAACGTAAAAATAGTTTCAGACTATTTTGCAGTAAATTAAATAGAAACACTCCTCTAAAAGTTGTGTGGGAGAAAATTAATAAGGTATCGGCTTCGAAACCTTCAATATATACACAATTGCCCTCTACTCCTATATCCCACGAAATTCTATGTTGCTTAACCCCCCTTTCCGCTGTCAATAAAGTATTGGTTAGATCTCCTCAAGCCCTAGAACCGCCATTTGCTCTCGACGAGTTTCAGAACTCCCTCTCAATTAAATCTGACTCGGCTCCTGGTTTGGATCAGATTTCCTACTCAATGTTAAAAAATCTTCCCGTTGTTGGATCTTTGTTATTAATTCAA
Organism: Diabrotica virgifera virgifera; assembly: GCF_917563875.1. Lineage (NCBI taxonomy): Eukaryota > Metazoa > Arthropoda > Insecta > Coleoptera > Chrysomelidae > Diabrotica > Diabrotica virgifera. The sequence goes on along the minus strand of NC_065450.1, from coordinate 75,628,231 downwards.
CTTTTCAATGAAAGTCTTAGAACGGGTATAGTTCCTGTTCAGTGGAAACAATCAGTAATTTTACCTATAATCAAAAAAGATAAAGATTGTAATAATCCGTTAAACTTTAGACCAATAGCTCTTTCTTCATGTGTAGGCAAAATGCTCGAAACTCTTATAAAGAATAGAATAGAGTGGATTGTGGAACATAATAAGATTTTTAATCCACTACAACTAGGATTTAGAAGGGGTAGAGGTTGTACGGAATGCCTTACATACCTCACCTCAACAATTCAAATAGGCTTCGCTCAAAATCAATACACTGTTGGCATATTTCTAGATATCTCTTCTGCTTATGATAATGTCAATATATCACTCTTGTATTCCAAATTATTAAAGTATAACATTCCAACCCAACTGGCTAATTTGATTTTCTGCCTTCTAAATGATAGAGAGCTATTTGTCAAAGACAAACTGGGACAAACCCATGGCCCAAGAAAATCAAGTCTGGGACTACCCCAAGGTTCCCCATTAAGCCCTATCCTCTTCAACCTATATTGTCTTTCCCTGTATAATTTAATCCCCTCTTCATGCAAACTAATTCAGTATGCAGACGATTTGGTTCTTCTGATTAGAGGGAGTGATATTAATGAATTGGTAATTAATGTAAATAAATTATTGATTCAGATGGAATCATGGTTGCTAGACCACAATTTAAATCTGTCTAAGAACAAATCTTCTGCAATATTATTTACAAAAGGAAACACGAAAATCTCTCCCCCTAACGTAATATTTTGTAACCAGAATATTGGTTGGGTGGATTCAGTCAAATACCTGGGGGTAAATATTCAAAAAAACTTAAAGTGGAATTCATATGTAAACTCAATAGAACTAAAAGTAAATCGTGGCCTGAATGTGATGAGAGCTCTTTGTGGGACTTATTGGGGAAGTGATCCAAAAACCTTACAAATTGTACACAATGGTCTGATTCAGAGCCATCTGGACTTTGGCTGCCAGGTAATTTTCGATTGTCCAACTTCCTTAATTAAAAGATTGGAGAAACTAAAATACAAAAGTATCCGAATTATAACTGGATGCATGAAATCTACCCCAATTCATGCTCTCTTAAGTGAAAGTGGTCAGATCTCGCTTAAATCTAGATGGGAATGGCTTAGCTCTAAATTTATATTAAAAAATTTAATGTTAATTGGCAACCCAATTATTTCCGCTCTCGACCTGTTAGACTTGGCAATTCAAAGGAACCAAAATCATTGGAAAAACAGAAGTATTCCATTTCTAGTGCTTTTAAAAAACAAATTTAAAAGTACTTATCCCAACTTATATTTAAGTGACTTATACCCATGCCATAACTTTGAACTAGACCATCAATTATCAACAATTCCAATCATAAATATCCAATCTAATCGTTCAGATGAACTTGCCTCAGTTCAACTCCAAAAAATAATTCTAAAGAAACCTAGTCACACCAAATTCTTCACGGACGGCTCGGTTGATGATGAAGGATCAGCAGGCTTTGGTGTCTTTAGCCGAGAGATCAACTATTCTTATACCAGTAAACTACCTAAGTATACCCAAATATGTACGGCTGAGATTGTCGCAATTAATCATGCCCTCCAAATTATTTTGAAAAATGGGATTAAACAAGCAATCATCTGCTCGGACTCTAAAAGTGCCTTACAGAAAATAGGCAGATCAACCTATTCTATGGAAACAGAACATTCATCGTTCATGACCAAGAGAGGCATCATTGAAGCGAAAGAAAATAACGTTAATATTAGTCTGGCATGGATTCCAGGACACTCGAATATTAAAGGGAACATGGTGGCTGATAAACTAGCTAATATAGGTAGAACCTTAAATGTAGCTGCTGGTATCACTCTTCACTATTCCAACTTTCTACCAGACATCAAGCATTCCATCTGGAATCGGTGGAAGCAAGAATGGCAGGGGAAAAATCGAAATAATTCATTTTACTCTAAAATTGTAGGTCAGATAGATAAACTCCCCTGGTACCACAATTTTGCATACCAAGACAGAAGACATATAACCACCATTATTAGAATGAGGACAGGTCATTGTGCTACTCCAGTTCACCTATTCAGGATAGGAGTAAAAGATGACCCATATTGTGACTGTGGCCGAGTTGGGTCCTTAAATCATCTGATTTTTGAGTGCCCTATAAATATGTCACCCAATTTTGACCTATATAAAGAATTAGCCAAGACAAATATACCTACTCCCATTGAAATTTGCTTACTTATGTCCAACCTTAATCCACGTAGGATTAACCTGATCCTTAAATTCCTTAACTTAGCCAAACTTAATTTATAAATTAATCAATTCCCAAATTTGAATTAAAAAAATTAAGAAGATAAAGATATAAAAAGATATTGGACCTCCAAATGATAAAAGCCTTAACCCTTATGGTATAATATTGCCTTTCCTGTAGGGACTGTCTGGCCCTATACGAAGATGTTCCTGCTAATATATATTTAAAAAAAAAAAAATTGAGGCTTTAACATATATATTTGGAAATATTCGACTGCCCAGAGCAAGACAAGAGTATTTCCCTGGTGTAAGCTGGGCGAATTATCCCGAGGGATATAACCCAATAAAGGAAGAAGAAGAAGAAGAAGATAATGCATGTAACCTTACCTTTGTACTATACTTATATTGTACCACATTTTGTTTAACCTATGTACTGTTCCGTCGCTTTTTTCTGAAGTCTTACCATTTGATATTGAGAATGTTATATCTTCCTCAAACAATACCAGCTCAGTAGGTACCGACCAAATCTCCAAATCTCAAATAATAAAATACATTTCTTCACATATATATCTCCAGTTCTGTCTCACATCATCAACCTATCTGTCAAGGATGGCAAGTTTCCAAGTGACCTTAAAATAGGAGTAGTTAGTCCAATTTTCAAAAAGGGAGATCCATGTTTGGTTGATTATTACAGGCCAATCACTGTAACAAGTGTACTCTCTAAGATTATCGAAAAATGTATTTACAATAAAATGTTAAATTTTCTGAACAAATATGATATCTTAAATAAATGTCAGCATGGGTTTCTGCCTGGTAAGTCTACGGAGAGTGCTTCTATTTCATTATTTAATTACATCCACGCTGCTTTGGATCAAAAAAGGTATGTGGGTGCACTCTTTTTTGACTTAACTAAGGCTTTTGACTCTGTTGACATTGAAATTATTCTGCATAAATTAGAAGCGCTTGGTTTTCGGGGTCATTTCTTGAACTGGTTAAGGTCATACTTACAACATCGTAAATTCCTAGTAAAAATCGATAATAAGAAGTCATCTGTTTTTAATATTGATCAAGGTGTACCGCAGGGCTCCGTATTGGGACCCTTAATATTTCTATTATATGTCAATGACTTGATAAATTTTTTAACTGCAGATCATACAGTTCTCTATGCAGATGATTCAACAGTTTTAGTTGACGCTTCAACTGAAGTTGAACTCATCTAAAATGAACTTGGTAGCACAGGAATTTACAACCTGGTGTAAAAGGAACTCTCTAATGGTAAATGCAAAGAAAACTGTATGTATGCAGTTTTAATCGCGCAGTAAGCCATCCCATGATTATAAGATCACAGTTAGTTCTGAGGAAATACCTTTTAGTGATAAAACATTATTTCTTGGTAGCATTCTAGAAAGTAATATGACATGGGATGAGAATGTTACTAAAGTCTGCAAAAATATGAATAAGGGTTACTATGCGATCCTCCAGTTGAAAACTCTGTTTAATACCAATCAATTGATAAGTGTGTACTATGCATTGGTTTACTCATATGGTCTATAATGTTGTCTTGTGGGGAAACTCTAGGAACTCTTCCAGAGTTTTTATAACTCAAAAGAGAATTCTTAGACTGATATTGAATATTGATAATAGACAATCATGTCGTAAATATTTTATTGAACACAGACTGTTGACTTTCCGTGCTTTATATATTTATAAGTGTATTTATTATTCATGTTAAAACTAAATTTCAAAATTTTACCCTCAACTCTGATTATCATAGTTATCCGACAAGGCACGGGAGGTTGATAAGCGTGTGTAAACATTCCACAACTCTTTTTGAAACTAGCCCTGATTTTGCAGGATCTAAGTTTTACAACTGTTTGCCACTTGTTATGAGAAATGAAAATAATATTTAAAAATTCAAAAATAAATTAAAATCATGCTTGATCCAATTATGCGTTTACAACTTAAATGATTACTTTGACTTAATAAAAGACTACAGGGAATGAGGACCGACGGGGTTCAGAAACGCTCTATATTGCATATCTTTTTTTTTTATTAAATTGTATTTTGTTGATTGTATTTTATGTAATTGTCCTATATAACTTTTTGATCGAATTGGATAAATAAAGATATTCTATTCTATTCTAATAACCATTAGGTGGATGCGACTTCTTCTTAATAAAAAAAAATAATAATAATTTTGTTTAGGTTTAAGTTGATTTTGATGAATAAATTAATAAATACTTACTAAGATTTTAATTTCGCATGTAATTAATAAGGTTTAAACGTCCGCTCATTGTTATTTGTCAAAAAAGTTAACGTTGACGTAAAACCAACTAGAGAATTGAAAAACTTCAACTTTTTTTGACAAATAACCATAGGCGGACGTTTGCATTTATATTAAAAGTAAATGCGAAATTAAAATTTTAGTCTTTATTTAATTTATTCATCAAAATCAACTTAAACCCAAACAAAATTAATATTATTGAATAGGTATTTTCAATACCTTCCAAACGAGATATCACTTGCCGTAAGGTCCCTTTTAAAATTATTGGTCAAAGTTGTTCTTTAACGTCATCTGTCACTGATACGTCACCTGTTACGACTATTTGAGGACAAGCTTACTTCCGTTTACTTCTTCCCTAAAAATTTTGCTATTATAAGAAGTATAACCGTTTAAAAGATACGATGGGGGAAGGGATTTTTGGCTGCTTACTGTATATTAAAAACATAGCATCAAAAATGCAGCTGTATTTTAAGCTGAACAAAAATTTAATTTTGGAAATAATGTAATTTAACCGCAACTCCTTTGGAATATCTTGAAGCTCTAATTGGTAGAATCAAAAAAAGAAGCATGCACCACTTAAGAGCTCGAGGCAGAAAAACTCGTAAGGTTAACCGTGCTGTATTTTAATTAAAACCCCAAGAAAATTTTTACTTTGAACAGAATTAATGTTCGTGATAGAACGTGGCTTAATAACAAAGTAAAGGATTCATTTTCTTATGTTCATTTTCTTGCGTTTTTTATTAAGAAATTTGTATACCTAACAAACTGCTTCTCTATTATAAAGTGGTTAAATAACTTCGTAAAAACAACGCCAATCCTGAATTATGGAAAATTGGAGTCAATGAAGTACACAAAAAGTTCAAAATATCTACTATTTAATAAAATAAATGGTTTATAGAACGAACGATGCCAGACCAGGTGATTGGAACAGTGCGATTATCGTCAAACACAATACGGAAATCAAATTGAGATAAAAAAACAATATCAGTAGGTATGTATAAATTATTAAGCTAATATGTTAACCTACAGACCAAAAAATAATTTCAAATTCCAGCCACAAAGACAAGCAAATTTCAGGAAAAATTCCAGAAAGTAAATCATATGTATTCAAATACTCAGTTCACTAACATCATTTCCATCGAATCAAGTGTTAGAAATAAGTGAAAAAATTAGTTAACGTTTTTTGTCGTAAGCAAGATCAGAATTGCCATATTATTAGCCAACTTTCGCAACGGAGAGAGCACTTGAAGAACGAACAAGAAAAATGCTTGTAGGGTATAGCAACTGAAGAAAGGGCATTTCGAAGGAGAGGATGCAGACCATACAGTTATTCTAGCAGAGAACGAGAAGCAATTACAGAAGCACTTAATCATAGATATCATCGTATCATAGATGTGGTTGAATCATTTAACCACATCTATGATATTGATTTCTCAAACAAATTAATACAAAATAACACAAAAAAGTCAGAACTTGATACTCCGGGGTAATAACATCACCTTCAAACACACATTTGCTGTGGTCTCTATAATATCTAGGCCAAATATTTATGTTAAGTTAAAAACGCATACATCAAATCTAGATTGAAGAAAAATCTAAGTTATATAATCTTTGAATTTCCGGAATATTATTTTTTAAGAACGATTTCCGGAGGGGAAAACGTTTTTCAAACATTCTTCTTTTTATTGTGTCACTCCTATCGGAGATTCGAAATCATCAACGCTATCCTGACCTTGTTTACAGCTGACCTAAAAAGTGCATTAGCGGTGCAGCCAAACCACTCTCTCAAATTCCGCAACCATGACATTCTTCTACGACCTGGATTCCGTTTTCCTTGCATTATATATTGAAGTAATTCGTATTTATGCCTTCTCATCAGGTGACCCAAATCCTTCGTATTGCTTCAAAGTTTGTGACTCTTTCATCCCAACTTATCTTCAGCATTCGACGGTAGCACCACATCTCGAAACTTCCAATATTTTTTAAATGTTGTTCTTTTTGAGAGTCCAGGCCTCTACACCGTATAATAGCGTGTTAAATACATAGGCTCTTAGCATTCTTAATCGTAGAGGGATGCTTATACATATCTCTGTTGCAGAAGAATTTTCTCATCTTTATGAAGGTGGCCCTGGCAATTTCGTTCTTTCGTCTTTCGTCTTTTTATTTCATTGTTTTGGTCTCCAGTTTCGTTTATTAAAATTCCCAAGTGTTTGTAACTTTTACTTTTTCAATTTGAATGCCATTTATACCTACTAATATGTGCTGATTGTCTCATGTTTTTACTGAAGACCATATACTTGTTTTTTGATATTGATATTTAAGCTATAATTGTTGAAAGCAATATTTATGTTTGTAAGTAATCATTGTAATTCTTCTACTGTTCTTGCAACTAAACTTACGTACGTAGATATCGACCCACTTAAAAATTTGGTCATTTTTGATGTTTCATATTTTCTAAACCTGTGGGCCTATTTAAGTGATTTTTTTTAACATGTTATAGCCTGGTCCGTTAGCAATACCACTGTAATAATATTGTTGCTAAACAGGTAAATTTTCATTTTATACCAGGTGTACCAAACTGTGTTTTTTTCTCAAAGTTCACATCACCCTGTGAAATATTCTAGCATTTATAAAATACTGAAATTAAAACCCAACTATAGCCTCAGGTTTTCTTAACATTCTGTTTTTTGATTTATTCGTTTATGTTGGATAATGAAAAAGTTAGGTACTTTAACAACTAGACATGTTCTTCATCAATACACGTTGTTTCTAAATAAGTGCGACAATCTATAAGGGGTAATTCTGTATGAAAAAATAATGACAGTTGGCTTTACAAACGGATGACCGCAAATGTTTTGTTTCCAAGACACGGGATGTTGCATTTTTTCTTATAAGCTGACGATTTATTTATTGCTTAAAATGCTTTATGCTTTTTGCATAAAATTAAGAATTTTATATTCACCATTAGCGTGCATACGGGTAATATGATCGGTCATATTACCCGTATGCACGCTAACGGTGAATATTAAATTCTTAATTGTATGTCAAAATATATGCAATAACTACGTCTTAAAACCCACCAAATTTCATTGGTATATCTCAACTGGTTTTAAAGCGATAAAATAAATCGTCAGTTTGTAAGAAAAAATTCAACATCCCGTATCTCGGAAACGAAACATTTGCAGATATACGTTTATAAAGCCAACTGTCATTATTTTTTCATGCAGAATGACCCCTTACAGTTTGTCACACTTATTTATTTAGACACACCGTGTATTGATGAAGAACATGTCTAGTTGCTAAAGTATCTAACTTTTTTATTATCCAACGTAAGCGAATGAATAAAAAACAGAATGCTAAGAAAACCTGTGGCTATAGTTGGGATTTAATTTCAGTATTTTATAAATGCTAGAATATTTCACAGGGTGATGCGAACTTTGAGAAAAAACACAGTTTGATTGGTACACCCAGTATACAATGAAAATTTACCTGTTGAGCAACAATGCTATTATATTACAGTGGTATTGCTAAAGAATCAGGCTATACCATGTTCAAAAAATCACTTAAATCGGCCAACAGGTTTAGGAAATGTGAGACATCAAAAATGACCAAATTTTTAAGAGGGCTGATTTCTATGCACGTAGTTTTAGTACAGGGTCGTCCGCGTATCGAATATTATTTAAACCTCTCCATTGATTATGATTCGTTCGTTTGCTTGTAAAAGGGCTTCCTGACAAATGCTTTCACTATATGTAATACTTTACATAGCAGTGGTGACAAAATGCATCCCTGTCGTACTCCTCTAGGTATTTGTATTGCTTGTGATGTCTTATTTTCTATTTTGATGTTAGCTTTCTGATTCCAATATAGATTGAGAATTATTCCCAGGTCTTTATTATCTATTTCCTTTCTTACACGACTGTATTTGTGACCCTTTTATACAATACTTTTTATAAGATTTACTCTAATTTTGTCGCCATATATCGGTAAATATACTTTTTGCACGATTGATCATTTTTGACTGTTTACCGTGACAGATTTTACGTCAGTAGGTGACATTTACTAGCAACTCGACGGTAAGTAATCCAACTCGACGGTAAGTACTCCAAGTCGACGGTAAGTAATTGACTTACTGTCGAGTTAAAAAATCTCTTAATTTTAATTTATTTTTTGAAAGAATAAAGAAAACTAACGAATTATTTATTAATATTGAAACTTATGGTACAATTTGTTAAATTATTTAATGAAATCCCACTTGTTTGGGCTGTGGTTTCACTTCTAACAGAAACTCCTGCAGAATCGCATACATTAGTAGTATCCAACATTTTTTCTCTTCAAATACGCGATCAAAGTTGAAAACTTGGAAATATCAATGCCATCATAAAGAAAAACGGTGGATTTAATCATTGAATATTCTGCCCAGAGGCTTCCAGGAGCTTTCAACTGCATATGTCTTTGAACGACATATGCCAATAGAGTCTTTTCTTCGATTCTTAAATTCTTGCCTTCGCACCATTTTTTAAAACTTTGGTAGGTATTTTGATAACGGATTTTGGATTTTTCGGGAATAATTGCGGAACACCCTTCTTCCCAAGCCCGTTCAATTTCTTCAAATTCACTTTCGCTTATATTTTAATTTATAATAATCACAATTGTACTTAAAATTATTGACAACTAAATAAAAACTCAATTCTCCATTGTTGTTATGCACCCTAGTTACTACCTAACAACCAAAGTATCTATCTTGATAAAATGAATGAAACTATAGTCCAAGTAATGAAGCTTAAAATAGGACAAAACCTCGCAATTTTTACAGAATGGATCGATTTGCTTGAAAAATTGAGAATAAGTAGTGGATAGTCCAAGGAGCAAAATCTATATCATGCGGAAGGGCGCTTTTACCATGGGGGTAGTTGCCACCCCATCTCAGGGGTGGAAATTTTTTATAATATTGTAATCACAAAACTTGGTAAAAACGTTCATTCTTAGCAAAAAACGTTCTATACATTTTTTTAATAAAATTGATAGTTTTCGATTTATTCGCTATCGAAAGTGTTGGTTTTATATCGAAAAAATCATTGTTTTTAATAAGTTTTCTGCTAATAACTCCAAAAGTTTTCGTTTTATTAAAAAAACTTTACTTAAAAAAATATAACTTTTGAAAAAATAAACAAAAACGTGTTTTTAGATTTTCTTTACGACCGATAGTAATCGAGCTATACTTGATTATATTTCGGCTCTTCTTCGTCAAATGCTAAATATTGTAGTTTCAAAGTCCAAAGACGAGACTATGCATTTTTCGAGGACAAACTAATGAGTTTAAACAAATCTTGTTCAAACTAATTTAAAGTATTAAAAATATCTATCTCCAGAAATAGAAAAAGTCTCTAGCTCAAAAATTAAGTAACTTATAATAAAAAGAATGTCAGTCGCTATTTTTTCAGCGAAAAAGTAATGGGAAGCAACCCCCTAATCACCACCCTAATTAAAATTAGTCATTGACCTTATTTGATCTTTGGTATTTATGTATTATTAATCGGTTCTAGAAGTTTGACCGGCTTAGAATGAATAGTTTAAAAAAAATGGAGTTAAAATCAAATAACGAATTTTTGTAGTTTGGAAAAAATTGCCTTTTCTTCAGAATAGCAAGATTAGCATCAGAGATACGAAAAAATGTTCAAATATGAAATTGTAGCCGATTTAATTTCCAAAAACCTGGTTTGCAAAAATTTTTTCTACGGTAAAAATTTAGTGAGCTATCGACAATTATAACTTGTAATAACATGCAAAAACCACCATTACCAACCCTTTCAAAGTCACCTCTTTTGCGACTGAGGATTTTAACAAGGATTAATTTTAATAGCCTTATAGACCTTATAAAAACCTACAAAATTCTTTTTAACAAACTTCTAGGATCAAAATTAAAAATGTTAGGGTTAAAAAATCAATATATTTTTTTTTGAAAAAAAAAAGGAGAAATCCAGTTGGAAGCATAATAATGTAAGTTAGCGGTGTTTTTAGTCATTGGCCTTATTCATTCTTATTTATTTATGTATTATTAATAGATTCTAGATGTTTGACTTGCTTAGAATGATTAGTTTTTAAAAACAGGAGTTAAAAGCGAATAACGAATTTTTGTAGCTTGGTAAAAAACGCCATTTTCTTCAGAATATAAAGATTAGCATCAGAGATACGAAAAAATGTTTCAATATAAAATTGTAGGATATTCAATTCTCAAGAACCTGGTTTTAAAAAAAATTTTTCTTCGGCAAAAATTGAGTGAATCGTAAATGAGTATACCTATCAAAACACCTTTACCAACCCTTTCAAAGTCACCTCTTTTTGCGACTGAGGATTTTAACAAGGATTAATTTTAATAGCCTTATAGACCTTATAAAAACCTACAAAATTCTTTTTTAACAAACTTCTAGGATCAAAATTAAAAATGTTAGGGTTAAAAAATCAATATATTTTTTTGAAAAAAAAGAAGAAATCCAGTTGGAAGCATAATAATGTAAGTTAGCGGTGTTTTTAGTCATTGGCCTTATTCATTCTTATTTATTTATGTATTATTAATAGATTCTAGATGTTTGACTTGCTTAGAATGATTAGTTTTTAAAAACAGGAGTTAAAAGCGAATAACGAATTTTTGTAGCTTGGTAAAAAATGCCATTTTCTTCAGAATATAAAGATTAGCATCAGAGATACGAAAAAATGTTTCAATATAAAATTGTAGGATATTCAATTCTCAAGAACCTGGTTTTAAAAAAAATTTTTCTTCGGCAAAAATTGAGTGAATCGTAAATGAGTATACCTATCAAAACACCTTTACCAACCCTTTCAAAGTCACCTCTTTTTGCGACTGAGGATTTTAACAAGGATTAATTTTAATAGCCTTATAGACCTTATAAAAACCTACAAAATTCTTTTTTAACAAACTTCTAGGATCAAAATTAAAAATGTTAGGGTTAAAAAATCAATATATTTTTTTGAAAAAAAAAGAAGAAATCCAGTTGGAAGCATAATAATGTAAGTTAGCGGTGTTTTTAGTCATTGGCCTTATTCATTCTTATTTATTTATGTATTATTAATAGATTCTAGATGTTTGACTTGCTTAGAATGATTAGTTTTTAAAAACAGGAGTTAAAAGCGAATAACGAATTTTTGTAGCTTGGTAAAAAATGCCATTTTCTTCAGAATATAAAGATTAGCATCAGAGATACGAAAAAATGTTTCAATATAAAATTGTAGAATATTCAATTCTCAAGAACCTGGTTTTTAAAAAATTTTTTCTTCGTCAAAAATTGAGTGAATCGTAAATGAGTATACCTATCAAAACATTGATTTTTTCGATATAAAACTAACATTTTCGATGGCAAATAAATCGAAAACTGTTAATTTTATCAAAAAAATGTATGGAACATTTTTTGCTTAGAATGAATGTTTTTATCAACTTTTGCGGTCAAAATATAATAAAAAATTTCCACCCCCGAGATGGGGTGACAACCACCCCCATGGTAAAAGCGCCTTTCCGCATCATATAGATTTTGATCCTTGGTCTATCTACTACTTATTTTCAAATTTTCAAGCAAATCTATCCATTCTGTAAAAATTGCGAGGTGAAAAGCTTCGGTTCCTGGCCTACTAGTCAATATGACGAAAATGTTTAATTTTATAATTTATAATGGTATCAATCGTGCAAAAAAACGTTATAAGCATTTCGAACGTTAAGGGTAACCGATCTCAGACAATAATTGGAGTCGTCGCTCCGCTCCTCCTCCAAACAATTGTCTTCGATCGGTATAAAACCCTTACCGTTCTCCATACTTAATATACTATTTCCAATGTATGTTTCTAATGCGTATCTACTTACCAATTCTTGAATTAATGATTAGTCATAGTGTTGAAATTTGTACCGCAACTGCGTAATGTTAATTGACATTGTTCTCTGATTAATACGTTCAATTTTGACGTGATAATCTACATTCCAGCTAAAACAGTACATTAAGTATCAAATTAGCCGTAATAAACTACTCAGTAAATTTGTTTTGTGTAGGTCGATTGCTTAGATTGCCATCATTTGTTGCATGTCCAAAGTTGGGTTAACTTTTGAGGATAATTAGGTTTTAATTTTGTAGTAAAGTCTGATCAAATAAAATTATAATACACGTAAATCAAAATGTAATTCGGTACAGGTTGGAAGAAAGTTTGTATCAAAATGAAATGACTCACGATCAGTTAGTTGTGAGATATACTTGCAAAACACATTACTTTTTGCAAGTAAACATTGTAGAATATTTTGAAAAATAATTATTTTTCTGGCGCGTTTAAACGAAAGCTTTTTCCGTAAAAAGGGATGAGGGAAGTACATTCAAACCTTTAAAAGTTGAACGAAAGACTTCAAATCCCCGTCGTCAGAAAAGTTGTCAATATCTCCTTTAATTATGGACCAATTTCAAAGTTTTTTTAAATTTGGGATAGTGCATAAAAATAATAACATCTGCATAACACTTTTGCGATCATGGACGTATAAATAAAGAACGTATCTTTATTTATACGTCCATGTTTGCGATATATATATTCATTAATTTGTTATAACTAATTTGTTTCACAAAAATATCTTTTCCCCAATATTGTGATAGATACTTCTCCAAGAAATTAACGCACCACCTTAAAAATTGGTCATTTTTAATGTCTCGAATTTCCTAAACTTTTTGTCCAATGTAATTGATTTTTTAACATGTTATAGCCTTGTTCTTCAACAATATCGCTGTAACAATATCGTTGCTAGACAAGTAAATTGTCATTGTATACCGGATGTACCAATCAAACTGTGATTTTTTCTCAAAGTTTGCGTTACCCTGTGGAATATTCTAACATCTATAAAATACAATTGCAATTAACACCCAACTACAGCCTCAAGTTTTCTTAACAATATGTTTTTTGACTCATTCGCTTATGTTGGATAGTAAAAAAGTTAGGTATTTTAACAACTAGCATTGCTTTTCATCAATAGAGGGTGTTTGTAAAAAGTATGGCAAATTTTAAGGGGTAATTCTACATGGGAAAAATAATGACAGTTTGCTTTATAATCGCTTGTCCGCAAATGCTTCGTTTCCGAGATAGGAGGTTCAAATTTTTCTTACAACCTGACGATTTATTTATTGCTCTAAAACCGGTTGAGATATGCAATTTGGTGGGTTTTAAGAGGCAATTGTTCTGCATTTTTTCACATGCAATTAAAAATTTTATGTTTAGCATTGGCATACATAAGGGTCATATTACCAGTATGCGCGCTAATGGTAAATATTAAATTAATAATTGTATCTCAAAAAATGCGCAATAACTACCTCTTAAAACCCACTAAATTTCATTTGCATATCCTAACCGGTTTTACAGCAATGGATAAATCGTCAGTATGTAAGAAAAATTTCAACACCCCCTATCTCGAAAACGAAGCATTTGTGGACATACGTTTATAAAACCAACTGTCTTTATTTTTTAGAATTACCCCCTAAAGTTTGACATACGTATTTAAAAACACCGTGTATTGACGAAAAACAAGGCTGGTTGTTAAAATACCTAACTGTTTTATTATCCAACATAAGCAAATGGATCAAAAAATAGAATGTTAAGAAAACATGAGGCTATAATTGGGTTTTAATTTCAGTATTTTATATATGCTAGAATATTCCACAGGGTGTTCCGAACTTTTAGAAAAAAACACAGTTTGATTGGTACACCCGGTATACAATGACAATTTTCCTGTCTAGCAACAATATTATCACAGCGAAATTGTTAAAGAATAAGGCTATAACATGTTAAAAACTCGCTTAAATCGGACAACAGGTTTAAGAAATTCGAGACATAGGAGGAGACATTCGAGGAGAAGTGTATATTTTTGATTGCTTATAAAAAATAAAATAACTTTATAAATATGTAGTTAAACAATTGAGTGATTTTTGGAGAAGTGTATAATAATTGGTACAAAAGATAACGGAGAAAAAGTACTGAACAAATTACATGGCTTTAATGAACTACTAAGTAAATTGGTTTTGTGTAGGTCGATTGCTTATTATGCTTATATTGCCGTAGTATGTTGCATGTCCAAACTTTTACTTAACTTTTGAGGCAAATTAGGTTTTAATTTTGTAGGTTTTCAAAGCATATCGTGTCGATAAAGAACAATCAAGGTTAATTTAACTTTATCGCTTTATATCTCTGACGACAAGAAACTAAAAATAATAACCACACCAACAGTTTTAACGAGCAACGAACAAGTAGAAGGAAATAATTGTATTTCAATTTATTTTTGTTTTATAATAAAGGTACACAGCAAGCTGAAAATTGTTGTTTTGTTAATTTTCGGAAAGTCTATTAAAACGTTATTAAACTTTTGGTGTAGGGATCAACACAATGCTTCCAATAAATTTCGTTATGTTTACTGATATTTTATGCTATTCGAAAATTGATGCAGAGAAATGGTATTAAGTTGAATTATGAATATATTATGTACACGTCCAAAAAAGGAAGTCAATTGTTGTATTCTTGTTCCATAGTAAATTTGATCGATCCTTTTTTATTGTTAATGTTCATCAGAACTGTATTCACTGCTACTGATTCGTGAGGCCAAATGGAGAATACATCATCAACATATCTCCACCATTCTGTGGGTTTTTGTCCTGTTTGTCTTGTTTATGTACAATGTTTTGTTCATACTCCTCTATGAATATATCTTCTAATAATGAAGATAAGGATGATCTCATAGCTAATCTGAAATCTTCCTTATACAAATCATTATCTAGTTGAAAATAAATGGTATGTGTGAAAAGTCTTAGTAGCTTTTTGATAGCCTCCCTACAACTCTCAACGACACTATCAAGTAGTGTTTGCAGATCTTCTTGACTAGAAGCTAGGAGTACTGTACCGTCCGCATATCGCAAATTATTGATGACCTCACCGTTTACAATAATTAATCCTTGTTTTTCAGAAAGTGCATTTCTGAAAATTCTTTCGGAGTAAACGTTGAACAGCAGGGGTGACAAGAGGCATCCCTGCCGTACTCCTCTTGTAATATTAAGAGTCTGTGATTCGAACATCCCTGCCGTCCAAGCCAATGTCTTTTAGACTGAAAGATTTGATGCTGTTTTATGCGTGATAATAAAAGAGAATAATTCGCGTGATATCTGTGTAATATTTATATTACAATGAAAATTGTAAACCGTGAGATAAGATTGCTTGACACTCGGAACACTACATTCTGAGTTGTGCTAAACGCGTATGATCAACTCTCAGACACTGGCAACTCACTGAGACTGAACTGACTGAGAAGCACAAGAATTCAGCTTGTTTAGACTTTTACTTACAACGTGAGGGAAAAATCAATTAACTTTTGTCCGTGTCTAATTTAAATTTTAGAGTAAATAAAACCTTTAGTTCGGTTGGCTTTTAGACTTTCGGGAAACATAATTTCTAGAATTTCTAATCCGAGCTGTATTAAGCCATAGGCTATAAATTGTTTTTAAGAAAACTGAAATTGTATGAGAAAGACAAAATAACTCATAATAGAGATTATGATCCTGTTAGCCTAGCGTAAAAAATTCCAAGTCAAAGAGGTTTGCAACAGTCAACGGAATAGTATTAATTTAATGGCTCTTCTCATATTTGAGTTAATTTGAAGCTGCAAAAAGTGAAGATAAATTATAATAGTTATTAAGGTACCAAGGGTATTATAAGGATAATAATTGAGGTCAATGGTGTATTTACGTTACGTATATACGTTGACCGAAAGCGTTATTATTAATGGGAAATGGTATTAACTATGGGTGGCACAATTTTAATAAAGGCACCCGTGGTGCCTTCTACCGTGGTTTAATGTCCCACTAAATTATTCTTTATATGCAAAAAAATTTGAATGAATTTTGAATTAATTAGTTTTCAAATAAGTACATTTACCAGAAATAGTCGTAACGTAATTGTGGTAACCATAGTTTTACTTAGAGTTTTATTTGTCAACTTGACAGCGTTTAACTCGTTATTTAAATTTAATAGGCCCTATAGCGATATTTTTCAATAACACGCCCTTGGGCGTTATTTTTCAATAACACGCCCTTGGGCGTTATATCGTACATAATAGACTTCGAAATAATGTCATTTTTTGTCAAATAATAGACCAGTCGGACATTAACAACTATAATGTTCGACTGGTCTATTATTTGACAAATAATGACACTATTTCGAAGTCTATTAAGCACGATTTAACGCCCAAGGGCGTGTTATTGAAAAATAACGCCCTAGAGCCTATTAAGTTTAAATAACGAGTTAAATACTGTCAAGTTGACAAATAAAACTCTAAGTAAAACTATGGTTACCACAATTACGTTACGAATATTTCTGGTAAATGTACTTATTTGAAAACTAATTAATTCAAAATTCATTCAAATTTTTTGCGTATAAAGAATAAAGCCTGATTCTCATTAGACGTGCAAGGAACCGGACCGGCAACGGCAAGACACGGGCAAGGTTTTCGAGCCAATTTCGGAGCGAAAGGCTTGCCGCGGGTTGGTTGCTTTGTCTAGTGAACAATGTTGAAATTGAACGTTAATAAAAATTGCTCTAATATTAGACGAAGAAACAAAAAATGGAAACAAATATTGCAGAAATAGAAAAAGACGTTGTTGGGTGCTTAAAATTCTAAAGAAACGCACAAAAGAAGGAGAATTTGCAACCTTACACTCCGAACTTTTAGACGATCAGACAAAATTTTTTAAATATAACCGAATGACAGTGGATGAATTTAACAAGTTATGGCTGCATATTGAACCAAAATATTCAACCTGGTTCTTGAGTCACTCATCAGAAAAACCAATGAAACACCAAGATAGTACAAATTACTGCATATGCAGACTATGTAGTTCTACACTTTAACACGACTAACTGAAGCGTTCAAAAACATTGATCCTGAAGTACGAAAAAGGGAGCTTTAAACAAACGAAGCAAAAACGAATTACATGACCGTCAAAAGAACACCTGACAATGAAAATTATATCACAATAGACAACTATACTCTTGAACGTGTGGATGCCTTCACATAGCTGGGCACAGAAATCAGAAGAATTCCGTAAGGATCGAAATTAATGCACGTATTTCCAGAGGGGTATGCTATTAAAATATTGATGACACCGAAATTATTAAATTAAATTATAATTTAATGACACCGGGCCGAAGGCCCTCGGTCTATACACCATTGACTTCAAGCGTTATTATCCTTATAATACCCTTGGTACCTTAATAACTATAAGATCGTGTGAGTAGAAATATATTATCGATATGTTACAAGGTTGTAACAGATTGAGCATTTTTTAATAAAGGCATCCATTTAAATTCTCTTAAATTTGAAAATGCCTGCATATTAAATATTACTTTGGATTTCCGTTACGTAAAACTTAAAGTAAACTATTTGTAAAGTCTTCAGATGGTCCCAGCGCGCAGCGGTCTAAATTATATGCACTCCATACCGTGCTCTCCAACTTAATTTAAAGTCTGAACAGTTTTACGTCGAGATCTCGTACACTTTTCCATTTTCCCGAAGTTTTAATGGTATGCATTCGATAATGGCCATTGCCAAGAATCAATTCGTGTAGTTTCGAGACTTTTTCGAGGGGTCTTCATCAAAATTCTGAAAGGCTTGATGCTGTTTTATGTTCGGAACGCTGGTGCTATGCAGACGGGTCTAATCGGTTTATACTTTTTTCGCTAAAAATACAATTGGGAGTTATTTCGTACCTAATACTATTTTATTTCCGTCTCAACACAACTTTAACACGAGATAAAGAATATAGTCCAGGGTAATAAGGATTTTCTCGGGACACTCAAAGATCCAGGTAGCTGACTACTTTTTTAGTTATTGTAGACCTATAGGAAGAAAACCTACTTGTTTCCTGCCTAGAGTTCGCGTCCGTTTTTTAATTATTAACAATTTAGTGCAAAAATCGCGATTTTTTCGATTTTTTGCACCCCATTCAAAAGCTAAATAGTTGAGATAAAATTACAAAATTCAGTTTTTAGAACATTGAAAAACCTTCAAAATGCCGATATTTTATTAAAAAGTTAATTTGTTGCTACGCAAACTGCAAAATAAGTGAAAATGGTTATTTGTTAATAACTATTACTAAAACTACCTTATAACTTTAGTGTTCCACCCAAAGTTCGGTATTGGGGTACTTAACAAAATTTTAAATTTGAGACCGATCCATTAATTAGTTTAAGAGTTATTCTATTTGTTTATTTCAAAGTCCTTTATTTTGCAATAACATAAGACAGAAAATAATGAAGATAGGGTAATTGTGAGGATGCCAAATGAAAGTAGAAGAGTGATAGTATCAAAATGTATTAACGACGTTCTACACCTTCGTTGCGGGGTATGCCTCTCAGAGGAAAGAGGGGGAAACTTATATGCAAGCGAAAGTTGGTAACAATGCATTTATAGCAGAATACTCAAATCATATGTTTCAGTATTAAATACTTTATAAAAATAAATTATAATAAATTACGGAAATTACGGAATAAATTACGGAATTAATTATAATAAATAAATTAAAAATAAATGGTACGGTAAACAATCCTCATTTTTTAATATGTTATTCCTTACAAAAAAAACTTTAATTTAAGCACAAATAATTAAAAATCGTAAATTTGGGTCAAAAGTTATTAACTTTTTAAGAATTCCCATAAAAGCCCATATTAAAACTTAACTTTGACCCTTAATAGTAATTAAACGGCCCGGTAAAACAATTTTTAAAAAATCAAGTCTTAGTTTTTTGAAGTAAACTATAACATACTAACATTTCATGCAAATCCTTAATTCTTTGCCGAAGGTGTAGAACGTCGTTAAAAAAAGATAAAAAAAATTAATCAATATAATCAAAAATCCTAATGCCAAATTTTTGAAATTTTGTAGTTTATAAACATTTATAATAACTTTACAAATATTATCCGTAGGAACAATCTTTCGATATACAGTATGTCCCTGTAAGTTGTATCCATATGAAAAACTTTTTTATTATTAATTTTACGGAAAAAAGTTATTCTTTATAAAAAGCTCTGCATGGTCCAAAACCTAAGATTTAACCATCAAATATCAAATTTTTTGAATATTATACGAGGTATGTCAAAAAGTTTGAATTTCACTCAAGAGTAAAGTAGCTTTATTTTTCGTAATAATGGAAATTGCTATTATGAAAAGTTGTTTGGAATTAAAAACTATATTCTAATACGCAATTACATCCTTCTAATAAAAAAAATTTTTTTTTGAGAAATTATGGATCTCTCATTATTTTTTCAGTAATTTGAATTCTAGTAACTCTTTTATTATTAATTTTACGAAAAAAAGTGTTTCTTAATAAAAAGTTCTGGGTGGTCTAAAACTTAAAATACAATTATCTTATATCAAATTTTATTAATTTTATACGAGGTATGTCAAAAAAGATAAATTTAGATCAAAAGTAAAGTACCTTTATAGTTCAGAATATTTCAATTAGAAGGATGTAATTACATACTGAAACATAGTTTTTAATTCTAAATAACTTTTCGTAATAACAATTTTCGATATTGTGAAAAATAAACGTATTTTACTCTTAAGCGAAATTCATATTTTTTGACATACCTCGTATAAAATTGATAAAATTTGACAAAAGATGGTTGTATTTTAGATTTTAGACCATGCAGAACTTTTTATTGAGAATCACTTTTTTTCGTAAAATTAATAATAAAAGAGTTATCTGAATTAAAATAACTGAAAATAATGTTATTTATCCATACTTTTTCAAAAAAAAAAAAAATTTTCAATTAGAAGGATGTAATTGCATACTAGAATACAGTTTTTAATTCCAAACAACTTTTCATAATAGCAATTTTCAATATTGTGAAAAATAAAGCTACTTTACTCTTGAGTGAAATTCAAACTTTTTGACATACCTCGTATAATATTAAAAAAATTTGATATTTGATGGTTAAATCTTAGGTTTTGGACCATGCAGAGCTTTTTCTAAAGAATAACTTTTTTTCGTAAAATTAATAATAAAAAAGTTTTCCATATGAATACAACTTACAGGGACATACTGTATATTCGAAAAGCTAGTATTTTAACACGAATTTTCAAATAAAAAAAATTAGCCTGGGTTCATTAGGGACAAAGTTAGCCATGTGTTTTTTTTACTTCACAGCTAATTTGTTTATAATAATTAAGGAATTTCATTGATGCCATTTTAAATAATGGGATTTGTATTTTTTGTTAAAGATTTTTCATAAACATTGTATCGTCACAGTACCCACAGAAAACATATTAAGTTGTAAGATAAAAAAAAAGATATACCCAGTTAAGGTGATAAATTCAGCGATAGAAACCCTATAAATTTACATTATATTTATTAAAAGTCAAAGTTTTCATCCTAATAAAAATATTTTTAAAAGATATTTCATTGAAAACTTATTGGACCATTTTCCTGGTAGCACCTCCATGGATTCTAAAAAGGGCACGCCAGATGGATGCTGAAGAGAAGAAGACAGAAGGGAATTCTAAGACTTGCAATTCACGACCCCGTCTGTTCAGCGTGGTAAATTCCAACGGAAAATGGACCCGTGTTACTCAAAGGAGTAATGCCGCTACGCACCTACTACCATCACGTCAGTTGCAATGCGGGGACTAATAGCGTCGAAATTTTCAACCTAGGCCAGAGATAGTAACCTATGCATTCTTTGAAAAACCACTAAAAAGTGGTGAAATCGTCGATAAAACTGCTGGTTGCGCTCTATGAACCAAGTAAAAATTCAGACAGTTTTGGCTTCGCATTGCAACTGAATAAAAATGGTATACATTTTGATTATATTGCATTTATTGTTTCCCACCTTTAGACGTATCGGACGAGTTTGGCAACTATCACTGTGACAGTTTTAGTTGACATATTTCTCTGATAAGGTGGGAAATAATAAACATGTAAATTTATAGGTTTCTATAGCTAAATTTCCCACTTCTACTAGTTTAATCTCTTTATGTTTTGCAATGTGTTATGTTTTTCATCTTTTGCGTTATTTTGCCGGTTATTAGCGCGCTAATCATTGTAGGTGTATATGTATATTATTATACAGTGATGAGCGCGCTAATAACCAACAAAATAGCGTAAAAGATGGAAAACATATTAAATTGTGAGATAAAAAGAAATAAAACTAGTAGAGTTGTTAAATTTAGCGGTAGTAACATATAAATTGACATTATATTGATTGTTTCCCACCTTTAGACGTATCAGAGGAGTATGTCAACTAAAACTGTCACTGTGGTATTTCTCAAACTCGTTCGATACGTCTAAAGGTGGGAAACAATCAAAATAATGTCAATTCATATAGTCGAGGAAATGAAGCATTTTGGCTCGCAATTTTTTCGTCCAGCATGGATTTACTTGAAATTTTCACAGAAGGTAGGGAATAGTCCAAGGATCATTTTGTATATCATGCCGCTGTACGCTAAAACCTTGGGGGTGCTTGCCACCCCATCTCGGGGGCGGGAATTTTTTATTATTTTAACTATGTGAATCGATGTAAAAAGTAATTCTAAGAAAAAAATGTTTTTTACATTTTCTTCGTAAAACTAATATGTTTCGAGTTATTTGCGCTTGAAAGTAACAGTTTTGCGATGAAAAAATCGACTTTTTTAGAGGGTTTTTTGAGAATACCTCGAAAAATATGCATTTAATCAAAAAAACTGTAGATATCAAAATTGTATCTTTTAGTAACACAAACCAAATTATTTTTCTGTAATATCGCTAAGACCAATACAAACCGAGATACGGCATGTTAAAAGTTAGCTTTTTTCGTCAAATGCATAATTTGAAATATTCAAAGTAAAATAACGGAAAAACTTTGCATTTTTTGAGGAAAACTTACATAATCTTTTTTCAAGTATACAGTCAGGCCTTTCAAAAAAATAATAAAAAGTTTCTAATCTGAAAAGTGACATGATCAAAAAAAGATCGGTATCTGCTATCCTCTATGAAAAAAATCAGTGAAAACAACCCCTTAACTACCCTCCTGATTAAAAATTGGTCTTCACCTTTCTGTATTTCCTTTTATATTTGTATTATCAATACACTCAGGAAGTTTGACCTATTTAAAAGGCCTTATTTTAGAAAAATTGGAGTTAAAAAAAATTAATTTTTTGGAATTTCCCATTTTTTACCTTTTACTTCAAAATATCTCCGAAAATACTGGAGATACGAAAAAAATGACAGACCACTAAATTGTAGCTTCTTTAATAGCTAAAATTTTCTTGTGCATAGATTTTCATTACAGTGAACAGTTAGCGAGATATAGCTGTTTAAAACCTCTATTTACGAGCAAACACCCCCTTATTCGAGCCCTTTAAACCCACCCTAATTAAAAACTGAGGGATCTTACGGAATTTAGCTTACACAGTCTTATAACTCTTCAAAAATCCTACAAAATCATTTTTGAAAAAACTTTTCACCGCCAAAAATGAAGGAGCTATGTTTATAAAACGAATTTTTTTTTCGAAAAATTCGGATAGTCCGCTTATGGATAATTTTAATGTATGTATAATACCACAGAACCGGTTCGTATACTGGAAGATGAGTAAAAAACTATTTGTATTTGTACATATTTGTAAATTCGTATTTTTGTGTAAATAGATGTTTTTGTAATTCTTTAATTCTACTTTTTTTCTGTATAGACCTATTAAAATATCTACTTATAAAAACTGTAATGTTATTAAGGGTGGTTTTTAAGGGTTGAAATATTATATTATATCCGAAAGTATAAAACAATCATTATTTAACCAATCAAAATCAAATTTTACCCATATTAAAGTTTACAATGTTTTAATATAATTTTTGAAAATAAGGAGTAGTTTACACCCCTAAAAAATTCAACGCCCTTAAGCATGATATAGAATATGAAGTACAGGGTGAGATGATCCTAATCCCAAATTTTTATGTAAATCGATGCAAGCCGAAATTATTCTTTTAGGATATGTAAATTTTTTATATATAGCTCCAACAAGGGTGGTTTTAAGGGTTGAAATATTATGATAGTATATCTTAAAGCATAAAACATTCATTATGTAACAATAAGAACCAAATATTGACAATATTAAGTTTAAAATGTTATTTTATATTTTTTTAAAACTAGGGGTACTTTTCACCCTTCCAAAACCAAAAGCGTACAACGGCTCAATATAGAAAATGAACTAGAGGGTGAAATGAGCCTAATCCCAAATTTTTGTAAAAATCGATGCTGGACGAAAAAATTGCGAGGTTTTGCCATTTTTTCAGCTTTATTTCCTCGACTATAAGCTAATATCGCTAAAAACACCTCCACTAGGTTCATCTCTTTTTACCTCACAACTTAATATGTTTTCCATCTTTTGCGTTATTTTGCCGGTTATTAGTGCGCTCATCACATCAGTGTGTATATACCTACAATTTACAACATAATAATTATTTTTTGTTAACGACCATCCTAAAAATTTCCAAACGAGCTGATATTAAATGAGCCGAGAACTAATAACAAAATTGGCGTGAATCATCGACTTGATTAATCTCAATGTTAACAGAGGACGGATTCGGATTTAATATTAGTAACATCGCAGAACTTCACTGGATTGCGTATTTGATTCAAAAATAATTATTAAACCAGCTCTCCTATAATAATACATAATAATATATACATACATAAAATTCTTGGAAAGTTTATTTATACTAATAAATGTGTTTATTTTAATAAGATTGTTTATAATGTTTGATTTTTAAACTACATTTTTAAAATTCATAAATAACAAATTATAATTTTTTTATTATCAACATTATTCTTACATCATCAGTTTGATTGGTGTATGGTCGTTCATAATAAATTTATGTAAGGTCAGATTCATTTGAAAGTGTTTTCATCTCACCTTCCATCTCGCGCTTCAGCAATATCCGCCGCATTGTTCCCCTTCACACTGTGATTCTTTCGGTGACATATCGGTCTTCTAACATTTGCTTAATTTAGCGGTTTGGTCTTTGCCAACTTTGGGCAACCCCCAATCCGCAGGCTACCTCCGGCCGTCATGTAAGATTTGTTTCTAAAATTGGTCACTAAAGAATCCCTGCACTTTTCTTATGAAAAGTGGTTTGAGTTAAAAAGGCTGAAACTTTATAGGTCGTAGTTTTGGTCATGCTGATCAAAATTTTTTAGTAATCCAAGCCTCACAAATCACTTCTGAGTTACAGAGCTTCAAAAAGTCGGTTTTAGGCAATGTGAATATATATTTGAATAATATACAGGATGTTGGTAGACAGGTGCAACAATTTTTAAGAGATGTTTCCGATTAAAGAATATACTAAAAATTTGCAATATAGTGGTAGGGAAGCCCAAGCGCGGATTTGTGCAGTTACTCGAGCGCGTCAGATTATAATATGAGGAGAAACCTGGTACCCTGCAGATGTACCTGTACCATATATTGGCTCTTAACACAAGGAAATTCGTTAACGGGAGCCCGAAAAAAAAAATCTATCTTTAAAAATACTCGAAATTGTCAGATTAAGATAAGGTAAGTTACGTACATGCAAAAGAGTGTATATTTCAAAAATCTGACGATTTGAGCGGGGCGTAAGGAAATGGGTGAGTTAAAAAGTTTCACAAAAAAAAGTGAATATTTTGCGAAATGAACTGATCGAAAAACTAAACAAAACGTCTTCAATATTTTTCACAAATCTATCGAATGGCACTATACATGACCGCTCACGGAGAGGGGTGGGGGTAAATTTTAAATTTTAAATACAAACCCCGCGATATTTCGCAAAATGAACATCAAATTGAAAAACAGCAAAACACACTTTCAAAATGTTTTTGAAAAATCCATCGAATAGTACCAAAAACGACCCCCCACGGAGGTGGGGTGGTGGGTTACTTTAAAATCTTAAATGGGACCCCCAAATTTTTATTGCAGATTTGGATTCTTTACGTAAAAATAAGCTACTTTTATTTGAGACATTTTTTCGTATCGATAGATGGCTCTAAAATCGGAAAAAAGATTGTTGGAAATAGAAAACTAAATTCAAAAATGGAAAGTCCCCACTAAAATGGAAAATTTTACTTAACTTTTTTTGGTTTTAGGACCTAATAATTACAATCCAATAGGTCCCCATAACGCTTGAGTGACTGCAAATTTAGCATACTTTGCTCACCTACCAGTGGCGTAACAAACTCCGTCGGGCCCCCCCCCCCGCAGAATTTGAAATGGGGCCCCTTTTAACCCGGGAGCAGTCCCGAAAAAATCCAACTTTTTATCATTTTCCGTGATAACTTAATGAAAAATTTTGCAACATAACTTTCCACTTGTAAGTGCCTCGAAGAAAATTGTAGTAATGCGTAGGATTTTTTTTAATTTCATTTTTATTTTTTTTTTTGTGGAATTTATGGCTTTGGTGGGAACCAATTAGTTTTAAACTTGTTAGAAATAGATATTTTTAACATAACAAGCAAACAAAAATATTATAAAATTGAACTTTGTTTTAAATTCGTATTGTTACATTTTGTTCTACGCGCGACTGCTTACGTGACAGAAGTGAGCGCGACTGCTTGACTGCTCCCGCGTTAAACAATTAATAAATACGACTTATTTAACAAAAACTTTTTGTGTTAGCGTTATCACTCACTGTTCATAACAGCTTACATTTCTCATCTTTATTGGTATACAGACCCATTCCAAATAAACAACTTATTTTGTTGTTTTCTGTACAACTTACCTACAATACATTTAATAACCAGCTTTAAAAATAGTAAATGTTAAAACAATTCTGACTTGATTTCTTATACAGTATGTTTGCGTAGCTTGGAACCTATGGGAAACATTTTTATTACATATCTATATTACGAAAAAAAGTTATTCTTCATAAAATGCTCTGCATGGTATGTATAAAACTTAAGTTGCAATAATCAGATCCCAGATCAGGTATCCCAGAAAATATTAATTTCGCTCATAATACCTATACCACCTTTATATTTTACAATATTGAAAAATTTTATTATAAAAAGTTGTTCGCAATTAAAAACTATGTTTACTAAATATGCAATTATATCATTCCAGTTGAAATATTGTGAACTATAAAGGTACTTAACTCTTAGAGAGAAATTCATATTTTTCGACATACCTCGTATAAAGTTGGTAAAATGTGATATATTACGATTGAATCTTCGTTTTGAGATAATGCAGAGCTTTTTATAAAGAATCTGATAAAAAATTTATAAAGAATTTTTTCGTAAAATTAAAAAATTAATAATAAAATAGTTATTATAGTTGTAATAAAATGATGTTGGTTATCGGTAATTTGAGAAATATTTGGAAAAATTAATTTTTTATTTACAAGGATGTAATTACATATTAAAATTAAAATCGTATATTGTTAAATATAAAAGTACTTTATCCTTGAGTTAAATTCCTATTTTTTTACTTACCTCGTATAAAATTGATAAGCTTTGATATCTGATGGTTTATCTGGCTTATTTTGTATCTCAAATTTAAGACCGTTCAGAGCATTTCGTGAAGAATAACTTTTTTCGTACAATTGATAATAAAAATGTTTCCCATATGGTTCGAAGACACGCAGACATACTGTATAAGTGCTCAAAAAAATTTATTTTGAATTTTCAAATTGTAATGTCTGACAGGGCCGTAACTACCATTGGGGCAACAGGGGCAGTGCCTCGGGGCCCCCGGCGAAGGGGGCACCGCGATTGTAATTGCGTTATACTGCCTATAGGCAATATAACGCGATTAAAAACCTACATTATAGCCGAAGAATGTAAGTAACATTATATGTAGTATATTTTTTATGAAAACAGAAAAGATGTTATATTGATGGTAAATATTTAGCTTAAAATAATGTGATTTCAATAGCATATGTCTAGGTAGGTACATGAAACTTCAGTCATGGAGTACATCAAAATGCGTTTTCAAGTGGTTAAATATCAATTTTCCCGGACTCCTTTTGCTGGATGATTAACCCCAGACCCCCCGGTAGGGGACCCCCAGATCACGTTTGCCCCGGGGCCCCCAACATCGTACTTATGGCCCTGATTTAATGACATATTCGAATTCAGCATAATCAAAAAGCAAATAGAAACATTTTTGAACAAAGTAAAATGATGAATTCACCGATATTTTTTAAAATTATTTAATAAAAAAACAGTTTTATTGTTTAAATAATTAATAAACAATTAGAGAATCTGTGAGTAGAACTTTTCACTTTAAGATAAGATATATAAACTAACAAAAAATGTTTTAGAAAAATATAAGCTTGTTTGATTTTTTCCGAAAACGAAACAATGCAAGTTTTTCTACATTGACTTCCCTAAAGCATAAGTATTATAATTTGCTTATCTTACCGTTTATCTGTTGAGAGATTGTCCAATGATTACACAAGAAAAGTCGTCAATAATTGTTAAATAAATGCGTACCAAACTGATGCAACTATAACCGTAAAACAACACAAACATAAATAACATTCAATGCAAACAACCAATATGAAATTACTGGCGATAATATTGTATCGAAATACTAAAAGTAGGTAAAGAACAGAGAGAAAGAAAACCCATTTTTAGATTTAAAAATATTGTTCTTAAATTCGGCAAATTGCAATTCTAATATCTTTCAATAGTCACGTACAAATCATTATATAGTTTATTGTCGCTGCCATAAAATTTCGGTAGGCCGGAATGGATTAAGTTTCTAGATATTATGAGATGATTCACTTGGCAAATACGTCTAGTTAGAAATTTTTACGTTTTTAAATTTAAACAGACAACGTAAAAATAATATAACAATAACAGATTTTTACATAATATCAGATGACAAGATGGGGCCCTTAAGCGATTGTGGCCCCCCGCAAGCTTCATGCTGCGGGGCCCTCTGTTACGCCCCTGTCACCTACCATAAATAATGTATGTCTACAAATGCTTCGTTTCCAAGATTAGTGGTATTGAATTTTTTCTTATAAACTGATAATTTTTTTAATTGCTCTAAAAATGGTTGGGATAAATATGAAAATGAAATTTGGTGGATTTTAAGAGATTGCGTCTTTATTGCGTCATAATAAATAATCAACTGAAGACTGCAGCTGTCTTCAAGAATACAACGGCTAGTTGAAGGTATTCACATGGCATACAGCTAAGATCTACCTACACCATCTGGAGGCGACCATGTCCATAACCATCCTGCATATCCAGAAAGCAATCCAAGAGCGCCACAAGTATCATATCGTAAAGGAAAGAGTCTCCTAACTCCTTTCATCGATCTCAATCCTGAGCAACATACTTACAATTTGTTCCGGCTATTGTGTTTATTTCATCTACCCATCTCATCTGTGGTATTCCTCTTAGTCGTCTGCCTTTGTAAGATCTCCAATGTTTTATGGTATTCCAACGTTGGTCATTTTGTTTAACAGTGTGGCCTACGAAGCTCAGTTTGAGTTTGGCAATTTTTGTTGTGGTATCTTCAACTTTTGTTTCTGATCTAACCTTTTTATCTGGCAGTCGTATACCTAGCATTGCTCTTTCCATTGTCCTTTCTGTTGTGCCTAGTGGCTAGTTAGGCTATATAGTTATAGCTAAAGCTTTAGGCAGTTCATTGTTCACTTTTTCAATTATGATCAAACGAACTTACACCTGAGTGACTGAGCTAGACAAAGTATTAAAAATCGGCTCCCATAGTTGGAGATTTATTAAAAAATCCACGAGGTAAATAAAATTCCTGTAGCTGGCTGTATACCATAAATCACAAAAAATTACAGGATCCTTTGTAAAATGTATATTTAAAAGACCCCAATAAGGGTTACATCACAAAACAAAACGTTTTCGGATTAACAGGTAATCAATCATCAGTGTTAAGCCCTAAAATTATCGGTCTTATCAAGTGTTTTTAGTCTCATTCTCATTCGCACATAACAACAAAATTTCTTCAGCCAAACGAAATATACCATCACTTTCCAATTTTGTCAAGTTTATCTGTACTCAACAAATTAAATCAAATTATCAGTCATCAAAACACTCACACATTAATCAGTAACTTAGAATTGTACATTTATGTCCACATTAAACAAATTCTGATATCCTAGACGTGTTTCATAAAATGCCTTTTTAATAATTCTAAGTCTATTACCACATCTGTAAGATTCTAATGTGTTGCTGACTGCATAACTCCTAGTTAGTACCTATTTATCATTTGTCATGTTCATATATTTAATCATCACATATTTTTTCACAATTTTTACATTTAGGTTCGAATATTTTTAACACCAATATTTGATAATGTTTTATTTTCAACATCAACACAAACTTTAAATTCGGTGGTTGAAGTAACAAAATAGTTCATAACGTCGCATTGACAATATGTCACTGACATACTTCTAAAGTTCTTGCACCTTTCAGTTCAGTTTACACTCAATTTTCAATATGTGAGGTTCATTCATTTCATATCACATCAACGTGGGTTAGAGTCCTGCGTTGTCCTGTGTAATATCCAGGAATATTAGCAACATCCATCTATTTTAATAATAATATGTAGTATCATTTAAGATCTTGCAACTTTTAAAGGGTTTTTACCCATAACTTTTTGGGGGCTCACGCATGCATGCTATTGTAAGTATGGCCTCTGTCAATTCTTAACCTTAGTCAACATTTACAACATTGTCTTTTATTAATTAGGTTATACTTACCATTTTATAGCTTAACACTGATGATGGATCCTGTTAATCCGAAAACGTTTTGTTTTGTGATGTAACCCTTATTGGGCTCTTTTAAATATACCTTTTACAGAGGATCCTGTAATTTTTTGGAGATTTATTATTATTACATTAACCACCCAACTTTCTGTTCTAGTTCAAATGTTTTACATTGCTATCTCCACAATAAATATTTATATTTAAGCAATACATTTAACAGTGACCTTTTGAATTATGTACCTTTCTTTGGCAACTCGATTAAACCCAAAGTTATTTGATTAACCACATGTTCTTTATATATCCAATAAGTCGTGCTCTAACTGGAACTAATCAGACAAATAACGATTTGAAACTCCGGAAGGAAAAGATAAATTACGACTCAACCTTTTGTCGTGTTTTATTTCAAAAGATGTTTTCTTTCATTTTATTGGTTTCTACTCACGGTCATTACGCTAGTCTTTACGGAGCAGACTAAACGAGAGAGCGTGGAGAAAATCGCCATGGCTTTGTTTTTATGCAAGGGAACGAAAAGGTAAGCGTTCTTTTCGGGAAAGTAATTTCAAATAAAATATGCTTTTTCGCACTTCAGCGTATTTTGTGCTATTTTACTACATGGAAATTAGTATATTATTCAACGAGCATGTAATGATGGCTATAATATAAGAAATAGTCAATCCAAATTCTATTCGTTTCCGAAAGATTATAAGCAAAAATTTGTACCTACTGTCAGTGAATCTAATAAATAGGAAATAGCGATTGTCGGTGGACGTATTTCATATAGTTATAATGTATATTTACATTTAACTAGCTATATAATATAACAGGGGTGGCCAAGCTCCTTGATAGTCCGAGCCATTTTTAAAATTTGAAACGCGAGACGCAATTAAACAATTATCTAGAAGTGTAGAAAAGGTATTAAATTTTTCTCTCGCTGCTGTTTGGATTTCCCGATTTTTAAAATGAAATAAAATGCTTCACATCGTTGTTTCAAATATGCAAATAATTCTACAAGCAGCCTTTACTAATTCAGAATAGGGATAGTTCGATTCTTCATTATCCTTCCATTTTTTTCTGGGACGGCCTACTGATCTTCTATCGTCTCTCAAAAACACTGTCTTTAACACTCTGTCTTCCTCTGATCTACCACATGACCTGCCCATTTTATCTTAGCGTTTATATGTTTATATGTCTGACGATGTTTTTAGTACCACATACAGTCACCAATTCAGCTACGCGGCACCTTCTCTACTCTTCTGTCAATTCATCTCTTTGATGGCCAAATATCATTCTGAGAACTTCGCTTTCAAATACCAGCAGCTTATTTATTCCCCGCTTATGTAGGAATATAGGGCGAATAATTGGCTGTACAGTCGTAATTTAGATTATCTTTTTAACATCTTAGGTCTCAATAATGACGATAGGGAATACAATGCTCTATTCCACGCAGCTATTTTGCTGAGACTTTTTTATATGTGCTTGCGTCATCTGTGATTACCGCCCCTAGATATTTAAACTCTTTTACTACTTCGAAGTTGTGGTCATTAATAGGTATCTTCTGCCTAACTCTTGGTCTTTGATTTTTGGTTACTAGCATGTATTTCGTCTTCTGTTCATTTATTCGAAGGCTCAGACTTCAGACTACCTGTTTATTCCTCGAGTTGTGAACACACCTCTCTCACGTCTCACGTCTCTTATAGAATGAGCGACTGCACCTATATCTTCAGCAAAGGCCAACAATAGTTTTGATCCTGGATTCGCAAATCCACCTGTCAACTCAGATGGTATTTTACTTATTACATATTCTGAGGCCAAATTGAATAGGGAACAATCATAAGGGTTCTCCTTGTCTAAGTCCTGATCTTACACTTAGTCTTTTATATTTGTTGTCAGTAATTTAAGACATTTTGCAACAAAAAAAATTAAAAGTAAATCAGGTACATTTATTGCGAGCCACAAATAATCCTTCAAAGAGCCACATGTGGCTCGCGAGCCACAATTTAGCCAGCCCTGTAATATAATATACTATAATAATATAACTAATTTAACTAGGTATATAATATACTATAATAATATAACTATATATAATATGTTGTAACATATTTAACACAATATAACTTGAAAAATAAACACAATATTTGTTATAAATTCCAATTAACACAAACAAAATGCGCTAATGTCACTGTCACTAAAATAAATTATAAATGTCAAAATTTTTAATAAACAAGATATAAACGTAAAAAATATACTGACATTGTTACAGTTAAAATTCCTTTAAAAATTTTTCGAAGTTAATTATTGATATAAATTACAATAATTACCTATTGTATTAAATTAATAAGCTTAAGTAATTTTATTTGCAGTTTAAATACGATTAATATTAAAAGTGGCATGTGCCACTTCTAACTTCAGCCCGTGAGTAATGACTCGTGGGTTACTTCAGCTCGTGAGTAATGAACTATTACTCACGGGTATAGTAATGGGTGCTATTATCAGTGGCGTAACAAACTCCGTCGAGGCCCCCCGCGGAATTTGAAATGGGGCCCCCTTTAAAAAATTACTAAATGCGACTGTGTAACAAATACCTATATGTGTTACAGCCCAGTAAATGAACGTAAATATGGCGATAC
Organism: Diabrotica virgifera virgifera; assembly: GCF_917563875.1. Taxonomy (NCBI): domain Eukaryota; kingdom Metazoa; phylum Arthropoda; class Insecta; order Coleoptera; family Chrysomelidae; genus Diabrotica; species Diabrotica virgifera. The sequence continues at coordinate 75,595,283 of NC_065450.1, read as the reverse complement.
CGTATAATTTTCAGTGTCACCAGCAAAGTGGTCAACTCAAGACTTTTTGAGTTATTTATGAGTAAAAATATTGTTCAACAAAAAAACCACGTTTTTAGACGATTTTTCGCAAATAGTTCAAAGAGTAAGTATTTCATCGAACAGAATATTGTTAGCAAAAATGTATCTAGCTTATAAAAAAAAATGAAACAAAAATGAAGTATATATCTCGACCCAGTAAAAGAAAAGTTGTAGCTCATGAAAAGCTCATGAAAAAAATGAAGTATATATCTCGACCCAGTAAAAGAAAAGTTGTAGCTCATGAAAAGTTTTTCTTATTCGTCAAATTCTAAATCGAATATTTCAACGTGAAATAACCAAAAAATTAAATACTTTTCGGGTAACTCATTAGAACTTTTTAAAATGTTTAAAAGAAGCTTTATTTTTTACAAAAGTTTCTAGCATCAAAACTAAGCCAGTTACGCTCAAAATTCAGTTAATCCCATTTTTTGGTAAAAAAAAATTGTGAAAATCTCCCCCTATTCAGCACCCCAAATGAAACTAATCATTACCGCCTTAAAAATTACTTAACTTTTTTATATGACCTGTAAGTTTCACCAGATCAAAGTGCTTATTTTTTAAAGGGTTCTAGTTGAAAGGGCTTGAACGAGTCACTAATCACGAGTACATATCTTAACCAATTTTTGTCTTAAAGGAAAACAAAATAAAGCCAAAATATTGGGTATAAAAGCAAGACCTACATTTATTTACTATTTGAGATTTTTCGTATCATTAAATTTGTAAATGTATAGATTTATACTACATTGATAAAGGTACCAACTTAAAATTTAAAGTCCACGTTAGCTGATTATGAAACCGAGCGTTATTTAAGTTATTTTGAAAAAAGACATTATTCCAAAATAAAAAAATTTTTACTATAAAACCAAATTTTTTCAAAAATAAGAACTTCGAACCGGTCAAACTTAGAGATCATATAAACAATAAATATTTAAAGTAAATGGTAAAGCGCTAACCATAAATTTTATTTGGGGTGCGAAATATAAGCATGCAGATTTTCACGATTTTTTTTATCAAAAAAAGGGGCCAAATTTATTTGAGCTTAGCTCGTATAGTTTTGGTGCAAGAAACTTTTATAAAAAATAAAATTAAAGCTTTTTTTGAAACATTTAATGAGTTTTTACCGAAAAGTGCTATTTTTTGTTTATTCCAGGTTGAAATATTCTATTTGGAATTGAACGAATAAGAATAATTTTTCATGAACTTCAACTGTGCTTTTACTGTGTCGATAGACTTCATGAATAAGTACACTTCGCGTCAAAAAAAACTGGTACAACTCTTATAACCAAAAATCGTGTTATTCAAGTTGTGTAAGTCGGTCTTGTCACAAGTGTCATTCTAATTTCTAGGGCAACGTTGCCAGTTCAACGAAAATATTATATCAAACTAGGTAAAAACGGGGCTGTGCGACAGACCGCATTTTTTAATATACTAAAAACTAAAACAATTGTAATTTTCCGTCATCTCAATTAAGTATCCATACATTGATTCGTGTTTTATTATAATTTATGAAAATATTTCAATTCAAAAATAATGATAGATAATAAATCTTGACATGACTTTAAATTATTATGTTTAATGTCAAATCGAGAGGTGTGATTGATTTCTTGTAAATTGTAGGACAAAACTGCATTAAGTTGTGTAGAATAAATAAAACACACTGGAAAAATTAAAAATTTAATTTGAAATTAACACAAAATGAATAACTTTTACAGTGAACAAGTGTGAAATTTAAATATATGTATTACAATTCGAAATATACATTTTAAACGTTATTTTTTGTATTTAGATTTAGTGCAATTCCGTTAGCTGTGATGGCAACAACGAAGTGATTCACGAACAATAATTGTCAGTCTGAACACAGGTTTACATTGGGAAAAAAAGTGTACCACTTTTATATGACGCGAAGTGTACATCATTTTTTTGTATCTTACAAGCTACATTTTTGCTACAAATATTTATTCGATATCTAATATTTAATAAGATAAATACTTATTTTTGACTTGAGTTATTTGCGAAAAACCCGTCTGAAAACGTTACTTTTTTGTTAAAAATAAACATTTTCATTCGCAAATGACTTGAAAAGTATTAACATAGATAAAGAAACTCTATAGAACACAACTTGCTTATAATGAGTCAATTTATGCATTTTCGAACTTTTTTAAACGTACGTTGTTCGCCCCAAGGACGGGTGTAAAAGCAACCAACGGCATAAGTCCAAGATTGAAGTGGAGTGTAACTAGAACCTAAATCCAAATTGTCAAGCAAATACGTCCGTCGTGACGCCGATAATTTCACTCCAAAACTGTCATTTACTGACTATTGGTGTATTCATGCATTGTTTATGACGACTTACATTTTTTGATAATACGCTATCAGAACAAATTACACGAATTGTTGTCAAATCTTCCTTTTTTCTGGAAATCTAATGAACTTTATTATTTTAAATGGAACACACTGTATGTTTTTTGCGTTTTGAAGTCCTTAAGAAATACTAATTATTTTTTATGTTATATTCCTTATACCTAAGATGGCTCTACTCGAGTTACTTGGGAACAAAAAAAGAATGAAGAAAATTGCTCCATGGGAAGCCGAGAAAATGCATTTTTTTAACGTATACCGATATTGAACTTTGAGATTACATTTTCTCGAACCTAATTTTTGATTGAAATTTTGCTATTTTTGGCAATTTTCACTCGTAATATCGATAGTTTGTATTATAGTAATATATGTTTTGAGTATTTTAGTGATATGAAAATTGGTGTGGAAAAAGAGGACAAAAATAAAAAGGTGATGGTTCGAAAATTATGATCGATCCTATTGTTTATATCTTTGCCGTAAATGCCGGTCAAATTTGACCGGTTGTATCTCAGGAACCGCTCAGCACAATTAACGTTTTTTCTTTTAAAACAAGCGTCCTGCCGCTTTTTTTCCAATGCCGTTTTCATGATTTAATTTAATTTAGTATTTCCCGAGATATTCAATTTGTTAATAAGCCAACAAATTGTTTATAATTTTAAAATATTCCTGAGGCCGCTTAAATAGTCCATTTTCAATTCTGTAAGGTACATTAGATAGGTACAGTGTATTTTTATACAAAAATCATAGTTATCCTTATGTATCACAATTATTGTAATTATTATAGCGACCGTAAATTCTTAATTAACAATTCAATTGTTGCTAAACTATTCATTCAATTTCCATCGGCTTCTGGAATTTATATGAAAAGAGCTTTTATATCACCAAGTTATTTAATTATTGATAAACAATTACTTATCTCAAATTCTACTTGAAAATTAAGATTTTTTTGGAAAATCCGCATTTTCCGGGGAAATTTTCGTCAAAGTAAATCGGGAAAAACACTTCTCTATGCAGAATTTAATTACGGTGAATTTGTATTTGAGTATTTTTGGTGTAAAGTTAAAATCTTTTGAGTTATTATAGAGCAAAAATTAAAAAAAAACACGAATTTCGGGCGCCATTTTGTTTATTAAAAAAGTAGCACACTATCTGCGGACTTTGCATAACTATATTATTAATATATACAATCAAAATATTCGATTCCAGCATTAAAATTGCTGGTAAATAACTATTCCTTATATTTTGCTAGTTAGCCCAGAGTTTTATGTTTTTATATGGCACATGTTTTTCCGAGTCTAGGAGGATGCAGGAGGATGTAATGAGATTCTCTAAGTATCACACACAAAAATGAAATAAAAAATGTATGACACTTAATACGGCATAATGAGATTTAAATTTCAAAACACATCAATGTTTCTCTGTACAACCATTCACTAACCTCATTATTTTGGCACTATTTTGTTACAATGACTCTTCAGCGTCATTAACCAGGGTCAAAAAATCAGAGCAATTTCTTCTGAAAATTGTATAGGTAGATCGTGTCGTGAAGATATCCTCTCGAGGAGATTATTCTACAACAAAAGAACTACCATAAAGTAATAAAATGAAACCACTGTACTTAATCATGTTTTACAGTGACTCAACTCTTGCCAAGGTTAGTGAACGGTGACCGCAACATTTTTAGTGAACAGTTTTTATAATTTAATTTAAGGAAAGGAGGCCAAACACCTCAAAATACGGTTTTGGTTAAAATAATAAATTAAAAAAATATCACGACCAAAAATAATCACGACAAATAAATCGAAATAATGGAAAGTAAAGAGTTTTAAAAAAATTACAATTAATATACCTATACCTACCTATATTTATTGCAAAATTTATATTATCAACAATTTCAAAATGTTTTTGTTTTCTTAGGTTACGGAAAACGTTAAAATTATCAGTAGTAATTGCACAAGAGCTCTAAAATTATATATTAATTTTAGAGATCGAGTGCAATTTGTTGCGATTATTTCATGAATAAAACTGTTCAAAACCAAAATTTTATTGTAATTTATTTATGTAAGTACAAATTAGTACAATTAAACAAACACTTGTTATAAATATTAATTTGACGGTTGAAAGTCATCACTTTTATAATTTTTAAAACATTAATTGTCATTAATGTCACTGAATGTATTTTTTCATAGCAACGAAGGGCATCTGACGTAATATACTTGACGACGGGAAATTATCAAAAATTATCGATTTAATTTAGATTTCTGTAGCTTTCTATTGGTCAGAATCTCCTACGAATGAAATAATCATATTTACGATATAGTATAGTAAAATAAGATTACACTATATGTAAATCAAAATGTAAATTCATACAGGTTGGAACAAATGTTATATCAAAAAGTTTAGGTGAGTAGTGAGTACACAAGATATTTTCAAGAAAGTATCCAAATCGTATGAGGGGATCATTGTTTAAATAATTAAAAAGGGCTCATTTTTGCACAATATTTACTTTTTTAACTGCTGAGGTAATTTATATCTTACTGAAGGTCTTTAGGTTTTTTTTCTACAAAGCTGAAGGACAAGTATTTCATCTAAGACTTACTAAATTAAATTTGTCCCCCTATTTATTTAAATAATTATACATAAAATTTAAAAATCAAATTTGCACAAAAATATGTTTTGCGTTTTTAAATAAGCACTATAAATTATTCTATTTAATCGGATAAGTTGCGATATGTTACCAGTACTAAGCAAAAAAAAATGGTTGAAAAATATTTAATAATTTATGAGATATTTAATTTGTTTATCAAATGTTACTATATTTTCAATTGCAAAAACGCGGTTGTTGCCAAAAGAATAGAAACATGTTAAAATCCCATTAATGTAATTTTTATGTATGTAATTTCCACATAATAATATATTTTTCAAATTGGGCTCTGTACCGCCATTCTTTATTATATTACGAATACGTGTCCCAAATATCTCAAAAAAATATTCAAAATTACAGCCGCAATCTTGGAACGCGTTTTGGCTACCTGTTGATCGCTACTGTATCACCTTAAGTTAATTCCATTTTCAAATAGCTATCTAGTGAAGTCACAATCGTCCATTTATCAAGTTTTTTACGTGTGTGTATATGCAATTTGATATACTGGTTTGATGACTGGTTTAGATGCAGTTCTATAGAACTCTTTAGAGCAGCGGTGGATAGAGTAAAGATAGTGATGATGATATCCAACCTCCGATTAGGAGGCGGCACTTGAAGAAGAAGATATGCAATTTGTTAACCATTTTTAAATGATTATTTTTGTAGTTGACCTTTTTACAGAAGATTTTTGTATATTATGTGAATATTAAGATTCCATTCAGTTTTTAATAAATGTTTTATTAAAGTGTACGATGTTGCATTTTATTTGATCATGATTTACAGCTCGAGACTAGAACATTTGTGTTTTGTCGTAGAAGTATTCCTAATGTTTCTATTGTTGTGTTATGTTTTGTTAATTGTACCTTTGAGGATTTAGAGGTGAACTCCCTGGCGCCCTGTATTTTCGTTTGTGTATTCAGTATTTCCGTTTTCTTAGAGTTCATGTGTCAAACCATCAGTTAGTGTTATCTATCCATCTTTATCTATTGTCGTTTTATTAGCCCTATTCGCGTATCATTATTTATTCATTTAACATATTTCATTGCAACAGAAGTCCAACCCAAAGAACCACGCCCACATCTCTTCCGACTGAGCAACGTAGCCTTTGTTTCGTCAATGTAAGCAATTGGACCTTTCCATCTTCGGTCATTCCTTATTCCATCTAAGGATAATATCGTCCTGATCCTTCTTGTTCAGCTTCCATGACCTCTTGTCCATCCGATCGTTATAAGATACAATAGTATCTTGAGGAATCCTCTAACTTCTCGCCAATTTTCATGAAAATCGATGGAGGTTCAACTAATTTGAAGATGAAAACATTCATTGCCTGCACTATTTATTTTTCAACATAACAAGTTTTGTCTGTCCAACGAATTAGGTAGCTCGTTTATTGCTCCCTGTGGAAATAATGCAGCAGTGGCAGAATTTTTGCACTGGCATAAACTAATTGGGTCATCAGCGCAAATTTACCCGCCGGGTTCATTTCTCCGTCGACACTATTTCATGTGGATTATATGCTTAAAAATTAAATTGTTTGAATTAAGATGTTGAATTAATTTGTGAAGGTGATTTACAATGTTTCAAACTTCATCGTTCGTTAGTTTATGCACGTTTTCATGCTGTTATAGTTTCCAATTCATTTAAAGCGTTCCATAGTATGTACTTACTATTGCTGATCTTTCACTTGAATCGGAGTATGTGGTTAGTTTTATTTAACTATTTTGCATAATCTGTAAATACGTTTGTTCCTGAAGTTATTAATTCAGGACTGTCAAATTCGCATCAAATCAGATTCTCACTTTTAATCTTCATCATCATCTTCATTCCTCTACAACAGCTCTTCATGGGCATTGGCTTGCTTCAGGTTGTCCTTCCATTCTTACGTCTATAGTCTAAGTCTTACTCTAGTTCAACTTCCTACTTGGTTTTTGAACATAGATATTCTGGTGACGTTCTAGGGTTCATTCTTAACACGTGGCCAATCCATTTTATGATTTTATCTTCACTACTTTTGCTATATATGTGAGTCATTATCGAGTCTGTACAGTTAAAAGCGATGCTTTAGCACCGGGCGTATCAGTGTTGTATACCATTTATATTTTGTTTGCCTGGACAGGTTTCTTGAGCTAAATTGAGGCAGCAAACCTTAATGGCATTTATTTTCCAAGACTATGCGGTATTTTATTTGCATGGTTATATCGTTTTGACTTTTGGTAAGTGAGGCTATATAAACAAATTACTGACAAACCCTATTCGTGCGCCTTCTATTTGCAGCGCTCTATTCTGTGTATTAGGAGCATTCTAGTTGCTTTTGTTACAAATAGTGACTGTAGTATTAATGTGGAAGGATCTAATAACTTTTTTTTGGTGCGATGTTGAACGCACTCGATATTACATCCCCTTGGTACACGTACCCGACACACCATCTTCTCTATTGTTAACTTCACAAGTTCTAGTAGATCTCAGTAGTTGTATTCTCAGTTTCTACATGGCGTTAAAGATATTTTTTCTCCGGTAAAGGTGCTTGCTGCACTCTCTGATTGAACTAGAATAATGATACGGCTGTAGTTTCGTGTTGCAACGAAATTGAAAATGGTTATTCAAAGTAAGTTATCAATCGAAGTAGCACAGAAATGACAATAGATATCCTCTCCATACCACCAGATTGACAACAGGTGGAATACTTTCTTTGGTTATTCATTTTTGATTTACATGTTTACTCTGATTGGAGTAAGAAGGGAGCCATTATCGTTGGAACTTTACCGCGCTGAGCAGATGGGACGTGAATTATAAATTGTAAAATTCCCTCATTTTCCTTAGTCTCAGCATCCGTTATGGCTTGCAAATTGTAGAAGCCTCTGAGGTGTTACCAGAGAAGGTTCTCATTGTTTTCAATCTGGTAGGATGTAGAATAACATTTTTGGATGTTGTTTTATGTGCTATTAGATTGAAAACTTAGTTTGTTGCTAGCAGTTGCCGCTAGGGCATCCCTGCCATTTCGTTGGTTGCAATACGTGACTGCACGTCGGGGTTTGTCCTAGTTGGGTCAGAGAGAGCAGCATATGTGCCTCCCGATGAGAGACTAATAACTCTAAGAAGTTTCGAAACCGGTAGAGGTGCTTGCTGCACTCTCTGATTGAACTAGAATAATGATGCGGCTGTAGTTTCGTGTTGCAACGAAATTGAAAATGGTTATTTATTTTTAGATATTTTCTATGTATTGTGTCATAAGTAGATTTAAAGTCCAAAAATAGGTGATGCGTCTCTGTTTCGCTCCGCTGTTTTCTCCAGTATTTGCCTCAGGGTGGACATCTGGTCAGCAGTTGATATACCAGCTATAAAACCCATCTCATATTTTCCGACTAACTCTTCTACATACGGTTTTAGGCCCAACAATATGGCGGCCGTAGCTCAGCGCCCACGATACTGGCATTCTAAGCCAGTATCGAGTTCGATTCTAGGCACTAACAACGACATTTTCATTTCAAAAATTGATAACGAGCCGTCACCGTGCTTCGGAAGGCACGTAAAGTCGTCGGTCCTCCTGGGCTACTGTGCAAGGCGAAAAATTCAATCGGTGTCGAAACAATCCAAAAGGATCTCCACGGTAAAAATGACATACGCTATAATTATAATTATCTACTGTACATTATCAGTTTTTACTGGACATATGTTCCCCCTAAGGTCCTATTTTTTAGTAGATACATGAATAACCAAATTAAATTTTTTTATTCCGCCACTGGTTGGATCGGTTTTAACTGTAAATGATAGGGACGTGTAGGTCTTAAAGAGATAAGCGTAGTATCCCGAAGTTTGAACGTACTTTAGTTTTGTACGTGATACAGGTAATTGTTTTAAACTTTTTTGTTAAAAAAGTATTTTCAACACCGTTTAAACATGTAAACGTTTGGAAAGTTTGTTTCGCCGGTGTAAAAACTACTGTTGGTTGAATGTGGCAGAATTAAAAACGTTTTTTCATTTTTTTTTTGTGGAAACTAACAAGTTTGATTCAAAAATTATTAAGCAATAACAAGTTATCTATAAAAAAAGTAAATTACTGTGTAGAAGAGGAGAAATGTCCATAATATTGACACAAAATGAAAACTAAAAATGATAACTAATTTAGTTACCCCGAAGTGTAAGAAGTGGAGCCGAAATAAAAGGAGAATAAAAATAAAAAAAGAGTGAAAATAAAAGGACATAATATAATAAAACAGTATAAAACGACAAAATCATGAAAAACAAAATAATAGTTTTTTAGGATAATAGGAAAAAATAGGTTTTTTTTTATCTTGGTCAACATTTGAACTTAAAATTTTTGTTTTAATTAATACGGTTATACTTATTTTAGGTAACATTGATGAAGCTCTTTTTAGAGGGCGAAAACGTTTTGTTGTGATATTTGGGGCCCTTTTAAAGGTTTTTAAATAAATATAGCTATTACCAAGAAAAATTTTTCATTAAATTTAATTGTAATTAATGGTATACAGGAAATTCTTCCTTGTGGATATTGATATACATTGTATATTAAAGTATGAGAATATAAATAAGCTATTAGAGAGCAAATGGTAAATATGCATTTAAGTAAATCAAGTAGAACAGATAATATTCGAAATACGAAACCAATGATTCATAGTTTATTTAAACCACATACGTGTCGTATCTCCACGCCACTGATGATAGGATTGAAAAGTAGGTTAACAAAATCATTGTTATACTCCATAAAGAGATCATACCCACACTACCTATTGTTAAAAATAGTTTTCTGCAAATCGTAAATGTAAATATACACTAGCAAACAATTGGATACATTCAGATTTTATTTACTGTGTCAATTTAGCATTTCACTTTGATGTGTGGGTAAGGTTTCTGTTTCTAATGGGAGTTTATACCGTTTCTCCGGAAGAACAAAACATTCCCGTCATTCTTTAGCACGAGATTCAGAGTTTATGCAGGCGTATTTGTTTTTGAATATCGGCCTGCGTGGTAGCTCAATTTGATTAATCGATTAACTTTCTGTAAAAATTATCATGAGGTAAATATTGCGGAAGAATTACAGATGATGAAACTGATAAACAAGGAAAAACCACAAATATTAGCACATTCGAAAGTTGGATATCATCATGACTATCTAAGCAAACACAAAATGTTCTCATATGCGACACAATGTGAAATAGTTCAGCAAAAAAGATAAATCTTCGCAAGATATAACTTCGCAACAATGTAATTTTGGAACAAAAATGTGTTTACTCAAAATCTTGAATCTCCACGTGAGATGTGCAGCTGCTGCCGCACAGCAAAGAAACGTCCGTCTCTCAACAGACTAGGAACAAACGTTAAGAGATAAGAGTATCGATAGTTCATCTCAGGATGATTACACATCGGAAATGTCGGTGGGAGCGGTTATAGCGCCGGAAATATAATTGATAGCGCCAATGTTGCAATGGTGAAATCCATTTTAAAGGACATCGCACACATCTTATGGAAAATATAATGTCACTCAAATTCAATAAAATTTATACGAATAGATTCGTTTTAAATTAACGGTCAAATCTTATCATTGCGCCAACTCCATATTTTCAATAATAAGAGCAGAAATTGATATAAATAAATCTGAAATCAAATGGATACGTACATAAGTTAGAGAGAGAAAAAATATTTTATAATACCCAAATTGTCGGTACTCCATAAATCAGCGGATTAGTTTTACTAATCCGCTTAGGCCCAGCGGGGTTTAAGCTCTTTTGAATAGCACCCAGAGCAATAGTGATTGTAACTGACACTTTTACTGACTAAAAAATTTGATTTCATAATTAATCATAATTAAGAATTGAATCATAATTAAGAGTTGGTGCAATGATCAGATTTGACCGTTAATTTAAAACGAACCGATTCGTATAAATTTTATTGAATTTGAGTGACATTATATTTTCCATAAGATGTGTGCGATGTCCTTTAAAGGATGAAAATCACATTGGCGATAACAGCGACCGTGCCCTCCATCTTCAAAGGCTGCTAGGCCGACACTGAGCAATACAGTGAGGCAAAAGTGGTGGGGTGTGAGAGAAAGGGCGAGTTGATGTGTAAGACAATGTTGCCAGATTTCTCCTAGCACATCGTTCTCTTTTTCAGCGGCGTAGGGAAACTTTTTTACGAATGGCACTGGCGGTAACAGCTACCGTGACCTCCATCTTCGAAGGCTGCCAGGCCGACACTAAAAGAATAGAAAGGCTGTGAAAGATAGAAAGAGAAAGTGTTGATGTGTAAGGCAGTGTTGCCAGATTTCTCTCAGCACGTCGCAGTCCTTCAAGTACACATGCACACATGCAAAGGAAACCTTATTTTACGAATGATGTATGTGGTCTATTGTATATCTGCTCGTATGGCAAATACTTTATAATGACAACCAAAGGGCCTAGCCGGGTAAGATGATGACAACTGTTCCAAACTCGATTCGAATTTCATATAGGTCACTGTTTAGCATATATAGTGAAACTAACTTTCTGAAATTTTTAGCCCCCTAGGTGGTCATGTGACCCACCTAGAGCCTAATTAGGCTTTTTATGTTTTTATTTTTTATCTCAGCCGCATCGAGAACTAGCGAAAAACTTTAAATAAAAAAGTTGTAAGATTTAAAATGTTCTGTCCGAAAATTTTTTTTTTAATTTTTGGCGGGAAATTTAAATTTTAGAACGATTTTAAAATTTTAAATGAGTATAAAAAAATAACTAAAACATTCGTTTTCACGAAAAAAATATATAACGTGTATTTTTGCATAACATTTCACCCTGAATTTTTAAAAAATTTTAAAATTGGTGAAACGTACCTTTAAAAATAAAAAACCGCATTTTTTCGGTTTTTTTTTTCGTTTTTTGATACAATTTTATACATATTTTTCAAAAAAGGTAACACCGTCACTATAATAGGTAAAAAACTTAAAAATAATTGGGGTTTGTTAATAAAAACTTTTTGTAATGCCATCCATTTTCAAGATACAGGGCGTTGAAGAAAACAAAATTTTACACATTTTTTACGATTTTGCCGAAACTACTGGCAACATTGTAATACAATTTGACGAGTTTTAAGAGGTAGTTGTTGTGCAATTTTTGACATACAATTAAGAATTTTATATTTGTCATTGGCGCGCATAGGGGTAATGGTCTGAGCTTTTTAAAGAAAAAAGATAGTACGCCACTGACATATTTCAAATTAAGAATCGTTTTTGAATTCCTCGTTCAATTTGTGACAAAAAATCTATCTTTCTATTTTTTCATACGACGCGCCATTTTTATTCAAAAAATAAAACATCTTAACCCTTACAAAGTATTCGAACTTCTAGTAGTTTCTACATAAACTCGTACATCCATTATAAAAACTAATTCGAATACTTTGGAAGCGTTAAGATATTTTATTTTTTGCAGCAAAACGGCGCGTCGTATGAAAAAATAAGAACATAGTTTTTTATCGCAAATTGAACGAGGAATTCAAAAATTATTGTTAATTTGAAATATGTCAATGGCGTACTATCTTTTTTTCTTCGAAAAGTTTAGACCATTACACCTATGCGCGCCAATGATGAATATCAAATCCTTAATTGTATGTCAAAACATGCACAATAACTACCTCTTAAAACCCGCCAAGTTTTATTACAATGTTGCCAGTAGTTTCGGCAAAATCGTAAAAAATGTGTAAAATTTTGTTTTCTTCAACATGTTATCTTGAAAATGGATGGCATTATAAAAAATTTTTATTAAGCAAACCCCAAATATTTTTCAGTTTTTTACCTATTCTAGTGACGGTGTTACCTATTTTGAAAAATATGTATAAAATTTTATCAAAAAACAAAAAAAAAACCGAAAAACTGCGGTTTTTTATTTTTAAAGGTGCGTTTCACCAATTTTATAAATTTGAAAAAATTCAGGGTGAAACAGTTATTTATTTGTTTCGTGAAAACGAATGTCTTAGTTATTTTTTTATACTAATTTAAAATTTTAAAATCGTTCTAAAATTTAAATTTCCTGCCAAAAATTAAAAAAAAATTTTTTCGGACAGAACTTTTTAAAGCTTACAACTTTTTTATTTAAAGTTTTTCGCTAGTTCTCGATGCGGCTGAGATAAAAAATAAAAACCCTAATTAGGCTCTAGGTGAGTCACGTGACCACCTAGGGGGCTAAAAATTTCAGAAAGCATTTCACTATATATGCTAAACGGTGACCTATATGGAATTCGAATCGAGTTGGGGGCAGTTTTTATCATCTTACCCGGCTAGGCCTTTGAAATAATTTGATAAGATATAGTCAATTGATCCTCAAATATGAAAAAACCGCGAAGTCCTACCATTTAAACGGGTGCGTTTTTAAGAAGTGAGTTCGTCCCTAAACACTAGTATACATTAGGATGAATTCTATACACTTTTCGTACACATACATGTACAGAAAATGATTTTTGTAAAAAAATCGTTCAAAATTAAATTTTCCTTAGAAAATGTCATTCTCTAATGTAAAAAATATGTAAGTGCATAGAATCCATCCTAATGAACCCTAATGCATAATATGTCCTAATTTCTTTTTTGAAAAATGCACCCTAATTTAATTGTAGTACTCCATGGTTCTTTCATATTTGCCCTCTTTTTTTTTGGAAATAATCAACAGCCTATCAAATTTGTAACTATAAGGAATAAACTGAATTGTCTTTGGCTAATTCTTTGTATGAGAATGGTTCACATAAATATATCACTTTTTATGAGTTGCTAAATATCCTAAATATGCTTTGACAATATTTATAAGCTTTTCCGTGTCTCAGTATTAAATCTCAAGATATTAGAATATTCTAGTTGAACAGGAAAAGTGCCTGTTCCTCCAAGCGGGAAAAAGTTACGAATGGGATAATATTTCAACTCAATATCAATTTAATCTTGAGTTATTTTTTTATTATCTCCATTCTCCATATAAATTTCTAACGGAAATTTATTACTACCGAAATCTTTAATAACTTTGTTATTCTACTACGAATTGCAATTTTAATACGGAAAATTCCACTTTTTATTTTAGGGGAGTGCATATAGATTTTCACTTCGGAAAAAATCAAACAAGATAGAACTTTTTGTAATTTCATTAAGAAATGTTTAATAAACAGCATATCAAAAAGTTCTACTCGAGAAGTAGGTGCTTCATTTTTTATTAAACAAATGAACTGCGAAATTAGATGTTTTTTTAATAACTCCGAAAATATAAATTGTAGAAAAAAAACTGACTTGACCGTTGAAAAATTCAGAAAATTTTACAAAAAAAAACCTTCTATAATTTTTATTTATAACTCTAAAGTCACCTTTCTCACAAACATTGGCGCACTGTAAATTAGCGTACGGCGAAGTGCACGGCTGAGTTATTTTAATGTAATTCTTTAACTAATGGATCAAATGAAATTTTATAACTTGATCATGAAAGAAGAATAATTTAGCTATCTTATGGTTATAATAAAAGGAAATAAACTGTATGGGCATAAGTATGGTGTGTGCGGAAAGTGAGACTTGTATGAATTTGGTTTAAAAATGATTTAAAAATGTGTAACTAATATATTTTTTCTTATAAAACTCTTAATTTTGCACAGCTTACCTTTCAGGCACCTTACTAAACGATGTTTCTCTCAAAAAAAAATCTCAAAAATTTAATTCAAATGATACGACGTCTCAAAAAATGTAATTTCTGAAAACTTCGTAGTTTTACAGAATTACCACCACTTTAAGACGGTATTACTCAAGTTTGAACAGATTTATTACAGTTTTATAGGTGCTTTTTTAAAGCTTAGGATGTAATCTTTAAAATGCACTAAATTATTTTACTTTAGAGATGAAATGAACTATTTCTTTTTGAAAAAATTAAGAAAGATAACAAAAATGTAATACAAAAACCGAAAATTAGCAGTTAAAAAAATGTTTATACAGAGTCATCAAAAAAAATTTTTTTAGCTCATACAGTATGTCTGCGTAACTGAAACCTATTGATAGCTTTTTTATTATCAGTTTTACGAAAAAAAGTTATTCTTTGTAACATACTCTGCATCGTATATAATCTAAGATGCAATCATCAAATGTCAAATTTTATTAATTTTATACGAGATATGTCAAAAAATATGAATTTCACTCAAGAGTAAAGTACCTTTATATTTTACAATATCGAAAATTGATATTAAGAAAAGTTATTTGGAATTAAAAAATATGTTTCAGTGTTCAATTACATCCTTCTAATTAAAATATTGTGAATAATAAAGGCACTTAACTCTTAAGAAAAATTCATATTTTTTACATACCTCGTATAAAATTGGGAAAGTTTGATATCTGGTAGTTGTATCTTAGAATTTAGACCAGGTAGAGTATTTTATGAAGAATAACTTTTTTTCGTAAAATTGATAATAAAATAGTTATCATAATTGTAATAAAATGATGATGGGTATCCGTAATTTGAGAAAAAATTGAAAAAAAAATATTTTTCGATTAGAATGATGTAATTGTATATTAAAACATAGCTTTAATTTCAAAAAAATTTCATAATAGCATTTTTTGATATTCTGGAGTATGAAGGTACGAAACATACTCTTTAACGAAATTTATATTTTTGACATAACTCGTATAAAATTGATAAAATTTGAGATATATGACGGTTGAGTTTTAAATTTTGGACTATCCAAAGCATTTTATGAAGAATAACTTTTTTTCGAAAAATTGATAATAAAAAAGTTTTACATGTAGTTCCTAACTACGCAGGCAATATGTATAAGAGCTTTTCTATAAGAATTTTTAAATTGTATTGCCATATTCGGATTCAGCATAATCAAAAACAAAATAGAAACATATTTGTTCAAAGTAAAATGATGAATTCAACGATATTTTTAATAGTTATTTATGATATAATTGTTAAAAGTACACGTTTAAGGCACGCATGTGAAAGTTTGCAGAATAAGCGATAGCGAGTTCTGCAATTCACATGAGTGCCTTAAAAATGTACTTTTTAACACGCATATCATACAATATCTACAAAAACTTTTACTTGAACTTGACTGACATTCCATTTTTATGTTTTTTTGACATTACATCAAAATTGCCTATACGGTCAATACGAATTGCAGTGCCTTAAAAATTTTAAAGCACTAGTGCCTTAAAGTAGCATTTTTAACGCTCGTATGGTGTGCTAAAAATTGCATTTTTAACACGGTTGTAGAAAAAATTATGTATACAAAACAATTGTTATTGTTTAAACAATTAATAAACAATTAGCGGCCAAATGTGCGAGTAGAACTTTTTACTTTAACATGTATATAAACTAACAAAAAAAGTTTTAGAAAAATATAAGCTTGTTTGAATTTTTCCGAAACAATGCACGTTTTCGTTCTAATTGCATTTCCCTATTTCGTTTGCTTATTTTCCTTTGTCGGTTCTCTTCGATTTTTCTTTGAAATTCTCACTAATGTCTACTGTAATAAAAAAGGTTGGATTTGTGATATATATTAAGCTCTCGTGTAACCAAATAAGCCCGGATTGATCAGAAATACTAAATGTGCGTTATGAAGATTCTTGAGACACATTTGTGGGATTGTAGGCGACCCAAAACCATCCTGTGGCATCACCAAAGATGCTACAAAAAACGAGGTTCAGAACTGTCTGCTAGAAAGTCACCAAAATAAATGAAGAGCCACTTAATGGCAAATGCAGTCTTAGAACATAATCAACAATATTGGTAAAAATAACTCGAAAAATTTGAAAGATTAAAAAGAAATGGTGACTGGACATTGCTGTTTAAGAGAACACCTATACAAACCAGGTAAGATGAATAAATCACGTTGCAGAAAATGTGAAATGGAAGAAAATATTGCCATACACATCCTATGCGATTGCAATGTGCTAAGTGAGGCAGTGATTCACTGGTCAACTGATAATTGTACCAGAACAAATCCTAAAACTACCAAGAGGGAAACTTTTGGCCTTCGTTGAGGACAGGACTTATTAGAGTTTAATGAAAAAAAAACAAGTTATGGTTATAGCATTTCAAAAATCTGCTATACTGTTTTGTTTTAAACTCGTCCTATGAACAATAATTATCCCTTATATTTTGTGTTGGTAATATCATTCATTTAAATTTTTTTTTAAATTTGTTTATTGTTGAAGTTTTTGGTTGCACCCTGTATATATGACTCCTCTAATCTATTTATTTTATACGTAGTTTACGGCACCTGAGTAAACAGTTGCAATTCCTTGTTGTGAAATTCGAAAATGGTTTTGTGAAATCATCGTATTTTCTTTTCTTTTGAGCGCAAACATCCCTTGCGGCTATTGGAGTAGGTTTTGAAAGATCCCTTTGAGTGTCTCAACAGATTGGTTGATGAGGTGATCGGAATAGTTCGGGAGAAATGTGCCGAGGGAATGATTGCGGCGCTGGAGAGAAGGAAGTTAGTTCGAAATGGACACCTAAACGGGGAGCATCTCGCGCATGTTGAACTCACCGAAGATGGCGGAGTCTCAAGTTAAAATAGTTCCATACACCCACAACTAGTGCTTTTTTAAGGATTTGGTCTTCAATGATGTGAAATCGTACCTTTAAATGGTGTAGTATTTGACTCATACACCTTTTACAAATATTTCAGCCCAGAACTCGTAGAGGCTTTGTTTGGGCATGACATACTATTGCGTGTTATAATTTTGAAGCCCTGTGTGGAAGAGAAAGTGGCATAGAACCTAAGAATGAAGTTAAAAGTTGCCCAATTAGACCCAAGAGGAATCTCATATGAATGTCCCGTAAGTACGAACATATGTCCAGTAAGTACACAGTAGTGAATTAGAGGGCTTTTCAAACGGCGTCCTTTTCAAATAGAAAGGTCCTCTAGTCTGTGTAAGTATCCTTTGTTTATTTGGTAATGGTAGTTTAGGCTCTTCTAAAGACCCTCCCATTCCTTAAAACGATTCCGCGACCTGCTCACCGAACAACCAACTGATGCGCCGTTCGCAAAAGAAGGTTTAAGTGTATGTTTCTTCTTCTTTAGCCCCATTTCTAGCCTACTTCCCAGTAGGCCGCTCAATGCGGCCAATACGTCCCTGGGATACGACGAATATGCGAAAAAGAAATGGACTAAAAAGCATTAATAAATATCTCTATTTATAGTGTTTCTGCCATATTTCGTTTACTCGTACTTTTTTAAAAAATAAACCAACTTTTGAAATTTAAGAACCAAAATATTTTTCGGTATTTCGTTTTTATGTACTCAATCTGAGGGAAATCGAAGATAAAATATAACGAGCAACATGAGCATTGCAGAAATTTAAAAATCCCCTATATTTTTGGCTTCCCAGTATCAAGTAAAAGAAAAACATTATCAGCTCTTTCTTTTTTTTTTGTTTTCAAAAAGTATGTCTGGTCCAACGTGTTCTTTGAAGTCGGTAAGTTTGCATACAAAATGTTTTTCTTGGCTCCCCCACACAAATATCGGATTGCTTATAGGAAATAAGGAAATAAGACTTCTCTTTAAAGGATCTTTACTCTTCGGCTCTTTGATTTAAGAGTTTTACATAAATAAAAATGGTATAAACACGTTAGCAGAATGGTGTACGCATTAGGTTTAAATATATGATTGGTTTAACTCAGTATTCTTATTATAAATATTTTATAGTTTTGTTCTCACTTTAATAGTAATTCACTTTGCTTTTATACTACTACTATCGGTTTACAGCGTTCTCCGACGCCTTCCGACTCCTAATCGCCCTTCTTCTCTGTTTAGCCATGGAGGAATTTCTCATTCCTCTAGTCCTTTTTCAATTCCCTCTCTCCAGCTTCTTCTCGGTCTTCCTCTTTTTCTTCTCCCTTGTGGTGTCCACGTCAAAATCTGTTAAGGAATCCTGTTCTCTGGAATTCTCTGTACATGGCCGTACCATATGAGATATGACTTGTTTTGTTTTTATGTCATCAATTATTGTATGTGTGACTCCCATCATTTCTCGTATTCCCTCATTTGGTATCCGATCTCTTCTTGATTTGCCTGCTGCTCTTTTCCAGAAGTTCATTTTTGGTACTAGTAACATTTTCTCTGATCTTTGTTTTAGTGGCCAAACTTCACTGCCATTATGTGATTGAGTAATGGTATTGTATAATGGTATTGTATTATATATGAGCTGTTTGTTCGCTTTAGATATTGTTTGGTCCCACAGAATACCGTTAATTATGGATATGGCTTTTCTATCCTGTACGTTTTTGTCTTTTATAGCAGCATCGAGTGTTCCATCTGGATTTACCTTCATGTCCACGTACTTGTATTCATCACAGTCTTTAATTTCTAGCCCAACGTCTAATGTAATGGACTGCTTTGTCCCTCCAATACAAACGGCTTCAGTTTCCTTAATGTTGACTACAAATTCTCTTACAATTCCCAAAGAGAATGATGATGATCAAGAGCTACAAAAAGCAGTACCTATTAAGTGAATTCGTGCAATAAACATGGCACAAACGTCTAATTTTGCTTCTGTCAAATTAAAGTCCCAATTAATAGGGCACTTAAAGACTGTAGTGTTAAATAAGATTCTGAAACTATGTTCTTGTGTCATGTCTTTTCATTTTTGTCTCGTGGTTTGTTTGGTTTTAGTTGATACAGCAACTGTTTTGACATCTTCATTGTCAAAATATTTCCTAAACTGTTAAATGTCGTTAAAACTCTCAATTTTCATTTTGTAAAATTCATCAGTCATCACCTTTATTTAGAGTACACTACTATTAGTAGGTATATCAATCTCTAGAGTATCAACCCACAAGGTTAACTGTTGTTTTTAAATTAACCATTAATTTTGGACTGAATGGGTTCAGCTAATTTAATGAAATAAAATTTTATTATTATGTAACACAATTATCTACAATTTGTTGTTTTGATTTCAAAGAATTGTTAATCAGAACATTTTAATAACACAAATTAATAGAATAACTAGAATAGTGAATATTTCGTTGTTAAATTTCGTTTAGATATGCGTGTATCATTTTTATTACCGGGAGATCAACGACCCTTGCTACTCTTATCAGAAATTAAACAAAATGTTGCATGTTTCGGTAGTTAGCCATTTCTAGATTTTATGCAGTATGAACTTTACACTTTGGTCGAGAGGTAATAACAAAATTTATGTTAAGTTCAATCGTTTTTATGAGTTTGCAGATGATTTTGACTTAGGTATATTTACTTTATAAATTAAATTTCGTTTATACAATTTAAATAGAAAATAGTTTCTTAAGTAGTAAATAAAAAGAGGTAATAAATAGGCAAGAATGGAAATTGAGATACAAAATAAGAAAATAGTTTTTATATACTTTTTTCTACAACCGTGTTAAAAATGCAATTTTTAGCACTCCATACGAGCGTTAAAAATGCTACTTTAAGGCACTATTGCTTTAAAATTTTTAAGGCACTGCAGTTCGTATTGACCGTATAGGCAATTTTGATGTAATGTCAAAAAAATATAAAAATGGAATGTCAGTCAAGTTCAAGTAAAAGTTTTTGTAGATATTGTCCTGTAATTACATTTGTAGAAAAAATATTGTATGATATGCGTGTTAAAAAGTACATTTTTAAGGTACTCATGTGAATTGCAGAACTCGCTTTGCTCATTCTGCAAACTTTCACATGCGTACCTTAAACGTGTACTTTTAACACTTATATCATAAATACCTATTATTTTGTTTAAGTTAACTTTAAAATTCTCCGATATTATAACGATTCTTCCTCTTCTTTGCGTGACATATCAGAATTATCCGAAGTTGGCGATCACCATTGCGAAGGCTTCTCGATCTTCTGCAATATGGAATAATTGCCTGCATTTAATATCTGAGTCCATTCACGAATGATTTTTAACCAATAGCCTTGTTTTCTTCCTATACATATAAGGCCTTCTATTTTACCTTTAAAGATCAGTCTTTGTATTCTATATCGATTTCTCCTCACTATAGGTTCCAGATAAGACATTTTCCAGTATCTTTATCGCAAACCGTCACTAAAGACATTCATTATTGTACTCATTTGACGCCATTTGCGGCAGTAAGTAACACTTTATTGTACTGAAAGAAGAATTTTACTTTACCTGCATGATTAATCAAAATAAACTGAGATTGAATGTAAGCGGTCGATGGCAGTAATCGATTATTTAAATATTTGAGTGAACTTAAAATGTATTTACTTTAATTATTAAAAATATTTTACAAGATTTACGTTATTATTAATTAAATTTATGTCAGAAAGTGAAATTCTGTAGTATTTTGCCATTATATTTATAAAACATAAATCGAAACTTTACAGATTTAGTAATTAGGTACTTATTCAAAATTTATTAATTGAACAACTATCGATTAAACATCGAAATCGCCCATCATGCAAAAGCATTCTGTCATCGTCATTACTGTCATACGAAATTTTTATTTCGTCTAAAATTAATAAAATTCTTAAATCTTTTAAGTTTTGTATTACTTAATGCAAATATATTATGAAATGATGTTTTTGTTAATTCTAGTATATTATAGGATGGTGACAAATATTAATGATAATTTGTTAGCAAATACATTTATTTAGATTTTCTACTACCTATTCATCAAGGGAAAAGCAACTGCGCTGCGGAAGGCTACACTTCATAAACAATAACGTAACTATTAACGGTATTTTTAATTTTTGGTATTTTATTTTAAGTGTTAAAATTGGTTTAATATTTAAATAAAAATACGACTAAACTGTTTAAAATATATGTATTTCGTTGAAATTATAATAATGGAAGTAACGTCTTTCGTGCGTACCAAGTACACACACTCTTTTTTCATTAGGATGTAATTAAGTAAGTGTTAGGTAGGTGTTAATGTTTTTTTGATTGGCGATAAAATTTTGTATGCACCACGAAAATGAACTGTCCGAAATCTTCACGATTGAAAAAGGAGTCAGACAGGGTTGCATACTGTCACCAACATTATTTAACATATACTCTGAAAACATCTTTAGAGAGGCCTTGGACGAATCAGAAGATGGTATTGCAGTAAATGGACAACTTATAAATAATATTAGATATGCAGACGATACAGTATTGCTTGCGGATAGTGCGCAGGGGCTCCAAAGGATCATGGATAATGTTGTAGAAGCATGTAATAAATACGGCCTAAAACTAAACTGTAAGAAGACAAAAATAATGATCATTAGTAAAAACACCAACATAAACGCCCAAATTACAGTAAACAATACACCTCTAGAGAGAGTACAGAAAATATGCTACCTGGGCTGCAACATTAAGGATACTTAGGATCATAGCTACGAAATAAAAACTCGTATTGAAAAAGCCAGAAGCTCTTTTAACAGTCTTAAGAAAATTCTCTGCAACTTGTCTTTAGGTATCAATATACGCATAAGAATTCTTAGATGTTATGTCTTTAGTGTCCTCCTATACGAAGTTGAAAGCTGGAGCCTGACAGAAGATGCCATAAAACGGTTAGAGGCGTTTGAAATGTGGTGCTACCGACGTATGTTGAGGGTCTCATATATACACCACTCACCACACAACTAATATAACTACTCTCCAGAGGCTAGGAAAAGACAAAGAAATAATTAACACCGTAAAGAACAAAAAATTGGCTTACTTCGGCCACATTATGCGTAATGAAAAATACCGACTGCTGCAGTTGATTCTACAAGGCAAGATTGAGGGCAGGAGAGGCCCTGGACGTAGACGTATATCCTGGCTGGCCAATCTTAGAAAGTGGACTGGTCTAACGTCAACTGATCTATTTCGAGCTGCCGTAAATAGAATAAGATGGGTCAATGTGGTCGCCAACATCTCCAGAAGATACGCACTTTTAGAAGAAGAATGCACCACGTCAGTAAAGACTCTTTATAGAACTTGTCTGTTACACGTTCGCCTCGTTCGCTAACGCTCGCTCTGCTCATAATATCAGACTCGTTCGATAAAGAGTAACTTTACTGACTTGGTACATAAATAACTATTAGCAGTTCTCTATCATTATTGGCCGTTCTTACTACTTCCTCATTAGTTTTTCTTGGTGTCCATATTTTTCCAATGCTTTAATTGTGTTGATGCATGATACAAGAACAAACAGCATTTAACTATTCTTTTTCTTTCTATTTTTACTCATTGCTATTCTGCGTTTTATTTCTATGCCTGGTTCTAGTTGGTTCGTCATGAGACAGTTTTTTGTACTTTTTCAACTTGTACTCCACTTCATTGAAGCTCTGCACCTAGATATGGGTTACGACTAAAGACTAAAAATTTAGTTTTATTTGAGTTTATTTTAATGCCCATTTCGTTTTCTACTTCATGAATATGATCAAGAAGAATTTGGAGACCTCCAATATGTTCTCACACAATTAGTGTATCGTTCGCGTATCTAATTACATTAAGAAGTTTCCCGTTGATTTTTATTCCATATGGCTGTCTCTCAAGTGACTTTTTAATAAACCGGTCCGAGTAACATTGAAAAATGTTGGGGACATAATGCAACCTTGTCTGACTCCTCGTTGTATGGAGATTTCGTCGGCGTAGTTATCTCAAATTTTTACAATAACAGTTTGATTCCAGTCCAAATTTTTAATGACACTAATATCTTTATTATCTATTCCTATATTTTTTAGCATCTGCAATAATTTTACATGCTGTACTTTATCGAATGCCTTTCCGAAGTCTACAAAGCATGTACATATATCGTTTCTTTGATCTAGGCATTTTTATAATAGGATGTTTAGTGAAAAAATGTGCCTCCCTGATTACCATAGCATTTCTAAAACCAAATTGAGTATCTTCGAGATCTTCGCCTTTGCTCTAATTCTGTTGTGAAGTATTCTTAAGAAAATCTTAAGAGTGTGGCTCATTAGGCTAATTATTATGAAGATAGAA
The DNA here is from genome assembly GCF_917563875.1 of Diabrotica virgifera virgifera. NCBI lineage: Eukaryota > Metazoa > Arthropoda > Insecta > Coleoptera > Chrysomelidae > Diabrotica > Diabrotica virgifera. The sequence goes on along the minus strand of NC_065450.1, from coordinate 75,571,320 downwards.
AATAATTTTTTAGTGAGGCTAATAACCAGTCAAAAATGTATGATAGTTCCACAATATCTTAAGAATCCTCACCAATAACGATGATTTTTAATGTTCTAAGTAGAATGAAGAGAAAAAGACAGTAAAGGGACAATAACATAGTTACTGTCATCATCATAATTTCGTTTGGGATTTTAAAAATGTACGTCTTGTACATTACGAACTGTACAAGTAGTAAATACATAGAACAATAAAAATATTAAATAGTACTTAAGTGGCTTATTAAAACATTATTAAAAAAGTTTAAGTAACCGTTAAAGTTAACGATCCACTAGTGTTAAGTATAGATTAACGACGGTCCATAAAAGCCGCCACTAAAATACGCCAACAGGGTAAAATGAACCACATTAAATCTTTATACATATTATACAAAATTTAGTTACATGATTATAGTAATATTTATAAGGATCATCACTAATTTCGATCAAAACTGTGTTCACCTAAAGATCGCTTTTTATGAAAACGAGACATCAAATATCTAGAAGTAATCATAGAGATAGTCTAGTCCAACTATACAGTAAGGGACAAAATTACGAAATAAATCCATTTTTTCAGATGACAAAACCCGTACCAGGTTGATTTTTATTCTTAAATTAAGATTTTTTTAACATCACATAATATGACCACATGATACTTGGTATGTATTCAATCACTTACTGTCTATGAAGACCTAAGAATACCGTTCATAAAAGACAATATATGTATACGAATATGCACCCAAATCGAATACTGAAGAGACTGAATACTGAATAGAATAAGAAAAAACGAAAAAAATATTTGTTTTCAGAGGTGTAGCTGATCCCCTTAAACTACTTTCTTAACGTAACAACTTCAATAAATATTAATTACACATTGTTTTATTTTATTTTCTGACATTGAATCCTCTAGATTGACAAACGTTTTTAATTTTCTTAAAAGAAAATTTTCGCAAAATTGGTAACTGCCAAGGTGATTCGTTCACATAGCAACTCGTTATAGGTAGGTAATATATGGATTATTTCATTCATATTATAGATATTTTGACCAATAGAAAGCTACAGAAATAAAAATTAGAGCAATTATTTTTTAATGATTTTAACTTCCAATCGTATAGTAAGATATTTGATCACGTGTTTAATTCTGTCCAATCAGATTAAAATTATACTGAGAATTATCTACTGTAGAAAATTACCGATAGAGTACTCACCGGAGGGACCGCAGACGTTCGGATACAATTAGCGTCTCTTTGCAAAGACAATGACGTCGACTTTGCAAAGTAACAAGACACTTACTCAACACACACACTACACATTACACCTGAGTTAGTGATAAAATATACAATTACGTGGCTAAAGGTTCTAGTTCTAAACCAAGGCCAGGATCAGAGAAAAAAAATTACCGATAGAATTTTTTTAAGTAGATTGTTTCTGTTTAATGGCAACCAGTTTCCTAGTTTTGACAACTGTCACATTTAAGAAAATATCCATAATATACGTATTAAAAAATAATCTTACGAATATCACACGACAGTAAGAATAAATAAGAAAATAATGCTTCATTTTTACTCAAATTTGTTGTCATTGGGCAATAGCCACTCGAGCCCTGCGGGCTCTCGTGTCTATTGCCAGACAACAAATTTTCGAAAAACTGTCGCATTATTTTCAATTTATTCTCACTCTCTTGTGATATTATACCCGATTATTTTTTAATGATCTTAACTTCCAATCGTGTAGTAAGATTTTTCATCACGTGTTTAATTCTGTCCAATCAGATTATTATTTCATCGGTAATTTTCTACTCTAGAAAATTACACTGGGAATTTTTTTTAAGTACCTAGATTATTTCTGTTTAATTGAAACCAGTTTCTTAGTTTTGACAACTGTCACAGTGTCACATTTAAGAAAATATCCATAATAACCTTTTTCGTACTTCCGGGCCTAAAGTGACAACTTCACTCCCTTGTGACAGGTACTAAAGTGTCACATTTAATCCCTCCGGGATTAAATATTGACGAAACTCCCGGAACGATTAAATCACAAACAAACGAATTTAAGGGATATTTTATTGAAAAATATAATTAATTAGAATGGTAATTAACGTTAATATTCAAATTAATATTGTGACAGTTCGTCATATTGACCAGTCTTTCCTGGGTTAATGCAGCAGGTAACTGACGAGTAACAGATAGGTCCTTTTCATATTGAACCAATGTTTCTTTACAATGACACTAGTAATGACAATGTTTCTAAATTATAACTGTCACAACGCAATGTTACTATGGTAACTTATTTTAAAGACAGTTTATTAAATGAGTTGAAGAGAGAAAAAACTGATTGAAATTATTGAAATAATTAATAAAATCATACCGGAAGTACGAAAAGTATCGTATATACCTTGCGACTGAAGTACATTTAATCCTTCAGGTAAATTATGGCCCTCCCTGCGGTCGGGCCATAAACTTTACCTTCAGGATTAAATGTACTACTTCAGTCCCGCGGTATATAATGTACTATTAGTTCTGCATCTAATGTCAAATTGTCACGAGGAGAACATAAATCGGCAAATTTAAATGCTCCAGTTTACTTCGATAAGATTTTTTCATGAATACAACTGTATTTAGGTATAAATAATTCTTCGTCTAATTCTAATATCTTCATCATAATATTTGCTAAACTGTGCTGTTCACTTTGACAAGTTGAAAAATGCGTGTCACATTAATTGGGATCAATGTCACTAAATGTTTTTATACAAAGACTTGAATTTTATAGGTATTAAAAAATATCCTTACGAATATCATACGACAGTAAAGCAAGAAACCCATTTATGAACGGCCGGCACGGCACAGCCCGGTCCGGCACAGGACAGTCCAAATTCATTTGTATAGTTTTAAATGCAACGTAACCCATTATGAGCGGCCGGCTCGGCCCGGCACAGGCCAGCACGCAAACGGAACGGCCAAAATTCTCCGAGGAGAATAAAATCCGTTGAAGTCGAATGGTCTGAACGGCCAGTCGGCGCCAGTGCGTCATAATTGGTAATAAGCAGATATATTGTTGATTTTTTAATTGAAAGCGCGTTGTTTATTTTGAAATAAAATAATATGGACGAGCTTTTCATTGAGAGTGTCAGAGAATACCCATTTTTGTATGATGCATCGGACTCAAGTTATCATGATAGTAAGAAAAAGGACAATACATGGGTACAAATATCCGAAAATTTTGATCAATGGACAGGTACGTACATTATCTTTTAACTATGAATTCGTTTTTAACATGATGCATATTCTTTAAAATTGTGTAGTTTATGTCTTTTAAAAACTTTTATTTTACGATAGTTTTTAAAATATATGATCATTTTTCCGGTGCCGTGCCGTGCCGGCCGTTACAAATGGGTTTTTGGACGTGTCGGCCTGTGCCGTACCGGGCGTTCATAATGGGTTTCTTGCAGAATAAATAAGAAAATAATACTCCACTTTTTCTCAAACTGGTTGTCATAGGGCAATAGCCACTCGAGCCCTACGGCTCTCGTGTCTATTGCCAGACAACAAGTTTTCGAAAAATTGTCGCATTATTGTCAATTTATTCTCACTCTCTTGTGATATTAATGCCGATAATTTTTGTTAATTTCTCGTCGTCAAGTATTACATCAGATGCCCCCCGTTGCTACGAAAAAATGAACATTCAGTGACATTAATAGTAGAAGGGCTATGTTTCTATGACTATAGGTATAGGGAAATCAATGTGTTAGAGAGAGAAGTACCTTCCCAATGAGTAAGAGTGAGATAGATGCTGACGTCACAAGGAATCTTCCATAATGGAATCTACCATAGTTATTTTCCGCTAGATGACACCAATCCGCCATTTTTATTCCATTTCAGTATTTTTAGATGGCGGCATAGCCAAAACGGCACTAAAGCATATCTCCGTTGTTATTGGTCCGATCGTGACATGTGAGGTATCATAGGAAAGGGGAGGAGGTAACGAATACGTTAACACAAAAAAAACAAAGATGCAGCATAGCCAAAATGGCACTAAAGCATATCTCCGTTGTTATTGGTCCGATCGTGACATGTGAGGTATCATCGGAAAGGGGAGGGGCTAACGAATACGTTAACATAAAAACAAAGATGGCGGCATAGCTAAAACGGCACTAAAGCATATCTCCGTTGTTATTGGTCCGACGTGTGAGGTATTGGAAAGGGGTGTGTTGGATCGTGACGTACAAATGGATCGGTGGAAAGGGGCACGTTGCATATACTATATTTTATCTACGACCATAACATAATATGTTATTTAAACCAATCACGTGCAGAAATCTAAGCATTACGAGTTGTATACTATATTTTATCTACGACCGTAACATATTCGGCATTTTTATTCAAATTCGCCATTTTTATTCAAATTCACCATTTTTAACCCAATTTTCCTTGACATTACGTCGAAGAAATCTACCATAGTTTACCTATTAGCCGCTGAATGACGCCATTTTTAGTCAATTTTTATTCAAATTCGCCATTTTTATCCAATTTTCCTTGACATTACGTCGAAGAAATCTACCATAATTCAGCTATTATCCGATAGTTGGCGCTATACATCTCGTTAGCATTGGTCTGATTGGAGATTGTGGTACGTTAAAGGTGTGGGTAGTAACGAATATATTCATCGATATGAAAAAGAACTTCGACTGAGTTGACAAAGACAAAAAAAAATCTAGAAGGAAGATATTTAATAGAAAAAGATTGCAAATTTTCAAAGCAAAAGTCTTTTAGAGTAATTCGATTGAGAAAATTATATATACACAAGTAAAAAGAGAGGCATAGACAATAAAAGTTGTAGGTATGTAGTACCTAATGACAAAGACAAAAAAAATCTAGAAGGAAGATATGTAATAGAAAAAGATTGCAATTTTTCAAAGCAAAAGTCTTTTAGAGTAATTCGATTGAGAAAATTATATATACACAAGTAAAAAGAGAGGCATAGACAATAAAAGTTGTAGGTATGTAGTACCTAAACGGCTTAACGTAGAGAGGCATATATTTTATCTACGACCGTAACATAATTTATGTGTAAGCGATGGTGACATCTCATTAGCATTGGTCTGATTGGAGATTGTGGTACGTTAAAGGTGTGGGGAGTATCGAATATGTTATTTAATCCATAAACTAACCGTTACGAGCTGCATACTATATTTTATCTACGGCCATAACATTTGGTGCCACCAATTCGCCATTTTTATTCCAATTCACCATTTTTATTCCATTTCAGTATTTTTAGTTAAACTCGCTATTTTTATTCCAATTTGTCCTGATACAGATATTACGTTGAAGGAATCTACCATAATTCGTTCTAAATGTGATCTCAAAATCCCATACATAAAACAAATTGAATTCATCGATATGAAAAAGAACTTCGACTGAGTGCATTATAAATGACAAAGACAAAAAAAATCTAGAAGGAAGATATTTAATAGAAAAAGATAGCAAATTTTCAAAGCAAAAGTCTTTTAGAGTAATTCGATTGAGAAAATTATATATACACAAGTAAAAAGAGAGGTATAGACAATAAAAGTTGTAGGCATGTAGTACCTAAACGGATTAACGTAGAGAGGCATAGACGTAAGGAGAGACGTGGACAATAAAAGTTGTAGACATGCCTAAATGGCGTAACGTAGAGAGGCATAGACAATAAAAGTTGTAGGTATGTAGTGCCCAACGGTATGGGCGCACAAAAAAATTTCCTAGATCTACTGACAAACTGGGCATTTCGCAACATCTAGCAACAGCGCCTCCCATAAGAGTCTGTGTATTAGAGTTAGATAGAAAATCAATTTTTCCCCAGATGCTGGGGGAAATTAAAAAAAAATTTAAGGTCCATTCTGCTCATTTTTGTCTCGTTTTGTGGTGGAGGCCCGACTTTTACGTCACGATTGGACCAATAAAACAGAAGATATAACTAATGCCCTTTTGGCTGTATCCTGAAAATACGTAACTAATGCCCCTGATAACGTATAAGATATAATAGAAGCAGTATTTTGATATGTCCAATCCATCCCTCTCTGAGAGATATGCGAGGTATCATGTGATTTAACAAATTGAATAATATAGAAAAAATAAACATAACATCATGCCATAAAGACATTAGATACAAATGATTTAACCACCAGACACAGAAAAATCAAATAGAGCAGAATGTTAAAAAGGAGTTCTGTATCTTCGGTCCTCTTGGTGCAATAGGGACATACGAATTCTCAAATGATACGATTTAACCAATAGAGTTCAGTGACAGAAAAATAAAATACATCATGTCAAAAGGGTCTTAGATACGTATTTTCCGTCCAATCGTAACTTACAGTACCTCAACCAATAAAATACAATGGCATAAAAATCAAATACATCAGCATGTCAAAAAGGCTTTAGTATTTTCTTTTCTACTGAGAAACATCCAAATCTTTCGTAAAATATTATACACGGGCGTTCTTTCTATATGTCCAAACTAGTAAACCTCTTATTTTTAACACGCAACTCTCAATATTTACATTATTTCTTCCTAGAAAATATCAGTGTATCAAAATGGAATACAAATATATGCAAACCACCAATTGCTAAATCTATCATTATATCGCTAATACCTAAAATACATATCAGATAAATTCTTTCGCTAAGTCCAAACCACCGATATTTCTCACATTATTTTCAAACCAGATTTAGAGTTCTAGTCAAGCATAAAAATCAAATACATCAGCATGTCAAAAGGGTTTTAGTATTTTCGTTTCTATTAAGAAACATCCAAACTTTTCGTATACTATCGTGTTGTATACTTTTGTACACTATTGGTTTTTATAATTTGTTTAAATTTTTTTAATAAATGTAGCAATAACTTCGAAATTATGGCATTTAGTTGTAGGGAAAATAACATGAAAAATAATCAGTATTTCTTTAGGACTTCAAAACTCAAATAACGACTTCTTGTCCTATTAGAAATACGGAATTGGATTTCCAGAAAAACGGAAAATCTGACAACAATGTAATTGTCACTATAATATAGACCGCCTCAGAAAATTAATACCCATCAAAATCTATAAAAATCTTGCAAGCCGTTTCCGAGATAATTGAGTGTTTCCATACATAAAACTCACTCTGTATGCAAACCAGATTTAGAGTTCTAGTCAGACATAAAAATCAAATACATCAGCATGTCAAAAGGGCTTTATTATTTTCGTTTTTACTGAGAAACATCCAAATCTTTCGTACTCTATTATACACAGGCGTTCTTTCATTATGTCCAAACTAGTAAACCTCTTATTTTTACCATGCAACTCTCAATATTTACATTATCTCTCCCTAGGTGCAAAATGTCAGTATATGAAGCATAAATATATGCAAGCCACTAATTGCTAAATCTATCATTATATCGATAATACCTACAATACATATCAGATAAATTCTTTCGCTAAGTCCAAACCACCGATATTTCTCATATTATTTTCAAACCAGATTTAGAGTTCTAATCAGTTGGAGAATACAAATTTTTGTTATAAAGTACGTTTTAAATGTGATCTCAAATAAAATCCCATGCATAAAACAAATTGAATTCATCGATATGAAAAAGAACTTCGACTTAGTGCAATATAAATGACAAAGACAAAAAATATATCTAAAAGGAAGATATCTAATAGAAATAGGTCGCAAATTTTCAAAGCAAAAGTCTTTTAGTATAATTAGAGTAATCCGATTGAGAAAATTACTTATTATGGGTATACACAAGTTAATAATAAGCAAAAAATCGAACTTCTATTGATCCAATCAAAAAAATCAAATACATTTGTACTATGAGAATGATCTCCGAAAGGGAAATCGATAGGTCAAAATAAACTAATTTTAAAGTAAAAATGTGGCTTATTCACAATAAAAATAATAAATAATAAATTTTCTTGCGCTCCTTATTGTTTTACGAAAGATACAAAAAAAAACACGAAAAATACACGATACGTAGGTAGAAAATAATGTCATTATTAATTATGACTTAATCATTCTTTCGAATGTTTTTAGTACGCATGACTCTAAGAATTTACCCTGGTATGATTCTGGTTTCGAAGGATCTTTGGACGGTTTTAAAATAATTCGAACTAGGTTTCGAAGGATCTTTGGACGGTTTTAAAATAATTCGAACTAAATATATTCTTACCAACCATCTGGAAACTTAAGGTGTGTGTCGATATAATTCTTTATTTGCACTAACGCCATTACTACAATCGGAAATTTTCTTAATCATTCTATAAGTACAGTATTTTAATTGCATTTTAAACAGGTTTCTAATTCACTTATGGAAAAATTAGAATTAGAATCAGAATCAGATTAGAACTTTCATATTGTGATACATTTGTATATGGAAGAAAATAATACGGTATGTATAAGATACAAAATTCAAGCATTGGAAAAGCCATACAAGAGGCACACCAAATTCAAAAATCTTGACTATTTCGTCTAAACATGAATTAAAATTTCTAGTTCTATCTTCTAGCTTCTCATCCAGCTTGAAATAGGATATTAGTATTCATATTTATTATTTCAAAAAATTTTAAGATATCGTGTCTTTTGTTGTAGGTATACTGTCACATTTTCAATACATATTACCCAATTTTTACTTACCCATCATCGAGTTAATTTATAAATGCAATAAGTAACTCCTTAAGATATGCTTTCAAAAAACGCTACCAACCAATCTCCTTCATATTGGCTAGTTTCAAATGTATTTCTACAATTACACCATTATTTGCCGAAATATTTTAAAGCAGTGTTGACAACGTCTAAAAAACTGTACATAATTTGGTACATAAATATCAAAAATGATGATCAAAATTGCTTTTATTAGATGATTATTAGCTCTCTTTATCCAGCTTAACAAAATGAGAAAAGTGCTCTGCACAAGAGATCTAAGGTTAGAGCTAAGAATAAGGTTGGCTAGGTGCTACGTTTTCTCGACTCTGTTTTACGGAATGGAAGCTTGGACCTTGAATGCTGCATCAATGAAAAAACTGGAATCATTCGAGATGTGGGTATATAGAAGAATTCTAAAAATATCATGGACAGAACACGTCACAAACAAAGAGGTTCTGAGAAAGATGAACAAAGAAATGGAAGTCTTAAATACAATTAAAACCAGAAAATTGGAATATCTCGGACATATTACACGTGGAAAGAGATACAACTTGCTCCAACTCATTATGCAGGGAAAGATTCAAGGAAAAAGAAGCATAGGGAGACGCAGAATATCGTGGCTGCGCAACCTGAGAGAATGGTACGGATGTACATCAAACGAACTTTTCAGAGCAGCTGTCTCCAAGGTCCGAATAGCTATGATGATTGCCGACCTCCGTCGCGGAGATGGCACTTGAAGAAGAAGATCCAGCTAAAATAAAATAAATAAAGAACTTACATCGTCATATCCATATACTGTTTTGAAAACCGAGGACTTGGAAGCTCCAATAAGTCATAACTCGAAGTTTGAAATAGTAAATAGTATATCAGTGAATGTTTATGCTTTGGAATTAAATCAAGTTAAGGAAAAATAATTTTACGAATTAGTGCCTGCTTGCCTAAACAAAACAAACTTGATAGACATGTAAATTTGAATCTTATTCAGGATAAATATTTTCTAAAATTAAATGATTACCTACGACTCTCATCGTAGTGACGATGGAAATATTGAAATAAAATATCATTACTTCTGGAAAAAAAGGTGTCTAGGTTGTTACACTATATAACCAAAAAAGAAAACTAATTCACCCAGATTTATTGGAAAAATTTACTGTTTCACCGTATCATTAAAATCTTACAAAAAAAGAAATATCGAATTAAATAAACAATACATAATAGAACTAAGAAGTAAATTACGAATATCAGAGTGCATGAGATACGAAATAAACATCTTACAAGCAAAACTATCGATACAACAAATACATATTATATACATTATTCACTTGAAAATTTTAAAGTAATGTTGGCTGAATGTCCAAGAAACTGAGTATATTTAGCCTCTTTTACAATATTTCTGAAAAACTTCAACGAATTTGTCTATTTAGCGAAAAAAAAATCTAATTCACGCAGTTTTATCGGAAAACTTTGCTATTTACCATTTTTATTCACTGTCTTTTTAATCTGTTGAGTAACATCTTTAATTTATTTTGATTTTTAAGAAGTTTTCTAACCTCCTCTAATTACGATTTTTTGTAGAATTTGGACTGGTTGTATTGAATTATGATAGGTATGTGTATCTGATTACGCAATAATTTCAAAGAGACATTCTTTGTAGCTTAGTATAAATTGGTCTTCTAATACTAAAATATTATAAAAAAATAATAGAGTAAAGCAATACAGGAGACTTAAAAAAGGTTTAAAATCTCATGAAATCTTGTTTATTTAGTCTAAACATGAATTAAAATTTATATTGTTCATACTTATTATTTCAAGAATTTTAAGATCGTTTCTAATTATCCATCATCCAGTTAATTTATAAATTATGAAATAGGTATCACTATGATATATTATGCAGCAATAACTATGTTTTCAAAAACTATACCAACCAATCTCTTTCATTCTGACGATGTATTTATACAATTACAACATTATTTACTTAAAAAGTTTAAAGCAATGTTGGCTGAATGCCCAAAAAACTGAGTATATTTAGCCTATTTTACAATATTTCTGAAAAACTTCAACGAATTTTTCTATTTACCGAAAAAAAAATCTAATTCACACAGTTTTATTGGAAAAATTTACTATTTCACCATTTTATTCACTGTCTTTTTAATCTGTTGAGTAACATCTTTAATTTATTTTGATTTTTATGAAGTTGTCTAACCTCGTGTAATTACGATTTTTTTGTAGAATTTGGATTGGTTTTATAGGATTATGATAGGTATGTGTATCTGAAAACACAATAATTCCAAAGAGACATTCGTTGTAGCTTAGTGTAAATTGGTCTTCTAATACTAAAACATTATAAAACATAATAGATTAAAGTAATACAGGAGACTTAAAAAAGTGTTAAAATCTCATGGTACAAAAAAGAAAATGTCTCGAGTGTGAATTTAAAAATGGAGTTACTACAAAAAAGAAGATGGTACATACCTTTGAATATTAAAAAATATTTGAAAAATTTTAATTTTTTTTTGTAGATTGTGTAGTTAATACTAAAAATTAGTAAGGAAATAAAAATGATTATAAATTAAAAAAATCTTCGACGTTTGTTCTTAGAGCATGTGAAACATTAATAATTACCAAAAAATTTCAGTAGGTACCTTTAAATATTAAAAGTATTTGAAAAATTTTAATTTTTGTAGATTGTGTAGTTAATACTAAAAAATTAGTATGGAAATAAAAATACATATCAATTAAAAAAAATCTTCAGCGTTTGTTCTTAGAGCGTAGTTCGAGTATGCCCGAACTTTCCCGATCCCCAATATATCTACTTCTTCTTGTAGTGCTCATCCATTTTGGATGTTGACGATTATCCTAGAAATATATACTTTGCATACTAATGTACTGAAAAGATTTGTAGTTGTTGTGCTGCACCACATATATAGATTTTTTAGCCAGAAAATCCTTCACCTTCCTGGTTTTCTTCTACTTTTCTCTGTAAAATTAGTTGCAGCAGTTCATATCTTCGCTCTTTCTTACAATGTGTCGGATGTATTCGATTTTAACTGTTTTATTGTGGGTACCAGCTCTTTTTCTTTTTTAATTCTTAATAAAATAATCTAATTAGTTATGTGATCTGAGTAAGATATATACAAAAATAAGAAAAAAATGTTTTATTTCTTTGGAATAAAATAAAAAAGCCAAGTTGGTTGACTGGTTTAAAGTATTGCAGTGCAGGGGATTTGAACCTATGATCCAACACTTACTTATTTTCAATGCAATGTAACAAAGTCTTAAATCGCTCGACCAACGTGGCTTTGGAACTTTGCTCTAAAAAACAACGATGATATTCACATGTTATGACATTCCTATTGACAATAAAAAGAAATAAAATGTTTTTCAAATAATATTTTATTCAAAATACTGTTATTTAGAGTGTGAGCTTTATGATTATAAATAAAAAAATCTTTGACGTTTGTTCTTAGAGCATGTGAAACATTAATAATTACCAAAAAATTACGGTACCTTTAAATATTAAAAGTATTTGAAAAATTTTAATTTTTGTAGATTGTGTAGTTAATACCAAAAATTAGTGTGGAAATAAAAATAAATATCAACTAAAAAAAAATTTTCAGCGTTTGTTCTTAGAGCGTAGTTCGAGTATGCCCGAACTTTCCCGATTTCCCAATATTAGCTGTGAGTAGAAGGGCTATGTTTTTATGACTACCAAGATAGGGAAATCAATGTGTTAGAGAGAGAAGTACCTTTCCAATGAGTAAGAGTGAGATAGATGCTGACGTCACAGCGATGGAATCTACCATAGTTATTTTCCGCTAGATGGCGCCACCAATTCGCCATTTTTATTCCAATCCGCCATTTTTATTCCAATTCGCCATTTTTATTCCAATTCGCCATTTTTATTCCAATTCGCCATTTTTATTCCAATTTGCCTTGACATTACGTCGAAGAAATCTACCATAGTTTAGCTATTATCCGCTAGTTGGCGCTATTTTTAAATTAAAATAGTAAATAAATTAAAAATAAAACAATTTTCCGTTCTGTGCTAGTCGCCACGCTCTTCTTCTTTTTGTCAACTGTCTATTCTTCTTCTTTTACATAATATGTTATTTAAGCTAGTCACGTGCAGAAATCTAAGCTCTACGTGTTGCATACTATATTTTATCTACGACCGATAATTTAGTATGTTTAAGCGATGGTGACATGTCGTTAGCATTGGTCTGATTGGAGATTGTGGTACGTTAAAGGTGTGGGTAGTAACGAATATGTTATTTAATACATAAACTATCCGTTGCAAGCTGCATACTATATTTTATCTACGACCATAATATGTTATTTAAACCAATCACGTGCAGAAATCTAAGCATTACGAGTTGCATACTATATTTTATGTACGACCGTAACGTAATTTATGTTTAAGCGGTGGTAGCATTACAGTGCCTAAACGGCTTAACGTAGAGAGGCATAGACGTTAGGAGAGAAATGGACAATAAAGGTTGTAGGTATGCCTAAATGGCTTAACGTAGAGAGGCATAGACAATAAAAGTTGTAGGTCTGTAGTACCTAAACGGCTTAACGTAGAGAAGCATAGACGTAAGGAGAGACATGGGCAATAAAGGTTGTAGGCATGCCTAAATGGCTTAACGTATAGAGGCATAGCAAATAAAAGTTGTAGGTATGTAGTGCCCACCGGTATGGGCGCACAAAAAAAATTTCCCTAGATCTACTGACAAACTGGGCATTTCACAACATCTGGCAACAGCGCCTCCCATAAGAGCCTGTGTATTAGAGTTAGATAGAAAATCAATTTTTCCCCAGATGCTGGGGAAATTTTAAAAAAATTTTAAGGTCCATTCTGCTCATTTTTGTCTCGTTTTGTGGTGGAGGCCCGACTTGTACGTCACGATTGGGTCAATAAAATCGAAGATATAACTAATGCCCATTTGGTTGTATCATGAAAATACGTAACTAAAGCCCCTGATAACGTATAAGATACAATAGAAGCATTCTTTTGATATGTCCAATCCATCCCTCTCTGAGAGATATGCGAGGCATCATGTGATTTAACAAATTGAATAATATAGAAAAATTAAACATAACATCATGCCATAAAGGCATTAGATACAAATGATTTAACCAACAGACACAGAAAAATCAAATACAGCATCATGTTAAAAGGACCTTAGTTACGTATCTTCGGTAATATTGGTCCAATAGTGACATACGAGTTCTCAAATGATTTAACCAATACAGTACAGTGACAAAAAAATAAAATACATCATGTCAAAAGGCCTTAGATATGTATTTTCGGTCCAATCGTAACGTACAGTACCTCAACCAATAGAATACGGCATAAAAATCAAGTACATCAGCATATCAAAAAGGCTTTAGTTAGGTATTTTCACAATACAGCCAAAAGGGCATTAGTTATACATCTTCGGCCGTATTGACCCAATCGTGACGTCCAACCAATAAAATACAATGGCATAAAAATCAAATACATCAGCATGTCAAAAAGGCTTTAGTATTTTCGTTTCTACTGAGAAACATTCAAATCTTTCGTATACTATTATACACACAGGCGTTCTTTCATTGTGTCCAATCTAGTAAACCTCTTATTTTTAACGTGCAACTCTCAATATTTACATTATCTCTCCCTAGAAAATGTCAGTGTATGGAACACAAATATATGCAAACCACCAATTGCCAAATCTATCATTATATTGCTAATACCTACAATACATATCAGATAAATTCTTTCTGTAAGTCCAGACCACCTATATTTCCCACATTATTTTCAAACCAGATTTAGAGAAATCGAACTCCTATTGGTCCAATGAAAAAATTCAACACGTTAAAAGGACCTTAGTTACATATTTTCAGTCCTATTGGTCACATGATTATTTAACAGAATAAAATGACACAGAAAAATGAAATTTTCCTCCCCGTAGATCTGCTAATATGGGAAAAATATTATATTAGAAACTTTATTTAATTTTTGTTTAATAGCTAAATGATATATGGAAAAATATTAGAAACTTTGCTTAATTGCAAAGCAATTAGAATGTAATTTAAAAAAATACTTCACACTAATTGATGGAGAAAATACAATAATTAAAGACAAATCAATATAATTACTGGACTTTGATATAAAAACGAGAAAATCACTGAAAATATTATTACATTAGAGTTTTCAAGACAGCTAAGTACATTTGGTATATTGCAGTAAATATAGAAGTAAGTACTATTTTTACTTTATTCTGATATTTTTATTTATATTCGCACCTTGTTGTATGTCATTTTTCGATAAAATTAAACTAAAATAATTTTGTGACCTTTTTTTCTCTTAAATACATGATTTTTCTGTTTTATTTTTTAGTAGTTCTCGATATTTTTTCGTTTCGTGACTATGTAGTTTTATTGCTCTTTGTACATTATTGCCTCTTTTTTGTAAACACACTGCTTCTCCATTCGTCTGGCGTTTGTCCAACTTCCATAATTCTAATAAATTAACCTGTTAGCAAACTTGTTTCTGTCTTTATCAGAAATATCATCTGACAGCTTTTCCATTCTTTATTTTTTGAAGTGCTTCGAAGAGAGTGAAACTGTGTAGAGCAAAAATAAATTATGTGTCTTTTTTCTTCTGTTTTGTCCAGTGCCCCGTAGCGTTGCATCAGATTAGAATCTCACATTTTCAAGTATTTTATTTATACAAATTAGATCTATCTTTGCTTATAGTCGTACTTTGTGTATATGTAATTTTCTCAATGAAATTACTCTAATTAAACTAAAAGTAAAATTTTGCAACTTTTTCTTCTATTAGAGACCCTACTTTTAGATATATTTTTTGTTTTTGTTCTATTCAGAGTCTCGTAGCGGGTTCAAATCTCACACAAGAGGAGCATTTTTTTCTCGATTTTTTCGAAGAGAGTCAAGTTGTGTATAACAAGTTATTATTGTTTTAGATGGATCTAGCAAAAATAAATGCCGTTTCTTCTATTGCAGAGAAAAAAACAAAACAAATAAAAAAAGTGAGTGATTTAACTCCTAATACTCCATTTAAAATAGTAGCAGCCAAGCTGGTCAAGGGAAAGTTCAAAAAACAAATTTTGCTGGAACTAGAGGAGAACGTTGTGTTCCTGCCAGATAGAGTAACAGAAGTGTATACTCCATTCATCACCGAATTTATAAGCAAAAAGTACTCAATAGTGTTTCGAGAACTCATCGATATTGGGTTCCACCACCCAGCGACAACATTTGAAATAATTGAAGACTAGATCTTAGAATAAAATACTCAGTTAGTTCACCTCACTCTTCAACATGAGTTCTCAAGATAGTGGTTATAGTTCATCAAGTAGTTCTATTGTGGTATTCGATGATTCATCAAGTGAAATTAATTATGGTACCGAACTAGACCAAGTTTTAACAAAATTCGAAGAAGCTGTGAAGAATGAACCATGCTACTTGTTAGAAGCCTCCTTTCCACTAGATAGTTACATAATTAAAGTTGGTCTATCTCCAGCTAGACAGTTTACGGCATCTGTCATTTTATGTCAACATGCCCTAAAAGAAGAATTATTCTACGGTCGAAGAATTAGTATAGACAAATTTGAGTGGAGTAACATAATTAACCTGTTTTCACAAAAGATGAATGATTTTTTCTATGTAGACGAGTTTGATCCTGTCGAGTTTCAGTGTGGAGACTACTGCAAGATACGACAATTGGTGTTGGATTCAATCAAATTCCTTGTTATTGAAAAACATGGTGTGGAATACTATTTAGATGAAAATGATGTTACGCAAATTCTACAAGTACACCACAGTATAGTGACTCATCGCATATCGTTGTTGGAAAATTTAAACTTTCATGCATATTATACAAATGTTGTATATTTTTTGCAACAGAATTTTTGTACCGATACTAGTTTATATGGCCCGTTTGAAGCTATGACTGCGTTTTGTGAAATTTCTCCAGCAGATACTTTGTTAAGCCATGCTCTGAGAGAATATGTATATTATTATAAAATTAAAGTTGTAAATGACTTGAATAACTTAATTTGTTAATAAATATTATGTATGTAACACTTGTGTTTTATTTTAATGGTCGAATACACCTTTGGTTTGTGCTTTTAATCTTGTATTCTTTTAAGCAATTTTCAAAATCTTCAAATGTGATTATATTTTTGACTACAATATATTTTACACCTTTTGCTTTTTTGATTATATAGGGGAGTGCATTTAGATTTTCACTTTGGAAAAAATCAAACAAGAAAAAACTTTTTGTAATTTCATTAAGAAATGTTCAATAAACAACATACCAAAAAGTTCTACCCGAGAAGTGGGTGCTTCATTTTGTATTAAACAAATGAACAGCAAAGTTAGATGGTTTTTAAATAACTCCGAAAATTTAATTTTTAGAAAAAAACTGACTTGACCATTGAAAAATTCAGAAAATGTTACAAAAAAACCTTATATAAAGATTTTTCTAAAATTAAATCTCTAGCTTCTGTAATTTTTTATTTATAACGCTAAAGTCCCCTTCTTACACACATTGGAGCACTGTAAACTAGGGTTGGAAGAAGCGCACGGTTGAGTTTTTGTAATGTAATTCCTTAACTAATGGATCAAAAGAAATTTTACAAATTGGACATGAAAGAAGATAAAATGGTTGCAATAAAAAGAAATAAAATGTATGGACATAAGTACGGTGTTGGCGGAAATTGAGCCTTACATGAATTTTGTTTAAAAATGATATAAAAATGTGTAACTAATACAATTTTACTTATAAAACTCTCAAATCTGCACAACTTACCTCTCAATCATCTTACTAAACGATGTTTCATTCAAAAAAAAATCTCGAAAATTTAATTCAAATAATACGATGTCTCAAAAAACGTAATTTTTGAAAACTTCGTAGTTTTATAGAATTCCCACCATTTTAAGACGGTATTACTCAAGTTTGAATAAATCTAATACAATTTTTTGATATTGTTTTAAAGCTTAGAATGTAATCTTTAAAAAACATTGAATTATTGTAGTTTAATAATAAATTAAACAATTTCTTTTTGAGAAAACTAAGAAAGATAACAAAAATGTAATACAAAACCGAAAATTACCAGCTGAAAAATGTATATACAGAGTGATCAATGATATATTATGCAGCAATAACTATGTTTTCAAAAACTATACCAACCAATCTGTTTCATTCTGACTATTTTCCGATGTATTTATACAATTACAACATTATTTACTTAAAAAGTTTAAAGCAATGTTGGCTGAATATCCAAGAAACTGAGTATATTTAGCCTATTTTACAATATTTCTGAAAAACTTCAACGAATTTGTCTATTTACCGAAAAAAAAAAATCTAATTCACACAGTTTTATTGGAAAAATTTACTATTTCACCATTTTATTCACTGTCTTTTTAATCTGTTGAGTAACATCTTTAATTTATTTTGATTTTTATGAAGTTGTCTAACCTCGTGTAATTACGATTTTTTTGTAGAATTTGGATTGGTTTTATAGGATTATGATAGGTATGTGTATCTGATAACACAATAATTCCAAAGAGACATTCGTTGTAGCTTAGTGTAAATTGGTCTTCTAATACTAAAACATTATAAAACATAATAGAGTAAAGCAATACAGGAGACTTAAAAAAGTGTTAAAATCTCATGGTACAAAAAAGAAAATGTCTCGAGTGTGAATTTAAAAATGGAGTTACTACAAAAAAGAAGATGGTACATACCTTTGAATATTAAAAAATATTTGAAAAATTTTAATTTTTTTTTTGTAGATTGTGTAGTTAATACTAAAAATTAGTAAGGAAATAAAAATGATTATAAATTAAAAAAATCTTCGACGTTTGTTCTTAGAGCATGTGAAACATTAATAATTACCAAAAAATTTCAGTAGGTACCTTTAAATATTAAAAGTATTTGAAAAATTTTAATTTTTGTAGATTGTGTAGTTAATACTAAAAAATTAGTATGGAAATAAAAATAAATAACAATTAAAAAAATCTTCAGCGTTTGTTCTTAGAGCGTAGTTCGAGTATGCCCGAACTTTCCCGATTCCCAATATATCTACTTCTTCTTCTTCTTGTAGTGCTCATCCATTTTGGATGTTGACGATTATCCTAGAAATATATACTTTGCATACTAATGCACTGAAAAGATTTGTAGTTGTTGTGCTGCACCACATATATAGATTTTTTAGACAGAAATTCCTTCACCTTCCTGGTTTTCTTCTACTTTTCTCTGTAAAATTAGTTGCAGCAGTTCATATCTTCGCTCTTTCTTACAATGTGTCGGATGTATTCGATTTTAACTGTTTTATTGTGGGTACCAGCTCTTTTTCTTTTTTAATTCTTAATAAAATAATCTAATTAGTTACGTGATCGGAATAAGATATATACAAAAATAAGAAAAAATGTTTTATTTCTTTGGAATAAAATAAAAAAGCCAAGTTGGTTGACTGGTTTAAAGTATTGCAGTGCAGGGGATTTGAACCTATGGTCCAACACTTACTTATTTTCAATACAATGTAACAAAGTCTTAAATCACTCGACCAACGTGGCTTTGGAACTTTGCTCTAAAAAACAACGATGATATTCACATGTTATGACATTCCTATTGACAATAAAAAGAAATAAAATGTTTTTCAAATAATATTTTATTCAAAATACTGTTATTTAGAGTGTGAGCTTTATGATTATAAATAAAAAAAAATCTTTGACGTTTGTTCTTAGAGCATGTGAAACATTAATATTTACCAAAAAATTACGGTACCTTTAAATATTAAAAGTATTTGAAAAATTTTAATTTTTTGTAGATTGTGTAGTTAATACCAAAAATTAGTGTGGAAATAAAAATAAATATCAATTAAAAAATAAATTTTCAGCGTTTGTTCTTAGAGCGTAGTTCGAGTATGCCCGAACTTTCCCGATTTCCCAATATTAGCTGTGAGTTTTGGCATAGGATACCCATATAAAAAGCATGGAAAACGGAAAGTTTCAGCGTTTGTTCTTAGAGCGTAGTTCGAGTATGCCCGAACTTTCCCGATTTCCCAATATTAGCTGTGAGTTTTGGCATAGGATACCCATATAAAAAGCATGGAAAACGGAAAGTTTCAGCGTTTGTTCTTAGAGCGTAGTCCGAGTATGCCCGAACTTTCCCGATTTCCCAATATTAGCTGTGAGTTTCGGCATAGGATACCCATATAAAAAGCATGGAAAACGGAAAGTTTCAGCGTTTGTTCTTAGAGCGTAGTTCGAGTATGCCCGAGCTTTCCCGATTTCCCAATATTAGCTGTGAGTTTTGACATAGGATACCCATATAAAAATAAAATAATGAATAAAATGGTGACGGCGTCACTTGTCCAAGGTAAACTTTCCGTTTTCCATGCTTTTTATATGGGTATCCTATGTCAAAACTCACAGCTAATATTGGGAAATCGGGAAAGCTCGGGCATACTCGAACTACGCTCTAAGAACAAACGCTGAAACTTTCCGTTTTCCATGCTTTTTATATGGGTATCCTATGCCGAAACTCACAGCTAATATTGGGAAATCGGGAAAGTTCGGGCATACTCGGACTACGCTCTAAGAACAAACGCTGAAACTTTCCGTTTTCCATGCTTTTTATATGGGTATCCTATGCCAAAACTCACAGCTAATATTGGGAAATCGGGAAAGTTCGGGCATACTCGAACTACGCTCTAAGAACAAACGCTGAAACTTTCCGTTTTCCATGCTTTTTATATGGGTATCCTATGCCAAAACTCACAGCTAATATTGGGAAATCGGGAAAGTTCGGGCATACTCGAACTACGCTCTAAGAACAAACGCTGAAAATTTATTTTTTAATTGATATTTATTTTTATTTCCACACTAATTTTTGGTATTAACTACACAATCTACAAAAAATTAAAATTTTTCAAATACTTTTAATATTTAAAGGTACCGTAATTTTTTGGTAAATATTAATGTTTCACATGCTCTAAGAACAAACGTCAAAGATTTTTTTTTATTTATAATCATAAAGCTCACACTCTAAATAACAGTATTTTGAATAAAATATTATTTGAAAAACATTTTATTTCTTTTTATTGTCAATAGGAATGTCATAACATGTGAATATCATCGTTGTTTTTTAGAGCAAAGTTCCAAAGCCACGTTGGTCGAGTGATTTAAGACTTTGTTACATTGTATTGAAAATAAGTAAGTGTTGGACCATAGGTTCAAATCCCCTGCACTGCAATACTTTAAACCAGTCAACCAACTTGGCTTTTTTATTTTATTCCAAAGAAATAAAACATTTTTTCTTATTTTTGTATATATCTTATTCCGATCACGTAACTAATTAGATTATTTTATTAAGAATTAAAAAAGAAAAAGAGCTGGTACCCACAATAAAACAGTTAAAATCGAATACATCCGACACATTGTAAGAAAGAGCGAAGATATGAACTGCTGCAACTAATTTTACAGAGAAAAGTAGAAGAAAACCAGGAAGGTGAAGGAATTTCTGTCTAAAAAATCTATATATGTGGTGCAGCACAACAACTACAAATCTTTTCAGTGCATTAGTATGCAAAGTATATATTTCTAGGATAATCGTCAACATCCAAAATGGATGAGCACTACAAGAAGAAGAAGAAGTAGATATATTGGGAATCGGGAAAGTTCGGGCATACTCGAACTACGCTCTAAGAACAAACGCTGAAGATTTTTTTAATTGTTATTTATTTTTATTTCCATACTAATTTTTTAGTATTAACTACACAATCTACAAAAATTAAAATTTTTCAAATACTTTTAATATTTAAAGGTACCTACTGAAATTTTTTGGTAATTATTAATGTTTCACATGCTCTAAGAACAAACGTCGAAGATTTTTTTAATTTATAATCATTTTTATTTCCTTACGAATTTTTAGTATTAACTACACAATCTACAAAAAAAAAATTAAAATTTTTCAAATATTTTTTAATATTCAAAGGTATGTACCATCTTCTTTTTTGTAGTAACTCCATTTTTAAATTCACACTCGAGACATTTTCTTTTTTGTACCATGAGATTTTAACACTTTTTTAAGTCTCCTGTATTGCTTTACTCTATTATGTTTTATAATGTTTTAGTATTAGAAGACCAATTTACACTAAGCTACAACGAATGTCTCTTTGGAATTATTGTGTTATCAGATACACATACCTATCATAATCCTATAAAACCAATCCAAATTCTACAAAAAAATCGTAATTACACGAGGTTAGACAACTTCATAAAAATCAAAATAAATTAAAGATGTTACTCAACAGATTAAAAAGACAGTGAATAAAATGGTGAAATAGTAAATTTTTCCAATAAAACTGTGTGAATTAGATTTTTTTTTTTCGGTAAATAGACAAATTCGTTGAAGTTTTTCAGAAATATTGTAAAATAGGCTAAATATACTCAGTTTCTTGGATATTCAGCCAACATTGCTTTAAACTTTTTAAGTAAATAATGTTGTAATTGTATAAATACATCGGAAAATAGTCAGAATGAAACAGATTGGTTGGTATAGTTTTTGAAAACATAGTTATTGCTGCATAATATATCATTGATCACTCTGTATATACATTTTTCAGCTGGTAATTTTCGGTTTTGTATTACATTTTTGTTATCTTTCTTAGTTTTCTCAAAAAGAAATTGTTTAATTTATTATTAAACTACAATAATTCAATGTTTTTTAAAGATTACATTCTAAGCTTTAAAACAATATCAAAAAATTGTATTAGATTTATTCAAACTTGAGTAATACCGTCTTAAAATGGTGGGAATTCTATAAAACTACGAAGTTTTCAAAAATTACGTTTTTTGAGACATCGTATTATTTGAATTAAATTTTCGAGATTTTTTTTTGAATGAAACATCGTTTAGTAAGATGATTGAGAGGTAAGTTGTGCAGATTTGAGAGTTTTATAAGTAAAATTGTATTAGTTACACATTTTTATATCATTTTTAAACAAAATTCATGTAAGGCTCAATTTCCGCCAACACCGTACTTATGTCCATACATTTTATTTCTTTTTATTGCAACCATTTTATCTTCTTTCATGTCCAATTTGTAAAATTTCTTTTGATCCATTAGTTAAGGAATTACATTACAAAAACTCAACCGTGCGCTTCTTCCAACCCTAGTTTACAGTGCTCCAATGTGTGTAAGAAGGGGACTTTAGCGTTATAAATAAAAAATTACAGAAGCTAGAGATTTAATTTTAGAAAAATCTTTATATAAGGTTTTTTTGTAACATTTTCTGAATTTTTCAATGGTCAAGTCAGTTTTTTTCTAAAAATTAAATTTTCGGAGTTATTTAAAAACCATCTAACTTTGCTGTTCATTTGTTTAATACAAAATGAAGCACCCACTTCTCGGGTAGAACTTTTTGGTATGTTGTTTATTGAACATTTCTTAATGAAATTACAAAAAGTTTTTTCTTGTTTGATTTTTTCCAAAGTGAAAATCTAAATGCACTCCCCTATATAATCAAAAAAGCAAAAGGTGTAAAATATATTGTAGTCAAAAATATAATCACATTTGAAGATTTTGAAAATTGCTTAAAAGAATACAAGATTAAAAGCACAAACCAAAGGTGTATTCGACCATTAAAATAAAACACAAGTGTTACATACATAATATTTATTAACAAATTAAGTTATTCAAGTCATTTACAACTTTAATTTTATAATAATATACATATTCTCTCAGAGCATGGCTTAACAAAGTATCTGCTGGAGAAATTTCACAAAACGCAGTCATAGCTTCAAACGGGCCATATAAACTAGTATCGGTACAAAAATTCTGTTGCAAAAAATATACAACATTTGTATAATATGCATGAAAGTTTAAATTTTCCAACAACGATATGCGATGAGTCACTATACTGTGGTGTACTTGTAGAATTTGCGTAACATCATTTTCATCTAAATAGTATTCCACACCATGTTTTTCAATAACAAGGAATTTGATTGAATCCAACACCAATTGTCGTATCTTGCAGTAGTCTCCACACTGAAACTCGACAGGATCAAACTCGTCTACATAGAAAAAATCATTCATCTTTTGTGAAAACAGGTTAATTATGTTACTCCACTCAAATTTGTCTATACTAATTCTTCGACCGTAGAATAATTCTTCTTTTAGGGCATGTTGACATAAAATGACAGATGCCGTAAACTGTCTAGCTGGAGATAGACCAACTTTAATTATGTAACTATCTAGTGGAAAGGAGGCTTCTAACAAGTAGCATGGTTCATTCTTCACAGCTTCTTCGAATTTTGTTAAAACTTGGTCTAGTTCGGTACCATAATTAATTTCACTTGATGAATCATCGAATACCACAATAGAACTACTTGATGAACTATAACCACTATCTTGAGAACTCATGTTGAAGAGTGAGGTGAACTAACTGAGTATTTTATTCTAAGATCTAGTCTTCAATTATTTCAAATGTTGTCGCTGGGTGGTGGAACCCAATATCGATGAGTTCTCGAAACACTATTGAGTACTTTTTGCTTATAAATTCGGTGATGAATGGAGTATACACTTCTGTTACTCTATCTGGCAGGAACACAACGTTCTCCTCTAGTTCCAGCAAAATTTGTTTTTTGAACTTTCCCTTGACCAGCTTGGCTGCTACTATTTTAAATGGAGTATTAGGAGTTAAATCACTCACTTTTTTTATTTGTTTTGTTTTTTTCTCTGCAATAGAAGAAACGGCATTTATTTTTGCTAGATCCATCTAAAACAATAATAACTTGTTATACACAACTTGACTCTCTTCGAAAAAATCGAGAAAAAAATGCTCCTCTTGTGTGAGATTTGAACCCGCTACGAGACTCTGAATAGAACAAAAACAAAAAATATATCTAAAAGTAGGGTCTCTAATAGAAGAAAAAGTTGCAAAATTTTACTTTTAGTTTAATTAGAGTAATTTCATTGAGAAAATTACATATACACAAAGTACGACTATAAGCAAAGATAGATCTAATTTGTATAAATAAAATACTTGAAAATGTGAGATTCTAATCTGATGCAACGCTACGGGGCACTGGACAAAACAGAAGAAAAAAGACACATAATTTATTTTTGCTCTACACAGTTTCACTCTCTTCGAAGCACTTCAAAAAATAAAGAATGGAAAAGCTGTCAGATGATATTTCTGATAAAGACAGAAACAAGTTTGCTAACAGGTTAATTTATTAGAATTATGGAAGTTGGACAAACGCCAGACGAATGGAGAAGCAGTGTGTTTACAAAAAAGAGGCAATAATGTACAAAGAGCAATAAAACTACATAGTCACGAAACGAAAAAATATCGAGAACTACTAAAAAATAAAACAGAAAAATCATGTATTTAAGAGAAAAAAAGGTCACAAAATTATTTTAGTTTAATTTTATCGAAAAATGACATACAACAAGGTGCGAATATAAATAAAAATATCAGAATAAAGTAAAAATAGTACTTACTTCTATATTTACTGCAATATACCAAATGTACTTAGCTGTCTTGAAAACTCTAATGTAATAATATTTTCAGTGATTTTCTCGTTTTTATATCAAAGTCCAGTAATTATATTGATTTGTCTTTAATTATTGTATTTTCTCCATCAATTAGTGTGAAGTATTTTTTTAAATTACATTCTAATTGCTTTGCAATTAAGCAAAGTTTCTAATATTTTTCCATATATCATTTAGCTATTAAACAAAAATTAAATAAAGTTTCTAATATAATATTTTTCCCATATTAGCAGATCTACGGGGAGGAAAATTTCATTTTTCTGTGTCATTTTATTCTGTTAAATAATCATGTGACCAATAGGACTGAAAATATGTAACTAAGGTCCTTTTAACGTGTTGAATTTTTTCATTGGACCAATAGGAGTTCGATTTCTCTAAATCTGGTTTGAAAATAATGTGGGAAATATAGGTGGTCTGGACTTACAGAAAGAATTTATCTGATATGTATTGTAGGTATTAGCAATATAATGATAGATTTGGCAATTGGTGGTTTGCATATATTTGTGTTCCATACACTGACATTTTCTAGGGAGAGATAATGTAAATATTGAGAGTTGCACGTTAAAAATAAGAGGTTTACTAGATTGGACACAATGAAAGAACGCCTGTGTGTATAATAGTATACGAAAGATTTGAATGTTTCTCAGTAGAAACGAAAATACTAAAGCCTTTTTGACATGCTGATGTATTTGATTTTTATGCCATTGTATTTTATTGGTTGGACGTAGTGATGTGAGTTGTAAAATTACATAACTTACGTTACATAAATTACACGTAACTTACGGTAATATTACATGATACCCGTAACTTAATGTAATTTATGTAATTTTTGGAATTTACGTAATTTATGAAATTTAACGTAACTTATGATAAATTTACATAAATTACCGTAATTTATGTAATTACTGGTAAAATTACATATATTATGGCAACTTATGCGCGCGCAATTGTCGTAAGTGCGGTGCGCCGGTGCCGGCGCGCGCGAACCAGTGGGTGCTATTACGCTCGTCGCTCGTTAGTCGTTCCTTAGTCTGAGTCAGGCAGGTTATGTTTACATTTCTGTTATTGTATGTGTAATGTGTATGTATAAGTTAGTTTTCGACTGTTCTTTCTCTATTCATTCACGCAGCGTTGGTTACTTTACATTTATTTATAAGGAAGCACAGAAACTATAAGGTAAGAAATATATTATTTCTACAAACAGCAAAACACGTGCCGGTGATGTCCATAGCAACCTTAGATTGGGAAACACAGGGGCGGGCCTATCGCATATCGACTGTACGTTAAATCTAACGCGCGTCATTTTATATGTGGCTACAGTACTTAATTCTGAATTCGGTTTACCAAGTTTTATTCGATTTTTTAGATTAGTTTACTGTACAATAACTATAAGAATGATAGGAGCAACGGGGTACTTGTGCATGTAGCATGTGTAATTGAATTACACTGACATAACTTACTAAATAAAAAATTTTGATAACGTTGAGGGCAAAATAATGTAGTTGTCCGATCCAGTATTCTGCTTATTCGAATTTCATTAAATTGTTACACAGATTCAATTTTAATCTTTCTTCTATTTAAGGATGCCTAACAATTTTTTATGCCCTCGTGCCCATCAAATACTTTGAAAAATAATGTTTTTTCCCTTCTTAATGTTTAAGTCTACCTGAATATTTTTTTTAGGTCATAAAACATGGTGAAACGTAAGACAGATATCTGGCTTTATTTTGAAGTGTTACCTGCGGGTTCTTCTAATCAAAAGACCATAAATGTGAGGTGTAAATTTTGCAAGAGTGTACATGCAAAAAATGCTACAAGAATGAAATCTCATCTTCAACAATGCACTTATGTGCCGCATATGATAAAACTTAAATTCAATATTTTAACTCCAAAGTCAAAGGGGAATCACTCTAAATTTCCATTTGAAACATCCATGAAAAAGATCACATCGGCAAAATTGGATAACGATAACACTGATGCTGCTTGTACATCATCAACGGTTTCCACAGCATCAACATCTGCTTCTGATAACATTCATGTGGAAACACCTGTTTGCACAAAAATCAACAGAATACAATCATTTTGTGATCGAATGACACACGAACAAAATAACGAATTGAATATTTTGCTTGCTAGAGCTATTTACACCAGTTCAGCACCACATTCAATTACCGAGAATGAAGATTGGAAATTGTTTTTTAAAAAAATTAGACCTTCATACACCTTACCATCGAGATATATGTTATCAAATCGTCTCCTGACCGAAGAGTACGAGCGAGTTGAAGTTCAAGTTAATGATAAAATTAAGCAAGCTGACAATTTATCATTGCAATGCGATGGTTGGTCCAACTTGCGAAATGAAAGTGTAATTAATTTCATTGTTACAACACCCGAACCGTTATTTGTCAAATCAGTACTAACAAAAGCAGAGAAGCATACCGCAGAATATATAACAAAATTAATGGTTGAAGTTCTGGAGGAGTATGGACCTAAAAAATTTTTCGCTATTGTGACTGATAACGCAAAGAATATGAGGAAGGCTGTGAGACAATGTGAAGAGATGTATCCCCATCTTGTATCATACGGCTGTTTAGCGCACACATTACATTTATTGTGCAGCGATATTTTGAAATTATCTTCAATAGAGACACATTTGTCACATATTATACATATCGTTAAAACTATTAACCAGTGTCAAGTACTGAGAGCTCAATTCACAGAAATAAGAAATGAGATGAAGTGTGGAGTGTCTCTTAGCCTACCTGTAAAAACAAGATGGGGTTCACATGTAAAATGTCTTCAAGATCTGACTAAATGCAAGTCCGTCCTACAACGTCTAGCAATATCTCCAGATAAAACAATTCAAGATAGAATACGCAGCGCAAAAGCAAATTTACTTGATGAAGGATTCTGGATAAATTCTAGCGCTCTTGTTGAATTGCTTAAGCCAATTACTGAAGCAATAACACGTCTTGAAGGAGATTCTTCGTCAATTCATTTGGTTTGTGAAACTTTCGCGAAAATCGGTAGTAACATATCTACTCATTTAGAATGCGTGAAACTAACGGATTGCGAAAAAACAGAAGCGATGGATAAATTTATATCAAGGAAGGAATACGCCCTTCAACCGATCCATTTTGCCGCAGACTTACTAAACCCTCGGTCTGTTGGTGCAAATTTATCATCAGCCGAAAGGATTGAAGCGATGAAATACATTACTACTATGTCAACCACGACCACGATAGAGATTGGTGATGAAGGAGTGTCAAAGATTACTGAGGATTTAGGAAACTATTTAGCTAAAACAGACTTTTTTGGCGAAACATTTTTATGGAACATACTCGATAATGTCTCTTTGGTTACATGGTGGAAAGGATTTTGTGGACATTCATGCCTCTCCAAAGTTGCAGTCAGGATATTGACAATGCCGTGCACTTCTGCGGCAACAGAGAGAAGCTTTAGCTCCCAGAGCAGCATTCATACGAAGAGAAGAAATCGCCTAACAACTCAAAGGGCAGCAAATTTAAATTATATACAATATAATTCAAAATTGCTGAAACGTTCACGACAACATCACATACAAAGTCAATATCCTATAGAAGAGACTGTACAGAACAACGTTTCGATAGAAGGTAGAAACTTACAGAAGGAGATAGAAGTAATTGAAAACCATATTTCCGAAGAGGAAGAATTAGACGAGGTAATTTTAAATTTAGGCATTTTTTAGATATGTGATATGTGCATGTGATATATGCAGTTTGCTTCTTTTCCGATTTTCCAATGCATTCCACCGTTTTCGAATAAAAAATTATAAATCTTATGTTTTCAGACAATATCATCATGGCATTCAAATACAACAGGAAATGGAAATTCCGACGATGATTTTAATTTTGCTGACTTTGCAATGACCGATGATGAAATTGATCAAAGAATGGAAACTAGGGAACAGAGACCAGCACGCATTTTGAGACAAAGCAAAGTGAACATTTTAGAAAACGTCTTAATGAAATCGGTAAATTAGTGTAAACACATACATATTTATTGTTTATATTCCAAAATTATCAATTTCAGGGTAAAGGCACAGAACAACCCCAAAAAAAAACGGAAGTCGAGAAGGATACTTCAGATGCCGAAAACAAGGTAGTTAGATCTGTATATATTATATTATAAACCCATTATTTTTACTCTCTATGTTTACACTTTCCTATTTAATTTCAGGATGCAGTTCTGGATTTGCCGGAGATAAAAAAAATTACACAAGGCTCATTGGAAGAGCAAACAATTGAAACTTCGACGTTTTATAACAAGAAGGTCTCCAGTTGTCTGCGAAAAAGGAAGTTGTGATTTATAAAAGCCGCTTAAAACAAAACTAAAGAACCTATGTTTTCATTTCTTTATTATTTGTATGTATTTCTTATCCACTTTTCTTTATTTCATAAGTATGTAGTTACTTTGTGTTTATTATATTCAATATGAATGCAAACAATTGATTTTTTAATACAATGAACATAAATTACATAAGTTACATAAATTACATCTGGTTTGTAATTTTTGGGTAATTTTACACGTGTAACTTACAATTTCTGAAATTACACGTAATTTCACATCGCTAGTTGGACGTCACGATTGGGTCAATACGGCCGAAGATGTATAACTAATGCCCTTTTGGCTGTATTGTGAAAATACCTAACTAAAGCCTTTTTGATATGCTGATGTACTTGATTTTTATGCCGTATTCTATTGGTTGAGGTACTGTACGTTACGATTGGACCGAAAATACATATCTAAGGCCTTTTGACATGATGTATTTTATTTTTTTGTCACTGTACTGTATTGGTTAAATCATTTGAGAACTCGTATGTCACTATTGGACCAATATTACCGAAGATACGTAACTAAGGTCCTTTTAACATGATGCTGTATTTGATTTTTCTGTGTCTGTTGGTTAAATCATTTGTATCTAATGCCTTTATGGCATGATGTTATGTTTAATTTTTCTATATTATTCAATTTGTTAAATCACATGATGCCTCGCATATCTCTCAGAGAGGGATGGATTGGACATATCAAAAGAATGCTTCTATTGTATCTTATACGTTATCAGGGGCTTTAGTTACGTATTTTCATGATACAACCAAATGGGCATTAGTTATATCTTCGATTTTATTGACCCAATCGTGACGTACAAGTCGGGCCTCCACCACAAAACGAGACAAAAATGAGCAGAATGGACCTTAAAATTTTTTTAAAATTTCCCCAGCATCTGGGGAAAAATTGATTTTCTATCTAACTCTAATACACAGGCTCTTATGGGAGGCGCTGTTGCCAGATGTTGTGAAATGCCCAGTTTGTCAGTAGATCTAGGGAAATTTTTTTTGTGCGCCCATACCGGTGGGCACTACATACCTACAACTTTTATTTGCTATGCCTCTATACGTTAAGCCATTTAGGCATGCCTACAACCTTTATTGCCCATGTCTCTCCTTACGTCTATGCTTCTCTACGTTAAGCCGTTTAGGTACTACAGACCTACAACTTTTATTGTCTATGCCTCTCTACGTTAAGCCATTTAGGCATACCTACAACCTTTATTGTCCATTTCTCTCCTAACGTCTATGCCTCTCTACGTTAAGCCGTTTAGGCACTGTAATGCTACCACCGCTTAAACATAAATTACGTTACGGTCGTACATAAAATATAGTATGCAACTCGTAATGCTTAGATTTCTGCACGTGATTGGTTTAAATAACATATTATGGTCGTAGATAAAATATAGTATGCAGCTTGCAACGGATAGTTTATGTATTAAATAACATATTCGTTACTACCCACACCTTTAACGTACCACAATCTCCAATCAGACCAATGCTAACGACATGTCACCATCGCTTAAACATACTAAATTATCGGTCGTAGATAAAATATAGTATGCAACACGTAGAGCTTAGATTTCTGCACGTGACTAGCTTAAATAACATATTATGTAAAAGAAGAAGAATAGACAGTTGACAAAAAGAAGAAGAGCGTGGCGACTAGCACAGAACGGAAAATTGTTTTATTTTTAATTTATTTACTATTTTAATTTAAAAATAGCGCCAACTAGCGGATAATAGCTAAACTATGGTAGATTTCTTCGACGTAATGTCAAGGCAAATTGGAATAAAAATGGCGAATTGGAATAAAAATGGCGAATTGGAATAAAAATGGCGAATTGGAATAAAAATGGCGGATTGGAATAAAAATGGCGAATTGGTGGCGCCATCTAGCGGAAAATAACTATGGTAGATTCCATCGCTGTGACGTCAGCATCTATCTCACTCTTACTCATTGGAAAGGTACTTCTCTCTCTAACACATTGATTTCCCTATCTTGGTAGTCATAAAAACATAGCCCTTCTACTGCTGTGAGTTTTGGCTTAGGATACCCATATAAAAAGCATGGAAAACGAAAAGTTTCAGCGTTTGTTCTTAGAGCGTAGTTCGAGTATGCCCGAACTTTCCCGATTTCCCAATATTAGCTGTGAGTTTTGGCATAGGATACCCATATAAAAAGCATGGAAAACGGAAAGTTTACCTTGGACAAGTGACGGCGTCACTTGTCCAAGGTAAACTTTCCGTTTTCCATGCTTTTTATATGGGTATCCTATGCCAAAACTCACAGCTAATATTGGGAAATCGGGAAAGTTCGGGCATACTCGAACTACGCTCTAAGAACAAACGCTGAAACTTTTCGTTTTCCATGCTTTTTATATGGGTATCCTAAGCCAAAACTCACAGCTAATATTGGGAAATCGGGAAAGTTCGGGCATACTCGAACTACGCTCTAAGAACAAACGCTGAAAATTTTTTTTTAGTTGATATTTATTTTTATTTCCACACTAATTTTTGGTATTAACTACACAATCTACAAAAATTAAAATTTTTCAAATACTTTTAATATTTAAAGGTACCGTAATTTTTTGGTAATTATTAATGTTTCACATGCTCTAAGAACAAACGTCAAAGATTTTTTTATTTATAATCATAAAGCTCACACTCTAAATAACAGTATTTTGAATAAAATATTATTTGAAAAACATTTTATTTCTTTTTATTGTCAATAGGAATGTCATAACATGTGAATATCATCGTTGTTTTTTAGAGCAAAGTTCCAAAGCCACGTTGGTCGAGCGATTTAAGACTTTGTTACATTGCATTGAAAATAAGTAAGTGTTGGATCATAGGTTCAAATCCCCTGCACTGCAATACTTTAAACCAGTCAACCAACTTGGCTTTTTTATTTTATTCCAAAGAAATAAAACATTTTTTTCTTATTTTTGTATATATCTTACTCAGATCACATAACTAATTAGATTATTTTATTAAGAATTAAAAAAGAAAAAGAGCTGGTACCCACAATAAAACAGTTAAAATCGAATACATCCGACACATTGTAAGAAAGAGCGAAGATATGAACTGCTGCAACTAATTTTACAGAGAAAAGTAGAAGAAAACCAGGAAGGTGAAGGATTTTCTGGCTAAAAAATCTATATATGTGGTGCAGCACAACAACTACAAATCTTTTCAGTACATTAGTATGCAAAGTATATATTTCTAGGATAATCGTCAACATCCAAAATGGATGAGCACTACAAGAAGAAGTAGATATATTGGGGATCGGGAAAGTTCGGGCATACTCGAACTACGCTCTAAGAACAAACGCTGAAGATTTGTTTTAATTGATATGTATTTTTATTTCCATACTAATTTTTTAGTATTAACTACACAATCTACAAAAATTAAAATTTTTCAAATACTTTTAATATTTAAAGGTACCTACTGAAATTTTTTGGTAATTATTAATGTTTCACATGCTCTAAGAACAAACGTCGAAGATTTTTTTAATTTATAATCATTTTTATTTCCTTACTAATTTTTAGTATTAACTACACAATCTACAAAAAAAAATTAAAATTTTTCAAATATTTTTTAATATTCAAAGGTATGTACCATCTTCTTTTTTGTAGTAACTCCATTTTTAAATTCACACTCGAGACATTTTCTTTTTTGTACCATGAGATTTTAACACTTTTTTAGGCCTTCTGTATTACTTTAATCTATTATGTTTTATAATGTTTTAGTATTAGAAGACCAATTTACACTAAGCTACAACGAATGTCTCTTTGGAATTATTGTGTTTTCAGATACACATACCTATCATAATCCTATAAAACCAATCCAAATTCTACAAAAAAATCGTAATTACACGAGGTTAGACAACTTCATAAAAATCAAAATAAATTAAAGATGTTACTCAACAGATTAAAAAGACAGTGAATAAAATGGTGAAATAGTAAATTTTTCCAATAAAACTGTGTGAATTAGATTTTTTTTTCGGTAAATAGAAAAATTCGTTGAAGTTTTTCAGAAATATTGTAAAATAGGCTAAATATACTCAGTTTTTTGGGCATTCAGCCAACATTGCTTTAAACTTTTTAAGTAAATAATGTTGTAATTGTATAAATACATCGTCAGAATGAAAGAGATTGGTTGGTATAGTTTTTGAAAACATAGTTATTGCTGCATAATATATCATAGTGATACCTATTTCATAATTTATAAATTAACTGGATGATGGATAATTAGAAACGATCTTAAAATTCTTGAAATAATAAGTATGAACAATATAAATTTTAATTCATGTTTAGACTAAATAAACAAGATTTCATGAGATTTTAAACCTTTTTTAAGTCTCCTGTATTGCTTTACTCTATTATTTTTTTATAATATTTTAGTATTAGAAGACCAATTTATACTAAGCTACAAAGAATGTCTCTTTGAAATTATTGCGTAATCAGATACACATACCTATCATAATTCAATACAACCAGTCCAAATTCTACAAAAAATCGTAATTAGAGGAGGTTAGAAAACTTCTTAAAAATCAAAATAAATTAAAGATGTTACTCAACAGATTAAAAAGACAGTGAATAAAAATGGTAAATAGCAAAGTTTTCCGATAAAACTGCGTGAATTAGATTTTTTTTTCGCTAAATAGACAAATTCGTTGAAGTTTTTCAGAAATATTGTAAAAGAGGCTAAATATACTCAGTTTCTTGGACATTCAGCCAACATTACTTTAAAATTTTCAAGTGAATAATGTATATAATATGTTTTTGTTGTATCGATAGTTTTGCTTGTAAGATGTTTATTTCGTATCTCATGCACTCTGATATTCGTAATTTACTTCTTAGTTCTATTATGTATTGTTTATTTAATTCGATATTTCTTTTTTTGTAAGATTTTAATGATACGGTGAAACAGTAAATTTTTCCAATAAATCTGGGTGAATTAGTTTTCTTTTTTGGTTATATAGTGTAACAACCTAGACACCTTTTTTTCCAGAAGTAATGATATTTTATTTCAATATTTCCATCGTCACTACGATGAGAGTCGTAGGTAATCATTTAATTTTAGAAAATATTTATCCTGAATAAGATTCAAATTTACATGTCTATCAAGTTTGTTTTGTTTAGGCAAGCAGGCACTAATTCGTAAAATTATTTTTCCTTAACTTGATTTAATTCCAAAGCATAAACATTCACTGATATACTATTTACTATTTCAAACTTCGAGTTATGACTTATTGGAGCTT
This sequence comes from Diabrotica virgifera virgifera, assembly GCF_917563875.1. Lineage (NCBI taxonomy): Eukaryota > Metazoa > Arthropoda > Insecta > Coleoptera > Chrysomelidae > Diabrotica > Diabrotica virgifera. Next base: position 75,536,446 of record NC_065450.1, on the reverse strand, counting down.
CCAAGTCCTCGGTTTTCAAAACAGTATATGGATATGACGATGTAAGTTCTTTATTTATTTTATTTTAGCTGGATCTTCTTCTTCAAGTGCCATCTCCGCGACGGAGGTCGGCAATCATCATAGCTATTCGGACCTTGGAGACAGCTGCTCTGAAAAGTTCGTTTGATGTACATCCGTACCATTCTCTCAGGTTGCGCAGCCACGATATTCTGCGTCTCCCTATGCTTCTTTTTCCTTGAATCTTTCCCTGCATAATGAGTTGGAGCAAGTTGTATCTCTTTCCACGTGTAATATGTCCGAGATATTCCAATTTTCTGGTTTTAATTGTATTTAAGACTTCCATTTCTTTGTTCATCTTTCTCAGAACCTCTTTGTTTGTGACGTGTTCTGTCCATGATATTTTTAGAATTCTTCTATATACCCACATCTCGAATGATTCCAGTTTTTTCATTGATGCAGCATTCAAGGTCCAAGCTTCCATTCCGTAAAACAGAGTCGAGAAAACGTAGCACCTAGCCAACCTTATTCTTAGCTCTAACCTTAGATCTCTTGTGCAGAGCACTTTTCTCATTTTGTTAAGCTGGATAAAGAGAGCTAATAATCATCTAATAAAAGCAATTTTGATCATCATTTTTGATATTTATGTACCAAATTATGTACAGTTTTTTAGACGTTGTCAACACTGCTTTAAAATATTTCGGCAAATAATGGTGTAATTGTAGAAATACATTTGAAACTAGCCAATATGAAGGAGATTGGTTGGTAGCGTTTTTTGAAAGCATATCTTAAGGAGTTACTTATTGCATTTATAAATTAACTCGATGATGGGTAAGTAAAAATTGGGTAATATGTATTGAAAATGTGACAGTATACCTACAACAAAAGACACGATATCTTAAAATTTTTTGAAATAATAAATATGAATACTAATATCCTATTTCAAGCTGGATGAGAAGCTAGAAGATAGAACTAGAAATTTTAATTCATGTTTAGACGAAATAGTCAAGATTTTTGAATTTGGTGTGCCTCTTGTATGGCTTTTCCAATGCTTGAATTTTGTATCTTATACATACCGTATTATTTTCTTCCATATACAAATGTATCACAATATGAAAGTTCTAATCTGATTCTGATTCTAATTCTAATTTTTCCATAAGTGAATTAGAAACCTGTTTAAAATGCAATTAAAATACTGTACTTATAGAATGATTAAGAAAATTTCCGATTGTAGTAATGGCGTTAGTGCAAATAAAGAATTATATCGACACACACCTTAAGTTTCCAGATGGTTGGTAAGAATATATTTAGTTCGAATTATTTTAAAACCGTCCAAAGATCCTTCGAAACCTAGTTCGAATTATTTTAAAACCGTCCAAAGATCCTTCGAAACCAGAATCATACCAGGGTAAATTCTTAGAGTCATGCGTACTAAAAACATTCGAAAGAATGATTAAGTCATAATTAATAATGACATTATTTTCTACCTACGTATCGTGTATTTTTCGTGTTTTTTTTTGTATCTTTCGTAAAACAATAAGGAGCGCAAGAAAATTTATTATTTATTATTTTTATTGTGAATAAGCCACATTTTTACTTTAAAATTAGTTTATTTTGACCTATCGATTTCCCTTTCGGAGATCATTCTCATAGTACAAATGTATTTGATTTTTTTGATTGGATCAATAGAAGTTCGATTTTTTGCTTATTATTAACTTGTGTATACCCATAATAAGTAATTTTCTCAATCGGATTACTCTAATTATACTAAAAGACTTTTGCTTTGAAAATTTGCGACCTATTTCTATTAGATATCTTCCTTTTAGATATATTTTTTGTCTTTGTCATTTATATTGCACTAAGTCGAAGTTCTTTTTCATATCGATGAATTCAATTTGTTTTATGCATGGGATTTTATTTGAGATCACATTTAAAACGTACTTTATAACAAAAATTTGTATTCTCCAACTGATTAGAACTCTAAATCTGGTTTGAAAATAATATGAGAAATATCGGTGGTTTGGACTTAGCGAAAGAATTTATCTGATATGTATTGTAGGTATTATCGATATAATGATAGATTTAGCAATTAGTGGCTTGCATATATTTATGCTTCATATACTGACATTTTGCACCTAGGGAGAGATAATGTAAATATTGAGAGTTGCATGGTAAAAATAAGAGGTTTACTAGTTTGGACATAATGAAAGAACGCCTGTGTATAATAGAGTACGAAAGATTTGGATGTTTCTCAGTAAAAACGAAAATAATAAAGCCCTTTTGACATGCTGATGTATTTGATTTTTATGTCTGACTAGAACTCTAAATCTGGTTTGCATACAGAGTGAGTTTTATGTATGGAAACACTCAATTATCTCGGAAACGGCTTGCAAGATTTTTATAGATTTTGATGGGTATTAATTTTCTGAGGCGGTCTATATTATAGTGACAATTACATTGTTGTCAGATTTTCCGTTTTTCTGGAAATCCAATTCCGTATTTCTAATAGGACAAGAAGTCGTTATTTGAGTTTTGAAGTCCTAAAGAAATACTGATTATTTTTCATGTTATTTTCCCTACAACTAAATGCCATAATTTCGAAGTTATTGCTACATTTATTAAAAAAATTTAAACAAATTATAAAAACCAATAGTGTACAAAAGTATACAACACGATAGTATACGAAAAGTTTGGATGTTTCTTAATAGAAACGAAAATACTAAAACCCTTTTGACATGCTGATGTATTTGATTTTTATGCTTGACTAGAACTCTAAATCTGGTTTGAAAATAATGTGAGAAATATCGGTGGTTTGGACTTAGCGAAAGAATTTATCTGATATGTATTTTAGGTATTAGCGATATAATGATAGATTTAGCAATTGGTGGTTTGCATATATTTGTATTCCATTTTGATACACTGATATTTTCTAGGAAGAAATAATGTAAATATTGAGAGTTGCGTGTTAAAAATAAGAGGTTTACTAGTTTGGACATATAGAAAGAACGCCCGTGTATAATATTTTACGAAAGATTTGGATGTTTCTCAGTAGAAAAGAAAATACTAAAGCCTTTTTGACATGCTGATGTATTTGATTTTTATGCCATTGTATTTTATTGGTTGAGGTACTGTAAGTTACGATTGGACGGAAAATACGTATCTAAGACCCTTTTGACATGATGTATTTTATTTTTCTGTCACTGAACTCTATTGGTTAAATCGTATCATTTGAGAATTCGTATGTCCCTATTGCACCAAGAGGACCGAAGATACAGAACTCCTTTTTAACATTCTGCTCTATTTGATTTTTCTGTGTCTGGTGGTTAAATCATTTGTATCTAATGTCTTTATGGCATGATGTTATGTTTATTTTTTCTATATTATTCAATTTGTTAAATCACATGATACCTCGCATATCTCTCAGAGAGGGATGGATTGGACATATCAAAATACTGCTTCTATTATATCTTATACGTTATCAGGGGCATTAGTTACGTATTTTCAGGATACAGCCAAAAGGGCATTAGTTATATCTTCTGTTTTATTGGTCCAATCGTGACGTAAAAGTCGGGCCTCCACCACAAAACGAGACAAAAATGAGCAGAATGGACCTTAAATTTTTTTTTAATTTCCCCCAGCATCTGGGGAAAAATTGATTTTCTATCTAACTCTAATACACAGACTCTTATGGGAGGCGCTGTTGCTAGATGTTGCGAAATGCCCAGTTTGTCAGTAGATCTAGGAAATTTTTTGTGCGCCCATACCGTTGGGCACTACATACCTACAACTTTTATTGTCTATGCCTCTCTACGTTACGCCATTTAGGCATGTCTACAACTTTTATTGTCCACGTCTCTCCTTACGTCTATGCCTCTCTACGTTAATCCGTTTAGGTACTACATGCCTACAACTTTTATTGTCTATACCTCTCTTTTTACTTGTGTATATATAATTTTCTCAATCGAATTACTCTAAAAGACTTTTGCTTTGAAAATTTGCTATCTTTTTCTATTAAATATCTTCCTTCTAGATTTTTTTTGTCTTTGTCATTTATAATGCACTCAGTCGAAGTTCTTTTTCATATCGATGAATTCAATTTGTTTTATGTATGGGATTTTGAGATCACATTTAGAACGAATTATGGTAGATTCCTTCAACGTAATATCTGTATCAGGACAAATTGGAATAAAAATAGCGAGTTTAACTAAAAATACTGAAATGGAATAAAAATGGTGAATTGGAATAAAAATGGCGAATTGGTGGCACCAAATGTTATGGCCGTAGATAAAATATAGTATGCAGCTCGTAACGGTTAGTTTATGGATTAAATAACATATTCGATACTCCCCACACCTTTAACGTACCACAATCTCCAATCAGACCAATGCTAATGAGATGTCACCATCGCTTACACATAAATTATGTTACGGTCGTAGATAAAATATATGCCTCTCTACGTTAAGCCGTTTAGGTACTACATACCTACAACTTTTATTGTCTATGCCTCTCTTTTTACTTGTGTATATATAATTTTCTCAATCGAATTACTCTAAAAGACTTTTGCTTTGAAAAATTGCAATCTTTTTCTATTACATATCTTCCTTCTAGATTTTTTTTGTCTTTGTCATTAGGTACTACATACCTACAACTTTTATTGTCTATGCCTCTCTTTTTACTTGTGTATATATAATTTTCTCAATCGAATTACTCTAAAAGACTTTTGCTTTGAAAATTTGCAATCTTTTTCTATTAAATATCTTCCTTCTAGATTTTTTTTTGTCTTTGTCAACTCAGTCGAAGTTCTTTTTCATATCGATGAATATATTCGTTACTACCCACACCTTTAACGTACCACAATCTCCAATCAGACCAATGCTAACGAGATGTATAACGCCAACTATCGGATAATAGCTGAATTATGGTAGATTTCTTCGACGTAATGTCAAGGAAAATTGGATAAAAATGGCGAATTTGAATAAAAATTGACTAAAAATGGCGTCATTCAGCGGCTAATAGGTAAACTATGGTAGATTTCTTCGACGTAATGTCAAGGAAAATTGGGTTAAAAATGGTGAATTTGAATAAAAATGGCGAATTTGAATAAAAATGCCGAATATGTTACGGTCGTAGATAAAATATAGTATACAACTCGTAATGCTTAGATTTCTGCACGTGATTGGTTTAAATAACATATTATGTTATGGTCGTAGATAAAATATAGTATATGCAACGTGCCCCTTTCCACCGATCCATTTGTACGTCACGATCCAACACACCCCTTTCCAATACCTCACACGTCGGACCAATAACAACGGAGATATGCTTTAGTGCCGTTTTAGCTATGCCGCCATCTTTGTTTTTATGTTAACGTATTCGTTAGCCCCTCCCCTTTCCGATGATACCTCACATGTCACGATCGGACCAATAACAACGGAGATATGCTTTAGTGCCATTTTGGCTATGCTGCATCTTTGTTTTTTTTGTGTTAACGTATTCGTTACCTCCTCCCCTTTCCTATGATACCTCACATGTCACGATCGGACCAATAACAACGGAGATATGCTTTAGTGCCGTTTTGGCTATGCCGCCATCTAAAAATACTGAAATGGAATAAAAATGGCGGATTGGTGTCATCTAGCGGAAAATAACTATGGTAGATTCCATTATGGAAGATTCCTTGTGACGTCAGCATCTATCTCACTCTTACTCATTGGGAAGGTACTTCTCTCTCTAACACATTGATTTCCCTATACCTATAGTCATAGAAACATAGCCCTTCTACTATTAATGACAATTCATATTTTACAACTTGTCAAAGAGAACACCAGGAACAGGTTTAGCAAATATTCAGGCGGAGATATCAATAAAATATTAGTTAAAATGATTTAAAAAACAGTTTTATTCATGAAATAATTTTATCAAATTACACTCGAACTCTTAAAAATTATCGATTTGTTTTGCCCTCGTGCCACTTTGACATAATTTCACTCCTCTTCGGGTCGTGAAATTAAAACTATCAAAGTGTCACTCGGGATAATTTTAGAGTGCTCGTGTAATTAACTGATAACACCCCAAATTGACTATTAGTCAAATAAATTTCGGACAGATTATTCACTCGCCTTATCAGTAAAACTTGTTTTAAGTTCTTACATTTAATTGGTGAATCAATAATTTTGGGTGTGTTGTATTAATCACTCCACACGAGTAACTGCTGAATGTATTGTTTTTTGAAGGCGTGTGAGTAATGCTGAAATATTATTTGATAAAACGGTAAACCAATAAAAAGAGTTCTATAAATATTATTTCTTGTTGCAATTTGTTAAGATCTTGAAGATAAGTGCCATATTAAATTAATTTTAGGAAACTTTAGTTTTTAAATGTTTTCCAATTATGTTATTGACAGTAGGTAATTTAGAGGGTTAGGGATAGAATAATAGATAATACTCGTTACCGTTTGTTCTCTAAAAATATGAAATAATAAAGTTAATATTGAATAGTACTATAGTCAACCGTAAAGATATTGGAGGCCTTTGAAATGTGGATCTATCAAACAATCCTCAAAATTTCATGGACATCGCCAGTGCCGGTTTAACCTAACTTCGGGCCCTGGGCTCTAGAGATTTAGGGGCCCCCTGCATTGCTATTCGTTGTCAATAAAAAAAACACATGCATTAACCTGCATTAACTATAAACGTTTATTGTAAAACCCATATCTTTTTAAAAATTTAAAAAAAGATTTTTAAAACAAACGAGAAAAATAGCAAACGTAAAAAATATTCCAAAAATACATTTAAAAATATAAAAAAAAGAGAAAGTTCTACACAACACATGGCAAACAAAAAACATTCCTAAAATATATAAGACAAAAATTAGCTCACTTTTTTTCTTGACTAGGCATTAGCAAACTGCCATATTAATACTATCAAAATTCAGTTGCTCCACTTCTTCATTTTTTATAATACAATAGTGATAATGCGTCTAGGTTTTCTTGACCCTTTGACCTTCAATATATGTATCTTTATTCTTTTTAAAGCCAAAAAAGACAGATCGCCTGACGCATTAGAAATTGGTATCGTCAAATAAACTTGCAGTAAAGTTAAAAATTGGCAAAAGTTGCCTTTACATGCTGGATGACACCAAATTTTCAAATGGTTATTCAAATTTTGGCATAACGTTATAAAATTAATAATTTCATTATGCAAGTTCTCTTTGGTTTCATCAATATCTTTTTTATATTCCTCGCATAAAATATTAATTAACTTTTTGACTTCTTCTTTATTTAGCGTAAAAAACATCTAACAGCTGATGTAACATCTTTGTAGCATTATATTCTCTTTAAAAGATCTTGAGAAATATTGTGGCATATAACATTAAATAGGTATTTACTTCAATTCTGAATATCTCTTGCACTCTTGCCCCTTTAAATTTGTTTCACTTTTAACTGCTTCATCGAAAAATGATTTTTTCTTTGTTTTTTGAAGGCCAATTCTATAGAATTTGTTTGAGATTATTGCCTTCACAAAAAAATATTTTTGTCTTCTACCTAGTTCAATTTCACTTAATTTATTTCTTACGTTCCAACAAAGCTCAAATGTCATTAATTCTACTCCAATTGACACGTTTAAGTCCACAGTTTCTAACGTTTTGCTTGTTGCATTCACTCGTTTTGAAATCCTTGCCCAAATCAGTGTCAATAGAGGGATACTCTAATAACCTGTCGCAAAGGTATCCATTTTATTATGGAGTACCTTGGCTTCACTTCTAACTGCTGACTTTTTGTCTCTATTATTGCTTAACTGGAAAAATATGTTTGATGGATCCGTAGTTTTTTAGTAAAACATTTACAGCGTCAAAAGTTTCTACATGTTTTGTTATCATCGCTTCCAAGAATTCATTGCAAGTTTGGTCAGACAGATAGCTGACTGAACCTTTTTCTTTATTCGCATTCCGCTGTAAATGCTGAGCTAAGAAGTTGTCAAAAGCAAAGTATACAAGACAACTTAAGTAATTTCCCTTATGACGACTCGTTAAATTCTCATGGGAACAACGAAAAGCTAGTCCTTGAGAAGCAAGTAATTTAATGGTGACAACAACTCTTCTTAGGACCTTTACTCAATAGTCAGCTTCGCGATCTACTTGCTCTTTCAAGCCAGCGTCTATAACTCCAATTTAACTGATGATCCTTCTAACTCCAACTGATGATCTTGTTATTAATGTAACCATAGAGTTCAGATGAAATTTACTTTCTTCGTGAGATTTGAGTAAACTATTCAAATATTTCCAGTGGGTAAAATGTATCCAAAATCAGTTAAACTATTTTTTTCAATTGAAAATAATTTGCACGGGTAACAATAAACAGCTTTAACACTTCTATTTGCCTCCATTTGGTTTTACTCTATAAGAGTTGCTTTCATTTAATCTTCTATAATAAGCTTTGTCTCCAGCCTCATACATTTTTTTACAATTTTCTCAGGAATCGCTCTTTGGTTTAAAAGTTGTCACAGTTCTTATTTATCAGTCTTAAAATCAGAGCATATCGAAATCGAAGGTATTTCGTAGCCTTTTTCTCTATTTAAAAAAATATGGTCCTTGATTATTTAGCAGACTTTAATTTGTTATTAATAAAAGGAATGGTCCCTACGGGCCCCTCCGGGGCCCGGGCCCCTGGGCGCCCGCCCAAACGCCCAATGGATAAAACGGCACTGGACATCGCATACCTCAAATAAAGAAGTGCTGCATAGAATAGGCAAGGTGTGACGAAAATATAATTTTATCGTCTAGAGTACGCCAATGAATTAAGTAAAACACGTTTTTGTACTGTTTCGAACGATATAAAAATCGGATCGAAAAGCCTAGTTGATTATTATTCTTGGAGCGTTGATCGAAGAATAATAGACAATAGCGAGGTACAATTACAATTATTTTCCGCTGTCGTTTTGGCGAGCTGAGCGAATCCGACAGTTTTCTTCTTTCCTATCCTTTATATGTCTTTTCAATCCGGATCTCCTTTCTCCCCTTTCCTTATACATTCATGTCGTATTAATAAAAGCAATTCCTATTTCGACAAAATCGTCAAAATCATTCATTCATGTACAAAAATATCGTCACATCGGCCCGAACAGTAAGCTCGATGCGTAGAAATTATAAATATATTTTATTAACGAACTTAATAAGTAATTAAGGCTAATTATCTTATCTTCTGTTTATTTTGATTTCAAATAAAAATGTTTTAAAAAGCGGATTCTTTTTCTTCGACTGAAAGTTACCTGGAGCAACAACAACGCAACGACCTCATTACAAAGGAAATATAACTTTTCAACACAGTGAAAGTTAGAAAAACAACATACCTAGGCCATATACTGAGAAATAATAAGTTACCAATATGCTCAACTTATAGTGAAAGGAAAGATCGAGGGAAAGAGAGCACTAGGAATGAAAACACTATCGTGGCTCAGAAACATCCGTCAATGAACAGGGCTAAATTTTGAACAGCTAATAAGAACAGCTGAAGACAGACAAGAATTTGCAAGTGTAGTACCAACCTTCATTGAGGAGACGGCACTTTAAGAAGAAGAAGAATATTAAATATTCTTTGGTGGTCCTTATGTACTTAAATTAACTTAAATTTTATAGATACAAATTAATTGTTAACTCTACTGTTGATTATTATTCCCAGTTATTTATAGCGTCCTTCGCCTTCCGGTTCCCAGTTTCCAGCTTCGTCAATCGTTCTATTCGCCAGGATGTGTCCTTTCCGACATTGTCTTCTGAATACCGCCTAGCTAGGATTGTTTCGGCCTTCCTCTCTTCCTTCTTTCCCTTGGCGTCCATTTTAAAATTTGTTTTGGCAGCCTGTCGTCGTTCATTCTTTCTACATGACCATACTAGATCAGTTGTCTCCTTTGAATTTCATATATGATGGTTGACTTAACTTGACTACCATTGTATTTCTGATTTAGCCATTTGGTATTCTTTCAAGCCTTGGTTTATTCTAGACGACCTTCTCCAGAAGTCCACTTCCAATGCAAGTAGGCGTCGTTACAGGTATTTACTGTATTGGTTTTATTATTCTTTATAACCAACACATAATTTAAATTACCAACAGCGCCGGATAAAGGGACAGGCAAGCCGGGCCACCGCCGAGGCGCCAAATTTTGAGGGGCGCCGATATAGAAATAAAATATTTTTTTCATTCATTATTTTTTTAGATTTTGTAAATTAAGGTACTAGTACACTTTAGATTAGAAGACCAAAAATAAGCATTTTTTCAAGATTTTTTTCTCAGAACCTTTATTAAAAATTAACATAAAATGTATTACATTTTAATACCTAACTCTTTGAGAATACAAAAAATATATCTTTTTTCATTTATGCACGTACACTAATATTGTAGAGGGCGCCAAAGTCGAGGCCTCGAAAAAAAGTAGTTCCTCTCTGGAAACAAAAAAAGTAGGGATCTCTGAAACAAAAAATCGAACGGCATTTGAAAAATAAAGGTTTCTTACGTGACAATTTACCACCGTTAGTAAAAAAATTCCGCAAAAAAAAGATTTTTCCGCAAAAGAAATTTGAAAAAATTTTGTGAAACAATCGCCCGTCTTTCTTCAGTTTTTATGGTTAAAAAATATTTATTTTTTATTTTTTGGTTAAACTGTGGTAAATTGTCTTTGCAAATGCAGTACCATTTTTTCGTTTAAGATATCCCAATCCTGAGATTAACTTTCCGCCATAATTTTTCGATTGTGATTCGAAAGTGATCCGCGATCTCTTTTGCGCATTCTACAATATTAGTGTACGTGCATAAATAAAAAAATATATATTTTTTGTACTATCTAAGAGTTAGATATTAATATGTAAAAAGTTTTATGTTCATTTTTAATAAAGGTTCTGAGAAAAAAATTAGCGAAAAAAATGATTATTGTTGGTCTTCTAAAGTGTACTAGTAATTTAAAATTCATCATTTTTAATGAGATATTGATTGAATAAGTATTATATTATTTATAAGAGAACTATTTGTACAGTGAGAATTCATATTACCTCAAAAAATATTAACGGACAAAAACAAAAATTTACAATAAAAACAATGAAACCTATGATTTTTATGGCTTTTACCACACAACATTGTTGCAGACAAATGCTTTTTAATTTCTAAAAGTACCTATTTCGTTAAATAATTTGTAAGGAGTAACATAACCATCTACTCAAAACCATAGACGATCAATTTTTTAAACCAAATTATGAATAGTCAGTGATACTAGCTACTGGCGCCTGTCATACGCCGTAATGGTTAAATAATTTTTGTAAACTTTGCATTAACTAACAATAGACCAGGGCGCATCTGTAAAAATATTAGTACATTTGGACGTTGAGAGGTGACTCAAATTTTTTTGCAGAAATTGCTTGAAAATAAATCAAATAATAATATTTGAGTTATCCTCCCTCTCAAAAAGGTCCGGAACATTGTTTAAATAATCAAAATGTCAAAAAATTAAGGAAAAATTCGATTTTTTTCTTCGTTTTTTGATTATAACTTTAAAAGTATTCATTTCCGAGAAAAGTTGTACTAACATAAAAGTTGCGTAGTTAAATTTTCTACAATATAAAGTTGGTCAAATATTTAAAAAATAGTCATCCTTGATGCAAAATAGCAATAATTTCGAAAAAAAACATACAAAAACAAGTATTCGCATTTTACGTTTTTCAACCATTTATGCTACACTTAGGACTTTCATATTTCACCCAGAAAAACTTTATGATACAGTAAAACAATATTGTAAATTTCGTTAAAATCGGTTTCATAGATTTTGCAAAATAAAGTTTGCAATCCAACTTTCGCAAAAAAAATTCATTTTTTCAAAATGTTACAGGACTGAAAATAAAAAAGATAGCAAGTTGAATTTTTTTTGCATATAGAAGTGTACTGTACCTTTCATTTGCAATTTTGCAAAATTTAAATCGATTAAGACCACGGCGTCAGGAATTTTTTTAAATAAACATTAAATATTGGTGCTACGCGCAGGACAGCGGATAGTTTGCTCTGATTGGACATTCCAGTGACCTTTGATAATGATTGATACATTTTAATTTTTATTACATTTCGATATAAATAAATAAATTTGTTTATTGCAAAATAAAAACACATACTCTATCCTTTGAAATAACACTTTAATTAGCAAAAGCTTTCTTTGTTCATATATTTTAACTAAGAGAATAAAAATTTATTATTTTTAAACATAATATGCAATTGTTTAAACAATATTTCACAAACAATAATAAAATTAGTTTGATTTTTGTGGAATTAAAATATTAAAATACAACAAAATATAGAGTAAGAAAATAATATATTAGATAAAGGTTGGAAGAAATTTTGGTGGAAATCAACTTGTGTGAATCGAACACCGCTGTCCTGCGCGTAGCACCAAAAACTAATGTTTATTTAAAAAATTTCCTGACGCCGTGGTAATTAATCGGTTTTAATTTTGTAAATTGCAAATTAAAGGTACAGTACACTTCTATAAGCAAAAAAAAGTCAACTTGCTATCTGCTTTATTTTCAGTCCTGTAACATTTTGAAAAAATGAATTTTTTTTGCGAAAGCTGGATTGCAAAATTCATTTTGCAAAATCTGTTGAACCGATCTTAATGAAATTTATAGTCTTGTTTTATTGTATCATAATGTTTTTCTGGGTGAAACTTGAAGGTCCTAAATGTAGCATAAATGGTTGAAAAACGTAAAATGCGAATACTTGTTTTTGTATGGTTTTTTCGCAATTATTACTATTTTGCAACTAGGGTGACTATTTTTAAAATTTTTAACTAATTCTATATTGTAGGAAATTTAATTACGCAACTTTTATGTTAGTACAACTTTTCTCGAAAATGGACACTTTTAAAGTTATAATCAAAAAACGAAGACAAAAATCGATTTTTTCCTTAATTTTTTGACATTTTGATTATTTAAACAATGTTCCGGACCATTTTGAGTGGGAGAATAACTCAAATATTATTATTTGAGTTATTTTCAAGCAATTTCTGCAAAAAAATTCGAGTCACCTCTCAACGTCCATCTCAAAACAGATGCGCCCTGGACTACAATACTCGAAGTAGTATCATACACACACATTATACGTGCTTTAAAGTGGAATATAAAAAAGTTTGAATAGGTAGTACGTATTTTTTTTCGTGGACTTAATTTAAATTTTTATTATTTTTAAGTTACGTAATTTTCGGTAAGTAGGTATCCACGTAATAAATAATGGTTAATAAATTTTATGGTAAAAAGTCATAATATTAATAAAATTTCAGGCTAAAAGAGCTATTAGTCTTCAAAAAAATTATCAGGGTATCTATCAAAATCGTAAAAAAAAAACAACGAGAAAATGTGTTATTTGAACTAAATTCGTGGTTTATCCGATAAATTTTTCACCAAAAATAATGTATTATTTTAAGTTATATAAAAATGTATACAATAAGTTTATTGTGGTGGGTTGAACTTGTTAGTAAATATAACGGTAAATCACATGTCCAAAATAAAGGCTACAGGACTACTCAATGAATTTAAATGATGCTGATAGTTTATTACAATCTTGTTCTAAATATCTTGAAACTTATCGTTTCAATGGTTTTGAAAAAGCTTGGTAGTCGCGAGAGAGCTAGCTCAATTAAGTAGTACCTAGATACTGAATCAATTTTTATACAAAATGAATCTGCCTCCTTCGTTGCTCGAACTTTATATCGTCGGATTACTATATAAAAAGACAAGTCCAAAATACCTGATTTTACAAGAAAGACAAAGAACCAACTGTTCATAACTATAACTCCACGTGTATGCATAAAAATATAACGTGAAAATTGTATAACTCCCTTAAAATAATTTAAATTGACGTTTTTAGTACTTACATAATTAATTTATTTAATCATCAAACAATATATTATTGTGTCAATCTAACCTGTAGGTACTGACCCGTTTGCAAAAAAAAATATTTTATAAACAGCTAAAAAGCAGAAATTTACTTTAATGAACAATTTACTCACTAACAAGAACGAACTTGTGCAGATTTCATATGGTTGTCAACATTAACAGACTTAACGCAGATTTCATTTTCACAATTTTAGCAAAATCAATCTAGCAAAGTATATTAGAAGAAACTTTTGGATAATGCTAACAGATGCCATCAAAAGCCTAAAATTGAATATTTTTTACTTTTCACAGAAGGTACGCCGACGAAATGTGGTCGTTATGCTGTTCCATATTATGTTGCATTACTTGCACGTAAATAACTTTTGTATTATTTTTTAAATAAATACAATTTTACACAGTTCTTTATTGTGTAATTTGGATTTTTTGCCTTTTTCTGTATATTCTTGTATAAAGGGGCGCCAAATTTTGTTTTGCCTGGGGCGCTCAAAACCCTAAAACCGGCCCTGATTACCAAATACCTTTCAAATACATAAAGTCTAGTAATTAAGAATAATTAGAGCGATGGTATTTCACATTACTAACATATGGACAACGAGTATGTTATTAAGTGATTACAAAAACATCAATTAATATTTTTAAACCACACTTTCGATGATTATTCACGGAGAATATAAATATTGTGGTTAGTCTATTAATCGATATGATGTTTTAGAATGATTAAAAATGCTAACTATAGTCAGCTGACACACCATTATATTGGTATTTTGTTGAAGCAACTTTTTAGTGGACGGCCTTGACAGTGTTGCGAGCAGGCGAGATTTTGTATTATTGTTTAGTTTCTTGTTTGCTTGAAATTACTAGAAAATTATTATAGCCAAAGAACTATTGTAGGTAGATAAACAACTATTGTAGGTAGATAAACAACTAATGTTTTTCTTACACATTAAGATGCATTAAGGAAAATTAACACATAAGTGCATTAATTACTTCAAGGTCAGTGGGAGAATAATTAACTGATGCAATGATGTCTAATAATATGTACACAAATAGTAATAGCTGTCATGAGGTTAAATAATATAATACTGCGTTATGTCGATTATAATATTTCTAACAAAAGCATTATTCTGCGTTCCGTAGTCACTTTGCAGTGTGGGCAGCATAGGTATCCCAATATAAAACTTATGGAACCTTGCAGCTCAGTGTTGCCGGTTTTAAGCAGACGAACAAGTCCAAAACATCTTGATTTGAAAATCTGTGGGTTTTATTATTTTTAAATAATTCATAGATAGGTACCATGCAAGATATTTATACGATATTAAAGATATATCATTTGAATATTAATTATAATTAGCCTGTGATTAATATTATATTTAATAGTTATTTATGATATAAGTGTTAAAAGTACAATTTTAAGGCACGCATGTGAAAGTTTTGCTTCGCTCAGTCTGCAATTCACATGAGTGCCTTAAAAATGTACTTTTTAACACGAGTAGTTTGTACGAACGTAAGAAGTTATACCTACTTCTATTATATGATTTCAACGAAATAAATATACCTACTTTCAACAGGTTATTTGTATTTAAAGATTAAACTAATTTTTACTTACTACTTTCCAAAAATTTTTATTAAAACAATACTAAAAATAAAAAAAAGTTAGATAACACACGGATTCGAACCCCTCGATCTCCGGTCGAATGCGCTACCACCGAGCTAAACTCCCTTTGCTTTGACAGCTTACAAGATTTCTCATACATACTGACAAATTTAATAGATTAAGTGAGGTATAAAGTGAGATTTTCTACGATTCATCAAGGGAAAAGTAATTGCGGGGAGGCTACAGTTCATAAAAAATTATGTATTAATGTTATTTTTAATTTTTGTTATTATCTTAAATATTAAAATAACTTTAATATTTAAATAAAAATACAATTAAATTGTTTAAAATATACCTATTTATTTCGTAGAAATCATAATAATAGAAGTAAAACTTCTTACTTACGTGCTTAGAAGTTACAGACACTCTTTTTTCCTCACCATCATATTTTTCCTCAGAAACATGTAATTTTGCAACATTAAAAAATGTTTCAATCGATAGAGCGAAACAATATGTCACAATCAAAATTCAAAGCTTCAACCAAAATGTCGTGTTTAGTTGGCATTTTCTTTTAACCAATATTTTTCCTATGTTACTCTAGCCAAGTTGCAAGAGGCAAAATATTGATATAAGAATATCTATATAATAATAATCCTAAACCTTTTTACCCTAACTAAGGTGTCGGATGTAATGTCTTTAGTTAATTGCATGCACATTTTTTCTCACTTACTGCTTATTGTTTGCTTGGTTTCTTGTTTGATTTTTGTTGATTCCCCTTGGTTTCTAGGATTGAGGTTACATTATCGTCCCATCTCTTCATTTTCCTTCCTCTTGGTCTCTTAATTTGTCTTTTCACTGCCCACACTTGTTTAATTGGTCTTTCTTTATTCATTTTAACCATGTGTTCATACCATCTCAGTTGGGCCTCTTCAATTTTCTTAATAATAGGTTGAACCTTAAGATATTCTCTAACTGCCTCATTTCTAATCCTGTCCAACCTGGTTATGCCCATTATTCTTTTAAGAAAGTTCATTTCTATGCTCTGTATTTTCGGTCTTAACCCTCCGTTAGTCGCTATCGGTGTCACACACCGACGACAGAATTATTCATTCGGGATTTACAAAATAACTGGTTTTTTCTATCGCCACTTTGTGTACCTCTTCCTATCAACTAACCTCGTGTTAGTATACATTCTTACCTACTTGAGTACAGTTGTGCGAGTTTTATAGCTATTTTCGGTGCAAGACTCCGTAGCGACTAACGGTGTGGTTATTACTTTATTGGCATAACTTACAGTTCAGGTAAAGATTTAGCATCTTATTATTGCATTTTATCGGTAAGTTTAGGTCAAATCTTATTTATAGATCTCCTTTGAAGCCGAACAAAAACGTTTTGTTGGAATTATGGGAAATGGTTCCTAGCGAATATTTTTATATTACGAATAACAATATGTATATTGTTATACTAGGGTTTTTCATTTTATATTTGTTGTTTTTCAATAAAACATTTTCAAAAATATTTTTCAGTCATTCCTAAACAATATAAAATATTTGTACCAATGAATTTTATAGCAATTACTAATTTTTTTTTAAATTGTCGGTCTCTGACACCGTAGCGACTCTTGATGCTCCGTTTATCCTAGCGACTAACGGAGGGTTAATTTATCAGTAAGCGTCCACTTTCACTACCAAAAGTTAAATCGGCACGAATACCCTCTTATAGATTGTCACTTTGGCTTTTTGGGATACTTCTTTTTTGGACAAAAACGTACTTTTGATTGCCCGGTAAAAAAAATTAATGTAGACTACCTAAGATTAAAAGCAAATATTTTGTTTTTGCTCTCCTGTAAAATTTTTATATTTTGAGTTGCTACAGTTAAAGGACGGGATGTGCGACTTCTGCCATGAGCCTGGTAAGCTTATGGTGTTCTTATAGCGTTACAAAAAATTGTTAATTTCTGCAAATTTGGGATTGAAAAAAACATTCAATGATCGAACCGTTTTCTTCGTTTTATTGGATTTTTATGAAATGCATATCGTTCTTATTAAGCTTGAAACACACAGGAAACGTATATTACAACAAAATAGAGATAAGGTGTTTAGATTGATAATGTAGCTGATAGGAAACGGTTTACTAATTTAATCTCTCGATATCTCTATAGTTAATATTTGTACTTCCTTAATTTGTGGATAGTTAATCTTGATCACGATTTCATAGTTATTTGCTTTGAAAAACCAACAAACGAATAAAATATAAATTGTTCACACTACTAAGCACGTTCTTTGAATGAGTTGTCATGGATTTGCACGGATTTAGACACGTTTTCTACAATATTATCATAAATTGTATCTCTATTACAATAATTTTCAACGTATTAGCAACGTTTTTACCATATTATTTCAAGAATGTTTTTGTGGACTTTTAAGAAATATTAAATGCAGCACTTTTTGCATTTCAATGATATGTGTATATTCTTGTCAGATCAATAATTTCTATGTCATCAATCTTTTATTAGCATTAGCATAGTATGTAAGATTCCCGCTGGAAATGCGTGCATTAATTTCGCTACTTACGGAATTCATCTGATTGATTTCTGTGCCCAGATATATGAAGGCATCATCACGTTCGATGGTATAGTTGTCCATTGCGATATTATTTTCATTGTCAGGTGTTCGTTTGATGATCATTTACTTGGTTTTTGTTTCACTTTTTAAGCCCTTCTTTGGTGCTTCAGGTTCACTGAACTCTTCCATTAGGTTGCTTGCTCCTACTAGTGATAGCTACATCATCTGTAATTTGTACTGATGTGGTTTATAGGTACATATATGGCAGGTTACATTGGTTTTTCTGATGAACTACCTGAAGAACTAGACTGAACACTATAGTTGATAGTGCGTCTCCCTGTCTCATTCTCACATTGATGTCAAATAGGGGAGTTAGTTCTCCATCTACTCTAAATGCAGCTTTTGAACCCTGCAACGTCATTTTTATGAGGTTGATATATTTGTTAGCCTACCTGTTGTATGCTTACCTAGATTACGAAAGTCTTCCAGCATTTTGTTTCTTTTCACACTATCAAAAGCTTGTTTAAAGTCTTTTTAGTTTTAAAGCTTGAAGCTGTCTTGAAGTGTTCTTGATATGAATATATTGTCATAGTGGCTCTATTTCGCCTGAATCAATTTTGAAAATCACTTATCTCTTAACTCATCTCATATCTTATATTATTATATTAGCTGTATTAGGCCAACTGCCTATTCTTCCGGTATTTGCTCGTTGGTCCTTATTAATATTATTATTATTCTTCTTGTTATACACACAACGCAAAAGTCATACAAAATTTCTAGTTTAAATTGTTGAATATGTTAAAAACCATAAATTGCAAAAAAAAAACAGAAAATTGGAGCAAAAAAAATATATTGCAAATCACTCATGTTTCACATACCACCATAAAATGTCAAAAATACGAAATATAAACTTAAAATAAAGTATGGCCACCACGTTGGTTTATCACAGCTCTACATCTACTGTTCATTCTCCGAATCACATTGTTAATGTCTACTTGAGGTAGTTGTGTCCATTGTTCTCTCAGAAGCGCTTTTAATTGAAACTCATTGCAGATATTGCCCATCTCTGGAGTAATTCTTCGTTGGAGCATGTCCCATACATACTCAATGGGATTCAAGTCCGGTGATTTTGCTGGCCACGGCAATACATCAAATCCATCGTTATCCAACCAGTTTTTTACAATATGCGCAACATGTGGTCGAGCGTTATCATGCATAAAGTAAAAATTTTCTCCAACAGCAGCAGCAAAGGGGCGCACAACAGGTTCAAGAATAGTGTCCAAATGTTGCTGACTTCTGAGAAAGCCACGTGGGAAAATGAGGTCAGTTCTTCCATCAATCATGATTCCGCCCCAAACCATTATTTTACCACCTCTGCATGCATACACTTCTTGAAGATGTCGTAATCGTTCTCCATTTCCGGGTCGTCTCCAAACTCTTGTCCTACGAGAATCTGGATGAAATCCATATCTAGACTCGTCACTAAACAAAACTGTGGCCCAGTCATTGTAGGTCCAATTCTGAAACTCTTAGACACCAAGGTTAATCTTGCAGCGCGATTGCCTCTAGATAGAGGTGGACATCTCAGTGGTCGCCGACTACGAAGATTGGCTTCATGGAGACGATTCCTCACAGTACTGCGGCTAATGGCTACATTATGTGCAAGCTGTAATTCATTAACCAGCTCGGGTGCTGTGACTGTTGGCTGCCTTCTGGCATTTAAAATTAAATATCGGCCTTGAGCGAAGGTTGTAGAGCGACCACGTCCTGGATGTTGCTCGCCTGGACTCCCAGTGTCTCTAAGCCGACGCCACAAACGACATCGCCACAAACGAACTTTGAGAGACATCCAGCTGGTCAGCAACTTGAGTTTGTCGCATACCAGCTTGAAGGAGGCTCACGGCTCTATTCATCTCGTCCAACGTTAGATGTTGGCGTTGAATAGTAAAAAGACAATATTTTTAACTCACCTATTAAGCAAGAAAGTGACTAAAATTAAAAATAAATATAACATAAAAATGTCTATTTTTTTGTCCCTTATACAAACATTCTAAAACACGTGTATTGCTATCAGTTTTACAATTTTTTTTTGATAAGAAATGAGTGTCTGTATCAACAATTATAGTACAAGCAAATTTATATGGTCACGGAATTTCTGTCATTGGTATTGTCAAATTATTAAAATATCCTTAGACTTTTGCGTTATGTATATTTTCCCTGCTATTTCCGGTGTTTCTTTGAAGTTCTTGTCGCGATTTTTTGCCGCCACTTTCCCCCCACAAGATAGTTATTTCAGTCAGAGTTCAGCGGAGGACCAAGACTTCCTTCTTGGTCAGCCTTGACCCCATCTGCCATTGGGAGTTAGTTACCCCATCTCCAGTGAGATAGCAAATTTAAGTTAATGAGGAACGGGCTGAGACTATCCCCTTGCATGATTTTTGTTGAGACTGGTATCTTGTTGGCAGCTTGTTGTCTGTTCTTATGAAAGTGCTGTTCCCGATGTTCAATATTTTTTTAGTCATTAATAATTTAGCCATTTACAAACACGTGATATCGCAACCTAAAATTAATTTTTCGAGGTAAAATTAAAAGCTATAGTTTATTTTTTAACCAGGAGGAGTAAACTAAAAAGACAGATTCACACCCAAGAAAGGAAGAAAGTCACGAGAGAAATTACCAAATACATCTTCTTTTTTGGTTGATCATATCGCCCTTTGACGGTTATTCATAAATAATATATTATACTAATACGTCGCTAAAGAGTTCTAAAAACAACTGCTTTTTATATAAAGCAGATTAAAAATCTAAAAATTAAAGGAATAACACAGAAAACACAAAAAATCTCTGATATAACTTAATTAACCTATATGAAATATCAATAATGTCAAAATTTGATAAATGTCATTAGTGTCAAAATTTTATGACAGTGGAGTAAACTTGCCCGCGGTTGAACCAATTACAACCAAGCATTACAGCGCGGTAAATTTGAATCACTCCTCTTGGTTTAAAAACAAACTATAGTATATCTCTAGTATCTCTAGTATAACTCTTGTATATCTACACTTACATACCTACTTCAATAACTCATTATGTTGAATAGAAAGTTCTTTACAATAACCAACTATGTATATTTTTAATTGCTTATAAAAAATAAAATATCTTTATAAATAGTTAAACATTTGAGTGATGTTTAATCGTACAATTTTCGGGCTCACTTTGCTCTTAAATTACTTTTGAGAGTTCTTCGTGACAACTGCTCCCTGGGATATTATTAATCTGTACTGTCGTATATTTTACGAGTCCATAGGGACCCCAAGAACTTGACTTTTACGTATAGCTTATGTTATCACTTTCCTTTTAGTAAAACGAAAAATTTTTCATTTTGATCTCTATTTACAATGTTCTGTCTTATATGGAATGGTCCTATAAGTATTCATCATTGTTTAAAACCGCTGAATAGAACTTTGTCATATTATGTAGGAACCTGTAGCTTTAAAATATGTTGAATAAAATTAACATTTTTTATGTTCAAATTATTTTTTAATATGTTATTTTTGTGTAGTTTTCCAATATGTTATTATTTTCTTTAAGAAAGTAAGATATTCTTAATATATTCTATAGGTATAAGAATTCTACTTCCATCTTTTAACAATGTAGAACCTTAGAGATACCCGGCACTCAAATATTATCTGTTTGTATTTGTTAAGTGTACTGGTAGTTATATGTTAATTTAAGTTGCCACAAAACTATTTTTCAAAATAAATGACATTCGAGGATACCTTCATTTTATTGACGAAGTAAGTCTAAAACGTTATTGAACTTTTTTATCACATCATCTTCGATTTTTTGTCGAAGTTACTAACTTTTTCTTGCTTTATAATGGATCTGAACTACTTTGGATCTGAAGTAAGTAACCACATGTTGTAATTTTCCTAACTTTCAGACAGTCAAATTTCATCTTGGCTTTTTTAATACAGTGGTTTGCTTATTTTAGGTTTCTACCACCTGATGATGGACTGATTGGTCCGAAAACGTTTGTGATTTTATCCATCTTGGATCATTTTTAGAAAAAAATTTTTAATAAATTATATACCACCTACCTACATGTAAGGTTTTTACTTCATTAGTAAGTAAATTATTTTTTTTCTTGTAATCACAGTTCAACATATCAGTTTTTCTAGTATTTTTTATACCTAACCTCCAATCTTCTAAAAGCATGTGTTGTGATATTTTAGTTTTAAATATATCTTTTTAACTTATAATATATGCATGTGAGTAATCAAATTGATGAATTAATGGGGTATGAATTACGTAGAAGAGAATGAAGTAGAGAATGGAGTAGAAGCTCCAACCATAGAGGTAGTTCTCGAAGCTATTAAGGCCCAGAAAAACAATAAAGCTCCGGGAGTTGACGAAATACCAGCAGAACTGTATAAGGTAGGTGACGACCACCTAGCAAGTCACATCCACGCGCTCCTCAATATGGCAAGAAGAGAAAATACCCGACGACTGGAAGAAAAGTATAGTATGCCCGATCTATAAAAAAGGAGGCACACTCCAGTGCAAAAACTACCGTGGAATCTCTCTACTATGTACAGCATATAAAGTCCTCACGTATATTATAAACCAGCGGCTCCAACCACTAGCAGAAAATATTATTGGAGAGTATCAGACGGGCTTCCGACGGGGAAGATCGACACTGGATCAAATATTTACAGTCAAACAGATCTTAAGCAAATCATGGGAACACGATATTGATGTTTACAACGTGTTTGTAGACTTCAAACAGGCATACTACTCAGTCAAAAGGAACAAACTATACTAAATATTGGCTGAATTGGCAATACCACACAAGCTAATAAGACTCATTAAGGCCACAATGAAACTCAGGCATGTGTACGAATATAAAACCACCGGACCGACTTTTTCAAAATTTCGCAGGGGCTAAAGCAGGGAGATGGACTGGCCCCAACATTGTTTAACCTGGCACTGGAGTATGCGGTTAGGCAAATGCAAACTGGACGAGGAAACCTACTGATCAACCGAACGGTTCAATTGGCCGCTTATGCCGATGATATTAATATTATGAGTAGAACATCAACAGGAGCACAGGAAACATACGCAGAGTTAAAAACACAAACAAAAATGGAAATTAACACAGAAAAAACAAAAATAATGACTCAGACGAGAAGAAATGTAGTCCCACAAAACATTATACATGAAGATGACATTGAAACGGTTGGAAAGTAGAACCTGGGAGTAGAAATATATACCAACAGATCAGAAGATAGAGAAATACGGAAGAGAATAACGCAGGCAAACAGAGCTTATTTTGCCCTCTCCCATATATTTCGGTCTAAAAGCGTCCACCGAAATACAAAGATGAGAATCTATAAAACCTTAATTCGACCAATAACATGCTATAGCAGTGAAGCATGGGTCCTGAAAGAAACATCCATAAAACAAACTCGACATATTCGAAAGGAAAGTACTGAGGAGAATAATACTAGGACCTGTGGGGAAAAACGGAATCTTCAAAGTCGATACAACAACGAGCTTTATCAACTCTATAAGGAAACACCCCTGTCAGACTTCATTAGAATACAAAGATTGCAATGGGCCGGACATGTGAAAAGAATGGGAGAGGATAGGCTACCAAAAAAGCACTGCATGCTAGAATGCAGGGAAAGAGACCGGTTGGAAAGCCAAGCGAGCGCTGGGAAGACACAGTAAATAGCGATGCACAAGCCCTTTTAGGAGTCCATGTATGGAGAAGAGCAGCCACATACAAGCAAGGAGGCAAGAAATAAAGGAGGCCAAGGCTCAATTTTGGCTGTAGTGCCGTAGAAGAAGAAAAAGAGTAATCAAATTGTTTAACTATTCCCCTCAGAATTAATTCCATTTAATTTACCCCTTGCCATCTGCTACTTTTTAAATACTTTTTGGCAAGGTACCTTTCTTCTAGATATCAGAACTTATACACGTTGTGTATTCTAGTTTTTGGGAAAAAATCAATCTTTTGATGAGCCTCCAGCCTCATACATCACCGGTGACGCTACTTCCAGGCAAATAAGAACAGGATGCATCCAACCAACCAATCAACTAGAACTGCAGTGACCTGAGGCCGACCATCTAGCCCAGGTTGAAAAGACACCAGCTGTACCATCCGACATCAAGAAGCTACCATCGAACCAGTACCACAAGCCATGCATAAGTATAATCCAAGAATTGTTAGTTTTTGGCAAGAATTTGAATATATTTGTTAATGCATTTAATAAGTCATATTTTTATTATATCTTTATGAACAATAAACATGATTGGTTAAAATATTATTTTGTTTGCTTCCATTCTGAATTTTCATAGTTCATATCGTCGGTCTAATAAGCAAATTGCCTAAGTCACAAATTGAAAATTTTACAGGAGACACAAAAAACTTTTGAACAAAAGTAAAAAAAAGAAAATTGCTTAACTACATGCAATACATAATTCACCAAAATTAATTAAACAAAATATTTACACAAACTTTCTACTTATTATACTATATCCATTACGTAACGCAGGTTGGGAGGGGGGTCAAAAATCTTCAAAAATCGCGTTACGTAATACTTGAACGCTCCCTAATAATAATCAAAATATATTTATTTACTTTCATTTTCAAACGTTTTCAATCAAAACAACTTCAGAAACACTGACATAGTCAATATTCGTATGAATGCGAAAGAACGTTTGAACTTCATCAAAATTCGTTTAGGCGAAATTGGCGCGAAATAAAATAATAATGGCGCTTGTGGGACTGTGGAATAATGTGCTTATTAGACCGACGATATTAAACATTAGGACAAGACGAACACAAACCTTGGGAGACTGAGCTAGGCTAGGGTGAACGATGGCTATCTTAGATGATTGAAATATTATTTTCGAATGGTATTTCAATTATCTGGGGTAGCCTATCACCTTTTTCGTTTCAAATTCTTTAACCTAAACTCTATACCTTGAAAAAGCATACCTAAAATAAAATTCCTCATTGACTGGACTATTCGCTTGGTTGGTTGCTATATAGACTATGGAAGATAAAGGTCACATCGACTTTATTAGCAATTGGGTTAACTGTAATTGCACTTTAATGCGCAATAAAAATCATCGGCATTGGTAATTTAAAACTTCATATTATACTCTTTCTTTTTATTGCTCATTTTTTAATACGATACAGTTATTTTTTATCTGTAGGAGGTAAAAATTCTTATATGGGAATGATGCGATAAAACCAGGAAAAAAATTGCCGATAAATACTACAAATTGCAGTTTTTAAAATGCACATAACTATATAATTTTGTTTTTAAATTATTTCCTTGTCGCATGTTTTTTGCTAGATATCATACACATTACCTACTTTCAAAAATTAACGCACCACCTTAAAGGCTCCACGGGTGACAAATTGACGCTAGCAGTAGCCGTAAAACGAACTTAAGGTTCCGCGGAACGGAATAGGAATAGCCGAACTGAACCGACTACGCAAAGTCCTGTAGTCGGTTCAGTTCGGCTATTCCTATTCCGTTCCGCGGAACCTTAAGTTCGTTTTACGGCTACTGCTAGCGTAAATTTGTCGCCCGTGGAGCCTTAGCCTAAGTTTGAAATTATAACGAGCGACGAGCGCGGCAAAATAACGCAAAAGATGGAAGACATAATAAGTTGTGAGATAAAAGATAAAAAGAAATGAAACTAGTGGAGATAAGAAATTTTCCGATAAAAACCTATAAACTTTTTCTTTTTCTTTTTATTTCAAAACCTAATGTGTTTTCCATCTTTTGCGCTATTTTGCCGGTTATTAACGCGCTCATCACTGTATTCTGAACCGTTGATTGGATTTTGATTGTTTTTCACGTTATACGTAGGCCTATTTGTATGTATTAATGTTTTCTGAGAAATATCACCCTTTTACTCATATACAGGGCAGTGGCGGCTCGTGACCTCAGTATGCGGGTAGGCGACGATACATATACCTTTATATCATCCAACCAATTTACATCCACTGCTGGACATAGGTCTCCCCCAATTGTTTCCACACTTCACGGTTTTGTGCTGATTGTTGCCAGTTTTTACTAACCCTCTTGATATCATGTGTCCATCGTATAGACGGCCTTCTTTCACTGCGTTTATCTTCTCTTCTTCTCATTCAACAATAGCGTTTATCTTCTACTCTATAATATACATACATATTGTATTTTTTTGTTTTCTTCTTGCAAACCAAAATGCCTTGCCAAAAAATAGTTAAGTAGATATTATTTCCAATAAATTAAATTAATGCACCTGTCTTTGGTAGAAGCAAATTTATTTATGGTTGTGTAGTAAAATTGTTCAGTTTTAGACAAAATGGAAAGAAAAATTCTTCTCAATTCAAAGTAAAGACAAAGCTGTCAGTCGATTAATCACTAGAAGGACAAAACTAGCAAGGGCAAAATTTGGAAAACTAATAGAAACCGCAAAATTTCCCAATACCTGAGGAACAAAGTTTTCAACCAGTGCATTCTTCCTATCATGACACATAGATGTCAAACCTGGACCCTATCTATCTAATCAGCCCTAAACATCCATCCTTGGATATAGGCCTCCTTTTCCTTCTTCCATGCCTCTCTATCTTGGACAATTTGCATCCATTTTGACCCAGTGTGTGTCTTCAGGTCATCTGACCATCGCATCTGTGGCCTCCCCCATTTTCGTTTGAGGTGGAACCACCGTGGAACTATAAACCTGGACCGTAACCAAGGCAAATATGAATAAATTAGCAACAACGATACAACAATACACTAGTATTCAATGTTAGGTATACGACTGTATAAAAAAGGAACGACTAGGTAAGATCAAAAACAAAAATCGAGGATATAACAAAAAAATTGCTAAACTGAAATGGAGCTTCGTAAACCACACCGTTAGACAAAAAGACCAAAGTTGGAACGCCACGATACAACATTGGAGACCTCGTAGCACCAGCGTGGATAACAAAGGCAAAAAATAATATGCAACTCCACAAATTAAACAAACATAAAAATATACTTGGTGCTACGTAACTTTACGGAGTGCCTCGGTAGCTATAAGTCTTCAGATGGGTGTGGATTCTTAATAGATTTTAAATATAATAGAAACTCAATTGCTCGGGGGCGCCATAATTAAAAGAAAATAAAAGACTAAACATACTTGAAAGTTCAAAAAAATACCTAAAATAAAACAGTTAATAAGAATATTATAGTTATCATAAGACACAAACACATTTACATAAATATAAATATAACATGACCTTACCTTAGTGTTTTCATGTTTATTTCATTTAGGAACAAGAGAAAAGGATCAGATAACAATATTATCAATAAAAAACATTATTGCAAAATGAATAAAATTTTTATTAAAATAAAGATAAAAAAAATAAAGAAGAGAAATGATGGATCTTTTGTAGATGTACAATATTAAAGATTCTGCTTACAAAAACGACAAAAAAGTTTACGAACAATACCTTGTTATATAGTCCTATCCTTATTCTTCACGTTGTGAATGTCCAAAGCACTACTTTTCACTGAATTTACATAAAAAGTACAAAAAAGGTTGTTTCCATGAAAAGTTTCAGCAAAACTAAATAAACTTCTAAATGATAGATAGATATTTATTTATTTATCATAATAGATAATACACAAAACAGAAACATTACACTCCACACCTGTACAAATTACATAAGAATTGTCAAGGCAAGGAGCGCTGTATAATTATCATAAAGTATTACAAAAATTAATAACATGAGACTAAACAAATAAAGAAATAAGCATTGTCAAATTAAATTAATCAGAAACATTCAATATACAAATAAAAAAAGAAAAAAATAAAATAAAAATAAAAACACTGGAAGTACAACAAACATTGCCAATTGGTTTCTAGGTCTTAGTTTTAATATAATGGACTAATAATCTCTTAAAGATAGTTGCATTATGGCTATTTTTAATGTGATAAGGTATATTATTGAACTGTACAATTCCTTTATGAAACAAGCTTTTCATTGAACTGGACTTGTTGGTTGTTCTAACATAAAAATTTATTGAATTTGCAGCTCTAGTGCTATGCTCATGAACATTTTCTATCGGGACCAACTGACTGTTCAAATACTCAGGCAATAAATGGTTTACCATCTTAAATAAGAATGTCATAGATTGGACATACATAAAATGTTCAACTTTTAACCAATTTAAAGTTTTCAGCATATCTTGAATTCGAGTATATCGATTGCATCTCAATATTACTCGCATAGCCTTATTTTGGTGAATTTGAAGCCTGTCATAATTAGAACATCCTGTATAAATCAATGAACAACAATATAAAAAGTGAGGTAATATTAACGAATTATAAATTGTTAATTTAGTTTGAAATGTCAAAAATGGTGATACTCTTCGAAAAAAACCTATTTTTTCCCTATCTTTCTGCAAATGTAATCAACATGTTTACTAAAAGTTAGTTCCCTGTCCAATATGAATCCCAAATACTTTATTTCCTGAACCATTTCAATTTTTTCATTATTTAATTTAATGTGAACATCCAAACTTAAGAATTTCCCGAAAAGAGTATTATTACCAATAAACATGTATTTGGATTTTAACTCATTGACTTTCAATTTGTTTAACTTAAATCTTTCAGTTAATAAATGCAATTCACGATTCATCGTGTCCACTACATCAACAAAATCTTCCCCATAAAAATATATTAATGTGTCATCAGCAAAAAGATGAATTTTACATTTGCTTAATACGTTTCCCAAATCATTAATGTATAATATGAAAAGTAGAGGTCCAAGTACACTGCCTTGCGGCACACCAATATCATTTAACTGTGGATTTGACATTTCACTATTTAATTTAGTCCTTTGGTACCTATTTGACAGATAATTTTCCAGCCAATTAAAAACTGTCCCGTTAAAACCATATTTCTTTAATTTCAAAAGAAGTATATGACGATCTATTGTTTCAAATGCTCTTTTGAGATCTATAAAAACTGCGCATATACCGACCCCTGTCGTATCTAAAATACTTTTCATATCTGAGACAACTAACTGTAATGCGGTCTCACATGAATGAGAATTTCTAAATCCAGACTGGTAATTGTACAGGATATTATTTGAAGTAATAAATTTAATCAGCTGATTGTATACCACAATTTCTAAAACTTTTTCACAAAATGGGAGCATATTTATTGGACGTAATTGATCAAGTTTATTAGTATTAGGAACTTTTGGAACAGGAATTATAGTTGATATTTTAAATTGCTTGGGCACCAGGCCCTTCTCTAAACTCATATTAATTAAATTTAATAAAGGATAACCTAACACATGAAATAGATTTTTGATAATATCAAGACCTACTTCATCCGTACTATTTTTTTTATATTGTAATTTGATTATATCATATAGTTGGTTTAGTGATATGCTCTCAAAAGTTTCAAAATTTACATCAGATGAAACAACTGTCTGCAAATTTAAATTAATATCACTATTTTGGTCAAAACTTACAATAATATCTTTAATACTATCAACATAATATTGATTTAATATGTTTGCCAAATTTACACTATATGTTACACCTTCATGTTCAAGACTTTGAAATTGTGATATAGTTTTATTAGTTCCTACTAACTGTTTGAGATGTTTCCACATTTGTTTAGAATTACCCCTATTTCTATCAATATTTGACTCATAAAATCTAATTTTAACTTGTTTTAAAATTCTAACACAGTTATTTCTTTCAATTTTATAGTTATTCCAATCTACGCAATCGTTTGTAAACAAAAATCTTTTATAAGCAATATTTTTATTCTTAACTGCCAATTTACAAGTGTTGTCAAACCATTGATTACCAAAGTTCTTAACTTCCACAGTTTTAACTGGTGACACTCTATTCAAAACATCTACGATATTATTGACGAAAGTATCAGTAACTTCATCGATGTTTACCGAAGAATATGCCCAATCTTTTTCAATCAACATGTTTACCATATTATCATATATTATTTTAGAACGAATTTGTTTTGTTTCAATGACTTCACTTTTAGTTACTTTATTATTGAGCACATGGACAATACAGTGATCAGATATTATGTAATTTTTTTCTACATGAGCAGTTAACATATAGTCATTACTTATGACAAGATCAATCATAGATTTTGAATCCTTAAAAATTCTTGTATATTCATTTACAAGTTGCTGCATTCCATTATTTTCTATATATTCTTTCAATTTACTTTTACCCTGACAATTTTTATCATAATGTATGTTGAAATCTCCAGCAATGACTATACTACAACTACTATGTGATTCATAATAATCATCCATCCACTTGAAAAATACATCAATGAATTCACTTATACTACCACTTGGCGATCTATAAATACCCACTATTCCATAATATGATCCATTAATTACAACATCCAAAGACAAAACCCACAAACTCTTGTCAATAAATGTTTTGATATTATTGACTTTTATGTATTCTTTCGTATAAATTAGAACTCCTCCTGTATGACGACTACTAGAATCACAACGCGCCATTACATATTCAGGGATCTGTAGCTCAGAATCTGAAAAATCGCTAGTGATACAAGTTTCCGTTAAACATAAAATGTGTGGGTCATATACCTGAACATAAAGTTTGATTTCATCGCAATGTTTATAGTAACTTTCAGCATTAATACAAGAAAGAAGAAGATTATCTATACACTTTTTATTTGTGCGTGTAATATTTGAAGGCGTCTTTGATGGCTAGATATTATACCCTATTCTTTCTTTGGCTTTTAATAACTGTCTTTGATAACTACTACAATTTCTATCAAATACATTATGGTTATAATTAACATGTTTAAGTTTAAGAATTTCATTTGCATATTTACAGTTAACACCAGTAAAATTATCGTTAGTAATTCTGCACTCAGCTTTTTTGTGTTGACCTCCACATAATGGACAAACATCCTGTGTAGTACATTTATCTGCAAAATGTCCAAACTTCCAGCACCGAAAACAACGAATAATATTTACGTGTTCAAAAAATCTGTAGCTATTCCATCCTATATGTATTTTTTCCTTTTCATTAACTAGATAATTAAATATATCTGCTGAAATTTCCACTATTACATTAAGTGCATTACGGTTATTAGTTTTCGATTTATATTTACGTAATATTTTAATGTAAGTTTCTATACCGTCAATCAAATTTTGTTTTTGTAAACTATCAACAAAGCTGTTAATATCTTCAATGTCTTTTTCGTGGACATTTATGATCTTGATCTTAGGTTTAGATATACTTGCAATTTTTATCTCATAATCTGCTCCAAGAACTTTTTCAGCATTAATTTTCAAATTATCCAAAGACTCCTTATTATTACAATGAATTGCAATCGACCCTTTAGCACAAGATTTAACATTTTCAACCGACACATTTATATCGACTGGACTAAATTTTTGTGCTAATACAGTTTTTGTTGTTAAACAATTTTGATTTTGATTTTTTGGTTTTATAATAAGTGGTTCGGTTTTTTTCGTTTTTACAACATCGCTCCATTGACGCTGACTGTTTGTTAGTGTACCATTATTTTCAATAAGATCAATTAACTTACAAGTTTTTTCCAATACTTCTTTTGCTTTCTTTTCATTAAGTTGATATTCAGACTCGTTTTTGTTAAGTCTATTTTCAGCTGTTGTAAAACAATTGCCACAAAACCACTTTAAATTAACACAATCTTGTTTAATTTTTAACACTTGATCTTTCACTTTAGCACAAGGCAAATGATATGGTTTAATACACAAATCGCAAACGATATACTTATTATTTACAATAAAATTATCAGCACATTGGACACACGTCTGTATGCCCGGCGCCATCTTTGACTACCAATTGATTCTACCTTTGATTCTGCTCATTATGACTTTTAAATAACTTTTGAGGTATCTAGGATTATCTTTAGCACTTAATCCATAACTGCTTACAAAAATAATCTTAGGTAGTGTAGTATACACTAAAATAAACTGGCTCTTTGCCTAACAGAAGCATTTGGCTTGTGACTAGGAAGTCACGAAAGGAGAACAGTTTCTAACACTACATAGGTACCTATTGCTTCTGATACTCTACATTTTCAGGAACCAAAAAAACTTGATTAAGAACTACGTCAGAACTTAATCTTCGAACTTAACTTTCTTAGAAATTCGCCAAAGCGGTTTCTGCTGAGGCTCACCAAACCTCTCTCTTTGAAAGTTCACACTTGAATCTTCAATCTCACAACTTGAATGCATCTCCTCAAACCAAAACGCTTCCTTCCAAAACCCACTCCATTTCTCTAATTCTACCCTACTCATCCAATCAACCAATAAGAAAAAAGATTAATCCTTCCTTCTTTCATCAATGACTAATAAAAAATAACCAAGCTTCCTAATCTTATTTACTTACCAATAGGGAAAATTAAAACACATTCTAAATCCAATCTCTTTGGTACGGAATTTATTATACTCTTTAACCAATAGGGTCATTTAGCCATGTCAGCAAAACTTACTTAGCTCTAACATTTTGAAGAAAGGTATTGCTGAGTCCACAATTAACACCCGCGCTTTCTGATATTGAAATTAGGACGTATGTGTATCTAACTCCCAGGATTCGTGAAGCCAAAACGATCATTAGCTACATTGTAACTCTTTTATGCATCACAAACTGAACACAGGAAATCGAATATAGATACCTATGACCGTAAAATATAATAACGTCTTTCTTTAACAAGACGGATAAACTTCAAATTCTCACGTTTTTTTTTAACAGAAATAAATTCCTTAAGGCCCGTTTTCACGGTACACTTTGGATGATCATCCCGGATGAATCATCCAAAGTGATTACGACGATGAAAGTAATTATCGTTTACATGGATCACCAAGACTGAACTAGTCTGTTCACTTACAAATGGCGCCGGCTGAAGTTGTACGTGCTGGAATTGGCATAATAAGTGAATATTTACTAAATGAACTTAGACATGTACTTGAAAAACAAAAGATTAAAAAAAAACAACGTTGGTGGGTAACGCCGTGGATAATTCGACACTATAAAATAGGTGCATCAACGTGTTTGTTAAAGGAATGGTCTAAAGAAAATCAAGCCATGTTAAAAAACCAGCTAAGAACAAAACACAACGTACAAACACAACAACTACGCACTTTAAACGCGACAATAAACAACCACGTGGACCTGTTGCCGCCGTTCACTAGTCACTGCCGATGAATCACAGCAACAAATGCATGTTTACATGGTTCACTTTGGATGATTCATCCGCGATGCATCCCCTAAAGTGAACAAAAGTAGAACTCGGTTCAACTTCGTTCAATATTCATTTTGGATGATCATTTTCGATGATTAATAGTTTACACGATTCATTTATTTTTCACTTTGGATGATTCATCCGGGATGATCATCCAAAGTGTACCGTGAAAACGCGCCTTTACATTCGCTTGGAATATGAAGCGATATTTTTATGTCTACAGGATGGCCAGGATGGGACAAAAATATGTTACGATACATTTACAATTTTTGGTTTCTACAAGGCAAAATAATGAACCGTTTCAACCTTACGAAGGCAAACGACCAAGAGGAAGACCACAGATGAGATAAGTAGATGCCATAAAAACAATAACTGGAACAAATTGGAAGTATGTTGCTCAGGATATAGACCGATGAAAGGAGTTGGAAGAATCGTATGTCCAAACGACGACATGACGATAGAAAGCTAAGAAGAAAGACGATACATTAGTTTTCAAATATATTGGCAAAAAGTAATTGTCGTTAAGAAGACATATCATCCAATTAAACTGTAATAACAAGCAAAAATTGTCTCACATAAATAGATTACAGTGCTATTCATTGGTTGTTGTTTTTCACATATACGTGTGGGAACCTTACACGGTCGTAAGATATTTAATTTTGAAAAAAATGAGTAGGTATAACGTCTTGGTACATTATTAGCTGATATAACCGTAAATTGATACCTACTGTGATTCTATTGTTATTATATAATATATAATTATATACTATTAGCTTTGCAATAACGATCTAAATTAGTTAAAATCATCGGATCTATATTATGATTAGTTCAATTTCACTTTTAGTCCAAGGAAAAATCGGGTTATAAAAACTTCACAGAATTATTTGCAGGATAATTTTCTTTTTCTTTTTAGAACGATTTCCAGAGTGGAAATCGAAACGTCAAAACAATAGCTAATTAAAAATGTAATTTTCATTACATTTGACTTATCCTCCCCAAACCTCAAGTTTGGGGATTGGCGGAATTTAAGGAAGCTGAAGAGGTAAGAAGGTTTTTTATAAAAAAAAGTTGAATATTCCGAGTTACTGTCCAAACTATTGTTGGATTTAGAAACCAACATTGAGCATGAGTATCTATTTACGACGAAGTTGCATAAAAAATATGTCAAGAGAGTATTACGAGTATGAGGAAGGACGTCTGCCTAAATTTCTGCTTCAGGAAATGATAAGAGCTAACTGTGGTTGGAGAAGAAAGAGATTGAAAAAACTTGGGAGAGAGATAGGGAGTGGAATTTAACAGAGAGTGGGAAAATAGGAATTTTTGAGAGGATAAGTTGGAACAGGTGATAGGAGCCATTCGTGATGGGATAAGGAATAGAGCATTGGAGAGAGCAACTAGATCAAATATCTGCAATCATTATAGAAAGTTAATGGGACTCGGTGTTGACATGGGTTATACAGGGTGTCCAGAGACTCTACCGACAAACGAAGACAGGAGATTTTTTAGATAATTTTAAGATAATTTAACCCAATTCACCTAGTCCGAAAATGCTTCCTAAGGGAGCTAGAGCTCTTTGAAGATGGCGTCATGTAATTAGTTTTTCTTAAATAACTCCAGAACGCTTCTATTAAGAAAAACGAAAATTTCTAGTACCGGTCATAGGCGTCCGTTTTGGGTAAGGCAACGGTTATTTTATCGCATAACTTTTTTGTCTTTAACTTTTAAGTCTTTTTGACACTGGATTATTAAATTGTGAGGTATTCTAGCACTACAAGGTACTCTTGCTTTAAGTCGGTAGTACACTCCGTTTTCTAGAAAAATCGATTTGAAAGTTTTTCCTTTTTGGAATTTGAAAAAAATTGAAAAAAATTGTCAAAAAAAAGACGATGTATTTTACTAACTTAAAGCAAGAGTAACTTTTAGTACTCGAATACCTCATAATTTAATAATCTAGTGTCAAAAATGCTTAAAAATTAAGGACAAAAAGTTACGCTATAAAATAACTGTTTACCTACCCAAAACGGACGCCTATGACCAGTACTAGAAATTCGCAATTAATGAAATCGATTCATCTCTGGAATATAAATAAATCTACCAGTTTTCGTCTTTCTAAATAGGTTTTTTTTTGAAATTTCTTTTTGAAATTCAAAGAACGAAAAATTTTTAAATCGATTTTTTTAGAAAACGGTGTGTCCTACTGGCTTAAAACAAGAGTACCTTTTAGCACTAGAATACCTCACAATTTAATAATACAGTGTCAAAAATGCTTAAAAGTTAAAGACAAAAAAGTTATGCGATAAAATAACCGTTGCCCTGCCCAAAACGGACGCCTATGATCGGTACTAAAAATTCGCAATGGATGGAATAGATTTATCTCTGGAAGATAAATACGCGTACCAATTTTTGTTTTTCTAAATAGAAGCGTTCTGGAGGTATTTAAGAAAAACTCATTACAAGACGCCATCTTGAAAGAGCTCTAGCTCCCTTAGGAAGCATTTTCGGACTAAGTGAACAGGGTTAAATTGTCTTAGGATTATCTGAAGAATCTCCTGTCTTCGTTTGTCGGTAGAGTTTCTGGACACCCTGTATAAGGGATGAGGTGAGTTTTAATGATATAAGGTGGATATTCAAGATTAGATGTAGAGTATTGTATCTCAATGATAGACCTGGTAGGGCTGATGATAGGAAAAGTGTGCTTTGTGTAATGAGAGGGAGGTGGAAGATATTTTGCATTTCATGGGACGATGTCCGAAACTACGTGAATACAGAATGAAGTGGTTCAGAAAAAGTAGATTAGATAGGGAAGAATTGTTGGAACTTATGAGAGGTTGGAATATAACTATTAGACTCATGACATTATATTCTTCTTCTTCATGTATTGTGCCTCTTCACCAGTTCTTAACCGATTTTGAGCTTGTATTACGACATTCCAATAGGTAAAATTTAATCTATACTTCTCAATTAATGAGTGACCTTTTATGCTTTATTAAATCTTAATTAATATTTAATTTAATTGTGTTTATATGTTTATTTTAGTACATAATACTTATATAAAATCTCATTATGTATTCTGGTGCCTGGTGTAAGCTTAACCCAGTAAGGGAATTTCACTGGAAACTATGATAGTTATCATTTTTTTCATATTCATTAATTTTTTTAATTAATAATTGTTAATTTTATTGTTAGTTATAGAAAAAAAATGTTGATTTATATTTTGGCCAACCCCCTAGACGACCAATGGTCATGGGGGAAAATGTTTTATTAGGCGAGCTATTATGTTACTTTAAGCATTATTGTAGTTAAAAGCAATAAACATTTCTGAATCTGAATCTAATTTTCATTACACCAATAATTGTGGCCAAATCCCATATAAATATAATACTTCTATACATATAATTGTTAATCTAACAAAAATTACATGGTAAAAGAATAGTGTTGCAAGCGCCGTCACACGTAATGTTGTTCTGTTAGAAAAATAGTTTAAAATAATAATATTTTAACTACATACTTAAATAGAAACATACAAGAGTTCGTGCTGAAACATAACATCATTTTGATGGAATGAACCGTTTAAAAAATATATATTTATCCTAAAGCATTATTCATCGATAAACGCAGTTACTTAGATTCCTCAAGATATAAAATAGCCAAACAGAGAGCAAAGAGAGCAAAAGATTTTAATCAGATTATATTATGTATCCGAGATGAAAATAATAAAATACTAGTTCACGAAAGGGATGTCAAAAAGAGATGGAGAAAGTACTTTGACAGCTTATTAAATGAAGAATTTGACAGACAGCCTGTAGAGTCAACGGAGACAGTAGCAGCAATGGTCACCAAAATAACCAACGAGGAAGTGGCTCAAGCGCTTCAAAAAATAAAGAAAGGAAAAGCGGTAGGACCAGATGAGATTCCTGGGGAAGTATGGAGAGCATTGGGAGAGACAGGAACAAGATGGCTAGCAGGTCTATTTAATAGAATTATGGAAGTCGGACAAATGCCAGACGAATGGAGAAGCAGTATACTGGTACCTGTTTACAAAAACAAGGGAGATATACAACAATGTACAACCTACAGGGCTATAAAACTGCTTAGCCACACCATGAAAATATGGGAAAGGGTAATTGATAGACGGACACGTGAAGAGACCGAAATATATCCGAGAATCAATTTGGCTTTATGTAGGGTAGATCAACAACAGATGCAATTTTCATTATAAGGCAGTTGATGGAAAAATACAGGAGTAAAGAAACAAACGCTCATATGGTATTCAATGATCTTGAGAAAGCATATGATAGAGTTCCTCGAGAGATTCTGTGGTGGGCACTCAATAAGAAAGGAGTCCCTGGTGAATATGTAAAGATTGTGAGGGATATGTATGAGGGAGTAACGACTAGTGTTAGGACAGGTGTGGGAGAGACTGATAAATTTCATGTGAAAGTAGGATTGCACCAAGGCTCTGTGCTTAGTCCGTATTTATTCTCATTAGTTTTGGACCAGATAACAGCGAAACTACAGGGTAACATTCCGTGGTGCTTAATGTATGCTGATGATGTCGTGTTAGCAGGAAATAGTGAAAGAGACTTAGAACAAAAACTGGAACAGTGGAGACAAGCTCTGGAGGAAAAAGGTTTAAAACTTAGTAGGACAAAAACAGAGTATTTGGAATGTTCATTTAAAGATGGAGCTACTACAAATAAAATGGTATCTTTGGATGGTGAAATGATTGTGAAAACCAATAGTTTTAAGTACCTAGGATCGGTATTACAGAGTAATGGAGAAATAGATGGAGATGCATGCAGTAGAATTAGGGCTGGATGGATGAAGTGGAAAGAAGCGAGTGGTGTGTTGTGTGACAGAAAAATCCCAATGAAGCTGAAGGGAAAATTCTATAAAAGAGACATAAGACATAGCCATATTAGGTGAAGTCTAGGGGCGGCTATGATGTACGGAACTGAATGTTGGGCAGTGAAAAAGAAAGAGGAACAACGAATGCATGTGGCGGAAATGAGAATGCTTAGATGGATAAGTGGAGTGACAAAGAAGGATAAAATTAGAAATGAGTATATTAGGGGAAGTCTAGGTGTGGCACCAATTGATGCCACAATGAGAGCAGAGATTAAGATGGTTTGGTCATGTTCAACGTCGAGACGTTAATCACCCAATACGAAGAATAGCTGAAGTGCAGATTCCTGAAAGGAGTAGGAGAGGAAGATCAAAGAAGACCTGGGGGGAGACGATAAGGCAGGACATATTGGTAAAGGGGATTAACATTGATATGACCCAAGATAGAAGTGTGTGGAGGAATGCAATTAGGGAAGCCGACCCCGCATAGGGATAAGGCAAAGAGAATGATGATGACTTAGATTCATGAAATATTTTTATTTTGGCTATTGCAACAGCAACACTGTCCACTCCAGGTATTCAATTGGTTGTTTAATGCATAGGTATCGTGGTCAAATTCCTTGGCAGAATTTTGTACTTAAAAGTCTCAAAACCGTAGAAAGAGTTTTCACTAGAAATTGTAATTGTAAATTCTTTTTTAAACTCTTTCTTCTTCTTCTTTTTATACTTTTGTAGATCTATCACTCTGTTAATTCCGACGTTGAAGTTTTTCTTGAGAGGTAGACTGCCAGCTACCTCTCCATCTTTTTGGTGGTCTGCCCGGTGAACGCTTGTCACCTGGTTTTCCTTCTAGCGCAATTCTTGGTAGTATGTGCTTCTTCATTCTTTTTACACGACTGAACCATTCTCTTCGTCTTTGCCTGTCCCATCTTACTACATCTTGCACGCCACATTGTTCCCTGATGATGTTGAATAAACTCGTTCTATAGTCTGATAATTATTTAAGATTATGTAAATTGTAAAATATTGCAGTCAGCCGCAAGCTAATCCAAACTATATTTGTTTATTGTTGCTTACAACGGGCAAGGGCGGATCCAGGACCGATTTTCGGGAGGGGCCATGAACGTTTTTTGGGTAGGAG
The DNA here is from genome assembly GCF_917563875.1 of Diabrotica virgifera virgifera. Taxonomy (NCBI): domain Eukaryota; kingdom Metazoa; phylum Arthropoda; class Insecta; order Coleoptera; family Chrysomelidae; genus Diabrotica; species Diabrotica virgifera. The sequence continues at coordinate 75,497,070 of NC_065450.1, read as the reverse complement.
TACCAGGGGGTCTGGGGGTAATTTTTAAAAATTAGGGTTACAATGGCGAGTTTTAAGGCACTTTTCACACACTTTTGAGGGCCATAAAGACATTCAAAACTTAACGTTATTAAAGTATTATTAAAGTCAGTACGGACTCCTACACATTTCTTCGGATACAAGTGCAGTTCTTGATTTTCACTAATTATTTTTATGTTCTCATAAGCGTCAATGATCCTGACGAAGTCTTCACGAATGTTGTTATTGTGTATGTATCTCAAATTTAGAGAAAGCTATACGTCGTCGGTCGTTTCGTCAAATATGACAGAGTAATAATTTGCACTCTGAACCAGATTCATAATTTGTTCAATTATTTCTCCCCAACATGTTATCAATTTATTTTGAATGGTGCTACTAATGTATGTTGCTCAGGAAGATGCTGTGGATAGGTGTTGTTTAAGAGTCTTATCTCCTGATGCGACTTTAAACCTTAATAATTCCCCTCATTGCTAGGTCCAGCAACTTCGTCCAGAAGCAGAAGGCCATTATCACGATGACCCCTTAGAGGAATATTTTGTCGATCTAAGAACCCTATAGACTCTACTTTTGGTCATGGTCTTTCTCAATTTTCTTGTATCTCTTAAGATCTCTGAGAGTCTATCTGGTTAATAGAGACTTTTGCGGGTTGCGATAACTTTGTAGAAAATCCAGCCCAACCTGAACTAATTTCTTGTGGTAGGATGTTTTTTCATGAGTTTGTATGCCTCCGTCATTGCCCATGAGTTTGGCGAAAGATGATAAAGATTTAGTGACAAGCTTTTGGGCTGTCATCCCTTTATTGTGACCATATTTTCCATTAAAAAAATAAAACGCAATACTTACAAAACAATATCTTTTGAATATGCGCAAAGTACCAACCAACTCCTTTGTTCTAAGCGCTGGTGACCCAAGTAACGCTTCATTTCTTTTTAATTCTGTATGTGTACAGAATGTGGAAATTTACACGATTTTAATGGCTGCCGAGATCGTTCTAACAATCGGCACTCTGTAAAATTATCAACATTTTGATTTACAAAACATCCTATGTCATTCTTGAAGCTACCGTTTCTGAGTTTGTTCAGATCTAGTCAAGAAGACATATTTATCCTCTGTTATGTACATATATGTGTTTGAAACAAAAAACATTTGAACTGCAAATATTTAAATTTATATTTTTTTTTAATTCTCGGAGGGGGCCATGGCCCCATGGCCCCCTCCCTGGATCCGCCCTTGACAACGGGTCAAGAAATGGTAGGATACTATTAAAAACATCAAATTTTATCACGATATTAAAAAAAAAATAATGTTTAGTACTGAGAATAATCAAGATTAATAACTTATTTGGTTCATGTAGGTATGTAAGGGTAAATAAGGTCCTCTACTCACAATCCGTATTAAGGTTTTATTACAGTATGATGGGACTACTGGTTTCGCTGTTTACATGTTGTACAGCATCGTCAAGCCCACAAGAAACTTAGGATATCAGTACAAGATCTTGTATAGTTTCGTTAATTCTTTATAGACGGAGAGCTTGAGCCGAAAAATCATCGTCATAAGTAATATGGAGTATTTCCTGTGAAATGTGTCCATTATATATTGACAATTATGACCCGTTTCCGGCTGACACCTCAGTGGATACAGGAAGTAACAATAAGGGATGAAAGGGGAAAGTTAGTGCAGTCATTAAAGGTTTTTCACCTCCTATTTTGTTAAACCTCCATCGGTTTGCATGAAAATTGGTGACTAGTTAGAGCATACCTCAAGAAACAAAACTGATTTGGTGCCAACTTGCACTTTTACCCTGGTGGTGAATACCGCCCCTTCCCGCGGGTGAAAACAATTTTATTAAAAATAACCTCACAAATCGATAAAGGGACAAATTTGAAGTAAAACTTGTTATATCATGTTATTAAAATAAATCAATAGTTTTTGGGTTATTAAAGATCAAAGATTTGTCTATTTAAGAGCATATGCGTGAAGTTACGGATGATAAAATGAACATATTAATTAATTGTATGTTAGTAAAATATTATTTCTATATTATGTATTTCGATATTTAATTGAATTTTTTGTATCAATATAAACTGAATATGTCCAGAAACTGGGGGTATCCAATAATGGGCACATTTGAAATATTCGAATACATCCACTTTTGCTAAATTTATAATATCGAAATAATATAAAAAATAATATTTTAGTAACATACAATCAATTAATATGTTCTTTTTATCATCCGTAACTTCACGCATGTGCTCTTAAACCACAGACAAATCTTTGATATTTAATAACTCAAAAAGTATTGAATTAATTTAATAACATGATATAACAAATTTTACTTATAATTTGTCCCTCTATCGATTTGTGGGGTTATTTTTAATAAAATAGTTTTCACCCCCGAGAAGGGGTGGTATCCACCCCCAGGGTAAAAGTGCAAGTTAGCACCAAATCATTTTTATTTCTTGGGGTATGCTCTAACTAGTCACCAATTTTCATGCAAATCGATGGAGGTTTAACAAAATAGGAGGTGAAAACCTTTTAAGACTACACTAACTTTCCCCTTTCATCCCTTATTGCTACTTCCTGTATCCACTGAGGTGTCAGCCTGAAAGGGGTCATAATTATCAATATACAATAGACACATTTCACATGCCAAACTCCATATTACTTATGACGATGATTTTTCGGCTCTAGCTCTTAGACTATTATGGATAATGTTAGCTATGATGTATGTTGTTGGTGTTGGTCAAAGGCCCCTGTTCTCTAGTTACTAATTTTTTTTTTGTGTAAAAAATAATGAACAAAACACAGTAAGCATATACGAACATAAAATCACATTTAGCCCAGTAGTTGTCACATTTTAATTAGCATTTTGTTGGTCCCTTTTTTTATTGTAACTTTGTAATGTTAAAATATTAAAAGATTGGGGTGTATGGTGTATGGTTCAGTCTTTAGATGTTTCATTTGATGTATTTTTTGTGTAATTCATTGTGTGTGAATTAGACAAAAACTATATTAAATGAAACATCTAAAAACTTAAGCATACACCCCAATATTTTATTATATTAAGATTTCAAAGTTACAATAAAAAAAGGGACACCAACAAAATGCTAATTAAAATATGACAACCACTGGGCTAATATTTATATACGATGTGATTTTATGTTCGTATGTCCTTACTGTGTGTTTTTTTTAAATTAGTAACTGAAGGACAGGTTGACCAACACCAACAACATACATCATTAGTTAACATTAACCATCAAGAGTTAACGAAAATATACAAATAAACTGATATCCAAGTTTCTTGTGGACCTGACGATGCTGTACAACATGTAAACAGCGAAACCGGTCGCCCCACCTTACTTTAATGTAATAAAACCTTAATACGGATTGTGAGTAAATGACCTTATTTACCCTTTCATCACTTATTTTGTTGTTTTCCATGTTTTTCTAAATGTAGATGAATCACCATAAGACATTTGCATAATTTATTAAAAAATGTTATGTAAAAAGTTGGTATCATTCAGTCTGCTACACTACAGCTAAACAATCCTCAATCTTAAAACAAGTTTTCTGGTAAGCCGAGGATTGGCCTGACTGAATGACCTTTAACTTTACTGTTCTTGTAGCATGTATGGCCAAGTTTTATGGTGTATTAAAACATATTATGAAGAATCTTGTGATGTCAAGACGGATAATCAACTAAATACATATAATAAACGAAACGTATACTTATTAGACTATAATAAACGAAAATATATAAAATATTTACCATTTAAAACGTAGCTATCCTTAAAGTATTCCTTATTACAAGCCAATCTACGAAACTCTTAAAATCCTTTCTTACAATTTTACACAGGCAAAAATCCGAATTATTGTAAACACTGCACATGAACACTCTTAAACACCTACACAATGACGAATACAACAATCACTAAAAACTAGCAATAGTCCAAAAACTCACTAAAGGCGACTCATATTCATAAATAAATATAACCTTAACCTCATAGTTGACTAATAGTTTTTCCGCATTTTGTATCCGCGATGTTACGCGCCTACCCCATTTACAGAAACCTACATTATCAACTTTTCATGGTCGGTATAGAACTGAGCGAATTTGATTTTGTGTAGTCGGAGAGCAAGTTCCCCCTTTTCTCAAAACCTTCGATTTCCATCCTCCAGTCGAGGCGCATGCTGCGGCGTTGCCTAAGGTCCAGTTTTTCTTAAGTGTTTGTGATTAATTTGTAGTTTGAGCGTTATTACTAAGGAGCGGATTTTATGCTAAATCTAAATGCATATTGCTTGCATATTTGGCATATTTGAAAACTACCAAATTTTGCTTATTTAAAAAAAAAACTTTTTTTCTTTAATAAATAATAGTTGGCTACTTCTTCAAAATTTTAAGTTTAAACAGTTTGAAAAAGAATGTGTTATTGTCGTATATACCACCTCAGTGAAAATTTTCGGTTACACAAAACGTCGGGACAGAACTACATAAGTCAAAATGCAAGAATATGAACGAATCGAAAGTTGAGTCAGTTACTCATTGACAGTAGACAATCGTTGATGACTTCATCCACTGAACAATATAAATTTAATTCGTATTTATGCGAGGCGATGATTTGTGCAAACATAGCTTTGAAAAAAACTGTAAAATCCAATGTTTAAAAGTTTTTTGGAAATATATTCCCAGAAAAGTGTTCCCGATAAAAGTACATTGAGAAAAAATTACGTATTGTACCCTCGGAGATCCGTGGAAAAAATTTACACCCAAAATAACAAAATTCAGTTTGGCAACACTGTGTGAATGTTGATAGTAACATATCCTTTTTAAGATAAACACAGCTGTGATTTAGTCCAAACAAATTAATATATTTTTTTTGCCAACAAAAATGAGATTTTTCAACCAAATAATGTTTCAAATATGATGTGCAAAATAATTTTTAATTGGGTTCTGCTAGTGGGATTGCTTTTTTTGCCATTAAAGTAAAAAAACTTTAAATTACACTCATTAAATCATCATTGTCCGGTTATCGTCTTAATTATTTTAACTGTACTAATATCCGTCGAGTAATTATGAATGATTAATAGGTTGTTAAAACATTTTATCTGTAGCGGCTTCTGGAATATCTTAAAAATATCGAATTTCATTGATAAAATGCGCATATCCCACGACACCATAAAAAATCAAGAAAATAGTGGAAAAACGAGATATGTATTTATTTTATTGTAAATAAATATGTGGTTTTTCGAAATGCGCATTTGTTTAATTTTTGTACATATTATCTTGAGCATATTTCGTAATTTTTAAAATTGCTTTTCATCAAAATTGCTCGCATATAAATCCGCTCCCTAGTTATTACCTTCTAGTTTGTTTTTTTTTCAAATCTTTACGAAATTGTACAGAGATTAATATCTAAGAGTTGTGATAAAATTTATAGAATACTATGCTCTGTTTTTAAACCAGGAGGAATAATTCAAATCTACTTACTTACTTAGTCATATGCCTTTCTACCTTGAGATGTAAGGCTGGTGGAGTTGAGTTTGACATTGTAGTCTCCATGCTTTCCGATCTTGTGTTAGGTTTCTTGCACTTTCCAATGTCAATCCTTTTTTCTTGACTTCTTTCCTGATTTCATCTACCCACATAACTCTTATTCTTCCTCTTTTGTTTTCGCCTGCACTCTCTTTTCAAACACTTGTTTGTTAGTCTCTCATTCGACATTCTACACACGAGCCCCAACCATCTAAGTTGTCATTCTACTATTTTTCCATTGATTTATTCTAGTTTTAGGTTTTCGCTGATTGTTTCGTTTCTTATTTTATCTGTCCTCTTTCTGTTTGCTATTTTCCTTAGGAACCTCGTTTCCATAGCCATAGCATTGACTCTGACTTTTTGTTTCTCCGTCAATGTCCATGTCTCGCTGCTATACATGATTGTTGGTCTAACTACTGATATAACGACTGCCGTTTTTTACTTTTTCCGGTGTATCTCTTTTTCCCCAAAAATGTTGTTTTCATAGCGTTAAATAAGCTTACTGTTCGTCCCATTCTCTCATTTATTTCCATGTCTTGTGTACTTACCATTTGATTCAATTATTACTCCTATGAATTTAAAATATTCCACTTGCTCTAGTTGTTTCCCGTCTAATTCTATTGCATGTGTCTTCCCCGTATTTGAAATTTATCGTTGTTTTTGTTTTCTCTGTATTAATTTTCATATTTATGTTTGATAATTCTTATATTCTAGGATTTCAAGATTGTTCTGTAAGTCTTCTCTGTTTTCCGCTATCAATACCATGTCGTCTGCAAATTGCTTCATCCAGTTCCACTCAGAATAGCAGTGGACTCAACACTACTTGTGAATTGACTTGTAGTCAATTCTCTAGATTCTTCATTATTGGTTCTTACTGTATTTGTATTATTTTTGTACATATCCTTTATTACTTCTGTTATGTGCCTATCGACTCCCCTTTCTTTTAGTGTCTTCCATACGTCCTTTCTTCGCATTATGTCAAACGCCTTTTCCAGGTTGGTGAAGCATACATTTATCTCTCTATTCTTATTGATTACCTTCTAACTTACTTGTCTTATTGTGAATATTAGGTCTTCGTGCTTCTGTTCTTCCTGAATCCACACTGTGTATCTTCCATAGTTGTTTCTATTTGGGTTTTTATTCTTGTCTTTATTATTCTTGCGAATAGCTTCCCAGGGATACTTGATACGGTGATACCTAGATAATTATTACAGTCTCTCTTGTCTCCCTTTTTTTGTATAGGTCTTTCCTCCAGTCCTTTGGTATTTCTGGTCTACTTATGATATCATTCATTAGTTCTTTCAAGCTGTCCATTCCCTCTATTTCCATGAATTTTATCATTTCCCGGGTGATATGACCCTTGCCTGGTGCTTTGCCTAATTTTACTCTTTCTATTGCTTTCTCTAATTATTCCTCTCGTGTTATGGATTCCACTCATTGTTATTCATTAATTTCTTGTATCTCCCCTATGTTGTCAATGTCTGTATGTGTTAGCTCTTTGAAATGTTCTCTACATCTTTCCATTATTTCTTTTTCTTTTGTTATCTGTTAGTAGTTTCCATTCTTGTCTTTTATATTAGGCATCGTGTACTCATTTTGTTTGAATTGCTTTAATGAACGTTTTCCTAATTGTAAAATTATAATTCTGATTAAAATGAATTGTGGTTTAATATAAAGTAATATTTCATTAAAGATAATCATTTAAAATAAGAAAAGTTGAATTAAACTTTATGAGGCGATGTCTTCAAATCATCAGAGAAGGTGGAATAAGAACACAGGAAATATGGAATAGGTTGGAAGTAGAAAGCTCTTACAAACAAGTTAGATAAAAGAGCCCTGCAGTGGAACGGGCATATATGTAAAGAATAAAGAACGCCAGAGCACATGTGGCTGAAAACAATATTAGATTGAGATCCGCCGGGAATAAGATGAAGCGCTGAAAAACGCATCTTGCATTAAAAATAAGTGCTAAAGAGTGGACCATCTCTTGACTAACAGTACTCATCAATATGAACAATCTAATATTATTTCTGTTTGTTAATTATGTTTTGAATTTGAAACATGGGTGCATCAATAACAAAAACAATCAATTGTTTTGCAACACCAAATGAAACCGCGATCAAACCCATCACAGACCAGACTAATCACTGTATTGCGTAATTTTGATTATTCAATGTAGCAAAAGTCATCATTCAAGCATAACACCGCGCCAGCACCGCGAAGAGAAATAAGTGTGTATGGAACACACGAGAGGAAAAGCTTTATTCGGGGCGCCTGGTAACATTACACGTGAAACTTAACAGTGTTGCCGCATCGGTCAATAGAATTCGACGGTCATGTCAGTATCACGCTAAGATGCTACTTATGCAAATGTTGTCTAATTTGGGGTGACGAATGGAAGTACGCTTTATATTTTTAGAACATGTATTAAGTTTCTGATAGCGAATAGGGCATTTCTTTAAAAAAATTGTATATTTTAACATTAAATGGAAAAGTACTGCATTCTGTATTGTCAACAAATCAGTGCCGTTTTATCCATTGGGCGCTTGGGGCGGGCGCCCAGGGGCCCGGGCCCCTGAGGGGCCCGTAGGCACACTTCCTTTTATTAATAACAAATTAAAGTCCGCTAAATAATCGAGGACAATATTTTTTTAAATAGAGAAAAAGACTACGAAATACCTGCGATTTCGATATGGTCTGATTTTAAGACTGATTAATAAGAACTGTGACAACTTTTAAACCAAAGAGCGATTCCTTAGAAAATTGTAAAAAAAATGTATGAAGCAGGAGACAAAGCTTATTATAGAAGATTAAATAAAATCAACTCTTATAGAGTAAAACCCAATGGAGGCGAAGAGAAGTGTTAAAGCTGTTTATTGCTACCCATGCAAATTAATTTCAATTGAAAAAAAAAATAGTTTAACTGATTTTGGATATATTTTACCCACTAGAAATATTTGAATAGTTTACTCAAATCTCACGTAGAAAGTAAATTTCATCTGAACTCTATGGTTACATTAATAACAAGATCATCAGTTGGAGTTAGATGGATCATCAGTTAAATTGGAGTTATAGCCGCTGGCTTGAAAGAGCAAGTAGAACGCGAAGCTGTAAAGGTCCTAAGACTTAGAGATGTTGTCACCATTAAATTACTTGCTTCTCAAGGACTAGCTTTTCGTTGATCCCATGAGAATTTAACGAGTCGTCATAAGGGAAATTACTTAAGTTGTCTGGTATACTTAAGACAACTTTTGACAACTTCTTAGCTCAGCATTTACAGCGGAATGCGAATAAAGAAAAAGGTTCAGTTAGTTAACTGACCAAACTTGCAATGAATTCCTGGAAGCGATGAAAACAAAACATGTAGAAACTTTTGACGCTGCAAATGCTTTACTTAAAAACTACGGATCCATCAAACATATTTTTTCAGTTAAACAATAATAGAAACAAAAAATCAGCAGTTAGAAGTGAAGATTAGGCGCTGCATAATAAAATGGATAACTTTGAGACAAGTTAACTTGGATTTTAAAACAAGTGAATGCAACAAGCAAAACGTTAGAAATTGTGGACTTGGACGTGTCAATTGGAGTAGAATTAATGACATTTGAGCTTTGTTGGAGACGTAAGAAATAAATTATGCGAAATTGAACTAGAAGCCAAAAATATTTTTTTGTGAAGGCAATAATCTCAAACATATTCTATAGAATTGGCATTCAAAAAACAAAGAAAAAAATATTTTTCGATGAAGCAGTTGAAAGTGAAACAAAGAGAACTTGCATAATGAAATTATTTATTATAATATAACGTTATGCCAAAATTTCAATAACCATTTGAAAATTTGGTGTCATCCAGAATGTAAAGGCAACTTTTGCCAATTTTTAACTTTACTGCAAGTTTATTTGACGATACCAATTTCTAATGCGTCAGGCGAGCGGTCTTTTTTGGCTTTAAAAAGAATAAAGATACATATTATATTGAAGGTCAAAGGATCAAGAAAACCTAGACGCATTATCACTATCGTACTGTAAAAAATGAAGAAGTGGAGCAACTGAATTTTGATATGGCAGTTTGCTAATGCCTAGTCAAGAAAAAAGTGAGCTAATTTTTGTCTTATATATTTTTTAGAATATGTTTTTTTGTTTGTCATGTGTTGTTCTGTAGAACTTTCTGTTTTTTTTTTTATATTTTTAAACGTATTTTTTGGAATATTTTTTACGTTTGCTATTTTTCTCGTTTGGTTTAAATTTTTAAAAATGTATGGGTTATACAATAAACGTTTATAGTTAATGCAGATTAATGCATGTGTTTTTTTTTGTTAAAAAAATTGACAACGAATAGCAATGAAGGGGGCCCCTAAATCTCTAGTGCCCAGGGCCCGACGTTAGGTTAAACCAGCACTACAACAAATCGTGTACTTACTGACACCTACAATAATTGTAATACGCGAGGATATAAAGCACTGACATTACCTAAACCTCTAACTTTTTTAAAGTGAGACGGAGATATATTGTTTTGTTGTTTTTCGAGATATTTGTAAACAAAGGTTGAAACACCTGAATTTGCCTAATATCAAACATTTTCAATTCCTATAAAGTTGAAATTTTGCTTCTTATGCTGGTTTTTCGACTTGTACCACCATAATTAGGTTTTAAATTTGTGACATTCACCAAGCAAAGGTTAGGAAATTTTGTGTCCCATAATTTGTATAATAAAAATGGTAATATGCTTTGCACCGGATTGTAAACACTGTAATGAAAAAGGGATATGTAGATTCTTTGTGCTTCCAAAGGATCTGGTTGAAAAGAAGAGGTGAATTTCATTCATCAGGTAAGAAAATATAGTGAAGAAAAATAACTGAATTTATCACCCGTGGGGGACGGCTTATGACACCACGAGAAGCACTGTCGACATGTTATATCTCCTCCATGCCAACCCTCCCAGCGGATAGGGTTACAACCACTCCGAACCAAGTCAATTATATCAAATTCGGAATACATACTACGTTTTACCATAAAAACATGTATCATACTATTTTTTTTAATTGAACAAATCACCCATATAGGGTTGTAACCACATCGAAGCCAGCCAATGATTTCAAATTCTTGATTTATACTTAAAATCACCCTGTAACTAGTCAAAAAATAGATAATTCGAGATCTGTACTTAGTTTACTAAGAAAGTTAAAATAAGTGTATAGATATGTAGATATATTACGGTTTACCGCAACGTTATCAGTCGCGTCACGATTTTTAAATGACGTCATGACGCCAACTGAACGTCCTCTTCCTCCAAATCTCGACGTTCCACGGCTTCTCTTACATTTTCATTCCAGGAGAGCCTTGGTCTTCCCCTCTTCCTCTTACCTGAGGGATTTCCTTTAATTATTTTTTTGGCCAACGCTGCTCATGCATCCGAAGCAAGCAACGAAACCTCTTCAAGCTCTTCCGCTCTATTCTGTCCACTGCAGTGTCTTGGGCGTGCATACGTCTTCGGATTTCCCCGTGACGCACTCTCTCCTGTCTCGAAACTCCAGAACTTCTGCGCAAGTAGTGCATTTATACAGCGTTGATTTGTCTTCTGGACTCTGCTGTTAACGTCCATACCTCACTCTCATACATCAGAACTGACACCACGAAGGCCTTTCCTATTCGAATTTTTGTTTCTTTTGTGATATTTTCTCCAACCCAATGGAATTTAAGCATTCTATTACTTTTCTGCTTTACTGCTTTGCTCTATTCTTCTTCGAATTTCTGTTTTTCCCAGACATTCTCTAATTACTATAGCTCCCAGGTATTTGAACTCATCCACCTGCTTTGTAGCAGTATTGTCTTTTACCAAGATTTTAAAGTTAGCATCGGAGTTCACGACCAGATATCTGGACGAAGAATATCAAAAGTAGCTAAAAGTTTCTGGTCCAAATGTAGCAATAATTTTAATAATGATAGAGCCCAAGCGGGGATTTTTGATATTACTCGAGCGCGTCAGATTATCATATGGAGAGAAACCTGGTACCCTGCAGATGTACCTCGACCATTGTAGCAGTCCTACGAATGGGCGTTATTTTATGTGGCACTAAGTATGCCCCAAACAAGATTGGACGTCTTTTGTGTTACACGGCAAATGGATAACAAAGGCAAAAAATATGTAACATGACAAATTTAACAAAATATAAAAATATAATTGGTGCTATTTAACTTTTGATATACCCCGGAAGCTATAAGTCTTCAGAGACCTAGGGGTGTGGATTCTTAATAGATGTTAAATAAACTTGAAACTCAATTGCTCGGGGGGCGCCATAATTAAAAAAAGAAAATATCATATTATATGTTTACTTATAAAAAAAAATATTAAACTAAGAATGCTGGTTATTTGAAATATCTGTACTTACCGTAGGCTACTTTCATGCGTGATTACTTTATAAGGAAGATAGAGATTGGTAAAGAAAATCTAGTAATTAAACATAATTCTTACTTTATTGAAACAAATAAAAATTCAGCAAGGTTGTTATCAAAAAAAAAAAAAAAAAAAAAAATTTCATGAATTCGCGAAAAAACGTAACAGATCAACAATAAAAAAATAGCGCAAGTACCTTGATGTGTTCTTTATCCATAGTCCATCCATCATGCGGCAGTTACGGTGTTAAACATTGTCCTGATGTTACGACACATTTTTTTGTCACGCACATAACGATACTCAATTTTACAGACAAAGTACAGGTATTAATTATATTAGAGATGAAATTCCATTGTTCGTGTATATTATATTATTATTATTGTTATTAATTAAACTTAACTGAAAGAAACGAAGAACTTTTCGACAAAAGAAAACTAATAGTTGTGTTCAATCCATCACTAGGAACACAAAATACGGTCGAGAATTTACACTCTCCACGACCACAGCAGCCACTTAAGCCTACTTCGGCTCTGGAACAAAAACTTAAAGAAACTGTACTAAATACAAACAACTAATTTTCTCCATTGAACTATTTTCAACAATTTTCTCCGTCAGCAAGGCAAGGCCTGCTGACGGAAAGGCACAAACTTCTTATTCTAGCTCTCTAGAACTGATCGCTCTTCTCGACTACTTCGAACTGATCTCGATTATACTTCCAACTTCCAACTCCTCTAACACCCAAAACTCACTCCATCTCCCCATTCTTCTATCCTACTACCGGTTTTACCAATCAAAAAAATTCGCCAATTTGCACTCTTATTTCAAAACGAATAGAAAAGGTTTAAGCAAACGTCAACCACGCTTTCAAAGGTAATAACTCATTCTTCGTCAAATAGGATTCAATCTACGAAATTATGATGATTTGTGTGTCAGCTCAAACTCTCCCAGGCTTTTTTTGCAACGTACGCCATATTACAAGTGTGAACTCGTTATATTATTATATAAACACACTCAGAGCCTCTCATCTGCAATGGTATGCACTATGTAAACAAATCACTCCAAAGCATCATATTTTCAACGCCAAAAATACATAAGCAAAAAGATTTACATTGAGTCTCATTTCTTTGACGGCAAAAATTCAACTTCAGATAAAAACAAGAGATACGAATACGCATGAGAATCAAGAATTAATTACGTAATACTACAAATTCATGAGAAATAAAAAATAATGACACAATTCCACGCGACAAACAAACACAATTTCTGAAACGGATTTAGTATACAGGATGGAGCAAAAATATAATGACTTTCAGACCGTTATACCACATATTGGCTCTTAAGGGGGGTATGGTTTGAAATCAACATATCAAGCACATTTTTGTGATTTTTTTTCGAAGCTATGGTAGAATTATTTTATTTTTAAATTAAATAAACATATTAAGTACAATTCGAAGAATATTTAAGAAAAAATTCAATCCAAAATATTGAAAAATAAGCCATTGGTAAAAAATTTTGGCAGGCAGCTCAAAAAAAATGGATTTTGCGGTGGACATCAGAACTCATCACTGGATCATACAAAACAAAAAATTGAAAAAGATTTAATTAGCCTATAAGTTTCACGAGGTAACACCGTCAGTTTTTTTATTTTTAATGATTTTTGAATTTTTGGTATCACTCAGAAGTCAAAAATACGAAATTTTTGATAAAAATTTTGAGAAACCAACAGATTTAATATTTTTGAACAAAAAATAAGCACAAAACGAAAAATATCTCGACGCTGTTACCTCACGAAATGTCTAAAGAAAATCTATGCAAAATTTTAGGTAGATCGGTCAAGTAGTTTTTCAGTTACAATGTTCACCGCATTTGAAAAAGCATTTTTGAGAAAAATGCGTTTTAAGTTTTGACAACTGTATCTTCATCTTCTTATTTGTCTGCCAAATCGTAAAGTGATGAACATTGGAATATGTTTTTTGAATTGCGGAGTAATCTACAAAAGAGAAGGGGAACAGTTGTTTAACGTTTCTCACTACGCTCAAGCGTGCTGGCGCGAAGCCGCGGCAAAGCCGGTCGAAAGTAGGGATATTCAACACTCTGTATCTCGGGTAATTTTACTCCGATCAATCTGAAATTTTCAGAGAGTATTCTTGAAAGTATGCACTTTTATTTAAAATAATAAAAAAAATTAAATATTTCAAACTATACCCCCCCCTTAACACAGGGAAGTTCGTTAAGGGGGACCCAAAAAAAATCTATCCTTAAAAATACTCGAAATTGTCAGATTAAGATAAGGTAAGTACATATAAAAGAGTGTATATTTAAAAAATCTGACGATTTGAGCGGGGCGTAAGGAAATGGGTGAGTCAAAAAGTTTCACAAGAAAAGCGAATATTTTGCGAAATGAACGTCAGATCGAAAAACTAAAAAATAGGTCTTCAATATTTTTTAAAAATCTATTGATTGGTACTAAACATGACCCCACGGTGAGTGGTGGGGGCTAAATTTCAAATTTTAATTACAAACCCTGCGATATTTTGCAAAATGAACATCAGATCGAAAAACTGCAAAATATACTTTCAAAATGTTTTTGAAAAATCTATCGAATGGTACTAAACACGACCTCCCACGAAGGTGGTGTGGGGGGTTACTTTAAAATCTTAAATGGGACCTTTAATTTTTTATTGCAGATTTGGATTCTTTACGTAAAAATAAGTAAATTTTATTCGAGATATTTTTTCGAATTATGGATAGATGGAGGTATAATCGGAAAAAACCATTGTTGGAAATAAAAAATTTAAACAAAAAAATGGAAAGTCGCCACTAAAGTGGAAAATTTTACTTAACTTTTTTTGGTTTTAGGACCTAATAATCACAACCCAATAGGTCACCATAACGCTCGAGAGACTGCAAATTTATCATACTTTGCTCCCCTACCATAAAACAATAATATATACACATAAATTGTTCAGACTTAAAATATTATCATTAAGAAAAAAATCAGTTGTTTCTAAGAGATGAAATAATGAACAAATTTTTAATAATTAATAATGATTGCAAACATGTAAGTTCCTGAAACTTCAATACGCATGTGAATTATTAAAACCTGCAAAATTATATGCAATTAACTCCGGTTTGAAAGATTCAAGTGGCATCTTTGTAGGATCTATTCAAAAAGCATATTCACCGGCCTTTTAAAAATAATTGTAAGTTTGAATTATGTAATGACCTTTTTTGTTCTCCGTGAATGGAACCTTTTGCAGCGTTTTCCATGAGAATTGCAAGTGTTTTGCTGTCGATTTTTTGTTTTATACACACTAAATCGTACTTTTTGTTCAACTACACGGAAGCGAACTCTCTTTCATACTTTTAAACGAAAAGTGGCAGTATTTAAAGACAAATAACGTAGTAAACATTTATTATAAAAATGGATGAAATGAAGTTATTTTATCTTAGAAATAAAAAGGAAATAACTAAAAAAGTTCATTATTTAAACGCAAAATTATCCAAAAGGATTAGTAGAACCAACACGTTTTCTTTTCTACATAAAAAAATTAAGAGATAATCAACTAAAAAACTCCACATTTTGATCATTCGAAAATGTCGAAAGCCGTCTGTTATAACCTGGCCGTACTGAACCCAGTTGTATTATGTACATCTTCCATTCTTTCATGTTACCCAATCTAGGGTTTGGAACCCTATACCAGTTTATATAGGTCTAGTGGATGGTACCATATATTTTTGGGGTCACTTGGTACTATCACAGATTAACCCAACACAGAAGCGAAAGCTATGCTATGATGCCGGTACAAAAATTGGTAACCTTGAAACTAAGGAGCACAGTTGTTGTGCCGGTGTTTGCACCAATACAATTGATAACTTACAAAATAGTTCATTTGGTCTATAATACTTACTTTTACACCTGATTTGATATTTACTATATTTACACTAAAAATTAAGACAAACAAAACTTAACAAAACATTGGTCATTTAATAAATTTATGTGTTAAACGAAAAAGGAAATCAAAATACAATAGGTAATTTGGGAATTCTAGGCATGTCCTTAACAAAACAAGAGAAAGTTAACTAACTGTTAGAAAAGTGACAATCGTTAAAGATTTATATATAAATGGTCATTTATTAAATTTCTGTGTATATTGAACAATAATAAAAAGTTGCTTGGAAGTGAACACGATATAAATATAATAGGGTAATTTGGGAATTCTAGGTAGGTACAAAACAAGAGAAAGTAAACGCTACAAAACAAAACAAAACAAAGTTTTGTCCTTAACAAAACAACAGAAAGTAAACTAGGTATTAGAAAAGTGACAGTCGTTTGATGACAGTAATTTGGGAATTCCAGGTATGGCCTTCCAGAACAAAACCCGATAAAGTGTTGTTAATATAATAATTTTCAAGTTCCAGGTCATTTAATTATATAATCATATTTAATTATATAAACAACGTTTAGTTGGTAAATAAAGAATTTTTTTCAAAAAGTGAAAGTTTTTGGTCCAAAAAAGTATAATGTGAGAGCGAATTGTTTGTATTCCTGAGAATATCTTCTGGCCTTTGGGAATTTTTCTGCAACAGTGCCTGAGTTTTTACAATTTCGGCCAATGATTTATTAAGAAATTTGTCACATAATTTTTTAAACTGCTCTAACTCTTGTTTTGTACCGTTTTGTTTTTTACATATTTTTCTATTCAAAAGTTTTCTTTTTAAAAACCTGATTTTACATTTCAGTTTATATTCACGTGGCAAGTTATACATAAAAGATGCTGGTGTTTGTAATGATACTGAAGGTGATAACTGGGAAACATCTTTTGTAATTCTTGTAGAAATGTGTCCATCTTTTTCCTTACTGGGGCTGATAGAAACTTGTTTAGAGGATATTACCTGTAAATTTTCCGCCGCAGGCGTTATTCTATTAGATATTCTATTATTATATTCTTATCTGAAAAATCATATCTTTTTATTATTGATATTTACTTTATTTTTTACCTGACAATATTTGAACTTTTTTCGGTGGCTCCTCAGACGTATTCGCGCAGATATCTTTAGATTCGGTAAAAATTGAAGGCAAAGCATTGTCATACAAGAGTTTTCGTCGTGAAGATGAGCATAAAAATTTATTTTCAAAATGCTTTTCGCAAATTCTGTATCTAGTTAAATCCTCCTCTAACAAATCTTCAGTATCAGGGCGTTATTCATTCTTCTAGTAACTAAAATTTACTGTTTTCAACTTTTTCAAGGCAGGATTTTTTCACACTTATCAAAATATTTCTTGAAAAAATACTATTGGAACTATTTGTAACACACATAGCTTGAGTAACTATTTTATGTAAGTTTCGAGATTAATATAATTAATATGATATAAGTAATATGCCGCTTAATCAGTATTTAGAAAGTAAATCAATTTATTAATGACACTACATACCTTACTTCATCCTTTGGCAATCTAAAAAATGATATTTCTTGACCCGTATTAGATGAACACCCTTCACTATATCCAACCATTTTTTAAAATATAACACTAAACATATTTAAACTATTTAAACACACTTGATAAATAGAAAAAATTCCCAATAATCAGCCCGTCAATTTAACACTACAATAAGCGCATGTACTGTCGAGGTTATTCAGGAACTGACGATAAGCTTAAGCCTACATACTAAGCGAGCTACTAAGCCACTACCCTTTTGGTAACTCAAAGTGGGAGGAGTTTACCAAAACTCGGTACCAGAGTCATCGCCAGGGTTTCGCATCTGTGTTGGGTTAATCTGTGGTACTATCCTAAAAGTGTTTGCCGCCTGCGATATAATGCCTCGAAGTCATGCAAGATATCGTTGACTGTTTCAGGTACTCTGCTACAGGGCTGTAGCTTATGTCCCTTAGCATGACCAGTAAGAAAGCCTGTTACGACCCTAAGTTGATTCCTGCTTGTTTTCTCCAGTACTTCAGCCTTCTTATACATATTTTGCCCTGTGTTTAACCTGTTTTTTTTTCAGTGAGAATTAAGTTGCCTCCGAATTCAGGCTTTTTAAGGCTGAGGACGATGCTATTTGACACTCCCACTGCTGGGTATGGACCAAAAAAGATACCACTATCTTCTTCTTGATGTGCCTATCCATGACGAATGTTGGCTCACTTTATCTGCAGCAACGCGGAAAAGCTGCACATATGTTGTGTTGAACCAGGTAATGAGGTTCTTTAATCAGGATGTTCTTCTTCTTCCTGGACCTCGTTTTCCAAATATTTTTCCTTGCAAGATAATAATAATAATAATAATAATAATTTATTATAATCTGTACTACTCGCGACGGCCAGATGCGTACGAAAATTTCTGGGAGATACACCTGCATTCCAAGTCACCTAGGGCTCGATAACACGGAAAGAGTCCCACCAGAGCTCAATCCTTTTGATACCGTAGGTATCTGGGATGAGTCAATTTTCCCCTTAAAGGGAGTGTGAGCCGTATGGCTAAATCTGGATAATTTATTCAACAATAATAGGTACAATCTTTTTAGATATTTACAGCTAAAGTGAATAAATTAACCCGAAGGTCTACGAGAGGTGTGGATACACCTGTTTCGGTAAATATGATATAAAATAATAAATAATAACATATTAACGTAAATAACATAAATAGCAACATAATACAATATAATATAATACAATAAATAGATAGGTACGTTTTTTTTAATTGTAAATACACAGTTATGTTTTAGTAAATATGATACGTAGAATAAATAATGTAATAAAAACAATAAAATAAATACTTAGTTTAACAATAAAGCACGAATAATTAATTTTTTAAACAATTATGTATGGCTCAATTAGTTAGTAATATTTTTGAAGAATGGTGTATATACGCATGTTTTATTAAATATGATAAAAATAATAAGCAAAATAAATCAGTTTAAAACAATATAAAATTTGAAATATAGGTATAAAAATTGGTAGTGACTCTAGAGTTTCATTTATTTTTTTTTGTTTTTTAATGTATGTAAATTTAAGCTACTATAATGATGTCACAAAAATTTCTTGTTTGTTCCATCAGAAATGATTTTAATTTCTTTTTAAATAGAAGAACATTCTTAGTATTTTTGATATCATTGGGGATATGATTATATATTTTTGGGGCTAGAAATAGAAAACTTCTTTGACAGAAGGACTTTGTCATTTTCGGAATCATATAAAGGTGTTTGCCTCTTGTAGCATGCTCATGTGATGGTAAATTGTTGTCTGTTTTCATGGTGTGATATTTTAAAGACACACAAAGAAAGTATAACTGTTTCAAGTCAAATATATTACTGTCCTTATATAATCTATCTGTAGAGTAGGTGTATGGTTTAGACATAATAATTTTCAGAAATCTTCTTTGTATGATTTCCAGTGGGAGAATGTGTGTTTTTAGGGCGCTTCCCCAAGCCAGTATACCATAACGGAGATGACTTTCTACTAGTCCGTAATATAGTGTGCGAAGGTATATATTAGGTATGTGTTTTTTAAGATGTTTAAACTTATACAGGATAAACTGTAGCTTTTTAATGATATATTTAATGTGAAAGTCCCATTTTAGATGTGTATCTATAAAAACTCCTAGATATTTAACATTTGTTACGGGTTTAATATAAAAATTTTGTTTATTATGTGATATTTGAAGGGGTTTGAAAAGATCAGTGGTCAAGTTAGAGTTAAATATTGGTAGATAAACAGTTTTCTTAAAATTGATTGTTATTATTTTGTAGTCAAACCATTCTTTTATTAGTTGTAGATCACATTCTGCTTTTGTTTTTAATTCATACCAATTCTCAGCATCATAAATAATAGCTGATGAGGATGGCTTGAAGGAGGGCATATCTTCATTCATTTCGCATAATGTGTCCAAAGTATTCCAAATTTCGAGATTTCATGGTGGTTAGTACCTCTCGCTTCTTCCCCATTCTTCTAAGGACCTCCCCATTTGTGACCCGATCAGTCCATAGGATTTTAAGAATTCTCCGATATAACCACATCTCAAATGCTTTCAATTTTCAGCACATATCTTCGTTCAAGATCCATGATTCAACACCATAAAAAAGGACAGAGAAGACGTAGCATCTTAGCATTCTTACTTTTATACTAAGAGAAAGGTTGTAGCTCTTGAAAAAGGCCCCCATACGGTTGAAGGTTGATCTAGCTTTTCCGATGCGCGCTCTTATCTCTTGGTTGTTGGTCCATTCTTCATTTATTATGGTGCCGAGGTAGTTGTAGTGCTTTACTCTTTCACAGGGGTTTGGTTGATGTAGAGTTGACCTTCTGTTATCTTTTTCTTGATAATGATCATAATCTTTGTCTTCTTTACGTTTATATTGAGTCAATATTGTTGACTGTAATACGTGATTTTGTTCATCAGGACTTGTAGGTCTTCTAGGTTGTCGGCAAATACTATGGTGTCATCTGCATACCTGATGTTATTTGGCCGGTACCCGTTTAGTAGAATACCTTTTTCAATTTCGTGCAAAGCTATACCGGTATAATCAGGCGAAACCGTCTGCAGTGGGCAGAACATGCAGCCCTAGCTCTGGAATCGAATATGGTGATAATGAGTCTTATAGCGCAGTGGGAATAAGAAGATGAGGCAGAGCAAATATGGAGTAACAAAGGATGATGAGAAGATCGGTGTTGTTAAGTCTAAGTGGCAAATCCTAGCAAGTAACAGAGCAGAATAGCACAAAAAGATTGAGAAGGTTGAGGCCCTCTAAGGACTGTAGAACCGTGATTATGATGATGGTGATGATGATGATGATGATGATGATGATGATGATGATGATGATGATGATGATGATGATGATGATGATGATGATGATGAAGATGACCAGGTCATCCGCAGAGTCCAGGACATACTGTCTGTTATTGCTTAGTGCAGTTACCGCCCATGCATGGCCAGATTCCATAAGAAAGGAGATATAACTCCCCCTGATGACAGCCTTTGGTAACTTACTGCGGCTTACACTGTGTTCCTCAGTAAGGCTAAGGCTGCACGGGCGGGAAATTGACGCTAGCAGTAGCAGTAAAATGAACTTAAGGTTCCGCGGAACGGAATAGGGATAGCCGAACTGTACCGACTACACGACTTGTGCGTAGTCGGTTCAGTTCGGCTATTCCCATTCCGTTCCGCGGAACCTTAAGTTCATTTTACTGCTACTGCTAGCGTCAATTTCCCGCCCGTGGAGCCGTAGGCTAACGCTACGTATAGCACACGATTCCTTATCATGCTGTCTATTTATTTGTACTTTTTTATATGTGCTATTCTGTTTAAGTTTTATATCTTACTTCTTAAGAAATAAAACAAAAGTCAAAGACGCAAGACAACATATTATAGCCAGGCTAAAATGGAGCTTCGTAGGTCATAACGCCAGACAAACTGACAATAGGTGGAATAGCACGATACAACAATGGAGACCATGGACAGGAAAGAGAGCAAGAGGACGACCCCCGATGAGATGGGGAGATGACATTAGAAAGATAGGAGGAACATACTGGAAACAGAAAACACAAAACAGAAGAGAATGGAGAAAACTGGGGGAAGCCTATATGTTCAAAATTGGACGAGTTAAAGGACAAAAGAAGAAGAAGAAAAGAAGATTTTTGTTTAAGACATCCATGTGTGAATTACACCTATGATATTTTGAGCATTCTACGACATGATCACATTTCGAAGGCTTCTAATTTGTTTATCATATTAACCTTCATGATCAAAATTTCACATTCATATATGGGACACCCATAACATTTTGGGAACTTTATTCTTAGTTGTAAGTTGTAAGTTTATCTGAGAATTGCACAGGATAGATCTAAGTTTCATAAATGCTCCTCTTGCAATGTCTATACGAGTTTAGTTTCTTTATCAGGATTTAGTGTCTCATTTATCCAATATCCTACACTCAAATTCTTTGTTAAACAATGCTGTTACCTCAGCAGATGTGGCGAATAATTTCATTTCGTTTCCAAGTGTAGTCCGTACTGGAAGAAAATTTTCGTGTGTCTATTATTGTATTAATTTTTTTCGAATTATGAGAAAACTAATTAGTATTTTTGAAAAATTTAAACGCAGAATAAAATATTACAGTATTATCGAGGGTCTGAAGCCCCTGAGAACTTCTATAATGATTATTTTAATGAGTCACAGGGGTGAAAAAGAGAAAATTTAGTATGATTTTTAATTTCAAATATACCATTTAAAAGAAACTTTTTGTTTATTCTAAGGGACTTTCAGCCCTTGGTAATAATGTAGTCTTTTATTCTGCGTTTAAATTTTCCAAAAATACTTATTAGTTTTCTCAGGATTCCAAAAAATAAATAAATGCGTTTAATAAGAATTCGTTCGAAATTTTGCACCTGCGCTCTCAAAAAGAATTAAAGTGTTATACATTTTTGGAATCACTATTTCAAACGCTTTTAAATGAGCTGACACATGATGTACTTTCCCATTTAAAAAAATCAAAGTTGTGCCTGTCACCTGAAGAAGGATAGCGTAAAGTTCGAAACATTGATGTTATAATATACTTTGATTATTTTAAAAATCGACCTGTCCGAGCGTTTTGCTTATGTGCTAAAAATAAATAAGTTAATAAGGGGGGGTAATACTAATTCCAGCACACTGTATAAGTGAAATCATATGAGAAATCACACAGTGTAAAGTCCATTAGGTATAGGACAAAAAAAGCGGATTTGCAAAATTATTATTAATCAATTTAATATCATACATTGATCTAATGCTAATGCATTCAATAATAATTGATATAAAATGTGGGATGTGAATTGCAAGGTGTAGAATTCCTTCCCCTTCGTCTTCACTGCAGCATCCATATGACTTGCAAATTATAGAAGTCTTGGAGGTGTTACCATGAAAATGTACCAATAAGTTTTCAATTTAAAAATCTTTTAGTGATTTTTAATATTTTTCAATATTATTAATTTACTATTAGGATTGAAAACTTGCTTCGTCTTTCAATTGCCAGATGGCGCTTGCCACCTATTATCATCACTTTGGTTGCGATGTGTGGGAAAACCTCTCGATGCAATTTAGTTGGAGTATGGAGAACAGTGCCTACGTTCCTTCTGATGAAGCTCCAATAAGAGCAGAAAATCGCGGTTAAAGGAACTGGACTGCACTCCGTATTCTAATTAAAAAGTAAGATTGGTTTGCCTTCGCATTGCAACCGAATAAAAATGGTACACATTTTTATTTGATATAAAATACGTTCATAGTAGGAATGGACAGAACTGATTGTAGGAATGAATAGAATTGCTTGTATGAATAACCGTATTTATTGTGGGAATGAACGGAATTAATTGTAAAAATAAACGGAAATAATTGTAGAAATAAACGAAATTTATTGGATGCATGAAGCAGTACACGTTAGGTGAAATAACACTGTTATTGACACAGCGAATAGTTTTCGTCGGTCAATTAACGACGTTGTTGTTTCAATGAATAGTGTTCGTTGACTTAGTGAACAGTGTTCGTAATATCAATAAAGTGATATTATGGTATATATAATGAAAGTATTAT
The DNA here is from genome assembly GCF_917563875.1 of Diabrotica virgifera virgifera. Classification (NCBI taxonomy): domain Eukaryota; kingdom Metazoa; phylum Arthropoda; class Insecta; order Coleoptera; family Chrysomelidae; genus Diabrotica; species Diabrotica virgifera. The sequence continues at coordinate 75,473,566 of NC_065450.1, read as the reverse complement.
GTATTAATAAATGGATGTTCATCCATTCAATAAACGTAATACATTGGATCAACTAACGAAAATAATGAATTGATGAACATCGCTTTGTTGTTCCAATAAAACCAAGAATTAGACAAATTTTAAGTATTGCTTTTGTTGTCTGAATTAACATTTTTATTGATATTACGTATCTTTTTCGTTGAGTGTAGATATTTAAAATGGATAACTTTTGTAATCGGCTCACTGTTGACAATAATTAGTTACATAGGGCCAATGTCTTGTTTACTAACCACAAGTAATTTTGTCTTTGATGTATTTATGCCAAGTCCGTTATTGGAGGATTCTCTAGTGACTCGATCTATAAGGAATTGAAAGATCTTCAATACTTTCAGCCATGATCGCTGTGCCATCTGCATATCTGATGTTGTTAATAGTTTCTCCCCAACTCGATCTCCACATTGCCCTTCTAAGGCTTCGTTAAATATTTTTTCCGAGTACACGTTAATCAAAGTTGGGGACAACGCAAAACCTTGTCTCATACCTCTTTAAATGAAAATGTTTTCTGTTCCTTTGCCGTCTATCAGAATAGAAGCTTTTTATTTCAATATATAGATATGTATATAAGTCTCAGATTTTTATCATCGACTCCAATCATTTCTAGATACAGTGGAACCTCGATAACTCGGATTAATCGGGACCGCGGCCGATCCGGGTTATCGAAAATCCGAGATAGCCGGAGAATATGGTAAAAATTAATAAAATACGGTATACTTACAGATAAACTCCGTTAGAATTGAAATAACATGAAATATATTTATAAATATGCACAGTACCTACTCATTAAAATTACTAAAAAAAAACACCAAACACAAACGTAAGGAACAATACAAGACACACAATACAGTCACAGTCACAATGATGTAATGTTATTTAAGAACAGTGAAAACTAAAGACCATTGTGTATAAAAGAATTTTGTAAATAGTCTTTCCTAAACAATGCTAAGACAGTTTGAAATAAAAAGGAATAGGTACTACAGACAGGTGGCTGTTGTTTCTGCGGCGTGTGCTATGAGTCATTTTTAATATCGTATAGTTCAAATTACACACATACAGTTGAGTCCGCGAGTCTTTACCCGTGCGTCATCATTTAAAGCATACGAAATAAGTCGGAAATCTATTTCACGCAACAACAACTGAGAGAAAGTGGCTACTGTTCCGATTACGGCTTTTATTATAAAATTTGACGTTATCAAATATATAGAATGTCAAATGTAAGTTTTGCTTCAAAATTTTTGTGCAGAATTACAGCTACATTTGAAGTAGCTTAATAAATTATTTTATTATTATTGATTAATAAATAAATAAACAATTTATAAAAAAATTCAATAACATAAATTTTATTTTTGTTATTTTATTCACTTTGACGGAAATCTAAACACAGTCATTTCTTAACCGTGTGAATGACGTTAGTTTTGTATGTTTTAAATATTAATTGCCAAAATATAATTATTTACCTTAAAGTTTCAAAGCCCAATATAAAATTAGTTGTGAAAACAACTGTTTGTGTAATATAAAAAAACTTCAAGACGCAAAAATTCGACAAAAACCGCAAAAAATTCAACTGACTGACAGCCACAAAATTAAACAAAGCAGAAACGTCAAACAAATTGTGCTTAAAATATGAAAACATACCGAATCGTCTTTTTTTGTACCTATCTCTTTTCAATGCACTGAATCTAGATGGTTCATAAAAATAACATGTGTTTTTACTTAATAACAAACGTCAGCACGTCATATCATGAGTTTCATGCGTGGAAGAGAATGATGCTAGATAAAAAGTATGTGTTTTATCTCGCCAGGTATTAATGACGCACGGGTAAAGACTCGCGGACTCAACTGTATACATTATCTCTGAAATATTATATTACATACATTTTTATTGTTGAAAGGTTTGTCTGATAATTAACTATTTTGATAGGAAATAAGCCACAATTAAATTGAAAAATACAAAATATTGAAAATCAAAATGTTTATCTGATGAAAATCGGTCCGGGTTAGCCGGACTTCCGGGTTATCGGGGGCCGACTTATCGGGGTTCCACTGTACTGAAACAGTCTATCATGTTACTTACTTACTCCGTGGCGTTACAACCCTTCGTGGGTCTTAGCCGACTCGACAACATGCCTCCACTGTTTTCTATCTTGAGCAACCTCCATCCAATTCTCCACGCCCATAGTGCTTAGGTCTCCTGCTATATTATCTCTCCATCGGAGTCGAGGGCGTCCGCGTGGTCTCCTTCCAGTTGGGACTTCCTCCCACACCAGTCTTACTGTTCTTTGGTCAGAATGTCTTCTGAGGTGTCCTGCCCATTGGAGTCTTCTGGACTTTATTTCTTTTATGATGTTGGCGTCTGGGTAAAGTTCTTCGAGCTCTTTGTTAGTTCTTATCCTATATTGTCCTGATGCTTCATCCAGCACAGGACCAAAGATCTTCCTCAGGATTTGTCTTTCCCAAACACATAGTCTCTCTTCGTTTGCCTTTGTTATCGTCCACGTTTCGCTTCCATACATCACAACGGGTCGTGTGATTGTTTTATACACTTTTATCTTCGTATATCTTGTTAGTTGTTGTGATTTTATAAGGTTTTGGAGGGTAATAAGACATCTGTTGCCCGCCTGATTCCTGTTGTTTATTTCTTGTGATCCGTTATTGTCTTCAGTTATTGTTGTTCCAAGATATTTGAATTCTCTAACGCGCTCAAAGCTAAAGTCATCGATGGTGATGTTCTGACCGATTCTGTCTCTGCTTTGGTTATTGCAGCTCATATACATATATTTTGTCTTGTTTTCGTTGATTTGGAGCCCCATCTTCTCTGCTTCCTTCTCGAACCTCACGAAAGTCTCCTTCATCCTTAATCGTGTGTTTTCTATTAGATAGATATCGTCTGCAAATGCCAGTAGTAAGTTTGGTCTTTCTCGATGAAATACTGTATTCGGTTTTTCGATTCTTGCACTTCTGATTATGTGCTCCAGAGCTAAGTTGAAGAGTTGTGGTGAAAGTACATCTCACTGTTTTAGTCCATTGTTTATTTCAAATGTCTCCGCGTATTGTTGTCCAACTCTCACCTTACATCGTAACCGTTCCATACACATCCGTATCAACCTGACTAGTTGTTTTGGAAAGCCAAGTTCCCGCATCGCTGTCCACAGTCTAGCCCTGCATACTCTATCAAATTCTTGTTTAAAATCTATGAACATCTGATGAAGCTCAGGATCAAACTCCCAGCATTTTTCCATTATCTGTTTTATTGTGAATGTCTGGTCAATAGTAGAGCGGCCCGGTCTGAATCCGCATTGATAATCTCCAACGATTTCTTCTGTGTATTTTTTGGTTCTTTCTAGCAGGATGTTTGCAAGGATTTTATAGGTGGTGTTTAGGAGTGTTATTCCCCGGTAGTTAATACATTGCTTTTTGTTTCCTTTTTTGTGTATTGGTACAATAACCCCTTCTTTCCATTCATCTGGCATTGTTTCTTCTCTCCAAATGTCTTGAATTAGCTTGTATATAGAACTGTACAACGCTTCTCCTCCATGTTTTAAGCACTCTGCGGATATACCATCGCTACTTGGTGTCTTATTATTTTTAAGTTTTTTAATTGCCTGTATTACTTCTTCGTATGTCGGGTATTGGTCTTCTATTTCAGCTGTATGTACCTCTATGTTTGAAGTATTTCTGCTAGATTGGTCGTTCAATAGTTGATAAAAGTATTCCTGTCAGGTTTTTAGCATTTCCTTGTCATCAGTGATAAGCTGCCCGCTGTCGTTTTGCAGGAAGTTTCCTGTTCTTGCTTGGTACCCGTTCTTGATATCTGAAACTCCTTGGAAGAACTGTCTCGCTTGTTTGTTCTTTCTTTTTTCTTCTATATCTCTGATTATTCTTCTTCCTTTTCATTAGTTTTCTTGTCTCTGTTCTTCTTTGTCTATACATTTCATTGTTGTTTTGCGAGGGGTTTTGTAGCATGTTCCTTCCAGCCATATTTATTGCTGTTATGGAGTTCAGGCAATCATCATCGAACCATTTTTTTGTTGTTTTCTTTTTGTGTCCTAGTATTTCGTCTGATACGCTTGTCAGAGCTAATTTGATATTTTTCCAAGCTGAGTCTATGTTGTTATAGTCTTATGTCTGTGTTAGAGTGATTTTTATTGCCTTTTGAAATTTCTGTTCTGTCTCCTTATTACGTAGAACTTCGGTATTCCATAATTGTGTTAGTATATTCTTATGTGTTTTTTTGGACGCTATTCTTGTCCGTTTCTTCGCTTTTACCAGAAAATGATCCGTGTCTCCATCAGCTCCTCTTAGGCTTCTTACGTCTAGACAGTTACTACCCCTCCTGGCATCTACTAGAACATGATCGATCTGATTTCTTGTGACGCCGTCGTTGGAGACCCATGTTTGTTTGTGTATTTTCTTGTGTTCGAACACTGTCGATTTTATTAGTAGGTTGTGGGATGCTGCAAAGTCTATTAACCTTGTTCCATTATCGTTGCTGACATCGTGAAAACTAAGGTTACCTATGGTTGGTTTGTACGCTGCTTCCTTCCCAATCTTTGCATTGAAATATCCTAAGATAATATGCATGTCCTGTTTGGGTAGATTATTTATCAGTTCCTCTAGTTTATCATAGGAGTTATCTTTTACATGCTCTTCCTTTTTCTCTGTCGGTGCATGGGCAGCAACTAGGGAATAGTTATGTAGTTGTCCTTTGAGTCTGATATAACAGAGTCTTTCATTAACGGGTTTGAAAGTTAAGACTGACCCCACAAGAATTTCCCTGACTATAAAGCCAATGCCGAATTGATGTTCCCGTTCGCTTCCGCTGAAAAATACTACCGATTTATTAGTTTTTAGTGTGCCTTCTCCAGTCCATCTAACCTCTTGTAAGGCAGTTATGTCCATGTTTCTGGATTCAAGTTTTTTGACCACCTGAGTTAGGGCTCCAGGCCGATATAGGCTTAGTACGTTCCAGGTTCCAGTATTCATTGTCCTTTGTCGTCTTAAAAGATCCGTCCTTATCCGAGGCATGTGCTTCCTTTTCATAATTATGTTTTTTTTACAAGAAGGAATAGTTAGTCCCTTGCTTAACCCTCATCCTTTTATAACAAAAAAAAAAGAACTTCTGTTGGAGTGAAGGTAAAGAGAGTGATAAACTCCAACAGAAGTAAGGAAAAAGAAAGAGAACTAAAATACTAGTGGGACAAAATGGGACAATAATGAAAATATATGGATGTAAAGAAGAGAGTGAAGTGGCTTTTACGTTGAGAAGCCGAAGTAGGAAAAATACTACTTTGCAGTAGTACTGAAGAAAGGGGAATTAAAAGGGATAGACGTAGAAGTATGAAGAGACAGAGGCAAACTGAATAGAGTTGGCTAGCTATAGATGCAAGAGAACAACTTGACACTCAAGGATGGATACGGCTCGTTTGAATGCCTGTCGAAGAACAGTAGCTCTAAGTAGATAGTAATGATGACTAAAAGGTGAAATAACAAAATGAGAATAATGTACTGAAAATGAATGAAGATGAATAATTGCTGAAGACGAACAAAATAAATAAAACTAACAAATCATGGGCGCCATGAAAATGATCTTCGATCATTCTCCCAGGTATTTTACACTGCTGTCAAATATTAAATATATTAAACCTGTAATAATGAACATAAAGGAATAATAAAAATAAATGATATACAAAATACGTAAATATTTATTAAAAATAACTGCTAGATCTTTGACAATCTCTGAGTTACACAAAGTGCATATCATGTGACTCTAAAATGACATAAGTTATACAAAGTTATATTTGAGATAACTACAATAATGTTATCTGTTACAAAATTACAGGTATAAGTACATCTTACTTACATATAGGGTACAACTCACAGGAGTCTTCTACCAAATGGTTATAGTACGCCTGCTACGTACCACTAAATTGAAACTGACAAAGATGAAAATACTACAAATAAATAGGCCCAAGCCTCACTAAGAGAAAATACCATAATGAATAAATAATGTTAAATATACAAATGAATAAAGTTATAGTAATGAAGTTAAGATAAATACCGAAACAATGACCTAAATTAACCGAGAAAATGCAATGAAATAAAGTAACGACGAATTAACCGAACAATCGAAATAAAGCGAATAAATAAAATATTTGGGGAACAAGCAAGTAATATTACAAAATAAATATCAAACCAATATTAAAGTATAAAAACCTAATTTTCTAGGCTTATTACCTTGTGTACACAAGTAACTTACCATAGATCGTAAATAAGTTTGGGAACCTAATACAATAGTATACAAATATGTCATATAAAAAAACCAGAGGTAAACTAAATCTGAAAAAAAAAATTAATTAACAGTGCATTAAACCGAGAGTCTGAAATGTAAAAAAAACCAATAGTTACTAAAACACATCACTAAATGTTCCCAAACAAATCCAATGACTCCTAAAAGTCCGCTACTGCATCCCAAAATGAGCACCTGGATGGTACGAAATGGTACCTCCTGTAGGTCCAGGTTTATAATGAAAAGGAGCCGGAATGCCCCCAAATAGCTTATTCCCAAAATTACTACCCAATAGTGACTAGTGGTTGGAAATTGTCCTACCGCTCCGATGGTATTGGGAGGTCTAAGTTTTCAAGGGAGTGGCTAAAAAGACAAAATTTCCGTTTACTTCAGTTTCTTAAGTGTGTGAAAAAAAAAAGAATCCAAGGAAAGATAGAAGAAAAACCAAGAAAGTGTTTTTGGTACAGATAGTAATAAAAAAACTCATTAGTTAGGCACAAGAAATTACTGAATACTTAACCTTGACAAACTTTACGTGAGAATTTCTAATTACAACCACGTGGATTTGGGATTTAAATACAGAATAAATATGATTTCTTTAAAATAATTATCAGATATTGCTTAATAATGGAATAATTCAAAGCTAAAAGATACAGATACAAAGCTAAAAATTAGGGTTAGGATTTTCTCTGAAAGATTTTGGAATAATTAAAGATAACTACTAATTTTAGTGAATAAATTTACACATAAGATTTAATTGGAAAAAGTATATATTTCACCATGAAAGAGTGACAACAGAAGAATATTTATTTCTCCCAAATAATCCTCAATGGGTTGGAGTGGAATTCACATTTTTTTAAACTAGGTATTAACCTGTACTTGACCTAAATTTAGTCCCATGCCACTCTGAATAATTCCCAACTAAAAGTGAAAGCTCAGCTGAGTTTCTTTCCGTCTGTCACAAGGACGACCTCAGAACACGAAAGACTATTGCTCGATAGGTGGCGTACATAGTACGTTCCATCACCGAAGTGTGACGTCACGTAAGAAGTCCTTTACGAGAAATTAAAGAATTTAAATGGGAGGTCAAGAGAAAATAATTATAAAAATAATTAAAGAACTAAAAATGATATTACAACGGGTGGACCGTTACACTTTCTCATCCTGGACTTGGGACCAGGCAACGGCGGAGTTTTTATCATGTTGGGCACTATCAATCTCCTTTTCAAAATCTATAAAGCAGACGTACTACATCATACGTTAGTGTCTACAATATCTCTAAAGCTCTAATAAAAAAGTTTTTAAAAAATTGTTACAGTGAGTATTTTATAATATACTGCATTTTAAATCAATTTTGACTTCTCGATTCACCAGCAGTAAATTAGCTTCTGAAAATCCTCCAATCGCCTTGACATCAGGACTAATCAATTTAATAAATTGGATAGACTCTTGCTGGTTATCCGAAACTTAATTAACGACGAATCACGCCGATGTCGCATCGGCCATTTGCAATTTTGAATATTCGAGAAGAGACCTTGCAGCCCCTTCCGTTCACCTTTCCCACTGTCTGAGAAGGGATCGCCTAGAATTTTGAGCAAAGGACAAACAAATTTACGTTCTGAAATTAATAGTGGCTACAGCGCAAATTTAATTTTGGTTATAATTGAGCTGTACTCACTGCAAAAAGAACAACCCTTAAATGCATCGTTTATAGTCCGGACACTATTGAACATATTTCATAGATTTTAAGAAAATATACACTAACGGACAAAAATCCAAGAACTTGAAGTTTTATAATTAATTTGCCTTAGAACTACTTAAAATTTAATGATCGATCTTTTATAGCAAACATGTTTCTTTATGAAATTGCTTTATGAAATTTATCGTGACACGTGGCATATTGGGTCTTAAAATATTTGTAGGCTTTACTTTGACATATATATTATCCAGTTTAAAAGAAAAAGTTTTAATTTCTAAAAAAAATCTAACGGTTTAAGGTCCGGAGAACGAGCGGGCCACTCTATGAATCAGCTACATCCAATCCATCGATTTGGAAAATTCGCATTCTAAAAATTTCTAACCTGCCGATAACAGTTTGGAAGCGTCCCATCTTGTTGAAACAAAAATATTTTGTGATAAGTGGTCATTTTATTGAATTGCAGGAATAATTTATGACATATAAGCCTATGTTGAACAATATCCATCCAAACATTCAACTTTTCCGGTTCTGAAACATTTCCCCTCTGAAGAATGCCTGAAAAGAACCTTGCAAGTCATTGTTTAGTAAATTTGCTACTGTGCTTTATGAATACCATCAAGCCAATGGCTTTTCTTGTTTTGATTTCATCCACATCTTCCGTGATTTCATCACATGTGAAAGGGTTGGACTACTTTGTTTAAAGTGAAAAAGTGGATTTTAAATTCTTGAGGTCTTTTTTAAATTTAATTGTATGCTAGCAGTTTTGGATTGCTCTTGAGTTAGACATTAAAAGGGACGCCACTTGGTTTGGTATTATGTACTAGATCGGTTGGGTGATCGAGTAGGTTACTGACTAGCTTTCGAAGCAGTGAGAGCTTATCTACTCCAGTTATTGATATCTAAATTTTCAACTGTCTCAGTCTATTTCTCGTGCCTAGCAGTATTAATCCTAATATAAGTAATATTTTGTATTTTGACAACGACATCCGATTTGGGCGTCGAAACGTTAATAAAATTAGTATTTCAGTTTAATTGTGGCTTATTTCCCAATAAAAATAGTTAAGTGTTAATCCTGTTCAGTAATTCGTCTGCAATTTCCTGCTTTACGTCTTCATAGAATTTTTCATACAGTTTTTCGCTCTCTTCAGACCATCCAGGAATATACTCTTTGCGGAAACCTCTAGGTATTGTCACTTTTGCTAATAAATAGTAATAGTTACGTTTCCTTATCTGGGGTGTGAAAACGATGTAATAACTGAAATTTTTTTGAAGTTATACTTCTTTAGGCGCGATTGAAAGTAAAATTTCATAATACTGCGCGCATGCGCATACAGACAGTATGGCGTTTAGCTGCTAAATCTTTCAAGTTATGTACAGTCCGTCTAATTTACTTACCGTTGCACGTCATTATCTACGCCACAGATCTAAGTTGACATAGTTGCCAAGGTATAAAAAAATCCTGAATCCACTTTAAATCAAATAGATCACATAATTATTGTAAACGTGGATTATACAAAAAAACAAATTAATATTCAATGTAAATAAATACAAACTTAAGAAATAGAGAACAAGAATTAAGTTATAATCATTTAAGATTTGCAGTGCAAGCGTTTTTGCACTGCATTGTTAATAATTATTAAAAAACGGCTCCGAACTCTTGGGAGTAGCCGATAGGTTTCTTTGTATATGTCTACAATAACAAATAAAAAGTTGTCAGATACCTCGATTATTCCAAGTCGTGATAAAATTAAGTGAAATTTATATTTTTATAGTAGAGGATCTTTTTATAGTAAAGTAAATAATAAAAACAGTAAATATAATAGAACAGATAGGTACTTATAGTAAAGAATATAAACAAATATGAAGTGTCATCACCGCAACTGTCAAATAAATGTTACCAATTTATTCTAAAATGTCACCTTGGTTCGATTACAGTTACAGTGTGTTTCGAACAGATGTGCTTCATAAAAACGCTTTATAATCTATTTATACAAATTAAATGAAACATATTATTGTGAACTTCTTTAGGTTAACATTAATAGAATTCTTAAAATATTATTTCTACGCGTATATAATAAAATATGTCTAGTGGCTCTAATTCCAGTGTACTCGGCAAAATGATTCTAAAAAAGAACACACCTACCGCCAAATATTTCGTGCTGGTATCATGCGACGTCACAGGCTATGACGCGGATGACGTGCAACGGTTAGTAAATTAGACGAAGTATATAAATATATCAGTGCAAGAAAAGGTGTGAAAAGAATATATTTTCACACCGTAATAAAAACACGTGTGTTTTTAGTAAATATATTTATTATAATTTTTGTGTCTTTGGCTTTATCTTCCTTAGGAGTAAGATGAGTATTATTAAAACATTTTATTGTATATTTATTATACTTCAACTTGTCTGATTGTTACCGTGAATTGTCATTAGATGATTTCGATGGCGTTGGATGATTTCGATGTTTAAAATGACTGGCTCTTTCCCATAGTTCCAACCCATATGTCCAGATTGGCATAAGTATTGCCTTACAGAGCAACAATTAATTATCCAGATATAGTCTTGATGAACGGCCCATTAACCAATACATATTTCTGAATTTGAGACCCAGTTGCTTTCTCTTGGTCCAGATATGTTTCCTCCATATGAGACTTCTGTCCAAATAAATACCAAGATATTTTACCTCAATTACAAAAAAAATTGGTTTACCTCGAGACCACATTTGAGTAAGTATGGATACTTCTCTTCATATTTTACCTCGTTGGCTGATGGTAATTGATGATTGTTTAAAAATACAGGAGGACAGTTTCCTCTTCGTGTTGTAAATGTAACATGAATAGATTTTCCTTCATTGACTTTAATTTATTACTGGAATGGTAATGGCAATTTTGATCAGACTGGGTCAGTGCTGGCTACGGGCGAAATCGGACATGACCTTTCTTGATGCTGGTAGAGGATTTCCTTTGTCGGCAGTGGTAAGAAAACAAAGATCGGGGTTATACTTCCTCTTCCAAGCTTCAGATCTGAAAGTGCTTCAATCTTTGGTGTCGAATAGGAGGACGCTACCATGTTCTTCTGACCACTGCAGAAGGGACAAGCCATTTTTGTCATTGTCAGAGTACTTCCACATCTCATGGTGACTGTTGAATCCCCTACGTATATAGCAGGCTGTTCGTAGGTATTAAGAACATGTGTAGGCCAGTTAAGTAGGGGTCTGGTAAATATTAGCTATTCTGATATCACCAATTTTCAAACTTGTTATCTCGTGGATGTTGTTCTTGGTAGAAGTGGACATAAGGGCTGCATCTTTTATGTTTGTGCGTACGTAGAGTACTACACCCTACTATCCATCGCAGGTAGCACCCAGTAGTTCATAGCCTGGGACTTTTCCTCCTGAGTTCAATTGCACTTCGTTTTCTGTATGTGTTTCTTGTATTGCAACCAGGTCATTATTATTTTCTTTTTAATAATATCTGCAGAATTTGGCATTTTGCTCGGCTACTGCCTTCTATAATAGGTTGGCAAATTCATACACTGGATCTAAGTTCTTTTGTCAATTAGACCCGAGAAGGTCCATTTGTTGACAGTGTCATCTTTAGTAACTTTAAAAACTGTGATTTCATTCTGCCAGTATTCTTGTGACATATTGTCTGGCGCCTCTTGTACTAGTTTATTTAGACTACCCGGGTTCCTATGCTCTATTCTACCTCGGACGCGAGCTGTCTTTACACCTCTTTAAAAGTAAAAAAAAATATGTATATGTATTAGATATATGTAAATAAAAAAATATTTTATACGATTTTTTGACACTGATTTCTTCAATTGTTTTCTCGCTTTGTTGATAACGTTAATATTAATTGATAGTTTAGTCGCAGAAATACGGTTTATCATATTAATATCGACTACGCAAATTTCTTAAGATGCAACACCAGCGCGCGGAAAACGCCTTCCAAGATTGAAGCTTTAATTTTGAATATTTTGTCGAGTTATTTGGCAGACATATTTTTGTAATATTTTAAAGAATAGCGGTACAGAACCCAATTTGAGAAATATGTTACTATGTGGAAATTACTCTATCATTAAATAAAATATTACACAAACGAGTCTGTACTGCCATTAATGCCTGGTTGCACCAAATTATCTTAAGCTTAAGACGTGTCTTAAGCTCAGCTTACGAAACATACCCGTTGCACCATTGAGTCTTAGATCAATTTTCAGCTTGCCAAAAAGGATTGCATGTTAAACTTCGTCTCAGTTAAGACGTGCTTAGCTAAAATTCGAAAATTATGGATCTGCAAGCTCAGCTTAGATAAGCTGGAGCTTAAGATTTGTTGGTGCAACCAGGCAAAAGAAGAACAAAAAATACACTTTCTTCAAATAAAGTCTTTTATGCCATCCCTAAATTTTGTGTCACATTGGAATTACTAAAAATCTTAGTGCTTAGCTAAGGTCTTAGCAACATTTAGCGCGCCTAAGAGTATAATAACACTGTTCTACAATTTTTTTTTCTTTTTTTCTGACTAGCTGGCACTTGATTATCAATGATTTTTGTCTCCTAAATTCAGATTTACTTTCAAAATTTCTCTATCAGGCACCGTTTTTGAGTAATTTGAATTTTTGTTTCATCCATTATTTTACAAAATACGCCAGTGGAATGAAAGATTTTTTAAGGCAGGACCAACTATACGTGGGTTAATTGATGCCAGCGATTGATGATATATTGATGATATATTACGAAAATATATATTTAAAAAAAAATTAAAAAAATATTTGGGTCCCCTACACCTTTCCTCCTTAGATCCCCCCGCGTGAGAATAATACACATTTTACGTATGTTTTTGACTGCTGTATATTTAACATAAAAACTAAAAATTTTTACAAAATAAATTTTTTTAATACTAGAATATAAATTTGTATACAAAGATCAAAAAACATAATTTCACAAAATTTTCTTTTTTTCTTTTGTATTTATCGTCGCAGTCTCTTTTATGATTCCAGCAGTAGTCTGCAAGCATTGACGGTTGCCGTTTTCCCTCATACCTTTTTTCCATTGCCGCTATCTCTTGATGAAAGCGTTCTCCATGCTCATCTGATAATTTGCTGCAATCATCTGGAAAGTAGTCTAAATGGGAATGCATGAAATGAATTTTCAAAGATATATTACATCCCATATCTTTATATGCATTTAACATTTCCAACTACTCGTACATCTTTATAGTCTTCAGAACGATGTCTTCCCAAAAACTGCTTATATACTTTCTTGAACGCAATCCAGGAACGTTTTTCTTTTCTAGACAAAAGTGTGTCGAAAGTATCGTCTTTCATGAGATACTTTATTTGTGGTCCCACAAATACACCCTCTTTAATTTTTGCATCAGACAGGCGGGGGAACTTGGTAATGAGGTAAGCAAATCCTTGGCCATTTCTATCAATTGCTTTCACAGATTGCTTCATTAAACTCAATTTAAGGTGAAGCGGTGGTAAAATTACATCTTTAGGGGCAACAAGAGATTCATTCGTCACATTTTTCTCTCCAAAGGTTAATTTTCTGGTTGGCCATACTGTTTTTACAAAATGTTCTTTTCGAGCACGACTATCCCATCACATCATATAAAACATACATATAAAAAAACAACAGTACTTCGTATATCCTCCTTGCATGCCAAGTATCATTGCGATTATTTTAAAGTCTCCGCAAATTTTCCATTTGTGGTACTGGTATTTAATTTTTGTTAATACATGTTGAAGCACACCATATGATTCTTTCGTCAAACTTGCATAACTAACGGGAACCGAAGATATTAAGTTACCGTTATGAAGTAAAACAGCTTTTAAGTTTGTTTTAGATGCATCTATGAATAGGCGACAATCAGAAGCTTTATATAGTCTATTCAGGGCTGTCATTAGGCCTTTGACGTCCTTACAAAAGGTCATGATGTCATCTTTCTCAAAAAAAATTGACAAAATCAAGCTCTCTGTTTCTATAAACTGTTACACGTGTGTTTGGCTGTAAAAGCTTCCATTCTTGCAAACGTTAACCCAGAAGCTCTGCCTTACACTTACTTAGACCTAAATCTCTGACTAAGTCATTCAATTCACTTTGAGACAAGAGATGCGGTACTACGTGTTTAGGAGGCTCATATGTTGGGTCTGATGTAGACAAGGGCTCTTCATCCTTTGAGTTATTTCCCCCCGCAGAAGTGTCCAAAGGTGTTTCTGCTTCTTGTAGAACAGTGTAATTATTGTTATCACAATATTGCGCCTTCATTTTTGATAGTGATAGTCGTATAGTATCACTGTCACTGTCGTACTGCCGATGCATTGTTGCCACACAGTTGAAAGTTCGTAGAACTTTCGAAAAAAAAAATGATGACGCGCCGATGTAGCCTCTTAATGTAAATGAGCTATGCGAATATTATTAGTTAATAAAAAGCTTGTAATCGGTTTAATTTTTTACGCACTGAATATTCCCCCACCTAATAACAAGTCCATTAGGTGCGCGAAATAAAAAGTACCCTAATCTTTTAAAACCCATTCTTTTAATAGCTTCGCCAGTAAATATAAAAGTCTTTAGAATTTCCATGTCGTTGGTCTCATTTTCCTCCTCATAGTAGACACAGCAGACACAGCACTAACCAAAGTGTGCGTGTCTGCTAATAATAATCTGAATGCCACTTGAAGGAAGAAGAGAGTGAATGTGAATGTGACGAAGTGGAGTCGGGGAAAAGCGTGAAAACGATGGAAATCATTGACTCGCACCGTACGGTTTCATGGAAAAGCGCGAGGGGAGCGATCGAGGAGGTTTCTGAATAATTTTGAGATTCGTTGCATTCCTTTACTAAAGGTAGAATTCAAGCTGAGCTTTAGAGTAGAACGAAGCGAAGGGAAATCGCCAAACAAATCTATGTACAATGTAGTAAGAAGTGTATAAATAGAACCTCTTTATTATCCTCGTAGTAGTAGGAATAATTTTTATTGTGTTTCATCATCAAAAATATAAAAGTGTAACAAGAAGGACCTATAAAAATAGAATCTGATGGGTTTGTACCTATAGTCTGTTCGTTCGCTAAACTCAGACACAACTGGCTAGTGATTTTAGTAGGTAATTTTTTTGTTTTTGGCCAATTTTGCCAAAATTGGCAAAATTACTAACTACTAAGTAATTATTAACTATTTAAAATCACTAGTCAGTTGTGTCTGAGTTTAGCGAACCGACTATATCTAATATATCCTTCTCATATTATTACTATGGCTGTATTATGGCGGCTTTCCACTAAATGGACAGTTTTTGGACTTATATTTGACACTAAATGGACTTATGTGTTGTTTGTGTTTCTAGAACTCGAAAGAGAAAACCAAAACCGAAACAAAACCAAAACTCTTGTTTTTGTAAAGCAGACTACATTTTGTTCGAGTTTTTTTCTCGGTGCTTTTCCACTGGTTGTCCGAAAGAAGTCAAAGTACAGTTCTTTTTTCAATAACCAGAAATATAAAAGTCTTTAGAATTTCCACTTCTAGGAATAATTAAAACGATCGATAACTTCTACCAGAACAACAAAATAAAAGTAAAAGTAGAAGAAGAACTAACTAACTCAATTGAAGCTGGTAATGGGATAAGACTGGGAAGAGGATTCGAGGAGTCCTCTATTGTTCAACCTGATCATGGATAAAATGATAAAATAATTACACTTTTATAAAAAAGGACTTTTTTATAATAAAACGTTTTTATTATTTATACGAGAGAATATAAAATAATTTGACGGTATAAAATGCTTATAATTCCAAAAATTACACTATAATAAAAAAGTACTTTTTATCATAACACGGTAATGTTATATACAGGACACAGCCTGTTTCGAAAGAATAAAATATGAATTTTTAGTAGGTGTATTAACTGTTAAAATTATATATGTAATTCCAAAAATTACACTAGTATGAAAAATTCCTTTTTTAATACCACGGTTGTTTAAAATGGTATAATCTATAATATTTATATATGTTACAGTTCAAGTTGATTATCCAGTTGGAGTTGACTCCAACTAGTTGGAGTCAACTCTAACGGCTGGTTTCAGTAAAAGTTGATTATAAATATAAAATGAAGATTTATATTCAACATTTACTAGTAAAAGTAGACTCCAACTAGGAAAAGTATACTCTTCCCAATGCCATTTAGTAAAAGTTGATTCTGATTCACACAAACAGCCGATTGTAGAAATTAAATGTTACTGAATATGTTCAAATTAGTCTAGGCTGTATCGTCGCTCCCGTTAGGTAAATTATTCTAGTTCGATTTTTTTGCACAAACTTACTAAAAAAGAGGTCCTTATAACGAATCCACAGGGTGTCAGATGGTACTGTGGTCGAAAAATTGTTTAAACAATATTTTTAAACAAACTCACAAAAAAAAATTATTTAGGACAATTTTCTTTACATCATTTGGGTCATTCGGAGCAAAAGAGGTCTTTTGTGATTTTTCTGTAAAATTTTGTTGTTCTCAAGTTATACGCGATTTAAAATTTGCAAAATACGAAAATGACCATTTTCAAGGCTTAATAACTCAGTTAAAAATTATTATTATGAAAGTCCGAAAGTCACCAAATAAAATTTTAACGACCCCCCTACAAGATACTGAAGAAATTTTTGTTATTATTTTATTACTAAGCGGTTATTTTTAATTATTAACAATGAGCGCTAGGAGCGTATTGACGCAGCTATCAATGTGAGTGCGAGTGAGATGTACCATTTCACCATTTTGACATTTAAAAATTCAAACTTCTGTGAAACCACAAAACTGTCTAAACTTTTTTTGTAATTTATAGCTCACATGTCATCACCATGACAAGTCGAAAGTTCTTCTTCTTGTGGTGCTTTCTCCTTTAGTGGAGGTTAGCGACTACACTGGCAAATCTGTCTCTGTCCAATGCGGCTCTAAACAAAGATGTTGAATCAAGGCCGGTCCAGTTTCTGATATTTCTAAACCATGAAATCTGGCGCCTACCGGGACTCCGTTTTCCTTCACTCTTACCCTGGATGATCAGTTGCGTGAGGCAGTACTTTTAGTTTCTCATTTTGTGTCCCAGGTAGCTAACTTTTCTGACTTTAATGATTTTTAGCAGTTCCCTATCTGTACCTATTCTCCTCAGAACATATTCGTTGGTGGTGTGGGTTGTCCAAGGTATTTTCTAGTCTCTTCTATAAAGCCAGAGTACAAAGGCGTCCAACTTGTGCATCAGTGTTGTGTTGTGTCCAGGCCTCCGTTCCATACAAAAGTATTGACCACACATAGCAATGCAGAAAATGACATCTAAGGCTGATATTAATGCTACTGTTACAGAATAAGCTTTTCATTTTGATAAACCCCTGTCGGGCTACCTCTATTCTCGCTCTTGACTTGTTGTTTCTAATCAAGTTGATTTTTGAACCAGCAACCAAGATATTTGTACTGGCTTACGTATTCAAGCTGTTGGTGTTTCACATATTTATTGGAAGAGGTAAATTTTTGTTCCTTGATATTCTTATAACTTTGGTTTTCGCAGTATTGATCTTCATCCCCATTTTTTCACAACTCTCAGTAACCCTATCCAACAGTATCTGCAGACTATGGTCCGAATCAGTCATTAATACTGTGTCATCTGCATAGCGGATGTTATTTACTCTCTGACCGTTTATCTTGATTCCTTCTGAAGGGTGCGATAAAGAGTTCGCAAATATTACCTCAGAGTAGACGTTAAAAGTATGGGTGATAGCACACAACCCTGTCTAACACCTCGTTGTATTTCAATTGGCCTTGACGTATTACCATTGGTCTTTATGAGTGCTGTCTGATTCCAATAAATAGCCTTTATAATTTTAGAATCTCTTTTGTCGACTCCGATGTCATTCAATCTTTCTATCAAGGTCTTGTGCTTCACCCTATCGAACGCTTTCTCAAAATCTATGAAACAGATAAAAAGGTCTGCTTGCTGATCTTTGTATCTTTGTGCCAGAGTTTGAAGACAGAATATTGCTTCTCGTGTCCCCATACCTTTCCTGAAGCCAAATTGTTGTTGACCGGTGACCTCATCACATTTTTTATAATATATTCTGTTCTGTATGATACGCAAGAAAAGCTTCAGAATGTTATTTAATAGACTTATAAGGCGGAAGTCCTGGCATAATTTGGCGTTCTTCTTTTTAGGCAGTGGTATGAAGACTGATTCAAGCCATATTTTAGGGATAGTCCCTGTATTGTAAACATTATTAAATAGTCCAAGAAGAAGGTCTAAGTTTTCCTCGTTGATTAACTTCAATAGCTCAGCTGGTATTTCATCTTTTCCTACAGATTTGTTGTTTTTTAGTTGACGTAGAGCATATTCCAGTTCGGCCTTTAGTATTGGAAGACCTTCGTCGTTTTCGGTATTTAATGTAGGAGGTTCTCTGATGTCATAGAAGAGTTCCCTTATATAGTCTTCCCACATGTTTATTTGTTCTTCAGGGCTTGAAATCAGTTTGCCTTCTGCGTTGATTAGATTATTTGGTCCTTGTGAGTATATCGTGCCTGTGAATTCCTTGAGTTTCTTATACAGATGGAAGTCATCATATGTTTTTATATAAGTTTTCGATTTCTTCACATTGTTCTGTTATCCATTTTTCTTTTGCAATTTTTATTTTTTGTTTAATGGTTCTATTTAATGCTTTGTACATTGCTTTGTGCTGTTTGCATTTTCTTCTTTCATCCATTAAATCCAATATTTCCTCTGTCATCCATCTTTGCTTCCGTGGTCGCTGTTTTGTGAGCATTTCAGTTGCCGTTTTAAGGGCGTGTCTGATTTCCTCCCGAAGGCGAAAATTAAGGATGTTTAATTATATGAAAGTGTGCTAAAAACAGTGCCAAAAAGTAAAACCCATTTAAAATACATTGTTACTTCAGACACACTTTAAACTCTTCATGTACTGCTACCTATATTTACAATTTTCACACAATAAAACCTTTACATTTTTACATAATATGAGATAGAGTAGATAAAAATTATTTTTGTGAATTTGGTTAACAAAAATTGGTTAACAATTTTTCGACCGCGGTACCGCGTGACACCCTGTGTATTTGTTATAAGGATTGTTATATGGATGTATTTCTTTGAGAAGTTTGTGCAAAAAATCCAATCAGAATAATTTACCTAACGGGAGCGACGTTACAGACTATACTAATAAGTAGTTGAAACGGTCAAAACAAAGAAAGGCACACTCATCAAAAATGCACTTGCGATTCTCGTATAATCAACATTTACTGAATCGATCCAGGAAGAGTCAACTCCAACTAGTAAAAGTTGATTTAAATTTTTAAAATCAACTTTTACTGCTCGTTTCAGTTGGAGTTGACTCCAACTAGTTGGAGTTAACTCTAACTGAGAATCAACTTGAACTGTAACATATATAATAATTAACTAAATAAAATATGAATTTTAACTACAGTGGAACTCCTTTAAGTCGGCCTCCGATAACCCGGAAATCCGGCTATTTCATCAGACAAAACAGATATTTTTTCACTTTGCCCAAATTTCTTACCAAGAAATAAACAATACTGTATACAACTGTACGTAATTTTGATGTATTTCATGTTCTTGCAATTATAATGGAGTTATCTGTAATGTAAGTATACCGTGTTTGATTAATTTTTACCATATTCTCCGGCTAACCCAGATTTTCGATAACCCGGATCGGCCGCAGTCCTGATTAATCCGACTTATCGGGGTTCCACTGTATATCAACTTTTAATTATTTATTAAAAAAATTAAAAAAGATACGCAACGACCGTGTTCGAACTAGGGAACTCTTGATCTGCAGTCTAATGCCACTGACCCACCATCAATTTGTAGATATCGATTTATTAACGTACTTTAAAATATCATTGCATTAGTCACATTTATAAAATAGTTTGAAATAAAATAAAATCGATTTATCCATACAGGGTGATTGATTAGTGGGGTAAAGCTCCGTAGATCCGTTATAGTAATAGATAGCAATAAAAGTTAATAAAAATTAATAAAAAAAAAATAAAAAATTTAAAGTTTTTACTTCTGTATTGGTTTATTAATAAAAATTGTAGCCAACTTTGATTACAGATTGATAATTAATCAGTAATCGTAAATTGTCAGTTTTAGACAATTCAGTCACGGCTAACCTAAAATTTGGATAGATTTAGACCCGTAATTAATAATTTGCTCTGAAAAATTAAAATACCTCGAAAACTAATAAATTTACACATAGGGAATGGTATATAAAAATTAAAGTACGGTAATAGGGGGCTATAAAATACAGGATGTTTCATTTAAAATTACTGAGAAAATAATGTACTTGCGTTTTGACTCACCCTGTATTCAATATAAAGAAAATTAGCAATATCGATCATTTATGAAAATTTTGACAATAAAAAATATGGCATCAATAAACCATTGCCGTTGTGGTTATTTTTATTTATACAGGGAGTTAAACTTGTTACGAATTTTCATATAAAATTGGTTATAACTTTGTAAATACCCTGTATATCATACTAAACCATTATATTTTTGTAATCGAGAAGTTAAGATTTCGAATATAAAATAAAATACAGGATGTTCCATTTAAAAAAACATAACTTTGATCTGCCGCCACTATATTATTGAACACCCTGTAATATTCTAACTAATTTTGTAATGTGAAGTTCAAAGTTGGCTACAATTTTTGTTATTAACTTTTATCGCTATCTATTACTATAACGGATCTACGGAGTTCTACCCTACTAATCAATGACCCGGTATAATAGCAGTTACATATTGCATTGTTAGCTAGTTCTAAGTTATTCTGAAAATTTCAGGTACCTATGTAGCCTAGAACTATTTTTAAAATGAATTACAAAATTTGCGGAGACCGTGACAATAACCAAGCCAAGTATATAAAAACGTTTTAAAAATTAAGAGCTGAAAAAGGATACCAAACTGGAGAAAAACAAATCAAAATAATCTGCTATGCAGACGATGTAATACTAAGCTCTCAGTGTGAAGATGATTTACAACGTATTCGGCACCAATTTAATATAACAGCCACAAAATTTAACATGTAAGTTTCCCCAAAAAAGACAAAATGCACGGTTACAATAGCAAATCCAATAAGACGTAAATTAGAGCTGGAGGGTCAGATAATAGAACAGGTGATGGAGGTTAAATATCTAGACATCACACTATCTAGGTAGGCTCGAAACAGAAGTGGAAGATCAAAAGTGACTAAGCAAACAGAGCCGCAGGATCGGGAGAGCCATGGATCGGAAAAAAAAAACAGAAGAGTATAATGAAATGACCACATAAGCCGAATGACAGCAAATAGAGTAGGAATGACGCCGAGAAACCGTCCCCCAGTAGGAAGACGATCATTGGAAGGACCACGAAAACAATAGAACGACATCGTACTGGAGACACATTGAAAAAACACACATATAGTCATTTCTATACAAAAAGAAGAAGAAGTAAATACAGTAACACTTACTGAATAAGTAGTAACTTAGTAAGCAAATGACAAAACTCAGTTAAAATAATAGTATGACATTCTTTTTTATTCCTCATCAACTCGGTGATATCAGTTAATGAGGAAATGTAAGTTTGACACAAGAGTATTGAATTCCTATGTCTCTCTTTAGTTTAGTCCAAGTAATGAAGTTTAAAATACGACAAAACCTTGCAACTTTTACAGAATGGATCGATTTGCTTGAAAATTTGAGAATAAGTAGTGGATAGTCCAAGGATCAAAATCTATATCATGCCGGAAGGCGCTTTTACCATGGGGGTGGTTGCCACCCCACCTCGGGGGTGGAAATATTTTGTTATATTTTGACCGCAAAGTTGATAAAAACGGTCATTCTAAGTAAAAAACGTTCAATACATTTTTATCATAAAATTAATACATAGTTTTCGATTTATTCGCTATCCAAAATGTTAGTTTTATGTCGAAAAAATCAATGTTTTTAATCAGTTTTCTGCTAATAACTCAAAAAATTTTCGTTTTATCAAAACAACTTTGCTTAACAAAAATATACCTTTTGAAAAAAATAAACAAAATCGTTTTTTCTAATTTTCTTTAAGACCAATAGTAATCGAGCTATACTTTATTATATGGTAGCTCTTCTTCGTCAAATGCTAAATATTGCAGTTTTAAAGTCAAATGACGGGAAAACTATGTATTTTTCGAGCATAACTTGTTCAAACTAATTTAAAGTAAGTATTTAAAAATATCTATCTCCATAAATACAAAAAAGTCTCTGGCTCAAAAATTAAGTAACTTATAATGAAAAGAATGTCAGTCCCCATTTTTTCAGTGAAAAAGTGATCGTAAGCAACCCCCTAATCACCACCCTAATTAAAATTAGTCATTAACCTTATTTGGTCTCTTATATTTATGTATTATTAATAGGTTCTAGAAGTGTGACCGGCTTAGAATGATTAGTTTAAAAAAAAATGGAGTTAAAAGCTAATAACGAATTTTTGTAGTTTGTAAAAAAATGATTTTTTCTTCAGAATAACAAGATTAGCATCAGCGATAGAAAAAAATGTTTAAATATGAAATTGTAGCTTATTTAGTTCCCAAAACCGCGGTTTGCCAAAAATTTTTCTACGGCAGAAATTGAGTGAGCTATTGATAATTATTATAACTTGTAATAACATGCAAAAACCACCTTTACCAACTCTTTCAGTTACCTCTTCTTGCAACTGAGGACTTTAAAAAGATTTAATATTAATAAGCTTATAAATTTTGTAAAAATCTACAAAATTGTTTTTTAACAAACTTTCTTAGATGCAAAATAAAAAAGTTACGGTTCAAAAATCAATATATTTTTTTGAAAAAAAAAGGAGAAATCCAATTTGAAGCATAACAATGTAAGTTAGCGGTGTCTTTAGTCATTGGCCTTATTCATTCGTATTAATTTATGTATTAATAATAGATTCTAGAAGTTTGACTGGCTAGAATGATTAGTTTTTAAAAGACTGGAGTGAAAAGCGAATAACGAATTTTTGTAGTTTGGCAAAAAATTCAATTTTCTTCAGAATAGAAAGATTAGCGTCAGGGATACGAAAAAATGTTTCAATATAAAATTGTGGGATATTTAATTCCCAAGAACTTTGTTTAAAACAAATTTTTCTACGGCAAAAATTTAGTGAACCTTAAATGAGTATACCATCGAAAAACATTGATTTTTTCTATACAAAACTAACACTTTTGATAGCGATTAAATCGAAAACTATTAATTTTATCAAAAAAATCTATAGAACATTTTTTTGTTTAGAATGAATGTTTTATCAACTTTTGTTGCGCGTCAAAATATAATGAAAAATTTCCACCCCCGAGATGGGATGGCAACCACCCCATGGTAAAAGCGTCTTTCGGCATCATATAGATTTTGATCCTTGGACTATCTATCCACTACTTATTCTCAAATTTTCAAGCAAATCGATCCATTCTGTAAAAATTACGAGGTGAAAAGCTTTGGTTCCTGGTCTACTTGGCATCTGGTCTATTGCTATATTTTTTGTAGCTGCATATACTGAAAATAACGTTTCACATAGTACACCATTGGAAACAGCTCAAAAACACTCAAAGCCTTTGTGGAAAACTGTATATATTCACCACCAAAAATTATTGTGATGTAAACATGCAAAAAAACTATTGCATTTAAGTTTTTGGCGAATGCGCACAGTAACTATTATTTGAGACAATGGAATTTCAGCTTAGTTTTATGGTTTTATGGCAGTACGTATCAAATTTAGTAGATTAAACGTGTATAATCCTATTTTAAAAATGAAGGCAGTAGTATTTAGATTACAATAACTTTGTGAATTTTTGATTCATTCATTTTATAGCCTGTTGAAAATAATGAAAAATCTCTCCATAAAAACGAGATAGGCAAAAAAGCCGTGTTTTAAAAAGCTGCAGAGGTGGATCAAGTAAATTGCAAGTCATCTGAAAATATAAACTATTTTCCAGTTTTAGATATCATTAATCATTATTTTTATTTCAGTTATTTTAAATTGTTTTAATTGTAATAAACTTTGTATTTAGGGCTTTTCGTCTTCCTCGTTTTACGAGAGATGTCGCTGTTTTGCATCTCAAAGGTGCAATCATTGCTTCGCGGTAATTTCCCTTAAATAGGCAGGCTGTTGATATTTGGTTTAGAGTTGTGACTGCATAGCTCCACCGAGGACGCATGAGATGCAGAAATAGCTATCTGGAGATGGTGATCCAACTGTGAATCAAATAAAAACAAAAACTGCTTTTTCCTTTTTTCTTCTTTACTCAGATTTGAGTACCAGAAGCTGTCTTTCGGCCCTTTTCCCAGACGAAAAGAATGCAAATACGTGACCGTGTCCTCTATTTGCTTTCTTCTATATTCGTCGTCTCTCGCCTCTGTGCTTATATATTGTAAAAGCCAGATATACGGGATGCAGCTAGAGTTTCACGATATTCGATAAATTATATATTGTAAAAGCCAAATATACGGGATGCAGCTAGAGTTTCACGATATTCGATAAAAATATCGATATTGTATTGATATCGTATCGAAAACCAATACGATACCGATGCAATACATACCTTAGCAATATTAATGTCGATACGATACTCATTATCTGAAATCAATACAATACTCTTGTATTGTCGATACGCTTGCCTCGATATTATTGAAAATATCGATATCGAGAAAAACAAAAATAAAACGCCACAGTTATTTGATTATATTTTGTGGAATAGGTATTTAGATCATAATTATTTGTTACATAAAAGTATAAGTGATCTGCAACCCAGGCATCAGCTGTTATAATATTTTACACTTGAGTGCATGAACTTGAAATTCTTGAGAGTGAGTAAATGTCTGTTATGATTACAGTGTTTATATCATGTGGCATTTGTGGCAATATTATGGAAGTCAGTGATAATGACTCAAAAATAATTTTTAACAAATACTGAATTGCGATTTATTCCGAATCTCCGGGGATTTCCCTATATTTTCGAAAGTAGATTTTAAACAATACAGAATTAGTAAGTATTTGTCGACTTTCAAAGAAGCCTTCAGCCATATTCAATATTTATAAGAATATACATAAGTTATAAGCAATATTCGTAATCGTAATATTTGTAGAATAATGTCCATTTGCCAAGCATGCAAATTGAGCATAAAGGGCCTACACAGCTCAGATATATAATCCTTTAATCCTATTTATGTCGATCTTTTATCGAGTATTGTATCGATATCGTATCGAAATCAATATCAATACGATATTTTTATAAGAAAGTATTGCCGATATCGATACTCGATACGATACTTCATTGGCATAACCAATACAATACTCAATACTTAAAAAGTATCGATATTGTATCGTATCGTGAGGCTCTAGATGCAGCTAGAAAGCAGTTTCTTAATTTCGTAACGAAAAGTCTTGGATTTAAAATATTGTTTATTATTTTTACTTCAGTTATTTTAAATTGTTTTAATTGTACTAAACTTTGTATCTAGGGCTTTTCGTCTTCCTCGTTTTACGAGAGATGTCGCTGTTTTGCGTCTCAAAGGTGGAATCATTGCTACGCGGTGATTTCCCTTAAATAGGCAGGCTGTTGATATTTGGTTTACAGTTGTGACTGCATAGCTCCACCGAGGACGCATGAGATGCAGAAGTAGCTACCTGGAGATGGTGGTTTAACTCTGAATCAAATAAAATCAGAAACTGCCTTTCCCTTTAGATATCAGTTAATTGAACACAGTCATGACACACGAGTCACCATACATGAGTCCTTTAGTCCAAGGCTGTTGCGTGGCCGATCAAAGTCAACGGCGTTTCAGAGGGTAATCCCATATATTTTGACCCGCTGAATTAGGATATGTATCATAATGTTTTTGAGTCGAAAAAGCAAGTGTGTTACACATTCAAATCGAGCTTTAAGGAAATAAATCTATTTTTTCCTTTAGAAAAACCTACATTACAAAAAAATACGGTATTTAGACGTTTTTTCGCTTTTAACACGGTTGCAATTTGAGTAACAAATAATATAATAGCTCAAACTAAGGTAAATACTACCAGCGTTAAAATTAAACCTTAATTATAATCGAAATATCGTTTATTGCAAATGTAAAAAAAATTGTAAAAATGTAGGATACAACAGGCCAGAAACGCTTTCTAATAATAAAACAATTTTTTACTGAGACTTTGATCTATCTCTATTATATGTATCCTAGAGCTACACAGTATTCCGTGCCTCACAGTATCCTACTGAATGGCACGGAAGCCCAGAGGCTGACAGTGAGTAGAAAATTCACCGTAGATAACCTCATGGAGAACTATGGTTCTATACAAGTACAAGGAGAAACCGTACGAGCTAGACGACTTATAACACCGGCAGAAAGATTAGTATTATCCAATGTCTGCCCACAATCCCACACGATGTTCTCATCCGGGAATTGCTAAATTTCGTCTCCCCCATAACCTTTTTAAGAATCGGTGCTTCTCTACCTGAATACAACCACATATTAAGCTTTAGAAGACAAGTATTTGTCAGTCCACATAGCATCCTGATTCCAGATTCTATTGTAATAAATTACGAAAACGTCACCTACATAATTTTCATATCTCAAGACAATCTTATATGCTATACGTGTAAGCAAACAGGCCATATATCAAGCAAATGCCCAAACACCAACAATACAACATCTTCCACTCAAGTTCAAAATTCAACTCTATAGAACCCCACTTCAACGCTAATCTCCCACTCCTCAACGGATAATGATTTCCAATCACATCAAGCTGGAGAAGGCGATCCAAACAACATAAATATTTAAAAACCCTCTTCAATTTCTTCTACTCCTCAAACTCTACTGCCAACTACCGAAGCGAGCAAAATCATTCCCACCGAAGAGAACAGTCCCACTAAAAATCCATGTGAAAAAACTCTGAAGTAATGGGCCAACAAGCTTCACTCGGAATCATAGGAGAATCATCCAGTACATCTGTGAAAGAAGTATTGACGAAACGTTATCTCCTCCTATCGAAAATCTGAATACTAATAATCAAATGTTTGGTCTTCCTCAAACATCTCATAAAACCAACATCCAAAAGCCCAAAAGCACCTACTCCTGACTCAATTAAAATTTTCATGAATGAAAATTCCACATCACTTCCATTAAGATTAGCTAATGATGCTAATTGAAAATACCCAAGGTAAAAATTCAGCCTTAGAGCTTATTAAGGAATACACAACCGATTTCCCCAGTTTAATAAATCTATTAACCATATCTTATCCATACCTAGCAGATAAAACTACAAAACATCGCTTCACCCGACTTAAAAATAAATTGAATCATCACTATCTAGGTAAAGATATCCCTGACAGTGAATTATCTTCTTCCGATGGCTAATTTTCAACTGTATATTACAGTGGAATATTGATGGACTATTCCATCGTTTACCCATGGTTCAAATTATTCAATCAAAATACTGTCCAGAAATAATATGCCTTCAAAAAGCTAACCTTAGTTCAAACAAAATTGGTATTGATGGAAACGAAGCAGCAGATCAGTGCGCCCGTAAAGTGTCGGAAAGTGTCGAAACAGAGGTACGCAGTGTCAAGATCTCGCGGTTGACATAAAATCGTACTTTAGAAATCTAATCACGTGTAAATGTAACCAAGAATGGAAATATTCACAGACAACTTTAAGAAGAATCAAAGATAATGTTTACCCACAGCTACCGAGAATATAAACGCGAAAACTTAACTGTTATTACGCGTCTGCGTATAGGTCACACACAAGATACACGCACTCTCACCTGTTTACCAGCGATGATCCTCCTAAATGTGTAATATGTGACGAAATAAATACTGTAAAACATTTTTTAATCGACTGTCCACTTTTTACAAATGAACGAATCAGGTTTAATATTCCTAACAACATCAACAAACTTTTAAGTACACACTGTTATTATGATAATATCGCAAATTATTTAAAATGTATAGGGCTATATTATTAGGGCTATTGGAATTTTATACCTACACTATATTCCTAATTTTAGACACATAATGTAATTTTGATAATATCGCTAATAATTTAAAACTCATAAGATTTTATTATAGATTATAAGTTATTGAAACTGTCCTATTCCTACACTGTATTCCCTCTAATCGTCTCATGGTGGATGCGGTAAATTTTTCAATAAGAAAATATTTCGAATTCTAATGCAAGTATAATATAAAATTTTAGAAGGATTTTTTAGTCTAGAAAGATCATCGATAGTTTAAATTTTAAATTTAAATAAAAAAAACTAAAATACATGTATTGGATTGGAAATTTTGCCGTTTTGACCTAAAATACATGTTTTTAATAAAATTTTCACCTATTTTGGTTTATATTCATAAATATTTATTTACTTGTAATAAAATTGTTTTCGATTACTTCCATTTTACACGCCTATGTCACAATATTCAAGCTATGTCAAATAAACCCAACCCACTGTTGCCAAAGTTTCGCAGAACTTTCGAAAAAAGGTGTGCTACTATCTCCCGAAGTTATATTGGTGATGCGCTACTGTTGGCTCTTAAAATTTGGTAAAGATATTAGTTAATAGGTTAATCATAAAGAATAAAATAATTTTTAAATTGTACGATTTAATGAATTAACAAACTGTAAATTGTAACTGTTCTAACACTAAGCATAATGTAGTCCTTCTATTTTCATTAAAATTAATTGATAGTCTAAATTAAAACTGAATCTGATGGAAGTACGGCTCTGCGGTGAACAGGTAAATTGTGCAATGGTATTTGGAAAATTTGAATTTAAAATATTCTCCAGAAATGCCTAGATCGGCAAAGAGATTCATTTTGTGGAAAAGCGGCGTATCAGCTTTTTTTAATAATGCAACCTATGAGGCCCTTTTATCTTTTGTTTTCGTGCTTTGACGAAGAAACACAACCTGGCAAAGTTTGTTTTGGGCTCATGCTGGTTTCACGTTCAACAGAATTATTATATAAAGTTAAAAGAGATGACATAAAAAAGTATACACAGGAGTATGTGTTTCAAACGTTTGGGAAATGTAATGAGAATTTTTCGAGTCAACGTACTGTGTTTTACTGAAAAAAGGACATATTATTTATTCATGCTTCGTAACGCATTGTAATCCTAGTTACATAATTTTAATATACTGTCGACAGTTTTAATAATAAAAAACATGCGGATTAGAGAAACAAATTTTAAAGTCTATTAACTTTTAACATGGAGAAACAAATCAGTAGTAACAATAAAAATCATCCCATATAACAACAAAAATCTTCACAGCAAAATTCTTCACAAATCTGCTAATCTATCACTTCACATACCAGTTTCCATCCAAGGAACAAACTATAGATTTTGTGCATTATACAGTAGGTACTCCTCTATAATATTTCTACCTCATTCCATTAGACACCATAGCCCAACAGTCCAACCCAAAAATATTATTTTCTCAAGCCGTTTATCCAACAATAGAATATGTATCCTCCTGTCTAGTAGGCTCAAAAGAAATGCATTCTTAAATAACTATGGACACATCACAATAAAAGAGACCATTGTTTCTGCAAAACGACTCGTAACTCCAGTCGAGAGGTTGATTTTATATAACGTAAGTCCAACAATTGCGCACGATATTTTAATTCAGGAATTATAAAAACTTAGCCAAAATATCTTATTTTTTATAACATTGCTAACGATTAACGCCAGGCTTCTAGAGTATAGCGATACCGTAAGCTTCAGATGTCAAGCTTTCGTCTATCTATCTTTCTATCTCATTAGACTTCTTCGGTCCATATTTGTACATAGGCCTCCCCAATCCTCTACCTGTCGCTACACTCATCCATTTAGTGCCCACGTGCTTCTTGATATTATGTGCCCATCTCAGTTGAGGCCTTCCTCTGCTTCGTTTATATTCCCACGGTCTCCAATTTATAAGAAATTGGTACCATTGTCTCCATTGGTCTTCTTTTGTCTTATATTGTGTCCGGCAAATCTCAATTTCAATTTTGCAACTTCTTGTCTAACATTCCTAAGTTTTGCTTTCTCTCTTATCCACTCGTTTCTCTTTTTATCCATTAGTTTTATGTGAAACCTGTGTCTTTCAATTGCTCTTTGCGTTTTTATGATTTTTTCCATGTTTACTTTTGTAATCGTCTACGTTTGGGCACCATAAGTAAGAACAGGGGGTACCTACGTATGGATTATATATCTTGGTCTTAAGATGTGTATATCTTTTGTTTTTAAAGATGTAGCTTAGATGTAGCTTAGATCTCTGCCGTTGGTTTTCCCTGTTAAGTTTTACAATTTGACTCAGATATATAAAATATAATCGTGAACTTGTTCTATTTCATCTTGTCCGATCCTCATTGTGATGTCCTCATCTGAATTTCTTATATTTTGTTCTTGCTGTAATTGTCAAGACTTCGTAAGACCTAATAATGCCGCCATTCCAGAGTCAATATTAGTGAATCACGAAGATATCACCTACAGAATGTTCATTTCTTCAGATGCCAAAAACTGTTATAATTGCAAGCAACCTGGTCATAAAGCATCCTTATGCTTATTCATAATCCATCTAATCAACATTTCATAACTGTAAACGAAAATATTTCTTGCAGCTCAACACTGCTGCAAACGAAGTGATCTCTCCTGTAGATCCTCCGAAAAGAATCCTAATAAATCTTTGAGTTTTTTTATGGCACCTAATATTCCGAAGACATAAACAAAAAAAGCGAAACGAAGTCACTCTCCGTCGACCAAGAACAAAATCAACATTCCAAATTAGATCTCTCAATCACTCTTGAAACAAGAAATTACTCGATCAACAAAATTTTTTTGCCCACCCACCTTTTGCTCTAAATTTTTTATTGTATATCAAAAATGATTAACCACCTTTTAAATTACACTATTGCAAAACAAAAACGTAAAGCAATAAACGCTAAAGGCCTCAAACGATGCAACACAGAAAAACCTACAATTAATGTGATTTAGTAAGTTCGCAGATTTGATTAGCGTAATTCTGCAGTATCTCGTGCAAAACGGACAATAATTAACCAATAGGAACAAAAAACACGGTTTTGTTTAATCCGACAGTTGCGTGGCACGGGTCTAACGAACACTACGAACGAAACTTACGAGCAAAAATGTAAAATATTTGCGGAAATTGTGAAACTTGAGCTAATGATGTTTTGACACGAGAACTATAGTCCATGTTGTCAGGCCGCTCCCGAATGAAAAAAATTCTGATTCGGTTTCCTTGCGGATTCATGATCATCAATGGTGCTATAGCCCTATAAAAGAGCCTCGACCTTTCCAAGTCTATTATGACAGTAATTTCTATCCATTGCCAGTCTGCTGCGCCTAATTTTCTACATATAATCCTCATCTATACCATTTTTTCACCTGAGTTTTGGCCTATCCCTATTTCTACTTCCCACAGGTTGTGACATAGGGATTCTGCTGTGATCTTGCTAGATATCCTGCCCATCTTAGTGTTTCTATTTTTATAAGAGATACTACATCTTTACCAGCAAATATTTATATGTTTATATCTGTGGTATACGTCGTAGTTGTCCTCCACACATCAATTTCACAGATGCCACCGAATATTCCTCTCAGGATCCTTCGTTCAAATATAAGCAGAAGGTTTCATCTGCCTTGGAGATAGTCCATGCCTCCGATCCATATGTCAACACTGGTAGTGTAAGGGTTGTATATGGTTATTTTTGTTTTTTGGCTTAAGTTTCTGTTTATAATATGTCTACTGAGCCCAAAATAGCATATATTTACTAGGATTATCCTTCGCTTGATTTATTTCGTTATGACGTTCTCCTTGGTGATCAGGAAGCCTAAGCATGTGAACTACTTCAAAAGTAGAGTTATCAACCGTGAATTGGTGACCGATTTTTCTGGCTCTATTGTTGGGTGTTGATGCCATCATCTTGGTTTTCTCCTCATTTACTTGCAGCCCCATATTTTTTGAGGTATTTGAGAAGGTGGTATACATTTCTTCTAGCATACGTGTTATGCGGGCAACTAGGTCCACATCATCTGCATATGCAGAAATTTGGGATGATTTATTAAAAATATTTCCACAGTTGTCTATTCGGGCATCCCTGACCGCCTTTTCCAGAGCTATGTTGAAAAGCAGACACGCCAGCGTATCTTCCTGTCGCAGCTTAACAAGCGTTTCAAACGCCTGAGATTGTTCTACCTGCATTTCGAATTTGCAAACAACTTTACTACATTGTAGCCTTAACTACTCTTATCAGTTTATCAGGGATGTGAAATTCATCCATGGCTTTTCAGCAAACAGACCGACGTGTTAATTACGTGAATTTTCGGAACATTTGTCACCAATATACGTAAATTGCTTACGTGAATTTCACGTGAAAATTTGGTTGGAATGTCACATTGAAAACACGTCTTTAAATTACGTGAATAACTCGTCTTCAATAGACGTGTTATTTACCTTAAATAGCAATAAAATGTTTCGGAAAATTCACGTTGCAAATACGTGTTGATTAACGTATCTTTTAGGGAATGTATATATTAGTATTCACGTGAAAGATACGTCCTCGGTTCACGTAAATAATTCGACCTTAATTAACTTATGAATCACGTAATTATTATCCTCATATGATATAAATAAAACAAGCATAATATAAAGTATTAACAATGTATTTATTTAGTAGAATTTAGAGACTTTAAAACATTTGTCTTGTATAATTATTATACAATATAATGAACCAAAAATGGTACCGACCTAAAGACACATTAAAAAAGGCTATAGCGGGATAAGATGGTAAAATCTGCACTCGGCTGGATTCGAAAAAACCCATTTTTTTGGTTCCCCCTTCATATTTTTAGTGTTTACTGAGTCATCTTTTCTTTAAAAAATCTGAAAAAAATTATCAACATACATTGATGCCCAAAAATATACTGTTTTTTTTTCAGATTTTTTGGATCAAAATTGAAAAATTTTGAATTTTTCAAAAATTTTTTAGGTTATGTAGGTAATTTTTGGCGAGCTCCGACATAATTTTTTTTAGTGTATTTTTTTCCGTTCTTTTGAATGGCTGGGATAGTTTTACCATTTTCTCGCCGGAAATTGCTCAAAATTCGAAAAAACCCATTTTTTGGTTACCCCCCTCATATTTTTAGTGTTTACTGAGCGATTTTTTCTTAAAAAAAACTGAAAAAACTTATGAACATACATTGATGCCCAAAAATATACTGGTTTTTTTTTTCAGATTTTTTGGATCAAAATTGAAAAATTTTGAATTCTTCAAAAAATTTTTAGGTTATGTAGGTAATTTTTGGCTAGCTCCGAAATAATTTTTTTTAGTGTATATTTTTCCGTTCTTTTCAATGGCTGGGATAGTTTTGCCATTTTCTCGCCGGAAATTGCTCAAAGTTCGAAAAAACCCATTTTTTTGGTTCCCCCCTCATATTTTTAGTGTTTACTGAGCGATCTGTTCTTTAAAAAATCTGAAAAAAATTATGAACATACATTATGTTAGAAAAAATTATTGAATTTCTCAAAAAAATTTTAGGTTATGTAGGTAATTTTTGGCTAGCTCCGACAAAATTTTTTTAGTGTATTTTTTTCCGTTCTTTTGAATTACTAGGATAGTTTTGCCATTTTCTCGCCGGAAATTGCTCAAAATTCGAAAAAAACCCATTTTTTGGTCTCCACCCCTCATATTTTTAGTGTTTACTGAGCGATTTTTTCTTTAAAAAATCTGAAAAAACTTATGAACATACATTGATGCCCAAAAACATACTGTTTTTTTTTCAGATTTTTTGGATCAAAATTGAGGTTAGAAAAAATTATTGAATTTCTCAAAAATTTTTAAGGTTATGTAGGTAATTTTTGTCTAGCTCCGACATAATTTTTTTATGTATATTTTTCCGTTCTTTTGAATGGCTGGGATAGTTTGGCCGTTTTCTCGCCGGAAATTGCTCAAAATTCGAAAAAACCCATTTTTTGGGTTTCCCCTCCTCATATTTTTAGTGTTTACCGAGCGATGTGTTCTTTAAAAAATCTGAAAAAAATTATGAACATACATTGATGCCCAAAAACATACTGGTTTTTTTTTCAGAATTTTTGGATCAAAATTGAGGCCAGAAAAAATTATTGAATTTTTCAAAAAAAATTTAGGTTATGTAGGTAATTTTTGGATAGCTCCGACATAATTTTTTTTTAGTGTATTTTTTCCGTTCTTTTGAATGGCTAGGATAGTTTTGCCATTTTCTCTCCGGAAATTGCTCAAAATTCGAAAAAACCCATTTTTTGGTCTCCACCCCTCATATTTTTAGTGTTTACTGAGCGATTTTTTCTTTCAAAAATCTGAAAAAACTTATGAACATACATTGATGCCCAAAAACATACTGGTTTTTTTTTCAGATTTTTTGGAGCAAAATTGAGGCCAGAAAAAATTATTGAATTTTTCAAAAAATTTTTAGGGTATGTAGGTAATTTTTGGCTAGCTCCGATATAATTTTTTTTAGTGTATTTTTTCCCTTCTTTTGAATAGCTTGGACAGTTTTGCCATTTTCTAGCCGGAAATTGCTCATAATTCGAAAAAACCCATTTTTTGGTTTTCCCCCCTCATATTTTTAGTGTTTACTGAGCGATATTTTCTTAAAATAATCTGAAAAAAATTATGAACATACATTGTTATGCCCAAAAACATACTGATTTTTTTTTAGATTTTTTGGATTAAAATTTTACCCAGGGAAATTTTTTGAATTTTTCAAAAAAATCGGTTATGTAAGCCATTTTTGACAGACTTCGAAATAATTTGTGTATTTTTTTTTTCGTTCTTTTGAATAACTGGGTTAGATTTGCCATTTTCTCTCCGGGACTTCCTCACAATTCGAAAAGAGCCATTTCTTTGTGTCCCCCTATGTGTGCACATAAACTCAATTGCATGTCAATAAATAACGATTTTTGATGTCAATAAATAACGATTTTTCGTTATTTTGAATAGCGTGATCAGGTTTTTTGAGAAGAGAAGGTAGCCATTTTGAGGAGAGAATATGCATAAAATACGACAAACTCCCTTTGTTGATATTTTTGCTATCTATTTAGTAGACAACCTTAACCCCTTAACTATAGGTACATGGCTACCTTAATTACATTATGTATAGATCAATTCATAGATATTTCTTCGTCTTAGTTGTGTTTTCCGATTTCTCAATTGAAACTACCATATTAATATTACCTTTTGCGTATTTATTAATTAAGTTAGGTAATTGAAAGTTAATTTTTTGATACGCTAGAGCAGGCCCGGACTGGGCCGCCGGCCCACCGGCCAGTGGGCCGGTGCGCCTTTTGCCTTCGTTAGTATATATCCATTAAAAAAATTAAACGCTGAAAAATTTCTTTTTTAACCTTTACAGAAAGACTAGGTGGCAACCATTCCCCTAAAAACTGTTTTTACTTAATAAAGAAACAGAAACTGCTATAGAAACCTATATAATGAAGCCAGTTGGTACAACAGAGTTTTACTTTTACCAAGTATCAGATAATAATCAAATAGCACAGATACGACGCGCGGCGCCCTCGAAGATAATTTTTACGATTCGGGCGCCTTTCGTAGGTATCAATAATTTTCGCTGTTTCTGTTATAATAAATAGCTTAGATACGACTCGCGGCGCCCTTGAAGACCATTTTTAGATTCCTTTGTATTTTGTAGGTATCAATATCCACTGTCTCCATTATAATAAATAGCTTAGATACGACGCGCGGTGCCCTCGAAGACCATTTTTAGATTCTGGCGTCTTTTTTAGGTATCAATATCCGCTGTTTACATTAGTCTATATTATAATAAATAGCTTAGACACGACGCGCGGCGCCCTCGAAGATCATTTTTAGATTCTGGCGCCTTTTGTAAGTATCAATATCCGCTGTTTCTATTATAATAGGTAAATAGCTTAGATACGATGCGCGACTCCCTCGAAGATAATTTTTACGATTCGGGCGACTTTCGTGGGTACCAATTTCCGCTGTTTCTATTATAAAAATGGTCTTCGAGTAAGCTGCGCGTTGCATCTAAGCCATTTAATTATCTGATACTTGATACAAACAGTGTTACATCCCACAATTGGCCTATAATAGACAGGTGTAGTTTTCTACTCTCCATTGTTGC
The DNA here is from genome assembly GCF_917563875.1 of Diabrotica virgifera virgifera. NCBI lineage: Eukaryota > Metazoa > Arthropoda > Insecta > Coleoptera > Chrysomelidae > Diabrotica > Diabrotica virgifera. The sequence continues at coordinate 75,437,357 of NC_065450.1, read as the reverse complement.
GCCCCTGAATCTTAAATAATGAAGCCATTGGGTACAACAAAATACAACTTGTCAACCCAAGTAGCAATTTTTCGACGCATTGGTTGTCAGTACAAACAAATGCACTGTATATAACGTTGCCACAGTGGACTTTCAGTTGTTTCGGCCAACGACCCCTAACCCGACTAACATTACCATGTTACAACGTTAAGTAATACCTTTAGTTATATGTGCAACTATGTTATTACTATTGTGACAACTACATATCACAGTTAAGTTTTTTCAACAATCGCAACGACTTAAAAACGTTATAATGCTAAACTAATTTACGCCCATGGGTTTTCTGGCCGACTAGGTAGTTGTCTCTCACGACCCCAGGGCCTTTACGTATAGTTCTATATGTGTGACACGTTTGCGACAACTTCAGGAGCAAAAAAAGAATTTACTTTATAACCTTACTTTTTTCTTATTATTTTATATTTTATTTTGCTGGAAATTTTCGATTTATTTAACAACCTGTTTATTTGTTTTTTATTAGCTGGTTTCTCCATTGCCCATTGTTTTATCAGTAGATTTGATAAGCTTAAATCTTTGTATCAGCTTTGCTAGACAGGGTTGCCAGGCCAGTTCTTACTCTTTCAGTACTATCCGTTGCAAGATAATTCGGCTGAAACTCCGACAAAATATGTACTTTTTGTACATATTTTGTCTGAATTCCATCCGAATTATCTTGCAGCCGATAGTAGTTTTGCTTTCAAAAAATCAATAGAAATCAGTAGATTCTTTTTAGACCGTGTAAATACAGTAAAACCTGTATTAACGGTTACCTGTCAAAATCGGCCACTTGTCGCCGGGTTTCATAATGGCCGTGGGCGTCGTATAAACGCAACTTTGTCAGAATGCGCAAAAAGTGGCCATTTTAATGTTTGGTATAAATGTTTAAGAAATTCGATATGCATCTTTTAAAAATAAGAGCTTGCCGATATTGGAAGATTAATGGCTATTAATCATTTACATCCCATTTATACTCCGGGCACTGAAGTGAGGCAAAAAGTCGCCTCACTACTGGACTCTCGTGCCTGATGGCCTCCCTGGCCACAGTTGTAGCAGGGGTCGTTCTGTTTTCTCCCTTGCAGTCGGTTTTACCATGACCGAACTGTAGGCATCTGAAGCATCGCTGGACATGCAGTCTCTCTTTCGTATCTTGCACGAGTTATAGCCAATATGTTCTTTTTCCAGTGCTTTTTTGGCTGCGATGCGCGTGAGTCTGACTGTGACGTTTGTGTTGCCTTCTCTATTTTCCCTTATAGAGACGAGTTTGATGTGTTAGATTTTCTGCTGCCGGTGTACCTGCGAACCTGTCTCAGGATTTATTCCTTTTTGGCATCACTGTCTATACTAAATATATCCACCTGGTCCTGATAGCCCCACGTTAAGGCTTGAATTTCAAATTTCAAAGGGTTTCGTCAGTTCTCCGAGGGCTCCGTTTGCGGCTGTCTGATCTAGGTCATTCACCACTCAGGCACGGATCGCCTGACACCGTGTGGTTGCGGATATTTTATCTAGGTTTACTCTTCTATTATATGGAGTGTTAGAGCACTGTTAGAGCAAAAATTTGAAAAAATTTAGAAAGTGACTTATATTGAACACCAATCATGATCTTTGTTAATTGTTTTTGAACCAGTAGATTCCTCTATAGAAGCAGTTGAAAAATTACTCAAATTTTTCAAAAATTTGTTTTAAATCTCCAGAGTTCACCAAAAGATGTAACGGAGTAAAAGGGATACTGGGAATCTGAAGCTATATTTTTGTGGCATCATAATATAATTTACTATTTCCAATAAAAATAATAAATTACTTTATGGATTTAAATTAAAATAAACTTAAAAAATCACAAGTAATATTTATAGCGTTACTTCAAAATACATGCGTTAGGATTTGAAAAAAGTTTGATATAAATAAGGGGGGGGGATCATAAACTTAAAAAATCACAAGTAATATTTATTATAGCGTTACTTGAAAATACATGCGTTAGGATTTGAAAAAAGTTTGATGTAAATAAGGGGGGGGGGGAGGATCCGGCGCCTTTTTTAGGATTTGGGTTGGCGCCTTTTTTATGTGCCAGTCCGGCCCTGCGCTAGAGTACCTATTTTAAAAAATATATCAATATTAAAAATATCTAAATATATATATAGACATTATTAATGTTATTAATAAGTAATTATAAGTAATTAATAAGTAATTAATAAGTAATAAGTAATTATTAAAAACGTTTTCACATCATGAAATATGCCATACAGCTATAGGCAAACGTTTATTTTCAACTTATTTTGTTTTATTAATTTTACTTTTCAAAGGTGTAAAGTAAATAAAATTATTCGTTAGAAGTTACATTTTAAATAAGCAAACACGTTTGCACCGTAATCAAGTTATTTCCATAAATGTAGCTTACTAAATAAGTATGTGAATATCTACATATTAATATTTTCAATCCATAATATACATAGATAGAATAATAATACAATAATACTATATACAGTATATTTTTGGGCATCAATGTATGTTCATAATTTTTTTCAGATTTTTTAAAGAAAAGATCGCTCAGTAAACACTAAAAATATGAGGGGGGGGGGGAACCAAAAAAATGGGTTTTTTCGAATTTTGAGCAATTTCCGGCGAGAAAATGGCAAAACTATAGCAGCCATTCAAAAGAACGGAAAAAAATACACTAAAAAAAATATGTCGGAGCTAGCCAAAAATTACCTACATAACCTAAAAATTTTTTGAAAAATTCAAAATTTTTGGGCATTAATGTATGTTCATAATTTTTTCAGATTTTTTAAAGAAAAGATGGCTCAGTAAACACTAAAAACATGAGGGGGGAACCAAAAAAATGGGTTTTTTCCAATTTTGAGCAATTTCCGGCGAGAAAATGGCAAAACTATCCCTGCCATTCAAAAGAACGGAAAAATATACACTAAAAAAAATTTTGTCGGCGCTAGCCAAAAATTACCTACATAACCTAAAATTTTTTTGAAAAATTCAAAAAATTTTTCTGGCGTCAATTTTGATCCAAAAAATCTGAAAAAAATCAGTGCGATTTTGGGTATAATAATGTACACGCACAATTTTTTTCACATTTTTTAAAGCAAAAGATTGCTCAAAAAAAAATGTTTTTCCAAAAAACACATTTTTTTCGATAGGGGACACCTGGGGTCACATAGGGAGCTAAAAATTTGGTTAGGGGGTTTTTGAATTATGTACTTTCGATTGCCCAATCCCATCTAAGAATCCAGCCGAGTGCAGATTTTACCATCTTATCCCGCTATAGCCTTTGCCAACACAAAACACAACACAGGCACAGTACACAGGTCACTTTTTATTTCTAGGAGGACACTTCGACACTTTCTTTATTTTTTTCTAATTGCATCATCGGCACTTCAACCCTCGAGCAGTGAGGTAAACGTTGATACGAAAGACATTATTATAAATAAACCCGCCTAAAATAAAACGAAGGAAATAAAGCTGTTCACGTTTCACTTTCACTTTTTGTTATGAGAAATGTGAGAAGCTGATATTAGAGGTTATGATCATCGATTTTAAAAATCGATTATTTTTAAATTACAGTTAAACTATTCTACTTACTTTAAATTAATATTACGTATTTTCTTTTTGTTTTTAAATTTCTTCTACTATTAACTAATTGGTCTTACTAAAAATCTATTTCAATACCAGAATAATATAAAAAAATAATCCTATCGAAACGTATCTATTATTCGATAAATCGATTAATTTAGTTTTCGAACCAACTATGTTAATCAGGTACCGTGGGCACGTGATAGTATTTAAAGGAGGAGAAAGGCTTGGTAGTACGTCATCACCGCGCGCGATTTGAAAATTAGGAAAAATTATTTTAGCTCCTGTGATATTTTTAAAGAAAAAAATAGCAAAAATAGCGTCAAATCAAGGTTGGATTGAAATAGTTATGCTAAATGATTTTAAAAGCGAAATCATAAACTTTTTGTTTAAATATTGGTATTATTTACATTACTTTTACGTGAAATACATCTAATTTTTCGACGTCCATAAAATACAGTGAGTAAAATTCAAGCGATACGTATTTAACCAACACCGTTGTAAAAGTTTGTTTTCCAAAATATTTCTCAAAATTTAACCAAAGGAAGTTATTTCTGTTTCGTGATTATTACGTGAAATAAATGGTAGGGGAGCAAAATATGCTAAATGTGCAGTCACTCGAGCGCTTTGGTGACCTATTGGGTTGTGAAGAATAGGTCCTAAAACCAAAAAAAGTTAAGTAAAGTTTTCCTTTTTGGTGGGCGCTTGCCATTTTTTAATTTAATTTTCCATTTTCAACAATCGTTTTTTCCGATTATAACGCCATCTATCCATAATTCGAAAAATTGTTTCGAATAAAAGTTACTTATTTTTACGTAAGGAATCCAAATCGGCAATAAAAATGAGGGCCCCTATTTAAGATTTTAAAGTAACCCCCCACCCCACCGCCGCGGGGGGTCATGTTTGGTGCCATTCGATAGATTTTTAAAAAATATTGAACAAGTATATTTTACAGTTTTTCGATCTGATGTTCCTTTCGTGAAATATCGCGGGATTCGTATTTAAAATATTAAATTTACCCCCCACCCCTCTCCGTCGGAAGTCGTGTTTGGTATCATTCGATAGATTTTTAAAAAATATTGAGCACATATTTTTTAGTTTTTAGATCTGTCATTCATTTCGCGAAATATCCGCTTTTTTCTTGTGAAACTTTGGGACTCACCCATTTTCTTACGCCCCGCCCAAATCGTCAAATTTTTAAAATATACACTCTTTTGCATGTACTTAATTTACCTTATCTTAATCTGACAATTTCGAGTTTTTTTAAGGATAGATTTTTTATTTCGGGCCCCCCTTAACGAACTCCCCTGTGTTAAGAGCCAATATATGGTAGAGGTACATCTGCAGGGTACCAGGTTTCTCCCCATATGATAATCTGACGCGCTCGAGTAACTGCAAAAATCCCCGCTTGGGCTCCCCTACCAAAACGTACCTTTGCGATGTAACCGACATTCACACCTATTATAAAAAACATGTACTATTATTCGTCATTATGATTTTATATTATTCTAATGTCAAACATGTATAAAGGAAGCCCTAATATATAGGTGAATGATTTGGCACTGAAATGCGTTTTTTTTCCCGTCATAAATCACCGAGTTACGTATTCGTTGAAATTTGCCGTAAATTTAACGTAATCATCACGTAACTGGGCTCAAACCTGTTTGCTGGGTTCATACAATTTATTTTTTAGGATACTATCACAGACCGATTTAAAATCTATGAAAAGATGGTATGCGTCGATATTGAATTCATTGGTTTTTTCCAGTATTTGCCTTAGCGCAAAGATCTGGTCGACCAGACCTAAAACCATTTTGATTTTCGCCAAGAAGCTCTGAATATGCACTAAGGCGACCATATAAATACCTACTTGAAAATATTTTGTATGCTGTATTAAGGAAAGTTATTTCCTTATTAGTCTAAGAGCTGGGAGCGGATTTTTTGAGTGATAAGTAATATGGAAAAACTATACGGGGATATGTTGAATTAGTTGTGTACATGACTTTCACCAACGGCCGGAAACCAGAGTTGGGGCCGAGGGTAGTTATAAGGGGTCAAAGTGGCGGATTTTATTATTTTTTTATGACGCTCATGATCGAGATAGTGCACCAAAATTTGGGAATAAGTAGGTCATGACGTACCTAAGTAAAATCTCTAGGGGCTCAACGCTGCGTGGCCGACAAAGGGGTTGGGTAGGGGTGAATATAAAAAATATAAGGGGTTTTTTGCGACGTTCGTGATTGAGATAGTGCACCAAAATTTGGGTATAAGTAGACCATGACATAAATAATTAAAATCCCCAGAGCCGAAAACCAGAGTGGGGAAGGAAGGTAGTTATAAGGGGTCAAAGTTCCGTCTTTTATTATTTTTTTGTAACGCTCATGATCGAGATAGCGCGCCAAAATTTGGGAATAAGTAGGTCATGACGTAACTAAGTAAAATCTCCAGGAGTGGAACGCTGCGTGGCCGACAAAGGGGTGGGCCAGGGGTGAAAATAAAAAAATATAAGGGGTTTTTTGCGACGTTCGTGATTGAGATAGTGCACCAAAATTTGAAAATAAGTAGATCATATCATAAGTAAGTAATATTCCCAGAGGCGGAAACCAGAGTGGCGGACGAGGGTAGTTATAAGGGTTAAAATCGCGGTTTTTATTATTTTTTTTTGTGGCGCTCATGATGGATATAGTGCACCAAAATTTGGGAGTAAGTAGGTTATGACGTAACTAAGTAAAATCTTCAGGGGTGGAATGCTGCTTGGGGTACAAAGGTGTGGTAGGCAGGGGTGAATATAAAAATATATGGGGTTTTTTTTGCCGTTCGTGATCGAGATAGTGCACCAAAATTTGGGAATAAGTAGATCATGACATTACTAAGTAAAATCTCCAAGGGCGGAACGCTGGAAGGGGACAAACGTTGTGCCGGGTCACAAAAAAAAATAATACACACTGCGACTTTGACCCCTTAAAACTACCCTCATCCCCAACTCTGGTTTCCGGCTCTGGGGATTTTACTTAGCTAAGTCATGGTCTACTTATTCCCAAATTTTGGTGCACTATCACAATCTAGCACGTCGAAAAAACCCCTTATATTTTTTATATTCACACTTACTCCCACCCCTTTATCGGCTACGCAGCGTTCGACCCCTGGAGATTGTATTTAGTTACCTCATGACCTACTTATTCCCAAATTTTGGTGCACTATCTCGATCATGAGCGTCACAAAAAAAATAATAAAAACGGCGATTTTGACCCCTTATAACTACCCTCATGCCCAACTCTGGTTTCCGGCTCTGAGGATTTTACTTAGTTATGTCATGGTCTATTTATTCCCAAATTTTGGTACACTCTCTTAATCACGAATGTCGTAAAAAAACCTCTTATATTTTTTGTATTCACCCCTGCCCCACCCCTTTATCGGCCTAGCAGCGTGCCACGCCTGGAGATTTTACTTAGTTACGTCATGACCTACTTATTCCCAAATTTTGGTGCACTCTCTCGATTATGAGCGTCACAAAAAAAAATAATAAAAACGGCGAATTTGACCCCTTATAACTACCCTTACCCTCAACTCTGGTTTCCGGATCTTTGGATTTTACTTAGTAATGTCATGTTCTACTTATTTCCAAATTTTGGTCCACTATCTCAATCACGAACGTCGCAAAAAAACCCTTTATATTTTTTATATTCACCCCTACCCCCGCCCCTTTGTCAGCCACGCAGCGTTCCGCCCCTAGAGATTTTACTTAGTTACGTCATGACCTACTTATTCCCAAATTTTGGTGCACTATCTCGATCATGAGCGTCATAAAAAAAATAATAAAATCCGCGACTTTGACCCCTTATAACTACCCTCGGCCCCCACCCTGGTTTCCGGCCGTTGGGGAAAGTCATGTAAACAACTAATTCAACATATCCCCGTATAGTTTTTCCATATTACTTATCACGCACAAAATCCGCTTCTATCTCTCCGACTATATAGTTTCTACATTTCAATTGATCCCCTTTTTGTGTAGCAGGCGTGTGAATCGTGAAACGATTCTAATACACCACTCTTCCGGGATTTGTTCCTCATTCCAGGCTCTCAATATTATTTTATATATTTGATTAGTCAGAGTAGCACCTTCACATTTAATAAGTTCCGGGAGTAAACCATCACTTACTGGAGATTTATTACTTGTTAGGTGTTTAATTGCATTCCTGTCAACTCGGCAACATCAAAAATAATAATTTACATACATGAGTTTTCAAGCCTCAAAAATGCGTATTTTCGCATTTTTCAGATTTTAAGGCGCTTATAACTCGAAAATTATCAACTTTTTAGAAAAATGACAAGAGACCTTTTTTGTTTAAAATATCCCAAAAACCTAAAAAATAGGATCGTTGTCTAAAGCAAACAAGGTACAATTTTGAATTTGTTTAAAAAAATTAATAAAACAATTTCTGCCTAAAAATTTCGCCCTGCACCCTCCTGATTTTTTAAAGGTGACAGTTTTTAACAGGAATCCGCAAAGAAACCGAATCAGAAATTTTTTCATACGAGAGCGGCCTCACTTCATGGACTAGTAGCCGGTTTTAATTCCATAAAAGAGCAGATTATACGCTTTGTTATGGAGCTTAATAAGTGGACAGTTGACTTTAGTCGTGTGACTCTTTTCTGGGCATTTAATAGTAATTAAAGTGTGTAGCAATAAGTCGCATAAACATGTCGTATAATATACGCACCGCTGACATCACGAACAATGTTAATTTAATGAAATTCTTTTGGTTTGTTTATCTTTGAGTGATGAGGTATAATTAGAGTTACGTTTTTTAGTATCGGAAGGGAAAATTGATTTAGTTTCGTTAGTTTCCCTAAATGTTTAGTGTAGATTTATATCTACAAAACATTATAAACAAAATAAAAGACGTTTGTTAAACCTAAAAATAAGATTATAATCCAGGGCGCATCTGTTTTGAGATGGACGTTGGGAGGTGACTCATATTTTTTTGCAGAAATTACTTGGAATTAACTCATATAATAATAATTGAGTTATTCTCCCATAAAGGAGGTCCAAAATATTGTTTAAATAATCAAAATGTCAAAAAATTAAGGAAAAATTCGATTTTTTTTTCGGTTTTTGATTATAACTTTAAAAGTATTCACTTCCGAGAAAAGTTGCACTGAAATAAAAAAAATCACCTACAATAATTTATTTTTACATTAAATATTTACCTACATTGAATTTTATACAATATAGGATTGATAAAATTTTTTAAAAATTGTCGTTGTACAGTAGCAATAGTTGCGAAAAAAACATAAAAAAAAGTATTTGCATTTTACGTTTTTCGACCATTTATGCTACAGTTAGGACCTTCATATTTTACCCAGAAAATATAGTAAAATAATACTGTAAATTTCATTAAGATCGGTTCAGTATATTTTGCAAAATTTTGCAATCCAGCTTTCGCAAAAAAATTCATTTTTTCAAAATGTTGCATGACTGCAAATAAACTAGATAGGAAGTTGAGTTTTTTTCAACACATAGAAGAATACAGTATTTTTCATCTGCAATTTGCAAAATTAAAATAGGTTAACTACCACGGTGTCAGGAATTTTTTAAAATAAACATTAATTTTTGGTGCTACGCGCAGGACAGCGGTGTTCGATTCACACAAGTTGATTTCCACCAAAATTTCTTCCAATTTTTATCTAATATATTAGTCTCTTACTCTATATTTTGTTGTATTTTTATATTTTAATTCCACAAAAATGAAACTAATTTGATTATTGTCTGTGAAATATTGTTTAAAAAATTGCATATATTTAAAAATAATAACAAAGAAAGTTTTTGCTAAAAAAGTGGTATTTCAAAGGACAGAGTATGTGTTTTTATTTTGCAATAAACAAATTTATTTATTTATATCGAAATGTACTAAAAATTAAAATTTATCAATCATTATCAAAGGTCACTGGAATGCGCAATCAGAGCAAACGTAAACGCTGTCCTGCGCGTAGCACCAAAAATTAATGTTTATTTAAAAAAAATTCTGACGCCGTGGTAGTTAACCGATTTTAATTTTGCAAATTACATATGAGATGTACGGTATTCTTCTATAATACGTAAAAGAAATCAACTTGCTGTCTACTTTATTTTCCGTCCTGCGAACATTTTAAAAAAATTAATTTTTCTTGCGAAAACTGGATTGCAAAATTTATTTTGCAAAATCTATTAAACCGATCTTATCGAAATTTACAGTATTGTTTATTATATAAACATGAAGGGTTTATGTGTAGCATAAATGGTTGAAAAACGTAAAATTCGAATACTTGTGTTTTCATGGTTTTTTCACAATTATTGCTATTTTGCAACAAGGGTGACAACTTTTAAAAATTTTAGCTAATCTTATGTTGTAGGACATTTCATTACGCAACTTTTATATCAGTGAAATTTTTCTCGGAAATAAATACTTTTAAAGTTATAATCAGAAAACGAAGAAAAAAATCGAATTTTTCCTTAATTTTTTGACGTTTTGATTATCTAAACAATGTTCTCGACCTTTTTGAGTGGGAAGATAACTCAAATATTATTATATGAGTTATTCTCAAGAAATTTCTGCAAAAAAATATGAGTCACCTCTCAACATCCAAATGTACTAATATTTTTACAGATGCGCCCTGGTCTATTAATATTATTATAAAAATTAGCACTAAAGTCACCAGGCCTCCGGGTTGAGCCGCGTTGATTATTACAGGGCCGAGATTTCGATGTCCTCCCCGACGTCATCTTCAGGCCTTCTGGGGTCGCAGTCTCCTGAGAGCCCAGAAACTACGCTCTTCACTATGCACTTAACTATTGCTTCTAAGGACGGCGGATGGTTCACTTTTACCGTTGATGATGAGGTCGTTCACTGAAATGGCGCTTGGGTGGAGGTTAGCAAAACTATTCCTGACGAAGGAAATTCAATTGGTAGGTAGCGCGAATGATGTTGTCTTCAGGAGAGGTCTCCATGTCGAAGGCAAACGGATGCAGTAGTCTGTTTTACTGCGACAATTCGGCCGTTTTTCAATTTTTATGGCTTCTCCGATAATTCTTGGTATATAGAAGCCGATGAGGATTATGGTTCTGGAGTTTTCAAAGTTAATTTTGTGACTTATGTGAGGATAATGTTGGCCTAGAGCTGGAACTGAATCGAAATTGGGAACAGAAATGAAATGTTAAAAAAATTACAAATTTTTTTTAACAGCGTTTTTTTTTATAATTTTCTGAAATAAGGACACAAACAATGTTATTTCATAAGTGGTATCAACACTTAATAATTTCAAAATTTCACCCTGTGTCATTCATAATTAGTGTGACCATCTCCAATTCAGTCGAATTCGGAACATGGCTAAGAAAAATATCTGAAATCCGGGACTTTTTAACGAAAATCCGGGCATATTTTTAAATACTGAACTTTAATATTATCATTTTATTGCATATTTAACATTTTTATGTGGACAATGATATTTTTGATGGGATTGCGCCACAATCAATTATTGTAATTTTTGTTTGTATTTGACGTTTCGACTTCCAATCCGGAAATCGTCCTCAAAAAAAAAATTAGAAAAAATAATCAACTGATGTTGGATTTTCATGTAAATATAACCTTAAGTTAATATAAAAATGTAATTATCATTACAACCAATTGTGGCGTAACCTCATCAAAAATATAATTCTCAAACATGCCACAAGAAAACAGCTTCAGAACAACCACAGTTTGAGTTTTCGTATAACTATAATACCACGATATAAAATGTTTCGGACGGGGTATTAGTATCATACTCTAGAAATTGTCGACTTTTTTTGTCCCAACACTTCAACTCAACGGCGTAACCAGGATGATCCTAAGGCGGAGGGGGGTTACAACTTCAAACGGGCTTGATTTGTCAGCATCACATAATGGTGTTAAGCGTATAGAGCTCAAAGTACATAGGTACCAATGGGAGGAGGGTTATACCCCCAAAACCACCCCCTGGTTACGCCTATGCTTCAACTTGATGTGAATTCTTAAAAGAATAACGTATTCAAAATTTCCAAATAAAATTTTACCAAAACGTTGAAAATTTGGATGGCTCGGAAGTCTTGTCCGGGACGCCGGGACACGACTTCGTAATTCGGGTCATGTCCCGGATTTTTCGGACTAGTTGATCACACCATTCATAATAGACACTACACGATATAGTTGTTTGAGATCAAGTTGTTGTAGCTTCTAAAAATATAAAAATATAGAGATTGTTCCATTAAAAATAAAGCTTATGGACTACGCTTCTTCTTCTTCTTACTGTGCCTTATCCTTAAGGACTTTAGCTATTACATTTGTAGGTTATTAGCAGGTATTGAACGAGAACAATTTAATAAAATCAACACAAGCAATAAACAATACAAATTACCTGCCAATTTACTATGTTTCTTCGAATAGCTACTATTGGTAGAGATTAATGGAAATTCTCATAGGCGCATATAAACTTCTTAATACACACATTTAAATCAATTGTTAGTGGTCAAATAGCTCAAAAACGATAACAAAGGAACAATGGATAAATAATATAGGTGACAACAAAACAAGGTAAAAAAATAAGGTACTTACAATCGTTACTCAGGACGCGTCGACCAAGTCACTGTCTTTACGTCTTTTCTCGTGGGCCGTCTAAATGTTTTTCTCGATGTCGAAGGGAGAACAGAATTCCTGGTTTTCACGTGATTAGTCCTTTTGCCCGCGGCCCAGATGTGCATTCGAAAATATGCAAGCGAGGAACCACGGACGTCGACAAGGGTAAAAAAAGGGACATGATTTCGAACTATTTACACAACAAATCAATTGTATGGAATTTCCAACAACATTTGTCCATTTAATCTTATTTGGAGCCGCCCTAAATAGTTCTATGGTGGCCATAATCGTTAATTGTCGTAGGTTTTTCTTCTACCTGGTCCCCTTTTGCTATTGATTTTGCCTTAGATTATAAGTTGGAGCAGTTCATACTTGTGATTTCTTATGATGTGACCAAAATACTGTATTTTCCGTTCTTTTGTTATAAGCATAAGCACTCTTTCCTCATTCACCTTCCGCAAGACTTCCTCATTTGTCGTATGGCTCATGTTCATGTAGTGTACTTTTTTGTGTGTGTAGTGTGTGGACTACGCTAGGCTTGCATAAATCATCCTGTACATTAAACTTTATGTTTAAAAAGCACTCATTTACATATAAAAATCGACGGGTATCAGCGTTTTTTATAAATTTTTAAATCAAGGACAGAAATAATTTTATTCCCTAAGTGCTTTCCACCCTATATAATTATGTTGTTTTAAACAGAAAACTGTGTTCTGAAAATTCCTGCTATGTAACTTCTTATGTTCTAAGTTCTAAGGGCGAAACCAGACGGGCCACTCTGCAGCGCTACTCTGTGGATTCACAGAGTGGCTGAAACAGGCGATTTTCTAGCGATATATTTTTTAAAAAGTGTGTTCGACAAAATCAGTGTTTGTAATGTCCATAGTTTTAAATATTTTATAAAATTTCAACGCTTTTGAAAAAATGCCAATATACTCCATTAATGGAATTAAGAAGAACTAGACAAAAACAGCTATATCACAGAAAGAAGCAAATCAAAAATCAACCAGTACATAATAGTACATCTGGTATCCTACAGGCGTGTAACAAAAATACAGATCATAAATTAAATCACATATTCTGGGACCATAAATAATTCGAATGAACCTAAGTTACCTTAGTACAAATATGCACATAAAAAAAGTTACAGCCCTTTGAAGTTACAAAATGAAAATCGATTTTTTCGAATATATCGAAAACTATTGGAGATTTTTTATTGAAAATGGACATGTGGCATTTCTATGGCAGGAACATCTTAAAGAAAAATTATAGTGAAATTTGTGCACCCCATAAAAATTTTATTGGAATTTTGGTCCCTTAAACCCCCGCAAACCTTTGTGTATGTCTCAATTAAATTATTATTGTGATACCATTAGTTAAATTCAATATTATTAAAACTTTTTTGCCTCTTAGTATTTTTTCGTTAAGGCAGTTTTTATCGAGTTGAGGCTTATTTTTCAATATGTTTACATAAACATTTTATGGGGGTTTTGTTCTTTTAAACCCCCAAATGTTTGTGTACGTTCCAATTAAAATATTACTGCGGTACCATTAGTTAAACACAGTGTTTTTGCCTCTTTGTATTCTTTCGAAAAGTCACCTTTTATCGAGATGTGACTTCTTGTTTAATATGGTTCAAAATATCCGTAAAAATGTAAATCATAAATAAATGTTCATATTATTACTAAGTCTCCATCATCGTACTTAGCCATATAAAAATATGTGGTAGATTTGACAAATATTCGAAATATCTCGATAAAAACTGACTTCTCGAAAAAGTACTAAGAGGCAAAAAAGTTTTAAAAACATTGTGTTTAACTAATGGTACTACAATAATAATTTAATTGGAACGTACACAAAAGTTTGGGGGGGTTTAAAAGAACAAAACCACCATAAAATTTTTATGGGGTGTCTAAATTTCACTATAATTTTTTCTTAAGATGCTACTGCCATAAGAATGCCACATGTCCATTTTAAATAAAAAATCTCTGAAAAAATGTTTTCGATTAATTCGAAAAAATCGATTTTCATTTTGTAACATAAAAGGGCTGTAACTTTTGTTATGTGCACATTTGTACTAAGGTAAGTTAGGTTCAATCGAATTATTTTTGGTCTCGGAATATGTGATTAAATTTATGACCTGTATTTTTTTACACCCTGTAGTTTGATACAACCTGACAACTGAGTGAAAGAGGCCCTTAAGGAGATGATGACATTGAATATATCTAAACATGTTAGCTTGCAAACCTCTTTTAACTGATATATTATCGTTTTGTTTTCAACAACAAACAATAAAACCTTTTTTGGCTTAGGATGGTACCCCACTATTTAACATAAATAAACAAACACGATTGTGAGTATTTGTTTTGTTCAGTTCAAATGCATCCAATATAAAATAAAATGTAAATATAAATAGAGAAAACATTGCTTACGGGATTTATTATTTTCGATAGGGCTAACTTCTTTAAAATCAGAAACAAATAAAATTCAAAGATGATGTCCCACGCTTTTACTTTTAATGCCCTATAAATCTGCCCTTGGGTTCTTGTATCCCATATAGCCGGTTTATTTTGCACTTCAATCAAAAACCGTTCCGAATCGAAATTCATTTTAGGTGCTCACCCTATAAACTCCCGTAAACATCTGCGGTAGCTACAAAACTGGTCCGTCTGAATGGGTTTTGCCACTAGTGGACGCCACCAGCAGTGAGGCTCGGCGAATGTGGCTGGCCACAGTCGCTGGTCTGGGGTGCAACGTCCACTTCACATAAGAACCCACGGCCAATCATCGGAAGCTGCTTTGTGGATTCACAGAGTAGCGCGGCAGAGTGGACAGTTTGGTTGGCCCTAGGGGCGCGTCCATAGTGCACGCTGGTTTCTGAGTCAGAAAGTCAACGCCGAGTCAGTGTAGCTAAATCCTTCGTGTTTAAATGGGCCTGTCAAAAGTGCACCACCGCGCTGGCAAATAAATACGAATGATAATGACTCTGCGCTGACTCTCTGACTCGTAAACCAGCGTGCACTATGGACAAGCCTGGGTTTCCTCGAAAGCGGCACCGACAAACTGTGACCGTAACACTGCGATGAATTACGTCAGATTACGGTGAAAAATCCAAGGTTCTTCACTGCGGCAATGGAATGTGCAAACTCAGCAAGCGGTGGCTTCCAACGCATCCTTGGAAACCACCGCTATTATTTTGCGTGGTACAGTTTTTTATGACGTCATTCTTCGCAGTGTTACGCTCGCAGTTTGTCGGTGCCGCTTTCGAGGAAACCGAGGCTTAGTATTGAAATGAAATAATCTAGATTTAAAATAAAAATGTATAACATTTTTATTCAGTTGCAACGCGAAGGCAAAACAATCTTACTTTTCAATTAGAATACGGAGCGCAGTCCAGTCCTCTGAATCGCGATTTTCGGCTCTTATTGGAGCCTCATCGGAGATAACGTAGGCACTGTTCTCCATATCCTAAATGACCAGCACCGAGAGTTTTTCCCACCCATTGCAACCGAAGTGAAGGTATTAGGTGACTAGCGTCATCTGGCAATTGAAAGATGAAGTAGTTTTCAATCCTAATAGCAAAATTAATAATATTGAAAATATTAAAACATTACTAAAAGATTTTTAAATTGAAAACTTATTGGTACACTTTCCTGGTGACACCTCCAAGCCTTCTACAAATTACAAGCACATGTATGCTGCAGTGAAGACAAAGGGAAGGAATTCTACACTATGCAATTCACATCCCCCGTCTGCAGCCTGGTAAAGTTCCAACGGAAAATGCACCTGGTTACTCTACGGAGTAATACGACTATAAAATAAAAATGTATACCATTTTTATTCAGTTGCAATGCGAAGGCAAAACAATCTTACTTTTCAATTAGAATACGGAGCGCAGTCCAGTCCTCTGAATCGCGATTTTCGGCTCTTATTGGAGCCTCATCGGAGAGAACGTAGGCACTGTTCTCCATATTCTAAATGACCAGCACCGAGAGTTTTTTCCACCCATTTCAACCGAAGTGAAAGTATTAGGTGACTAGCGTCATCTGGCAATTGAAAGATGAAGTAGTTTTCAATCCTAATAGCAAAATTAATAATATTGAAAATATTAAAACATTACTAAAAGATTTTTAAATTGAAAACTTATTGGTACACTTTCCTGGTGACACCTCCAAGCCTTCTACAAATTACAAGCACATGTATGCTGCAGTGAAGACAAAGGGAAGGAATTCTACACTATGCAATTCACATCCCCCGTCTGCAGCCTGGTAAAGTTCCAACGGAAAATGCACCTGGTAACTCTACGGAGTAATACGACTATAAAATAAAAATGTATACCATTTTTATTCAGTTGCAATGCGAAGGCAAAACAATCTTACTTTTCAATTAGAATGCGGAGCGCAGTCCAGTCCTCTGAATCGCGATTTTCGGCTCTTATTGGAGCCTCATCGGAGAGAACGTAGGCACTGTTCTCCATATCCTAAATGACCAGCACCGAGAGTTTTTTCCACCCATTGCAACCGAAGTGAAGGTGTCTTCACTGCAGCATCCATGTGCTTGTAAATTGTAGAAGCCTTGGAGGTGTCACCAGGAAAGTGTACCAATAAGTTTTCAATTTAAAAATCTTTTAGTAATGTTTTTATTATTTTTAATATTATTAATTTTGCTATTAGGATTGAAAACTACTTCATCTTTCAATTGCCAGATGACGCTAGTCACCTAATACTTTCACTTCGGTTGCAATGGGTGGGAAAAACTCTCGCTGCTGGTCATTTAGGATATGGAGAACAGTGCCTACATTCTCTCCGATGAGGCTCCAATAAGAGCCGAAAATCGCGATTCAGAGGACTGGACTGCGCTCCGTATTCTAATTGAAAAGTAAGATTGTTTTGCCTTCGCATTGCAACTGAATAAAAATGGTATACATTTTTATTTTATAGTCGTATTACTCCGTACAGTAACCAGGTGCATTTTCCGTTGGAACTTTACCAGGCTGCAGACGGGGGATGTGAATTGCATAGTGTAGAATTCCTTCCCTTTGTCTTCACTGCAGCATCCATGTGCTTGTAAATTGTAGAAGCCTTGGAGGTGTCACCAGGAAAATGTACTAATAAGTTTTCAATTTAAAAATCTTTTAGTAATGTTTTAAAATATTTTCAATATTATTAATTTTGCTATTAGGATTGAAAACTACTTCATCTAATCTAGATTTGTTAAGAAACAGCTCTTCGACTGTTTTCAGCTATTTTTATCTATCTTCTTTTTTCGTTGCTTTTAAATTAACTAACTGTCGATATAAGTTGCGTAGTAGTTGGCAAATAATAATAAATCTATTTGATAAAAATCCATTATCCGTCAGAAAAAATATGTTAAACTTTGTATTTAGTGCACATTTCATCTTATTTTTATTGGCTTGTTTATACTCTTAGAAATGATAAAAGCTGTTTTGAATGCTTCGAATTTGCTATAAATCATATTATATTAGTTTTAATACACTCTATATTAAAGCAATCAAATACTACTCCACTTTTATTCGTCCGGAGATATATGGATTTTTAAATGGGTAATGTTGAATTTATGTCTGGACTCCTTGGGTTACTGAACCCGAAACTTAATAAGTTTGGTGTGATAATCAATACTACGGGGCTTGTATGTAAAAAAACAGTATAAAATATATATTCGGAAAATATTTTGTATTTTTGTCTTGTTAAAAAGAAAAATTTTACTTTCATACCTACATTTCTATATATCGGTGCAACCTTTTTAATAAATAACTTATTCAAATTATATATTATGAAAATTATGAATATTATGAATATTATGAAAAAAACTTATTCAGAAACTTCATTTTTCATCCTACAATTACGACAACCATTTCTCGATTCTATCTGGGGTCATATCAACATCAATTCACTTTACCGAATAATGAATTCCTCGTATTGATGATCAATTTCTCGGCGTTGAACATGACCAAACCATCTTAATATATGATATCTCATTTCGGCATTAATTGGCGCCACCCCCAATATACTCATTCCTAGTTGTATCCTTTTTTTGTTACTCCATTTATCCATCTAAGCATTATTATTTCCGCCACTTGCATTCAGTTCCGTATATCATAGCCAGTCTTATGGCTGTTTTATAGAATTTTCCCTTCAGCTTGGTATTCACCTTCTCATTGGAATTTTTCACACAACACATCACTCGCTTCCTTCCATTTAGCCCATCAAACCTTAATTCTGTTGTGTACATCTCCATCTATTTCTCCATTACTTTTTAATTCCGATACTAGATACTTAAAACGCTTACATTTCACAATCATTTCACCATCCAAATATATCATTTTATTTGTAGTATCTTCATCTTTAAACGAACATTCAAATCTGTCTGTCCTACACTGGGGTGCAAAATTAACCGGACACCTTAAAAATGGGCCTTTTTTATGTCTAGAATTTCCTAAACCTGTTGTCCGATTATTATCGATGTTACCGATTTAAGTGATTTTTTAATATATTATAGCCTTATTCTTTAGCAATATTGCTGTAATAGTATTGTTGCTAAACAGTTAAATTTTCATTGTATACCGGGTGTATCAATCAAACTTTGTTTTTTCTCAAAGTTCGCATCAGCCCGTGGAATATTCTAGCATTTATATAATACTGAAATTAAAATCCAACTATAGCCTCATGTTTTCTCAACATTTTGTTTTTTGATTCATTCGCTTATGTTGGATAATAAAAAAGTTAAGTAATTTAACAACTAGCCATGTTTTTCATCGATACAGCGTGTTTTTAAATAATAAGTGGCAAACTTTAAGGGGTAATTCTGCATGAAATAATAATGACAGTTTACTTTATCAACGATATGTCTGCAAATGCCTCGTTTCCGAGATAGGGGGTGTTGAAAGTTTTCTTACAAACTGACGATTTATTTATTGCTTTAAAACCGGTTGAGGAATGCAAATGAAATTTGGTGGGTTTTAAGAAGTAGTTATTGCACATTTTTTGACATACAATTAAGAATTTAATATTCACCATTGGCGCGCATAGGGGTAATATGAGGGCTTATATTACCCGTATGCGCGCCAATGGTGAATATTAAATTCTTAATTGTATGTCAAAAAATGTACAATAACTACGTCTTAACACCCACCAAATTTCATTTGCATATCTCAACTGGTTTTTAAGTAATAAATAAATCCTCAGTTTGTAAGAAAAATTTCAACACCCTCTATCTCAGAAATGAAGCATTTGCGGACATAGGTTTATAAAGCAAACTGTCAATACTTTTTTATGTAGAATTACCCCTTAAAGTTTGTCGCACTTACTTAGAAACACCCTGTATTGATAAAGAACATGGCTAGTTGTTAAATTTCCTAACTTTTTTATGGTCCTACTTAAGCGAATGAATCAATAAACAGAATGTTGAGAAAACATAAGTCTATAGTTGGGTTTTAATTTGAGTATTTTATAAATGCTAGAATATTCCACAGGGTGATGCGAAGTTTAAGAAAAAAAACACAGTTTCATTGGTACACCCGGTATGCAATGAAAATTTACCTGTTAACTACAATATTATTACAGAGATATTGATAAAGAATAAGGCCATAACATATTAAAAAAACACTTAAATCGGACAACAGGTTTAGGAAATTCGAGACATCAAAAATGACCCATTTTAAGGTGTCCGGTTAATTTTGCACCCCAGTGTATTAAGCTGGATTGACTGCAGGGTTGAAAGTGATGAGGAAATTTCGACCAGAATAGAACTTGGACGAAAAAGCTTTATTAGCTGATGTTCCGTATTGTGAAGAAAAAATATGTTACTGACCACGCGCATAAGAGTATTAAAGTGCTACGTCTGGTCCGTTTTGTTCTATGGATGTGAAACTTAAACAACAAAAATAAAGGACCTTAACAAATTAGAAGAATTCGAGTTGTGGTGAAACCGTCGCATGCTCAGAATCCCATTGACAGCACAGATATTCAACGAACGTCAACTCAGAGAGCATGGTCATTGATCAACATCATAAAAATGAGAAAGGTTCAATACTTCGGTTATATAATGAGAGGACCTAAATATCGCTTACTCCGGTTGATCATTCAGGGTAAAATCGAAGGAAAACGGTGGGTTGGAAGAATACAACTGTCCTGGGTACGTAACATTAGACAATGGACAGATCGAACGGTCGAGCAATTGTTTCATATAGCTGCGGATGGAGAAACATTTCATCAGCTTGTTAATACGACGATAACCAACTCTTGAAAACAAGCACAACATACAAAGAAGAAGAGCCCTATTAAGTCTTAAACCTTTTTCCTCAAGAACTTTTCTCCACTTCCAGTTCTTGTTCTACATCGCCTTCACTACTTCCCACCAACAACATATCATCAGCATACGTTAAGCACCAGGGAATGTTACCCTGTAGTTTCGCAGTAATCTGATCCAAAACTAATGAGAAAATATAAGGACTAAGCACCGAGCCTTGGTGCAATCCTACTTCCACATGAAATTTATCAGTCTCTTCCACACCTGTCCGAACATTAGTTGTTACTCCTTCATATCGTTACTCCTTCAATCCCACAAAAACCCAGGTATGTGCTTTCCACCTTAGAAACAAGCATGCCCGAAGGCCGCTGGAGGTGGAATGGCGTGGTCAGATGCTGGAACACAACGAAACGCCAAAATACCTTGGCGTCCGCCTGGATAGAACTCTGTTTTACCGATACCACTGTCAACATGTCAAGAAGAAAGTAAGTGCCAAAAATAATATCATCCGCAAGCTAACTAATATAAAATGGGGAGCACAACCACACACTCTCCGCACTTCTGCCTTAGCATTATGTTTTTCGGCCGCGGAGTTTGGAGAACCAGTATGGGCAAACTCTGCTCACGCAAAGAACGTCGACGTGGCTCTAAATGAAACGGTTCGTATAATATCGGGTTGCCTGAAACCGACACCTATCGAAGAAGTATACCCCATAGCTGGGATTGCTCCACCACCTATCAGGAGGAAGGTCACGTCAGAGGTAGAACGAAAAAAACAGGAGACGCACCGAAGACACCCCTTATATGACCACCGAACTCAGCCAAGCAGGCTAAGATCTCGGAAAAGCTTCCTGAAAACATCAAGATCCATCCCCGAAGCGCCAGAGACGCGCTGAATACACCTATGATAAGCGTCAGCTACCCGACACATTTTCCTCCCTCAGAGGAAATGGCTGCTGGACACAATTTACCGTATCCGACTTGGAAAGCGCTAAACAGACTAAGAACCGGCGTTTCACGCTGTGCTAGTAACCTGAAAAAATGGGGATACCAGGAGGATGATACCTGCGACTGTGGCGCGGTTCAGACCAGCCGTCATCTACTATCATACACAGAGATGGAAGAGACCTGCACAGAAGAAGACTTAATTATAGCAAATGACAGGGCCATATAAAATATCTGGCCAACCATTGGAAATACAGAATTTAAAGTTGGTTGTTGGTGTTCCGGACACGGAAAGTAAATAAGTAAGTAAGTACTCCTTCATACATATCTTTCACAATTTTCACATAGTCACCGGAGACTCCTTTCTTATTGAGTGCCCACCACATAATCTCTCGAGAAACTCTATCATATTATACTTTCTCTTCCAAATGAGCGTTTTTTTCTTTATTAGAATATGATCTGTTTCTGTTTGGCTATTCTATATATATATATATATATATATATATATATATATATATATATATATATATATATATATATATATATATGAAAAAACAAAAGATGTAGATCTTTGAAACACACTCAGTGATCAAAAGATCCACAGGTACTGGTTTAACGACCACTCGTACGAAATCAAACAAATGAAATAGAGAATGTGGAAAAATCCCCTTACGAATAACTCACACATCCACTATTTTTGGCTGGGAAAAATTTTTCGAATAGATTTTAAAAATAGATTTTTAGAAAAATCTTTACCGACGAGCCCACGGAGGTTGAAGAGGGCGAAACACATTTCTAAGAACTGGTGTTTGGATCTTTGATTCTATTCGAAAAATTTTTCCCAGCCAAAAATAGTGGATGTGTGAGTTATTCGTAAGGGGATTTTTCCACATTCTCTATTTCATTTGTTTGATTTCGTACGAGTGGTCGTTAAACCAGTACCTGTGGATCTTTTGATCACTGAGTGTGTTTCAAAGATCTACATCTTTTGTTTTTTCATAAACATTATCTTACTTACTCTAAAGTAATTAGGGAATTAAAACTTGAGACTGTCATTTTCAGGTTGGGCGTAGATTTACGCTCCTGTTATGTCTATGTCTCGGATGTTGTTTTTTGATGGAATGTGTCTAAAGATATTCAACCTCTCATCTTTACCGACGAGCCCACGGAGGTTGAAGAGGGCGAAACACATTTCTAAGAACTGGTGTTTGGATCTTTGATTCTATTCGAAAAATTTTTCCCAGCCAAAAATAGTGGATGTGTGAGTTATTCGTAAGGGGATTTTTCCACATTCTCTATTTCATTTGTTTTATATATATATATATATATATATATATATATATATATATATATATATATATATATATCTCTGTTTCGCTTTTCCTGGTATCAAGTTCACAGTATAGATTTGTATATGCTTCTGCTTTACTTTTTGCTATTGCTACCTCTGCTTCCTTTTTGGCGACCATATAGTTTTGAAGATCTATGTGCGACCTATTTTTTGTCAGTTTTCGTATCATTTTCTACTCTCTTTTATTTTTCTTGTACTTCGTTTTACCACCACCAAGTCTCTTTATCCTCGAACTTCTTTTCTGACGTTTTACAAATACATATTTCAATAGCAATATCTCTAATGATGCTGGCCATCTTCCTTCAAATTATATTGGGGCTTCCTTTCATGTTCCAACACATTCTTTCTACTATTATTGAGTTGAATAGACCGTATTTCTCGCCTTCTTTCTCTGATTTTTTTATGACAGCTTTTATTAAAATAAATGATCCATTAAATGGTTAAAAACCTATTTAACTAACTCTGTTAATAGTTACAGTAGATTTAAAAAAGGAAAAAAAGTGTTATAATTACAAAAATGTTAAATAATATCTAATATATAATATTTAGAAGATTTTAAAATTTTGTTTTATATCGTTAAAATATATTTCGTTCATTTTTGTTATATGCTGTTATTGCATTGTATCGATTGTATTGTACTGTTATTTTTCCATTAATAAATTTGTCTCGCTCTTGTAGTTTTCAACTGTCTTATCCTCAATACAATTCTCCAATCAGCACGGTGTAGAGACAGGGCATAAATCTTAGAGCGGAATTTTTTAACAACACTAATGAGGTCTATCGCTAGTTTCTGGAGCTATGTCATCAATTTGTCACTTTTCTCCGAAAAACATGCCACGGCAAAATTGAAAGACATTAATTGGGACTCCAGACATCTCTAACCCTCTTACGTTGGATTTTAGATTTGACACGTTGTTATTTCATTATTATACAGCAAATTATAATATTGATAAAGAAATATAACTATAAAAATATAATATATAAAATTATAACATAACTTCTTATAGATCCAGTATGCAACAAAGAAATTAAAAGAATCTATTAAACAGAATGGCAAGGGTGAAGGTTCAGACAGAATCGTCAACAAGTTTGTTAAGAAAGGAGATCCAGAACTTAAAAATGCTTTGTCTAATCTCATAATGGTAATATGGGAAGAGCAAATATTATCCCCGATATTGAAAAAATATATGACCAACTATAATAACTAGAGTAATTATACTACTAGATATAGTAAGATAAAATTCAAGGTAATCTTATTAAGAGAAGAGTTAGCGAACTTGAAGAGATCACAGTTCTAGAGATAAACGGACCTATGACAGAGTAGAAATGAAATGGCCTAGCCGAGTAAGATGATGAAAAATGCGTCCAACTCTATTCGAATTCTATATAGGTCACCGTTTAGAACATATTATAAAGAAACTCACTTTTTGAAATTGTTAGCCCCCTAGGTGGTCACGTGCACGTGACCCACCTAGAGCCTAATTAGGCTTTTTATATTTTTTTATCTCAGCTGCATCGAGAGCTAGCGAAAAACTTTAAATAAAAAAGTTGTAAGTTTCAAAAAGTTCGGTCCAAAATAATTTTTTTTTTAATTTTGGCGGGAAATTTAAATTTTAGGACGATTTTAAAATTTTAAATGAGTATAAAAAAATAACTAAGACATTCGTCTTCACAAAAAAATTATAACGTGTATTTTTGCATACTGTTTAACCCTGAATTTTTTCAGATTCTTAAAATTGATAAAACGTACTTTTAAAAATAAAAAACCGCATTTTTTGTTTTTTTTTTCGCTTTTTGATACAATTTTATACATGGTTTTTAAAAAAGGTAACATTGTCACTAGGATAGGTGAAAAATTGAAAAATAATTGGGGTTTGCTTAATAAAATTTTTTTGTAATGCCATCCATTTTCAAGATACAGGACGTTGAAGAAAACAAAAATTGTACATATTTTGTACGATTTTTCTAAAACTACTGGTAACATTGTAATAAAATTTGGCAAAATTTAAGAGGTAGTTATTGTGCATTTTTTGACATACAATTTAGAATTTTATATTTATCATTGGCGCGCATACGGGTAATGGTCTGAATTTTTAAAGAAAAAAAGATAGTACGCCACTAACATATTTCAAATTAACAATGATTTTTGAATTCCTCGTTCCATTTGTGACAAAAAATCTATCTTCCTATTTTTTCATACGACGCGACATTTTTATGCAAAAAAATAAAACATCTTAACCCTTATAAAGTATCCGAACTACTATGTTAAGTTTCTATACATCAATGTATGTATGTACATTATACTCGTATAATAACTCGTAAATCCATATAAAAACTTAATTCCAATACTTTGGAAGTATCAAGATATTTTATTTTTTACATGAGAACGAAGAATTCAAAAATTATTGTTAATTTGAAATGTCAGTGGGCTACTATCTTTTTTTTTTAAGTTTAGACCATTACCCGTATGCGCGCCAATGATAAATGTAAAATCCTTAATTGCATGTAAAAAATGCACAATAACGACCTCTTAAAACCTGCCAAATTTTATTGCAATGTTGCCAGTAGTTTCGGCAAAATCGTAATAAATGTGTAACATTTTGTTTTCTTCAACGCCCCGTATCTTAAAAATGGATGCCATTACAAAAATTTTTTATAAAGCAAACCCTAATTGTTTTTTAGTTTTTTACCTATCCTAGTGACGATGTTACCTCTTTTTAAATACTCTGTATAAAATTATATCAAAGGCGAAAAATAGCGAAAAAATGCGGTTTTTTATTTTTAAAAGTAGGTACGTTTCAAAAAATTTAAAAATCTGAAAAAAATTCATTAGGCAAAATATACGTTATAAATTTTTTTCTTAAGAACGAATGTCTTTGTTATTTTTTTATACTCATTTAAAATTTTAAAATCATCTTAAAATTTAAATTTCCCGCCAAAAAATTTCAGACAAAGTTTTTCGCTAACTCTCGATGCGACTGAGTTTCTCTATAATATGTGCTAAACGGTGACCTATATGGAATTCCAATCGAGATGGCATTTTTCATCATCTTACCCGGCTATAGAGACATGAAAAACGTTAGGATTCCTATTGACAAAATTGTCGAAGATAACGCTAGAATCTGTAATCTACTTATCTATATAAGGATTTTTATAAGGATCTATATAAGACAGCTGTCGCGGCCTTCCTTCTTTCAGCCAACGTCTCCATTCCTTTCTGTTCTGCCATTCTTCATCTCTAAGGTCTCGTCTTTCTATGGTCTCGCCCCCTTCATCCTTCCATGACCTTCGGAGTCTATCTCTT
Source organism: Diabrotica virgifera virgifera (assembly GCF_917563875.1). NCBI lineage: Eukaryota > Metazoa > Arthropoda > Insecta > Coleoptera > Chrysomelidae > Diabrotica > Diabrotica virgifera. The sequence continues at coordinate 75,411,247 of NC_065450.1, read as the reverse complement.
CTTCTCTTTCCTATTGGGCTCCAATCCAAAATCTTTGATATCCACCATGTACGATCTGCTCTGCTCACATGTCCATACCAAATTAAACGTTTTTCTTCGATGTGGCTGAGTATGTCTTGTTCTACTGCCATTCTGTAATCTATTTAGTTTTATAAAAAATACATAACCAGTAGACTGGAGAAATGGACAAAAAAAAAACACTGCAGTTCAACGAAAAACACTACATGATGCTGAGAATTGAAATAAAATGTAGACGAATATTTAATCGTTAGTTCTGCCAATAACAGAAATGACAAACTGGGGTAAATCTAGATCAGAATAAACAAGAAAAGGCATGCAGGCATGCAATGTAATGGATCACATGAATATAGCTTCCGAGTAATCGTATCACCCAAGGTTGCCAAATACCTTACAACTTTACACCAATATAAGAGTATATACTACGATTACAAGCCGACCTCATCAATATAAACATCATCCCAGTTTATGCTCCTACTGCAGATGAAGAACAGGAAAAAGCAATGGAGTTTTATAAGAAAATCGACAGAATCATTATACAGAAAATACCACGAAAGGAAGTTCTCTTTATTATTGAAGATTTTAATGTCAAGCTTAGAGCTGAAGATAAGACACAGGAGCACATGGATTTGGAGCCAGAAACGAGAGAGGAGAGCTCATAGAAAAATTTGCAGAATAACTAGTTGTTACCCGAGAAAATCATTAGAAATTAGAAATCAAATAGATTACATCTTAGTAAATAGAAGATTTCGAAACAGCTTCATATCTTCTGTCAAGACGTGGAGACGGACTACGTTCTACTGATGGGAGAGTATTCCCAGTAAATCTCAAAAGAATGCAGAAAAGAAAACCAGAAATATACGATATACGTATATTGTAAGACCTTAATATGAAACTGAGGGTCCAAGTCACGTTAAACGAGTAAGTGACTGCGATTAGGAACGAATTGAACGTGATAACAAACAATCAAACAGATTACAAAAATAGTTTAAAATGTGTGGCGACACGTTTCAATTACTATTTTGTTTCAATTACTAATTTTAATTTTTTATTTTTAATAACTTTTCTCTCAAAACGAATTAATACGTCCCATTTAAAATTCACATTTTTTCCGCTGATAATATACCAAACCATATGCATAATAGGCCTGTTCAGTTTTAATATATCCCTATTCAGGTAAAATGCCTTTTCAGCTTTTAAAACACCAGATCTAATAAATTATCGCCTGTCTGGCCATATGGTAAAACCACATAATGACAAATTAATGTTTGTAGTTTAGTTCAGTCACAGCTTGCAGTCCGGTCGGTCATAACCCCTCGCTGGGCAAAAAAAACAAGCCCTTACGAGATATAAACAAAACACGCCCTTTTACCAAAATAAATACATTATTGACAGTTATTTTACGTTTTATTAATTACTTTTATTTTATTTGTTTCCGTGGACAATAAGGTTATTACACGCATCCATACACACACACCACGAAACAAATGTAAAGAAAAACAGTTGAAGGTAGATAAATTAATCAAGGAAAAAATCATTGATGACAGATGAGATCTTGAAGCCGATGGGCACCCAAATATGAACTAGAAAGATATAAAGCGACAAATATAACAATAAGAAGGAAAACAGACAAGTAAAAGAAGAAGCAATGGCAGGATGAGAAGGAGTTGAGACTCTAGAGTACGATATACGTATGAAAGTTAAGGAACTTATAGGTAAACTAAGACATAGACAGAAAGGAAGTATTAAAGTATTGACCACTATCAAATATCGAAAGCTACAGTACTTCTAACACATGCAAAATGAATCAAGGTATGCTCTACTATAAGCCATCGTTCAAGGAAAAATATTTGGACGGCGAGAAAGTAAAGAAAAAGAACATCCTGGTTAAAGAACCTCAAACCTCGTTTAACAAAACATCTGTCCAGCTTTTCGGCGCTACTGCAAATAAGATAAATATTGCCATGGAGATCGCCAACATTCGTCACTCTAGGCACACCAAGAAGAAGAATACTTTTATATAGTTACGTGATATTCAATATTAATATATTAAATCCAAAAAAAAATGGAACTTTATTTCTTCTTCTTTCTTCTTGTATGTAGGCTTTAAAGCCTGTTTCTTCTTCAATATTAGCCTCCTAAATTGTTTAAGTTATCGCACCATCTTTTTCTGGGTCTGCCAATACTTTTTCGTCCATTTGATGACTTATCTCGTGCTATTCGTGCTATCCTATCCTTTGCAATTTTACTAATGTGTTCGTTCCACTCCTGTTTCCGTTTTGTTACCCATCCATTTATGTCTTCTACATTGCATGAACTTCTTATGTTTTCGCTTCTCTCCCTATCCAACAGGCTTTTTCTGATATTCCGTCGAAGTATTTTCATCTCTGTTGGTTCTAGTAGTCGTCTCGTTTTAGATGTGTCAGGTCTTGTCTCCGCCGTGTATGTCAATATAGGTCAAATTGCTGCTCTATAGATTCCTGCTTTTGTTTTTGTGTCTTGTCTTAGGTGTTTGTTCTTTCAGATTGTGTCATTAAGAGATCCCGCCGCTTTCCTTGCTTTTGCTTTGTTGTCGTACTTCCTCTTCAAGATCTCCATAACTGGTTATATCTATTCCCAAATATCTAAACCTTGCTTCCTGCTTTATTAATTTCCCATCAATTTCGATTTTACATCGTATTGGGTATTTAGATGTTGTCATACATTTGGTTTTTTCTGCTGATATTATCATATTGTATTTCTTAGCTGTAGTATTGAGTATGTGTGTTAATCTTTGGAGATCGTCGTCTGTCACAGTGATTAATTCGGCGTCGTTTGCATAACATAATATTTGTATTTCTTTGTTCCCCATTCTGTAACCATGACCTTTACGTACTGCTTCTATTATGTCGTCCATTATTATATTAAAGAGAAGTGGGCTTAACGAGTCACCTTGTCTGACTCCGCTTTGTACTTTATTTCAACTTTATTTGAATACGTAATTTATTAATCTAGATAAGTACCGTTCTTTGTTTTGAATTTTAAAATAATTGTAATTGATTATCTCAAATTTTGCAGAAAGATCTCTACGTCATTCTGAATATGTAAGAGGTTATAAATCTCTACAGACAGACAAATTATTTTCTACATTTTAATCCATTTTGAAGAAGCCTTTTAATTTTTATTTGATTTAAACTATTTTTGTACATAATTTATGTTTTGTGTATATCATATAAGAATGTTCAAAGTTTGTTCAAAGTAGAAACATAAAAACAATGTAGTCAAACAACAGAAAATAAAAGACCCTCTCTGACTATGCAGGAGTAAAATTTTCTATCACCATTTATGTTAACGAAAATTCCCATTTCGGTCATGGATACGATGCCGATACATATGCGGGTTGATACTCCTTAGGGGAAAGACGAGAGGGAAGGAAAAGTGTGTAGTGTATCACCAATAGCAACAGAAGCGACAAATAGTACAGGAAAAGTCATGTAGGAAAAGTAGTGTAATAAGAAGTATTTAGGGTTACAGTGCCACTTCCTTTGTCGGCGGGAAGAATGACTAAATTTGGATAAAAGGTAAAAGTAAACTACAGTTTATGTTTCCTTTCCATTCAGAGGATATTTACCATCCCTAGACAGCTGTTTCTGCCTCTAGACGTCTTCTGTAGGGCTACCTGATCAGCTCTGAACCAAAACGAAAATAAACTGCGTATTTAAGTGGAATTTAAAAAATAATTTTTTATAGCGAGCCCCTAGAAGAAGGGTTTAGCCTGAACTTGGGTACTCCGCAGTTTAAAAAATAATATTTTTTATTTGTGTTTTTGAACATTGAAAATCGTCATTATTCGATTTTTTTCAGTTTTAAATTGTTTATTATTCTAAAACGATTAACTTTAGAGAAAAATTACAAAATACCTCTTTTGTTCCCAATGATCCAAAGAACGTAAAATAATGTCTACACGGGCCGAAAAAATTGATGTTTATAATTTGTTTAAGCTTTTTTTTTTTTTTAATAAATGTAGCTATAACTCCGAAACTATGGCATTTATGTATAAGGAATATAACATGAAAAATTATAATCAGCATTTCTTATGGACTTAAAACGCAAAATATATACAGGATGTTCCATTTGACATAAGAAAGTTCGTTAGATTTCCAGAAAAACGGAAGATCTGACAACAATGTAATTATCAATATAATATCGGCTGTATTGGAAATCCCCTACCCACCAAAATCTATAAAAATCGTGCAAGCCCTTTCCGAGATAATTGAGGGTTTCCATACATAAAACTCACTCTGTATAATATGCCAAATATGTCATAAATTCAACATTTAATTGAAAATTTAACTGTACTATTAACTAGCAGGAAAATATAGTAGGGTCTGTGAGCGATTTTTAAGTAAAGAATCGCAACGTAACCTTAATAGCAACGAGGCACAGGTTCTTGTTCTTGTTCTCTCTTTCTCTTCTTTGATCTTGGTTGTGGGTTGTGTATCCACTTTTTATAGGGGTGGTTTGCGAAGGTTAAATTAATGATTGATTCTTTACGGTACCTTATTTTGTTAACTTAGTACAGGGACGCACTTTCATTATCTTTAATTACTGCATAAAACATAGTAAATGAGATTTGTTTAATAATTAACTGTGATATGATTTTCCATTGCTATTTAACAAAATGACGGAAAAGACGGAAAACATAATACGTTGTGGAACAAAAAGAGATGGAACTAGTAGAGGTGGGAAATTATCAATAGATATGTGGCGACACGTTTGAATTTTTATTTTACTATTTTTTTAATTGCTAATTTTAAATATTAACTTTCTTTTCTAAACGAAAATAATATGGGTCATTTAAAATTCACATGTGTTTCGCTTCAAAATACAAAACCAGAATGTATAAAATTAATGGCTTTTTCATGGGAATCACAAATTCATAGATTACGGTATCAGGTATAGGGCCAGCCTCTTTATGTCAACTTCTTAAAAACCACAGAAATGTTTTCAGCTTTTAAAATGCCAGATCTAATAAATTATTGTCGCCTATCTGGCCATATGGTAGAACACACTCGCAAAGAATAACAAACCCTCTTTCGAGAAATATTCACGCTATTTTACCGACACAAATAAATATATTATTGACAGTTTGTTGTGTTTACACTTACTTCAATTTCATAATTGTTTCCGTGAACCACCCACGGAACAGATATTTATTTTTACATTATATTGATAGTTTCCCATCTCTTGATGAAAGATAGGAAATGATCATGATTGAAGAACGAGTTAGATTGATCGTAATAGATTCAAGAAACAGAACAGACATAATGAACTGCAGAAATTAGAGAGGTTCAAACATAGACTTAGATCATTGCCTAGTGATTGAGAGGTAGAATTTCAGTTGTCAACAAGAAAAAAATAAAAGAGATGCAATAGTTTTAGAACGGTACTCGGAAAACATCATCAACAGGATAAGGAATCAAAATGTAAATAAAGAAGGTTAGAAATATAGAGACTCCTACTGGACACTGGACCATAATATATTAAGATATTGAAGCAGCGGCCAAAGATGATATAGAATCATACATTTTTGTCCGTATTAATCATTGGTTTAATGAAGAATCCTTCTTCTTTCTCATAATCCTTAGTGCCCTTCAGGGCGTCGGATGTCGGGTTCCGCCTTTTATCAACTTCTTCCAATTGCTTCTATTGGTGGTCAGGTTCTTCATATCCCTCATACTGATGTGTCTCCTTTCACCTATATCCTGGATCTGGTCCATCCATGTCTTCCTCGGCCTTCCCTTTTTTCTTTTAAAGAATTTTTCTGGTAATGAAGAATCCAAGATGGTAATAAGAGAAAAAATGAAGCTTACAGAATAATTCTAACCCGAAGAACAAAAACAACTCTACATAATTACCAGAAAAGAAAACAGAAGAAAAGAGGATACATAAAAGAAAGAAACAAAACGTCTTAAATAGGGAACTTAAATTTATAGAAAACTTTAACAAAGGGAAAGAATTCACAGCATTTATAAGAAACTTAACATAAACCGAAAACAAACCACTACAACTACAAACCAATGCAGAAGTTGGAATGGTGACTTATTAAAAACAAAGAAGAAGAAAAGCTGGAATAGAAAAGAGATGAATTAAGCGGAACCGACGAAAGGGAAAAGAAATCACCAACGATTATTGAAGTTAAAGACGTACGTAAAGAACTAGCCAGAAACAGATCATCCAGAATAGGTAATATCCCAGCTGAATTAAACACAGAAGGTGGCCACGATACCATAATAGTACTACAGCAGTTTATAAAAGAAATATGGAAACAAAAATCCCTTCCCAGTGATTGGAATATTGTAATACTTTGCACCACAAAAAAAGGAGATATCTTTGAGTACTCTAACCTAGAGGAATTGTGCTCCTAAATACAGCTTATAAAATATTCTTCACTGCAACTGTATGGCACCAGATGCAGAACGAATAATACGAAAATACCAAAATTATAGTCACTGGTTTACGACACCTACTCTCATTAAAAAATCATTGCTCACGTCATCACACCAAGGGCGGATCCAGGACCGATTTTCGGGAGGGGCCATGAACTTTTTTGGAGAGGGGTACCGGGGGATCTGAAGGCAATTTTTAAAAATTAGGGTTACAATCATGAGTTTTAAGGCACTTTTAACGCACTTTTGAGTGCCATAAAGACATTCAAAATTTATCGTTAATAAAGTATTAATAAAGTCGGTACCGATTCCTACACATTTCTTCGGATCCAAGTGCAGTTCTTTCAACAAGTTTAATACTTGTTTTTTCCAATGCTTCTCCTGTCAGGCCTTGTTCTTCCCCTCTTTATGGATTTTCACTAATTATTTTTATATTCTCATAAGCGTCAATCAACTTTACAAAGTGTTCACGAATGTTGTTATTGTGTATGTATCTCAAATTTAAAGAAAGCTATTCTACGTGGAATACGTCGGCGTCGGTCGTTTCTTTAAATATGACAGAGTAATAATTTGCACTTTGAACCTGATTCATTATTTGTTCAATTATTTCTTCATCACAACATGTTATCAATAATAATTGATTTTGACTGGTGCTACTAATTTATGTTGCTCGGGAAGATACTGTGGATAGGTGTTGTTTAATTCTTATCTTTTTTATGCGACTTTAAACCTGAACAATTCCCCTCATTACTAGTTCCATCATCTTCGTCCAGAAGCAGAAGGCCATCATCACGATGGCCTCTTAGAGGAATATTTTGTCGACCTAAAGAACACTATAGACTCTACTATTTGTCGTTCTTTCTCTATTTTCTTGTATCTGTTTAGACCTCTGAGAGTCTATCTGGTTACTGACTGACTTTTGCGGGTTGTGATAACTTTGTAGAAAATCCAGCCCAACCTGAACGCACTCCTTGTGACATGATGTTTTTTCATGGGTGTGTATAGCTCCGTCTTTGCCCATAATTTTGGCGAAAGATGCTAAAGGTTTCGTGACAAGGTTTTGGTCTGTTATCCCTTTATTTTGACCATATTTTTCATTAGAAAAATAAAACGCAGTACTTGCAGGACAAACCCTTTTTATTATGCGAAAGTACCAACCAACTCCTTTGTTCCAAGTGCTGGTGATCCAAGTAACGCTTTATTCCTTTTTTATCCTTTGCGTGTACAGAATATGGAAATTGATACGATTTTGATGGCTGTCAAGGTCGTTTTAACATTTTGATTGACAAAACATCCTATGTCACTCTTGAAGTTTCCGTTACTGCTTGTGTTAAATGTTAGTCCAGAAGACATAATATGTACTTATCCCCTGTTTTGTACATATACATGTGTTTGAAACTAAAAACATTTGAACTGCAAATATTGAAATTTATATTTTTTTAAATTCTCGGAGGGGGCCATGGCCCCCATGGCCCCCTCCCTGGATCCGCCCTTGCATCACACCTAGATGGAAAACCAGAGCCGCCGAGAGGGATGAGCGAGCCCCCGACAAAAAGTGAATTGCGAAAAAAATTATTTACTTTTTATAGAAATAAAATTATCAAAAAAAGATGGTAAGAAGCATTTCGAATATAAATTTGATTAAATTTTGATTATATTATTATAGTGAAATAATGAAAATGAAATAGTGAAAATATTTTTAACAGGTTCTTATTACGGGCGGCGAATCCGTTCAGTTAACATTGGTTATGGTTACATGAAAGCCGTACGCCCGCCGGCACCGTACCCAAAACAACAACGTATGATGTCTAAACTGTAATATAACAATAACATTCATCTGAAAATAGAAGTATTTTATAAAGAGGTATAAAAAATAAAACGGGAAAAATTACGTCTTTGGTCTGGTCGACGCCGGGCCCCTACATCGCTGGGCCCCGGTAAAATGTACCGGCTGTACCGCCCTCTCGGCGGGCCTGTGGATAACGTAACTAATATGATGTACGACAAAAAAAACATAATTTAAAAATAAAAATACACTTGTTTCGCGTTTTGTCTCCAAAGTCACCAATTTTTGAAAAATGAATTTATTCCATAATTTTGCCCTTCACTGTATATAGGTATATACGGTAAGGTGGTTTAATTTAACTAATCAAATTTTGTCAAATGTTTTGTTCAACGATTTTGTATTTAGTAGTATAACAAATCATCAATCAAAACGCAAAAAAGATAAATATCTATGTTTACGCATATCTACTTAATGTTTTACTTACAAGAATGCATAAACAAGCCTAGTCTGACGGTTTCTAAATTAATTTATACCAAACAGCATTTCCTCAACGAATAAATTAGCCCTTAAAATATATGTGCATGAAAAAGGTTATAGTAGTTTTCCATTAGAGATTAAATGCGATTTTCCTTTTAGGGTATCCCTTACTTTGTGGCGTAAACAAAGAATGGTAGGAACGTGTGGGCTTAGGAAAAAAGTAATGTAATATGTTAATATATCCCGGGAACAGTCGCGCTCATTTCTGTCACATGATCAGTCGCGCATTAGATTATATCTAACAATACGTATTTAAAACAATTTTTATTTTATAGAATTTTTATTTACTTGTCATGTTAAAAAATATCTTTTTCTAACACGACGAAAGCACGAAAAGGGAACCAACGCTAAAACAAAAGATAATACATACAAAGAAAAACAAATACTAAAATATAACTGCACTATGTTGTAGTTCCGCTAGTATGTCGGGCTAATTTTTACGCAAAGTAACTACAACTCTTAATTTATTATAAATATGTTTAAATATGGATACTTCTCTTCATGTGTTAATTTATGATTAATATAGAGGGGCCATTCCATTTCAAATCACTCAATTTTGGAGCAAAAAAAATTTTGGACCTCCGATTTGTCTGAAAATTGGTATATAGCTTCGGGACGTAAAAATAAGATATTTAAGGTCAAAAAATTTTCTTCTTCTTTTTTTCTCAAAATATTATTTTATGCGATTTTACAGTGATTTGGTGTTTATTTATACAAATTTGCATTTTCTATCGTAAAGTATCAATGGAAAACATAATATTTTAATAGAAAGGACTCAAAAATGTCATTATATGGCATTATAACAAGTTAATTTGATCCAAAACAAGCTTTTGATCAAATTTTATAGTGTAGAAAACGTTAAAATACCGTTTTTTTTTACATTTTTCTCCATTCCCAAAATACATCATAATCGATTTGGCTGAAAATTTGCCCACAGATAGACAAAACATAGGACTTTAAGTGGTGAGAAGGATTTGAATTATATTACAATACCAAAAAAGTTACATGCAATATTATAGTCAAAAATATAGGCGTCTACTGTAAGTAAAATTAACTCGAAAATATCGACCTCACGACAAAAATTGTTAAAAAGAAATTGTAATAATTGTAAACACGATTTATTTGGAACAATTTCAGTTCCTACCATTTTTGTCAAAAATTTAAAAATGGCGGAGATATTGAGCAAAATAGGTTCTCCTTTAAAATCAAGATGGCTGCTAACGTAACGGAGGAATTCATTCGTGATTTTAAATTTAGGCTCCTATTGACTCCCCTAAAGATCAGAAAAATAAAATTTTGGGCAGCTCGGCATTCAAGGTCAAATGCTATCCCGACTGGACTAATATATACTTTTGAGTCTGATATTACTGCATGTAACTTTTTTGGTATTGTAACATAATTCAAATCCTTCTAACCACTTAAAGTCCTATCCTTTGGCTATCTGTGGGCAAATTTTCAGCCAAATCGATGATAACGTATTTTGGGAATGGAGAAAAATGCAAAAAACGGTATTTTAACGTTTGTTACACTATAAAATTTGATCAAAAACTTGTTTTGATTTAAAATAACTTGTTATAATGCCATATAATGACATTTTTGAGTCCTTTCTATTAAAATATTATGTTTTTCATCGATACTTTACGACAGAAAATGCAAATTTGTTTAAATAAACACCAAATCACTGTAAAATCGCATAAAATAACATTTTGAGAAAAAAGAAGAAGAAGATTTTTTGACCTTAAATATCTTATTTTTACGTCCCGCAGAAGCTATATACCAATTTTCAGACAAATCGGAGATCCAAAATTTTTTGCCTGAGTGATTTTGACATGGAATGTACCAGAGATTATAGAGGTTTTACAGTTGTTGATAGCGAGCGATGCAATTAAGTATGTGCGTTTGGTGAAGAAGTAAGTAGGAATTTTTTATTGCGCTCCAAAAATATAAGTACAGATCGAGTTTTCTTACGGTATGATAAAGGTAAGTGCACTAATCAGGTAATTGGTATAACTACATTTGGATCATGTCCCTTGCATATTGCATGATATCTAAAATAGGACGATCCTGAGAAATACACGTGATATAATTACGTCCGCTACAATCATGGCGAGCAGTGGCATGACAATAGATCAAATCCAACGACAAGTAGGATGGAAATCGAGAGCTGTGGCGACTGGTTACGTTGAAGAAAGTCTTACCAACAAGAAGAATGTTTCAAACATTATTGGGAGTACCATTAATGGAAGTACAACCTCATTGGCTTCCGAGAATGTCGGTAGTATTAATTTGAACAGCGTTTCCTCTTGTTTAAAAAACGTAAGTATAAATATTTCAAACAACACCAACTGTACTTTTGCACATTCATTTAAAAGATTAAAATTTTCATATATTTGAATAAAGCTTTTAAAACACTTGTTAGTAATATTTTATTTATTTGACGTTACAAGGTATGTACTTCTGCCAGGTCAGATCAATATTTAAAACTGTTCATGTTCCCATTGTAACTTTAAAACACGCGCGTTTTTGAAAGTTAAATTTAAAAAGCTGGACGTACATTAAATAAGCAAAATGGGGTACCAATAAAAAAATATATTATTTTTCTATTTACGCATTTTTATAGGTTTTGCTTATATTTGTTTGTAGGTTTGAAAATCAATATTAATAAAATCAAGTCCATGAGAATAAATACAAGGAACAACACGCAATTTATTACCGAAAACATGCAGATTGAAAATGTGTCAAGTGTCATAATAGAAAACGGAGGTACATAAGACGATATTAGTATGAGGATACGAAAAGCTCAACAAGCATTCAGCATGCTCAATACTGTTTGGAGTATTCTACAAGAACAAAGATCCGAATATTCTACAAAGATCTACTACACCTGACCCAACAAAAGAGGGTAGAAAAGGAAATTAAATCCAGAAAGTGGGGGTGGATCGGTCACACAATCCGAAAAGATAGTTCAAGTATTGCAAAGACTGCCCAAGAGTGAAATCCCCAAGGAAACATTAAAAGAGGTCGCCCAGCACAAACTTGGATAAGATCCATCATGGGCGAGATCAGAGATCAAGGAAAGTCATAGAATAAGGTGAAGTCCTTAGCGCAAAAAAGAACCCGATGGCGCGTTTTCACTGAAGCTCTATGCTCCACTTAGGAGTTCAAGAACATTATACATTATTATGCTCTGTATTTTCTCTCTGTTATGAGATTGATCAGCATTTTATTAATTCGATTAATTAATTAATTATTTTAATTGCGACTCATGAAAACAAAACCAAAATTTAATAAAACTTTCCAATAAAAAGTATTCTCAGTTGCTTACTTTATCCAAGACAAAACAGGGAAAATAAATAATACTCAAAATCATATAAACTTCATAACTATTATTTATTTATATACTATACCATAAATATAAGATTCAAAATGTAAGCTAAACTTTATTCTGTTGTAAAAATTTCTTATCTAATATCTAATCTCCATTTTTTGAACCACAATTAATTTAAATGATTCGGTAGACTGTTCTTATTATTATAAAAAAAAACAAAATCTAATTTTCACTTTTTAAATAGATTACTTATATCTTCTATGAATTTATGAATGAATAAATTATGCTGTAAAACTGTTAAGTTGACAAAAAACATATATGGTATGTAATATAAAACAACTCTCTCTTTTCACAAATAATCTGACTGACCTTTTCTATCTTCTTTACTTCTTCTCATGGATTGTGTTGTCCTCGGTTCCCCCACAACGTGCTCCTCTGATGCTACGACTGTCCTTCTCCTTCAAACTGTTTCACAAACAAAAACAGCACTCGCTCGAATTCTCTCCTCAATTAAATCTCTGACTCGATACAAACAATATCGATCTTTATAATTCCAAGATTTCGTCTCTCTCAGCTCGATATCTCGTGCAAGTTGATATAAACCGGCTACTCGTTCCAGACAGAAACTGGAATCTATTCGGACACAAGGTGTTTATACTTCTCGACTTGATCAAGATTTCGTCTTAACACGAATCTGCTTTCACGGACACCAAATTAACCACTTTACACAAAAATACTACTTTCGAACTGAACTGGTTTCTTCCGATCTTAATTACACAGTGAATTCTTTTTCCCTCATCAATCCGAAAATCAACCACTCTATTCTCCCTCCATCGGTATCCTCGCCTATCACAAGCAATCTCCATACATCATATCCCTACTTTTTTTCTTAAGAACAAATAGTATTGTATACAAATTTTATGTCTTGTCAATTTCCAGGAGATATTAAAATTAAATTTTACTTACATTCTAGAAAAACCCTCTATTCTAAACTAAACAAAATTGTTTTCCATCGTTTCTTTCTAGGAAACCATTTGGAAGCATGGTCTATTATTCACTCCAACGCGGCGCATTAACTTTCTAAAACGACCGTATTTTAGTTCATTGTTTTGAAATGTATAAATCCGTTCATAGAAACTTTACCACTAGACTTTAACTCTTCCACGAAACACTGCTTACGGCTAAATTATTTTATTTACAAATTTTGATCATATACAGGGCGATGAAAATTTACGATCTCGTGGTCTTTGACACAAATTAGTTCTCTAAAATTTCCCATAAAAATTATTTAACAATATATTTACGCATTTTTAAATGTTTACATTAACTATTATTGTGCCGTTGATCAATAAATATAACTAAAAACTATTTTATTATATTAATTATGTGCTCTGCCTCAAAACTTAATCTCTAAATTGAATTATAAAAGTTTTGCTGGCATCCGAACTGTATTTATTTATTTATTTTGGCCTAGAATTATCTTTCCCGAATGATTGTCCTTAATTGAGTTGAAAAGTTGCAGAAACGAAATGGGGACAGCAGCCTAAATGGCGCGATTATCCGTTTCAACATAATTACTAGGGACGTAAAAGTTTAGCAAAGATTATGTCACGTTCTTTTAAATATTAGGAAGACTAAATTTAGTAGCGGGAATATTAAGGGTTTATGACAACTTAAAAATAAAAACAGCCAACATAAAGCTCTTAATATTATTCGGAAGCTATTTTCTTGTGACATCTGAATCTGAGTGCAATTAAAATAACCATTTTTTTAGTCCAGAAAGCCACTGCGCATCCGCTAGGAAAAATATTCTGATCCGGATTTTTTGCACAGTCTTACTCAAAAAGGACTCCTTTTAACAAATTTGCATGTTTCCAGGACCAAAAGGTGGTCAAACATTTTTTAAACGATTTTTTTTTTGTTTTTTCCTAAAATTAGATTTTTTAGGTTTTTTGGATCATTCTAAACACAAAAGGTCTTTAGTGACTTTTCTCTAAAAATGATAGTTTTTGATATATAAGCGATTAAAAATTGAAAAATTGCGAAATCGGCCATTTTTAACCTCAAAAACTATGTGAAAAACTGAAAATTTGAAATAAAATAAAAATTTCATTTTTAATTCAGTTGCAATGCGAAGGCAAAACAATCTTATTTTTCAGTTAGAATACGGAGCGCAGTCCAGTCCTCTGAATCGCGATTTTCGACTCTAATTGGAGTCTCATCGGAGAGAACGTAGGCTTGTTTTCGTACGCTCCGTATTCTAATTGAAAAATAAGATTGTTTTGCCCTCGCGTTGCAACTGAATTAAAAATGAAATTCTTATTTCTCTATGGATCTATCCATTTATTTCTAAATTTTATGTTGAGGTTGTTCTTAACATCACGTCAAAAATAAGCAGGCGCTCTGTCCAATTGGAGCCACATGTTTGTTCGCACACTAAGTGGAAGGTTTTAAGAAGGATCCAAAAAACTTGTTTTAAGAAATTTAAAAAAGATGCTCTATTCAGATTTTCTTCAAAAATCTATGGATCGATAACGTACTCGCTCCGAATACTGCCCCAAACATTAACACTTCATCGGTGTTGGTTATCAACAGTAAAATGTTTGTTTACTGTATTATAATAAAATGAAAGCTATGTCTATTAACTAGACGATTATTATGAAAAGTAGGTAGAGTCGTCTGTACACAATACATTCTTAAAAAAATCAGGATCTTCTCCAAATTCTTAAGTCTATAAACGAAAAGCTAAATATTCCTGTTCTGTCTAATGCTGATGTAGTTGAGTTTTATACGGATGATAGTGGTTTTGCTTATGTATTCTACATACACTTGTTTGACTGATTTCCAATTGACTCGAAATTTTTCACGTACTAGTATTTGGGTTTTCCGTAACAGAAAGCAGGACATCAAGTTCGTTGACGTCATTAAAAATAAATGGTTTATTTTTATTTAACTTTTCGTACCTATGCAACATTACCAGTAGCACGGAATCTATCGAGAAATCTCTCAAAAACGTCCTTTTTTGGGTGTCTTCTATCAGGATACCTTTAAGCGTAGCTTAAGCTACCTTTAGAAGCTAAGAGACAATTTTAAAAATATTCCCCAATGAAAAGTAGCATGTCTACTCTTTCATAGATATCGTGATTATTCATTTTTAGGAACAATTAAATTTGAATGTAAATGGCTCTGCCAAAACCATTTTTAAGTAAAAAAAAAATTGAATATCATACACCGATGTTTATAGTTTTGATAATTACCAGACCGTACTGTGATAAACTGACAATGTCATACAATGCTATTAATTAACTACAGCTTTTGTTTTAAAATCGATTTACAGATTAAGAATTTAAATAATTGTAAATTACGCAAAAACTATGACACCTAGGTATAGGACATCCATAAACCATTCGAAAGAGGTAAATTTGTTTAGTATAATAATTATTTATTAATATACATGGTGTTCCATTTAAAATAAGCATCATATGACACATTGAATACTCCACTAATGAAACTGTAAATTTTGAACGGTAGACAAATGTGTAATAATTAATCATGGAATACATTCAACCAATATCCAACGATTTAGATGTAGAAGTAATGTTTTTATAATTTTGTAAATAACTTGAGAATAAGCCTTTACATTTTAAGAAAAGTCAACATAACTCAGAACACTCTGTACATAGGTAGAGGCCTTATGAAACTATACCTTATTTTCTGCGGACAATTAAAAAATTCAATAAAATACAGGGTGTTCTATAAGAAAAAATATAACTTTGATACGCCGCCATTTATTGGGACACCCTGTATATTTCAAAATAATTTTAAAATGTAGCTTTTATCAACTTACAAACTATTCAATTTACATTTTTTTCAAATCTTTTACCGCTTTCATTTCGCTGTAATCTTCCGTCGCGTTAGTGGTGACTCACCCTGTATATTCTATTTCCTATTGGATTTCTATTAAAACATTTGCTTGACTTTTAACTATGAAAAATATCCAAAGACATATAATGAAACTTGTTAATTTTAATTGAAATTTCTGGATAAATATTCATTTCGGTGAAGGATTTAACGATATCTGAGTATATTTCTTCTGAGTTATTGGAAAAGCAATATTAAAATTGTTAGAAATACAGAACTTTCCTTGGGGAACGATCAAAACGGACTGAATAGTAAAAACTGAAAGCGGAGTTTTTCTTCCGGTGAAGAATTTAATAATCTCTCGAGGCGGTGGCTTCTTAATCATTCTGGAAAGGGGTAGATTTATTTTGGATGGGATAAAAAAGGGGTTTAAGATTTAATAGCGTATTGGACATTAAGATATGAAAGTACATATCAAATTCGTGCTTGCGCATAAAAATTTATTACTAGGCCAATCAACGAAGCACTGAAAAGCCCAAAACCTAGGAATTTTGTGCAGTAAGATGAATCGTCATGCAAGTTTTTGCCTTCAATTAGACAGAGTGTTAGGAAATTTTGTGAACTAAATTGATATTCGGGAGACGAAATTTGCATTTTGTGCATAAGAAAAATGCATTTTCAAAGTGTCTACATCTCGAAGAGATGGAAAATGAAAAATTTCGAATTCAGGAAATATTGACGGAAATGAGTTTAATTTTTATACTCGGGGGTTTTGGGGGTTGCTGAACACGAATTTCGTAAGGGCAATGGTCTCCCAGTTACCTTGTGCCCATTGTGGAACTCATCGCCTGGAGTTTTGTTATAATTATTCAAAAGCAGTCAATAACCATTACTCGGGGGTTTTGGGGGTCTGAGCACAAATTTCATGACGGCGATAGTCTCCGAGGTTCCTGGTATCCAGGGCGGTAGCTACTCGTCGCCTGGAGGTTTATGTTACAATCATTCAAAATCAGTCAATGACCATTACTCGGGTGGTTTTGGTCGCTGAATATGAATATTTCATTAGTAAAGTTTCTCAAAATACTTTTATAGTATATCTAAAAAAAAATATCCAAAAATTATTTTTAAATTTTGGCGCTTTTAAAGCAGTTTGTAGCATATGGATGAGATGTCAGGTGATATTTATATGTTACGGACAATAATGTAAATTGGACATTGACGTTAAAGACCGAACATTGTGGTAAAATCCATTTTCCCTGGTTGGATATTTTAATAACGACAATGCCCGGCCTTTAACGACAATAACATTAGCTGTTGGCCAATTTTGTAAAAAAATAACTTAAAATTAGAGTTTTCATCAACAACAGACAGAAAACAACATCGTCAATAACAGACAGAACCAGTGGCCAGAAGCAAATGACAAATAATAGTTATTTATGATATAAGTGTCAAAAGTACACGTTTAAGGCACGCATGTAAAAGTTTGCAGAATGAGCGACAGCGAGTTCTGCAATTCACACGAGTGCCTTAAAAATGTACTTTTTAACACGCAGATCATACAATATTTTTTCTACAAACGTAATTACAGAACAATATCTACAAAAACTTTTACTTGTAGTCCGTTCTTTAACGGTAAAATATTGCAAAACCTCTAAATTTTAAAGAACCGCTTGTATTGACATGAAATTTGGCATATACATAGCTAACAAGTCAAAGAAAAAAATTGATATTGTGCCGATATGTGCTTTTGCCCTGGGGGTGGTTTTCACCCCCTCTTGGGGGTGAAAAAATATTCGTCCAAAGAAAGTCAGGAAATGGATAAACTGGCTAATTTTAAGTGACTTTTGTTCTATAGAGTTTTTTCACTAAGTCAATACTTTTCGAGTTATTTGGCAGTGAATATGTTCATTTTTTCAACAAAATAACCACGCTTTTAGACGGTTTTTCGCAAATAACTCAAATACTAAGTATTTTGTCGAAAAAACATTCTTAGCAAAAATATATCCTGTGAAAAATTTAAAAAAATGGTGTATATATCACGTATCTACACCTAGTAGAAGCAGAGTTATAGCTAATGAAAAATAGGTTCATATTTGTCAAATTCCAAATGGAACATTTTAACGTGAAATCACCAAAAATGAAGCACTTTTCGGGGAAAACTCATTACAACTTATTTAAAGTGTTTAAAAAAAGCTTCATTTTTGTTTTATAAAAAAAATTCTAGCATCAAAATTAAACAAGTTACGCTCAAAATAATGTTAGTCCCTTTTGGTTTTGGTAAAAAAATCGAGAAAATCACCCCCTAATTAGTATCTTAAATGAACTTAATCGTTACGACTTCACAAGTTTCCTGACTCGTGTATATATTGTTTATATGATCTGTAAGTTTCATCGGTTCAAAGTCCTTATTATTGAAAGGGCTGTAGTTAAAAGGGGTTGAACGAGTCACTGATCACGAATGTATGCAAATTTAGAAACACCAAATCTCAATCAATTTTTGTCTAACAGAAAAACAAAAAAATACATGATATTCAGAAAAGCAAATCTGACTTTTTTTGTTTTTCGAGATTTTTGGTATCTCTAACCATTTTTAAAATATTTTGAAAAAAAGGACATTTTTCAAAATTTTAATTTTTCAAAATTTTACTTTGAAACCAAATTCTTTCAAAAATAAGTACTTTAAATCGATGGAACTTACAGATCATATAAACACAACATAAGTAAAATAATTTGTGGAGCGGTAACGATTAATTGTGGTAGCGGGTAGATACTAGATAATTTGTGGTAGCGGGTAGATACTTCTCTGCGATCCCGGCAGGGAATAGATCTACTTCAGGAATAGCACACCTGCCCACGCGAGCTCATGGATTTCCCCAGCATCCCTTCACCGGGGAAACCATGTCCTATCCCAAAGCAATCCCATCTCCACCCTTTCCTCCCTCCACATCCAGTCCAACTCGCCAACACGCACTAGCCAAGCGTGGCGTTTTAATGGCTTAAAACCCCAAAGGCAAATTTTCATGAAAGACGATAGTACTGAACGGCCCTCAGTCTCCGGCCGCTCCAATACCCCCAACCAAGTTAGCGGATGGAAAAGGGTTGGAGCAGAGGGTGCTAAGAATCCCCGGAAAAGATCAGGCTACCACAAAGAACGACAAATGCATATCACCTCATACAATGTTAGAACCCTTATATCGGACCAGAAGATGATGGAACTGGAGGAAGAGCTGAAAACAATAAAATGGGACATCATCGGCCTCAGCGAAATCAGACGAAGAGGAGAAGCCCAAATTACTCTTAAATCGGGACATTTATTTCATTTTAGAGGAGAAGAAGACACTTCATACGGTGGAGTAGGATTTATTATACATAGAAAACACACCCAAAATATAACTAAAATTAACAGCATAAGTCCCAGGATTGTATACCTCATCTTCAAACTAAATGCAAGATATAACCTTAAGATAATCCAGGCATATGCTCCAACGACAAGCCACTCCGATGAAGAAATTGAAAAATTTTATGATGACCTAGAAACAGCATTACATACTACACCAGCATATTATACAATAATTATGGGCGACTTTAATGCGAAAATTGGCTTCAAACAAGATGATGCAGAAGTAGCAATGGGCAAGTATGGGTATGGCGACAGAAATGAACGAGGACAAAGACTGCTTAATTTCTTACACCAGGAAAATTTATCCATGATGAACTCTTTTTTCGATAAAAAGCCTCAGCGTAAATGGACATGGATAAGCCCAGATGGCAGTGTCAAAAATGAGATAGATTTTATCATAACAAACAGAAAAGAAATCATTAAAGACATTGAAATACTTAACAAATTTTCGGTAGGAAGCGACCACAGATTAATCCGAGCAAAGATACGATTAAATGTCAATTTCGAAAGAACCAAGATGATCTTCAAAACACGAAAGACGAAATGGATTCCCCCAGGAAACAACAACCTCTATGAAGATGTACTAACCAGACGTATACAAGACCTTGAAAACGACATAGAAGACATTGAACAAGCAAATAATGTCATAACAAAAGCACTAAAAGAAACAGAAAGGGAGTGCTGCCCGACTGTCGTGACCCATAAAGAAAAATTAAGCCAAAATACCAAAGAGTTAATAAGTAAAAGAAGACAATTGACGGAAAAATACGACTCCAACTACACAACACTGAAGAAATTAAATAAAGATATCCACCGATCAATCCGAAAAGACATAAGAGAAAACAACACAAGAGAAATAACTCACATAATTCAAGACAACAAAGGTTTAAAAGTTTTGAGGCGTAATACGAATAACATCAGTAACAAAAATATGTACAAAATCAGAAACAAAGATGGCAATATTGCCACGGATAAAGCCGAAATCCTCAAGGTTGTCGAATCGTTTTATCGCGAAATGTATGAGAGCACCAACGAAAGGCAAGATCAGCCCCTGCCCAAAATCACAAACCAGGGATCAGAATTAATGCCAGAAGTAACACCACATGAAGTTAAAAAGGCACTTTCAGAAATGAAAAATAATAAATCCCCTGGCGATGACGGAATAGTAATCGAAGCAATCAAACAAGGTGGAAATAAAATTATCCAGGCTTTGGCCAAACTTTTCACCCAATGCATTTACCAAGGAAAAACTCCTTCTCAATGGAACAATGCAGTCATTGTTTTATTACACAAAAAGGGTGACATAACAGATCTGAAAAACTACCGTCCTATCAGTTTGCTATCACACATATATAAACTTTTCACAAAAATTATCAAAAAAGACTGGAGGCTAAGTTAGACTTCTATCAACCTAGAGAACAAGCTGGATTTAGATCTGGATATAGCACTAACGACCACTTACTGGTAATAAAAAATCTAATAGAGAAGTCTGCGGAATACAACAAACCATTGGCACTGATATTCGTGGACTACGAGAAAGCATTTGATACCATAAGCCAGCAGAAAATGTTAAAAGCATTGACAGAATGCCGAATAGACCATCGCTACATTAACATGATCAAATATATCTACCAAACGGCAACGGCTAGCGTAAGACTGTCTGAACAACAAACAAATACATTCTGTATACAGCGAGGAGTACGGCAGGGAGACACCATCTCACCAAAGCTGTTCACAACCCTTTTAGAACACACATTTAAGAAGGCAGATCTAAACGAATATGGTATCAATATAAATGGAGAGAAGCTCAGTCATTTGAGATTCGCAGATGACATTGTCCTTATAGCCGATCGTATGGATGATGCAATAATAATGTTGAACAAATTATATTACGCTTCCTTAGAGGTCGGACTAAAGATTAATATCAACAAGACGCAAATAATGACTAATCTGGTGCTAAATCGTAATATTGTTGTTGATGGAATGGATATTGAGCAGACTGCATCTTATAAGTACTTAGGACATGAAATTCGGTTGGGACGAGATAACCAGACGTGCGAACTCCCACGTCGCATAGGATTAGCCTGGGCAGCGTTTGGTAAACTTAACTATGTATTTAAATCGGACTTGCCCATATGCCTCAAAAGGAAAATCTTTGACCAATGTGTGTTGCCTGTACTCACTTATGGAGCCGAAACATTAACACTAACAAAAAAGGTAGTGAACAAGATTCGCGTAACTCAGAGGGCTATGGAGCGCCAGATGTTGGGTGTCTCCCTGAGAGACCGAATCCCAAACGAAGAAATACGCCGTAGTACAAAAACAACAGACGCTGTCGAAAAAATCGCGTCGCTTAAGTGGAATTGGGCAGGACACGTCGCCAGATTGCCAGACAACCGATGGACAAAACGTATTGTCGAGTGGAGGCCGCGAGAAGAAGCACTACGGAGCAGAGGACGCCCACTAACCAGATGGGCCGATGATTTGAAACATGTTGTCGGTAACTGGATGCAAGCCGCACAAAATAGAGATGAATGGAAAGAGCTGAGGGAGACCTATGTCCAGCAGTGGACGCGTACGGGTTGATGATGATGAACGATTAATTTCATTTAAGTTGCTAATTAGGGGGTGGTCTTCCCGATTTTTTTTTTGCAAAAACAAAAGGGACCAACTTTGTTTTGAGAGTAACTTGCTTAAATTTAATGCTAAAAACTTTTTGTAAAAACAAAAATAAAGATTTTTTTAAATACTTTAAAAAAGTTAAAATGGGTTTTTCCCAAAAAGTGCTTAATTTTTTGGATATTTCACGTCGAAATATTCTATTTGAAATTTGGTGAATATGAATATATTTTTCATTGACTATAACTCTGGTTCTACGAGATCCAGAGACCTAACGTGTACACCATTTTTTTACTTTTTTATAGACTATATTTTTGCTAAGAACGTTTTTTTCGACAAAATACTTAATTTTTGAGTTATTTGCGAAAAACCGTCTAAAAATGTGGTTATTTTGTTGAAAAATGAACATATTCACTCGCAAATAACTCGAAAAGTGTCGACTTGGCGAAAAAGCTCTATAGAACAAAAGTTACTTAAAATTAGTCAGTTTACCCATTTCCGGACTTATTTTGGACATATATTTTTCACCCCCAAAAGGGGGTGAAAGTCACCCCCAGGGCAAAAGCACACATCGGCACAATATCACTTTTTCTCTTTGACATGTAAGCTATACGTATGCCAAATTCCATGTCGATCCAAGCGGTTCTTTAAAATTTAGCTAGAAGAATAGCTTTAGGATGGGCAGCGTATGGCAAACTAAGAGACGTGTTCAAGGAAAACATCCCAATAAAGCTAAAAAGAAAAGCATTTAACCAGTGCGTACTTCCGGTGCTTACTTATGGAGCTGAAACACTGACATTGAGTAAAACATCAATAAGAAAATTACAAGCAGCACAACGAAAAATGGAAAGATCTATGCTTGGCCTAACTTTGAGAGACAGAATACGAAATTATGAGTTACGGCTAAGAACTGGAGTAAAAGACATCATAAAACGCATTACGAAGTTGAAGTGGAAATGATCAGGACACGTCGCAAGACAGAGAGAAAACAGATGGACAAAGAAGATTTTAGAGTGGCAGCCAAGACCACCTACCAGATGGACCTACAATGTTAAAAGAATAGCGACAAACTGAATTTCAGCTGCGCAGCACAGAGAAGGGTGATCTTGAGGAGGCCTATGTCCGACAGTGGACAAATATGGCTGTGTGATGATGATGATGATGATGATGATGATGATGATGAAACGTGCCTGAGAAAGTGAGCACAGATTTCCATACAAAGATGCATCAATAATCATGAAACAAATAGACATGAATAAGATAAAAATCAAAGAAGCAGCCTTTTTGATGATATTATTTTCAATATGTCATGTATATAACATAATTTTCAGTTTGGATTTAGAGGTGGAATGGGAACAAGGGAGGCATTATGCGCAATGATGGTATGTACTATTAGAAAAATGCACGGTATATATTAAAAACCTATTCATGTTATATAGATTTCCAAAAAGCGTTTGAAATAGTTCAACATGGTAAACTCATAAATGCATTGAAACACCTAGATACCAAGGTTATTAATTTAATCAAAAATCTATACTACAATTAATCAGCGGTCGTACAGGTGGAAGATAGTGAGACAAACCAAGTGGAAATTCAAAGAGGAGTCAGACAGGGATGCGTCTTGTCGCCACAATTATTTAATGTTTACTCTCAACTAATATTTCAGGAGGCACTATGGGAAAAAACTGAAGGTGTAAGGAGTGGAGAGAGCATCATTAATAACATAAGATTTGCAGACGATACCGCAATCATGGCAGAGAATATAGACGATTTACAAACTCTCCTAGAAATCATTAACAGAGAAAGCAAAAAATGGGACTAACAATGAATATAGATAAATCCACATACATGGTGATCCCAAAAATCCCTGTTGACAACGTACATTTGACATTTGACAAGTATAAATACCTCAAAGCAATAATTCTAACGTGCCATGTACCAAGAGTATAAGTCATAAAATAAATTTTTTGGGATTCTTCTATATTTTGAATTATATAATAGTTAATTACTAATTTATTAATCATATTTCGTCACCATTTTGATATTTAGTTGTAATAGTTATTTCATCAGTGGTGAAAAAGACTTTGAAAAGTCCTAATAAAAAATTTGGAGTTCGATTGTAGCAGCGGAAGCGAATAGTTCTCTGTGTGATCGAAGTGCTAATTAATAGAGTTGTTGTTGTTTTTACCGAAAAATGGAATTAAATTCAGATGGCAGAGGAAATCCACCTGACAGAGGAAGGATTGACGATGTTGCTAGTAATATGGATTATGAAGTTAATGAAAAACAAAAGCAGTCTGAGGAAATTATAAATATTAATAATAATACACAATTAAAACAGGTACCGATAACAAATCCAAAAAACTTTTTACCAGAATATCAGGTAAGCAATAAAACAAATACTAATATAGGCCAGTCCATAATGTCAGAGGTGAAAAATAAATACAGTCAAGGTGACCAAGGTCCTTATTTTGTTTTTATGCAGAACAAGGAAGGTAACATCGGCCGATTGCATCGAATCGCGACAGCACGATTAATTTTAGGTGCAGTACCTGCAATTAAAGATAATATTGTTAATATTAATATTATAGGAAAAAATAAAATTAAAATTGAATGTAACACATATAAAAGCGCTAATATTTTAGTGGAATGTAAAAAGTTAATGGAAAGAAATTACGATTTATATATTCCAAATTTTTTTACTCAAAAGAGTGGGGTAATTAAAGGGGTAGACAAAAATATTTCAGAAAACGAATTAAAAGGTATTATTGTTCCAAGATACGGCAATTTTAAAGTAATAAACGTTAAAAGAATAAAGCGAAAAGAAAATGATCAACTGGTGGAGACGGGTACGATAGTGGTGTCTTTCAGAGGCCAAATGATTCCAAAACAAGTAATCATTGAACGAATGATATACCAAGTGGAACCTTATGTTCCAAGAGTTATACAATGCCTTAATTGCATTAGATACGGGCACGTTACGTCACAATGTCGTGGTAAGAAAAGATGCAGCAAGTGCGGACAGGAACATGATTCAGATGTATGCGATTTAACAAATCCCACTTGTATATTATGTTTTGGAAACCATTCAGCATTAGATCGAAACAAATGCGCTGAGTTTGAAAAACAAAAGGGTATTAAATATATAATGGCAAATGAAAATTTACCTTTTGAAGAAGCAAAATTAAAATACAGCAGTAGCTACAGGACAGTCCTAAATTCAACAAACACAGGAAATAGGTACACAGTAACAACCAAAAGAAAATGGAGCGAAGGAGCTCAAAATAAGTCAGTTTATCCATATTCAAAAGAACACGAAAATATACTGGACACTGCAAACGCTTCTGCTTACCCGTCGCTACCAGTTATAAACAACCCATTATATCAAAATCAAACAAAAATAGTCCAAGAAAACTCACTAACTAGTAAACAAATTACTGATAATATAGTAACAATATTTAAAAATTTCTTAGACAAAAACTTAATTCCAATAGCAAACAAACAAATTTTAGACGACATTAAAAGTAATATAGAAAAAGTTTTAAATGGCCCTAGTAGATAATAAGATTTTACAATGGAATTCACGATCAATAGTGAACAATAAAGGCCATTTTGAAAAATACATTTTCGAAAGTAAATTCTTAGCTATTCTTTTAAGTGAAACTTGGTTAAAACCAAATTCAAAGATAAGCTTTTCCCAATATAACATCTTCCGTGAAGATAGATCAGATGGTTATGCAGGAGTAGCGATATTATTAAGAAAAAATATCAATTTTCAGAACAATTTAAATTTTTATAAAATAAATAATGTCATGTGCGTTGCAGTACAGATTAAGATAAAAAATAAAAACTTACACTTATATTCCATTTATGCAAAACCCAAATTATGTGTGACAAAAAACGAATGGGTTAAATTTTTCAATAGTTTACACAAACCTTTTTTAATAGGGGGAGATTTCAACTGCCATAATAAAATGTGGGGGTGTGATGTCACCGATCAAGATGGTATTTATCTTTTTGAGGCTATGGAGCAATGTGGACTTAATTTCCTAAATGATGGGTCAGAAACATTAATTCGTAGACCTATGAATTTAAATAGATCTGCTATAGACTTAACAATTTGCTCTAGGGATATTTATTACAAATTTAATTGGCACACAGAAACTTTGAGTCTGGGTTCTGATCACTACCCAATAGTAATAGAATTTAACCATAATACTGATAGTAACGTTACTAATAGTAATGCTGTCATTGGCACTAATGATATATCTAGATCTAGAATCACATGGGATATTAAAAAGGCAGACTGGGCTTTCTTTACCTATCTCTTAAACAATGAAAAGAATAATAATGTATCAGATGGTTCAGAGCAAGAATATTCCACATTTTGTGACTCAATAAATTTAGCTAGTAAAAGCTCTATTCCAGAGAGGAAAAGAGGGCCCAATGCAAAATTTAATAAACCATGGTGGAATGATGATTGTAGGGACGCTATAAGACAACAAAAAGAAGCTTTTTTGCAGTTTAAAAGACTATCTAATTACGATAATTACTTAAAATATCAACAAGCAGAAGCTTATAAAAAAATAATTATTTTAGACAGCAAAAGAGCTTCTTGGAAAAACTTTTGTAGTAGTTTAAATAAAAATACACCTATTAGCAAAATATGGAATGAAATCAGAAAATTAAAAAACGTTTATAATCCTCCCAATAATCCGATAGTTGAAAATGAGTGGACAGATATATTTTTTAATAAAATTGCTAGACCTTGGGTTATAGAAGGAGAAATTAATCACAGGAACCTAACGGATAATAGACATGACAATGACGAAGCAAACGAAGACAACATGTTTCTCACACAAGCATTTAGTCTGGAAGAATTAAAGAACTGTCTAAAAAGACATAATAATTCAGCTCCAGGATTAGATGGTATACACTATAGTATGTTGTATAATTTACCCATACATAAGAAAGTTCAACTACTAAGTGTAATAAACAATATCTGGATGAGTATGGATATACCACGTGCATGGAAAGAGTACATCATAGTTCCAATTTTTAAGCCACACAAATCACCAAACTGTCCGGATTCGTATAGAGGCATTTCACTATCATCATGTGTGTTAAAAACAATGGAAAGAATGATTAAATGTAGACTAGAATTATGGTTAGAAAAAAATTCTAAAATATCTGCAACACAATTCGGCTTTAGAAAATCATGTTCTACGATGGAAAATTTAACGCACTTAATACTGGATATATATAACTCATTTTCCGCCAACAAGTCGGTATTTGCTACATTCATAGATATAGAAAATGCATATGACAATGTGAACCTACAACTTCTATACCACAAAATGAAGGAAATAGGACTCCCAGATACACTCTGCTGGAAACTTCATCAACTTTACATCAATAGAACTCTTTATCTTCAAATCAATAACAAACTAATAGGACCCAGAGTTTCAAACATCGGGTTACCCCAAGGGAGCATCTTAAGTCCACTTTTATATACTATTTATACAGCACATATAGGTCAAAGCATAATTACCAGCAAACAAGGTAAAATATTACAATTCGCAGATGATATATGCATATATGTAGATCAATTGGAAATAGAACAAGGCAGTAGAAAAATAAATACAGTATTTAAACATCTACAAGAAGACCTAGATCAAATAGCATTAAACATATCAACCAAAAAAACACAAGCTTGTATATTCTCCCGAAAACGAAACATTCCAGAAATAGTGGAGTTGCAAAATGTCTCGTTTAAAGTTCAACCTAAAGTTAAATATTTGGGTATTATACTGGATAAGAAAATGATTTGGAAAGATCATATTGAGTATATCGTAGCAAGAGCTGACAAAGGGTACAATGCGTTACGAGCAGTAAACTATACAACCTGGGGAGCAGATCCCAACATAGCATTACTAATGTATAGGTCATATATAAGATCAATATTAGATTACGGATGTTACTTTTACAATCAAGCCGCCAAAACCCACCTTCAAAAAATAGACATCCTTTCAAATAAATGCCTCAGAATATGTATAGGAGCTTTGATGAGTACTCCAATATCAAACCTATGCGTAGAATGTAATGAACCACCATTATGGTTAAGAAGGAAAACTCTGTGTGAAAAATTTATAACTAAAATGATAACTAAAGAGAGCATAATATGTAACAACTGCCACAAACTTTGCATAAATGACCTAACCACAGAATACTGGAGGAAAAAGCCAACATTACTACTTGCCGAAAGTTACAATAGATTAAGACAATTTAAAAATAAACTACATACATCAACTCTGCCATCCATGTTTCAGATAAATCTAAACAATATACCAAACATACAACCAACCTACATGAGAGATTACTCGAAATTTCCAGTTTACTTAAGGAATGCCATGTTTAATGTGGATATAGAAACTTTATTTCCGGAACATTACCAAATTTATACCGATGCCTCAAAAATGAATTCGAGGGTGGCCGCTGCCGTGTGGGACCCTAGGACAAGGTATAAAGAGGGTATACGACTTAATGAAAATTTTACAACATTTTCAGCAGAACTTATTGCAATACTGAGAGCATTGCAGTATATAAGCAGTATAAACAATAACGAAGAGAAATTCCTAATCCTTACAGACAGCAAAAGTGCTTTACTTAAACTGGAAAGTTTGAAGGATATATCAAACTACATATATATTGATATTATTAAGGCTTACATCGCACTTAAGGATAAGGGCAAACAAATATCATTTTGTTGGGTAAAAGCCCACTCTAATCTTAAACACAATGAAATAGTAGATACTTTAGCTAAGAAGGCTACCGAACAAGAAATTGAAAGTGAATATAAATTAACATTAAATGATGTTTACGCTAATATTACTAGCAATAAAACCAAAACCTGGCAACAATGGTATAACAACTCAACAAAAGGGCTATTCTACAAAAACATACAATTAAATATTCCAGCTAAATCGTGGTTTAATCATTATCACGGCGAAAAAATCGTTGTTTCATATATATGCAGACTTAGATTTGGACACTGCATAATTCCAGAACACAAATTTAAAATAGGTCTTAGTGATAGTAATCTTTGTGAATGTGGTGAGTTAGGATCTGCAGAACACATGATACTAAACTGTAGACTAAAGACAATCGAAATAAATCATTTCATGAATCAAGTATATAGAGAAACCAATATTACAAGACCTTTTAATTTAATAACAATATTATCTAGTTTAGACGAACGTGTATATGAGATCCTAATTAAACACATACTTAGTATAAAATTAAAATTGTAAACTATAATACCTGTGTTTATTCCATTTGTCTACCTACCTTTCCGTGGTCTAGTCTTGTGTGTGTGCATTGCTCTGAAAGACCCCTGAGCAGAAGTACTCCTTGTTGACATTCCTTATAATACAATTGAAAAAAAAACAAAAAAAAAAATAATAAATAAAAAAAAACAAAAAAAAAGAAATAAAAACAAGAAAAAAAAAAAGAAAGCAAAAAAAGAAAGAAAAAAAAAGAAAGAAAAAAAATATATAAATAATAAAAAATAAAAAAAAGAAAATAATAATAATAAAAAAAACATACAATAAAGAATAATATTGAATAATACGAGAATATATATTTATGATATAGATATATGTATATCAATGTGTAATACTGTATGATTGTAGCTAAAGATTAAATTATCCATTTATTGTTATAGAATCTAGGTATATCTTTAAAATACAAAATCCTATTTTAATAGTAATATGTGAGATAAATATCTGTAGAGCAAAAATAAGTTCGGCTAATGGATTAAGTCCACAGTCAGGAAATTCGATGACACACACACACACAATAAAAAATTTGCATTTTTGACTTATACTCTTAATACATAGCACTCTAGAATTATAAACTCAAAGTTAGATCAAGATAAGGAGATCAAGGTCAGAATAGAAATAGCTCGAAAAGGATTTATAAAATACAAGTCCATGTTTACACATAAGAAATTGAGTATGGCCATTAGATTGAGGTTCGTCCAATGTTATGTTTGGTCGCAACTACTATATGGCGTAGAGACTTGGACTCTAAAAGCCAAATCCGTAAAAAAATTGAAGGCATTCGAAATATGTGGCTATTTAGGATATGCAAAATTTTAATCGAAGAAGAATTGGATGTGGAGAACATAATTAAAATAAGAAAAACATCGTATCTGGGCCACTTCGAAACGGTATGTAACGTTATAGTGAGCGACAAGGTCTATGCGAAATGTTAAAACCCAACCTGTGATAATCCGGTATTGATACCTATTGTAACACAAACCCCCAGAGAGACATTACAGAGTTGTACTAACCTGTATCCAACATTCAAATAAAATTACCGAAGAAATGTTAAATTTTAAATAATTAGTTTGTTTAAATGATTTTACAAATTGATCTTAACAATGGTTTTTAGCAGTAAACAATCTCGCAATATAGTATTAAAAAAATACTTGAGTTCATCCTTTTTTTTTAATTTAGGACTGGCAAAATAACAGCTATTTGTATAACAAGGAAGCAAAGTGCTACTTTTCCTCCCGAGAATGAAGTTTACTTCATTCAAGAATCATTCAAGGGAGGAAAAGTACAACTTTGCTCCCTACAATCAGGTCAGGAAATTAATACTTTCGGTAGAGGTATCTAGGTGGAAAAATATTTTTCAGTTACGAAAATAAGTAGACATTTTGTTTTGTGGGTTCGTCAATGAACACTATTTATCGATATACACAAAATAAAGTAAAACTTATTCCAAATCATCGTCATTAAATATTTTTGTAAAATTTTATCAAAAATATGATGTCTTTGTTTATAACATTTAAAAATAATTAAGAGAAATTCCTGCGGTTGACCTGAATACAAATTTACAAACAATTTTATATTTCCGGTAATTGCTAAGTACTTAGTAAGTGCATTTTCGTAGAATCATTAAATGGGGCGGGATCATTGTCACAATATTTAAATAACGGAATTAGTCATTCTTAAGCAGTATATTTTGTGGTTCTTTCAGCCAGAGTTTGTCGAAAAAAGTGTTGTGATATATTTAATACTTAATAGGTATATTTTCGTAGAATAAATAAATGCGGCGGGATCATTGTCACAATTAAATATTTAAATAACGGAATTAGTCATTCTTAAGCAGTATATTTTGTGATTCTTTGAGCCAGAGTTTGTTGAAAAAAGCGCGTTGTGATATACAATTTAGTATTTATCAAAGAACAATATGTGGCGGCCATGGGAAAGTGATATGCATTTACCTGACGAAAATGAACCTACGGATAATTTAGAAGATGAAGATGAAAGTGCGGGGTCAAGTACTCAGCAAAGGAAGAATTTGTGTGTAGCTGAGCAAAATATGGTGTTAGATGTATTTGACGGACTTTCTAAAAAAATGAACAGATATGAAGCTGTTAAGCAAACAGCGATATTAACCAAAATTTCTTGTGCAACAGTGTACCGTTTAATAAAGACAGGTTCGAAAAGTAGAAAAACAAGAAAGGATTTGGGAAGCTCTAAAAAAATTCAACCTCACCTCTTGGAACCTATTAGTGAGACAATATATAATATGTATGCAGCTAAAATTATGCCTAACCTAAACAATATCATGGCAAAATTAAAAGAAAAACATATGGTTCATGATTGTTCCACAAAGACTCTGGGACGATTTTTGACCAAAAATGGTTTTAAATAAAAAACTGTCAATAAGAGACAAACCATAATGGAAAGTAGCCGCCTAATAAAATGGAGGAATGAATATATCGAAAAAATTTTACAATACCGCAGTGAGTGTCGAGAAATTTATTATCTGGACGAGACTTGGTTTGATTCCCACGAAACGATAGATAAAGCCTGGACAAACGGTTTAAGCAAATGCCAAATAGATGTACCCCATTCTAAAGGCAAGCGAATTTGCATATTACATTGCGGAGGACAACATGGATGGGTGAACGATGCGTTATTGTTGAGTTCCAAAAGTATTAAAGACAGTTCTCTAGACTACCACCAAGACATCGAAGGGACGCTTTTTGAATCGTGGTTTGAGAATACCTTACTCCCAAATTTAAAAGCAAATAGCGTGATTGTTATGGACAATGCATCATATCACTCCAGATGCATTAAAAAAATTCCAACCAAACAGAGTAGAAAGGATGAAATTCAAGAATTTTTAATAGCCGAAGACCTATATTTTGAGGATCATTACACCAAAGATCAACTAATTCAGGTTCTTCATACAAAAGTCGTAACTAAAGAACATATTGTAGATAAATTAGCCACTAACAATGGACATACGGTTTTAAGATTACCTCCATATTACTGTGTGTTGAATCCCATAGAATTGCTATGGGCTCAGTTAAAAAACCATATCCGGAGGAACAACACATCTCCAAAAGATGCCCAAAGTGTTGTCGAACTAATAAAAACGGAGTTCAAAAATATCAGTGCTCAAAACTGGCAAAATGCTATAGAACATGTAAAGAAGATTGAAAAGGATTACATGAAAAATGTCCCAGCCTTGAAGAAAATTATTATTAATTTGGATGAGAGTGATGAAGAGAACGATAATGACGATGAGTTGGAATAACTTTTAAATCCAACTGGAAGATCCCAAATGAATGTGAATTTTCGAAGTGGCTAGTATATCATTTAATTTATGATAGTAAAAAGACCAATGGGTAACTTTTTGTGGCATCACATGTGACATGTAAGTAAATAAGAACCATTTTTTTCATACCTGTAAGTCTAATTTTAACCTGTTTTACTTTAACTTATGATGGTGTCATGTCCCCCAAAAGCTTTTTCCATGTAACAACGACGACTTTCGTTGCACAGTTTTTTACTTTTTTTACAAAATATATACCTTTTACAAAAAATTTTGTACTTTTATTGTGAACAAATTTTACTTCTTTTATATAGTGATGTCCTAAAATAACGGATAAATTCATTTTCTACCTAAATTATAAGCGCATACGAAAAATCCTCAAATATACACAAGAATACACTTTCTCAATAAAATCATTTAACTACCTTCTTAACCCCCCCAATGGTTAGCTACCCCTTTAAAGAGTTTAAATGAAGGCGTGTGATACGGGGTTTAAGATGGTTTTCAATTCTCTATTCAGAAATGTAATATTTTTATTTCTTACATAAAAAAGTCCTCGACTAAAATAGTTGTCACGATTGACTAGTATATTAGTTATCTGGTTGACAAAAAAGTAACATCGAATCTTTTTAAACATTTAGGTAAATGTCTCAAAAAGTAGCTATTATCCTTATGGGGTTAAGGGGGTATTTGAACGATTTTATTGAGAACGTATATTTTTGTGTGTAAAAATTGACCTGGTTCAGGAGTTTTCATCTACTTTATAATTATGTAGAAATTATATTTATCCGTTACTTTAGGACCTGGCTGTATAATATATTAATATTAAGTGTTCATTGACGAACTTGTTAAAAACCGAAGTACGGTTAATAAAAAAACTTGTAAATCCACCAAAGCAAAATTTTTATTATCGTAACTGAAAAAATATTTTATAATTTTGGAAAAAGGGTGAAGGTAAATTTTTCTAAATACTATATATAATACGAGGTAGTTTACTTAAAAAATAATCAGTATATCGATCAATTGGAAAAAACATTTAAGTACACAAATTATATAATAACTCGAAATTCAACACTTTTTCCGATAATTTTATTAGAATGTTGGATACAACTCTGTAAATGTCTCTCGGGGGGTCTGTATTACAACAGTTATCAATAGATACTTATTACCGGATTACCATTAAGCGGGGTTTTAACATTTCTCATAGATCGTGTCCCTCACAATACCAACGTCACATATTTGCTATTATATTTTTAAATAATTATTTTACTTTATTTTCTTTAATATTTCATTAATAATTATCTTCTGTATTCGTGTTTTAACTTGTTTTTTTTTCGTAAAAAACCTGTTTGGCGCCCGTTCTATAGGCAATTCCCGTTTTATCTAAGTCATATTAAACATACTTCATAATCTTACATTCTAGCATCTGATCTAATCTTTTGTTCCATAGTCGTTATTTCAAATTTCATGTTCTGTGTTGCGTGTGTCGATCATATGACAGTGACACTTCATTCCTACTCACTGACACAAACTGAAAATATAAGGGAAGAATTATTCCTTAAAAAGGCATGAAATTTGAATATTAAATTTATTTTTCCATCATCACTTATTCTCTTGGGGTAAGTTTTTATTCTGTATTAATTTTTTATAGTCATTTTTTCCTATACATAACCTTCCATGTCCACGAGCACATGGTCAATTTTAAATAACTATTTCTTTTTAATTCACATATATGCACGTGTAAATCAAAATTTAACTATTCCCCTCAACTTAATTCCATTTAATTTACCCTTGCCATCTACTAGTTTTTGAATACTATTTGGCAAAGGTGCATTTTAGTTATTAATTTCTTGACTTCTCCTTCTTAACTTCCTCCCTCCGGGAGCTTCAACAATACTCAATCGCCGGCGATACAAGAACGAGGAACATGTCATCTAGACTGCAACCAAATCATCTAGACTGCAACAACCAGCACCTGTAGGTCTGGTGGCCCTGAACACCTACAACCCCAGAGCCAGTTGCAGAACCAACAGCAGTACCATTCGATATCAAGGAGTTACCATCGAACCAATACCATAAGTATAATCTACATTACGCCATAAATAAGTATTATTACTTTTTGGCAAGAATTTGAATATATTTATTAATGCATTTAATAAGTCACATTTTTATTATATCTTTAATGAACAATAAACATGATTGGGGTTAAAATTGTTGTTTTGTTTGCTTTCATTCTGAATTTTCATAGTTCATATTTAAGATTAGGACAAGACGAACACACACCTTGAGAGACTGAGCTCACCTATGGTGTACGAGGGCTATCTTAGTTAATTAAAATATTATTTTCGGATATTGTTTCAATTAGCTGGAGTAGTCTATCGACGCTTCTTTCTTTCAGATAAATACTCTCTGCTACACGTCATCATGCTATAACGGTACCAAAGTTATTTGAAATTCCGACCTAGTTTACATTTGTAACACTTTCGCTACGCCCTGCAAATTGAATCGAGGAATAATAGTTCCTAACAGATCTTTCGTATGACGTGATTCACTTCTCCCGATGTTGGATGTTTGTTTCGTTGTTCGTACGATTCTCTGAAATTTTATGTAGATATCTAAAGTACCCCAAATTGTTTATATCCTACAAGAGGAGGCGGAAATGCTTCAAACAGGTTCTGATGGTTTTCGGAGATCATAAATTCTCTAATAATGTATTTCTGCCGGCTTTGAGACTGAAAAGTGTTTATTTTATAGAGATAACAGCTTTGAGTAAACAACAAGTGTTACCCATTGATCACACGTGCAGAATTGCTGACTTGTCAAGACCTTGAGTTTGTCGTGAGAAACCAAAGACTTGCTTACGGAAAGTAAGTATCCCTTATTAGTGGAGAAATTTTGCATGGCGTCAAATTAGATGTTTGGCGTAGTATGATTTTGGTTTTCTGATTGGCCAAGATTGATTGATTGAGGAATTTGAATCTGTAATTGATTGATGGGATGGATCTTGTGATGATTTTGAGAGGGCGTTGATTTTGAAAGATGTTAGTTCGAGGAGATCGAGAGAGTCAGTTCTGTTGGGTCCGTCACCAAGAGGAGTTCTGTTAGGTCTGTCATCAAGTCAAGTTTAGTTTTCAAGTTGAGTTAGCCTGGGAGGGTCCGTTGCTTGCAGCGGTACCTGAAAGGTTGAGTTAAAAGTCTAGTTTGGAGTTGCAGTGTCGTTAAAATGTAGTTACCAGTTCTTAGGCCGGCTGAGAACTCAGCGCGGCGATGCAGTGTGTTGTGATTACAATGGAACTCCGGCAATTTTCGTTGCTGTCAAGCGAAGTGTCGATAATTTATAAATACCATTTTTGGTATTCCTTTTTTTTATGCAGTCAGATCCAGGAATTATGCAGAATAAGTTTCTTTTTGTGGTTTAAAGCGAAGTTTGCTTTGATTTTAGTAATTTTGATCCCGTTCAATGAACTATAAAACAAATCGCTTTTAATAATTTTCGTTCGAGTAGAACTAATTTGTTTTTGAGAATGCAGAATGCATACAAAGTTGAATTTTTCTATAAACTATGGATAACCTTATGTACTGTTGCTGTAGCCATGATACTATAAATAAAGAGATAGTATTTTCGCGTAGCTCAAATACGTCCGAGTACGCGCATTGATTACGTAACTGGAGACCGGAAGTTGAATTTTAATTCTTTTCAAGGTTAATGGGATTTGTATGCATTATGTGATGAAATTATTCAATTAGCAAAATAACATTAAACTTCAATGTATTCGAAAAGAATTTAGTGTCGAGATTCCAGTCAAAATAACTGTCAAAGATAAAATATAAAATACAACCGCGAACAATTCAAAGTAATCGGACATTACGAATGATTACGAACCATTACGAACTTGTCGGTCTCCAGTTACATCACGACTTCTGGATGTGCAATATATTATCTTGTTATTTATAGTATCATGGCTGTAGCTATTAACATTGTGAAGTCACTTTCGCGTAGTGAAATAGCGTCTTGGACTCACAACCACACCAATAGGAACAAGACTGATAACAAGGTATATTTTGTAAACTTTCTATTTTATTTTTCTGTAATCTCGATCTCTATCATTTGTAACACCAAGAGATCACAAATTCATTTTTTTTATTTTTTTTTATTAAATAATGTTTGATTTGCAAAATATAAATTTATTATTTCTTTCCTTCTCTCTTGAATCGTAAGAACAATAAAGAATTGGCTGAGTATAGAATATTGAGTATAGAATATTGAGTACAGAATATTGAGTATAGAGTAAATAAGGTAAGTTACATTATAATATTTTCTATATTATGTATTTTTTTGTGAGACTATTTATTTTGATTTAGCGAGATACCTATTTTTCTTTCATATTTCTATTTTTTGTATAAAAATTTGGTTCCTTTAGGTAACCAGTGGCGCCCAATATTTTATTTTTTTTATTTTACATCCTTATTTCGATTTTTCCATTTTTTAAAATTTTTTTTAGCTAATACGAGTATACTATAACATCCCTTAAGAATCCACACCCCATTAGATCTCTGAGACTAGTTGTGTAACATCCCCTTATATGACATATCAACATATTGTGAAATTTCAATTCCCTTTTCACGTTAAATAAATAACACCCTCTTTTTGGGGCACGTTACAATGCAAGGAAGAGTAGAGGGAAAAACCCTTGGGAAGAAAGAAAAGTCTTGGCTGAGTAATACCAGAAATTGGACTAACCTCAGTGTTGAACATATATTTCACATTGCCAAAGATAGAGAAGCGTTTAAAGAAGTGATCTCCGACCTTCGTTAGAAGACGACACAATAGGAAGAACTTTCATAAAAATCCCAGTAGTTTCTTACATCTCTTAAGAATTTACGCTCTGTATAAATATAATCTGTTATAAAAAACAACGAGCGTCATAATAATGATCTAATTCCTATCTTTTTTAAAATAAATAAAATAGAAATTTTCTTAAGCACTAAATTCATTACTGATGATCGTATTCTCCACAAAGCTTAAAATAAAGACAAACTAAAAGTTATAAAAGGATTTTGAAGTGTCTGCATTCTTAACAAAGCAAAGGAGTACGGACTAAGACTAAGTAATACAAAACTTTCAGAGAATTCAAAAGAATTTTCTCATAACTTGCTTTTTTCATTATAAATTTACAGGGTTAAGTAGCAAAAACACTAGAAGGATATATTTATATTTAATCTTGCTTTACTTATTACGTATTACCTTACGCTAGAATAGAATAGAATAGAAATATGCTTTATTGTCATGAAAAATTTAACAATTTTATAGACAAAGCTTACAAGAATCATAAATAAAAACAATAACAAATACAATTTACTAAAATTATACAAATCGTCAATATAAATAAAACATAATAAAGTGAAATAAAAATCTAACAATCTATTGCAAAATTTAAAAAAATTGCAAATTGCCTAATCTATCTTAAGAAATTTAATAAGTTATACTGCTGCATAAGACACTCAAATAGAGATTAAGATTCTACTTAGACATAAGAATACTGGAATTTCTTAGTTATTGGTTAAGAAACTCTGCTATTGAATAATATGGTCTTACAGATAAATAGGCTTTTGTCATTTTACGGAACTTGGGGAAAGATGTTGCAGATTTAAGTTGTAGAGGGAGATGGTTGTATAGTTTTTTTGCAGAATATAATATAGATTTCTTTACTAACTCACTGGACGGGATCGGTAAATAGATGTCAAAGGTAGAATTTCTGGTGGAATAGTCATCTCTAGGTCTTGCTGGAAAGACATGTAGATGTTTACGGATTAAGCAAACAGTTTCTAAAATATATAAAGAAGGTAGTGTTAGAATCCTGTGATCTTTGAAGTAGCTTCTGGAATGTGTTATTCTTCTGAGGCCAAACAGATATCTTATTGCTCTTTTTGTAATTTAAAGATAACATCGGCTTGGGCAGCTGTACCAGAACCCCAAAAAGGCAGACCATATCGAAGATGGGACTCGAACAATGAAAAGTATGTTATTTTGGAAGAGGCTAAATTCACTTCCTTCGAAACAGATCTTATTGGAAAGCAAGCTGAGGATAGTTTCTTGCTTAACACAAAGATATGAAGGGACCATTTAAGGTTGCTATCTAAAAAAATACCAAGAAATTTTACAGAATCGACGATACTGATCTGGCTGTTATGAAGAGGTAAGGGTTGAAGTGTTTATTTATAGCATAATGCTACTGTTTTATCTACGTTAAAAGAGAGTAAATTAGAATCGGACCATGATTTTATTGAGAGTAGATCAGAAGTTATAGTGGCATGAAGAGTTGCGATATTTGAGTTGCTCCAAGTGATGCTGGTATCGTCAGCAAAAAGAAAAACTTTTCCATCGATTTTTATACTAATGATGTCATTAATAAAGATAAGCAAAAGTAGAGGACCCAATACTGAACCTTTTGGTACCCCACATACAACATTTTTGAGACTAGAGTCTGTATCATTTGCTCTAACCAGTTGTTTCCTATTATCCAAGTAAGATTGAAACCAGTTCAAAGAAATACCTCGAATTCCATAGAAATCTAGTTTTTTTTATCAAAATGTCGTAATTTACACAATCAAAAGCTTTGGCATAATCACAAAAAAAAAACAGTGGCAGTGTGCAGATTATTGTTTAATGCTTGATAAACCTCATGAAGTACAGAAAACATGGCATCGGTGGTACATTTATTATTTAAAAAGCCGAATTGATTTTGTGATATATGTGAATACATAAGTCGGGTTTTTATGAGTCTCTCAATAATTTTGGAGAGTACCGGTAGTAATTCAATAGGTCTATAAAAATCTAATAGGTCTAAAGATATAAATAATTAGAATAATCCATAAACAATTTGAACTTTATTGACAGTTTTTATTTCTAAAAATTTGCTACT
Organism: Diabrotica virgifera virgifera; assembly: GCF_917563875.1. Taxonomy (NCBI): domain Eukaryota; kingdom Metazoa; phylum Arthropoda; class Insecta; order Coleoptera; family Chrysomelidae; genus Diabrotica; species Diabrotica virgifera. The sequence goes on along the minus strand of NC_065450.1, from coordinate 75,371,712 downwards.
AAAAATTGTAATATGAAAAATTTGTAATATAAGTACAGTAAAACCTCGATAGAACGGACCTCTATTTAACGGACTTCGGATATAACGGACAAAAAATCCCTTCACATGTAAAAAATATGAAAAATTGAATTCTTCAAGAAAAATCAGCAAGGACAGGATCAAAAATTGGTTTCTTTTTAAGAATTTGGACCTGCAGTGAGATAATTTCAAGAGAAAAACTGGGAATGCAGCCGGAAGAGGTGAAATGTTTATTGATTGTAGACAATGCTGCTGCTCATCCCTCTGAAAATATTCTACGTTCAGAAGAAAGCAACTTTAAGCTGTATTTTTTGCTGTACTTTTTTTTACTCAAAAAAATACAACATCGCTTATTCAACTCATCTATCAGCGTGTAATTTTTGAAACCAAACGAATATAATGCTGACAGCTTTTAGATTAAGTAATGGTTGTATTGCACGATGAAGATACCGCAGGGGATACAAGAGAGCAGCATAATTTAAGAGAAGTGATTATAAAAACACAGCCAACTTCAAAATTGCAAACAAAACTTGATTCCTTTTTCAAAGCAGGAGCATTATTTGCTCTCTTAAGAACTGCCACATTTGTCAGAATAGTCTGATGGTCTATGGTATTTTTAGTGTACGTCTGTGCAGCCACATTTCAAAGGCCCCTAAACAATTAATGGTGGATATTTGTAATGTCCATGCTTCGACACCGTATAAGAGGACTGACTAAATGTAGCATTTAATCGGAATGGGACGTTGCATCGCCGCCGGTTCATCGCCGCCGTTTCGATACCGCCGGTTCATCGCCAATTAGTCAGTTGATTTTGTATTATGGGAGATGACACTACACGACGTTAAATTCAGTTCAAAACTTATGACAAATAAAAAGATAAAATATATTATTATATTAATTTACTGTTCTTTTCTACTTCCCCTAAATTTGATACTAAATAGTGTTAAATTTGTAGTGTTAAATTATATTTTACATTATAAAAGTCTATTAATAGATTAAGTATGGCAACGGGAATGGTCATATCTCGCATTTACTAGAATTCCTAATTAATACTAAAAATAAATAATAAATGTAACTGTCGAAAATTGGTCAAAAATTCGGAAATATATCAGTTAGCGATTAACTGACTGGCGATGAATCGGCCGGCGATGAATCGGCCGGCGATGAATCGGCCGGCGATGAATCGGCCGGTGATGAATCGGCCGGCGATGAATCGGCCGGCGATGAATCGGCCGGTGATGAATCGGCCGGCGATGAACTGGCGGCATCGAAACGGTGGCGATGAACTGGCGGCGATGAAACGTCGTAGACCCCATTTAATCATGCGCTTTCAAAGCCGAGAAGATGCAAGTTATCATAACAGAAGAATAACCTTATTTTTAAAAATGTTGTGAGTGCTATCTCGATTATACATTTTGTCTCTTTATCTGGATCTAGTTGTTCAGTAATATGGCAACCAAGATATTTAAAACTGAATACTCTTATTTTATATTACAGACATTTTAAATCTGTTATGTTAAATTTTCTGGCGGTTGTATTAATGTTTAAAATTTGATATGTATTGTTGTCTGGTGGTTGTTTAACATGTCAGTTTCCCCAGAAAATACAAAATGTATGGATGTAACAGCAAATCTACTAAGGTATAAATTACAGATGTATGGTCAGATAATAGAACGAGTGATTTCATATAATAAACCAGGAGTTTAAATATCTTGGCATCATACTTCTACTGAAATCCTACTATATAGCTACGGAAAGATCATTAGAAAAGTGGAAGATCAAGGGAATAGAACAAATAGAGCCGCAGGTTGCCTGAATGAAATAATATCGAGAAATAAATAGGTCGGGAAAGAAATAAAAGACAGGATCTACAAAACAGTCCTTAGACCAATAATGACATATGCGACAGATACACGGCCTGACACAAACAGGACAAAAATAATGCTAAAGACAGCAGAGATGAAAACCCTTCCAAAAATCGATAGTAAGACACTATAGGACAGAGCTAGAAGTACAGATATACGACAGAGATGCAAGATGGTATCCATTCAGCATTGGGTAAGAAACAGAAGAATAGAATCGAACGACCACATAAGCCTAACGACAACAAATAGATTAGTAAATACGGCGAGAGAAGATTTCCCAATAGGAAGACGATCAGTGGGAAGACTGCGAAAACAATGGAACGACAACTTGCTGAAGAAGAAGAAGATTTTAAACAATCTAATTATATCTCATTTAACTAGATACCTTTTCAGATGTATTATTGTCCTCTAATCTAGATTACACTCTCTAGACTGACCCTTTTTAAAAGATCTACTAGCTTCAAGACAAACTTCCGTGTAGCTCTTTGCTGGTAACAATCTTCGCCTAATGTAAAGGACTCGCACAAAATGATGTGTCTGCTGTTTCTTTCTCTAGATGACACAATCTGAATAGATAATTATCTGCCAATATCATTAGTTTCAACTACCTATTCAGCTTACAGTACCCTGTTAGCAGACCTACTATTGGTTTGACTGTTTTTCTGTCTTGGTTTATTAGGTCGGCTGTAAATTTTGGCGAACTCTTTCGACTGTCTTTGTCTTGGTGAATTTGCAAGAGATAGGGATTTGCGGCTCGGTGAAACTCCTCACTAGACACCTACCGGAAGACCGGTTACGTTTAAAAAACGGAATATAGATGAAATATTATTCAGAGGCTTCCTGTTTAAAAAATGTAATATTCAATTTGGTAATTTCTTTAAATAAATTAAATGAAAATGTAAAGATGAAGTAGTTTTCAATCCTAATAACAATATTATTAATATTTAAAAATATTAAAACATTACTAAAAGATTTTTAAATTGAAAATTTATTGGTCCATTTTCTTGGTAACAGCTCCATGGCTTCTAAAATTTGCAAGCCAGGCGCATGCTGAAGCGAAGAAGACAATAGAGAATTCAAAAAACTTACAATTCACGACCCCGTCTGTTCAGCTGGTAAATTCCAACAGAAAATGGACCTAAGTTACTTAACGAAGTAATGACCAATATAAAAATAAAATAAAAATTCCATTTTTAATTCAGTTGCAATGCGAAGGCAAAACAATCTTATTTTTCACTTAAAATACGAAGAGCAGTCCAGCCCTCTGAATCGACGATTTTCGACTCTTGTTGGAGTCTCATCGGAGAGAACGTAGGCCTGCTTCTCCATACTTTAAGTGATCAACACCGAGAGTTTATTCCCCACACCGCAACTGACGTGAATGGACTAGGTGAAGCGTCATCTAACAATTGAAAGATGAAGTAGTTTTCAATCCTAATAACAATATTATTAATATTTAAGAATACTAAAACATTACTAAAGGATTTTTAAATTGAAAACTTATTGGTCCATTTTCTTGGTTCTCTTCGATGAGACTCCAACAAGAGTCGAAAATCGTCGATTCAGAGGGCTAGACTGCTCTCCGTATTTTAAGTGAAAAATAAGATTGTTTTGCCTTCGCATTGCAACTGAATTAAAAATGGAATTTTTATTTTATTTTTATATTGGTCGTTACTTCGTTGAGTAACTTAGGTACATTTTCTGTTGGAATTTACCAGCTGAACAGACGGGGTCGTGAATTATAATTTTTTTGAATTCCCTCTTGTCTTCCTTGCTTCAGCATCCATCTGGCTTGCAAATTTTAGAAGCCATGGAGGTGTTACCAAGAAAATGGACCAATAAGTTTTCAATTTAAAAATCTTTTAGTTGTAGAAAGGATGTCTTCAATTTCTTAAGAAATAAAATAATACACCATCATGGTTCACAACTTTATTCTCACCTCATGTCTTACAGTCTTCTCCTTGTCTATCATCTGTCAGCTGTCATTACCCCTTGACAACCTTGACAGAACATCAAATTGAAATTTAAAAAAAAGGCGGTAACGATAAGAAGCCTACAACTCGGCCCACCGACAACAAGAGCGCCCTCGCTCGTCCATATACAAAAATACAACTATTTGGAAGTACATAAACATGACAAAAATCATAACATTCATAAATATTTGTCATAACATGCCATCTGTCATAAACTGTCATCGATAGTACATAAACATGACAAAAATCATAACATCCTAAATATTTGTCATAACATGTCATCTGTCATGAACAAAAATATAACTACACTGAAAGTGAAAGTACATAAACATGACAAAAATCATAACATTCATAAATATTTGTCAAACATTATTTCTAATAAACATAAATTATCATAAGCACCTTTCAGGAATTATTCCTCATAAATGTAATTCATCATAAGTTCTTAACCCTCCGTTAGGCGCGTGGTCTACAACCGTAGACCACTCTCCTTTAAGTGGTCGCCAATTGCATAAAACTGCACATACGCCCCCATCCCGCTTATAGTAGCTGTCACTAATACTTCCAACTTACTCTTCAGTTTGCTAAACGCTGCCGATCTGTTTGCATTATTTTTTTACCATTATTCAAAGAGCGCTGGTCTACAACGGTAGACCACGCGACTAAGCGCGTTCCAGTTTTTAGTTGTATATATAAAGCTAATATGTAGCCTGCTGTGTATATAAAGCTAATAACATAAATGAAAATGTTTCAAGAAGCGACTTCATTGAAAATTTAGCATAGGAACTAATCAAACAGCAAATTGAATATGGATCAACTATGCCTTCCCTGCTAAGAGAACTTAGACGACGAGCTCGCGTACTGCTCGGAGTTCAAGAAGTCGTACCCCCTTCCCCTAATATTCCAACAAATTACGTGGGACTGGGACGATGTTATATTTGTGCATGAATTTCCAATATGTCAACGCAAGAAGGGCATGCCAAAGATGTGACACATTTGCATTCAAGGATCATTTTGGGGATATTTGCACTGAATGTTTGACGGACTAAAATTGTGCCAATTTGACCATTTAATAGTTTTGTTCTTTTTTTACTTTTTAGTTCTATTCTTTATTATCTATCCCTATTGGTCATTCTATAAGTTCAAAGATAAAAAATATTTGTGTTTTTACTAAATTGAGCTTATTTTTGTGACCATTTTCATTTACTTGCGAATAAAGACCCAAAAAATCATGACCTCGTTTTTACTTTTACCACTGTCAAAATGAGAAAAGCCAAGCAACAAAACATATCTAATATCAAAGTGCGAACATAAATAAACATGTTATTAACCACTAATTTGTTAATTTTGTCAAAATCCGGTATTATTCGACAAAAAACTATTGGTCTACAATAGTAGACCACGCGCCTAAGCTTGTCAGCAATAACGACGCGCCTAACGTAGGGTTAAACGTCGTATACATAATGGGTAATTATAGATATTAATTGTTTTGCACAAATATAAGTTGTAGTTGCTAAACATAAAGTAAGTAATTTAGTGTGAATAAAATAAGAATCATAACATAAAAGGTTAAAATACTTAAATAAAATCTAAGACAACGCAAATGGATAAAACCCTTATAGAACTATTAAGTTGTACAGGAAGACTTGGTTTAGTGTGATGATTTAATCCATAATCTGAGATGATCAGCATCAAATACACCTTCGAATGGTTTCTGAGTCACCTGAAAACCCTCAACATCAGAAATTAGATATCTGTCATTAGGTAATATTTTCTTAATAATATAAGGTCCCTTAAATTTAGGTAATAGTTTCTTATTTACACCAGCATAGGGATTACGTACACTCGATACGCATCGTATCCGCCATGTTTTCCCGTAAGGCGCTATGGGAAAACATGGCGGATACGATGCGTATCGAGTGTACGTAATCCGGGGCCTGGTGTAACATCAATATTAGGTGTCATGACATAATCACCAATATTATAAATTGAAGCTTGTTTATGTCTTGAATCGTAGTACAGCTTATTGACTTCTTGGGATTTCTCTATCTTGTCACATGCATTATGTCGTAGTTCGTTAATATCGGATTTGTCTTTGTTAATGGATGACAGAAAATACTTTAAATGATCTTTGACATTACCTACTTGGTTCATTCCAAACAATAGTTTAGAAGGTGGTTGGCCTGTACTTCGATTAACAGTGTTGTTGACGGCAAATTCAACTTCATTAAGTACTTGATCCCAACATTCTGGGCCCTTGGTTAGTTTCGCTATCATTGGTATAATGAACCGGTTGAACCTTTCAATCTGTCCATTGGCTCTTGGTACGCCGGTAGCTACAAGAACATGCTGTATTCCATTATCTGTTAAAAATTCAGTGAATCGTTTGGACGTAAATGCTGAGCCCCGATCGGTGACTATTTTTAAAGGTTTACTGTAAGTAAAGAAGTATGAGTTTAAATACTTAATAACCTCATTACAATTAGTTGACTTGCAAGCATACAATTTCAAGAATTTAGTAAAGCCATCTACAATTGCAAAAATATGTTTATAACCAGTTCCTTTAGATTTTTCAAGAGGTCCACAATGATCCAAATGTAAAATATTAAATGGTTTGTCTCCCTTTGGTATGCTGTGTAAAAATCCTTCCCTTTTACCACTGTTAGGAGCAAATACAATGCACTTCAAACAATTTGTAATATAAGTTCTTACCTTTTGTCTCATATTAGGAAACCAGTACGATTCTTTTATGGCTTCACATTTATCTAAGCCCACATGTCCTAATTCATCATGGCAACTCCGAATCACATTGTTTTCCATTGATTCAGGTACATAAAATAGTAGTAAATTATTACTTTTTCTATAAAGTATGTCATTATTTAATTCAAACAACTTATGCTCACTGGATTGTAATGTCTCCTTTAATTTACATAATATCATCTTGCCCTTGTTTAATAGCTAAATTATGTTCAAAAGTGTTTTCCTCAATTATTAAAATACTTCCAAAGCACCTACTTAAAGCATCAACATGCTTCATGCTTGTTCCACTTCTGTGTTCTATAGTATAATCAAAATTATCAAGAACGAGACTCCATCTCATAATTTTAGGGCTAACATCCTTCTTCTGTAAAGCTGTTGTTACACTATTACAGTCTGTCAGTATCTTAAATTTAATTCCATATAAGTATACTCTAAATCGGTTAAGTGTGTTGATAACGGCTTTTAGTTCCAAAATAAAACTATGCTGTTTAGATTCTGCTTGAGTAGTTCTCTGACTGTAAAAGAACACTGGATGAAATTTTTGGTCTGCTTGTTTTTGGAGTAATATCCCACCATAACCACTAGAGCTGGCATCACAATGGATTTGGGTTTCAGCTGTAGGAGAATAGAGAGCTAAAACAGGTTTGGACACTAAAATTTGTTTTAAACTATGAAAACTTTTCATTTGTTCTCTTCCAAATTCAAATGAAACATTCTTTTTTAATAAATCATAAAGTGGTCCAGCAATTATTGAAAAGTTGGGAACAAATTTTCTAAAATATGAAGTAAGGCCTATGAAACTGTGTAACTGTTTAACATTTCGTGGTACTGGGTACTCTTTAATTGCACTAATGTGTCGATCACTTGGTCTTATCTCATCACCATTAATTATGTAGCCTAAATGATTTATTTCAGTCATTAAAAAGGAGCATTTGTCAAGACGGAGATTCAATTTGTTTTGAACCAATAAGCAAAATATCTCTTTTAGAATGTCTAAGTTCTCTTCAACAGTTTTTGTTGCTATTAATAAATCATCAATATAAATTAGTAATTTGTTATGTTCCATCAAGTCCTTGAATATAGTATGAACGTATCGCATAAAAACAGATGGTGAATTGCGCAAACCAAATGGCATTTTCAAAAATTCATATTGAGCACTGGGAGTTACAAATGATGTGGATTTAATTGAAGATTCCTCTACATTAACATGATAAAAAGCACTTTTGAGATCCAAAGTTGAAAAATAATGTTTATCTTTAAGTTGACAAAGTTGATCTTCAATTAGTGGGATTGGAAAATTATCCCGTAAAGTGATTTTGTTTAATGAACGATAGTCTACACATAGTCTGAAGTCATTAGTTTTCTTTTTAATTAGAACTATTGGTGAACTATACTCTGAATTACTCTTACGAACAATATCCTTATCTAACAAGTCATTAATTATTTCTTTTACAGCATTTTTTTCAGCATATGATAACCTACGAGGTTTATAATAAAAAGGAACATGATTTGGATCTACAACAATTTTCATTTCACATTTAGTCATAGGTTCATTAGGTCTTTCTGGATTTACATAATCAGTCATAAAAATATCAACTAACTTTTGTCGATCTAAATTATTTAAATTAGGATTGATATCAATATTAATTTCATTTTTATCTACATAGTCAATATGTAAAATATCATTGTCAATATTTGTATTTTCAATATCTTTAGAAGAAATCTCTACTTTATTCCCTGAAAAAGATATGGTAAGTTTGTCGTTCTGCATAAAATCTCTACCTAACAGACATTTATATGGTATGGTTTCATTTGGTACAACATAAATGAGTAAATCAATAAGTATGTCATTAACTTTCATTTTAAACAACACAGAACCCAAAATTTCTAGTTTACTTTGGTTAATACCCTGGAAAGTTTTCTCAGGAATATCAGAAAATTCAAAATTGAAAGATTTTACAGTATCTAAAGTTATTAAGGATATAGCACTACCTGAATCTACAATAGAATCAATATAAATAGAAATTTTGTCCTTCAAAAGACAAATTGGTAACATATACCCACTTGCATTATGCTGTTCCACAAAAAGTGCAGTGTTAGTTTCTACCTTGACCATGGGTGGATTCATCCTGAACTCATTCTTGGGGCAATTATTTCTTTGGTGATCCATTGCTCCACACGTATAACACGAACCCTTTTGTCTAGCTGGTTGAGTACATTGAACTGCGGAATGTCCAATCACATTACAGTTGAAACATCTAATAGCTTTGCTTCGTGTAGCTGAATTATTTTTAAAAGTAGTTATTCTTGGCAGGTCGTATTTTGAATGTTCACGTTTTGTATTATAGTTTTCCTTTGCATTAGGTTTCTCTCTTCTATCGCTTATTCTACATTTTCGAGCACTAACAATTCTTTCATAACTCACGATATCTTGATACAGGGTGTCTTCATCACGATGCTCTTTTGACATAATAAAATTACTTAATTCCTTACTCCACAAACCAATGGCAATTTGTTCTTTTGTTTCTTCAAATGGCAGTTCGAGTGATTTGCATAGAGAAACTTTCATATGGAAATAAATGGAAACATTCTCATTTTGATTTTGAGTACACTCTTGCATCTTTCTCCATAAATCTGTTTTATTTTGTGAAAACAGAAACGTTTTCCGGAAAGCTGTTTTGAATTTGGACCAATCTGTGATTTCTTCATTTCGGCCTATAAACCAGAACTTTGCAGCACCTTCGAGATTGCTTTTGGCTGTTTGGTATATAAATGCATCTGGCCAATTGTGTAGTACCGCTGTAGACTCAATTTGCTTTAACCATACTGCTGCTTGGCTGGAATCACCTTCACCATTAAATTTCTCAATAGTTTTAGATAAATCTGGCATTATATTAAAATTTGGTACAGGATTACTTATTGTTGACATGCTGTTTTGTAGTTGCAACATCTGAAGCATCTGTGCATTCTGCTGGAGTAATGAATTAACAAGGTTTACCATATTATCATTCGGATTCGGATTCACATTATTATTATTTGAGCCGGGGCTATTCGCTTGGGGTGATAACACAGGTGGTGGTGTAGGCGGTGTACCTGGTAAGTTATTTTCGAGGTTATCCATAACGAAACATAAAAATATAATTTCCTTCTGTCCTAACAACACAGGGGGAACATAAGTATAACCCCACACCTGGTTCTGTAGAAAGGATGTCTTCAATTTCTTAAGAAATAAAATAATACACCATCATGGTTCACAACTTTATTCTCACCTCATGTCTTACAGTCTTCTCCTTGTCTATCATCTGTCAGCTGTCATTACCCCTTGACAACCTTGAGAGAACATCAAATTGAAATTTAAAAAAAAGGCGGTAACGATAAGAAGCCTACATAGTAATGTTTTAATATTTTTAAATATTAATAATATTGTTATTAGGACTGAAAACTACTTCATCTTTTAATTTCCAGATGACGCTAGTCACCTAGTACATTCACGTCAGTTGCGGTGTGGGGATAAACTCTCGGTGTTGATCGCTTAAAGTATGGAGTAGCAGGCCTACGTTCTCTCCGATGAGACCCCAACAAGGGTCGAAAATCGTCGATTCAGAGGGCTGGACTGCTCTCCGTATTTTAAGTGAAAAATAAGATTGTTTTGCCTTCGCCTTGCAACTGAATTAAAAATGGAATTTTTATTTTATTTTTGAAAAGGAAAAATGAGTTTTAAAATCAGTTTACGTTCAATCAAACTTACAACTATTCAATGGACTAAGAGGTTTTTCCAAACATTTAATTCATAATGTTTTCAGCTCAGTGACGGATAGAAGTGGAAATGGGGAAATCCCCCCAACAAGATCCATAATTAAAAAAATTGTTGAAACATACAAATATATTAGCTGACATGAAACTTAAACAGACAGACAAATCCAATCCAATAAACCCGCTAGTTAGAAAAAACGGAACCCGCTAGGAAGAGAACTGGACGCATGTATGTTATTATTCTTTATCTTTTATGTATTCTTTGTCTTTTTACGTTTTTACGTCTTTTAGTGTTTCATAAGAAGTTACCTCCCCCCTCCACTTCCACACAAGGCAAATATCGAGATCTGTCACTGTTTCAGTTTAGGAAATATGAAATAAAAAGAGTGTGTGTACTTTGTACGCATGTAAGATGTTATACTACATTATTATGATTTCAACGAAATAAATATATTTTATACAGTTTAATTTTTTTTATTTAAATATTAAACTAATTTTAATATTTAAAATAATACCAAAAATTAAAAAGAAGGTTAATAAGTCATTTTTTAATGAACTGTAGCCTGCCCGCAATTACTTTTCCCTTGATGAATCACAGAACATCTAAAAAACGTCAGATTTTCAACACAAATTTTTAATTTTATTTTCATCATATTTTAATGTTAATTATCATAAATATTCCTAACGAAGACAAATTCGGAGACATAAAAATTATAATAAATATATTTACAGCACAACCAGTTTCACTTTGTATTTGAGATTTGGATGCGAACTGGTGTTGACGTTCGGTTGTTTCAGATTTTTTAAATTTTATTTTGGTGACGTCTCGCTAAGTAAAATACCTGCAGGTCTATCTATCTGTCAGCCTTGCGACATCCAATATTGGACATAGGCCTCCCCTTCGCTCCTCCATCTTTCTTTATCCTGAGCAATGTGCATCCATTTTGAGCCGGCTTGGTGTTTTAAGTCATCTACCCATCTCATATGTGGTCTCCCTGGTTTTTATGTCCATGGTCTCCACTCTGTAATAATTTTATTCCATCTTTCGTCTTTTTGTCTAATAGTATGTGGTCTCCATTAGTTTGTATGTCCATGGTCTCCACTCTGTAATAATTTTATTCCATCTTTCGTCTGTTTGTCTAATAGTATGACCGGCGAATTTCCATTTTAGTTTAGCTGTTTGACTAGGAGCATCCTTAACTTTTGTGATATTTCTTACCCAGGAATTACTTTTTCTATGTGACAGTCTTATGTTAACCATTTGTCTTTGCATTGCTCTTGTGTTTTAGCAATTCTGTCCATATTCGCTTTTGTGAATGTCCATGTTCAACATCCATATTATGTAAGGACCGGAAGAATACATTGGTCGTAGAGTTTTGTTTTTAGATATTAAGGGGATTTTTTATTCTTCAATATGAAGCTGAGCTTACCAAACGAGGCCCACGCTAACTTCATTCGTCTCTTTATTTCTGCTGTTTGGCTGTCTCTATTCAATTTTATTATTTGTCCCAAGTATATGTATTCATTCACTTCTTCTATTTGTACCTGCACGGTACCCAAATAAAATTTAGAAAATATGGAATACCGAACGTTAACAACACTGCGCATACGAATCTCAAATACAAATTGAATCTGGTCGTGCTGTACTAAAAACACCAATGTATTTTTTTACACTTTATTTGCATTTATTCATATGTAACTTGAAAGATTTAACAACTAACTTCATACTGTCATACTGTCTGCCGTGTGTGTGCTAGTACAATGGAACCCCGATAAGTCGGCCTTCGATAACCCGGAAGTCCGGCTAACTCGGATCGATTTTCATCAGACAAAACAAACGTTTTTTCACTTTGACTGACTTTTTTACCAAGAAATAAACAATACTGTATACAAAAATGTATAAACATTTTCAATTTCTTTGCAACACGAAAATGCAGCAGCTGCATAATACTCTGGTTAAATCGGAGAGTGCAGGAAGACTCTATACCGTATATATACCGTATATAGGTACTGTATACAACTGTACGTAATTTAGATGTACTGTTCATATGTACTTTATGTTTTTGCAATTATAATCGAGTTATCTGTAAGTACATGTACCGTATTTTATTAATTTTTACCATATTCTTCGGCTAACGTGGATTTTCGATAACCCGGATCGGCCGCGGTCCCGATTAATCCGACTTATCGAGGTTCCACTGTACTTGATACTGTTGTTTTTATAAAAACTCCTAACATTTTTCCCAATCGCGCTTAAAGAAGTATAACTTAAAAAAAAACAAGTTTTTGTATAATAAAATATGGTGCTCCTAATATCAGACTTCTATATTTCTCAGTTTGTTTAAATGTCGTATATTAAAGTAGGTAAATTCAATAATTAATATTACAAAATAAACACTATATACCGCATAACTAATATTAATCAAAATCTCATTAAGCTCTTGGTAAATTATGATAATGGATCTTCCCGATTATATATAGACCTTTCGTCATATGTTGCATCCCAACCAAATTAAATCCCAGTTATATATCCGCAACATCCAAAATAGAATGAGACTAGAGGCTCGTGTGATGTGTATACCGGTGGCTCCATCTACCGAAACCAATTATTAATGGTTTCATTTGAGCGTGACGTCACAGATGAAATGCACAGTTGAGCAGATTGATTACGGAATTTAATCGTGGCAGGTAAATTGAAGGGGACGTAAGGACGGTATTATTTTCGATGTCACCAAGACAAATAAAAGCTTATGGTTATGTTATCTTGAAGTCGTAATTGAAATATAGGTAAATTTATAAATAATAAGCGTAATCTACCATTTGTTTAATCCAGCGGTTCTCAATCTTTTTTGCTGACGGAACCCTTTTGGAGAGCAAAATACTTGACGGAACCCTACAATAAAACAATAGTTTTTAAAAGTGTATTTTTTATTTATAAGCATAATCACAATTTAACATTTACTTATTACTTACTTACATAACAATTTAGTATAATAATAAAATATAATATTAAAAAAGAAAAAATCTAACTAATGGGAGGTATGAAACTGTTTTTTATTTTTCATCAATTGGTTGATATCAGGTTTGATAGATGACATTTGAAGTCTCATATCAGGTTCGGCGTCCAGTCTATTGCGGTATTTTGTTTTCTTGGCTGCATATGTTGAAAACCCTGTTTCGCACAAATATGTTGTTGGGAACGGGAGAAGAATATTCAGAGCCATTTTGGCAAGCATTGGATATTCATCACGGATTCTGCACCAAAAATCGTTGAGAGGCGTCGTTTTAAACAATGACTCCATAGATGTGTCTGATGACATTTCTAAAAGAGATTCGTATATCTCGTTTGACATATTTTCGGGCTTTTGGAAGTTGGGTAAAAAAGGATTATAAATCCGTGAATTCAGTTTCATTTTTGTGTTCTGTTCTTCGGGGAAATACTTCTCAAAAGATGCACGCATCGAAGTGAGATATTTGACCAATTCTTCAAATACATATCTTGGAACATTTCTGAGTCCGCATCGCCAACAAACTCACTGAGTGATGTAAAGCTTTCTATTTCTCTCTTTCTGACGCAAATAATCCAACCAAAAATCTAATTTTCTTTTAAAGGCAGTTATTTTGTTACAGGCCTGGAACACTGTTGTCTGTTTACCTTGCAATGATAAATTTAAATAGTTCAGTTTTTGAAAGATATCCGCCATAAAAGACAGTCGGCACAACCAAGTTTTATCATACAAACGGTCTTTCAAATTAAAAGAAGTATTTGAAAGAAACATTTGTAAGTCGGCTCTAAGTTCAAATAGCCTTGTTAAAGTTTTACCCCGAGACAGCCATCGCACTTCTGTATGGAGCAGCAGTGTTTTATATTTGCTGCCATAATCTTCACACAATAATGAGAACAATCGGGATTGTAGTGGTCGTGATTTGATAAAATTAATTATTTTTATGGCTTTATCCATAACTAATTTAAGATTTGACGGCATTTGATTAATCGAAAGTGCTTGTCTATGCAGGATAAAACGGCTGGAGCTACAATTAGGAGCTTTATTTTTTATTCTTCACACTAGTCCTCCTGTATTACCTGTCATCGCCTTGGCCTCATCTGTACAAATATCAATGCAATCGTTCCAACTGAGATTATTTTCCTCAATAAACATATTCATTTTATTAAAAATTTCCTCTCGGGTTGTGTTAGTGGGCAGCGGTGAACACATAAGCATGTCTTCATCAAAAGAACTTTCATATGGATATCTCACGATAACCAGCAAGATAGCCAGACCAGTGACATCAGTAGACTGATCTATTTGCAAGGCGAATCGTGTTTTTTGTAAAAGTAAACGTGTATCTAGTTCTTGTTTGACATAGCTGGCCAGATCATGAATACGCCGTGAAACAGTATCGTTCGATAGAGGCACAGTAGAAAGATGTTTTGCAGATTTTTCATCGAGCATACATTTTGTTATGTCTAACACACATGGTTTTATTAAATTCTCAGCGATATTGTAACGATGTCTCAAAACGCATCCGTTACCAACGCAACCGAACTGACCTGTCACACTATGCGTTTTTACTGGATGCGGTGGAAACTCATCCGGTCAAAACGCATAATGTGGCATCGCACTAAGTCGTGTAGAGTCGTAGATTAGAGGCGAGATCGTCGAGGGCTGCGCGCTCACAAGTAGATATTGGCGGTGTCAGGCTAGTAAAATTGTATGAGGCATGTATGAGGTTAATAACAGGATGCAACTAAGTTCGACCTGTGGTTCGACTACGCCTCGTGAATCGTGCTACGCCGCGTCAGAACAGTCGACCAGAGAGAGGTGTTTTGTTTTGAATTTTTTTCTTCTAAATTCTCGCGGAACCCCTACAGGGGTATCGCGGAACCCTAGGGTTCCGCGGAACACACTTAGAGTATCGCTGGTTTAATCTATCGGTAGACTAATTTTTTAAAGAACATTCCAGCAGAGCAATGAGTGCACACAAAACAAAGGTAAAATTAGATTGTCCAATAGAATCACAGCGAATTAGGGATAAAAATGATAAAGTATTTGAAGACTGTAACGAGATTTAAGGGGATGGGTACGTATTTTCGGCTGCAATGGTATTTAAATGGGGATTCATTTTTTTCGAATCCTGAGAAAACTAATAAATATTTTTGAAAAATTTAAACGCAGAATGAAAGATTACGTTCTTACCGAGGGCCGAAAGTCCCTGAAAACTTCTATAATGTTTATTTTAATAAGTTACAGGAGTGATAAACTAAGAGAAAATGTAGTGTGATTTTTAATTTCAAATATCTCATCCAAAAGAAACTTTTTATTCATTCTAAGGAACTTTCGGCCCTCGGTAATAAAGTAATCTTTCATTCTGCGTTTAATTTTTTTAAAAATACTTATTAGTTTTCTCAGGATTCGAAAAAAATGATTACGTCTAAAATAGGCGTCAAAATGTTCTTTTCCTCTTTAACTCATTATTCAAAAACTTTGAAAACCCAAAAAAATTTTTTTGGGGGGGGGGGGGCTTGGGACAATTGTTAGGGTAGGTTGCAATTAAGGGTTCATAGGCTACCCATCACCAGAAAACAGCTGGAAAAAATCAAAAAAAGAGAAGAGTAAAATAATTAAAATTTCTGAAAAACCCAAAAAAAATTTTTTGGGGTGCTTTGGACAAGAGTTATGGTAAATATTTTGGACTGAAATTTGAAATTGAGAGTTTATAGTCTACTAATCATCAAAAAACAACCGGAGAGATCAACATTTTTAAACTTTTTTCGGAACACCCTAGCCCTAGTGCATATTCTTTAAAAATTTTGGCATATTCGCATCAATTTTATGTATATTAATATGCATATTAATAATTAATTATTATGCATTTATCCCTGTTTTCTATTGCATATATTCTCTAATGATAAGCAACACATTTACAGTCAATTAACTTTAATCATTACATTATGAAAAACACAAAGTTGTCTACTAATACATTTCTATATAAAAGTCAATTTCAATTTCAGAAAATAAATTCAGGTTTGACCAAGCACGAAATCAGAATATAGCAGCGACCGAATTATCAGCCGAAAACAAAAAAATGGGCCAGATCCCTAAAACGAAGTGAGGAATTCAATTTAGGCTAAGCCCAGAAATAATTCAGAGGTCTACATCAGATAAAGTATTCAGTTTTCAGTTATCTTCTGAAAGGATGAAAGAACCCGTTTGCAATCTTAGTATTTTTCAAAACGATTAAGTTGAAGAGGAGATATTGCCGCAAAACTCTTATCACTTGAATTGTGGAATATAGATAATCAGGGAGTATTTTAATAGCAAACTGTTTTAAAACATTTCATTTGGATTTTTAGAAAACTGACAAATAAATATTATAAATATTTTTTTTTTATTTATTATACAGGGTGAAACATAAAGGTAGGTCATAAATCAAGTTACATATTCTGGGACCAAAAATAGTTCGATTAAACTTACCTCTGTACAAATTTGCACATAAAAAAATTACAGCCCCTTGAAGTTACAAATTCAAAATCGATTTTTCCAATATATCGAAAACTGTTGTTTCCAATATGTCGAAATTTTATATTGAAAATGGAAATGTGGCTGTACAAAAAAATAAGAGATAAATTTGTAAACCTCATAAAAATGTATGGGGGTTTTGTTACCTTAAACCCCCTAAATGTTTAAGATATTTTTGTACTTAGCTGCTTAAATTCCACGACAAACTAAGGCCCTTGGTATGATACTGTTGATTTCGCAATCAGTAAATGTAATGTGAAGAACCAAATTACTCTTGCAAAATTAGAAAGAAATAAAATAATCTTGCAAAAAAGAACCCGATCTACTAAAGAACTTATGCAAAACAGTACCAATTACCAAAAACATCTTGAGTCTAACCTAAAGTCAATAGAACAATTAAAAGAAAAAGACATAGATTATTTGGAAGAAACGATAAGAACGAGTATAATCACATTAATCACTGAGATCGAAAAACCCATTCGATGCTAAAACCGAAAAATAATAATTTATACAGGGTGAGTCATGAGGAACTGTACATACTCCTACCTTGTATAGAGGCCCCTATGGGGAATAACAAATGACCATTAAAAAGTGTCTGCTCCCATTGTTTAATAATATACAGGGCGAGTTTCGCATTTTGACAGAAATTTTTATTCGTCATAATTTTTGAACGGTCAGATCGATGTGTCTCTTATTTTGATCAATCCTTACACTATCGCCACCTAATCAACTGATTTATTCAAACTAGAAAAAAATCAGGTCCGGCTTTAAAAAAATTAGTTCGTTTTGGACTTAGAAAAAATCTCACCCTGTATAAGCTTTTTGAAAACTCTAATATGAATTTTACAAATAAGACAAGTAGGCAATTAAAATAACATATTTATTTTTTTCCGCACACGATTGTTTAATTTTTTATAAAAAAATCAAATTTGATTATGAATTAAAAGTTTGGTAAAGTGAACCATAGATTTAACAAAATTAATTTTTATTACCAAAATTAATTTTTTTTGAACAAACATTTAACTTATGTTACCACCAATCAACTGATTTATTCAATCAAGAAAAAAATCAGGCCCGGATTTAAAAAATAAGTTCGTTTATGTCTTAGAAAAAATTTCACCCTGTATACGCTTTTTGAAAACTCTAATATGATTTTTACAAATTAGACAAATAGGCAATTAAAATGGCATATTTATTTTTTTCCCTACACGATTACTTAATTTTTTATAAAAAAATCAAATTTGATTATGAATTAAAAGTTTGGTAAAGTGAACCATAGATTTAACAAAATTAACTTTTATTACCAAAATTAATTTTTTTTGAACAAACATTTAATTTATTTTACCACCAATCAACTGATTTATTCAATCAAGAAAAAAACCAGGCCCGGATTTAAAAAATAAGTTCGTTTCTGTCTTAGAAAAAATTTCACTCTGTATGCTTTTTGAAAACTCTAATATGACTTTTACAAATTAGACAAATAGGCAATTAAAATGGCATATTTATTTTTTTCCCTACACGATTACTTAATTTTTTATAAAAAAAAATTAAATTTGACTATGAAGAATTAAAAGTTTGGTAAAGTGAACCATAGATTAAAATAAAAATAACTTTTATTACAAAAATGAATTATTTTTGAACAAATATTTAATTTATGTTATCACCCAATCAACTGATTTATTCAAACTAGAAAAAATCAGGCCCGGATTTAAAAAATTAGTTTGTTTGGGTCTTAGGAAAAATTTCACCTTGTATACGTTTTTTGAAAATTCTAATATGAATTTTACAAATAAAACAAATAGGCAATTAAAATGGCGTATTTATTTTTTCTCCACACGATTACTTATTTTTTTATTAAAAAATCAAATTTGACTATGCATAAAAAGTTTGGCAAAGTTTTTGCATAGATTTAAAAAAATTAACTTTTTTTACAAAAATTAATTTACAAAAACAACGTTTTTCTTAAAATTAAAAGTTTTACCATTTTTTTCTATAACACATCTACATCTACAACTTCCCATAACACTTCTTTTGGACTCTATAGTTTAACATAGACGTGATCAAATTGATAAATTCTAAATTTTTCCACCTAATTTTTGCAATTTACAAGTTTGCAACTTTTACAAGAAGAAGACTGAAAGTCTACAACAATTTTCATAGTCTTCACAATGGTAAGAGGTATGTGCTGTAAAAATTTCAGAAAAAAATATTAAAATGGAACAGAGTTGTAGCGAGTTAAACCGTGAGTTCATTTTTTTTTTCATTTTAGGTTAAAATTCCGATTTTGACAAATTTGATTTTTTAATAAAAAATTAAGTAATCGTGTAGGGAAAAAAATAAATATGCCATTTTAATTGCCAATTTGTCTTATTTGTAAAATTCATATTAGAGTTTTCAAAAAGCGTATACAGGGTGAAATTTTTTCTAAGACCAAAACGCACTAATTTTTTTTAATCCGGACCTGATTTTTCTCTAGTTTGAATAAATCAGTTGATTGGATGGTAACATAAATTACTCATTTGTGCAAAAAAAATTAATTTTTGTAATAAAAGTTATTTTTTTTAAATACATGGTTCACTTTACCAAACTTTTAATTCATAGTGAAATTTGATTTTTTTATAAAAAATTAAGTAATCGTGTGCGGAAAAAAATAAGTATGCCATTTTAATTGCCTATTTGTCTAATTTGTAAAATTCATATCAGAATTTTCAAAAAGCGTATACAGGGTGAAATTTTTTCTAAGACCCAAACGAACTAATTTTTTTAAAGCCGGATCTGATTTTTTTCTAGTTTGAATAAATTAGTTGATTAGGTGGTAATAGTGTAACGATTGGCCAAAATAAGAGACACATCGATCTGACCGTTCAAAAATTATGACGAATACAAATTTCTGTCAAAATGCGAAACTCGCCCTGTATATTATTAAACAATGGGAGCAGACACTTTTTAATGGTCATTTCTTATTCCCCATAGGAGCCTCTATACGAGGTAGGAGTATGTACAGTTCCTCATGACTCACCCTGTATACAGAAACACAACAGATGATTAAGGAAAAAAGCTGCATGGATCAAAATTCACTAGAATATAAGGAACATAATGTGACAATAAGGACAAGAATAATACATCAGGGACAACAATACCGAAAAAAATATTATAGAAGATATTATAGAGAAAAACTAGAGTATAAAAGTGTTAAAAACTCTAGATAGCAAAGGCCGACAACAAGTTCATCAGATAAAAGATAAAAATGGAATCATTTCAAACGACAAAAACCAGATAGTAAGCATTGTTGAAGATTATTATACAGAATTATACTCCTCCAGTGAAGCAAAACCTGAAACCCAAGATATGGAACGAATAATACTAAATGTAGGATCTGAAACACTACCAGAAATTACTAACGAGGAAGTTATAACTACCTTAAAACATATATGAAAAATGTAAAAGCTCTTGAAGTCGACCGAATAACACAGGAGATGATTACAGCTGGAGGTAAAACTGTTTTGGAGGCCGGTAAAATCTTAATGAACAAGTGTTTCTTAGAGGGTGCTCTTCCAACCTCGCGTCAAAATGCGCAGGACCAGCCTGTTGAACAAGCAGGATTCCGCAATGATTGTAGTACCATAGAACACCTACAGTTAACAAAACAAAAAAGAAACTAAACGTGTTAAAAACAATAAGAGACTAATAAATCTAAAGAAAAGGGTATTCAACAGTATTGTATTCTACCAGTTATGACCTATGAAATGGAGACCATAACACTTACAGAGGTATCAGCCAATAGATTGAAAACGACACAGAGGGCGATCAAACGAGCTATGTTGAAAATAGCACAAAACAGAGAATAATGGAGAACTCATGGGAAGGCCTTTGTCCAGAAGTGGATGCTAACAGGCTGAAGAAGAAGTGTAATGTGTAGTGTGTGCTGAGTTTGAGTAAATGTCTTTTACTTAGTAAAGTCAGCTACATTGTCTTCACAAAAATATTTTTTAAAAGTCGTCTGTTTCTGGCATCAAGAATTTATTCTATAGTCTTGCATCATACTGTATGTGCATGTTCAGTAAAATATTAATCGAGTTAACTAATAAAATCATTTATTTACTAAACAAACTTTTATTTTAAGGAGCAGTATTTTTGTCCCGCGCGGCGTTAAAAAGGTTTACTAAGGTACCTGACACGGTTTAGGTTGTATATTTTAGCAGATTTCCTTTTAAATTCACTTTCCTCGCCCTTTTCAAATTAACAGCAATTTCAGCTAATATTTCCATCTCCGTGTTTTCTGTCGTCTTGAAGGAGATTTTTATTTTGGGAAGTTGGGCCTGCTGCGTCATCCCAAAGAGTTTGGGACTGGGACGCACCTTTCCATCTTCCCAATAAACACTCCCGGATGAGAACGTTCTATAAATCAAGAAAATTGGACGAAATTTCCCGTGTATTCTTTCCGGAGGGATGCTGCCAGTGGCGGTACCCTCATAAGTGCACATTAGGTAGTTAAAAAAAAATCGATATTTTTTTTCTTTTGTCCAAGCATTTTTTTACTTTCTGATGATGAAATAGTTATTTTCCTAACTGGTGCGGAAAGTAATACTTTCACGCACGAGACTGCCGTTGATCCGAACGACGCGATAGCGGAGTTCGGGCAAGCAGTCGAGTGCGGGGAAGTCACTTTAAGCATGAGTTAGGAACAATATATTTTCTATGGCCGTACGTTTGGAAAAAGCCACAAAAAATAGAGTTATATCAATTTTTATTTAGAAGTGAAAATAAACAAATTAATTCTTTGGTAAGTTTGTCAAAACCAAACTTTCAACATATGTAATGAGTGAAGTAAAAGACAGACGTACTCTCAATCATTTATCGAGCGAAACTGGTCGTCGGAAGTTACAATAAATTTACAATAATTGATTGAGAGTACGTCTGTCTTTTAATTAATTTAAAATGAACTCTCACATGCAACCCATTCAACATATGTAATGAGTTTCCATGACGACGATTCAAAACCATTGTAATTGTCTACTGATCTGACTTTTAAATATTATGTCAAAATAATTTTATTTCATCGAATTGTCGCACTAATTTCATTAAAACATGAACACAATAAGATAAATTTGAAATAAATTAGTAAATAATATATAAATATTAGTTTATTGCTTGTATTATAATATATTATATTGCCATATTAAAAAATATTTTACTTTCCCGCACGCCGTGGGGGAAAATTTACGGCAAAAAGTGAAAACTTTACGGGAAAAAGTGGAAAAAAGAAATTTACGGGAAAGTGCAACTTTCGGAAACGAAATGCGTGCGTGAAAGTGGCTCTTTTAGCACGGCCATAGAAAAAAATAATATCCTGAAAGTTTCAGCCTTAAACAAAATTTTTTAGAGGTAGCCCAACAACGTTTTATTTTCACAAATCGCGTTATTTTTGGTTTTTTTTACTAAACGAAATCAAAAATTAATATTCCGCGTATTTAAGCTCGAGTTTAAGTTTTTCACTTTGAATATCAACAAAATAATTGGAAAAAATCTTTAAAAGGGTCTCGGAACACATATATTTCTTCGGGATACTCTTTATATCGATTCTTTGCTAATTTTAGAGGTTTTCTTTTTAATTTTTCTAGGTGACTATAGAATAGAATAGAAATATGCTTTATTGTCACTGAAAATTATACAATTTTATGGACAAAGCTTAACATAGAGTCACGAAAAAATATACATAACAATAACAAATACAATTTTATAAAATTAGATAAATCGTCAATAAAAAAAATATAAACAAGTTAAAAAAGTGAAGTAAAAAAACAAAAACCAATATATTGCAAAATTACTATAAATTGCAAAATTGAACATACAACATAATATAATAAAACACAAACAAAGGAACTAATAAGTTTAAACTGCTGTATGTGACACCCAAATATAGATAAATACACTTTAGTTACTTGTACATTACTGTGATTTCTTAGTTAGTCATTAAGAGACTCTTCTACTGAATAATATCGTCTTTTAGATAAATGAGCTTTTGTCATTTTACGGAACTTGAGAAAGGATGTTGCAGATTTGAGTTGTAAAGGGAGATGGTTGTATAGTTTTTTGCGGAATATTGTATAGATTTCTTTACTAACTCAGAAGACGGGATCGGTAAATAGACATCAAAAGTTGAATTTCTGGTGGAGTAATCATGATGAGGCCTTGATTGAAAGACATGCATGTGTTTACGAATTAAGCAAACAGTTTCTAAAATATACAAAGATGGAAGTGTTAAAATTTCGTGATCTTTAAAGTAACTTCTGCAATGGGTTGTTCTTCTGAGGCCAAACAGATATCTTATTGCTCTTTTTTGTAATTTGAAAATAACATCAAATTGGGCAGCTGTACTAGTCCCCCAAAAAGGAAGACCATATCGAAGATGAGACTCGAATAAAGAAAAATAGGTTATTTTAGAAGATGCTAAATTGAGTTCCTTCGAAACAGATCTTATGGCATAGCAGGCTGAGGCGAGTTTCTTACTTAACAAATCGATATGAAGGGACCATTTGAGGTTGCTGTCTAAAAGAATACCAAGAAATTTTACAGAATCAACGTAGAGATCTGGCTGCTATTCACAAGCAGGGGTTAAAGAGCACCTTTATATGATAATGCTACCGTTTTATCCACGTTAAAGGAGAGTAAATTAGAGCCAGACCAGGTTTTTATCGTAAGAATATCAGAAGTTATAGTTGCATGAAGAGTTGCAATAGTTCAGTTGCTCCAAGTGATACTGGTATCATCAGCAAAAAGAAAAATTTTTCCATCGATTTTTAAATTATTGATGTCATTTATAAAGATAAGGAAAAGTAGAGGACCCAATACTGAACCTTGCGGTACTCCACATACAATGTTTTTGATACTAGAGTCAGTATCATTTGCTCTAACCAATTGTTTCCTACTATCTAAGTAAGATTTGAACCAATTCAAAGAAATACCTCGAATTCCATAGAAATTGAGGTTTTTAATCAAAATGTTGTGATTTACACAATCAAAAGCTTTGGAATAGTCACAGAAAACAGTGGCAGTATAAAGATTATTGTTTAGTGCTTGGTAAACCTCGTGAAGTACAGAAAACATGGCATCAGTTGTACATTTATTAGTTAAGAAGCCGAACTGATTTTGTGATAAAATATTGTTATCAAAAACAAAGTACATAAGTCGGGTTTTTATGAGCCTCTCAATAATTTTGGAGAGTACCGGTAGTAGGGCAATAGGTCTATAGTTGCAGGCATTAGATTTTTCGCCACCTTTATGAAGAGGAATAATAATGGCTGTCTTTAGGCACTCTGGAAATTTACTGTTTTCAAAGGAATCATTAATTAGTGACACGAGGAGTTCTAACACATTATCTGTGAGATTTGAGAAGATTTTTATGGATAGTCCATCAGTACTACAAGATGATTTGCTTTTGATACTATTGATCGTTTGGGTCAATTCAGATTTATAGATTGGTCTTATAAAGAATGAATTCGAGACAATTTCTGAATTAGGGAGATAGGAAATGGGATCTTGTTGAGACTGAATAGTTGATGTTATATTTTTACTCACGTTAATGAAGTATTCGTTTAGATTTTCAGGGTTTGGAAGGGCAAATGTTTGAGCTGCGTGGGTTTTATTTCGAAGATAGTTTATTATGGACCAAGTTTCTTTTGCAACACTTTTGGAGCTTCCCAGACGATTTTGATAGCAGGCTTTTTTAGCTGATTTGATGAGTTTTAGGTATGTGACTCTGTAATTGGTGATATATTGAGTGACAGAGACGTTGGTAGTAAATTTCTTGATATAAAGTACTACAAAGGTTTAAAAAATTTCTCTTGTGGTGAAATTATTCATTGACATGAAAATATGAAAAAAAAATATATTGAATAAGATACTAACCCTGTATTAATGGAGTCTATTAAGTTTGTTATAATTTTGGGTCATTTTTTAGCAATTTCAGGACTTTGTGCAATAAAAAATATTCCTAATACTCGTTAATAACTGGTAATTTATTTTCATTGAAAGTTTATCAGAAATACTGTGATTTTATCGTTAGCAAATTGAAATTGATCCAAAACACCGGAATCATGATTTCAATATTAAATCTTGGCAAATTAGAAAAAAAACAGGGAAATTTACCAGCAATTGTATTGCTGCAATCTAATCTTAATATTGTATATTTAGTAATATAAGTATTCTTTTTCTCATAGGCATCTTTCACAGGGCCGTAACTACGATGTTGGGGGCTCTGGGTCAAACGTGATCTGGGTCCCCCAGAGGAAGGGCAAAGCCTCAATCTTTCATCTGGAATCATCTGGAAAACGTTTTACGAAGTTGATTGCTTTGTTTTGAAAGTCTTGTCCGTTGGCATTTAAAATAAAATCAGGTTGAACAATTCGGTACGTATCTTACACTGCTTTCATTCCATGAAAGCGAGTGTCTAGCTGATGGCATCATAATGTGTCGATCATTGAGTAAAACACGGTTACTCTAAAGCATGACTTGGGATCTTGAAGTCTTTTATCTTCGCACAGTTCATCGAAATATTTTTTCATCTTCTGCATTCTTTTTGGAGCGAACCCTAATGGTATTCCCCAACGTTGACACATATTTGAAGCCACTTCAAAGAAGGTTTCAAATTGTCCTCTCATTTCAGATAGTTTTAAGAGGCTCTCTTTAAGTAAACTGTAAGCTGCTAAAAGGTCCAAAGATCTTGATTGCAGTGATTTCGAGACTATGTTGAGGATTTCAAGGATTTTATTTTGCACAACTAGTAACAAAACAAATTTGAATGGTTCTATTTTTCAGTTGTGCTGCTTCGTCTCTTTCATTTCTTTTGTTACTTGTCAGAACTAGACTTGAAAGGCACTTCAAAACATCGCAATGTCTGTATTTCAATGTATTGACTGCCTCAAATCTTCAGCCCAGCGTGTTAAATTGAGAGGTTTTTGGAGTCACTTTCGAGGAACATCTTTCAGATTGGAATGAGGACTTCAGTACCTCCCAACGAAAGGTTTGAAAAAAGATAAGAAAGAAAGATATGAAGGTTTATTTAGAGAAAATGCAGTAAGCGGTAAACCAGATTGCTGAGAAGATACAGGAAATTGAAAAGTGGAAGAAAATTCTAGAATCCGTTAAAACTCGATATGGAAAAAGTGGAAGAAACATTGAAGAAGATAGGATAATGTCAAAAAGGAGGAGACTGTCAGAAAGTAATTGTACACAGCTCTAATGAGAGCAGAATTCAATTTGACAGAGATTTAATTTAGAAAACAATATCCGATATTCATTATCATTATATTCAATATTCATTAAAATCTTAAAAAACAAATTCCAACATATGCCGAACTTCAAACACTGCAAAGAAATTATAAGAAGCCATCTAAAATACGGAGCTGCTTTGTGGTTTGAAAGCAAAGAAAATAAGGTGAACTTTATGAAGAGATTTTGAGACAAAATTTTTTATAATGGTGCAGGTGAAACAGGTTAAAATCGATCTTTGAAGTTGTTAGAATTAATATGCCGTGTACCTATTTATTACAATCGGACAACTCGAAGTAGAACTTGACTGAAAGTACCTAAAAAGTTTATTTGACCTCGTTACAATCTATGCAAGGCCAACCAAACGGGGGCCCTCTTGGCCGGGGGCCCCGGGGCACTGCCCCGGTTGCCCCAATGGTAGTTACGGCCCTGATCTTTCAGTGCCTCACAGTTTTTGATTTCTTTCTAACGCATTAAATTGTATGTGACAGAAAAAAGACACGTCCGTGATTACAGACATTTATAACATTTATTCTAATTGTCCATAGATGGCGCTATAATCGAAAAAAATTACGAATTATATAATATATCTACGAATATAATCTGAACAATTTATAGGACTATACAAATCAAAGAAAATACCATTTTATAAATGCAATAAACACAATTGTTTTGTTTTTATGGCAAATTGCAAATAAAATGTGACAACCGTCAGATTTAACTAAAATGTCATGTTAGAATAAATGTTATAAATGTGTATTATCACGGACTTACCTTTTTTTCTATCATTTGTGACGCACTGAAAAATGCCCATGAAAAGGACCATAAGCAAAGTTCGCAGAAAGTGTGCTATCTTGTTTATAAACAAATTAGCGCTCCGAAATCTTATTTTTTTTCAATTATTGCTCTGTAACTCCGAAGATTTTAACTTTATACCAAAAACACCCAAATAAAAAATCACCTTAATTTAATTCTACACAGAGATTTTTTCCAATTTTCTTTGACGAAAATTTTTCTCGGAAAATTCGGACTTTCCCAACAAAATCTTTAATTTTTCACTAAAATTTTTGGGGAAGTAATTATTTATCAATAAGTAAATACCTACATTTCTCCCGGAAATTAATGCACCACTTTAAAAATGCATCATTTTTGATATCTTGAATTTTTCTAAACCTGATTTTTTAGTATATTATAGCTTTATTCTTTAATAATGTCGGTGTAATAATATTGTTGCTAGAAAGGTAAATTGTCATTGTATACCAGGTGTACCAATCATAATATTATTTTTTTTTCAAATTTCGCGTGAACCTAATGGATATTCTAGATTTATAAATTACTGAAATTAAAACCCCACTATAGCCTTCATGTTTTCTTTCCGTTTTTTTATTATTATATTTTTATTATTTAATATGACCATTATAAGCGCCAATGGTGAACATAAAATGCTTAATAATTGTATGTCAAAAAATGCACCATAACTACCTACCCTTAAAGCCCATCTTAAATAAGTTTAATTTAATAAAATACAATATTTATTTAAATTTCTTAATAAGGTCCTTTGATTTTCAGAATTTGACATACACTAAAAATTTTGCATAGGGAAATAGAGCTGAAGCAGAGGCTCATGTTATTATCTATTTTTATATATCTTAATATGTATGCATCCCCAATACTTTTCACTAGGCTCCGCCACTGGATGACTCAACGTAAAATTGAAGTTGGTTGGGTATTTACAAGGTTGTTGGCGCAGAGAAAAGAACTATAATACTACAATGAAAGGGAAATGTAGGGTAAAGCTTAATATAACGCACAGCAGACTAAATGAGTTAAATTAGACTGTAGCTTAATGAGTCCGTTTAGGCACAACTTACTTTTTTTTATATATTTTATACATATGTATATCCTTTAAGGGTTATTCTATTTTTTAAAACGTTTTTATATACTTGGCTTAGTTGTTGTTACGGCCTCCGCAAATTTTTTAATTCATTTTAAAAATACCTAGGTACCTGAAATTTTCAGAATAGCTTAGAACTAGCTAACAATGCAATATTAACACTAGAATGCCGGAGGGGCCAATTTGGCCCCTGTTGCGAGTTAAAGTTATTGTAGTTTTTTTATTTGAGGCAATAATATTTTCATATTTTATGACTTTTAATATTTTGATACAAAGCCTTATTTAAAACAATAAAATATTGTTTACTAAATTTATTTAATGGTTTTTTTAACAAATCTACCATAGAAGTCTAAAGGGGCCAAATTGGCCCCGTGTAAGTTATTATCGTTTTCTGGTAAATTCGACGATCTTTTCTTTCAAATTCCTGTCAAATGGGTAAAATTATATTTATGTATGTTTATTGTAAATCGTTATCCTTATACTGGTACTGATCATCTACGTAATAGAGATACAATTGTTGGCGAACACAAGTGAACACAAATATGCAATTTTTGGTGTAGAGTGACCAATTGACGCGTCTTTATACTACAAAAGCAACTTCAAAACGATGGCCTATGTACGTGTTTTATCATACTCTTGACTTGGAAGCAATAAATGCATGGATTATTTATAAAGAAATAACTGGAAGTAGACTCAGTTTCTGTAAGTTTATTCTTCGGCTGTGTGAAGAATTATGGGCCCCATACCTTGTCTCCCGAAATCTGGAACTACGTCTAGCACAGTGTTGCCAATCGCATTTCTCTAGATTCTAGATTATCCGATAATCACTCGAAAAATATCCGATTTGTCACGAAAAGGTACGCTAGGTCAAAAAATATTCTGTTATTAAAATCAATGTTGTCAATGTTATTCTTTTAGTCCCCTTAACAACCATCAAATAACAAAATCCGTTGTTCGTACGCCAATCAGTTGATTGTAATCAATTATCATTGTGATAATTACCATAATTGATTGATTAATTAATTATTAATTATCAATTAACGTAACAATTAACGTATAAATTATGTTTTCAGCAACCCAATCAAAGTTGACATTGACAGTATAGTTTAAGTAACCAATACAGTGAAACGGGTCAGACTTGTAAGTCCTGCTAGTTCCCCTTTAATATAGTTCGGAGGCTGGTTGTTTTTTCTGGTGATTAAATATGTAATTAAAAATATTTATTTTTACTTAGATATACCGTTAAAGCAGGACATATCGTATGTGCTA
This sequence comes from Diabrotica virgifera virgifera, assembly GCF_917563875.1. Lineage (NCBI taxonomy): Eukaryota > Metazoa > Arthropoda > Insecta > Coleoptera > Chrysomelidae > Diabrotica > Diabrotica virgifera. The sequence continues at coordinate 75,342,389 of NC_065450.1, read as the reverse complement.
AAATTAATTATTAATTAATTAATTAATCTGAAATTAAACAACATTTTACACTCCATTATCGAGCTTTAAATCACACACCTATACTCCAGTAAGACATACTACTGAACTAAAAGTTTTGTAAAACTTGTAAATGTCTGAGGGGACCGATTATGTGGGTGTGAAAAACAGATGTCATCAAACGAACCGCCTCTTAAAACATCTTTGACAAAGAATACCAAATTTTGCCGATCTTAAAGCTGTTTCACAATATAAATTTCTCGAACTATAACTAAATATTTGATAATGATCAGTTGATTCCATTTCTGATTATCGTTCGAACAACCGCAACCGGCCCTTTAATCTACTGGATTCTCTATTTCAAAGTTTAAAATTTTTCGTTTATAGATGAAAATCTCGTATCCTAGCTGATTATTACCTAATTCATGTATGTAAATACTATTTACTTACTATTATTATATTATTCGTATTTTGTATTATCGTAAGTGTTAAATTCTAAATATATAAATAAATTTAAATATTTCATTATTTGAATCGTTATATTAATTTATTATAATTATTTAAGTAAAAAAAAACACTTTTAAATATTATTTTATTAAAACGTAATAACTACCTAAAACTAGGTACTGGAAAAATAAATAATAAATAAATCAATACAAAATAAACTACAGCTACATTAATAGCATAGGCGCAAAATTTCTGGTCAATTTATATCGTCAAATTATTTTATATTTCCTCCTATAAATAATAAAAACGATTTATTATAAAAGCTCTTTTTTATAAAAGTGTAATAATTATTTTTATTAATACCTGGCTGTATACCATAGTGATGTAATGAATGTCATTTTTTGAACATTCGCGAATACGAATGCGAATGCGAATATCTGCTACGACATTCGCGAATGCGGATGCGAATGCGAATATTCAGTTTTTTTAAATTTGTTTCTATTTTTGTAATATTTTCTAAATTTATAATGAGAAGTTAATTGACATCTAGTGTAAATAAATCTGATTCTTAAAGAATCTTAAGGCTTAATAAAAAAGACCAAATAATAAAATAAAGTAAAGGCTGATAATGTGATTATACGAAGTTAAGTTATATATATATATATATATATATATATATATATATATATATATATATGTATATATATATATATATATATATATATATATATATATATATATATATATATATATATCGGTTTTAAAACGTTCTCCTACGTCTTCCGATGCCTAGTTGCCATTCACTTCGGTCCATCCAAAGGTCTTCATCCAATTCTCTTTCTCTCATTTCTCGATTTATGCCTTCTCTCCAACTAAGGCGGGGTCTTCCTCTTTTTCGTCTACCATGAGGGGTCCACGTTAGGATTTGTTTCGGGAGTCATTCTTCGGACATTCTTTGTACGTGTCCATACCATCTAAGCTGTTTGGTACTAATGTCGTCTACTATTGTGTGTTTCACATTCATTATTTCCCTAATTCTGTTGTTGGTTACCCTTTCTAATCTTGATTTTCCTGCTGAGCGCCTCCAGAAATCCATTTCTGTTGCTTCAAGTTTTCTCTTGTATCTTTCTTTTATTTGCCATACTTCACTGCTGTAAGTGATTATACTCTTAACAATTGTATTGTATATTCTATGTTTGTTGTTGTTTGATATTGACTGGTCCCACAGGATGCTATTGAGAAGGGTAATTGCTTTTCTTCCCTGGTTGTTTCTTTCTTCTATCGTCCGGTCTACGCTTCCTTCTTGTGTGATGGTCATACCCAGGTATTTATATGCGTCGCAATGTTTAATAATTTCGCCATTCCCCAGTGTAAGGTCCTGCTGTGTCCCACCGATACACATATATTCGGTCTTCTTTATGTTTATTTCCAAACCACCTTTTTTGTACTCCTCTATTAATTTCCTTGTCATATATTCTATATCATCGTAGTCTTGCGCTAGTACAAGTTGGTCGTCTGCAAATGACAAAGTGTATATTGTATTGTTGCTGATTGGTAATCCCATGTTTTTGCATTTGCGTTTCCAAAGTTTTAGAGTTTGTTCGAGGTAGATCTTAAATAATGTCGGTGAAAGGCAGCACCCTTGTTTTAGGCCTTTGCTAATTTGGAATCCTCTCGATAGCCTGCTTCCAATTTTCACCCTTGATGCAGTTTTGGTATAACGAAGTTAAGTTACCTTTCCTTAATAAACAAAAATATGAGAAATGAAGATATTTTGATTTTATTACCCTAATATTATCCTCAAATTACTTTTTTTCTGATATTCATATTCGCAAAACATTAGCACAAATTTTGCGAATAAGAATGCGAATGCGAATATTCACAAATATGCGAATATTCGCGAATGCGAATACGAATATTCGTTACATCACTAGTATACCAATTACAAGTAAATTTATAGAAAAATTTTTCTTGGTAAAAGGTAAATTAAAAAAAAAACCTTAAAAGGGCCACAAATATAGTTTTGTTTCACGTTTTATTATGATATTTGCGGCTCTTTTAAGGTTTTTTTTTTAATAAATATACCTTTTACCAAGAAAAAATGTTCTATAAATTTATTTTTAAATGAGATAACGGAACCGTCGAAGCAAAACAATGAAAAATGTGATAATGAATACATACTGCTAAAACACTTACTTTTAGATCAAAATCTACGTAGAATTACATCTCCTATTCTGCTGTTCAGTATCAGGATCTATTTATTACTCATAAACTGGTGCTTCTTTGCATCCTTCCAACCTCAGTTCGCGTAAATCACTCCGAACATCTTCTGACCCCGGCGGCGACCAACTCATTCTGACATATCTGTCATACCATCACCAAAGAATTCCTATTAGTTGGCCATCAAGAAGTCTAAACAAGAGATTTTGTCTAATTTTAAACTTGCGCTGCTGTTAATGTAAGTTTCTTACACTTTAGCAATTCCATCTTGCTCCTCTTCTTTGATCTTATCTTATCCCAGTTCTTTCTTCATATCAAAATCTCTCTTTTAGACAACTTTCTGGCAGCACCCGGATCAGCCTTGAATAACTTACCCCGGTCTCGAAAGACTCACAGATTAGTTACGCTTATTGACCACTTAGGAACTGTCAATGATCCACTCTTATATCTCACAGTTATCAAAATCTCGCTCTCACACTTTCTCTGTGGAGTCCCTACCTTTAATAAATATTTCAATATTTGATGTTAAATTAGTAATTTTGTATTTCAGTTTATTTATGTATATTTTTAATAATTAAACTATTATTAATTTTATTTTTAATTATTATTTAAGCTTTTTTATGTATCTCACATCTCCACCAAACATATACTCCTACCTTTACCGATAATAACGACCCGACATTAACGATACCATACTGGATACTGTAATAAAGAGAATATTTGTTAGAACATACAGATATTTTGGGTTAGTTACATTCACAGTATAAAGAGGGAACCTCTATATACTGTGGTTACATTTAAAAAATTTGAAGATGTGCATCCGTCATATATATACTATTGTATATCATTTTGTCAATCAAAGATAGAATAAAAATTTTATTTTTTTTAATATAACGCGGGCACATAAATTTGATACACCCTGTATATTGATTTGTAACTATTTATTAGAAGTTAGCTTTAAAGCAGTGGGTTTATCCTTAATGAGTTTTTCCCTAAAAAATTAAAGACATTAGTAAATAAAGTGATGTGAATAGACAATTTATTTCGGGATTATAATTTTAAAACGGTTGCTTTGTTACGGGAGAGGCCAAAAGCCACAGGTAATTATTATATTTAGAAAAGTAAGGTAGAGAAAGTTGTAATATTAAGCCTCTTTGTTTAAGCCCCCAGTAAATTTGTAGAATTCCCGAAAAGTAATTATCATGAGTAGAAGAATTTGTTTGGAAGGATGCATGAGTTTTTCGAATGAAAAAAGAGAGAAATGTTCCTGATTGGCTTAGCAAAGTGGAATGGGGATGAGAGAAGGGTGAATGTTCAGATATTTTGGAAAAGGAGATTATTATGTGACCGGCATCCGAGAATAGCAGTCAAAGTTTTCGTGAATAGTTCAGAAGCAAGTACCAGTGGTTGTTAGATAGTGAAGAGTGTAGCTGAAAAGTGGAACGAGAGACAGATCAAATTGAGAAGAAATACCTCTTTGATTCTGTAAAGTCCAAGGGAGAGAATATTATTGTGAGAAAGAGAGGAGAGAATTTTGGAGTTTTTTAACGAGTACTGGTCAAAAGAGGCCTGGCGCGTGTTTTGGAGAATTAGTTGCTGGTATGCTGCTGCATTGATACTGAGAACGGAGAGGGCTTTGATGGGTAGCCTAACATAATCAACAAGGAAGAGCTGTTTGGGCCAAGAGGAGACATCATTGTGTGTGAATAAAAATGTCAGTCAATAACTTATGTGATAGATTTTCTTTATGTTCAGAAGTTAATTTTTTGAGTAAAAGCATATGAACTAAGATTCCAATATTTCAAAAATATAATAGGAAGTATAAGTAGTTTTGCGCATATCTAAATTTGTTTGTTTAGTTTGTTTTATAAATGTTATCAAGAACAAACCGATAAATATTTGTTGAATTAAAATTAATTTATGTGGTAAAAGTTTCATTGGGACAGTTATGCCCACAGGATTTGATTGATAAATTTTCAGAGTATTGCTTTTGATAATAAAAGATATTTGTATTTGCTTATTTATGGTATTTCTATTTATTTCCTTTTTCCTATTTTATTCCGATAAGGATCAACTAAGAGAGACTGAAACCACGAGAAAGGATAAGTATAACCTAAGATAATTTAGTTATTTTTTTGTATGATACAAAGGCACCCTGGGATTTTTCTTAATTTTATGTATGATTTGCGACAATTGAATAATTAATTAAATAAATACTAATTAATATAAAAGTAAGAGAAAGCAGATCATAACAATACATATAAGAGATAAAAATTAGTAATATAAAAAATGGGTAAACCTTCATAAATAAAAATATTCATAAATTCAGTGGTCCAGAAAAATAAATAAATATTTAGAAGGATCTAAAATATCTTAAAAAAATTATTCGGGACAAAAACATTTTTTTTACAATTTGTTTTATAAAAATTTTAAAATTTAATTTTAAAACCAGTTAAGATATGTCAATAAAATTTGGTGGGTTTTAAGACGTAGTTATTGCACATTTTTTGACATACAATTAAGAATTTAATATTCACCACTGACGCGCAAACGGGTAGTATGATCGATCATATTACCCGTATGCACGCCAATGGTAAAAATAAAATTCTTAATTGTATGTCAAAAAATTTGCAATAACTACGTCTGGAAACCCACCAAGTTTTATTCGCATATCTTAACTGGTTTTAAAGCAATAAATAAATCGTCATTTTGTAAACAAAAATTGAACCTCCCGTATCTCAGAAACGAAGCGCTTGCGGACATATGATTATAAAGCAAACTATCATTATTTTCTCATGTAAAATTACTCCTTAAAGTTTTTCGCACTTATTTAGAAACACCCTGTACTGATGACGAACATGGGCAGTTGTTAAAGTACCTAACTTTTTTATTATATAACATAAGTGAATGAATCTAAAAACAGAATGTTGAGAAAGCCTGAGGCTATAGTTGGGTTTTAATTTCAGTATTTTATAAATGCTAGAATAGTCCACAGGGTGGTGCGAACTTTGAGAAAAAACACAGTTTTGGTTCGTTCACCCGGTATACAATGACAGTATATCTGTCTAACAACAATATTATCACAGCGATATTGTTACTGAATAAGGCTATAACATGGTAAAAAAATCACTTAAATCGGACAACAGGTTTAGGAAATTCGAGACATAAAAAATGACCAAATTTTCAGTGGATCGATTTTTTTGCACCTGCTTGTATATTATAAATAGTGATGGATTTAATCCTCGTCCTTTTCTCAGACCCTCATTTGAAGGAAATGATTTTGATGTTCTTTTGTCACAGATAACATAATTGATATTACCCTTATCATTTTGTTATTAATACCTACAAACATAATAGAAGAAAATAAATTTTAAGTTTATATAGAAAACATGTACCATTAATCTTTTTAACTGCTTATTAAAACCAAAAATTTCTTCAAAATATCTTAAAAATCCAATACTTAGTCATCCCATCATATTGTCGGGAAATAAATCTTAACAACGGATATTCCTAATTTTGATCAATTTATCAAAAAATAATATTTAAATTTTGGGCCAGTTAATTTTTCATCCGAATAACGACCTTTTAATTTGTAAACTTCTGTTGTATTTGAATCCGATCTCTGGAGCTCCCCAACTTCTGTGCAGACATGCTTCTGTGGGGTGCAGGGATCTGACTGTTACTGAACTCAACAAGGGCCTTGGATACATCTTACGGATACACTTGTTTTTGTACAGGACTGTAACGTGTATTTTAGAGCGTCAATGGTGCATTTTGCCTCCTCGATTATTTAATGTCTTCGCAAAACATATCATTAGAGATTCTCTTGAAGATCTCCCTGAATGTGCCAGAGTCAATGGAATTATCATTAGTTTTTTCCTTCTAGTATTACCTGGAGCTGCTCAGATTCCCTATGGTGCATTATATGTCCTAGATATGAGGTCTTTCTAATTTTGATTGTATTGAACAGATGAGGATGCCGTTATGCCGATGACACCGTAGTTTTAGCGGAAACAGAAGACCAGCTAAAAATATTGATAAACATACTATCAGAAGAAAGTCAGAGGATGTTGGCCATTAACTTTTCCAAAACTAAAATCATGGTATTCCATAAGAACCCCCATAAACAAATTTCACCCAACATACAAATAAAGGGTGTCACCCTTCAGATTTCCCAAAGCTTCACATACCTGGGCAGAGAACTAAATAGTCAGCTAGTCCACTCAAAAGAAATAAGAAGACGCATTAAAATAGCAAGGTGTGGATTAATGAACATGCGTAAAATGCTTTGTAACCCCAAGCTATCAATCACAATAAGATTGAAAACACTAAAGTGTTATATGTGGTCTCTATTACTATATGGCTGTGAGATCTGGACATTAAAACAGTATGACGTCAACAAATTGAATACATTCAAAATGTGAATGTTTAGCCGAATGCTAAGAATAAGCTGGACCAGCAGAACTACAAATGAAGAAGTACTGTAAATAATGAACACACGTCCTTATCTGGTCAATACAATCAAAATTAAAAAGACCTCGTATCTAGGACATGTAGTGCATCATAGGGAGTCTGAGCAGCTGTAGGTAATACAAGAAGGAAAAAACTAAGGTAAAAGGGGTATAGAAAGAAAGAAAAAATCCTGGCTCCGAAACATGAGAGATTAGACTCATACAACAGGAAATGACTTAATTCATCCGTGATACTGTGATACTTGTTTTGAACATCATCTGCGTCGTAAAGAAGTCCATGTTGCGGAAGAAACGCCACAGCATACTCCTCTGATAAAATCATGCTTCTGTAGAATTCTTTCAGAAGCATTCTCGTTTCCAGGTATAGTGTTGTTGATAGTCTATAGATTATCTATAGACTTAACTAACTTTCATCCTTGATCAGAATGTAACTGTAAAGGAACTGTATGTCTAAATGCGTTATGAATGCTTCTACTACTGTAGTCCGTTTTTTACAAGGACCAGGTCATTTTTAAAAATTATCATTTGCAACTATTCAGTATTACTTGTTTCCTCTCTCTGTCATCCGAAGTGGACTGAAACTATCCACTGTAAGTCCACTGAAACTATCCACTGTCCAAAGACCTTTCCTGCCGTTACATATATCGCAGTTCTTGCACCAATCTTCTACTCCTCGGCGACAATTGATCTCGCAAAATCTGCCTCGAATTCTAGTAAGTGTTCTTTTGATTCCAAAATGTCCTCTAGAAAGGCTACTATGAAGTTAATTGAGCACACTTTTATTGTATAATCATCTCTTGAACTATACGTACTCCATAGGGAATTTTCCACTTCATAAGTGGAGTATTTCAGTGAAATCGCGAAATCGCGATATAGAGTTCTATTTTACGCTAAGTCCTTCACCTCATTCCAAGACTTTCCTTGACCTCTTCTCTCGTCCACGAATGACCTTCTCCAAATTTGTGTTATGCGACCCAAGTTGCAATAATTAGGCTATTTCTTCGGAATGTGTAACCAAGCCAACCTCACGTTCTAGACTTTACTTCATTTTCTACCTTCTTTTGTTCGACCAGTTGTAGCAGATCTTCGTTTCTGATGATCTTAAGGCCAGAAAATACGAACAAATCTTCATCATCATAATTTATTAACAAGTACCTACAGTGTGTCTGTAAGTGCATTTGTGACTTTCCAGACATGGCATTAACTGGAATATTCGGATCTTTGTCTTTGCAGTATACTGGCAAGACCTCCAAATAGAGTTGAGCATGCTGAATGCTAGAATACTTATGACATTTCCAAGATACGTGCAATTTTCCACATTTTCAATTTGAATGTTGTTAATAGTAAGTAGTATGTTGTTTCTTGCATTATTCTCATGGATTTGGTTTTATTGATATTGATTTTCAAACCTCTTTTATTGGATTCAGTGGAGAGTGTTTCCAATTAAAGGGTTAAGGGAAAAAACAAGGAATGTCACGTTATCTTTGTTTTGAGAAAATAGGAAATTTAATGTTTGTGACTACATATCTTTAAACCATTGCACTGAAGAAATAGTATTTATTTTTATTTAGTAAATTTAAAGTAAATTGTATTTAATACACAAACACATTTTAACCAAATTTTTAAAGAACAGAGATAAAAAAATTAAAAGTACCTAACTACAAATAAAAACTGAAAAACAAGAACTGTCCAAACATCACGTTGTATTTTACATTACATTATTATTTTACGTTACAAACATTAGTTGCACCCCTTAAAATAAGGCTGAAAACAAAATTATGGCAACAAAAATGGCAATAAAAATAAGAAAAGGCAAAATTATAACAAAGGCAGTGCAATATTTTTAGTGATAGTCTAATACAATGGTCGCCTGATTTTTTTGACTTTTTGCGAGGAGTCTTTTTAAAATCATAGAATGTTTGTGCCTTACGTTTCTTATGTAACTCATTTTGAATTATTAATTTACGAATTTCTGCAGCAACCTTGTCATAATTTAATGATTTTAATTTCGCCTGAAATTCATCACATGCTGAACATGTGTCTGATCTTGGGTAACCAAAGGACACATTAAATTTCGTGTTAAAAATTTGCCGATATGTAGCGTAAGGAACTTTAATGGTCGGATGTTTTTCTTTGAACAAGTTGAACATTTTTGTAATGTTCAAACTCTCTGGTAAATAGTTTTTCTTAGAAATAAAAATAAAAATGTATACCATTTTTATTCAGTTGCAATGCGAAGCCAAAACTGTCTTAATTTTCACTTAGATCAGAGAGTGCAGCCAGCACTCTTATCGACGATTTCACCTCTTGTTAGAGGTTCATCAGAGACTGCATAGGCTGATTTCTCTGGTCCAGGTAAAAACTTAGACTTTTTCTTAAATTCGTGTAAACTGTAATGGGATAATCTAGTTTTAAAAGACTTTGTGGTTATATATTGCTTCACGCGATTCTGGATGCAACTTCCTCTGCTAGGAACTATGCTTACCACTTTACCAGGTTTGTCTTCTTCAGAAGTTTCTGTAGCTTTTAAATTTTTTTGTAGGTGTTCAATTTTGCCCTTAGTTACACCATGTATTAACATGAATGCTTTAAAACACACATTAATTTCTTGGAAAACTCCGTTACGCTTAACTCTAACTTTAGTGCCGATTCTAACACTTTAGGTTTTTGAGCTATGGTTGTACAGAAGGACCCTGAAGATACCATGTACAGACAAAGTCACCAATGAAGAAGTACTACGGCTACGGAGGATGAACACAACCGCAGATTTAGTCAACATCGTGAAAGGCCGTACTTGGGACTTGAGAAATCAAGGCAGATACGAGCTACTCCAATGCAGTTTACAAGGTAAAATTAAAGGAAAAGGGGCCCCAGAACGAAGAAGAATATCCTGCCTTGATAACCTGAGAGCATGGTATAGAAATATCTCAACACAACTATTCCGTATAGCAACCAACAAAGTCATCATTGCCAGAATGATCGTCAACGTTCGGAACAAACAGGAACCCTAAGAAGAAGAAGAAGTTTCTAACAAACATAAACAAAGGAAACTAAACGATTAAACTCGAAATAAAAACGTAGTTAATTTTTTTTGTTCAAGTGGACTCTCCTTGTTTTTATCTTTCACGCGTGGACATTTATAGTTTTTATCCTTCGCAGTACTATTTTAAATAGGCATATTTATCGGACGGTCCAAGTTATTATCTACCAGTCTACTGTAAATAATAAATACATAAAATATCTGTTAGATAGTATCACTATCTCAATTTCTTATAAAGTGTGACATTCCCTGTTTTTTTCCTTCATCCTTCAATTGGTCAGCCACATCTTGGAGCCTTTGTCTTAATAGGCAGATATCGTCGGCGTATTCTTCTTCTATCGGGAGGTAAACTTTTAATAGGTATTAGAGGGTAATAAGGGTACTCAATAAGATTTTTTTATAATGTTGATGGCGTTAATATACAGGAGGTTAAAAATTAAATGCGACAGGCCTGCAACTCATCCCGGAGGTCCTGAACTCACCCTATTCTGTCTGGCGTCCGTGCGTACACATTCCAGCATCCGCCAAACTCCGGGGTCAGAGGGGAACCGTTAACTTTGGGATGCTGTGGCGGGGTGAAAAGAGAGATCTGGTGTTGGGGATCCGAATTCTCCCCCTCCCCCTCACCCTTCTCCGGCATTCCGACGAACTTACAAGACAGGAGAAACGTCGGGACAATTTTTTCCAGTCCAACTAAAAAAGAATTTTGTTCGGTTTTCTTTATGATCACTTCTTATTCGACAGTGGGTCACGTCGCCACGGAGAATGAACAGATGAAATGGAAAATCGAAAATATATAACAGGGATTAGACATTTTTTAACGATCTCCCTGAAGTAAGAGTGCCTGTTGGATAATCGGATAATGTATACTCGTGTAGATACTTGTATATAAAGGTGATATATTTCTTTAATTTGTAAATCTCCTTTCTCCAGTTTCACAAATATCAAAGGGTGATTCATTTAGAGGTACTTTTCTAAAAAAAGAAAAAACAATGAAAAAAATGAATTTTACTTGAAAATCTTTATTGTCATAAAAAAAAACTATTCTTTACTACTATTCTTAAATATAATTTCTTTCAAATGTTGACCATGACTGCGGTTAAGATGGTCCATTCTGAAGGTCCAATTCTCGATGACGCGTTCGAGCTTTTAAATTGGTATTTGACCAGTTACTTGAGTAATACTGGCCTCCAATGCCTTAATCGTAGCCGGTTTATTCATGAAGACTTTGGACTTGAGAGAGCCCCAGAGGGAAACGACTAGACGTGTGATCTCATAGGATATAGGCGGCCAAGTCACTGGTCCGAAGCGTGAAATAAATTGCTCACCGAACCGTTTTCTCAGTAAAGCCATGCTTTCACGGGATGTATGGCAGTTGCCATATTTTTGGAACCAAATGTCACTTAAACTACGAACTTCAATTTCTGATACCAAATAGTCTGTTATCATGGCGTGATAATGGTCTCCATTCACAGTAACATTCTGGCCGGTACAAGACATGGACCGACGATGACACCGGCCCATAAACCACACCAAACAGTGGTTTTTTCTGAATGTATTGGCAACTATTGAACTTCTTTGGGTTGCACATCAACCCAAATATGGGCATTTTCTTTATTCACGTCCTCATTAAACCAAAAACGGGCCTCATCGGAAGACATTTTTTTTATTCTAATCACCTGAAACACATTCCTCATTGAACGCCTATTTTTGTAATACAGCTAAATAATTTCTAGATGTTGTGCCGAGTTAAGTCTTTCTAGGATGAAATGTCAAACAATACTGAATAAGAAAGCAACTTTAGTTGATACCATTCACGCACGATCTCCCAACAAATCCTCACCAAAAAAAGTACCTCTAAATGAATCACCCTTTACAATCGTTGCAGGGGATTTATTCTAATTATTAGCAGTGTTAAAAAATTATTGCAAGATTAACAAGGAGAGAATTATTATTAAATTAGCACTAAGGCTGTGGTCTCCAATAAATGCCGTAGGTTACATACAGCGTCAAGCCAGACGTTACATGGGTACAGCGTTTGTCAGTCACCGGCAACTTCACGTAGTCAATACAAAACATAGGCCATGATTATAAATAAACACCGTAGCTCGCGTCCAGAGTCAGCTATGGTCACCAGTAAATGCCGTAGATTGGGTACAGAGTTTGTCGATCGCTGGCAACAACATTCCGATCATTTTCGTTATCAGTCAATTGTAACATTTCAACTTGTTGATAACCAACTCGTCTTGCTCTATTTTACTACTTGTTTTACTCATTTCGCTAGGTTAAAACCTATACCAGCCGTACCACAGTGTGTCGATGAGCCTAGCTAGGTGGACGAAAGTCATATTCAAAATTAAAAGAATTATTATTTGAATATTGTAAACAATACCCCAAAACATGCTACTCTAATATTTGTTAAGATCTAACACATCCCATCGTTGAGTAATAGAGCCCAAAAGTACGTATAATAGAATAAATCAGTTGAATTCGGTGGAGGCAAGCTCTGGAGAAAAAAGGTTTAAAACTTAGTAGGACAAAAACAGAGTATTTGGAATGTTCATTTAAAGATGGAGTTACTACAAATAAATTTGTATCATTGGATGGTGAACTGATTGTAAAAAGCAATAGTTTTAAGTACCTGGGATCGGTATTACAGAGTAATGGAGAAGCGAGTGGTGTGTTGTGTGACAGAAAAATTCCAATGAAGCTGAAGGGAAAATTCTATAAAACAGCCATAAGACCGGCTATGATGTACGAAACTGAATGTTGGCCAGTGAAAAAGAAAGAGGAACAACGAATACATGTGGCGGAAATGAGAATGCTTAGATGAATGAGTAGAGTGACAAAGAAGGAAAAATTAGAAATGAGTATATTAGGGGAAGTCTAGGTGTGGCAACAATTGATGCCAAAATGAGAGAGCATAGGTTAAGATGTTTTGGTCATGTTCAACGTCGAGACGTTAATCACCCAATATGAAGAATAGCTGAAGTGCAGATTCCTGGAAGGAGTAGGAGAGAAAGACCAAAGAAGACCTGGGGGGAGACGATAAGGCAGGACATGTTGGTAAAGGGGATTAACAGTGGTATGACCCAAGATAGAATTGTGTGGAGAAATGCAATTAGGGAAGCCCACCCCGCATAGTGATAAGGCAAAGAGAATGATGATGAGTTGAATTCGGTACATCATTTCAATCACACCAAATTAATGTTTTCCTTAATCTTTAAAGATCAATTGTTGAAGATGGCAAAGGGTTATGCTGATAAGTGCTCAATTTTTCTAATCCATTAATTCTATCTAATAATCAAACAATATTGAAAAAGTTTTTATAATGAACGAAGAAAATTTTCTTCGTTTTGAAACTTTGTAAGGGTGGCAATTACTTGTACCCTTTTGTACCCGGGCTAAATTTTCAATATATCATAGTCATTCTTTTTTTTAGGAATAGCGTCCAAAGGTACGTATTTTTGTTGTAATAAAATAAATCAGTTGAGTTCCGTTCATCATTTTTTCACACGAAATTTAAGTTTTCCTTAATTTATACAGATTAATCGTTGAAGATGGATATTATTTGTGCTAATTTTTTCTAATTTAATAAATGTATCTGATAAACAAACAATATTAAAAATACTTTGTGTAATGATGAACGAATGAATTTCCTTCGTTTTGAAATTTTCAAATGATGGCAATGACTTGGACCCTTTTGTACCAGCGCTTAATTTGCTATATGTAATATCTGCACCTTTTCCACTCATAATAAGACTTATTATAACCAAAACACTCGGGCACAACACTTTTTTTTTTAGATTTGAAAATTTCTGTTTTGAATGCAGAGAACTTTTTCTTAGCCATAAGAGCCATTTCATGGTACTGAAAGCCACTGTACATAAAATACTTATACATAGTATGGAAGTAATCAAATTAGCATTAGTTCCACTTGGACCGCTTTCAAAAGAAGCTCAAGAAGCCAGGAACAAAGATGGCCGTAAGTTCCGGGAGCAATACACCAGAGACTTTTCACGTATTGCCACGACTACAGATTTACTTTCAATGTTGATCATAACATCTGATCCACTGATAAATAGCCTCAGAGAAATTCTAAACAAAAAGCTGGTCAATTGTACCCGGAGGTTTTAAAGTTGATTATAGCTCCTACAGTATCTAGAGTCTCAACCTCTGTCAAATCTACTTCAAAATCAGACGAATATTTATTTATATGTTTATATGCTTATTTGTATTTATAATATATTAAATATAGAAAAACTTTTGTTTTTAATTTATTTTCTAGGCTTCTAGACCTCTCTGATTCAGTTTTTAACTAATAAAAATGATTTATTTTATTATAAAATTATATTATTGCTCGATACAAATGTAAATATGATGAAAAATAATTTTGTCCACCTAGCTTATGGGTGGATACCCATAAAAATCAGGTTACTACGATGTTATATCTTTCCTATACTGTTGTACGGAGTTGAGTCGTAGACTCTCACAGATGCCACCTGCAAGAAAATTGAGGCGTTGGAAATGTGGCTTTATCGTCGAATTATAAAGATATCGTATACCGACCACATTACTAATCAGGGTGTTTTGCTGAAAAGAGCTGTTAATCACAATAAAAACAGCCAAAATTGAATACGTCGGTCACATCATGAGGAACAGTGCAAGATATGGACTGCTGCAACTAATCTTGCAGGGAAAAGTAGAAGGAAAGCGAGGACCAGAAGGCGAAGGATTTCCTGGCTGAAAAATCTGCTTACTTGGTTCAACACAACAACCACAAATCTTTTTAGAGCAGCAGTGTGCAAGGTAGAGATTACCATGATGGTAGCCAACGTCCGAAACGGATAGGCACTAGAAGAAGAAGAAGAAGATGTGAAATGAATCCAGATATGCCTCCTACAAGGAAAATATTTGGAAAACGGGGTTCAGGAAGAAGAACATCCTGGTTGAAGAACCTCAGAAGCTGGTTCAACACAACATCTGTGCAGCTTTTCCGCGTTGCTGCAGATAAGGCTAAGAGTTCCATGATGATCATTAACATTCGTCACGAATAGATACATAAAGAAGAAGAATTAAAACAAAAAAAAATTCGTTAACATCGGCTTCCTTTTTATGCTAACTCGTTTTAGCGCAGATATCTTCTCTACATGTGTTATAAGACCAATTCAAGAATTAAGTTAAATCTAACAATAAAACACTGGAAACGTTTGTTTTCTTTACTTCCACAAAATTTATTATACCTTTGTGACTATAGCTGTTTCGTCAGAATGCCTTTCTCAAGTGATTTAGTTTACTATGGGTTTGCCTTTTTAAATTCTTTAACTGAAGAGGTTGAGGAGTGGGGAGCTGTTTTTCTCGAGTTGGTCATTCAAAATTATATCTGTATTGTTTAATTTAATAATTTCCTTAGATTCTAATAAAGATAGCTTAAGGCCTTTATTTTGAATATGCAGAATTTGAAACTCTTCATTAAAAGAATGATTATGATCTAGAAGGTAAAGTGCGTATGTAGAAGTATCTGTTTTTCTATTGTTGAAAGCCCTTTTGTGTTTTGCTATCCATTTGTCAAAGGTTCTGCCAGTTTGACCGATGTAAGTTTTTGGACAGTCACCACAGGTTAGTTTGTAGACACCAATCTGTAGTTGTTTTCTCTTTCGGCTCTTATTGTTCTTAATATATTTGCTTAAGTTGTTGTTAGTCCTGAAAGCTGGTGTTATTCCTTTCTTTTTTATCTATCTGGCTATTTTTGTGGTTATCTTACCAGTATATGTGATAGAGCAGAAGGTACTGGGTTCTTTCTGTGGTGGTGGATAGACTAATTTCAGGGCTTTCTTATGGAGTTTTTGGTTTAAAATTTTATTAATTGTTTTTTCGCTATAGCCATTGTTTACTGCTATTTGTTTAATGATGTTCAGTTCTATTTCGAAGTTATTTTTTGACATGGGAATTTCTATCAGTCTATATATCGTGCTATGGTAGGCTGCTAGTTTGTGTTGTGTAGGATGGGATGATGCATTATGTATAGTTGTGTCAGTACGGGTAGGTTTATGATATACGGAGAACTCAGGTTTGTTGTGTAGTCTGGTAATTGTTACGTCTAGAAAGTTTATGGACTTATTCTGTTCTGTTTTTATTGTAAACTCAATATTACTCTGAAGTGAATTAATGTATGATAGAAATTGGTAAAGTTACCTGTTAGTTTCTGTAAAGCATACTAGTATATCATCCACGTATCTCCACCAATGTAAGAATTGTTTAGAAACGGGATGTTTAGAAATTGTTGATTCAAGCTGGTTCATAAATATATCTGATAGCAATGGGCTTAGAGGATTACCCATAATAAGTCCTGCACTGTTTTTTGTGTATATTTGATTATTGAATTCAACTGGCAGAACCTTTGACAAACGGATAGCAGAACACTAACGGACTTTCAACAATAGAAAAACTTCTGCATATTAAAAAAACTGCATATAATAAATTAAAAAATACAGATATAATTCTGAATGACCAACTCGAAACAAACAGATCCCCACTCCTCAACCTTTTCAGTTAAAGACTTTAAAAAGGCAAACCCATAGTAAACTAAACCACTTGAGAAAGGCACTCTGCCGAAACAGCTGTAGTCACATAGTTATAATAAATTTTGTGGATAGAAAACAAAAGCTATCAGTGTTTTATTGTTAGATAAAATTAACTTCCATCAAGTAACGGTCGAATCCATCAATTAATTAAGTTAAATGTCTAGACTTATTTTAGCACATATTTTTCCATAAAAAAGAGAAACCGTTAAACCAAAACTGGTGTTAACATCGAAATCGGCTTAAACGTATACAAAGGAAATATCTACTTCCAATCCAACTCACGTACTGTTTTTGTATGCACAATCTCTAACTCAAAACTAACCTTATTGGTTACGTGAATTTGGGAATGCAATTTAATTAATTTCTTTTTCGGTTGAGTTTCTACAGAATCGTATTAGCAGAACAGACTTTGTTTTAATAAGTCCGTTTTTGTCCTATTAGTTTCTCTTTTCAAAAATAATTATTGATAAAAATCATTTTCTTATTATTAAATTCAAATAAAAAAAAATCAAATTCTTTATTTTCTTTCTGACAAACATAGTTTGTATAGAATTAGTCATAAATATACATTGCTAAAAACTAAACACTAAACTAGACTAAACAAGACATGAAATGAATTTAAAAGCTAAATGAAATACAGCTATTACCTAAGATCTAAAAAATTCTTCGACTGTATAAAACACTTTTTCACATAAAAATTGCCTAAGATTCCTCTTAAATACATTTATTGAACTGGTGGTCTTTACAACTGCGGCAAAATGATTAAACACCTGTAGCCCGTATACCCTGGGCGATTTAAATTTAATGTTACCTTTTGAAAAGTTTATTACAATATCTAGTATTTAAATTATGCGTATCACCACTCGTTTTAAACTGATGTAGCTAAGTTATTAAAAATAAAAACACATAATTCAAAAATGTATATTCACGCCAATGTTAAAATTTTATATTTTTTAAAATATTCTCTACAACTAGTTAGTCGGGAGACACCAGCGACACAACGCAATATTTTC
Organism: Diabrotica virgifera virgifera; assembly: GCF_917563875.1. Lineage (NCBI taxonomy): Eukaryota > Metazoa > Arthropoda > Insecta > Coleoptera > Chrysomelidae > Diabrotica > Diabrotica virgifera. The sequence goes on along the minus strand of NC_065450.1, from coordinate 75,324,616 downwards.
TTTTGTATGATGAAAATACCATTTGCATAACCAGACATACCGCAAAAATATATCCCGTATCTTAACCTGGCCTCCACAAGTGCATAATATATCATAATTAGCTGATTTTTCGTCAAAACATATTTTAAATTTCTAATTAGATAATTAATGGAACTCAACTTCGAAACAACCGCTCTACAATGCAACTTCCACTCAAAACTTTCGTCAATCGTTATTCCCAAAAACTTGACTGATGACACCGTAGCTATTTGCATGTTGTTAAAAATAAACTGAAGATTTTTCAGGTATTTTTGTTTATTGTGAAAATATATAACTTGCGTTTTTTCTGCATTAAGATGCAACGAGTTATCCCAAACCAAGAGTATAAAGATGAAAGAAAATCATTACACTGATGTTGTAGAATTACATTGGATTTGTTTGATAGAGTAATTGACGTATCATCCGAATATACAGTGAAATTTACCGCTCTGTCCACTTGTACGATGTCGTTAATGTAGACTACAAAGAGAATTGGTCCTATTATTGATCCTTGGGGAACACCCATGTTTGTAGTAACAAGACTAGATCTATAACTGGTCACATAATCCTCAATCCTCATTTGCAGGCTCACATATTGTTTAGAAATGACATAATCCACTGTAAATAATATCCTGTTATACCTATCTCTTTTAGTTTTTTTAAATAATATTTCATGGTTGACACAGTCAAATGCCCTACTGAGATCACAAAATATTCCAATACGACTTTTGCCTGCATCAATAAAACTGGTTAAATGAACATAAAATGCATGGACTGGCGTATTAGTAGATTTATTTTCTTGAAAACCATGTTGATTTATAGTTATGATATTATTGTTGTTTAGATAACCAGATAGAATCCTGCAGGATTCATTGCAATATGGCCTAAGAACGCTTGTGTAAATAGTTTCTTTATACCTACGGGGGCAACCCCAAAATCATGGGTAAGTTTTAATCAAAATTTAATGCTGTTAAATATTCAAAGCATAAATAGTGATAAAATTTGTGATGTTATTATATTATTTCTAAATGCTGTTGGTACTAGAAAGGCTTTGTTCTCAATATTATTCTAGAGATGCAGAGACATTAATTGCGATGTATACGCATGGCTGGTTGATCAAGAGAAAGTGTTTGACCGAGTATAGTAAAACCAATTTATTTACAACCGTGAGGAGAAGAGATCACAGACGTTTATGCAATGCAAGTGACCTTGAGGGTTTCTGTTAACTCTGTTTACCTGTACAGTACCCCAAGATGGTGCAAATATTAAAAGAAGCAGGAATTAACAAACAAAACCTCAAAATAATTAGAAACCTTTACCAAAATCAGACCGCAAATCTCATAGATAAAGATTAACACACCGAATATGTGAAAATCATGCATGGAGTGAGGCAAGGCTGTGTTTTGTCTCCTCTAAATTAGCAAGAACAAGATAACAGAAGGTCAACTCTACGTCAACCAAACCTCTATAGAAATAGTGAAACACTACAACTACCTCGGCACCATAATACATGAAGAATGGACCAACAACCAAGAGATATGGGGGCAAAAGCTAGATGCACCTTCAACCGGATGGCGGGCCTTTTTCAAGAGCCATAACCTCTCTGTCCTTTTTTTTTGGTGTTGAATGGTGGACCTTGAACGAAGATATGAGCAGAAAATTGGAAGCATTTTAGATGTGGGAATACATAATAATTAGATCCGAGAATACTTAAAATCCCGTGGACAGACTGAATCACAAATGAAGAGGTTCTTAGAAGAATAAGAGTACTGACCACCATCAAATCTCGATAGATACAATACTTCAGACACATTATACGAACTGAATCCAGACACGAACTCCGTCAAGTCATCGTGCAAGAAAAAATATTTAGAAAGCTAGGTCCAGGAAGAAGAACATCCTGGTTAAAGAACCTCAGAACCTGGTTCAACATAACATCTCTGCAGCTTTTCCTCGCTGCTGTACATAAGATAAAGATTGCTATGATGATCGCCAACATTTATCACAGATACCGTCATAGAACCTACTGCAAAGCGAGTCGAAGATAGGGATATTCAACACTGTCTCCGTACCTCCCTACCTTCGATTCACTTTGCAGCAGGTTTGCGCCAGCGCCCTTGAACGTAGTAAACAACGGTGAACAGCTGTTCCCATTCTCTTTTGTAAATTACTCCGCGATTCAAAAATATATTCCGGTGTGCATCACTCTAAAATTTGACAGGCAAAAAAGAAATTGAACCTAGAAGTTGACAATTCTTTAAACGCGTTTTCCTCAAAACTGCTTTTTTCAGGCTGTACACATTGTAACTCCAAAACTACTTGACCGATCCACCTGGAATTTTGTAAATATTTTCGTTAGACATTCCTTGAGGTAAAGCTGTTGAGATATTTTTTGTTTTATGCTTATTTTTTGTTTAACAATATTAAATATGTTAATATTCACCCTTTTTGCAAAAGGGTGAATCGTTGTTTTGACTTCTGAGTGTTAACAGAAAGTCAAAAATCGTAAAATGTCGTAAAATATCTGTATAATATGAGGTAATACCTTTTCGCTTTTCACAAAAGTAAAAACCTTAACCTAAAACGTCTCTGCATTGCATGCGATGCATCACTTATACTAACCTCATAGTTATTGGCAAACATCGATAACAAATAAAATTCGTATCAGGCAAAAGATTATTAGCAATACGTATTTCACGCCGTGAATATCTTATGGCAATTTACTTATCTTTGCTTTTGTTGGATCTTTTTCAATTTCCAATAATGATATTAGGGCTTTTATTCACGACAAGATTTCTTTATTCCCAACACAGGTTTAACGAGTTTTTCATGATATGTTTGTATTAGTTGTTTATTGCCTTAGTAGTCTGAGGAATTGGCTTTAAAATATAGACATATAGTCAAGGCGCATCTGTTTTGAGATGGACGTTAAGAGGTGACTCATATTTTTTTGCAGAAATTGTTTGGAATTAGCTCATATAATATCAATAGAGTTATCTTCCCACTCAAAAAGGCCTGGACCATTGTTTAAATAATCAAAATGTCAAAAAATGAAGGAACAATTCGATTTTTTCTTCGTTTTTTGATTATAACTTTAAAAGTATTCACTTCCTACTAAAGCTGTACAGACATAAAAGTTGCGTAATTAAATTTCCTACAATATAGGATTGGTTAAAAAGTTTAAAAATTGTAACCCTTGTTGCAAAATAGCAATAATTGCGAAAAAACAAGTATTCGAATTTTACTTTTTTTAACCATTTATGCTACACTTAGGACCTTCATGTTTTACCTGGAAAAACTTTATGATAAAATAAAACAATACTGTAAATTTCATTCAGATCGGTTCAAGAGATTTTGCAAAATAAATTTTGCAATCCAGCTTTCGCAAAAAAAATCATTTTTTCAAAATGTTTCAGGAGTTAAAATAAGGCAGATAGCAAATTGAAACTTTCTTTGCATATAGAAGAATACTGTACCTTTCATTTCCAATTTGCAAAATTAAAATTAGTTAACTATCACGGCGCGCGGCGTCAGGAATTTTTTTAAATAAAGATTAATTGTTGGTGCTACGCGCAGGACAACGGTGTTCGATTCACAAAAGTTGATTTCCACCAAAATTTTTTCCAATCTTTATCTACTATATTATTTTCTTACTCTATATTTTGTTGTATTTTAATATTTTAATTCCACAAAAATCAAACTAAGTTGATTATTGTTTGTGAAATATTGTTTAAACAATTGCATATGTTTAAAAATAATAAACTTTTATTCTCTAAGTTAAAATATATGAACAAAGAAATATTTTGCTAAAAAAAAATATTATATTTCAAAGGACATAATATGTGTTCTTATTTTGCAATAAACAAATTTATTTATTTATATCGAAATGCACTAAAAATTAAAATTTATCAATCATTATCAAAGGTCATTGGAATGCCCAATCAGAGTAGCCTGCGCGTATCACAAAAAATTAATTTTTATTTAAAAATAGTCCTGACGGCGCGGTAGTTAACCGATTTTAATTTTGCAAATTGCAAATGAAAGGTACAGTATTCTTCTATATGTAAAAAAAATCAAATTATTGTCTACTTTATTTTCAGCCCTGTAATATTTTGAAAAAATGTTTTTTTTACGAAAGCTGGATTGCGAAATTTATTTTGCAAAATCTGTTGAACCGATCCTAATGAAATTTACAGTATTCTTTTATTATATTATCATAAAGTTTTTTAGTTGAAATATGAAGCTCCTAACAGGGCCGGATTTAAGGGGGGCAGGCTGGGCAGCTGCCCGGGGCCCCCACATTCTAGGGGCCCCCACAAAGCCCCAAACGTAAAAAAAATCAGTACAATATTCACATAGAATAATTTTTGTTAATCAATTAACTGTGATATTTTCTTACATGGAAGGTTTCACTCCTGTTGAAAGGTTTCTCATATTTTTCCCAAATCACGGTCATAAAGCAGAAGATATTTAATTATCTAATGAGATTTTTGTAAGAACATGATATCGATTTAAAAAACTGCAGGGCACAGTCCTACGACAACGCGTCAGTTATGAGTAGAAAGTATAATGGTGTTCAGGCTAAAATTAGAGAGATCTTGGCGTTAAGGATTCCGTGTGCAGCCCACTCTCTCAATTTAGTTGCAAAAGCTGCAGCTGAGTGTTGTCCTGCTGCCATAGCATTATTTGACTTCTTAGAAGGACTATATGAATTACATATATGTATTTTTTACTTCCTCTGGATACACATACATCGATACAACTTGTTAAATCAAATGTTTAAAAGCTGCTTCTTTAAGCGAGCGCAACGACGACCGTGGCAGAAATATTATTGTTCCTAAAAAAGTAAATACTACTAGATAATCATCTAGAAGTGATAACGCAAAAGCACTAGTTAAAGGTTATAATCAGATTAAAGAAGTATTATCCAAAATTTCAGAAGATGATGAGCAGCAATTTAAAACTCGGAGCGATGCAAATGGTTTGTTTAATCGATTTGTTTGTCTAGTGTGTTTACTGGAAACAGGAATATTTGCAATATTTCAGAATAAAATCTTAGAGAGGACAAACAGCACAAGTTATATTTTCCAAGATCCAAATATTGACCTTAATTCAGGAGTGCCGGCACTTAAAGAATTTGTATTCTTTAAAGAAATATTCGACTGACTTCACTGGAAGATGGAACATCTCCAGAGACTGAAATGACAACATCGTAGAAATTTAGAACTTTAAATTTTATCGGTATAGATCACTTCATTTCCTCTTTAAGTCAGGGGCTTTCTGCATATGAATCCATTCATTACAATTTTGGATTTTTACATCATTTGGAAAATTTAATGAAATTAAAGCTCACTCACTGGAACTTACCGGCATTTATATAGTCGATTCGCTAATCGGAGACACAACTGTCTACACTACAATCACAATAAAAATGCACTATATAGAAATAAACAAACCAAGGCACGTTGAATGTTTGAAGAGCACTCCCAAATCATGATTTGGGAGTGCTTATCGTGCTTGTTTATTTCTAGTGCATTTTTATTGTGATTGTGGTGTAGACAGTTGTGTCTCAGATTAGCGAATCGACTATAGCAATGATTTAACGAGGGTTAAATCATTGGTTATCGAACTGGTACAATTTGTAGAATTTTTCAATTAATTTAAAGAGGAAATCGGCTCATCAAATATAAATAAAGAACTTCCAATGTACCGACTGCGTAACACTTCGTTTATATGTTTTTAGTTCTGATGCTAACTAACTGCAGAGCTAAGAGCGTTTGGGTCATCTCTCTATAATGAGCATTGAACACGATGTCTTAGAACCACTAGACATATCCGACCTAATCAAGGAATTTTCAATTAAAAAATCTCAAAAAGTACCGTGACTTTAACTACACACTAAAATGATTTTTAATATTTTACTGTAACAAGATACAGATCTTGTAATTTTTATTATTTAAAAAAAATATTTATAAATGTAGATCAACATTTTATGAAGCAGGAAAACTCTGAAGTTAGCTGTATGCGTGTATACCTACCGTAGTTATAACAACAATTGTTTTAATGGTAGGAGGTAGGGCCCCATACCAATTCTGCCCAGGGGTCCCCACTGCCTTAAATCCGGCTCTGGCTCCTAAGTGTAGCACAAATGGTTAAAAAATGTAAAATTCAAATACTGGTTTCTTTATGTCATATGTATTATGTATTAGTTGCCTATACAGTGGTGAGTGTTCCAATAACCGGCAATATAACGCAAAAAACTGAAAACATAATACGTTATAATAGTGAAATAAAAAGTGCTGAAACTATAGTCTGTTTTTAAAGCAAGAGGAGTAATTCAAATTTACCGCGCGTAATGCTTCTTTGTAATTAGTCCAACCTAAAGCAAGTTTACTCCACTGTTACGAAATTTTGACACTAATGACATTTATGAAATTTTGACACTACTGGCATTTCGTAGGTTAATTAAGTTTTATCGACGATTTTTTTATCTGCTGTGTTACTAGGGCAATTCGATAAGTACTTAGCCTCTCCTTCCGATGGCGCCACTATCGCAAATGAAGTGTACTGTCATTTAATGCGTTCTCGTAGACGGCTAATGTCAAAATTTCAACCAAATCGAAATTATAGTATTGTTGTGATTGTGTGTTAATAAAATGGAAAATGAATAATATCGGTCGGTGATTCGATTCTTGTTTTTGGAAGGAAAATCACGCAGCCAAATCAAAGAGCGCTTGGATGCTGTGTACGGTGACTTTTCTCCTTCGATGGCAACTGTCAAAAATTGGTTTAATGAGTTTCAAATGGCTACCACGGAGAATATCGTGACAAAAATCCACGATCTTACGACTGAAGTTGCGCGAGATAGCTGACGCAGTAGGCATCTCAAAAGACCGCGTAGGTCATATCCTGCATGAAATTTTGGGCATGAGAAAGCTGTCGGCGCGATGGGTGCCGCGTTTGCTCACTTCAGGCAATACGCGCAACCACGATGCCACTTCAGGACCCAGAGCACGCCAAATAGAATTCTATTTTGCTGACGTCACAAAATAGAATTTCATAATGGGAGAATCGACGGTTGCTAGGCAACGTGACGTCACTAAAAAAGAATTCTATTTGGCGTGCTCCCGCACCAGAGCAGTGTTTGACGCTATTTAAGTGTGATTCAAAGGAGTTTTTACCTCCTCTCATAACCCTCGACGAAACATGGATTCATTGGTATACCCCAGAAACTAGGGAACAGTCGATAGAGTGGACTACACCCGGCGAACGTGCTCCGAAGAAGGCGAAGACTGTCCAATCGGCCGGAAAGGTGATAGCCACCATTCTCTTTGATTTAAAAGGTGTGATCTACATCGACTATGCGGAGAAGGGCAAAACGATCACATGACCCTACTATGCCGAATTATTGGGCCAATTCGACGCCGAATTGAAGAAAAAACGACCCCATTTGGCAAAGAAAAAAGTGCTCTTCCACCATGACAACGCCCCGGCTCATATCTCCGCCGTTGCCATGGCCAAATTGGTCGAATTGGCTACGAACTGTTGCTTCATCTACCGTATTGTCCAGATTTGGTCCCGTGCGAGTATTATTTGTTTCCAAAGTTGAAAAAACACTCGCTGTTGGGCAGAAATTTAAGTCGAATGAGAAGGTCATCGCCGTCACGGAAATCTATTTTGCAGACTTCGAGAAAAGGAGACTATACAGAGAAATAAATTGCCAGTTTTCCAAAATTTTCCTTTTTCTTTTGTAGGCTAAGTACTTATCAGACTGCCCACGTATTCCTTTAAATTTTAGATTTTTAATGTTGTTCTGAAGCTATTTCCTTGCGGCATTTTTATAATCAACTATTTTCAATGGGAAATAAGCCACAATTTTACCAAAAAATAATTTTATTAACGTTTCGAAGCCCAAAATTTTGATTTCTAGTCTACTTTTATATAAAAAACAGTTGTTTTTAGAACTCTTTATGGACGTATTAGTATAATAAAATATGTATGGATTACCGTCGAAGGCCGATATGATCAACCAAAAAAGAAGATGTATTTGGTGATTTTTCTAGTGACTTTCTTGGGTGTGAATCTTCCTTTTTTAGTTTACTTCTCCTGGCTTAAAAACAAACCATAGTAGAGGTGTGAAAGTATCAATAGAAACCTATGACATAATATTAAGAGTTTCCCACGTTTTGAAATCGGAGGAGTTTGGCAGCTGCCACTAACTGGTCTCTATTGATAATTTCTCACCTCTACTAGTTTCTTCCCTTTTTATTTCACAGCGTGTTATGTTTTTCCATTATTTTACGGCAGATCCACATTTTAAAGGCCTCAAATTTATTTACGCTTAATGTTCCAATAGTCTACGTTTAAACTGCATTGAGAGGAGTCGAATTAAAAGTCTATTAATTAAATTCATAGGGGAGTGCATATAGATTTTCACTTCGGAAAAAATCAAACAAGATAAAATTTTTGTAATTTCATTAAGGTCATACAGTAGCGATCAACAGGTGGCAACAAACGAGGTCCAATATTGCGAAAGATCTGCGAACTTTCAAAAGTGAGGCAACAGTGTGTCGGTAATTCGACACTGACAGTGACGTTTATACTATCAAAAACAATAATTTTTATACACATAGGCGCGAAATGTTGCCAAGTCAGTGACGTTCGATTTCTTGTTATAAAAAAATCGATTTTTAGTAGTTCCAAGATTACACAAAATCTAGGCATGGGATAAAAAAGTTTATTTGAAGACAGTGTATTTTTTTGTCTTTTTTAATGGCGGTACAGGCTCCTTTTTTCAATATTTTATTTAGTTGTAGAGTAATTTCCACATACTAACATATTTCTGAAATTGGGCTCTGTACCGCCATTCTTTATTATATTACGAATATGTGTGCCAAATATCTCGACAAAATATTCAAAGTTAGAGCCGCAATCTTGGAACGTGTTTGTTGCTACCTGTTGATTGCTACTGTTTCCTCTTAAGAAATGTTTAATAAACAACATATCAAAAAGTTCTACTCGAGAAGTGGGTGCTTCATTTTTATTAAACAAATGAACTACGAAATTAGATGTTTTTTTAAATGACTCCGAAAATATAAACTTTAGAAAAAAAAATGACTTGACCATTGAAAAATTCAGAAAATTTTACAAAAACAACCTTATGTAAAGATTTTTCTAAAATTAAATCTGTAGCTTCTATATTTTTTTATTTTTAACGCTAAAGTCACCCTTCTCACAAACATTGGCGCACTGTAAACTAGCGTACGCCGAAGTGCACGGTTGAGTTATTTTAATGTAATTCTTTAACTAATGGATCAACTGAAATTTTACAAATTGGACATGAAAGAAGAGCAATTAAGCCATCTTATGGTTATAATAAATGTATGGGGATAAGTACGGTGTGGGCGGAAAGTGAGACTTACATGAATTTTGTTTAAAAATGATTTAAAAATGTGTAACTAATACAATTTTTCTTATAAATCTCTCAATTTTGCACAACTTACCTTTCAAACATATTACATAAAGATTTATTAAAAAAAATCTCAAAAATTTAATTCAAATGATACGACGTCTCAAAAAATGTAATTTTTTAAAACTTCGTAGTTTTACAGAATTACCACCACTTTAAGACGGTATTACTAAAGTTTGAACAGATTTATTACAGTTTTATAAGTGCTTTTTTAAAGCCTAGGATGCAATCTTTAAAATGCACTGAATTATTTTACTTTAGAAATGAAATACAACTATTTCTTTTTGAGAAAATTAAGAAAGATAACAAAAATGTAGTACAAAAACCGAAAATTACCAGCTAAAAAATGTTTATACAAAGTGATCAATACTTTTTTCTGTAAAACTTACCTAAAATACATTTAATAATAAGCTTCAAAAATATCAAATGTTCAACAAAAAAATTTTTTTTAGCTCTTATATGCTCTGAGCTTCGCTGGTGGCGCTCCTAGCGGATTACTAATTCAACTTTCACCGGTAATCTTTAAATTTATTATTTAATTGTTATCGCTTAATATTTACAACGCAAAAAAGTAATTAAATTGTAATCGATTTTTTTAAGATTTTGCTAATCATTTTGACGTTCTATTGATGAAATATGAATTTCTTACTTCGGATACTTTCACAATTATCGTGTAGATGGCGCTAAGATTAATAGATTAATTTATAATTACATATTACGGAACATTAAAAAAACTTAAATTCAGTATTTAAAACGTAAATATATTTAAAGTAAAAATATATACCATAGCTTTGACCAACTAATATTTTTTATAATTAATGTTTTTAATTTCAATTTTAAATTAATCACTTTGACATTTATGTCAAATTTCCGGTAAACGTTTACAGACTTGTCACTACTGGCGCTCGCGAATTTGTAAATATCCCCTCTACGTACGAGCTCACAGCGTATACAACGTATATGTCTGCGTAACTTGGAGCCTATTGATAACTTTTTTATTATCAGTGTTACGAAAAAACGTTGTTTCTTATAAAATACTTTGCATCGCATTTAATCTAAGATGCAACCATCAAATATCAAATTTTATTAATTTTATACGAGGTATGTCAAAAATATGAATTTCACTCAAGAGTAAAGTATCTTTATATTTCACAATATTGAAAATTGTTATTAAGAAAAGTTGTTTGTAATTAAAAAATATGTTTCAGTGTTCAATTATATTCTCCTCGTTAAAATATTGTGAATAATAAAGGCACTTAACACTTATTAGCGGCCAAATCTGCAAGTAGAACTTTTAACTTAAACATGTATAGAAACTAACAAAAAAAGTTTTAGAAAAATCTAAGCTTGTTTGAATTTTTCCGAAACAAAGCTTGTTTTTGTTCTAATTGCACTCCCCTATCAATATTATTCAGCACAACAGTAGATATACATTATACATACTTGAAATATTTTTCTGTACGTAAGCTTTTTATTTATTAAGTAAAAGTTTTCATTAATCTCCGAATATGTATTAGCTAATATTAACTATCCAAATAATTGTTATGAAATAACTAATGTGCTTTACTCTATTTCTCGTATTTGCCGCATGAGCTCAATTGGTATTAATTACGCTCATGGAAAATTAATTTTAGGATTTAATTATGGCCTTCGGGTGTATATAGGCAATTAATCATATGAAATGAAGAACATTACAAACATACTTAACTTGCTTATGGCATAAGTTAATGAAAATTATGTTTTGTAATATATGTATGTAGACATGTATCTACACTCTGTAGAAATTTATTAAAAATGAATAACTTTTGATCTTCAGCTATACTTAATTTTTAAGAGTTTTTTCATTTTTCTTCTTCTTCTTCCTACTTTATTTGTAGGCTAATGCCTGTTTTACTCGGCTTTTAGCCTCAATTGCCGTTGTCAAACCCAAAGCTTAACCTATAGTCTGGGCTGATTATCGGAGAATAGGCCATTTTTGGGAAAACTTATTTACCAGCAATTTTATTGCTGGAATCGAATCTTATGATTGTATATATTAATAATATAGGTATGCAAAGTCTGCAGATAGTGTGCTATTTTTTTTATAAACAAAATGGCGCCCGAAAATCGTGTTTTTTTAATTTTTGCTCTATAACTCCAAAGATTTTAACTTTACACCAAAAACACTCAAATAAAAATTTACCGCAATTAAATTATGCATAGAGACGTGTTTTTTCCGATTTACTTCGACGAAAACTTTCTCCGGAAAAAGCGGGTTTTTCCAACAAAATCTTTAATTTTCAACTAAACTTTTAGATAAGTAATTGTTAATCAATAATTAAATAACTTGGTAATGTAAAAGCCCTTTCCATATAAATTATAATTCCAGAAGTAGATGGAAAGTGAATGAACAGTTTAGCAACAATTGAATTGTTAATTGAAAATTTACGGTCGCTATAATAACGACAATAATTATGATACATAAGAACAACTATGATTTTTTTATAAAAAGACACTATACATATCTAATGCACTTTACAGAATTGATATTGGACTATTTAAGCGGCCTCAGAAATATTTTAAAATTATAAAGAATTTTTTGGCTTATAAGCAAATAGAATATCTCGAAAAATATTAAACTAAATTAAATTGGAAAAACGGTGTTCGAAAATCAGCGGCAGGACGCTTCTTTTAAAAGAAAAAACGTTTAATTATGGTGGTAGTTCCTAAGATACAACCCGTCAAAGTTCACCAGAATTTACGGCAAAGATATAAATAATAGGATCATAATTTTTAAACCATCACCTTTTTATTTTTGTGCTCTTTCTCCACACCAATTTTCATATCCTTAAACTACTCATAACATATATTATTATAATAAAAACTATCGATAATACTTGTGAAAATTGCCAAAAATAGCAAAATTCCAATCAAAAATTAGGTTGGAGAAAATGTAACCCTCAAAGCTCAAAATCGGTATACGTTAAAAAAATGCATTTTCTCGGCTTCCCATGGAGCAATTTCCTTCATTCTTTTTTTGTTCCCAAGTAACTCGAGTAGAGCCATCGAACTAATGCATTATTAAATGTCAAACTTGCTTTTGTTTTGTTATAATAAATTTATTTATTTATTATAACACAAAATTTTTATTTGTTTAAATAAAAATTGTTTAAATAATTATACAGCTTTCAAATGAGAATATTTAAGTTTTTAACTTTAAAAGGTACACTTGTAGTAAGTTTATCTAAAAAAAGCCTACAACTGGAAAAAATATGTAGTTTTCTGTTCTTATAAATAAATTAATCTATTATAACAAAACAAAAGCAAGTTTGACATTTAATAATGCGTTAGTTAGATGGCTCTACTCGAGTTACAGTAAAACCTGCCATATCCGGATCAATGTGGCGACAGACCGATCCGGATATGAAAAAATCCGGATATCAAGACCACTACTTCTTTTACAGTCTCTGAAACGTTTTCTCATTCATACATTCCAGTAATCAACTCCGACAATAACTTTCGTCGATAGACACGTTTTATAGATTCTATAATACATTATTTCGCCATCTTTTAGTTCTTCTTTTAGTGCGTTGTTCAACAGCAGGACTGCCTTTCTCGGTAGATTTCGGTAGATCCGGACGACGCAGAACCGACCGGATATGGGGAGGTTCGGATATGACAGGTCCGGATATGGCAGGTTGTACTGTACTTGGGAACAAAAAAAGAATGAAGGAAATTGCTCCATGGGAAGCCGAGAAAATGCATTTTTTTAACGTATACCGATTTTGAACTTTGAGGGTTACATTTTCTCCAACCTAATTTTTGATTGGAATTTTGCTATGTTTGGCAATTTTCACACGTATTATCGATAGTTTTTATTATAATAATATATGTTATGAGGATTTTAAAGATATGAAAAGTGGTGTGGAGAAAGAGGATAAAAATAAAAAGGTGATGGTTTGAAAATTATGATCCTATTGTTTATATTTTTGCCGTAAATTTCGGTCAACTTTGACCGGTTGTATCTCAGGAACCACTCGTCATAATTAAACATCTTTTCTTTAAAAGAAGCGTCCGGCCGCTGTATTTCGAATACCGTTTTCATGATTTAATTTAGTTTAATATTTCCCGAGATATTCTATTTGTTTATAAGCCATAAAATTGTTTATAATTTTAAAATATTCCTGAGGCCGCTTAAATACTCCAATTTTAATTATGTAAAGTACATTAGATAGGTATAGTGTGTTTTTATGAAAAAATCATAGTTATTCTTATGCATCATAATTATTGTCGTTATTATAGCGACCGTAAATTCTCAATTAACATTTCAATTGTTGCTAAACTGTTCTTTCAATTTCCGTCGGCTTCTGGAATTATAATATATATGGAAAGGGCTTTTAAGTTACCAAGTTATTTAATTATTGATTAACAAATACTTATCTAAAAGTTTAGTTGAAAATTAAAGATTTTGTTGGAAAAACCCGCTTGTTCCGGGGAAAGTTTTCGTCAAAGTAAATCGGAAAAAACACGTCTCTATGCAGAATTTAACTGTGGTGAATTTTTATTTGGGTGTTTTTGGTCTAAAGTTAAAATCTTTGGAGTTATAGAGCAAAAATTGAAGAAAACACGATTTTCGGGCGCCATTTTGTTTATAAAAAAAGTAGCACACTATCTGCGGACTTTGCATACCTATATTATTAATACATACAATATTAAGATTCGATTCCAGCAATAAAATTGCTGGTAAATAACTTTTCCTTGTATTTTGCTAATTTGCCCAGAGTACTACACGAGTTATATCATTTAAAACGCATGAAAGATTTTAGATTATCTGCCACTGTCGCTGTGTCATCGGCATATTTTATGTTATTAATAAAAAATATGCCTTTACTTTGATCCTCATATTTGAGTATGTATAAACAATAACATATAAACATAATACTTAAATAAATATGTTATGTTATGACAGTAAAAGTGGAAGAAACCACAAAACCTATGTCAATTAACAGAGGAGTGCGACAGGGAGATGTTATTTCTCCTAAACTATTTACATTAGCACTGGAAGATGTTTTCAGAACAATGGAATTGACAAACATGGGAATAAACATAAATGGAAAGAAACTAAACCACCTAAGATATGCAGATGATGTAGTTAAGTATGGCTTTTATTTGAGGTATTTAGTTTTTAGTGCAGAAAGCTTATCTGAGCTGGGTAGCTTGCTGATTTTCAGTCTATTTACTGGTAGTTTGTCTCACCTATTTGGTATTTTTCTGACTTTACTCATTTACTTCATATTGAGTATTCTATTTGAATAATTCGGTCCTTACTTTTAATATATTTCTCTGTTCTTTAGGCACATATGTCCATATTTCCACATTCTTTGTTCAAAGTTTACACATCCTTCTGGTTTTATTAAATTTTCGGAAGTATTTCACCAAAAGTTTTCGCTGACTTATTTATTTGTTACATTTTCCTACATGCGTTTCTTTCTCTCTATTTTATTTAACATTCTTCATTAAACTATTCTTTGTCTGCTTCTTTTTACTTCCTCGTTTTTTTTGTGCAACTATAGATTACATATTTATCCGCTTTTTCTAATTTTTTGCTTGTGTTTTTTGGAGATTTAGGTATAGATTAAGTATTATTGTCTGTCCTGTCTGAATCCTGACTGAATTGTCCTGTATTTTTATTTATCTCTAAACTTCCTTTAGGACCCTTATAACTCTATTACCATAATTTTAATAATGAATTGATAATAAATAGCAACAAATTTGTGCAGTTTCTACAATTTAGAATATTTTTATTATACCTTTTTAATGTACAAAATTAACTAATGACAAACTAACTTCAGTACTGTTTTGTTAATGGCGTCCATTTTGATGTCCATTTTGACCATTTTGTTGGCCATTTTGTTGTCCGTTTCCATTTTGCTGACCATTCTGTCCTTGATTTTGCAGATGGGCTGGAACGGTACGTGAACGACCTCTTTCTACAGGTGAAGGTGAACGAGGAGGAGTATTGGGATCATAATTTTTGCCTTCGACAGATTCCATCAGATATAGTGAAATGCAGGCAAAGCAAATCATCAAAATAATTAATTTGGTGGCCTGAAAAAAATATTTAAATAAGTTTATATTCAAAGAAAAAAAAAGGACTAAGTTTTTCAACCTAATAAAAATATTTGTAAATTAAATATTTTTAAAAGATTTTTAATTGAAAAACTTTATTGGCCCATTTCCTGGTGACAACCTCCAAGGCTTCTACAATATGCAAGCACATGGATGCTGCAGTGAAGACTAAGGGGAAGGAATTCTACACTATGCAATTCACAACCCCCGTCTGCAGCGTGGTAAAGTTCCAGCGGAAAATGGACCTAGTTACTCTATAGGAGTAATACTAATAAAAATAAAAATGTATACCATTTTTATTCATTCAGTTGCGGTGCGAAACCAAAACTGTCTTAACTTTTACTCAGATCAGAGAGTGCAGCCAGCACTCTTATCGACGATTTCACCTCTTTTTAGAGATTCATCAGAGACTGCATAGGCTGCTTTTCTCTGGCCCAGGCAAAAATCTTCGACATATCCATCTCCCACCGCAACTGACGAGATGGTAGTAGGTGCCTAGCGGCATCTGCTAAATAAAAGACTAAGTTTTTCAACCTAATAAAAATATTTGTAAATTAAATATTTTTAAAAGATTTTTAATTGAAAAACTTTATTGGCCCATTTCCTGGTGACAACCTCCAAGGCTTCTACAATATGCAAGCACATGGATGCTGCAGTGAAGACTAAGGGGAAGGAATTCTACACTATGCAATTCACAGCATGTGTAAAGTTCCAGCGGAAAATGGACCTAGTTACTCTATAGGAGTAATACTAATAAAAATAAAAATGTATACCATTTTTATTCATTCAGTTGCGGTGCGAAATTATATTTAGCGAAATTATATTATATTTAGCAGAAAAAATATTTAGCAGATGCCGCTAGGCACCTACTACCATCTCGTCAGTTGCGGTGGGAGATGGATATGTCGAAGATTTTTGCCTGGGCCAGAGAAAAGCAGCCTATGCAGTCTCTGATGAACCTCTAAAAAGAGGTGAAATTGTCGATAAGAGTGCTGGCTGCACTCTCTGATCTGAGTAAAAGTTAAGACAGTTTTGGTTTCGCACCGCAACTGAATGAATAAAAATGGTATACATTTTTATTTTTTAAGTTTATATTCCTTAATTATTCATAATAATATTCAGTATGTTGTCATATAAAACCTTTAATTGAACAAGAAGATAATATAGGTCAATTCAGTCATTCAGTGGTTCAAAAAGAATAAAACAAATCATAGCGATGAACACATGAATTATAGACAACTAAATGAAGAAAAAATATTTTGTGATGTGAATAATCCAAAAGATTCAAAGATCCAAAAAATATGCTAGTAATGTTTGTTTTCACTCTTACTATTTGTCCTATCCATCTTATAACAGCTGTTCAAAATACATACAAGAATATGACATCTGCTATAGAGATGGGAAAGAAACTATCAGAACAACACTATTTAAAATATATAATATAGCAAAATCGCTGACGCAATGGAAAAGGAAATGCGACGGAATATAATATAGAATATATTTTAGAATGAGTATACAAATTGATAAAGATACTTATTTATTATACCCTTCAGTTCGCAGACGACCAAGTAATTTCTGCAAACGACAAGGAGGACTTGTAATATATGGCGCGCAAACTAAAGGAGGTATCTAAATAAAAAATGGGGTCTACACATGAATATGAACAAAACACAATATTTATATTTGATGAAGAAAATACCGATTTGTTTATGAAGAATAATGAAAGGATAAAAACATGCGTAAGTTATAATTATTTAGGAGTACTGTTCAACAAAGAAAGAACAGATGATGATGACATTACAAACAGAATAAATAAAGCCAGAACAATAATTAAATCGTTAAATGGATTATTGTGGAATAAGAACATAGGAGAACAACGAAAAGTAACCATTTATAATACGTTGAAAGAAAGCACATTCATGTACAGTTCTGAATTGTGGAGGATTAAAGAACATAAATAGAGAAAACTAGAGGTTTCGGAATGGACGCACCAAGACGATCAAACAGAACATCAAAGTTGAAGAGGTTCCGAAATGAAATAATAAGAGAGAGAATGGGTGTAACAATTACAAACTGCATAGAATAGAAACAATTAACCCGGTACGGGCATGTTAAAAGTACGAGCTAGGAAATACTCCCTAAAAAGTCAATGAGATGTGTACCAAGAGAGAAACGAAAAAGAAGAAGGCCGAAAAAATCTTGGATTGGTGGTATACGAAGATCTATGAGCGAAAGAGGATTATACGATTAGGACTGGAACAACAGAGGAAACTGGCGCATAAATGGAGTAACCATAACAGAACAGAGCAGTGAAAACGAAGGAAAAGAGGCCCACGGGTGACTAAATTCAATAATGAAAGCAAAAATGATATCAAGAACAGCTAAACTAAGAATCTAGAAGACTATAATCAAGCCCACGATGATGTATTCCAGCGAAACGTGGATTATGAACCAGAAGGAAGATCAGAACATATAAATCTGGGAAAAAAGATGCTCAGAAAATCTTCGAAGGAATACAGACAGTATACAATATTTTAGAAGACGAAAAAATACAGAAATAATGAGCCTGTATATAAAGCCAATAATTACGACAAGAATACAAGCACAAAGAGCTTGGTTACATTATTCGAATGCCAAAAAATATTGGAAGAGGGAGAAATGGGGAAACAAGAAGAGAACTTCCAAAGAAGAAATGGTTGGAAGCAGAAAAGCAAAAATTGTCAGAAATAGGAGTGAGCAATTGGAGAGAAAAAGTAAGGGACCGAAAAGAATGGAGCGAAATATGTGGACTGTAGTGCTGTTTTACATATATTGAGTCCAGGTTGGCTTTTTCTGAAAATCTGACATGTAAATAATATTAATTACGAATCATGAATAAAGGTATTTGGAATGTCATAGAACTTAAAAAATGTTGTAAACCTATTTATTATACATACCATTATTGCTTCAAAAATTGCTGAATTACCTTTACTCTAATGTATGAACAACTTGCAAGTGAACTATGCTTAAAATTTCTGTACTAGTCCTTTATATATCTTTAATTTTTAGATATTAAACTGATATTCCGGTTATTAGTCCATTCACTCACGGTAAAATATTGCAAAACCTCCAAATTTTAATGAGCCGTTTGGATTGACATGTAATTCGGCACAGTAAGTAAAATAACTCGAAATGTAAGTATTTTACCGAAAATAACAATCTTAGCAAAAATAAAGCTTATAAAAAAGAAGAAGAAAATGGTGTAGGTATGTGAGGTCTGTCGACCCAGTAACAGCAGAGTTGTAGCTAATGAAAAATAGGTTTGTTTGTTTTCTTAAAAGCCAACATTAGCTTGCGGAAAACGCGTTCCAAGATTGCGGATTTAATTTTTAATATTATGTCAAGATATTTGGTACACATATTCGTAATCTACTAAACAATGGCGGTACAGAGCCCAATTTGCGAAATATGTTATTATGTGGAAATTACTCTATAATTAAATAAAATATTGCAAAAACGAGCCTGTACCGCTATTAAGAATAAAAAAATACACTTTCTCCAAATAAAGTTATTTTTATCCCATGCTTAGATTTTGTGTCACATTGGAACTACTAAAAGTCGATTATCGATAACAAAAAATCGAACTTGACTGAATTGGCAACATTTAGCGCGCCTTCGAGTATAATAATTATTGTTTTTGATATCTAGTATAATGTCACTGTCACTGTCGTACTGCCGACGCACGGTTGCCGCACTGTTGAAAGTTCGCAGAACTTTCGAAAAACAAAAATATTGATGACGCACTAATGTTGTTTCTTAAAAATATTCCAGCATCAATAGTAAGTAATTTACGGTATAGTCGATTCGCTAACCTGAGACACAACTGTCTACACTACAATCACAATAACGATGCACTAGATTTATTTATTTAGCGTATGGCTAGATCACAGTTTTTGTACATAAATAAAAAGGACAATACATTGTAAATAATAATAATTAATTTTTACATACAAAAATTTAGTTGACATATTCAATCGACTGCCATTGTAGGATCTGATCGGACACTCATCCACTAAATGTTTGCTCTTCTCATACCTTTATATAGAATAGAATAGAATAGAAATATGCTTTATTGTCTTGAAAAAATTTAACAATTTTATAGACAAAGCTTACAAGAATCATAAATAAAAACAATAACAAATACAATTTACTAAAATTATACAAATCGTCAATATAAATACAACATAATAAAGTCAAATAAAAATCAGTAACAATCTATTGCAAAATTAAAAAAAATTGCAAATTGCGTAATCTACCTTAAGAAATTTAATAAGTTATGCTGCTGCATGACACTCAAATATAGATTAAGATTCTACTTATACATAACAATACTGTAATTTCTTAGTTATTGGTTAAGAAACTCTGCTATTGAATAATATGGTCTTTCAGATAAATAGGCTTTAGTCATTTTACGGAACTTGGGGAAAGATGTTGCAGATTTAAGTTGTAGAGGGAGATGGTTGTATAGTTTTTTTGCAGAATATAATATAGATTTCTTTATTAACTCACTGGACAGGATCGGTAAATAGATGTCAAAAGTAGAATTTCTGGTGGAATAGTCATGTCTAGGTCTTTCTGGAAAAACATGTAGATGTTTACGAATTAAGCAAACAGTTTTTAAAATATATAAAGAAGGTAATGTTAGAATTCTGTGATCTTTGAAGTAGCTTCTGCAATGTGTTGTTCTTCTGAGGCCAAACAGATATCTGATTGCTCTTTTTTGCAATTTAAAAATAACATCGGATTGGGCAGCTGTACCAAAACCCCAAAAAGGCAGACCATATCGAAGATGGGACTCGAACAATGAAAAGTATGTTATTTTGGAAGAGGCTAAATCCATTTCTTTAGAGACAGATCTTATTGCAAAGCAAGCTGAGGATAGTTTCTTGCTTAACACATCGATATGAAGGGACCATTTAAGGTTGCTATCTAAAAAAATACCAAGAAACTTTACAGAATCAACGATACTGATCTGGCTGTTATGAAGAGGTAAGGGTTGAAGAGTTCCTTTATAGGGTAATGCTACTGTTTTATCTACGTTAAAAGAGAGTAAATTAGAATCTGACCAGGATTTTATTGTGAGTAGATCAGAAGTTATAGTAGCATGAAGAGTTGCGATATTTGAGTTGCTCCAAGTGATACTGGTATCGTCAACAAAAAGAAAAAGTTTTCCATCGATTTTTAAACTAGTGATGTCATTAATAAAGTTAAACAAAAGTAGAGGACCCAATACTGAACCTTGCGGTACCCCACATACAACATTTTTGAGACTAGAGTCTCTATCATTTGCTCTAACCAGTTGTTTCCTATTTTCCAAGTAAGATTGAAACCAGTTCAAAGAAATACCTCGAATTCCATAAAAATCTAGTTTTTTTATCAAAATGTTGTGATTTACACAATCAAAAGCTTTGGCATAATCACAAAAAACAGTGGCAGTGTGGACATTATTGTTTAATGTTTGATAAACCTCATGTAGTACAGAAAACATGGCATCGGTGGTACATTTATTATTTAAAAATCCAAACTGATTTTGTGATAAAATCTTGTTATCAAGGAGAAAGGACATAAGTCGGGCTTTTAGGAGTGTTTCAATAATTTTGGAGGGTACCGGTAGTAATGCAATAGGTCTATAATTGCAGGCAATAGATTTTTCTCCACCCTTATGAAGAGCAATAATGATGGCCGTCTTTAGGCACTCTGGAAATTTACCTTTCTCAAAAGAATCATTTATTAGAGAGATGAGGACTCCCAACACATTGTCTAGAAGATTTGAGAAAATTTTTGTGGATAGTCCATTTGATAGTAAATTGATAGTAAATTGGCACGCTCGTACAGTCACAGTCCATTTATTAGTAGTTGTCTCATGTTTAATTACTAAAAAAACTGTGATATTTTTCTGTCAGAAGATCTAGATGCACTAGAAATAAACAAGAATGAGGAGCACTCCCAAATCATGATTTGGGAGTGCTCCTCGAACATTCAACGTGTCTGGTTTATTTATTTCTATATAGTGCATTTTTATTGTGATTTTAGTGTATACAGTTGTGTCTCAGATTAGCGAGTCGACTATAAAAATAAAGTTGGTCTCTTTTTTACGTAACAAAACGTGAAAATAACAAATTACCCTAATTAGCATCCCAAATAAAATTAATTGTCACCGTCTCACAAGTTGCTCGTATATGTATTGTTTATATGATCTGAAAATTTTAACGGTTCAAAGTGCTTATTCTTGAAAGAGCTGCAGGTTATTTGCAAAAAACCGTTTAAAAACGTGTTATTTTTTGTTGAAAAATGAACATATTAAATCGCAAACATTTCGAAAAGTATTTGACTTACTGAAAAAATGCTATAAAACAAAAGTCGTTTAGAATTAGTCAGTTTATCCACTTCCGAACTTGTTTTGAAAGTATATTTTTTTACCCCGAGAAGGGGTGAAACTCACTTCACTTTTCTAATATTATTTTTTCTCTCTGACACGTTAGCTACAGTCGGAAAAATTAAAGAATACCCATGAACGAACATATAAAACACGCTGTATTTTCCTGTCACCGTGTCACAAAGAAAATTGCCCACCGCAAGTACATGTAATAATAATTATTACATGTACTTGCGCTGGCCAATGTTTTGTGTGACAAGGTGGCAGGAAAATACAGCGTGTTTTATAAAATATGTTCGTTCATGGGTATTCTTTCATTTTTCCGACTGTATGTGTTTGTGTATGCCAAATTTCAGGTCAATCCAAGCGGTTCTTTAAAATATGGAGGTTTTGCAATATTTTACCGTGAGTAAATGGACTATATCTTATATGGACAATCCAAAAATATTTCCTTTTTAAATTAAAAGTTAATTGGGAAATCTATAAAATTATGAAATTATATAGAACACTGATTTTTTAACATAATGATGATTATGAAATAATACACAAGTTTTTAATGACAGATTCAATTAGTTTATTAATTTAGTATTGCAACAAAGAGGTTTTACAATTAGATTTTATTTTTGTTTTTTTAAACCGAATCTTTTAAACTTTTTGCATACACTGATGTAATTGTTACTGTAAAGTTCTGTTTGTTTTTTTATCTATTTAAACTTTATTACTATATAAATACAATATTTTTCAGAGTTCCATTATTATTCATATTTTTGAGAGCATGTTGAATTTCCTCCCGTGATCTAGTAATCTCTGAAATTACTTTACTTTTGATATAATGTTTAATAGAAACGTTTCACTATTAGTCCAGAAAACCACTGCGCATCCGCTAGGAAAAATATTCTGATTCGGATTTTTTGCACAATCTTACTCAAACTCAAAAAGGACCCCTTTTAATAAATTTGCATCTTGCCAGATCCAAAAGTGAGTCAAAAATTTTTAAACCTTTTATTTTGTTTTTTGAAGATATTCTTCTTTAGCGGCGAATCGATTGAGGGTAAAATTTGATTGATCCGCGCGCATGCGCACACCGACAGTATGGTATTAGTTGTTATACGGGCTCTGATTGGGTGTTGAAATTTTGAAATGATCCGTCAATAATTGTTCAATATGGAGGTTATCGGTAAACAAAAATATTGTATAATATTATGTTTTTATTGATGTGTGGACAGAAATAAAATCAAATTTATAATTATAGTGACTTTTTAAATAGTTTTGAAAAGCCGCAGGTACGTAATTCTAAATGTTTCAGTTGGAAATACCTAATTAATTTCAATACCTATCTATTTGGAAAATCTAAACAAAATAATGTAGTTACCTATTAGTAGGCAACGCTTTAATTTACATAATCTGATTACGAACAAACTTTCTACAAATCTTCATCTGATATATCGTTTTCTTACTCTATATTTTGTTGTATTTTATTTCGACAAAAATCAAACTAATAATTTTATTAAATTCATATAAATTTATGGTGTAAGCGTTTAGTTTGTGTATATTCCCACATGACGTATACGAGAGTTTGGTGCAGTTTGAAATGACGTCAACTTTCGTACAGCGCGGTAGACGTGAAGTGGGTTCAAGCCCCAAGCAAGTTATTATTTTTTTATTTTTTTTATAGATTTTATGATTGTAAGTATATTATTATATAATTATTGAAGATATTCTTCTTTTTTGAAAGTGGTACATAAGAAAGTTAGTTTGATTTTTAAATAAAATAAGTACAAATAACCTTTTAAGTATATTTACTTCGTTTAAATTACCTATTATATAATAGAAGAATATCTTCTTACGTGCGCACAAAGTACACACACATTCTTTTTTTAAATTAATCTTTTTTAGTCGAACAAATTTTTTTTAGGTTTTTTGGATCATTCCAAACAAAAAAGATCTTTAGTGACTTTTCTCTAAAATTTATAGTTTTTGACATATAAGCGATTAAAAATTTAAAAATTGCGAAATCCGAAATAGCAAGCTGAAAATTGGTTAATAGCTTAAGGGCGTCTAGTCGGACAAACTTTAATATGTGGGAACACTGGAACAGAGGAAGTTTTAATTGTGGAACAGGTTAAAAATTTGGAACGGTCAGACCACGAAAACGTCACATGTATTTTGTCCGAAAGAACTTCCAATTGATTTGTTACCCTTTCATTAAACTCTCATGCAAAAATCAGGCTGCTATTATCACCAAATGGGCATTATAATGAGTGGAACACGTAGAACATGTCAAATGACAGGAATTATGACAGGTGATAAATAGCAGTCCGATTTTTGCACGAGCGTCTAATAAAATGGTAACAAATCAATTGGAAATTCTGTTCAACAAAATACATGGAACGTTTTCGTAATCTCACGTTCCAAATTTTTAAACTGTTCCACAGTTAAAACTTCCCCTGTTCCAGTGTTCCCATACATCAAAGTTTGTCGGACTAGACACCGTTAATATATTAACAAATCTTCAGCTTGCTATTAATCAACTTTTTAATCAGCTTTTTTGGTACGCGGGATCCAGGTCTAAAAGGTTTTTAATTATTTTCAGATCTTGGTTATTAATTTCTGCTTCTTTTAATACTTGCATCATCTTGGCGTACTGTACTCGATCAAGCGCTTTCTCGTAATCAACCAGACATGCGTATACGTCGTAATTGACGTCTCTGCATCTCTGGAATATGGCTTCTATTGAAAACAAAGCCTCTCTCGTACCAACAGCATTTATGGACCCGAACTATTGGGCGAAATTTGACTTTCACGTAGCTAGTAAATTCTCGTATGGATTACCTTTATGAACAATTTTAGGAGATGACTGATCAAGCTTATCGTACGGTTTCCTTGGGCTCCTGGTTTTTTTGGTACAATAAACTTAGACTTTAGCCATTCTGTTGGTATTTTTCCAGAGTTGTATATGTTGTTGAATATATTTGTGATTATTGCTATTGCTACGTTGTCCATCAGTGTAAGTAGTGTTGCTTGTATATTATCGGAACCCGCTGCTTTCCCATCGTTTAACTGTTTAATTGCAGAATAGTTGGGTGAGTTGCTGATTTTCACTTCATTGACAGCTAGTTTTGTCTCGTCTACTGAGGATTTTTTCTTACTTTACTCATTTTTTCGAATCGAATATCCCTTTTGAAGAATTTCGTCCATATTTTTAATATTTTATATTTCTCTATTCTTTAAGCATATGCCCGTATTTACAAATTCTTTGTTCAAAGTTTACACATATTTCTGATTTTATTCAATGTTCAAGTTTTTGGAAAAAAGTCTTTTACTTGCTTATTCGTTGCATTTACCTACATGCGTTTTTCTCTGTTACAGGAATACCAGATAGTAAACACCTTTTTCTATCTCATGTCTAGTATAACTAGTGATAGTAACTGTGAAGCAGAAGTTCGGTGACGTATTGGTATGGTCGATGCGATGAGTCGACTAACTAAGTTTTGGAAAGACAGATCTATCTAATATTTCTATAGGGGCAGAGACTTGGATTCTTCGTGCATGCGAGCGCCAAAAAATTGATGCCTTTGAAATGTGGTGCTGGAGAAGAATGCTGCGCATAACTTGGACAGATCATAGGAGAAACAACGTTTCCATTCTAAACCAACTAGAGATTAAGAAAAAAGGCTATCCACAATATGACTGCAACGAATTCTGCAATTCTTCTGTCACGTGGTTTGCAAAGTTGACGATAATTTGGAGAGATTAATTGTTTCTTGAAACGTTCTGGGGAGAAAAACAAGAGGACAATCACCAACTATATTCTTCTTCTTCTTATGTACCATCTCCTCTAAGAAGGTTGGCAACCATCACGGCAATTCGCACTTTCGATACCGCTGCTTTAAAGAGATCAGCAGAAGTGCAATTAAACCAAGCTCTCAAATTGTTTAACCAGGAGATGCGTCTTCTTCCGCGACTCCTTCTACCCTGTATTCTTCCTTGCATTATTAATTGTAACAGGTTATAACGCTCGCCCCTCATAACATGTCCCAGATATTGTAGTTTTCTGACTTTAACTGTATTTAAAACCTCTTTATCTTTTCCCATTCTTCTCAACACCTCGATGTTCGTGACTCTATCCATCCAACTTATTCTTAATATTCTTCTGTAGGCCCATAACTCGAAAGCTTCTAATCTGTCCGAAACATCCTTCTTTAATGTCCAAGCCTCCAACCCATAGAATAATACGGAGAACACCTAGCATCTCAGAAGTCTTATCTTTAAAGAAATTGTAATGTCCCTGCCACAGAGTACTTTTTTCAGTTTGTTGAAAGCATTTCTTGCCTGTCCTATTCTTGCTTTAATCTCTTCTGTGTACTCATTAGTTTCATTAATTATTGTACCCAAATATTTATATTTTTCAACCTTTTTAATTTGTTCTCCATGTATTGTTATGCTTTCTTGGCGCTGCTGAGCTTTTGTGATTACCATAAATTGTGTCTTTTTTGTGTTTAGGGACAATCCGTTTTCTTGGCTGACTTCTACCACTCTGTCAATCATTTGTTGTAAATCTTCAAGACATTCGGCTAATAAAATAGTGTCGTCGGCAAACCGTATATTATTGATTGGTCGGTCATTTACTTTTATTCCCGTGGTTAGGTCTTCTAGTGCTTCCTGGATTATTTCCTCTGAATACAAATTGAACAAAGTAGGAGACAGGACACAGCCCTGTCTGACGCCCCTCTCAATTTGTATTTCATTTGAAAAGGCGTTGTTCTCTTTTACCACAGCGATCTGATTATAATAGATAGCACTAATGATCCTGATGTCCCTCATATGTAAGTTTTTCTTTTCAAGTAATTCGATAAGGCGGTTATGTCTGACCTTATCGAAGGCTTTGTTGTAATCCAAGAAACACATATATACTGGCTGATTAACATCCATGCACCTTTGCACAAGTACATTTACAGCGAACAGGGCTTCCCTCGTTCCCATTGCATTTCTAAATCCAAATTGCGTGTCGCTTATGTCCTGCTCAGTTTGTTATGTATTCTCCGGTGTATAATTTCTAAAAATACTTTGAGTGTATGACTCATTAAACTTATTATCCAGTGGTCTTGGCATTCTTTTGCGTTTGGTTTTTTTGGCAGTGTTATGAACGTTGACAGCAGCCAATCTCTGGGAATGATTCCTGTACTGTATATTGTATTAAATAAGTCGACCAATATTCCAATTTGCTGTTCTTCTATTAACCGTATTATATCTACAGGTATTTGGTCAGGACCTGTTGCCTTGTTGTTCTTTGTTCGCTTTATCGCCTCTAATACCTCATCTTCTGTTATGTCTGGGCCGTTGTCGAACTTTTCCTGCTCTAGTACTATCTCAGTCCGTTCGTCTTTAAATAGCTCTTGAATATATTCCTGCCATCTTTTAAGCCTTTCACCGACGTCTATAATTATTTTGCCGTTTTTATCCAGCAGTATGTTTGATTTTTTCTTAATATTTGTGCCTGTTATTTCCCTAATTTTCTTATGAAGGTTTAAGTTATCATGTTTCTCTACCAACTGTTCAATCTCTGCGCATCTGTCACTATACCATCTTTCCTTTGCCTCTCTGATCTTTCTCCTTATTTCTGTGTGTATAATATTATACATGTTTTTGTCTTTGGTTTTATAAGATCGCCTTGCTTCCATGAGATCTAGAATCTCCTCGGTCATCCATTCATTTTTATTCTTAATTAGTTTAGGTGTTAGTGTTGTCTCACATGTGCGGATAAGAGCATCTTTTAACATGTGCCATTTCCTGTTCGCATCTTCAGTAGGAATAATTTCTATTTTGGTGAGCTCTTCTTTAATTTTTAGTGTGGCTTGCTCTTTTGTTGATGGATCTCTCAAACGAGATACTTGTATCGTCTCTACTTTAGTTTTAACCACAGGCTTCTTTAGATTAATTCTAAACCTTCCTACAACTGGGTTGTGATCTGATCTCACATCAGCTCCAGGGTATGATTTTACTGATTTTATGGAATTTCGGTATCGTTTGCAGACGTTACGGAATTTCGGTATCGTTATGACGTTATGTTGGTTGTCTGCTGGTGATTTCCATGTATAGAGTCTCCTGGTCGGCAGATCATAATAAGTATTCGTGACAATAAAATCGGTCTCTTGGCAGAATTGAGCCAATCTTTCTCCTCTCTCGTTACGAGTGCCCAGTCCAAAGTTTCCAATAAAATCACCTTGACTTCCTCTACCGATTTTTGCATTTAGATCTCCCATTACTATTGTAACGTCTCTAGACTTGGTTACTTCTAAAGCTTGTTGTAATTCGTTATAAAACTGTTCGAGTTCTTCATCCGATTTATCTGCTGTGGGAGCATATACTTGAATTATATTGACTCGAGACTGGGCTGTTTTGAGTGTTACAATCATAACTCTATCCGAGATGGGTAAGAAGCCAGTTGCAAATTTCTGGATGGTTTAATCAACTAATATCGCTACTCCGTTCCAGTGATTTGGGTCATTGTCATTACCAGAGTAGTATATCTTTGTTTGGCCTACTAATATGTCACCTGAATTGGGCCATCTGGTCTCACTTAGTCCTAATATTTTTATGTTAAGTCTTTCCATTTCCTGAATGACATTATGGACTTTACCTGCTTGGTATATTGACTTAACATTCCACGTGCCTATCTTCATGCACTTTTTGTCGATTTTAGTCTTCTTTTTGGGCGATGTGTTACTGATGGGTATTTCACAGGGATTTCGTTTGATATCGACCTGAGAGGCCCTGTGGTCTATCTGTGATTTGCCTCCCCTGCCGGATCTTGGTCTCCGATATCCATGATCAGTAACAGAGTTACTTTTTTGTACAGCCATGACAATTGTACTAGGGATATCCGTATATGATCTTTAATGTAGTGGTTTCCCCTTGCCTTCTACATCCTTATGCCGTTGACCGTTTTTTTTGTTCATCCGCCTTCGAGGTCGATTTCTCAACCCCAGGACAAAAGAGTGCCCTACCACTTACTAACTCATTCGCCCGAAGCCGTTGGTCGGTAAGTGGGAGATTGCTTATACCGGCAATCATTCAGTGAAATTATCGCCATATCTGGCTACCCTCACTTAGTTTAGCCTGCAGACCAATGCAGTTGCCCGGGGTGTGGCACGTGGAGCCATAAGTGAGAGTTAGTTGTCTTATGAGGACCAGTTATCAAGAACCATCTCCCGTCTATGACGCTTGATGTGGTTGTTTCGATAAAATGTGCTACCTCTATAACACAACCCCTACACCCCAACTATATGGTCCAGCCAAATTAAGAATTTAGCTGGAATATCATTCTGCGAAGCTCTTAGAGCAGCTGAATATAGAGACCAATGGAAAAACATTGTTAGGAATATTGGAAGAAATCACGATCCTCAGTAATGGGGAAACGACAAGAGAGAGATTTTTCTCTGCTTTATTTGACATTCCTTCTTAAACTATTCTCTGCCTACTATTGTTTATCTACTTCTTCTGTTTTTTCGTGAAATTAAAGGATGCTCATCCGTTGTTTAAATTTTTCGCTTGTGGTTTTAAAAGGCGATAGATTATTATTAATATCTATCATATGCCTGTTTATAAATAATTCAGAAATACGCCATTTCTGAATAGTCCTGTATTTTATTTAGATGGAAAACTGAAAAAAGGGAGGTAGTTTTAGAAAAAAGAACACATTTGTGCAGTTTCTAGAATTTAGAATATTTTTATTATGCCCTTGTCATATACAATATTAACCAATTCAGAAACGACCTTTCAGTACTGATTTGTTAACGGCGTCCATTATGATGTCCATTACCATTTTGTTGTCCATTACCATTAGTGTGGCCATTTCCGTTCTGTTGTCCGTTCCCATTTTGGTGACCATTCTGTCCTTGATTTTGCAGATGGGCTGGAACGGTACGTGAACGACCTCGTTCTTGAGGTGAAGGCGAACGTTGAGGAGGATTGGGGTCATAATTTTTCGCCTCGACAGATTCCATCAGATACAGTGAAATACAGGCGAAGCAAATCATCAAACAAATTAACTTGTTACCCTAAAAAAATATTTAAATAATTTCACGATTACAAACAAGATTACAAGAGGTATAATTAAAGAGCATTAACAAGTTATGTCATAAAAAAAATTAAAGTTTATGGTACAATGATATTTTTTTTAAAAACTGAAGAACTCTGTCTAACTGGTTGGTATCACTTAGAATGTCACATAGCTGCGGTTTGAGTTTGAGCTGTTGTCTTACTACACTGAACTGATGACATTCGGTAATAATGTGGTTCACGGTAAGTTGGCACTGGTATGTTAAACATATAGGCCGGATATCTGATGACATCAGGAAGCCGTGAGTAAGTTTGGTGTGGCCTATATGGATTCTTCTCATAATTCTAAGGTCTTGTCTAGAGAGTCCTGTGGGGCCAGTGTAAAGTGGCTTAAGTAAATACTGAGGGCTGGATTGCACGTAAAGATGTATTTAAGCAGCTCCAGTGGGCTTGCCATAATCTCCATGTGAATCTGTACGCTTCTGTTTTCAAATCTTTACAAATTTGGATGTGGGTTGTTGACGTGGCATCTCTTGAAGCCGTTTTAGCATGCTGATCTGCAAGTTCATTGCCAGGTATACCAATGTGAGACGGAATCCATATAAATGTAATCTTAGTGGATGATCGGTAAATAATTCCTGAATGCATAAAATGGAAGCTAGAGAGTATGTACAAATGGCAACATTTAAGTTCGGGAGGTTAATATTCTTAACAGCCTGTAAGACACTATATAATTCTCCAGTATGTACGCTGCACAGAAGAGGAATAAAAGATGCACAAATGAGATTGTTTTGAGAGGTGACTGAACAGCCAACCACCAAATCACTTTTGGAAGCATCGGTGTATATTACTTGATCAAAGTGGTTATTGTGTATAATTTCAAAAAAAGCTTTTATCATGAGTTCTTTAGGTGTTTCATATTTATTGAATTTTGTTAAATTTGTGTTAGTTTGAGGGGTCTGCATAATCCAAGCAGGAATTCGATGAAAGGGGATGGGATTTGTAAGTCTAAAATTGATGTCGCTTGTTATTGTGGACAATATAGAAAATATAGGTTTTATTATTGGTAAGGGGGTGGTATAGGTTGTTGTGAATAAACGGTATACAGGATTAAGGGGGTTAGAAGAGACAGATGCAGCATAGGAAAGAAGATATTGCCGTCTAATCCAGAGAGGAGGCTCACTGGCTTCACAGTAGACACTTTCAGATCGACTGGAACGAAATGCACCTAGACATAGTCGAAGGGCTGTGTTATGGATAGAGTTTAAGGAATCCAGATCTCTCTTTGAATCAGACATATAAGCAATACTACCATAATCTAATTTAGAGCGAATTAGTGCTTTATATACTTTAAGGAGCGACTTTCCATCCGCACCCCAGTGATAGTGAGACAGTGTTTTAAGAATGTTTAATCTTTTGTGGCATGCACTTTTTAAATTGAGAATATGTTGCTTCCAAGAGAGGCGAGAGTCAAACGTCAATCCCAGTATTTTACAATGATCAACTACGGGAAGAAGTGAATCATTTATAAATAGAGGTGTAGGGGGCATTAGAGGCCGTCTACTAAATTTAATAACTTTGGATTTTGTGAGGGATAAAGTTAGTCCCAAAGAGTGGGTCCGAGAGATTACTATGTTTATGGCCGCTTGCAAAATTTTAGAACTATAGTGGAAGCTGAACGACCGTGACAATATAATATTAAATCATCTGCATAAGCTACATATTTGGTAGGAGATAGTAAATTAAAACAAAGATCACTTATGCCGAGGTTAAATAAGGTAGGGCTTAACACTGAACCTTGAGGGATGCCATTGGTTTGAGTATAAACAAAAGAGAACACACCATTTACAGAAACTTTGAAAGATTAATATTTAATATTGAGATTTATTTGCTTTATAAATTGAGAATAGAGTCAAAAATGAAAAATATACAAAGAAGAACAAATGAAGAACGGATATGAACACATATTCTGTACTAAACAAATACACCTAGCAGCAAAAAACCATTGGAAGGTAAAATGACCAAATAAATTATAAAAACAAAAACCATAATGGTGGACAACAAACACAGAAAACTAAAGAAAAGAAGAAAGTTTGCCAAAAGCGGCTGACCACATAAAATCAAGAAAAGAGAAGTGTATAGATCAGGCAGACGTAAGAAAAAAAAATTAATGAGCAGAATGACCCAATTTTGGCCAAAAAAATGTGAAGATATTAATAGCAAATGCAAGGGAGGCATGAAAAACGCTGAGGAACTTCAGACAAAATACATATAAAAGTTAAAAACAGTAGTTGCAGATATATAGCTGAAAACGAAATAAGAAAATCGCCAAATAGATAAAAAGTAACAGATCAAAAATGGCATTGAAGACATACCTACAAACCTACTGAAACACGATGAAGAATAACAAAGTAGCTGTCAAAACGGTCGATTGAATATGCAGTTAATTTAAGACGACAAAGTGACTGCTACAGAGCTTCTCCACATCCCCTACCCTTTAAAATATTCCTGGAAAAACCCTGAAACCATGGAAAAGAAAGTACAAAATAACGTGTATACCAGTAAGGAACGAATATCTAGATACTCTAAGTTTTGCTGACGACCAAATAATCAGTGCCGTTTTATCCATTGGGCGCTTGGGGCAAGCGCCCAGGGGCCCGTAGGCACACTTAATTTTATTAATAACAAATTAAAGTCCGCTAAATAATCGAGGACAATATTTTTTTAAATAGAGAAAAAGACTACGAAATACCTGCGATTTCGATATGGTCTGATTTTAAGACTGATAAATAAGAACTGTGACAACTTTTAAACCAAAGAGCGATTCCTTAGAAAATTGTAAAAAAAATGTATGAAGCAGGAGACAAAGCTTATTATAGAAGATTAAATAAAATCAACTCTTATAGAGTAAAACCCAATGGAGGCGAAGAGAAGTGTTAAAGCTGTTTATTGCTACCCATGCAAATTAATTTAAATTGAAAAAAAAAGTAGTTTAACTGATTTTGGATATATTTTACCCACTAGAAATATTTGAATAGTTTACTCAAATCTCACGTAGAAAGTAAATTTCATCTGAACTCTATGGTTACATTAATAACAAGATCATCAGTTGGAGTTAGTTGGATCATCAGTTAAATTGGAGTTATAGACGCTGGCTTGAAAGAGCAAGTAGAACGCGAAGCTGACTATTGAGTAAAGGTCCTAAGACTTACGAAGAGATGTTGTCACCATTAAATTACTTGCTTCTCAAGGACTAGCTTTTCGTTGATCCCATGAGAATTTAACGAGTCGTCATAAGGGAAATTACTTAAGTTGTCTTGTATACTTAAGACAACTTTTGACAACTTCTTAGCTCAGCATTTACAGCGGAATGCGAATAAAGAAAAAGGTTCAGTTAGTTCACTGACCAAACTTGCAATGAATTCCTGGAAGCGATGAAAACAAAACATGTAGAAACTTTTGACGCTGCAATAAAAACTACGGATCCATCAAACATATTTTTTCAGTTAAACAATAATAGAAACAAAAAATCAGCAGTTAGAAGTGAAGATTAGGCGCTGCATAATAAAATGGATACCTTTGAGACAAGTTAACTTGGATTTTTAAACAAGTGAATGCAACAAGCAAAACGTTAGAAATTGTGGACTTGGACGTGTCAATTGGAGTAGAATTAATGACATTTGAGCTTTGTTGGAGACGTAAGAAATAAATTATGCGAAATTGAACTAGAAGCCAAAAATATTTTTTTGTGAAGGCAATAATCTCAAACATATTCTATAGAATTGGCATTCAAAAAACAAAAAAAAAAAAATATTTTTCGATGAAGCAGTTGAAAGTGAAACAAAGAGAACTTGCATAATGAAATTATTTATTATAATATAACGTTATGCCAAAATTTCAATAACCATTTGAAAATTTGGTGTCATCCAGAATGTAAAGGCAACTTTTGCCAATTTTTAACTTTACTGCAAGTTTATTTGACGATACCAATTTCTAATGCGTCAGGCGAGCGGTCTTTTTTGGCTTTAAAAAGAATAAAGATTCATATTATATTGAAGGTCAAAGGATCAAGAAAACCTAGACGCATTATCACTATCGTACTCTAAAAATGAAGAAGTGGAGCAAATGAATTTTGATATGGCAGTTTGCTAATGCCTAGTCAAGAAAAAAAGTGAGCTAATTTTTGTCTTATATATTTTTTAGAATATGTTTTTTTGTTTGTCATGTGTTGTTCTGTAGAACTGTCTGTTTTTTTTTATATTTTTAAACGTATTTTTTGGAATATTTTTTACGTTTGCTATTTTTCTCGTTTGGTTTAAATTTTTAAAAATGTATGGGTTATACAATAAACGTTTATAGTTAATGCAGACTAATGCATGTGTTTTTTTTGTTAAAAAAATTTACAACGAATAGCAATGAAGGGGGCCCCTAAATCTCTAGTGCCCAGGGCCCGACGTGAGGTTAAACCAGCACTACAAATTGTGATCGCACAAGACGAAGGTGGCCTCAGTTTTATGATGAATACTGGAATACTGGAAGAAAACTGGAACAGGAATAGACTAAGAATGGGATGGAAATAAATTAGAAGAAAACTGAATACCTAACAATGGAGAATACAGAAATAAAACAGCTGGGAATGGACGAAGGTAAAAAAATTAAAGGAACAGACGAGTACAAGTATTTAGGTAAAAACAAAAAGAAAAATAATATAATACCATGACAGGAAGTATTCTTATTTATGGGTTTGAAAATTGGACAATAAATAAGAAAACCAAAAACAAAATAAGAGCAACAGAGATGGAATTACCAAGGAGAAGCTGCAGAGTAACAAGAAGAGAGGAAATGAACCAGTGGCGTAACAAAATCCGTCGGGCTCCCCGCAGAATTGGAAATGCCCCCCCTTTAAAAAATTACTAAATGCGACATGTGTAATAAAAACTTATATGTGTTATAATCCAGTAAATGAACGTGAAATACGGCGATACCATGTAATTTTCAATGTTACAACCGAAGTGGTCCAGTCAATACTTTTAGAGTTATTTACGAGTGAAAATGTTCAACATTGTTCAACAAAAAAAGCACGTTACAGGCGGTTTTTAGCAAATAACTCAAAAAGTAAATATTCGTAAATAGCAAAAATGTAGCTGATACAAAAATGAAGTCTATCGACCAAGTAAATGCAAATTTATAGCTCATGAAAAATTGTTCTTATTTGTCAAATTCCCCAATCGAATATTTCAACGTGAAATAACCAAAAAAGTAAGCACTTTTCGGGGAAAACTCATAATAAAAACTTTTTAAAAGCGTTTAAAAAAAGTGTTAGGTATTTTTACTCTTTTATAAATTTCTATTACCAAAACTAAGCGAGTTCCGTTCAAAATACAGTTAAAGCATTTTTTGTTAAAAAAAAATGTGAAAATCTCCCCCTATCAACTCACCCAATCTAACCGAAATGAAACTAACCATTACCGATTTACAAATTAATTAACTTTTTTTTTATTTGACCTGTAAGTTTCACCGGTTCAAAGTGCATATTTTTGAATGGGTTTTATTTGAAAGGAATCTAACGAGTCACTAATTACAAGTGAATGGAAATTTTGAAGAGCCATACCTTAACCAATTTTTGTCTTACAGAAAAACCAAATAAATCCAAAATATTTATAAAAGCAATACCTACACATCTATACTCTTTGAGATTTAAAAAAAATTTGGGGGCGATCTTCACGTTTTTTTTTAGCAAAAATGGGGCCAATTTTATTTTGAGCTTAACTCGCTTAGTTTTGATGCTAGAAGCTTGCTATAATATGCTATAAAAAATAAAAATAAAGCTCTTTTTTAAACAGTAAAAAAAGTTTTAATGAGCTTTCCCCGAAAAGTGCTTTGTTTGTTGGTCATTTTACGTTGAAATATTCGATTTGAAATTGAACGAATAAGAACAATTTTTCATGAGCTACAACTTTTCTTTTACTGTGTCGATAGACTTCATGAATAGGTACACCATTTTTTTTTTGGTTTTTTATAAGCTACATTTTTGCTAAAATATTTTTTCGATAATTTTTCGATAATACTTAATTCGACAAAAGACTTATTTTTTGAGTTATTTGCGAAAATTCGCCTGAATACGTGGTTTTTTTGTTGAAAAATAAACATTTTCACTCGCAAGTCACTTGAAAAGTATTGACTTAGATAAAGAAACTCTATAGAACAAAAGTTGTTTATAATTAATAAATTTTTCAATTTCCGGACTTATTTTAAACGTATATTTTTCTTATAACGTATATTTTCACTTTGAAGTGGAGGATAAGCAGAATCAAATACGTCGTGACGCTGATTATTTCATTCATAGGAGATTCTGACCAATATAAATCTACAGAAATCTGAATTAAATGGATAATTTTTGATAATCTCCCGTCGTTAGGTATATTACGTCAGGTGCCTTTCGTTGCTACGAAAAAATACATTCAGTGACATTAATGACAATTAATGCTTTAAAAATTATAAAAGTGATGACTTTCAATCGTCAAATATTTATAAAAACTGTGTGTTTAATGGTACTTATATAAATAAATTACAATAAAATTTTGGTTTTGAACAGTTTTATTCAAGAAATAATCGCAACAAATTGCACTCGACCTCTGAAATTAATATAGAATTTTTGCTCTCGTGACACTTTGACATAATTTCACTCGCCTTCGGCTCGTGAAATTAAAACTGTCAAAGTGTCACTCGGGAAAAATTCAATAATTTCAGAGCTCTTGTGCAATTACTACTGATAATTACACTCCAAGACCGTCTTTTACTGGGCTATTAGTGCATGCATGCACTGTTTATGACAACTTACATTTTTCATCTTTATTGGTATAGAATAAAATAGAAAGAAAATTAATAAACGACTATATTATTACATACAGTAGGAAAAATGAAAGAATACCCATGAACGAACATATAAAACGCGCTGTATTTTCCTGTCACCGTGTCACACAAAAAATTGGCCATCGCAAGTAATTGTAATAATTATTATTACATGTACTTGCGCTGGGCAATTTTGTTTGTGACACGGTGACAGGAAAATACAGCGTGTTTTATATGTTCGTTCATGGGTATTCTTTCATTTTTCCGACTGTTGTTTTATTCTATGAGATGAACAACTTTCTTCGTGCACTATTATCAGCGAATATACAGGGTGAGGCAGATAAAGGGCCTATTAGAAATATCTCGAGAACTGAAGGTAAGAAAATCATGAAAATTGTTATACAGGGGTTTTGAGGTGTGAACTATTTAATGAAAGTATTTTGGTCTCTTTGCTACTTCCGGTTATACCGGAAGTTGACTGTAACTTCGTTTTTTTAAATGGGACACCCTGTATATTTTTACATTTTGGATTTTCCTTGATTTCTTCTTTCTTTAAATATAAAGTTTTGTAATATTATACAGAGTAGGTTAAAAGATAATTACGTATTCATATTAATTTCGCAGCAAAATTCACACCCTGTAGGCTTGTAGCAGTTTGACATAATAAACTCTATTTATGTTCAAATGATTTTTAATATAGCCTACTATTGTTAGGAATTATTGGTATAGTTAAATTTTTCGTTTTAGTATACAAGGTTGGTCGAAACTCGGAATGAGTATTTTCTGAGTTTTCTTAAATGGAATGTATTTTAGTATTGTAATGAAATGTTGTTTTATAGTACATTTTAATTACTTAAGCACTCCCTATACCTAACTGCTTTAATTTGTGAGTTATTGGTGATTCAAGCAAAACATTAATTGCAACACAAAATATGTGAAATTGTATTAGGTTGGCCGTGAAAATATTCAATATTAAATAATTTTTTGAAAATAAATACATATTAATCTAGACTGATACTTAAAATTGCCAATAATGGTTGAACTGTCAAAATACCATCGAAGTTAAGATTGTTGGTGCGGTTAACAATTAAGCACAAATTAAAGCAGTTAGGTATAGGTAATGCTTAAGAAATAAAAAAGTACCATGAAATATCATTCCATTACAATACTAATATATAGGGTGTTCCATTTAAGAAAACTCAGAAAATACTCATTCGGAGTTTAGACCCACCCTGTATAATAAAATTAAAAATTTAGCTATACTAATAATCGTTAGCAATAGCAGACTATATCAAAAATCATTTGAACATAAATAGAGTTCATTATGTCAAACTACTACAATCCTACAGGGTGTGAATATTGCTACGAAATTAATAAGAAAACGTAATTATCTTTTAACCTACCCTGTATAATGTTACAAAACATTATATTTTAAGAAAGACGAGATCGAGGAGAATTCAAAAATGTTAAAATATATAGGGTGTCCCATTTAAAAAAACGAAGTTATAAGCAACTTCCGGTATAACCGGAAGTACCAAGTAGATGAAAATATTTTCATTAAATAGACCAGTCTTCAAAACCCCCTTATTCCAATTTTCATAATTCAGTTACCTTTAGTTCTCGAGATACTTCTAATAGGCCCTTTATCTGCCTCACCCTATA
This sequence comes from Diabrotica virgifera virgifera, assembly GCF_917563875.1. Classification (NCBI taxonomy): domain Eukaryota; kingdom Metazoa; phylum Arthropoda; class Insecta; order Coleoptera; family Chrysomelidae; genus Diabrotica; species Diabrotica virgifera. The sequence goes on along the minus strand of NC_065450.1, from coordinate 75,286,031 downwards.
TACAATATTATTAATACATACAATACGTACATACGATACATTGTATCTATCTGACGGGCAACTTCATTTTAAATACTGCATTGCTTAAAAAACGTTGCGTATGTATGCGCAAAATAGTATAACAATAACACATGTTTACATATATTAGACGACAAGAAGCTTGAACGCAGCATGAAGCTTGGGGGGGGGGGGCCCTCTGTTACGCCCCAGTAATGAACTCAGATATAATAGACTACATCGAACAGAAGAGATTAACCTGGTACGGACATGTCAGAAGAGCAGACCAAAATCTTTTGATAAACAGAATGACAGAGTGGAGCTCGATAGGAAGAAGGAAGAGAGTCAGACCCCGAAGATCCTTCAGAGATGAAGTGGATGAAGCAATGGACAGAAGAAATCTACAGGAAGGGGACTGGCAAGACAGAAAGAACTGGAGAGAAGGGTTAAGTGAAAGAAGCTGTGAAAATCTTTAATGTATTATTGTGTATCAATTTATCAATCAAAGATAGAGTAAAAATTTTAATTTTTTTAATTATAACGCGGGCACATAACTTTGATACACCCTGTATATTGATTTGTAACTATTTAGTAGAAGGTAGCTTTTACGCAGTGGGTCTATCCGTAATGAGTTCTTCCCTGAAGACTTAAGACATTTGTAAATGAAGTGAAGTGAAAGTACAATTTATTTCGGATTATAATTTAAAAAGATTTTTTGTAACGGGAAAGGTAAGATCCACAGGTAGCTGTAATTATTAGTTTTTAGGAAAATAAAGGTAGAGAGATTTTGAATTTTAAGTCTGTTTATTTAAGCATAAGCATATTTGTATAATTTCCGGAAAGTGATTAGGATGAGTAGAAGTATTGTTTGAAAGAATGCCTGGGTTTTTCGAATGAAAAAGTGAAATGTGGAAAGAGAAATATTTCTGATTGGCTTGGCAATTTGGAATGGGGAAAGGGAAGTTTGAATGTTGAGACAGTTTGGAAAAGAAATATTATTGTGTGGTCGACATCCGAGAAGGGCAGTCGAAAAGTTTTCGCGGATAGTTCAGAAGCAAGTACTAGTGGTTGTGTTTGATAAGTGAGAGTAGCTGAAAAGTGGAACGAGAGACAAATCAAATCGAGAAGAAATACCTCTTTGATTCTGTAAAGTCCAAGAGAGTAAGTTACAAGAATTATTGTTATTAAAATTATTTGTGACACCAAGTAAAAAAGATACTTGGGTCTAAGGAGATTATTGTTGAGAGAAAGAGAGGAGAGAGTTTTGGAGTTTATTGAACGAGTACTGGTCAAAAGCGGCCTGGCTTGTGTTTTGGAGAAATCGTTGCTGGTATGCTGCTGGATTGTTTGCTGAGAACGGAGAGGGCTTTGATTGGTAGCCTAATATAATCAACAAGGAAGAGCTGTTTGGGTCAAGAGGAGACATCATTGTGTGTGAATCAAAAAGGTCAGTCAATAACTTATGTGATAGATGTACTTTATAATCAAAAGTTAAAAATTTTGCGTAAAAGCATATGAATTAAGATTCCAACATTTCAAAAATTTAATAGGAAGTATAAGTAGTTTTGCAAATACCTAAATTTGTTTGTTGAGCTTATTTTATTAATAGTATCAGGAACAAAGCGATAAATATTTGTTTGAATTAGATTAATTATATGGTAAAAGTTTCATTTGGACAATTATGCCCACAGGATTTAATTGATAGATTTTCAGAGCATTGCTTTTGATAATAAAGGTATTTGTATGTGCTTATTTATGATTTTTCTATTTATTTCCTTTTCCTATTTTATCCCGATAAGGATCAACTAAGAGATACTGAAGCCACGAGAAAGGATAAGTATAACCTAAGATAATTTAGTTATTTTTTTATGACAAAAAGGCACCCTGAGATTTTTTCTTAATTTTTTTTTGTATGATTTGCGTCAATTCAATAATTAATTAAATAAATACTAATTAAAATAAAAGTATGTAATAGAAAGCAGATCACAACAATATATAAGAAGTGGCGATTAAAATGTGGTAAACGGCAAACAAAAAAAAGAAGGAAATAACGTGGCTCCGAAATGTGATACAATGGACAGGGATTAACGACATACAATCTCTGATATATATTGCAAGAAACAGAGAGTTAATGGAAAATGTGATTGCTAACATCCATTAGTGGATTTGAATCCGAAAAAGAAGAAGAAACGGCAAGAATATACTGCGTACTGCCACGAATATGTAAGTAAAAATAAAATTCCATTTTTAGTGGTTCAAAAAGACTAAGTAATTAATTATTATAATTAAATTATAATTAAACATTAATTATAAAAAATAAATAATATTTTAATTATAATTATAATAAACCTTTAATTATAATTATAAATATTTAATTATAAAAAGACAATAAAATAATGACAACAAAACTATTTTATCTACTCTGTCATATTATGTATAAGTTTTTAGTTTGTGAAAACTGTCATTATAGATAGCAGTGCGTGAAGGGTTTAAAGTGTGCGTGATGTAATAATGTATTTTAAATGAGATTTACTTTTTCGCACACTTTCAATGGATTTTTTGGCACACTTTCATATAATCAAATATCCTTAACTTTCGCGTTGTCATGGTGATGACAATATGAGCAATGACTTACAACAAAATGTTTGACAGTTTTGTGGTTTGAAAGTAGTTAGGATTTTTAAATGTTAAAGTTCTAAAAATTGCAGATTAGAAATGAATTCCGGTAACGAAGAGTTACAGTTTTTTTATTTGTTTATCGTAGATAAAATATTTTGCGAACTTAGGCGATGTATAGCACTCGCTCCGTTGTCGCCCTTACTCTAAAAATCGCGTGCGTTTGCAAAAAGCATACTTCACGAAATGTTTCATAAATAACTATTGTGATACGGATAATTAAAAAAATATGCTATTAATGATGCCAGGACTATGTTTAACTGAAAAATGAATTACGAATAAATATATCACAAGATTCTACACATTTTACTATAAAAATTAGGACACCATTTGTTATACGTACCATCATTTTTAAAAAATAATTGCTAAATTCTCTTCTACTATAAAATACGAGTATATTATGACAAGTGTAACTCAACTAGGTCTTCCCTTTCTGTCACAATCCTTTATATACAAATCTTTTAATGATATTTCGGTTATTTTTAGGATCTGGAAAATATAATTAAAATATAATTGGGACATTAATAAAATTATGAATTTATGTGCATCGATTTATGCACTTCGTATTATAATTAACTATGTATTTTATGTATATAAATTCATTTTAATATTGATACTCTGGTGTAATTGACGCTTTATAATGATAACGGTGCATTTTTTATGCATCGATTTATGCACTTCGTATTATAATTAACTATGTATTTTATGTATATAAATTCATTTTAATATTGATACTCTGGTGTAATTGACGCTTTATAATGATAACGGTGCATTTTTTCTTCGTTTTGATCTAAATTTTTTTATCATCATTCTTGATTTTTTTAGTCTGGATTTGCCCTTGAGTGGTTTTCCATTTCTATTGATGATTCTTGTTCAGTCATTACTGAACCTCTTTTTTAGTAGCATCTTTAGTGATTCTACAGAAAGGTTCTGGGCCTTCAAAATTTCCTCTGGAGCCTTGATTCGCTAACATATCTGCTCGTTCGTTCCCATGCACTCCTTCATGACCGGCACCTATCTTAAAGACACTTTATTGTCTTTTTCCAGGTTGTTGAGGAGATCTTTGCAGTTTCTCACCAGTTTTGATTTGTCGAGTGGATTCTTTATAGTCAGAACAGGCGATTGGCTATCTGGGTAAATGTCGATTCTCTTAGCTTTAGGGTCTTTATCAATGAATTCATCAATGCAGGTTACGAAATCAAAAATTTCAGCCTGGAACACCGTTATATGTTGACCTAGGCTGTAAGATTTATTATAGTTGCATGTTGGCCCAAAGACTCCTGATCCAGTAACATGCGCAGTTTTATATCCATCAGTGAACCATATTAAGTCCCCATTAATATTTGGGACCTTCTGTTCTCTAAATGGTATAATTGTGTTAATCTTCTCAGTGAAGATTAGTTCTGGTGTCATCATATCTGAATTCATCATAAAGATGGATTATCAGGACGGTCATAGAGGCTACTGCCGAAATATATAATTCCAGCGGAGGGAAAACAGAGGTATGGATTTTATTTGAGGTCTTAATTTTTCTTTAATTGTGCAGAGATCTTATCTGAGCTGGGTGAATTGCTGTTTTTCAGTCCATCGGTAGCTAGTCTTTTTCGTCTGCTAAAGGTTGTTTTCTTACTTCAGTCATTTGTTTTCTATTGAATATTTCATTTGAAGAATCCGGTCCATATTTCTAATATATTTCTCTATTCTTTAGGCATATTTGCAAATTCTTTGTTCAAAGGTTTAACATCCTTCTGAATTTATTCAATATTCGGAAGAATTTTTGGAAAGATTTTGCTGGCTTACATACTAATTCGTTGCATTTACGTTCTTCTTCTCTAAGTATCATCTCCGCGATGAAGGTTTGCAATCATCATAACTATTTTGATCATCTAGGCAGCTGCTCTGAACAGTTGCCTTGGGCTGCAACCAAACCATTCTCTCAGGTTCTTCAACCAGGAAACGGGTCTCCTTCCTTCGCTCCTTCTACCCTCTATTTTTCCTTGAATTATGAGTCTCAAGAAGTTATATCGTTCGTCTCCCATGACATGTCCGAGATATTGCAATTTTCTATCTTTTATTGTGTTTTCGATTTCCCTGTCTCTGCCTATTCTCCTTAACACATTAGTGAATCTATCTACCCATGAAATCCATAACACTTTTCTAAATGTCCACATTGTAAACGTGTTTACCTATTTACCGCGAAAATGCATTTACCTACATGCGTATTTTTCTCACTACTTTATTTGACATTCTTTCTTAAACTATTCTCTATCTGCTACTTTTTGCTTCCTCGTTTTTTTGTGCAACTGGAGGTTATTTATCTCTTTTTTTCTAATTTGTCGCTTATGATTTTGGAGGATTAGGTATAGATTACCTATTGTTAATATAAAATATATTGTAAAAATGAAAATGTATATCATTTTTATTGAGTTTCAATGCGAAGCCAAAACTGTCTTAATTGTCACTTAGCTCAGAGAGCGCAAACCAGCACTCTAATCGACGATTTCGACTCTTATTACAGGCTTATCAGAGAATGCATAGGTTGCTATCTCTGACTTAAGTTAAAATCACCCAGTTTATTAGTTCCGGCATTGCAACTAACGTGATGGTAGTAGGTGCCTAGCGGCATCTGCTAAATAAAAGTCAAAGCAACTGAATAAAAATGGTATACATTTGAAGGGTCAGGAAGAAGAACGATGAATGTCTATCTGGGAGCATTTTTGGTAAAATGAGAAACAAAGTTACATATTCATTGTTTTCCCCCTTGCGTCCAATCATGCGGGGTGTTTTTAAGACGATTCTCATCGTTATTTTCCTTTGGCCATTCACAGATTGATAGTACTCTTTTTAATCTAACAGATTGCACAAAAATCGAAAAAGAGTCAAAAATTGACATTTATCGTTTTTCCCTCTGACCAATAATTTTTATTTTCTATTAGTATTACTCCTATTGAGTAACTAGGTCCGTTTTCCATTGGAATTTACCACGATAAACAGACGGGGTGGTGAATTGCAAATTTTAATTGGCAATTCCCTCTTGTCTTCTTTGCAACATCCAGCTGGCTTGCAATTTTTAGAAGCAGTGGAGGTGTTACAAGGAAAATGGTCCAATAAGTTTTCAATTTAATATTATTTTAAATATTTTTAAATATTTTATAAGGTTGAAAACTTTGACTTTTATTGTTCATACCTTTCATATGACTATTTTTAAAAAATTCAGACATTATGTCATCTGAATTGTCCTGTGTTTTTGTTTACCTAGAAACTTCTTTTAGGAAACTTATACCTCTGTTACTGAAAAATGTGAGGTAGTTTTACAAAAAAGAACAAATTTATGCAGTTTGTAAAATTTAGAATATTTTTATTATACCCTTTTCATATACAAAATTAACAAATTCAAATACGAACTTTCAGTACTGTTTTGTTAATGGCGTCCATTTTGTTGTCCATTTTGACCATTTTGTTGGCCATTTTGTTGTCCGTTCCCATTTTGCTGACCATTCTGTCCTTGATTTTGCAGATGGGCTGGAACGGTACGTGAACGTCCTCTTTCTACAGGTGAAGGTGAACGAGGAGGAGTATTGGGGTCATAATTTTTGCCTTCGACAGATTCCATCAGATATAGTGAAATGCAGGCAAAGCAAATCATCAAAACAATCAATTTGGTAGCCTGAAAAAATTATTTAAATAAGTTTGTATTCCTTATTATTTTTAATAATATTCAGTATGTTGTCATATAAAACTTATAATTAAAAAAGAAGATAATAGAAGAGAATTCAGTCATTCAGTGGTTTAAAAAGAAAGAAGCAAAGCATTGCGATGAACACATGGATTATAAATAGGCAATGAAATGAAGAAAAATTGTTTATATACCCTTCAGTTCGCAGACGACCAAGTAATTTGTGCAAATGATAAGGATGACTTGGAATATATGGCGTGCAAACTAAAGGAGGAATATGAAAAATGGAGTCTACACATGAATATGGAGAAAACACAACATTTATATATCTATTGGTGAAGAAACAACCGATTTGATTATGGAGAATAACGAAACAATAAAAACATGCGGAAGTTATAGTTACTTAGGAGTACTCTTCAACAAAGAAGGAACAGATGATGGTGACATTCCAATAAATAAAGCCAGAAGAAAAATTAAATCGTTAAATGAAATATTGTGGAGTAAAGATATTGGAGAACAACGAAAGGTAACAATTTATAATGTGTTGATAAAAAGCACATTGATGTGTGGTTCTGAATTGTGGAGGATTAGAAAACATTAAAATAGAAAACTAGAGGCTACGTAGATGGACGCACTAAGACGATTAAACAGAACATTAAAGTTGGGGAGGTTTCGAAATGAAGTAATAAGGGAAATGATGGGTGTAACAAAAACAATTACTGACTACATAGAGGAGAAACAATAATTGACCTGGTACGGGTACGTTCAAAGGATGAGCTAGGAAAGACTCCCTAAAGAGACAATGAGATGAGTATTAGGAGCAAAACGAACGCTGTTTTACATATGTTATTATCATCAATGTCATGATTGTCTTTGTCTAAGGGCCGGTTGTTCGAACGCTAATCAACAATTATCACTATCAAATATTTAATTACTGTCAAAACTGTCAATGTCAACTTTGGTTGGGTTGCTAAAAACATAATTGATTACAATTCTGAGACTATAATCAATTAATATAACAATAATTATTAACATAATTGATAATAAATCTCATAATTTTAATTAATTATGTTTTCAGTAACCCAAACAAAGTTGACATTGACAGTTTGGTGACAGTAATTAAATATTTGATAATGATAATTGTTGATTAGCGTTCGAACAACCGGCCCTAAAAATATGAAATGTAAATAATTTTAATTATGAATCATGAATGTAACAGAACTCAAAAATATGTTGTAAACCTATTTATTATACATACCATTATTGCTTCAAAAATTGCTGATCTTTATTCTAATGTATGAACAACTTGCAAGTGAACTATGCTCCAAATGTCCGTACTAGTCCTTTATATATCTTTATTTTTTTGATTACGTAGTTGTTATATTAGATATTAAAATGGTATTCCGGTTATTAGTTCATTCACTCACGGTAAAATATTGCAAAATCTCCAAATTTTAAAAAAACCGTTTGGATTGACATGAAATTTGGCATAGTAAGTAAAATAACTTAAAAGGTAAGTGTTTTATCGAAAATAACATACTTAGCAAAAATATAGCTTATAAAAAAGTGAAAAAGTGTTGTATGTGAGGTCTTTCGACCCAGTAGAAGCAGAGTTGCATCTAGCTAAATAAAAATAGGTTTGGTTGTTTTCTTAAAAAGATTCTAGCATCAAAAGCAGAGCCTATTTTACTGCAAATGAGGCCCGAGACACTACACAATTTTCGGGCCCCTAAATATAATTTAATAATAATAATAATAAGTTTTTTAAATGTACTAATTATTTAATAGAAATATAGATGCACAAGAAAATAAAATTTTTATTAACAATAAATAAAATTTATATTTAAACATTTAAACATTGTTTAAGGGGATAGGCGCAAACTTTCGGCTTCAATGCTATTTAAATGCATTCGTTTTTTTCTAAGCCTGAGAAAACTAATAAATATTGTTGAAAAATTTAAACGCAGATTGGAAGATTTCGTTACTACCGAGGGCCGAAAGTCCCTGAAATCTTCGATAATGTTTACTTTAATATAGTTTACAGGGGTGAAAAAAAGAGAAAATTGAGTGTGATTTTTAATTTTAAATATGTACATATCTTATTCAAAAGAAACTTTTTATTTATTCTAAGGGACATTCGGTCCTCGGTAATAATGTAATTTTCATTCTGCGTTTAAATTTTTTTAAAATATGTATTAGTTTTTTGAGTATTCGAAAAAATGAATGCACTTATAGAGCATTGAAGCCGAAAGTTTGCGCCTATTTACTTAATAATAACTCTTATGGTTATCATTTATCATTGCCTGTTCGTAAAATGAAAGAATTTTTAAAATTTGTTTTGTTGTTGTAATAAACATGTTTTGTTTGGTGATCATTAAAATAGGGGCCCGAGGCAGTTACCTCACGGGCCTAGTGGTAAAATAGGCCCTGATCAAAAATAATTAAGTTACGGTCAAAATAAAGTTGGTCCCGTTTATTGAATAAAAGGGTGAAAATCACTCCCTAATTAGCATCCCAAATGAAATTATTCCTTACCGCCTCATAAGTTGCTTTACTCTTGTATGTATTGTTTATATGATCTTAAAGTTTTATCTGTTCAAAATGCTTACTCTTGAAAGAACTCGGATATTTGCGAAAAACCGTCTTTAAAAACGTGTTTTTTGTTGAAAAAATGAATATATTAAATCGCAAATAGCTCGAAAAGTGTTGACTTAGTGAAGAAATGCTATAGAACAAAAGTTGTTTAGAATTAGACAGTTTATCCACTTTCGGACTTGTTTTGAACGAATATTTTTTCACCCCGAAAAGGGGTGAAACTCACTTTCAGGGCAAAAGTACGCATCGGCACAATATTATCATTTACTTCTTTGACATATGAGTATGTGTAGTGTATGTGTGTATGTATAGTTGTGTATGTCAAATTTCATGTCATTCTTTAAAACTTGGAGCAAAAGCCGTGATTAAATGGACTATATCTTATTTGGACACAACAAAAAATATTTCCCTTGTAAATTAAAAGTTAATTGGGAAATTTATAAAATTATGTAATTATATAGAATAGTGATTTTTAAAATAATCATGATTATAAAATAATACCCAAGTTTTTAATGACATATTAATTTAATTATTTTATTAATTTGGTATTGCAACAAAATAGGTTTTACTATCAAGTTTTATTTTTGCTTGTAACGAATTTTTAAACTTGTTAAACTGACGTAATTCTTCTTCTTCATCTTCCTCTTTATAAGCAATTCTGCTTGTTCATTGGGGAATTTATACCTCTTTGAAAAGTTATCACTCCATCTTTTGAGCGGTCAGCAGACACTTCTTTTACCGATTGGTGATTTATCTTCGTTCTGGTTATATGGTTATTCCATTATTTTTTTCTATTTAACGTCCATTCGTTTATACACTGTACGTTGCATTGTCTTCTAATGTCTTCATTCCTCTTTCGATCTCTCAGTGTATTTCCTGTAATTCTTCTCAGTACTCTCATCTCTACCGTTTCCAGTAGTCTTTGTGTTGTGGCTGTATCGGGTCTTTAGTCCAGAGTAATAAGGATTTTCTCGGGACATTCAAAGATCCAGGTAGCTGACTACTTTTTGGTTATTGTAGACCTATAGGAAGAAAACCTACCTGTTTGCTGCCTAGAGTTGGCGTCCGTTTTTTAATTATTAACAATTTAGTGCAAAAATCGCGATTTTTTCGATTTTTTGCACCCTATTCAAAAGCTAAATAGTTGAGATAAAATTTCAAAATTCAGTTTTTTAGAACATTGAAAAACCTTCAAAATGCCGATTTTTTAAAGTTAAAAAGTTAATTTTTTGCTACGCAAACTGCAAAGTAAGTGAAAAACGTTATTTGTTAATAGCTTTTACTAAAACTACCTTATGACTTTAGTGTTTCACCCAAAGTTGGGTATTGGCGTACTTAATAAACCTTCAAAATTTAAGACCGAACCATTAATTAGTTTAAGAGTTATTCTATTTGTTTATCCCAGAGACCTTTGTTTTGCAATAAGATAAGACAGAAAATAATGAAGATAGGCAATTCTGAGTATTCCAAATGAAAGTAGAAGGGTGATAATATCAAAATGTATTAAAAAAAGATAAAAAAATAATTAATATTGTCAAAAATCCTAATGCCAAATTTTTGAAATTTTGTAGTTTATAAACATTTAGAATAACTTTAAAAATGTTATCCAAAGAAACAATATTTTTATATATACATATTCGAAAAGATAGTATTTTAACACGAATTTTCAAATAAAAAAATTTAGCCTGGGTTCATTTGGGACAAAGTTAGCCATATGTTTTTTTTTTAATTCACAGCTAATTAGTTTATAATAATTAAGGAATCTCATTAATGCAATTTTAAAGAATGGGATCTGTATTTTTTCTTAAAAAATTTGCACAAACATTGTACCTTCACAGCACCCTCTTCGATTTTTTAAAAATGTAGTTCAAACGATTACTAGGGGGAACCTACAAATCCACCGAGTTACAATACCGAAAAAGCAATTTCAAACGAATATAATTTACCCCTATTAAGCTGCACCCCCCGCCATCGCGAATAAAGTTCGAACTAGGCAAAAAATTTAGTGCTATTTATGTGCTAATTAGTTGCTCTAATCCGAATTTTGTTGCTCAAACCGTTGACCAGGAAATCGCGTTGAAAATGGGGGTGGGGTCCAGCTTAATGACAAGCTGCACCCCCACGCCGAAAAATGTTCAAACTTCTTAATTTTCTTTGGTGAAAAATTTAGTGCTATATATGTGCTAATTAGTTGCTCTAATCCGAATTTTGTAGCTGAAACCGTTGACCAGGAAATCGCGTTGAAATGGGGGGGGGGGGGGTCCAGCTTAATGGCAGCTGCACCCACGCACACCGAAAAAAGTTCAAAATTCTTGATTTTTTGGTGAAAAATTATTTAGTGCTATTTATGTGCTAGTTAGTTGCTATAATCCGAATTTTGTTTCTCAAACCGTTGACCAGGAAATCGCGTTGAAAATGGGGGTCCAGCTTAATGGCAAGCTGCACCCACCCACGCCGAAAAAAGTTCCATCTTCTTGATTTTTTTGGTAAAAAATTTATTTCTATTTATGTGCTAATTAGTTGTTCTATTTCGGATTTTGTTTCTCTAAGCGTTAAACAGGAAATCGAATTGAAAGTGGGGCCGGGTCAGCTTCTCATTAGACGCACAACGAAATACTTGTATATTCACTAAAACAATTCCCTAAATAATTTTTTTACCAAATATGTACGACCAACTTATTTATTTAACATATAACAGAGACACATATAGCGCGGAGCAAGGTCGGGTGGGATAAACTAATGCATTTCTAATATTCTAGGGAACATGTTTTATCGAAATATGCCTGTAGCCAATTTTGTTGCTAACCATAGAACTTAAAAATTTATTACTTCATCCCTCCCAAAATTACACCGCGCTTTATTTTCCTCTATCGTGTAAAATAAATTAGTTGCTCGCTTATATTTAGTCACAAAATATTCTAGTGGACACGTACTATCGAAATATGTGTATTGGTATCCGATTTTGTTGCTAACTATAGAACTTAAAAATTTAGTAGTTGCTCGCACATATTTGGTACTAAAATATTCCAGGGAACACGTATTATCGAAATATATTGGTATCCGATTTTGTTGCTAACCGTAGAACTTGCAAATGCATTAGATTTTCCCACCCGACCTTGCTCCGCGCTATATTATGTGTCTCTATTCTATGTTAAATAAATAAGTTGGTCCTACATATTTGGTACAAAAATTATTTAGGGAACACGTATCATGGAAATATACCGCTATCTGATTTTATTGCTCATTGTTTTAGTGAACATACAAGTCTTTCGTTGTGCGTCAAATGGGAAGCTGGCCCCGCCCCACTTTCAATTCGATTTCCTGCTTAACGCTTAGAGCAACAAAATCCGAAATAGAGCAACTAATTAGCACATAAATAGAAGTAAATTTTTCACCAAAAATATCAAGAAGTTTGAACTTTTTTAGGTGTGGGTGGGTGCAGCTTTCCATTAAGCTGGACCCCTCCCACTTTCAACGCTATTTCCTGGTCAACGGTTTGAGCAACAAAATTCAGATTAGAGCAACTAATTAGCACATAAATAGCACTACTATTTTTGCCTAGTCCGATCTTTATTCGCGATGGTGTTGGGTGCAGCTTAATAGTGGTATATAATTTTCTGTATCTCCGGATAAACTCAATGGATTTTGATCTTTCTTTTTTTAATTTGTATGTAATTTCTACGTACAGTGCAAATATTCAATTTGTTTATAAAAGCTTTGCGTATTTCAAAGGTCTTGAAAATGAATGCTTTAAAAAAAATTCCAACCATTTGCAAAAAGTTATGAAACAGCAAAGTAAATATACGATTGCTCCGTTGTTTATAATTTGTTTTAATTGTTTCGAAGCTTAAAAGTGAGTCTGTGGTACAATCTAATTACTCACAAAGAATATCAAATATTAGTTCAATGGCTCTATTTTAATCAAAGATTAAAAATACTTTTTTTTTTTGTAATTTTTAGCGCGACAGTAGGCTTGATACAGAGCCGAAGATGTTCACTCGAAGCGACTGACACGCTTTAAACTCGCGCGAGTTGTGTATGTGGACGGGTATAACACATAATACATAGCTACGGTACTGTATTAGTCTACTTTCGCGCGTGTAAATTACAAAAAAATATATTTATAATCTTTAATTAAAATATAACCATTAAGCTGATAATCGATATTTTTTGTAAGTAATTAGCTTGTACTTTAAACTCACTTTTACGCTTTGAAAGAATTAAAAAAAATTATAAACAACGCAGTATTCGTATGTTTATTTTGCTGTTTCATAACTTTTTTGCAAATGGTTGCAAAAAAGTTTTAAAACATTCATTTTCAAGATATTTGAAATACGCATTTTAACAATTTTTTAAAATTAGAATATAATAAAAACTTTATGATAAACATTAATTTGTTTAAAACTATTTTTTTTAAAACATTTAAAGATTATTCAAAAAAATAAAAAATTTATATTTTGTCGACAAAATGTTAAATAGGCATCTCATCTTTATAAGATTTCAAAGTTTGATCAGTGTATCATAATTATTTTGGTTATTATTGCGACCGTAAATTATTAATTAACAATTGAATTGTTGCTAAAATATTCGTTCAATTTTCACCAGCTTCTGGAACTATAATCCAAACCTAGAAGGCTTTTAAGTCACCAAATTATTTAATTATTGGTAGATAATTACTTATCTAAAACTTTATTTGAAAATTAAAGATTTTGTTGGGAAAGCCCGGATTTTCCGAGGAAAATTTTCGTCGGAGCAGATCGGAAAAACATATCTCTATGCAAAATTTAATTGCGGTGAATTTTTATTTGAGTATTTTTGTTGTAAAGTTAAAATCTTCGGAGTTATAGAGCAATAATTGAAAAAAACACGATTTTCGGGCGCCATTTTGTTTAAAAAAAAGTAGCACACTATCTGCGGACTTTGTATACCTATATTATTAATATACAAGGTGTCCCAAAAGTAGTGGAACGGTCAAATATTTCTCGAACTAAACATCCGATTGAAAAACTGAGAAATACTTGTTCAATCATTTTTAAAAATATATCCAATGACACCAAACACCAACCCCACTACACCCCCTGGAGATGGGGTGGGGGGTAACTTTAAAATCTTAAATAGAAACCCCCAGTTTTTCTTGCAGATTTTAATTCGTTACGTAAAAGTAAGTAACTTTTATTCAAGACATTTTTTCGAACTGTGGATAGATGGCGCTATAATTGAGAAAAACGATTTATCCTGATACCATAGTTAAATTATAGAAACGGTCTAATATCTCACGAAATATACATCCAAATGAGAAACTAAATAACAGATTTTTAATCTTTTTCGAAAACCTTTCGAATAAAACCAAACGTGACCCTCCAACCCAGCCCCTGGGGGTGGGGTGGGGGTTAACTTTAAAATCTTTAACAGTAACCCCAACTTTTTATTACAGATTCGGATCCGTCACGAAAAATTAAGCAACATTTTTTCAAAACTTTTTTTAGAATTGTTAATAGATGGCGCTTTAATTGGAAAATACGATTTATTAGCGCCATCTATTAGAAATTTTAAAAAATGTTCCGAATAAATGTTGCTTAATTTTTTATGGCGAATCCGAATCTGCAATAAAAAGTGGGGGTTGCTATTTTAGATTTTTTAGTTACCCCCCACCTCACCTCCTGGGGGTGAGTTGGAGGGTCATGTTTGGAGTTATTCGATAGGTGTTCGAAAAATATTAAAAATCTGTTTTTTGGTTTCTCATTTGGAAGTGTATTTCGTGAGATATTAGACCGTTTCTATAATTTACCTATGGTATCAGGATAAATCGTTTTTCCCAATTATAGCGCCATCTATCCACAGTTCGAAAAAATGTCTTGAATAAAAGTTGCCAACTTCTACGTAAGGAATCCAAATTTGCAAGAAAAACTGGGGGTTTCTATTTGAGATTTTAAAGTTACTCCCCACCCCACCTCCAGGGGGTGTAGTGGGGATTGGTGTTTGGTGTCATTGGATAGATATTTGAAAATGATTGAACACGTATTTTTCAGTTTTTTGATCCGACACCCTATATATAATCATAAGCTTCGATTCCAGCAATAAAATTGCTGGTAAATAACTTTTCCCAAAAATGGCCTATTCTCCGATAATCAGCCCAGACTAGAAGACAACTCTTCTGTTTTCTTTCCTGGCTTGGGTATCATAACGATCTGGACAACTTCCCAGATGCTGGGGAAATAATTTAGTCGTAGTAGAGAGTTTTTATAGCTCTTTTCGGATAATTTTTCAAGAATTTTTCTAGATACCAAATCGAAACCAAGAGCTTTATATTAATCTCTTCCATAATTTATTGTTTGTATGACTTCTCTAATAGTGAACTTGTTATGAGGCAGATCAATTTAGAAGAGTACATTTAGATAGTTGGCAATTTCGTATTCTTCTTTAGCAGATAATTCTTGAGGAAAGGGTATAAAGACTTTTTTCAGATATTTGCCAAAAGCTTAACATTTTTCTATACCATTTCTAGCCCCGATGTTATCATTTCTGATTGGTGGATTAGACAAGTAAGACCTTTTTTTTCTTTGCTTCCACAGCGAATAATCTGTGGCCTTTGTAGATGTAAGGCTTTCCAGGTAACATTGGATTCCCTGATTTTGTTTTGCTATGATTAATTTTTTCAATTCTTTGGTGGCTTTGTTCGCCTGTGACTTAAGAAGTGAATGACGTCTTTCGACGTCATTTGCAGCGAAGAGTATGCTAAATATAGCTGGATATTTACATGGGAGAATAAATTATGAGAGTAAAATATTACAGATAAGAAAAATGTACCGTTATCATCATAGAGCGTCCATTACAACATTGTATCAATATTAAAATGAATTTATGTACATAAATCCATAATTTTATAAATTTCCCAATCAATATTTAATAATTGACAAAAGGAAATATTTTCTACATCATGAAAATAAACGAAATATCATGGAATTCATTAAAAGATACAAGTCGGAAAAATGAAAGAATACCCATGCGTTATCGATGATATGCATACGAATTAAATCAAAAATTTCTAGTCAAACCAAAGTCTAAACTAAGTTAATACTGAAAATAAACGGATGTGACTACTACCCCACCGTACGATTTTTCGCTACGTAAGAATGTGTCAAAAAAATTTTGTGATGTTATTGTTTTTCTTATAATATATACTTATTGGTGATAAATGTTACTATTACTACCGTAATTAATTATTTGATATACATAGATTAATAATACAAAAGTAATGAGTAAGCAAATATAGTATTATGAATTTCTCCAAGTTAAAGTTGCCAGTGGACGTAAATAGTAACAGAAATTTAAAAAATATCGCTTATGTCAGCTGCATTACGTGATTAAAATGAAAGTAAACTTATGATTCAATAAAATTGTGTTTTGACTATCGGATTTCTTTCATTATTCTTCTTCTTGATGTGCCTATCCGTGACGAATGTTGGCGATCATCATGGCAATCTTCACCTTATCTGCAGCAACGCGGAAAAGCTGCACAGATGTTGTGTTGAACCAGGTTCTGAGGTTCTTTAACCAGGATGTTCTTCTTCTTCCTGGACCTCCTTTCATTATATGTATATGGATTTTGGGCTGCTGAATCCCAATATGAGGTTTGCGGATAAAATTTCTTGCCGGAACATTGAAAAAATCGCGAAAAGAGCGGAAAATTTTAGCTTTTTTCCGCTTTTTTGTTCAAATATCGAAAAATATTAACTTTTAGTAGATGGTCTGTTAACAGAAATTAAAGTACTTAAAATTATCTACAAACATCACTATTTACTTTTTTTTTCAGACCAATCGTTCGGTCTAAAGTACAAGTTGAAAATTGCCAATTTTTAACGGTCTCGGCAAAACCCACTTTTTACATTCCAAAACTTTATTTTTTATTAGAATGCTGTCATTTGATAAATTTCTCCTAGTTTTCTGTACAAATAATAAATGTTAGTTCATAGGTATGGTATGTCTCTTGTGACAGCTTCCATGAGTCCATTCCGCCCTAAGAGGCCGGGAATATCTCTGCTTTTCCCTTAGAGCCACAGAAGATCAGGCACAGATGGGGTCACAGTTCAGTTGGTGTGAACATTTCCTTCGGATCTGTTATGTTGATTTCTGATTAACCTTGAGGTTTTGTCCTTTTAAAATGAATTAGTTGAACAGCTCCGTGACCCATAAACCTCAGGCGCGGGTTTCTTCTTTATCCGATGAATGGATTGCTTAGGAGCTACTGCATGTTTTGGTGCAATAAAAGAAATGCCACATATGGCCTGAAAAGTGTGGTATTCGTCGATTGCATGTACGTTAAAATCAGCGTTATCGTACACCTGCTGTGTAAAGCACAGCAGGTCAATTTTTGCGGATCGCCTGCGAATGCTGACACTTCCAGGCGAACAGCTTCTGTATACGATGAACAAAACCCCAAAGAGGAAACTACATCAACTTATTTTCTTGAACCGTACTTTTTGTAGAGAAAACGGCCAACTCTGCAAGGAATGGCGAGACCAACTATCTGGGCCTTATTGCCGCTATAAGTCTTTGAGCAAGCGCGTTGCTTATCTGGAAGTATCAGCAATCGCAGGCGATCCGCAAAAAATTGACCAGCCGTGCTTTACACAACAGGTGTACGAAAACGCTGATTTTAACCCTTTCTATGCCAGCCCTTAATTTGCATGTTGGTCCCTCAATCCCAAAAATTTTTTCATGCTTAGAGTCTCATTGCCCTATATATACGTCGCATATAAGTAAACAAATAAATGACCAAAACATGTTTTTTAATGAGTTTTTTTCAACCAATTTAAACGTTTTCTTTTCAAAAGTACTCATCAGAGAGCAAAACCAACTTGAAAAAATGTAACTAGCTTAAAAATAATAATGTAATGTAAATTAACATTAAAAGTTTTCTTTTGTGTGGTACTCCTCAAAACATGACACTACGCCAAGGCCGACTCCGCATCTTGCACACATGTATCTCGATTCGCTTCTTTTTTTTTCTGGTCTTTTCTCTGGCTACAAACGCTTCACCTTCTAGCAGCTACCTATAAGCGTTGCCATCAGTGCTACAATATAGCATATATCTAAAATATGTGAACAAATATATACGGCAATGGGTCCGCATGACCTGTCTTAGGTGCCAACATTTTGAGGCTTTGGGAACAATCATCTAACATTTTCGGACATATGTATTTCTACGGCATTGGAACACCAATCAGTCTAAAATTTTATAAGCAACGCATATTTTCGGCTTTGGTAAATTGAGACCATAACACCTTGATCGTATGTATACGGCGGCTGGGAATACAGACCCACTTTTTCAAAAACATATATATGCAGCGTTGGGACAGAAAGGGTTAACGTACGTACAATCGACGGATACCACACTTTTTACGTCATGGGTGGCATTTCTTGTATTGCACCAAAACATGCAAGAGCTCCTAACCAATCCATTCCTCGGCTAAAAACTAAACCCGCACCTGAGATTTACGGAAGTCAGAGAGCTGTTCAACTAATACATTTTGAAAGGACAAAACCTCAAGCTTTATCAGAAATCAAGATCCGAAGGGAATCTTCACACCAACTGAAACTGTGACTCCATCTGTGCCTGATCTTCTGTGGTTCTAAGGGAAAAGCAGAGACATTCTTGGTATTTTAGGATGGAATGGATTGATGGAAGCTGTGAGAAGAGACATACCATATTCATATTATGAACTAACATTTATTATTTGTACAGAAAACTAGGAGAAATTTACCAAATGACAGCATTCTAATAAAAACTAAAGTTTTGGAATGTAAAAAGTGGGTTTTGCCGAGACCGTTAAAAATTGGCAATTTTCAACTTGCACTTTAGACCGAACGGTTCGTCTGAAAAAAAAGTAAATAGTGATGTTTGTAGATAATTTTAAGTTCCGGCAAGAAATTTTGTCCGCAAACCTCAGATTCGGATTCAGCAGCCCAAAATCCATATATAATGAAAGAAATCAGAACTATCCCAAAACTTTCCCGCTAGGGAGCTCGTAGAGTACAAATTGACTGAATCATTAATGAATTTAGATCGTTTTCCAGACATTATCTGCAAATAAATGCGCAAACCAGCAATCTAATCGACGATTTCGTCTCTTAATAGAGGCTTATTAGAGAATGCATAGGTTGCTATTTCTGACTTAAGTTAAAATGACCCAGTCTATTAGTCCCGGCATTGCAACTAACGTGATGGTAGTAGGTCCCAGCAGCATCTGCTAAATAAAAGTCAAAGGAACTGAATAAAAATGGTATAAATTTGAAGGGTCAGGAAGAAGAACAATGAATGTCTATCTGGAAGCATTTTTGGTAAAATGAGAAACAAAGTTACATATTCATTGTTTTTCCCACTTGCGTCCAATCTTGTGACGTGTTTTTAAGACGATTCTCATCGTTTTTTCCCTTGGCCATTCACAGGTTGACAGTAATCTTTCTAAGTTAACAGATTGCACAAAAATCGCAAAATAGTCAAAAATTGACATTCATCGTTTTTCCCTCTGACCGTTCATTTTTATTTTATATTAGTATTACTCCTATTGAGTAACTAGGTTCATTTTCCATTGGAATTTACCACGCTGAACAGACGGGGTGGTGAATTGCAAATTTTAATTGGCAATTCCCTCTTGTCTTCTTTGCAACATCCACCTGGCTTGCAATTTTTAGAATCCGTGGAGGTGTTACCAGGGATATGGTCCAATAAATTATCAATTTGATATTATTTTAAATAATTTTAAATATTTTACTTGGTCGAAAACTTTGACTTTTATTGTTAATATCTTTCATCTAACTATTTTTAAAAAATTCAGACATTATGACATTATGTCATCTGAATTGTCCTGTGTTTTTATTTATCTAGAAACTTCTTTTAGGAATCTTATACCTCTGTTACCCTAATTTTAATAATGCACTAATAAAAAATATCAAAAAACCGAAAAATGTGAGGTAGTTTTACAAGAAAGAACAAATTTGTGCAGTTTGTAAAATTTAGAATATTTTTATTATACCCTTTTCATATACAAAATTAACAAATTCACAAACGAACTTTCAGTACTGTTTTGTTAATGGCGTCCATTTTGTTGTCCATTTTGACCATTTTGTTGGCCATTTTGTTGTCCGTTCCCATTTTGCTGACCATTCTGTCCTTGATTTTGCAGATGGGCTGGAACGGTACGTGAACGACCTCTTTCTAGAGGTGAAGGTGAACGAGGAGGAGTATTGGGGTCATAATTTTTGCCTTCGACAGATTCCATCAGATATAGTGAAATGCAGGCAAAGCAAATCATCAAAACAATCAATTTGGTAGCCTGAAAAATTTATTTAAATAAGTTTGTATTCCTTATTATTTTTAATATGTAATATTCAGTATGTTGTCATATAAAACTTATAATTAAAAAAGAAGATAGAAGACAATTCAGTCATTCAGTGGTTCAAAAAGAATGAAACAAAGCATAGCCATGAACACATGGATTATAAAAACACAATAAAATAAAGAAAAAATATTTTGAGATGTGAATGATTCAAAAGATTTAAAGATCTAAAAAATATTCTAATAGTAATGTTTGTTTGCACTCTTATTATTTGTCCTATCTATCTCTCTGGGCTAATTAGCAAAATTCATGGAAAAGTTATTTACCAGCAATTTTATTGCTGGAATCGAATTATAAGATTCTATATATTAATAATATAGGTATGCAAAGTCCGCAGATAGTGTGCTACTTTTTTTATAAATAAAATGGCGCCGACAAATCGTATTTTTTTCAATTATTGCTCTATAACTCCGAAGATTTTAACTCTACAACAAAAACACCTTAATAAAAATTCATCGCAATGAAATTCTGCATAGAAATATGTTTTCATGATTTTCTCAGACGAAAATTTTTCTCGGAAAATGCGGGTTTTCCTAACAAAAACTCTAATTTTCAAATAAAGTTTTAGGTAAGTAATTATTAATCAATAATTAAATAACTTAGTGACATCAAAGCTTTCTTGGTGTAGATTGTAATTCCCGAAGCCGGTGAAAATTAAACGAATATTTTAGCAACAATTCAATTGTTAATTAACAAATTACGATCGCAATAATAACCAAAATAATCATGATACATTGATCAAACTTATAAAGATTATAAAGATGAGATGC
Organism: Diabrotica virgifera virgifera; assembly: GCF_917563875.1. Lineage (NCBI taxonomy): Eukaryota > Metazoa > Arthropoda > Insecta > Coleoptera > Chrysomelidae > Diabrotica > Diabrotica virgifera. Next base: position 75,264,918 of record NC_065450.1, on the reverse strand, counting down.
TTATTTAATAATTTATCGACAAAATATAAATTTTTCTTTTTTTTGCATAATCTTTAAATTTTGAAAAAAAAAATAGTTATAATACGCTGGTCTAATTAGTAAAGTATAAAGAAAGGTTATTTACCAGCAATTTTATTGCTGGAATCGAATTATAAGATCCTATATATTATTAATATAGGTATGCAAAGTCCGCATATAGTGTGCTACTTTTTTTATAAACAAAATGGCGCCGACAAATCGTATTTTTTTCAATTATTGCTCTATAACTCCGAAGATTTTAACTTTACACAAAAAACACTCAAATAAAAATTCACCCCAATTTAATTCTGCATAGAGGCATGTTTTTCCCGATTTGCTCCGACGAAAATTTTCATCGGAAAATGTGGGTTTTCCCAACAAAATATCGAATTTTCAAATAAATTTTTTGGGCCAGTAATTATTTATCAATAATTATATAGCTTGGTGAAATAAAAGCTTTCTTGTTATAGATTATAATTCAGAAGCCGGTGAAAATGAAACGAATATTTTAGCAACAATTCAATTGTAAATTAACAATTTACAGTCGCAACAACAACCAAAATAATCATGAGACATTGATCAAACTTAGAAAGAATATAAAGGTGTGATGCCTATTTAATATTTTGTCGACAAAATATAAATTTTTAATTTTTTTGCATAGTCTTTAAATGTTTAAAAAAAATTGTTATAAACAAATTAACATTTCTCAGAAACTGTTTATTATATTCTAATTTTAAAAAATACTTAAAATGCGTAGTTCATAAGTCTTGAAAATGAATGCTTTAAAAAAAATTTCCAACCATTTGCAAAAAACTTATGAAACAGCAAAGTAAATATACGAATTCTCCGTTGTTTATAATTTGTTTTAATTGTTTTAAAGCTTAAAAGTGAGTTTATGGTACAATCTAATTACTCACAAAGGATGTAAAAAATTAGTGCAATGGTTATATTTTAATCAAAGATTAAAAATACTTTTTTTTTGTAATTTTTAGCGCGAAAGTAGGCTTGATACAGAGCCGGAGATAAAATGTTCACTCGAAGCGACTGACACGCTTAAACTCGCGCGAATTGTGTATGTGGGCGGGTAGCTACGGTACTGTATTATTCTACTTTCGCGCGTGTAAATTACAAAAAAATATATTTATAATCTTTAATTAAAGTATAACCATTAAACTGATAATCGATATTTTTTTTATAAATAATTAGCTTGTACTTTAAACTCACTTCTACGCTTTGAAAGAAATAAGAAAAATTTTAAATATCGTAGTAATCGTATGTTTATTTTGCTGTTTCATAAATTTTTTGCAAATGGTTGCAAAAAAGTTTTAACGCATTCATTTTCAAGATATTTGAAATGCGCATTTTAGCTATTTCTTAAAATTATAATATAATAAAAACTTTCTGAGAAACGTAATTTGTTTATAACTATTTTTTTTAACATTTAAAGATTATGCAAAAAAATAAAAAATTTATATTTTGTCGACAAAATGTTAAATAGGCATCTCATCTTTATAAGATTTCAAAGTTTAATCAGTGTATCATAATTATTTTGGTTATTATTGCGACCGTAAATTATTAATTAACAATTGAATTGTTGCTAAAATATTAGTTTAATTTTCACCAGCTTCTGGAACTATAATCTAAACCAAGAAGGCTTTTAAGTCACCAAATTATTTAATTATTGGTAAATAATTACTTATTTAAAACTTTATTTGAAAGTTAAAGATTTTGTTGGGAAAACCCGCATTTTCCGAGGAAAATTTTCGTCAGAGCAGATCGGGAAAAACACGTATCTATGCAGAATTTAATCACGGTGAATTTTTATTTGGGTGTTTTTGTTGAAAAGTTAAAATCTTTGGAGTTATAGAGCAATAATTGAAAAAAACACGATTTTCGGGCGCCATTTTGTTTATAAAAAAAGTAGCACCCTATCTGAGGACTTTGCATACCAATATTATTAATATATAGGATCTTATAATTCGATTCCAGCAATAAAATTGCTGGTAAATAACTTTTCCCAAAAATGGCCTATTCTCCGATAATCAGCCCAGACTATATAACCGCTGTTCAAAATACATAAAAGAATATGACATCTGTCATAAAGATGGGAAAGAAACTATCAGAACCGTTCAAGGTGAACAATGGTTTACGCCAGGATTGTTGCATTTCTCCAACACTATTTAAAATATATTTAGCAAAATCGCTGATTCGATGGAAAAGGGAATGCAACGGAATGGGTATACAAATTGATGAAAATACTTGTTTATATACCCTTCAGTTCGCAGACCACCAAGTAATTTGTGTAAAAGATAAGGAGGACTTGGAATATATGGGGCGCAAACTAAAGTAGGAATATGAAAAATGGGGTCTACACATGAATATAGACAAAACACAATATTATATAATTGGTGAAGAAACAACCGATTTGAGAATGGAGAATAACGAAAGAATAAAAACATACGTAAGTTAAAATTACTTAGGAGTACTGTTCAACAAAGAAGGAGCAGACGATGATGACATTCCAAACAGAATAAATAAAGCCAGAAGAAGAATTAAATCGTTAAATGAAATATTGTGGAGTAAAGACATAGGAGAACAATGAAAAGTTGCAATTTATAATACGTTGATAAAAAGCACATTGATGTATGGTTCTGAATTGTGGAGCATTAGAGAACATCAAAAGAGAAATCTAGAGGCTACGGCGATGGACGCACTAAGACAGTCAAACAAAACATCAAAGTTGAAGAGGATTCGAAATGAAATAATAAGAGAGAATGGGTGTAACACAAAAAATTACTGACTGAATAGATGAGAAACAATTAACCTGGTACGGGCACGTTCAAAGGATGAGCGAGGAAAGACTCTTTAAAAAGGCAATGAGATGGGTACCAAGAGTGAAACGAAAAAGAGGAAGGCCGAAAAAATCTTGGATTGGTGGTATACGGAGATCTATGAGCGAAATAGGATTATTCGATGAAGACTGGAACAACAGAGGGAACTGGCACATAGCTGGTTTAACCATAACAGAACAGAACAGAACACAACAGTGAAAACGAAGGAAAAGAGATTTACAAAAGATTAATGAAGGGGAGCAGACCTATAGGCCCACGTGTGACTAAATTCAATAATGAAAGCAAAAATGATATCAAGAACAGTTAAACTATGAGTCTAGGAGACGATAATCAAACCCACGGTGATGTATTCCAGCGAAACGTGGATTATCAACCAGCAGCAAGAAAAGAAACTATAAATCAGAGGAAGAAAGGTGCTCAGCAAAATTTTCGAAAGAATACAGACGGCAGAGGATATTTAGAGAAGATGAGCAAATACAGATATAATGAGCCTGTATAAAAAACCAATAATTACAGCAATAATACAAGCACAATGAGCTTGGTTACATTATTCGAATGCCAGAGAAACAAAATGTTAAAACAATACTGAAAGAGGGAGAAATGGGGAAAAAAGAAGAGAACTTCCAAAGAAGAAATGGTTGGAAGCAGAAAAGCAAAAATTGTCAGAAATACGAGTGAGAAATTGGAAAGAAAAAGTAAGGACCGAAAAAATGGAGAGAAATATGTGGACTGTAGTGCTGTTTTACATATATATCGAGTCCAGGTTGGCTTTTCTGAAAATCTGACATGTAAATAATATTAATTACGAATCATTAATTAAGATATTGGAATGTAACAGAACTTAAAAAGATGTTGTAAACGTATTTATTATACATACCATTATTGCTTTAAAAATTGCTGAATTATCTTTACTCTAATGTATGAACAACTTGCAAGTGAACTATGCTCCAAATGTCTGTACTAGTCCTTTATATATCTTTAATTTTTTGATTACGTTGTTGTTATATTATTAGATATTAAAATGATATTCCGGCTATTAGTCCATTCACTCACGGTAAAATATTGCAAAACCTCCAAATTTTAAAGAACCGTTTGGATTGACATGAAATTTGGCACAGTAAGTAAAATAACTCTAAATGTAAGTATTTTATCGAAAATAACAATGTTAGTAACAATAAAGCTTATAAAAAAGAAGAAGAAAATGGTGTAGGTATGTGAGGTCTTTCGACCCAGTAGAATTAGAGTTGTAGCTAATAAATAATAGGTTTGTTTGTTTTCTTAAAAGATAAACATTAGCGAGCGGAAAACGCGTTCCAAGATTGCGGCTTTACTTTTGAATATTGTGTTGAGATATTTGGCACACATATTCGTAACGTAGTAAACAATGGCGGTACAGAGCCCAATTTCAGAAATATGTTATTATGTGGAAATTACTCTATAATTAAATAAAATATTGCAAAAACGAGCATGTACCGTCATTAAGTAGAAAAAAAATACACTTTCTTCAAATAAACTTTTTTATCCCATGCCTAGATTTTGTGTCACATTGGAACTACTAAAAATCAATAATCTATAACAAAAAATCGAACTTGATTGAATTGGCAACATTTAGCGCGCCTATGAACATAATAATTATTGGTTTTGAGAGTATAATGTCACTGTCACTATTGTACTGCCCACGCATTGTTGCCGCACTGTTGAAAGATCGCAGAACTTTCGAAAAACAAAAATATTGATGACGCGGTAATGTTGCCTCTTAAAAGATTCTAGCACCAAAAGTAATTAATTTACGGTAAAAATAAAGTTGGTCTCTTTTTTAGGTAACAAAACGTGAAAATCACCCCGTAATTAGCATCCCAAATGAAATTAATCGTCACCGCCTCACAAGTTGCTTTAAACGTATATGTATTGTTTATCTATCTATAAGCGAGGTTCCTACAGCCTCTGCCGCTTCTCGCATTTCGACCGCCATCTTTTTCTGTCCATCCATTCGTCTTCTTTGATGGCTCTATCTTTCATTATGTGCCGTACATTTTCTTCCCAGGCAACTGAAGGCATTCCCCTTCTTCTTCCTTGTTGTGGTATGTAATTTAAAGTTTTTCTTTGGACATCTATTTTCATTCATTAGTTTCACGTGACCATACCACACTAGTTGTCTCGTTTCAATTCTATCTATACTACAGTATTTGTCCTACTTCTAATATCTTCATTCCTGATGTGATCTTTTTGGGATGTACCACACGCTCTCCTTAGATAATCCATTTCTACTACTTCTATTCTTTTCCGATTTTTCTTCGTGATCTGCCAAACTTCTGCCCCATAAGTCATAATAGGCTCTACCAAGGTACGCTAGATTGTCAATTTCGTTTTTTGTCTTATATCTTTAGACCACAGTAGAGAGCTTAGAATGATTACCCCTTTTTTGCCCTGCTGCGTTTTGTTTTCGATGTCCTTTTAGTAGTGCCTTATTTAGATATTATAGATCCGAGATATTTATATTCTTTACATATTTTTGTGGTTATAATTTCTAAATCTGGATCTTCTTCATCTATTGTTTATATGACTTGAAAATTTTAACGGTTCAAAGTGCTTATTCTTGAAAGAGCTGCAGGTTATTTGCGAAAAACCCTTTAAAAACGTGTTTTTTTGTGGAAAAATGAACATATTAAATCTCAAACAACTCAAAAAGTATTGATTTAGTGAAAAATCTTATAGAACAAAAGTCGTTTAGAATTAGTCATTTTATCCACTTTCGGACTTGTTTTGAACGTATATTTTTTCACCCCGAGAAGGGGTGGAACTCACTTCCAGGGCAAAAGCACACATCGGCACAATATCACTTTTTCTCTCTGACACGTTAACTATGTGTTTGTGTGTGTATGCCAAATTTCATGTCGATCCAAGCAATTCTTTAAAATATGGAGGTTTTGCAATATTTTACCGTGAATAAATGGACTATATCTTATATGGAAAATACAAAAATATTTCCTTTGTAAATTAAATTTGAATTGGGAAATTTATAAAATTATGAAATTATATAGAACACCGATTTTTTTAAATAATGATGATTATGAAATAATACACAAGTTTTAATGACAGATTTAATTACTTTATTAATTTAGTATTGCAAGAAATAGATTTTACAATTAGATGCTTTTTTAAATCGAATTTTTTAAACTTTATGCCTACACTGATGTAATTGTTACCGTAAAGTTCTGTTTATTTTTTTATCTATTTATACTTTATTTTACAGGGTGTATCAAAAATACAGGTCATAAATTTAATCACATATTCTGGGACCAAAAATAGTTTGATTGAACCTAACTTACCTTAGTACAAATGTGTATATAAAAAAAGTTACAACCCTTTAAAGTTACAAAATGAAAATCGATTTTTTCCAATACATCGGAAACTATTAGATATTTTTATTAAAAATAGACATGTCGTATTATTATGGCAGTAGCATCTTAAGAAAAAATTATAGTGAAATTTGGACACCCCATAAAAAATTTATGGGGGTTTTGTTCCTTTAAATCCCCCCAAACTTTTGTGTACGTTCCAATTAAATTATTATTATCGTACCATCAGTTAAACACAATGTTTTTAAAACTTTTTTGGCTCTTAGTTCTTTTTCGAAAAATCAGTTTTTATCAAGATATTTTGAATATTTGTCAAATCCACCACATATTTGTATATGGTTAAGTACGATTATGGAGACTTGGTAATAATATGAAAATTTATGTATGATTTACATTTTTAGGTATATTTTGCACCATATTAAAAAGAAGTCACATCTCGATAAAAGGTGCCTTCTCGAAAAAATCCAAAGAGGCAAAAAAGTTTTAAAAACACTGTATTTAACTAATGGCACCGCAGTAATATTTTAATTGAAACATTTGGGGGGTTTAAAAGAACAATACCCCCATAAAATTTTTATGTAAACATATTAAAAAATAAGCCTCAACTCGATAACAACTGCCTTATCGAAAAAATATTAAGAGGCAAAAAAGTTTTAAGAATATTGAGTTTAACTAATGGTACCACAATAATAATTTAATTGAGACGTACACAAAAGTTTGGGGGGGTTTAAAGGAACAAAAGCCCCATAGAATTTTTATGGGGTGCATAAATTTCAGTATAATTTTTCTTTAATATGTTCCTGCCATAATAATGCCACATGCCCATTTTCAATAAAAAATATTTAATAGTTTTCGATATATTCGAAAAAATCGATTTTCATTTTGTAACTTCAAAGGGCTGTAACTTTTTTTATGTGCATATTTGTACTAAGGTAAGTTAGGTTCATTCCAAATATTTTTGGTCCCAGAATATGTGACTTAATTTATGACCTGTATTTTTGTTACACCCTGTATAATGTTGTTCTGAAGCTATTTCCTTGTGGCATTTTTATAATTAATAACTATTTAGATTAATATTTTTTTTTAAATTTAATTGTGGCTTATTTCCCATCTAAATAGTTAATCATTTATTATATAAATACAATATTCTCCAGAGTTCCATTATTTTTCAAATTTTTTAATGCATGTTAAATTTCCTCCCGTGATCTAGTAATCTCTGAAATGACTTTACTTTTTATATAATGTTTGATAGAAATTTTTCACTATTAGTCCAGAAAACCACTGCGCATCCGCTAGTAAAAATATTCTGATTCGGATTTTTTGCACAATCTTACTCAAAAAGGACCCCTTTTAACAAATTTGCATGTTGCCAAGTCCAAAAGTGAGTAAAAAATTTTTTAAACGTTTTTTTTTGTTTTTTTTTCCTAAAATTATTTTTTTTTGCATCGAACAAAGTTTTTTTGCATCGAACAGAAAAGGTCTTTAGTGACTTTTCTCTAAAGTTGATACTTTTTGGCATATAAGCGATTAAAAATTTAAAAAATTGCGAAACCGGAGATTTTTAACCTTCAAAAACTATTTGAAAAACTGAAAATTTCAATGTTGCCAAGGTAGATAGATATTCTTTGGAACATCGATTAATAAAATCCCGAAGAGGTTTTTGCAATACAATATCGAAAACCCCTTCATTTTTTAACTGCTAATCAAGCGGGCGCGACACTATTTTCAACCGTTGCATGTATATGTAATGTGCGGACAAATATTCTGATTCAATTTTTTTTCACCATATCGTTTGAAAAGGTCTCCTTTTAATAAATTTTCATGTTGCCAGGATCAAATAGCAGTCAAAAAATTTTTAATCGTTTTTTTTTTGTTTTTTCCTAAAACTAATTCTTTTGAATCGGACAATTTCTTTTAGGTTTTTCGATCATTCCAAATAGAAAAGATCTCAAGTGACTTTTCTCTAAATGTGACAGTTTTCGAGATATAAGCGATTGAAAATTAAAAAATTGCAATATCGGCCATTTTTAATCGTCAAAAACTACGTGAAAGACCGAAAATTTTAATGTTACCAAAGTACGTAGATATTCTATGAGCATCGATTGATGAAATTCTGAAGAGCTTTATGCAATACAATATCGAAAACCCCTTTGTTTTTTAATTTCTAATCAAGCGGGCGCGACACTATTTTCAACCGTTGCATGTATATCGATCGTGTAAAGGCCAAAGGGCGTAACCCTAAAAAATTAGAAATTGAGATTTTTGGTTTTTCTGAAAGACCGACCCGAAATACACCTCCCGGACAAAGGTCGTACCCCACCTATTACTATAAACCTATAAAATATCAGAATAATATCATTATGTACATTTGGCGGTTTCACAATTTCATCCCAACATTTGGAGTAACCCTCACGGCGTAACCCAGAACAGCTAATATCACGTACCGGATAATTGGCGTAAGCCTAACTTTTCCTTGGCGTCACCTGATCAAAATTCTTCCACGGATATACCAAAAGCATCATTAAATCCCGAAAGTGAAGAAATAAGAATTTGTGTGAAAGGGCACAAGACAAGGCCATCAACCATTACTTCACCTTCACTGGCACCGCTATACAACGAAGAATTAAAATTGGCATCTAAAAAAAACTGGGAACCGGAAGGCGAAGAACGCTATAAATAACCGGGATAATAATAATATTAATCTAAAAAATACGAGAATCTAAAGAATTTAATTAAAAATAATGTTATTCCAAATCGGTACCAGGAAGAATATATCAAAATGAGATCAGACACTTCGGAGCCCGATTAACTTGCTGAAACTGATGAGTGGGCCAAAGAAAACAGTCCACCTCGATATTTGGCTGTATTTATTAGATTTTAAGGCAATTACGAAACAGGTCGATTTTTGATCAAAGGGGTCTCATTTTTGCGGTACATACATTTGTCAACCCCCTCCTTTCCACTTCCCCCCACCTTATTTTAAATAGGGAATAGGGTTCGTATGTTAGCTTATTTAAAAGGTTATTCAATTCTCTATTCAGTAATATAAACATTAAGATAATTAATTATACAGGGTGTCCAAGAAATTTTTTTTAAATTATATTAATTGACACAAAAAGAAGAATGTACGTAATTAATTTAATTCAAAATACATTCTACTGCTGTCACAAAACAGAAAAAAATTATTTTTTAATAAATAAACATTGCTTTTCGCTTAATTTCAATGTTCAAGCTGCCAACCATTTGCCTCTTGGTAGGTTGAATATTGAATTTAAGCGAAAAACAATATTTAATTGTCAAATAAACATTTTTCTCTGTTTTCTGTCAGTAGTAGAATGTATTTTGAGTTAAATAAATTGCTTCTTTTTGTGTCAATTAATTTAATTCAAAATCATTTTTCTTGAACACCCTGTATAAATAATTATGTCAATGTTAATATTACTGAATAGAGAATTGAATAACCTTTCAAATGAGGTAACACACGAAATCTATTTCCTATTTAAAAATAAGGGGTGGGGGAAATGGAAGGAAGGGAGTTGACAAATGACAGATGTATGTATCGTAAAAATGTGTCATGTGTCCCTCTTAGATCAAAAATCGACCTGTTTCGTAATTTCCTTAAAATCTAATAAATACTGCCAAATTTCGAGGTGGACTGTTTTCTTTGGCCCACTCTGTATTTTGTTTAATATTTAATAATTAATTGGTTAATATTAATACATGTAATATAACATTATTTAGGATTACTATTATTTATTATTGTACACCTATCAGATCTTTTTACACAACAAATATCACATTACAATAATAAGTAATACCAACCAACATAAAGGGGATTCTGACGTTTACAGCTTAACCCTCATCAATAGTCGTACCAATATATTTAAACGAGCCAGTCAAAAGGCGTAACTCGCGTAACCCACAAAATATAATATTAAATTATTTTTTCTTGTATTTGTAAGTAATAATATAAATTTTTGTGGTATTTACTTAATTCAGGAGATGTAGTGCTACATGTAAATAGTAAAATAATATTGAAACTAGCTACATAGTACAAGTAATTCAGTTTTTTAAGCCTCCTGTAAAATTCATAAATTGAGGGTTACGCCCTTTGACCTTTACACCATAATATGTAATCGGAAAACATTTTGAAGTTTAAAAAAAATGTTTAAAAATTTTTTTGACCCATTTTTAACTCTGGCAACATGAAAATTTGTTAATAGGGAACCTTTTCAATCAAGATGGTGAAAAAAATTGATTCAGAATATTTTTCAGCACATATATTTACGCATATTACCTATAGGTACATGCAACGGTTGAAAATAGTGTCACGCCGCTTGATTAACAATTAAAAAACAAAGGGGTTTTCGATATTGTATTGCAAAAAACTGTTCGGGATTTCATCAATCGATGTTTAAAGAATATCTACCTACCTTGATAACATTGAAATTGTCAGTTTTTCACATAGTTTATGAGGGTTAAATATCGTCGATTTCGAGATTTTTAAATTTTTAATCGCGTATATGTCAAAAACTATCAACTTAAGAGAAAAGTCACTAAAGACCTTTTCTGTTTGGAATGATCCACAAACCCTAAAATTTTAGTAAAAAAACAAAAAAAAAAAACGTAAAAAAAAATTTTTGATCCACTTTTGAACCTGGCAACATGCAAATTTGTTAAAAGGGGTCCTTTTTGAGTAAGATTGTGCAAAAAATCCGAATTAGAATATTTTTCCTAGCGGATGCGCAGTGGCTTTCTGGACTATATATAAGTACAATATGCCTGATCTATGTGAGACTATATTTCCATCTTTGTCTTAAAGGTGAAAGATTTCCTTTTTGCAATTTTCTATTTTTCTTCTCAATTCTTTCATGCTTTTGCTTTCTTCTATAATTTTTATAATTTACTCGTTGTTCTACTTTCTAATATCCTGTGTGACATCTTTAGAGATTTCTTTATTTACTAGGGCGGTCCAATAAGCCTTCAAAAGAAAAAAAGGAAGTTTTGGAAAAATGGGGATTTATTCACGAACGCAGTCTCTCTCTGGTTTGATACACTTGACCTAGCGATGCTCCACCTTCTTTAACCCGTCTGAAAAATACTTTTTCTCGAGGTCAGCAAAGCAAAGTAGGCTTCCGTGACAATGATGCACGCTTTATTCGACTTAAATTTCTTCCCGGCGAGTGACTTTCTCTTTGGAAACAAAAATAAGTCGAACAGGCCCAAATCTGGAGAATAAGTTGAATGGGACAGCAGTTTGTAGCCCAATTCGACCACTTTAGCCATGGCGATAACGGAGGTGAGAGACAGAGCGTTGTATGGTGGAAGAGTATTTTTTTCTTCCCCAGTTGGGGCTGTTTTTCTGAAATTCAGCGTCTAATCGGACAATGCAGCATAGTAAAGTCCTGTGATCGTTTTGCTCTTTTCCAGGAAGTGCATATAGATCACACCTTGTAAATCCCAGAAAATGGTGGACATCACCTTTCCGGCCGATTGGACAGTCTTCGACTTCCTCGGGGCCCGTTCGCGAGGTGAAGTCCACTGTATCGACTGTTCCTTGGACTCTGGTGCATAGCTGGAACCCTGTTTGTCGACGGTTATAAAACAACGTAGAAACTGATTTGGATTCTGCTTAAACAGCATCAGACACTGCTCTAAAGTGGTCTGATGGTTGTGTTTATTGTTCGAAGTTAGAAAATGGGGCAGCCATCATATCCACAGCTTTTTTACGCCAAAAATTTCATGTTATCCTCAGTGCTCGCCGTGTTCAGGACACCTGGTAGTGACTTATCAAAAACCGACGTGCCACCATGTTGACACTCGTTAAACCATTTTTTGACAGTCTCCATCGAAGGAGAAGAGTCACTGTTTACAGCAGTCAAGCGCTTTTTGATTTCGCTGCGGGATTTCCCTTCCAAAAGCAATAGTCGAAACACCGACTGATACTGCTCTTTTTTTATTTTTCTAAAATCCCCAAACATACCCGCTCTCACACGCGGTCACAACAAAACTCTGAGTCCGATTTTGCTGATATTTTGACATAGGCCATCTACAAGGAAGTGTTCCACGATGGAAGATTTCTCTTGCGACAGTGGCTCCACCGAGCGGAGAAGCTAAGTACTTATCGGACCACCACGTGTGATAACAATTTTAAGACTGTTACATATTTAACAATGTGCTTTTTGTTCATGAAAGTAGATCTTCTTCTTCTTCCACTTCTTCTTTTATTGTTAACCGATTTTGAGCTTGTATTTGTAGCTCTGATGTTGACTGCCATCTATCTCGCCACCTTTTAAAGAGCCTTCCTATTGGTCTCTTGCCTGTTGGCTTTGAATCTCTGGCTATACGGGCTATTCTCTCGCTATCCATACTCGTCATATGCTAATTCCACTCCCGCTTTCTTTGTCTTCCCCACCTTACTCTATCTTGTATGTTATAGAGATCTCTTATTCTGTCGTTCGGTATTCTGTCTCTCAGTGTTTTCCCAATTACTGATCTCAACGTTCTCATTTCTGATGTTCTCAATATCATCTTGCTTTCTGCTGTGTCACATCTTGTTTCTATCGCGTACGTCATGATCGGTCTTACACATGATTTGTATATGAATACTTTCCCTTTTAGCCTCATATTTTTATTACTCCAGATGACATCCCTCAGACATCCTGACACGTAATTGTCTTTATTTACTTGCTTTCGGACGCTCTCTTTAACATCCCCATAACTACATATTTCGACTCCTAGATAGTCGAATCTCGAAACTTGTTCAATTAGTTCGTTGTTAATTACTATTTTGCATCTTATGGATTCCCTTGACACTACCAGGGATTTGGTCTTACCTGTTGAATTTTTCATGCTGTAGTTCTTCGCCACTCTATTGAAAGTTTGTGCCATTCGCTGTAGGTTATCCTCGTTATCGGAAATTAAGATTGCGTCGTCAGCATAACATTTTATTTGTTTTTCTGCCATCTTATATCCTTTTCCTATACTTTTAATGTTTTCTATGATTTTGTCCATTACTAAATTAAAAAGCAATGGCCTCAAGCTATCCCCTTGTCTGATTCCCGAGTTGATTTCTACTTCCGATGTTAGTTTATTTTTGACTTTTATTCTGATTTTGTTCTTCGTATTAATGTCTTTAATTATCTTTATCATCTTGTTGGGCTGATTTTTCTCCTTTAACAACCTTAGCACATCTTCTAACCTTACACAATCGAAGGGTTTAGTCAGATCTATAAAGCACATAAATGCAGGTTTTTTATAGTCCAGTGCTTTCTCAGCAATTTGTCTGGCTATGAATATGGCGTCTATTGTGGACTTATTTTTCCGAAAACCTTGTTGTTCCTCACTAATTATGTATTCTTCATTTATGTTATTGGCAAGTATTTTTGTTAAGAATTTAAGAGTTGTGCTCAGCAAGGTGATGGTACGGTAGTTGGTAGGGTCTTTGCTGTTTCCTCTCTTGTATATTGATATTGTTATACTCGCCCTCCATTGGTCTGGTACACGCTAGCTATATATTATTTCTTGAAAGAGAGTCTCTATATTTTCGATTAAGGTTTCTCCTCCGTATTTTAGGAGTTCATTTGGTATCCCATCGGGTCCTGGGGCTTAAATACATTTTAGTGTCTTTTTCCAGGTTGTTGAGGAGACCATTGAAGTTTCTCACCAGTTTTGATTTGGTGAGTGGATTCTTTACAGCCAGAACAGGCGATTGGCTATCTGTGTTAATGTCGATTCTCTTAGCTTTAGGGTCTTCATCAATGATTTCATCAATACAGAACACGAAAGCAAAAACTTCACCGTTGTATGTTGACCTTGGCTGTAAGATTTATTATAGTTGCATGTGTGCCCAAAGACTCCTGATCCAGTACCATGCGCAGTTTTAGATCCATCAGTGAAACATATTAAGTCCCCATTAATATTTGGGACTTCTTGTTCTCTAAATGGTATAATTGTGTTAATCTTCTCAGTGAAGATTAGTTCTGGCACAGAATAGGAAACACTTGTTCCCTATTCTATGGTTCTGGTGTCATCATATTTAAATTCATCATAAAGATGGATTATCAGGACGGTCATAAAGGCTACAGCCGAAATATATAATTCCAGCGGTGGGAGAGCAGAGGTATGGATTTTATTTGAGGTCTTTAGTTTTTCTTTAATTGTGCACAGATCTTATCTGAGCTGGGTGACTTGCTGTATTTCAATCCATCGACAGCTAGTTTTTCTCGTCCGCTAAATACTCCAGGGAAATAAGGCAAAAATATACCATATTCGGGACACTTGAGCAGCCAGGTTGCAAATGGGTTTTTTGGGACTATATACCTATAACATTATACATACAAAAATGCCCGTCACAGTTCGGACGAGAAATTTAGTTATTAACAAATAGGTGTCAAAAATGGCAGTTTTTTCGTTTAAATCGCTACGGGTAAAAATACGGTAATTAAATATCTTATTTATACTGTTATTCTTTTAGTAGATGAGCCAAGGTTTAAAACGGCAGTTTTTTAATTTCAGTTCGATCATTTGTTGCTTCAGAAATTGCAAATAAGACTAAAATTTCGAAAATGAAAAAATTGCTATAACTTTTGTGAAAATGACCTTAAGACTTTCATATTGCACAAAAAGTTGAGACAAACAGGCCATATAATGCACAAAAATTTTCAAGACGATTCGTTAATTAGTTTAAATTTTATTCAATTTGTTTATCCCAATGAGCTTTTTTTCGCAATATTGTTGTTCAGAACATGGTAATTGTTTGCGCCAATATGAATATATATTTCATTTATTTTAATTCGGTAACGTCTTGGCAACACAGTTCTAAGTAAGCATAATCTTCTGTCCTTTATGTTAAGTCAGTCAGTCGTTAACAGACATACGGTCGGAACGTATAGTACACTTTGACAATTTTAATTTGATTTTGTGTGTGTTTTCCGTGAGACAAATTGACGATACCAGACAACATATTTTCGGTAAGTTCCCTTCTTTTATCCCATCCTTCATTTTCCTTAATGCCACCGAAAATAGTGCTTCAACATTTAACAACACGAAAAAAATCTAAGAAAATCTCGGTAAGTTATTATTATTAAATTTTTTCCATTTGGTTTCCTAAAAGCCAAAACATAATTTGGTCAATTTCGAGCTCGGATATTCAGCGTAAGTTTACAGTTTGCTTTGCTTAGTTTTGTATTATTAAATAATAATATTCTTATTTAGAAACAAATTGTTCGGTAAAATTTAATGTCGGCACGTATCGGAAAAAAAAACTCTGTGATAACTTTTTGCTGATTTTTGTATTTGTATCGTTTTTGTTTCTCGGAACAACTTGGGCTTCGGGCGTGAAAGAAGTTAGGTTTTTAAATATTTGCGGTGTTGTCAAACGTGAATATTTTTCGACTCAATCGGTTACGGAAAAATTCGGATGTATGAATAAAAATTATTTTGTAAACAAATACTAAATTTGATTCACGGTTCTAAACAAAATAAAGAGTTTGCATAATAACTGCCCGGAAGGCTTGTTTTTTAACAAATCTCTATAATTAATTAATTTTATTCAAAATTTATACTCAGACCTGGTTTGTTATATGCTACAGTTTTCTTAAAGTAGACTTTGTTTTTTTTTTCTGATTTTGCGGATTGATTTCAGTAACAATGACTACTTACGAAAGGCAATTTAAAATATTAACGGCTAAAAAAGAAACGCTTTATACAATCATTCAGACTTTATATGACTTATCGAAAAACTTAACTACGGATAAAACCATTAAAAAATTCACAAACTTGTATCAGTCGTTGGATTCGACAAGGACAGAAATTCTCAAAATTTTGGATGAAATCAACGCAGTCGGGTTTGACGTTGATGAAAACTATAAACCAGATTTTCAGGTGATGTCTGTTATTAACGAAATGTGTTGTGAAGCAAGGGCGGCTTATACAAAATTAAAACCAAGCACCAATATTGTAAATCCAACTTTACAGCAAAGTACACAACAACAGTGTAATGTACACAGTCTTTTGCCAAAAATCACTATTCCAGATTTCCACGGAGAAACAAAGGAATGGGAAACTTTTTATTCGATTTACAAACCATTGGTACACGATAATTTCCAGCTGACGGATGCAGATAAGGCTCGGCTTTTGGTTTCACATTTAAAGGGATCGGCCCTTAGTATTTGTGCGGGAATAGCTACTTCTGGGGATAATTATGACACGTTATGGAAAGCACTTTTAGAAAAATATCATAATAAAAGGTTGTTAGCAAACACTTATTTACAACAAATTTTTAATTTTAAATCCTTGCAATCGGAATCTGAAAAAAATCTAAACAGTTTTTTAGAAATCTTTGACGCCTCGGTTAATGCCTTAAAAAAGTTGGATGTCCCGGATTTAACGGATTTTATTTTACTTTATCATGCACTCTCAAAACTGGACAGGGAAACGGTAAAATCTTTTGAAAATCACATGCGCGGAACGGTTATTCCTACTTACACGGATTTAATTAAATTTGTTAAGGATCAAACAAAAATTTTGCATAATAGTGACTCACAAGGGGATAGCTCCAGTGGCTATCATAAAAATACAAATTCGAAATCATTTTTTGTAAGCCAGCATGAGAATAAAAACAATAACAGAATGCCTTTTTGTGTTTTATGTAAAAAATCGTCACATTTTTTGGGTAGGTGTGATAAATTTAAGGCTATGAATCCTACACAAAGGTACGATTTGGTAAAAAATAATAATTTATGCTTTCTGTGTTTTTCCCAGTCACATGGTGTAAGACAGTGCTTAAAAAGACCGTGTGCCCAGTGTGCCAAGAATCATCATTTTCTTTTATGCGCAGGAAAACCGGAAATAAGGGATGCGAAGGAAAATAATCAAAATAATCAACCAAATTCTGGTGTCGGTATTTCAGAAACGGGTTCCAATAACCACAATTCGGGTTCAGTTAATTGTGCGTTTCAAAATTCTAGTTTTTTGAGTAGAAATCAGGAAAAAACGGTTCTATTAGCAACGGTAACGGTATGTGTGTTAAATAGTCCTTTACAAAATGCAACGGCGCGGTTTATGTTGGACAACGGTAGTCAGTGTAATCTTTTGACCACGGAATGTTGTAAAAAACTAGGTCTTAGATATACAAAAATTAATTCTTCGGTACAAGGTTTGGGACAAAACTCTCAGTCGGTAAGGGGAGTAACGGACATTATTATCGCTTCGCGTTTTGATCAGACTAAAAAATACGATGTTCAAGCTTTAGTTATTGATCATATTACAGATAAATTGCCAAAAACGAAATTAAATTTGCAAACTTTATCGGAATTTAAAAATTTACAATTAGCGGACGATAAGTTTTTTGAACCTAAATCAATCGATGGCATAATCGGTGCGCAGTTTTTTCCTATTCTTTTCGGCGGTAATCGTATTTTGAGTTCTTCAGGTTTAGGGGCGGCTTTAGAAACAACGTTCGGGTATGTTATTATGGGTCAGGTGGATACGGAATATTCCACTCCCATAAATTTGCTCACTTTAAGGGAAGAAACATCGATTGAACAAATTTTGACAAAATTTTGGGAATTAGAGCAGGTTCCAAAACGGGAAATTCCGGATTTAGACGCTATAGAATGTGAAAATATTTATAAAACCACGGTTTCCAGGGATATATCGGGCCGGTTTACTGTTGCATTACCTTTTAAAAGTTCACCAAAAAATTTGGGAAATTCAAGGGTTTCGGCGGAAAATCGGTTAAAAACCTTGGAAAAACGGTTAACAAAATCGGACAGCTTGCGTGCGGATTACAATAAAATTATGCAGGATTTTTTGGATCAAGGATACTTAAAATTATTGGAAAAAGAAGATTGTGATTTATCCTATTATATTAGTCATCACCCTGTAATAAAATTAGAGAGTTTAAGTACACCTATACGTATCGTATTGGATGCATCTTGCCCTTCAGACAGTGATGTCTCTTTGAATGATTTATTGCATAGCGGGCCTAAACTGCAGGCGGACATATGCACTTTATTAATAAATTTTCGGCTTTTTCCAGTAGCATTGAGTTCGGATTTAAAAAAGATGTTTTTACAAATAAAATTAGTACAAGATCACTGGCGGTTTCAAAGAATATTATGGAGATTTGATCCAAACGAGGAAATAAAAACGTATGAATTTACGGTGGTTGCGTTCGGTTTAAGGTCGTCACCTTTTTTAGCGCTACGGACGGTTCAGCAATTGATAAATGAAGATGGCAAAGATTATCCTTTAGCTAAAAAATATATTTCTTCGGGGCTATATATGGATGATTTTTTAACGAGTGTTCCGGACGAAATTGAAGCTAAAGAATTATATAATCAATCGGTAAATCTCTTCAAAGGTGGTTGTTTTGACTTAGTTAAATGGTCGACTAATTTGGACAATTTGTTATCAGAAATTCCGCTGGAAAAACGTTTACAAAATTCGGTTACATTTAAATCGGAGACTAAAGTTTTAGGGATGCAATGGGATCCGCAGAGGGATGTTTTGAACTATAGGTTAACCACCCCCGATAAAAATTGTACAAAACGTAAGATTTTATCTCTTACTGCAAAATGTTATGATCCTATTGGTCTGATTGCTCCATTTATTTTGCATTTAAAGTTAATGATCAGGGAGTTATGGCAACTAAAATTGGGTTGGGATGACTCACCCCCGGATACGATTAAAAAATCATGGGAAAAGGTATGCAATGAATGGCAAGATTTTTCAAAATTTGAGGTCCCTAGACATGTAGGAGCCATGAGGGATGTTCCGATTATGATTTTGGGGTTTGCGGATGCAAGTCGAGACGGTTACGGTGGGGTAGTTTATTTAAGGGTTGTAAATTCTAGCGGTGAAGTGAGTGTGAGACTGGTTGCTGCAAAATCGAGATGTGCACCTTTAAAAAAGACCATGACCATTCCGAAGCTAGAATTATGCGCGGCTTTGTTGTTATCATCTTTGCTGAAATTAATATTTGAAAATTATAGCAAACTTACTCATATTTCACAACTAGTTGCGTATTCTGATTCGACCACGGTGGTGAGTTGGTTAACTTCGGCAAATACCAAAGATATTTTTGTAGCTAATCGAGTGCAGCAAATTAAAGAAAACCTTCCTAATATTTCATGGCAACATATTGAAGGAAAAAATAATCCCGCGGACTGCTTGTCAAGAGGGTTGACACCCTCGCAATTAATAAATCATGAACTTTGGTTACAAGGTCCTAGTTGGATAAAATTACGGGAATCGGACTGGCCTTCTTCAATATTAGAATCGGATATTTCGGAGGTTAAGGTTTTGGTTATTGAGGAGGAGAAGCAGGGTGAAAAAATTCATCCCTTACTTGAATTGGTTGAACGTCATTCTAGCTGGCATAAAATTTTACGGATTACGGTTCGGGTTTTAATGTTGTTAAAATTAATTCCTGTGCAAAAATTAATTACGGCTACTGCGCTAAGAACAGCAGAATGTTATTTAATTCAGTTAATTCAGTTAAAACATTTTGAAACTGAAATAAAAATGATAAAAGAAAACAAACAATGTAAAACACAGCTTAAGAAATTACGGCCATTTTTACAAGACGGTTTACTTATGGTGGGGGGACGACTTAATAATTCATCCCTTAGTTTTTCGGGAAAACATCCACTAATTTTACCGGGAAAAGAAACGTTAGTTGAACGGATTGTTGATTTTTATCATATAATTTATATGCATACGGGGGCATATTTGCTTGAAGCTTTATTGCGTCAAAGGTATTGGATTCTTGGGGCAAGAAATCTTATAAGAAATCGGGTTTTTAAATGCAATCGTTGTTTTAGAAATAAACCGAAAATTTTGACACCGCTCATGGCAGATTTACCGGTATCGAGGGTTACTGCTACTAAACCCTTTTTACACGTAGGGGTTGACTATTTTGGGCCAATAAATATTACATTAGGTAAAAAACGTAATGCGGCGGTTCATAAATCGTATTGTTTATTAGCGGTTTGTTTAAGCACAAAAGCGGTTCATTTAGAATTGGTGAGTTCTTTAAGCACACCACATTTTATGCAAGCATTTAAAAGACTTTTAGCAAGAAGGGGCCCATGCAAGGTTTTGTATTCTGATCAGGGATCATCTTTTGTTTGTGCGAAAACGGTTTTAAGTGAAATTAATCGGTTTGCTAGTTCGGAAGAATATCAAAATGCACTGTTATGTGAATTAAATTTGAACGGTGTGGAATGGAAATTTATAAGTCCACAAAGTCCGAGTCACGGGGGTCTTTGGGAAAGTAATGTAAAGAGCGCTAAGTCGCATCTCTATAAGGTCATAGGGGATCAGTTGTTAACATATGAAGAGTTAAATACTCTATTAATTCAAATAGAGGCAATCTTAAATTCGAGACCTCTTTGTCGTCGACCAACTGATTCATCTCAAATATCGGTATTAACTCCATCACATTTTTTAAATTTAACACCGTTAGGAAGTTTGCCGGCCGACGATTTAACAGATTTAAATATAAACCGGTTAGATAGGTTCCAGTTAATCGATCGAATGGTGCAAGATTTCTGGAAAAGGTGGCGTTTGGAATATTTGACTACCTTACAAACTAGAGAAAAATGGAATATAGATTTGCCTAATGTTAAAATCGGAACGGTTGTTATTTTAAAGGTAGACAATGTACCTACACTTTGTTGGCCGTTGGCCATTGTTACTGAGGTTCATCCGGGTAAAGACGGAGTTGTTAGAAATGTTACTGTAAAAACTTCGAAAGGGACATTTACACGACCAGTTTTGAAGTTATGCCAGAGAACAATAACCACAGAGAAATGACACGACCGTACTCAAAACGTGTACCGTTTTTGAAGACGCATGCGCGAACCTGGTTGCTTTAAGTGTTCCCAACACATGCTAATTCCAGCTAATTCTGCCACTCTGGTTGTTTTACGATAGTCCGTAGGCGTGTATGGTAAATACTTGACTTAACAAGTTTGAGCATTTATATAATAATTATAATAGTTAAAATGTCTGGTTACTCGTGTGTGGTTCACGGATGTTCCTCTGCGACAGGAAGAGAAATAAGTTTATTTAGATTTCCTAAGAATAATAACAGGTAATTGTTATTGCTTTGTAATTTTTACATATTAGTTATTAGGTATCTAATAGTCTTAATTTGACTTGATTAAATATTATTGATAATAAATCATGAAGAAAGTGATTCATTTCCTTGTATACATTACCCCTACGTAATGCATAAAAAAACTAAACTTCGCTCTGCCAACCAAAGGATACCTATTTCAAAATAATAATAATAAATTTGGTGTCAGTGCATGTATTTTTCATAACAGACGCAAGTCTCCGAAGGGCCAACCAGGTCAAAACAGATGTTGTCCGGGTGTCATCGCATTCCAAGATATCCTATTTTTACGAAATAAAAATATATAAAGAGTTCTATACACGACAATTTCTGATTTACACGGCGCAAACAAAATCAAAATACTATTCAAACTAAAAATTGTTGGAGACATAATTGGGGCGATAATTGGGAAAATCTTGCCAATGATTCTTAAAACCTCGATCAATATAAAATATTTACTACGATCAAATGCCTTTTAGAAGTCAATAAAAATAAAAAAAAACAGTAGATGGGGGTATAACAGTATGCCAACGAAAATATGTAATCCACTATTCTGTTGGCAGCTATTTTGGATTTTCTATAATGAACTCTTTTCTACTACTTAATCAAGTCCCTTCATTTGATATCCATATTGAGGTAGTTGTGAAATTAAATATCTAACCCACCATTTTTTGACGGCCATTTTGGATTTTCTATAATGAACTCTTTATTAGTAGTCAGCCCTTTCATTTGATACCCATATTGAAGTAGTTGTGAAATTAAATAATATGTAACCCACCATTTTTTGGCGGCCATTTTGGATTTTCTATAATGAACTCTTTATTAATAGTCAAACCCTTTCATTTGATACCCATGTTGAAGTAGTTGTGAAAAAATATGTAATCCGCCATTTTATACCGGTGGACATCCTGGATTTACAATGATACTGAATGTATAGTGTATGTAATGTTACAAATCGGTGTAATTGTAACGATTCATATAATACTTTTTTGATTATTTTTTAGATTGTTACATATTTATATTTATAGAAATATACTCTTACAGTACTTCTTGGGTATTTATTCGTTTGCTCCGATATTCGACTTTAAAGGAAAACGGTACTTTTGATAGGTTTCCAAGACAAGAACAATATTGCCATTCGATTTCAACATAAAGTTTCTTGTTATCGATAACGAACATTTGTCACCCAAAGAGAATTGGAACTTTCAGAGTTTGTGACATTTCTGTAGCCGTTACAATGGCTGTGTTATCTTTCGATAACCTATATTAAAAAATATAATTTATTATTAATTATTTATATGGGAAATAAGCCACAATTAAAATGAAAAAATAATTTTATTAACGTTTCGACGCCGAATATAATATTATTATATTAAATAAAAAATAATTTTATTATTTATAACAAAAAAAAAAAAAAAAATCAAAATTAAGTCAATGTCCCTTACGATATGTTAAAAAAATCTAAATTAATACTCTTATAGTTTTTTCTCCTGAAGAAGTCACAAAAGTGTGACGAAATATTGAGAAATAACAAATAGACTTTTATTTCACATGACCGAATTGCTGAAACTTCAAACCACTATAACACAGTACGGTCGAAAATATTTGTACAAAAAAATGATGACTCCATAACAATCCTACCAGCGGATAAAGGCAATGCAACTGTAATAATGAATAAAATACAATATGAGGACAAAATTACAGATCTAATTACAAATGGACCTTATAGCAAATTAACGAAGGATCCAACGAAGACACTGGAAAACAAAATATATAGAACTTTATTCAAATTTAAAAATGATCTAACATACTATCAAAGAAAATTAATGACACCTCACTACAGTAAGACACCACATTTTTATGGAGTGCCGAAAATTCATAAAGCGAACATACCACTTAGACCCATTTGTAGTACCATCAATTCTCCTTGTAGTGAAATATCAAAATTCTTATTAAACATTCTAAAACCATTTGCTAATAATGATGACACTTTTATAAAAAATACAAAACATTTTTTAAACAAATTATCAACTATTGAATTTAATCCAAATAATATTTTAGTAAGTTTTGACATAAACAGTTTATTTACAAATGTACCATTAGATAAAACTTTAAACATAATCAAAACGAAATTAGAGAATGATAATACATTGGCAACTAGGACAAGACTAAATGTATCAGCTATAATGGAGTTATTGACATTATGTACCCATAATACCTATTTTCAACTAAACAATGAATTCTATAAACAAAATTTTGGTCTAGCAATGGGCTCTTCTTTATCTCCATTATTGGCTAATATATTTATGGAGGATTTCGAAACTAATATTATTTCTAAACAAAATTTAAAACCCACAGTATGGTGGAGATATGTAGATGATGTGTTTTCAATATGGCCTCATAGATCAGAATTGTTGGATACGTTCCTGAATATTATAAACGATCAAGAAGAGACAATAAAATTTACAATGGAAAAGGAATACAATAACAGCCTACCTTTCCTCGATGTTTTGATCTCAAAGAAGGATATTGGATATGAGACTCAAGTGTATAGAAAACCAACACACACCAACAGATATCTCAATTACAAGTCAAATCACAACATCAACGTTAAAAAGGGAATCATTAAATCCTTATATGATAGAGCCAAAATTACTTGTTCTAACGAAAATTCCTTTTTAGCAGAAAAACAATTGTTAACATCTGTTTTATTAAAAAATGATTATCCTTTATCGTTTATAAATAAGGAATTGTCAAGATTGGATCGAATGGAACAGAACAACTTAGAACGGGATCCTACAACATTCACCAGAAATAATACGAGGAAAATATCAATACCTTATATAAAAGGACTATCCGAGAAACTTAAAACAATAGGAAATAAATTCAACATTTCAACAACATTCAAAACAACAAACACATTGAGATCTATTCTATCTAAAACTAAACCTAACAATGATCAAGAAAGAACAAAGAATTGCATTTATAAAATACCTTGTGAATGCGAACAATTTTATTTAGGTGAGACATCAAGACCATTAGACGTTAGAATAAGTGAACATCAATCTTATATTAAAAATAGAGAATTTGAGAGATCTCAAATATGTCAACACGCATGGGATAATGAACATAGAGTTCAGTGGAGAGATTCAAGTATAGTCCTGAAAGAATCAGATAGTAAAAAGAGAAAAATCAAAGAAGCGGCTCTAATTATGCTAAATGAAACCAATTGTGTCGCAAATTCCTCGGTAGAATGCAGTAGGATGTGGTTACCCATACTGAAAGAGGAAGTCAATAGAAAGAAAATACCAAGATTAGTAAGTCAATAATATCGAGCTAGTACATATTTTATATTTTAGTATTACTTATATATCTAGTATTATTAATATTATTTATAATTTAAACATGTTACAAGTCAGAATTTGGTATTATTTTTTGAGAGTAAATTAATGTAAGACCAAATACTTACGATGTCGGGATAGTATCACAGGGTTTTTCCTGGTTTTCCCTTGTGATTTACTATGAGGTCTCTAACGCGAGAATTTTACTGTCGTTGCATTTGGTTGCCTTTTTAAAGACATATCACATGCTATAATTTTTTATGACGGATATTCTTGAGTTGGGGTTAATTTCATGTAATCGAATGAACTATCTTTCAGTAAGTCGTCCCAGGAACGCAACTCATAAATATTGGCAATATCATTTTAAAGTCTTCTACTTTAAAATGTATAATATATGTCTGAATTGCCAATATAAATGAGTGAGATTAAATAAATTATTAGAAGAATTTTTTTTTGCTTAGCAACAACACTTTAGTTTATTTTAGTAATATTTTGTATTTTGACAACGGCACCCGATTTGGGCGTCGAAACGTTAATAAAATTATTTTTTTCATTTTAATTGTGGCTTATTTCCCATATAAATAATTAATCATAAAAATGCCACAAGGAAATAGCTTCAGAACAATATAATTTATTAGGAAATACCTCGACGGACAAATTATATCTTGTATCAGCCCAAGCCAAAAACAATCAGTGAAAGCCACACCTACCGTAATAAATAGGTATATTTTATTATTGGTCTTTCAATGCCAAAATCAGGATAAACAAAAAGGTATTTTTATTTATGGTTCCAATCAATATGATTTTCATCATTACATACTTTGCATTGTGCGATATATTTGCAACCTTTTGTAAATCAAAAATAATTCCATTATTATAAAGAATGCCAACAAAAGCCGGCCCTGTACGCAACTTTTTTCTCAGTGCAATATTCTATTAATTTATTGAAAGTCAACATAAGTGCTTAATTTTATTTACGAATTTATATTGTGTGATATGCCCACTGACTATTACTTCGATGGTCGGTCTGGTTGCTTTAAGTGTCGTTGGCGGCTTAGCCACCAAAGATCAAAGGCGTGTCGTTTCTCTGTGGTTATTGTTCTCTGGTTATGCCCTCTTCCGAATCAATAAATTTACAGTAATATCTTTTGTATATAGTTATAGGTATTTTTCATTAGAATTTATTTATTTTTTTTTTCGATTATTTTTTTTTTGAGTTACGGTAATTAACTCTGAAAGTTTTGGTATATTAATTTATGCCTGGTCCTTTGAGTATTTATTTGGAACTAGTTTTTTTTATTGTGTTTTCGGCACAAATTGCATACAGATTTGGCTGAAAAATGGGTTTTTCAGGGCGGGGGCTATGTTTGCGCCAATATGAATATATATTTCATTTATTTTAATTCGGGAACGTCTTGGCAACACAGTTCTAAGTAAGCATAATCTTCTGTCCTTTATGTTAAGTCAGTCAGTCGTTAACAGACATACGGTCGGAACGTATAGTACACTTTGACAATTTTAATTTGATTTTGTGTGTGTTTTCCGTGAGACAAATTGACGATACCAGACAACATATTTTCGGTAAGTTCCCTTCTTTTATCCCATCCTTCATTTTCCTTAATGCCACCGAAAATAGTGCTTCAACATTTAACAACACGAAAAAAATCTAAGAAAATCTCGGTAAGTTATTATTATTAAATTTTTTCCATTTGGTTTCCTAAAAGCCAAAACAGTAATGTAATAGCAATTCTGTGAAAACCACATGAAAGAAGAAAAGTCATGTTTTCAAGGTATTTAAAAAAAATCATTAAAAAGCCATTTTTATCATTCCGAAAACATTTTACTAAAGTAGGGTCATTTTTAGTTCATAAAGAATTTGAATAACTTTGTTAATATTGACTGTAGATTAAAACTACTTTGGGATTTGAAAAGCTGGTATTTTTATACGAATTTTCAAAAAACACTTTTTGCCTAGGTTAATTACAGTCAAAGTTAGTCACTTTTTTTATTTAATTGACAGCTACTTTGTTTATAACAATTAAGCAACCCAACTAGCGCCATTTCGAAGTTGAAGGTATGTATATAGCTTATGTGTAAAAGTTTGAGTAAACTTTAAACTTCAACAGAGTTGTTAATAAAGCTTTAAAAATAAAGTTCTAACGAAATCGATTTGTGGTCAGTGGAAGTGAATATTAAAATCCGTGCACTCAAAAAATGAAACTGCGATTCTTCAAACATATGCTGCGATTAATATCTCCAGAGTTTGTTGATGGATTTTGATCATAATTTTTTTAAATTGTATGTACTCGTAGTCTTGTAGAGTACGTTATGTACGTAAATCCCCACCTAACATTTCAAAATGTTAGGGGGAGTTCCCCTTATCACTCAGGGATATGAAAAATAGATTACGACCGATTCTAAGACCTACCGAATATACATATATAATTTTATAAAAATCGGTCAAGCGGTCTCGGAGGACTATGACAACTAACACTGTGACAGGAGAATTTGATAGATGTAAATACATAGATGGGTATTAACAAATAGGGGTTGGTGTTGAAAAAGTGTAAATTAAGGGTTGTATGTATTTTTTAATCCTACATCAGATAAAATTAAAATTAAGACAATTTTGTCCAAAAAAATTTAAAAAAATGTCAGGGGGCCAACCCCCCTTATAACTTATGGGTATGAAAAATAGATTAAAACCTATTCTCAGTCCCATAGGATATACTTGTAAAATTTCATAAAAATCGGCCAAGCCGTTTCGGAGTAGTATGGTAACTAACACTGTTACAGGAGAATTTTATGTATATTGAAGTAACTGTGAATTAAATAATAAAAGTGGCTAACTTTGACCGTAATTAACATACGCGAAAAGTTTTTTTTTGAAAATTCCACACCTGTAATTTTAAACCAATCAAAATACGTTATTTTGACAGATCACCATGGCAACGGAGGTATTTTATCGGAAATTTTTTGCTCGTGGGGTACCCAACAGCGAATTATAGTGGAAATTTTTTGACGTTTACAATAACAGGACATTTTTGACAGACTGGTTTTTATTTGTTTACATAATTTAGTTTTGATTCATTTTCTATCACTTGTAGTTACTCAAAACTTATGTAAAATTGAAGAATATACTATTTTCTATCTTGAAATGGTATTCCCATGCAACTACAATGAGTAGAAATTACGAATTTGAAAGCCTAAATAATTGCTGACAAAGCTATGGCGCGCTATTAATCTGTTCATGCAGCTTTGGATTTTCAAATGCAAATTTGGTGTGGAATTTTCTTACCGAATACCACGCGAAGTCAAATTAATATCCGGAAATTTTTTTTTGATCATGAATATTTTTAGAAAATTTCCCTCGTCTGCGACTCGGGAAATTTTCAAAATATTCATGATCTCAAAAAAATTTCCGGAAATAATTTGACCTCTAGTGGTATTACTAGTGAAAATTTGTGTAAAAATACCAGCTTTTGAAATTCCAAGGTAAATTTACTCCACAGTCAATATTAACAAAGCTATTCAAATTATTCTCAAGCCAAAAATGACTCTACTTTAGTAAAATGTTTTCGTAGTGACAAAAATTACTCTTTAATGATTTTCTTCAATAATTTGAAAACAAGACTATTGTTCTTTCATGTAGTTTTCACAGAATTTCCATATAATTATTATTTTTTGAAAAATAACATTACAAAAAAGCTCTTTGGGATAAACAAATTGAATAACATTTAAACTAATTCGAATCGTCGAATCGTCTTGAAATTTTTTGTGCAGTATATGGACTCTTTGTCTCAACTTTTTGTGAAATATAAAAGTCGTAAGGTCACTTTCGCGAAAGTTATAGCAAATTATTTATTTTCGAAATTTTAGTTTTATTTTGCAATTTTCGAAGCAACAAATGATCGGACCAAAATTAAAAAACTGCCGTTTTAAACATTGGCTCATCTACTAAAAGAAGAATATTATAAATAAGATATTTAATTGTCCCATTTTTACCTGTAGCGATTTAAACGAAAAAAGTGCCATTTTTGACCCTTATTTGTTAATAACTAAAATTCTCGTCTGAACTGTGACGGGCATTTTTGTATTTATAATGTATTAGGTATATAGTACCCAAAAAACCCATTTGCAACCTGGCTGCTCAAGTGTCCCGACAAAAACCTTATTTCCCTGGAGTAAAAGGTTTTTTTCTTACTTCACTCATTTGAATATTTCATTTGAAGAATCCGGTCCATATTTTTAATATCTGTATTTATCTATTTTTTAGGCATATGGCCGTATTTGCAATTTTTTGTTCAAAGGTTTACACATCCTTCTGATTTTATTCAATATTCGGACGAATTTTTGGAAAGATTTTGCTGGCTTATATACTAATTCGTTGCATTTACCTTCTGCTTCTTCTTTAAGTGCCACCTCCGCGACGAAAGTTGGCAATCATCATGGCTATTTTGACCATCGAGGCAGCTGCTCTGAACAGTTGCCTTGGGCTCCAACCAAACCATTCTCTCAGGTTCTTCAACCAGGAAACGGGTCTCTTCTACCCTCTATTTTTCCTTGAATTATGAGTCCCAAGATGTTATATCATTCGTCTCTCATGTCATGTCCGAGATATTGCAATTTTCTATCTTTTATTGTGTTTTCTTCTCTGTCTCTGCCTATTCTCGTTAACATATTAGTGACTCTATCTACCCATGAAATCCATAACACTCTTATAAATGTCCACATTTTAAACGCGTTTACGTAGTTACCGCGTAAATGCATTTACCTACATGCGTATTTTTCTCACTACTTTATTTGACGTTCTTTCTTAAACTATTCTCTATCTGCTACTTTTTGCTTCCTCGTTTTTTTGTGCAACTGGAGGTTATTTATCTCTTTTTTTTCTAATTTGTCGCTTGTGGTTTTGTAGGATTAGATATAGATTACCAATTGTTAATATAAAATATATTGTAAAAATGAAAATGTATACCATTTTTATTGAGTTTCAATGCGAAGCCAAAACTGTCTTAATTGTCACTTAGCTCAGAGAGCGCAAACCAGCACTCTAATCGACGATTTCGCCTCTTAGTAGAGGCTTATCAGAGAATGCATAGGTTGCTACCTCTGACCTAAGTTAAAATCACCCAGTTTATTAGTCCCGGCATTGCAACTAACGTGATGGTAGTAGGTGCCCAGCAGCATCTGCTAAATAAAAGTCAAAGCAACTGAATAAAAATGGTATACATTTGAAGAATCAGGAAGAAGAACAATGAATGTCTATCTGGGAGCATTTTTGGTAAAATGAGAAACAAAGTTACATATTCATTGTTTTCCCCCTTGCGTCCAATCATGCGGCGAGTTTTTAAGACGATTCTCATCGTTATTTTCCTTTGGCCATTCACAGGTTGATAGTACTCTTTCTAATCTAACAAAAATTGCAGAAGAGTCAAAAATTGATATTTATCGTTTTTCCCTCTGACCCATCATTTTTATTTTCTATTAGTATTACTCCTATTGAGTAACTAGGTCCATTTTCCATTGGAATTTACCACGATAAACAGACGGGGTGGTGAATTGCAAATTTTAATTGGCAATTCCCTCTTGTCTTCTTTGCAACATCCAGCTGGCAATTTTTAGAAGCAGTGGAGGTGTTACCAGGAAAATGGTCCAATGAGTTTTCAATTAAATATTATTTTAAATATTTTTAAATATTTTATTAGGTTGAAAAGTTTGACTTTTTTTGTTCATATCTTTCATATGACTATTTTTAAAAAATTCAGACATTATGTCATCTGAATTGTCCTGTGTTTTTGTTTACCTAGAAACTTCTTTTAGGAAACTTATACCTCTGTTACTGAAAAATGTGAGGTAGTTTTACAAAAAAGAACAAATTTATGCAGTTTGTAAAATTTAGAATATTTTTATTATACCCTTTTCATATACAAAATTAACAAATTCAAATACGAACTTTCAGTACTGGTTTGTTAATGGCGTCCATTTTGTTGTCCATTTTGACCATTTTGTTGGCCATTTTGTTGTCCGTTCCCATTTTGCTGACCATTCTGTCCTTGATTTTGCAGATGGGCTGGAACGGTACGTGAACGTCCTCTTTCTACAGGTGAAGGTGAACGAGGAGGAGTATTGGGGTCATAATTTTTGCCTTCGACAGATTCCATCAGATATAGTGAAATGCAGGCAAAGCAAATCATCAAAACAATCAATTTGGTAGCCTGAAAAAATTATTTAAATAAGTTTGTATTCCTTATTATTTTTAATAATATTCAGTATGTTGTCATATAAAACTTATAATTGAAAAAGAAGATAATAGAAGAGAATTCAGTCATTCAGTGGTTTAAAAAGAAAGAAACAAAGCATTGCGATGAACACATAGATTATAAATAGGCAATGAACTGAAGAAAAATTGTTTATATACCCTTCAGTTCGCAGACGACCAAGTAATTTGTGCAAATGATAAGGATGACTTGGAATATATGGCGTGCAAACTAAAGGAGGAATATGAAAAATGGAGTCTACACATGAATATGGAGAAAACACAACATTTATATATCTATTGGTGAAGAAACAACCGATTTGATTATGGAGAATAACGAAACAATAAAAACATGCGGAAGTTATAGTTACTTAGGAGTACTCTTCAACAAAGAAGGAACAGATGATGATGACATTCCAATAAATAAAGCCAGAAGAAAAATTAAATCGTTAAATAAAATATTGTGGAGTAAAGATATTGGAGAACAACGAAAGGTAACAATTTATAATACGTTGATAAAAAGCACATGATATGTGGTTCTGAATTGTGGAGGATTAGAAAACATCAAAAGAGAAAACTAGAGGCTACGGAGATGGACGCACTCAGACGATTAACCAGAACATTAAAGTTGGGGAGGTTTCCAAATGAATTAATAAGGGAAATAATGGGTGTAACAAAAACAATTACTGACTACATAGAGGAGAAACAATAATTGACCTAGTACGGGTACGTTCAAAGGATGAGCTAGGAAAGACTCCCTAAAGAGACAATGAGATGGGTATTAGGAGCAAAACGAACGCTGTTTTACATATCATCAATGTCATGATTGTCTTTGTCTAAAGATATGAAATGTAAATAATTTTAATTATGAATCATGAATGTAACAGAACTCAAAAATATGTTGTAAACCTATTTATTATACATACCATTATTGCTTCAAAAATTGCTGATCTTTACTCTAATGTATGAACAACTTGCAAGTGAACTATGCTCCAAATGTCCGTACTAGTCCTTTATATATCTTTATTTTTTTGATTACGTAGTTGTTATATTAGATATTAAAATGGTATTCCGGTTATTAGTCTATTGACTCACGGTAAAATATTGCAAAATCTCCAAATTTAAAAAAAACCGCTTGGATTGACATGAAATTTGGCATAGTAAGTAAAATAACTTAAAAGGTATAGTCCTGTCGCCAGGGGGGGTACAACGGCCTCGTTAATTCAGATGGACTTACCCAAGTTTTTTTTATGTATTTTGACCCGTAGAACACGAATTTTTTGGGTAACAGTTGATCCGGATGTCGATAAGATTGTTATAGACCAAGAACTTGAGGAATCAAATAACAGCGATTTTTGGCAAAACAAAACAATATTTTGTATTTTTTGGGTCATTTTAAGCAAAAAATATTTCTACAAGTTTTTTAGTAAGATGCACAGTTTTCGAGATAAACGCGGTTGAACTTTCAAAAAATCGAAAAACTGCAATTTTTAAACCCGAATAACTTTTGATTAAAAAATAAAATAGCAATTCTGCTTAGCGCCTTTGAAAGTTCAAGTCAAATTATGTCGGTTTTGATTATTTGCATTGCTAAAAATTTATTGTGTTATTGTTAAACAAAGCTACAAACAACTAGTGCGTGAGTGATGTTTCTATGATTTCTCATTTAAAATCGAACGAGTAGGTAGAATAGGTACTAGTGCAATCAAGACTATTTCTACGTTACATGCGTTAAAACGCATGTAAAAGCACGGGAAACCCTACGTGTTTATAGCTTTGTTAAACAATAAAAAAATAAATTTTTACCAATGCAAATAATCAAAACTGATATAATTTGACTTAAACTTTCAAATGCGGTAAGCAGACTTGCTATTTTATTTTTTAATCAAAAGTTATTCGGGTTCAAAAATTGCAATTTTTCGATTTTTTTAAAGTTCAACCGCGTTTATCTCGAAAACTGTGCATCCTACGAAAAAACTTGTAGAAATATTTTTTACTTAAAATGGCCCAAAAAATACAAAATATTGTTTTGTTTTGCCAAAAATCGCTGTTATTTGATTCCTCAAGTTCTTGGTCTATAACAATCTTATCGACATCCGGATCAACTGTTACCCAAAAAATTCGTGTTCTACGGGTCAAAATACATAAAAAAAACTTGAGTAAGTCCATCTGAATTAACGAGGCCGTTGTACCCCCCCTGGCGACAGGACTAGTAAGTGTTTTATCGAAAATAACATTCTTAGCAAAAATATAGCTTATAAAAAAGTGAAAAATGGTTGTATGTGAGGTCTTTCGACCCAGTAGAAGCAGAGTTGCATCTAGCTAAATAAAAATAGGTTTGTTTGTTTTCTTAAAAAGATTCTAGCGTCAAAAACAGAGCCTATTTTACTTCCAATGAGGCCCGAGGCACTACACAATTTTCGGGCCCCTAAATATAATTTAATAATAATAATAATAAGTTTTTTAAATGTACTAATTATTTAATAGAAATATAGATGCACAAGAAAATAAAATTTTTATTAACAATAAATAAAATTTATATTTAAACATTTAAACATTGTTTAAGGGGATAGGCTCAAACTTTCGGTTTCAATGCTATTTAAATGCATTCGTTTTTTTCTAAGCCTGAGAAAACTAATAAATATTGTTGAAAAATTTAAACACAGATTGGAAGATATCGTTACTACCGAGGGCCGAAAGTCCCTGAAATCTTAGATAATGTTTACTTTAATATAGTTTACACGGGTGAAAAAAAGAGAAAATTGAGTGTGATTTTTAATTTTAAATATGTGCATATCTTATTCAAAAGAAACTTTTTATTTATTCTAAGGGACATTCGGTCCTCGGTAATAATGTAATCTTTCATTCTGCGTCTAAATTTTTTTAAAATATGTATTAAATATGTAAATTTGAGTATTCGAAAAAATGAATGCACTTATAGAGCATTGAAGCCGAAAGTTTGCGCCTATTTACTTAATAATAACTCTTATGGTTATCATTTATCATTGCCTGTTCGTAAAATGAAAGAATTTTTAAAATTTGTTTTGTTGTTGTAATAAACATGTTTTGTTTGGTGATCATTAAAATAGGAGCCCGAGGCAGTTGCCTCACGGGCCTAGTGGTAAAATAGGCCCTGATCAAAAATAATTAAGTTACGGTCAAAATAAAGTTGGTCCCGTTTATTGAATAAAAGGGTTAAAATCACTCCCTAATTAGCATCCCAAATGAAATTATTCCTTACCGCCTCATAAGTTGCTTTACTCTTGTATGTATTGTTTATATGATCTTAAAATTTTATCTGTTCAAAATGCTTACTCTTGAAAGAGCTCGGATATTTGCGAAAAACCGTCTACAAAAACGTGTTTTTTGTTGAAAAAATGAATATATTAAATCGCAAATAACTCGAAAAGTGTTGACTTAGTGAAGAAATGCTATAGAACAAAATTTGTTTAGAATTAGACAGTTTATCCACTTTCGGACTTGTTTTGAACGAATATTTTTTCACCCCGAGAAGGGATGAAACTCACTTTCAGGGCAAAAGTACACATCGGCACAATTTTATCATTTACTTCTTTGACATATGAGTATGTGTAGTGTATGTGTGTATGTATAGTTGTGTATGTCAAATTTCATGTCATTTTTTAAAATTTGCAACAAAAGCCGTGAGTTAATGGACTATATCTTATTTGGACACAACAAAAAATATTTCCCTTGTAAATTAAAAGTTAATTGGGAAATTTGTAAAATTATGTAATTATATAGAATAGTGATTTTTAAAATAATCATGATTATAAAATAATACCCAAGTTTTTAACGACATATTAATTTAATTATTTTATTAATTTGGTATTGCAACAAAATAGGTTTTACTACCAAGTTTTATTTTTGCTCGTAACGAATTTTTTAAACTTGTTAAACTGACATTATTCTTCTTCTTCATCTTCCTCTTCATCTTCATAAGCAATTCTGCTTGTCCATTGGGCAATTGATACCTCTTTGAGAAGTTGTCACTCCATCTTTTGAGCGGTCAGCTTACACTTCTTCTACCGATTGGTGATTTATCTTCGTTCTGGTTATGTGGTTATTTCATTCTTTTTTTTTTCTATTTAACGTCCATTTGTTTATACACTGTACGTTGCATTGTCTTCTGATATCTTCGCTCCTCTTTCGATCTCTCAGTGTATTTCCTGTAATTCTTCTCAGTACTCTCATCTCTGTCGTTTCCAGTAGTCTTTGTGTTTGGCTGTATCGGGTCTTATTTGTGAAGCATATACATATTATTATTGGTCATATGTAGACTGGTTTTATAAATTCTTGAGTTCATCTAGGAATAGTTGTAACGAAAAAAATGAATGGAAGAATAACCAAATTCAAACCAGTATCATCAAGAACCATATACATAAAAAGAGAGTTAGAAGAAGAAGAATGTGACATAATACAGGTATACGCACCGGTAGAAGGAACAGAGCCTGAAAAAATAGAACTACTCTATGATGAGATACAGAAAGTTATTGGTGAGATACAAGAGGAAAGCAAAAACATAATTTTACTAGGAGACTGGAATGGAAGAATAGAAAATGATGAAAATATGGCATTAGGCTGCTTGGGAAGGAATGGAGAAGAGATGATAAATAGAAATGGTACAATAATGATAAGTTTATGCCAAATAAATGAGTTGTTAATAGGTAATTCTTTCTGGCATCAACCGAGAAACGAAAAATATACATACGTAGCAGAAGAAAGAAATGCGAGAATCATAATTGACTACATAGTATATTTTCGAGACGCAGACCTAACGATACAAAATATAAAAACAGAGAACGAAGCCGAACTCGGTACCCAACACAAACTAGTGACAGCAGAGATAAACATGAAACTAATGGAAATAATAGAGAGTCCTCATTATACAAGAATAGCAATACATAATATGAAAAATACGGAAGTGAGGAAGTTATACCAAAGAGAGACAGATAAAACACTGGAACAGCATGAACACCATGAGGAAATATGAAATATGGAAGAGAGATGGAAAAAATTGAGAGACACGTTATGGAACACTGCAAAACAGGTATGTGGAATAAGAAAGAATGGAAAGAATAATAAAAGAACTGGATGGTGGAATAAGGAAATAAAGCAAGCAGTAAAAAGAAGAAAGAAATGTGGAAGCGATACATAAACACAAATGAAGGGCAAGATAGAGTAAACTAGTAAAAGATGCGAAGAAGAAGAGCTGGAAGGAAATTGGGTGAAGAATTGAACGAATGTTGTGGGAATGACAAAACAGTTTTGAAATAAAATAAGAAGCATGAAATGAACAAAAAGGAAACAAATAAGAGGAATTAGAAGTGAGCGAAATGAATTGAAAACAAACATACAAGACATACTAACCATATGAAATAAGCACTATAAAGAAAAATTCGAGGCAAGCAACCAACAAAATGAGGAGAGAGGACAGCAGGAAAGAGAAGAGGATAGGGACAATCGTGTAGACGAATTTCGTATCAAAGATATTGAAGAAGGATTGGCAAGAATAAAGATTGGAAAAGCGGGAGCTGCAGATTACATAGATCCGGAGATGAAGTACGTGGGAGAACGAGGCAAGTTTTGGCTACTGGAAATAATGAGGGGAGCATGGAGAACAGAAAATATACCAGTAGTCGACTGGGAAGAAAATTTATTGATACCACTACACAAGAAAGGAAATGAAGCGAAATGTGATAACTATAGGGCTATACACTTATCATCACTGGCATATAAAGTCTACACCGGGATAATAGAAAGGAAGCTCAGGAAAGAACTGGAAGAAACACTAGAAGAAGAACAAGTTGTTTTTAGGAAGGAAAGAGGAAAAACATATAATATATACATATTGAGAAATATAATTGAAAGGAAAAACGAAATAGGAGAAGACTTGTATATTACGTTTATAGAAATTAAAGCTGCTTTTGATTCTATAAATAGAGAAGTAATATGGTCAGTAATGGAAGACTTGCAAATCCCGCAAAAGATAGTAAGCGTGGTAAAAATTACATATAGAAACGTACTTGCTAAAGTACAAATAAACTGAAACAGGTCGCCAATAATAAACCTAAGGAGAGGAATAATACAAGGGGACAGTCTCAGCACAGTTTTGTTTATATTAGTAATTGATAGAGTAATGAAGAGCGCTAAAAGAAGGTCAAGGCAATTACAGTCAACAATAGGGTAGAGGAATTTAGTACCAGTGAGAATGGAGGGATTACTATATGCAGATGACCTAGTAATAATAGCAGACAATAAAGAGAAAATTCAAAAATTAATCGATATCTGGGTGGAAGAAATAGAAAATTTGAAAATAAAGGTAGGTAAATGTAGAAAAAAAGGAAGACCAGGATAGTGCCCAAAAGAAAAGGGAAGAAATAAACCAAACGATATTTAGGTGCAAAAACGAAATAATAGAAACAATCTCGACGTTTGAATACCTGGGATTAATAATATCAGTGGATGGAAAGCTAGATCAAGAAATCTCATATAGGGTGAAAAAAGTAAATAAGATCTACTATGCACTAAATAAAACAATTTTTGGAAAGGAATAAATAGACAAAGAAATAAAACTGAAGGTATACAATGCAATATCTGTACCAACTTTAATATAGGCAAGTGAGACATGGGTAAACAATGCAAAAATAGACAGTACAATAAACACAGAGGAGATGAAGCAGCTGAGAAAAATAGCAGGAAAAACGAAATTGGACAGAATAAGAAATGCAGATATTAGACAAAGACTGGAACAGGAATCGATAATAACCAAGATCCAAAAATGAAATTAAAATAGTATGGACACATTAACAGAATGGACCAAGGAAGACTGCCAAAGCAGGTGACGGAATCAAAAAGATAAGGTAGAAGAACGAAAGGGAGGCCAAGGAAGAGATGGCTCGATCAGATTATAGAAATTGGACAGTAAAAAGGAAAACACATAAACAAATGAAAGAGTTAGCAAAGGACCGCAAGAAATGGAAGATATAGATAGAGGATGAATAAATCCTTCGACATCCCTGAGGGGTATAAGGAGTTTCGAGAAAGAAGAAGAAGAAGAAGAAGAACACATCTCAGTGTTAATATTTCGGTTTCGCCATATAGTATTATTAAGACATCCTGCCAGCCTATTTTGCTTTTTGTACTTGATTTCTCACGTCTTTGTCCAGGTCACATAGCTTGACAATCTAGTTAGAATAGTTAGTAGAATATATTTTATTTCTATTACTTGTTAAATACTCATATCAACAATTTCTATTTTACATCTAATTGATTTTTTACTGATTACAATTGTTTTAGTTTTCTGAGGTAATATTAAATTCTTTTGCTTTTATATTAAATCTGTGGACTAATCTTTGCAGACTATCTTCATCTTGGGCTATCAATATTGCGTCGTCTGCGTGACAAAGTATTTTTACTTCTATGTTTCCCATTCTGTATTTTCTTTCTATTCCTATTCCTTCCTATTTTTGTTGTGTACTGATGTAATTGTTACTGTAAAATTCTGATTATTTTTTAACCATTTAAACTTTATTCTATAAATACAATATTCTCCCGAGTTCCATTATGTTTCATATTTTTGAGAGCATGTTGAATTTCCTCCCGTTATATTATAATCTAGTATATCCCACGATCCCACATTTTATACGTTTTGTATTGGTTTTCGATGAGCTCTGAAATGACTTTACTTTTGATATAATGTTTAATAGAAACTTTTTCCTATACTGGGTGTCCGGAAGCTCTACCGACAAACGAAGACAGGAGATTTCTCAGATAATTTAGATAAGAGATAATTGTCAGATCATTAACAATTCACGTTTCTCTGCGAAGGGTAAACGTCACGTGTGTTGATTTTAATCCATTTGCTTTAATCTTTTAACCAGATTTGGACCTTGTTTAGACTAGTTTGTAAGTTCCTATAGGCTGATGTTGGATCAGTGTGAGACGCCAAAATGGCTGTATCACCAGCAAATGTCGCAAAAATGGCAAGTCATATTGATGGCACATCTGCAGTATACAATAAGTAAAGGATCGGTCCAAGCAAGCTAACTTGTGGAACTCCTGAATTTATGGGACGCAACTCTGTATATTCACTTCCATGTTTTATTAGGAAGTGCCTATCTGTCAGATATGATTTTAGAAATTGAAACTTGCAATCTTTCATGCCACACCTTGTCGAAAGCCTGAGATATATCGAGGAAAGCTGCTGAACAATATCTTTTACTATTCAGGTCTTTATTGATTTGTTTTTCCACTACTATGAACTATCTGGGCAACTTTCCAGATGTTGGGGAAATAATTTAGTCGTCGTATATAATTTTTATAGCACTTTTTGGATAGTCCTTCAAGAATTTTTCTAGATACCAAATCGAAACCAAGAGCTTTATGTTTATTTCTTCCATAATTTTTTGTTTGACTTCTCTAATAGTGAACTTGTTATGAGGCAGATCCATTTAGAAGGGTACATTTAGATATTCAGCAATTTCATATTCTTCTTTAGTAGATAATTCTTGAGGAGAGGGTACAAAGACTTTTTTCAGATATTTACCAAAATCTTAACATTTTTCTATATCATTTCTAGCCCCGATGTTATCATTTCTGATTGGTGTATTAGGCAAGTAATACCTTTTTTTTTCGTTGCTTCCAGAGCGAGTAATCTGTGGCCTTTGTAGATGTAAGGCTTTCCAGGTAACATTGGAGTCCCTGATTTTGTTTTGCTATGATTAGTTCTTTCAATTCTTTGGTGGCTTTGTTCGCCTGTGACTTAAGAAGCGTATGACGTCTTTCGACATCATTTGCAGCGAAGAGGATGCTAAATATAACTGGATATTTACATGGAAGAATAAATTATGGGAGAATAAATTATACTTATTACAAATAAGAAAAAATGTACCGTTATCATCATAAAGCGTCCATTACAACAGTGTATCAATATTAAAATTAATTTATGTACATAAATCCATAATTTTATAAATTTCCCAATAAATATTTAATTGACAAAAGAAATATTTTCTACATCATAAAAATAATCGAAATATCATGGAATACATTAAAATATATGTATATAAAGAACTACTACAGAAACGTAAGGCCTAGTTGAGTTACACACTTGTTATATACTCTTATTTTATAGTGGAAGAGAATTTAGCAATTATTTTTGAAACAATATGATGGTAGGTACAACAAAAATGGTGTCCTAATTTTTATAGTAAAATGTGTAGAATGTTTTTTAAATGCGTAATTTATATTGTACATTTTCAGTTAAACATAATCCTGGCATAAATAATAGCATATTTTTTTTATTTATTAGCTCCTCTTTAATTTTGCGCATCACAAAATAATTTTGTTGTCCGCTTATCATCTTTTTATAATTAAAGATTTAATTATAATTATATTTATTATAATTATAATTAAATCATAATTATTATATTTATAATTTAATTATAATTAAATATTTAGTCTTTTTCAACTAGTAAAAGTCGAATTTTATTTTTACTTACGTATCCGTGGCATTACGCAGTATATCCTGTTTGCTGGTTCTTCTTCTTCTTCAGATGCAAATGTACTCATTGGTGTTAGCGATCACATTTTCCATTAACCCTCTGTTTTTTGCAATATGTATCAGAGATTGTATATCGTTAATCCCTGTCCATTGTCTTATATTTCGGAGTCACGACATTTTCTTCTTTTTCTTGTTTACCGTTTACCACGTCTAAAATCGCTACCTTCTATATATACTAAGGATTCCCACAGTTTTCACTTTACTCCTTCAGTTAACCATTCTCTCCAGTTTTTTCTGTTTTGCCATTTGCCTTCTTGCAGATTTCTTCTTTCCATTGCTTCGTCCACTTCATTTCTGAAAGCTTTCTGAGGATGTCTCTCCTCCTAC
Organism: Diabrotica virgifera virgifera; assembly: GCF_917563875.1. NCBI lineage: Eukaryota > Metazoa > Arthropoda > Insecta > Coleoptera > Chrysomelidae > Diabrotica > Diabrotica virgifera. Next base: position 75,224,055 of record NC_065450.1, on the reverse strand, counting down.
TTCATATCGGGCTCAATTCTGTTATTCTATTTATCCAAAGATTTTGGTTTACTGTTCTGACATGCCCGTACCAGATTAATCTCTTCTGTTCGATGTAGTCTATTACATCTGAGTTCATTCCCATTCTGTTCTTAAGCTGTATGTTATTTATTCTCTCTCATCTTGTTACTCTGCAGCTTCTGCTTAGGAATTCCATATCTGTTGCCCTTATTTTGTTTTTCGTTTACTTATTTACTGACCAATTTTCACACCCATAAGTGAGGATACTTCTTGTCATGGTATTATACATTCTTCTTTTTATTTTTATATTGATGTTCCTATAACACCGCACCGGTTTCAAATTTCGTATGCACTCTCTTGTTCGTCCTAGTCTTTTTTTTATATCTTCTTCCGTTGTTCCTTTGTTTGATATTATAAAACTTAAATACTTGTACTTGTCTGTTCCTTTCATTTGTTTACCTTCGTCTATTTCCAGCTGTTTTATTTTTGTATTCTCCGTTGTTAGGTATACAGCTTTATTTTGGTTTATTTCCATCCCATTCTTAGTCTATTGCTGTTCCAGTTTTCTCATCATAAAACTGAGGCCACCTTCATCTTGTACGACCACTATTTGGTCGTCAGCTAAACTTACGATATCTAGATATTCGTTCCGTACTGGTACACCCATTTCTTCGCACTTTCTTTTCCAAGATTTCAAGTTTTTTTCCAGGAATATTTTAAACAGGGTAGGAGACGTGGTGCAGTTCTGTAGTAGTTCCATAGTCATCTTAAATGGACTGCATATTCTATTGCCTCAACGTTTTTCATGCCTCCATTGCATTTTCTATTAATATCTTTACATTTTTTTTACCAAAATAGAGTTTTTGTGCTGCAAAATTTTCTCTTAATCATTTTTTTTTCATAAGTCTACCTGCTCTATACACTTCTGTCTTCTTGATCTTCTGTGGTCAGCCACTTTTGGAAATCTTTCTTTTTTTTCTTTTATTTGGTTTTCTGTCTTTGTTGTCCACCAATATGGTTTTTTGTTTTTATAATTTATATGGTAATTTTTCCTTCTAATGTTTTTTTCTGCTGCTAGGTGTGTTTGTTTAGTATATAATAGTTGCGTTCGCAGGTACCTGAAATTGTCATAAAATTGGATCATTTGTCAGAAAACGCATGCGCACTTTAAAATAATACAAATAATATCGTTAATAGATAAATATACAAGGTATATTTACTTATTATAATTAAATAATTAGTTATTAATATGTATTGCGGAATTGCGGCAAACAGCACAATAAATAGGATCTATGGGAAACTTATTAAGAACAAAATAGAAAATGACTATAGAGATTACGAAGCAGAGGAGCAAGCTGGCTTTAGAGGTGGGCGGTCCACAGTAGACCACCTGTACTCTATTACGCAAGTTATTGAGAAAAAAACAGCCGCCAATAAAGAAGTTTACCTGGTACACATAGACTTACAAAAAGCATATGACAGTGTGCCCCTCAGCAAACTATGGTCAACCCTACATCAAACCAACATTAAACATGGTCTTATCAAAGCAGTCCAAAGTCTGTATAATGGAACGACTGCAAAAATTAAAACTGCATCAAGGATGTCTGAGGGATTTAAGGTCACAAAAGGATTGAAGCAGGGTTGTTGTATTTCGCCTACCCTTTTTAAAATTTTTCTGGAACAAGCACTCAAGCTGTGGAAAAGAAAATGTAATGGCATGGGAATCCCTCTCAATGACGACACAACACTATACACTTTATGTTTCGCTGATGACCAAATTCTGATTGCTCAAGATCATGACGACTTAAGTTACATGACGCGGAAGCTAATAGAAGAATATAACAAATGGGGCCTCGAAGTTAACATTAAGAAAACTGAAGCCATGTGTATTGGAGGAACAAAGCAGTCCATTACATTAGACGATGGGGTAGAAATTAAACTCTGCGATGAATACAAATACCTGGGCATGAAGATAACTCAAGATAGAACACTCGATGCTGCTATAAAAGACAGAAACATATAGGGTAGAAAAGCCATATCCATGATGAACGGCATTCTGTGGGACCAGACAATATCTAAAGCGAACAAACAGCTCATATACAATTGCATACTTAAAAGTATAATCACATATGACAGTGAAGTTTGGCCACTGAAACAAAGAGCCCAGAAAATGTTACTAGTAACAGAAATGGACTTCTGGAGAAGAGCAGCAGGCAAATCAAGAAGAGATCGGATACCGAACGAGAAAATACGAGAAATGATAGGCGTAACACATACAATAATTGATGACATAAAAACAAAACAACTGGTATGGTACGGCCATGTACAGAGAATGCCAGATGGCAGGATCCCTAAACAGGTTTTGGCATGGACACCACAAGGGAGAAGAAAAAGAGGAAGGCCGAGAAGAAGCTGGAGGGAGGGAATTGAAAAAGAACTAGAGGAAAGAGAAATCCCTCCAGGTCTATGGTTAAACAGAGAAGAATGGCGGTTAGGAGTCGGAAGGCGTCGAAGAACGCTGTAAACCGATAGTAGTAGTAGTAGTTATTAATATTAACTAAAAGTAAATATACAGTGTATATTTATCTATTAACGGTATAATTTACATTAGGTGAGGTTAGGAATTGTCGGCGACAAATTGTCCAGAGTATCCGCGAACGCAACTAATATGTGTTCATATCCGTTCTTCATTTGTTCTTCATTGTATATTTTTCATTTTTGACCCTCTTCTCAATTTATAAAGAAAATATATCGCAGTATTAAATATTAATCCAAGGTAGATTATTAATAAAATTATTTCAAATTTCTTTTAGGGTAACAAATTAATTTGTTTGATGATTTGCTTTGCCTGCATTTCATTGTACCTGATGGAATCTGTCGAGTCGAAAAATTATGACCCTAATCCTCCTCAACGTTCGCCTTCACCTCAAGAACGAGGTCGTTCACGTACCGTTCCAGCCCATCTGCAAAATCAAGGACAGAATGGTCACCAAAATGGGAACGGACAACAGAACGGAAATGGCCACACTAATAATAATGGACAACAAAATGGTAATGGACACCATAATGGACGCCGTTAACAAATCAGTACTGAAAGGTGGTTTCTGAATTTGTTAATTTTGTATACGGCAAGGGTATAATAAAAATATTCTAAATCCTAGAAACTGCACAAATTTGTTCTTTTTTATAAAACTACCTCCAATTTTCCAGCTAAATAAAATACAGGACCATGCAGTTATGACGTATATCTGAATTATTTATAAACAGGCATAAGAAAGATGTTAACAATTATCTATAACCTTCTGAAATCACAAGCGAAGAACTTAAAAAACGGATAAGTAATCTCTAATTTTACGAAAAAATAGAAGTATACAACAGTAGTCAGAGAATAGTTTAAGAAGGAATGTCAAATAAAACAGAGAAAAACGCATGTAGGGAAATACAACGAATAAGCAAGCCAGGAAAAAATTTTCGTCCGAATATTGAATTAAGTCAAAATGATGTGTAAACTTTGAATAAATAATTTTCACATACGGGCATATGCTTAAAGAATAGAGAAATATATTAAAAATATGGACCGAATTCTTCAAGTGAGAATTGCTAAGAAAGCACTGGAATATAAGGAACCCACAACTAGGGTCATTTTCGATGGCTCGAATTTCCTAGCCTTTGTTCCGGTTTCTGTAATTGTTTTAGTATGGAGTATCGTATGATAGAATTGATCCAAAAGATGGCATAACTCAGACATCCAAAGTGAAAGTTATCCTCCAACACCAAATTGTTCTATATGGTCCACATAATGTTCAGAAAAAAGTGACACCATTTTGAGCGTCGTGTTTGGGGGGTAGAGGGGGGAGAAATCGGTAAATTCGTAGTTTTTTAGGTTTTTCGTCAATATTTCTAAAACTGTGCGGTTTAGCATGAACAACCTTATATACAAAAATGTTCTACAGTAAATTTTAAATAAAAAAGGTCCTATGCATAATCCTTCTAAAATGAACGGTTCCCAAGTTACGGAGGTAGCATGGTATAATTGGTCCAAATAAAGGCCTAACCCAGACATCCAAAATAAAAGTTTTCCTCCTACACCAAATTGTTCTATATGGTCCACATATGGTTCAGTAAAAAGTTACACCATTAAATCGGAGAGTGCAGGAAGAGTCTATACCGGTTCCGGAGGTCTTTTCCCCCTCATCAGTAGTCCCATATCCCCTTCTCTTCAATTTCTCCAGGTATCACACTTTGGGCCTTTCCGAATTGCAAAGAAGGAAATGTCACGGATGAACTAGAACCATCTACCGAAAAACAAAGTAAGTTATCAATCGAAGTAGCACAGAAAACGACAATAAATATCGTTCCCATACCACCAGATTGACAACAGGTGAAATACTTTCTTTGGTTACACCTCTCGAGATTTATTTTAGGGAACGATACTTATTGTCGTTTTCTGTACTACTTCGATTGAAAACTTACTTTGTTTTTCGGTAGATGACTCTAGTTCATGCGTGACATTTCTTTCTTTGCAATTCGGGAAGGCCAAAGTGTGATACCTGGAGAAATCGGAGAGAAGAGGATATGGGACTACTGATGAGGGGGAAAAGACATCCGAAACAGGTATAGACTCTTCCTGCACTCTCCTATTTAACCAGAGTATTATGCCGCTGCTGCTATTTCGCGTTGAAAAGAAATTGAAAATGTTCATACATTTTTAAAGATCTTTAATTTTTGGCCAATATCTAAAAACAGTATTTATGCCCTTTCCTTAAGATTTATCTGCTGAAGAAGAATACGAAATTGCCGACTATCTGAATGTCCCCTTCTAAATGGATCTGCTTCAAAACAAGTTCACTATTAGAGGCTATTGGTTTCGATTTGGTATCTGGAAAAATCCTTCAAGAACTATCTGAAAAGTGCTATAGATTCCACTCATCTGAAATCTCATCTGCTTGTTCAATTGTATTGGACAATATCGATACATTTTTGCCAAAGTAACGTAAGTGACATTTTTGGCGAGAATCCTGTTTTTCCATTAAACTAACACTATTATTGTTTAGAAGATACTTCCAAAGTGTAGTAAGCCTAGAATTACTTTAAACATTATATATAGGCTTACTACACTTTGGCAGTACCTTCTGAACAATAATAGCGTTAGTTTAAATGAAAAATATGATTTTCAAAAATGCCACTTAAGTTACTTTGCCAAAAATGTATCGATATTTCTATATACTTTGTTATTATTGGCAATCTTTCGTTTGGCTTTCTTTAGTGCTTTAGTTATACCTAAGAAAGCAAATGCATGAAAGAATTAAGAAAAAGAAAATAGTATATTGCAAAAAGAAACTCTTCCAACTTTAAGACAAAGATGGAAATATTGTCTCACATAGATCAGGCATATTGTACTTATATATAGTCCGGAAATTCACTGCGCATCCGCTAGGAAAAATATTTTTATTCGGATTTTTGCACAATCTTACCCAAAAAGGAACCCTTTTAACAAATTTTCATGTTGCCAGGTCCAAAAGTGGGTCAAAAATTTTTTAAACGTTTTTTTTTTTGTTTTTTTCCTAAAATTATTTTTTTACATCGACCAAAGTTTTTTTAGGTTTTCTGGATCATTCCAAACAGCAAAGGTCTTTAGTGACTTTTCTCTTAAGTTGATAGTTTTTGACATATAAGCGATTAAAATTTTAAAAATTGCGAAATCGGCGATTTTTAACCTTCGTAAACTATGTGAAAAACTGAAAATTTTAATGTTGCCAAGGTAGGTAAATATTCTTTGAACATCGATTGATGAAATCCCGAAGAGTTTTTTGCAATACAATATCGAAAACCCCTGCTTTTTAATTGCCAATCAACCGGGCGCGACACTATTTTCAACCATTGGATGTATATGTAATTTGCGTAAATACAACTAAGAATAATACTAATTTTAAAAAATTATTCTTATGTATTATTCTGGAGGTATCACTAAGGTTTTGTTTTTTGATTTATCCGAATATCTCTTTTCTAGTAAGAGCTGTAAAATAAAAACACTGCTTGAAGGCTTTCTTATTTAAAAATATCAAACGCACTAAAATTAACAAAATAAAAAAATAGTAATAACAAAACAAAAGAATTCAATAGCGTGTATGCCCACCTCTTGCAGCAACGACTACTCCCAATCTGTTTAGCATCGAATAAAGATGTGTTATCCTTGGCTGGGGAATATCCTGATATAACTCTACCAGAGCCATACAATAATATATAGTTACTGTACCAAATATTCTTGAGGCTTAGGATGACGGCGAATAGCTTTTTTTAATTCATCCCATTATTGTTCAATAGGATTGAGGTCTGGGCTGCATGCCGGCCATTCTAATCTTATCAATCGAACCTCTATTTTATGAGTCAATCAGTGTTTTTATTTGCAAAAATGGTACAGCTCTTACAAGAAACGAGATATTCGGATAATTCAAAAAACGAAATTTTAGTGTTACCTCCGGGATAATATGACAGGACTATGAGACAAAATCAGGTATTCCATTTTTCCACAGAACTTTTTAAAATTATGAGAAAATACAATGTTTCCAATCACCACTGTATAATGCCATGCAAGTATTTTTTTTATTACTGGAACAATTCCAAAAGATATCAATACATGTACCTACAAACTGGTACAAAAATCTTGAAAATCAGAGCACAAACAATAAAGTTATAAATTGTCAAACCTTCAAAAATTTTGGGTGGCGGAATTTTGTGCCGGTAAGCGTATATGTGCTGAAAAATATTCTGATTCAATTTTTTTCACCATCTTGCTTGAAAATGTTCCCTATTAACAAATTTGCATGTTGCCAGAGTCAAAAATGTGTCGGAGAAATCGGAGAGAAGAGGATATGGGACTACTGATGAGGGGGAAAAGACATGCGAAACAGGTATAGACTCTTCCTGCACTCTCCGATTTAACCAGAGTATTATGCAGCTGCTGCTATTTCGCGTTGTAAAGAAATTGAAAATGTTCATAGATTTTTAAAGATGTTTAATTTTTGGCCAATACCTAAAAACAGTATTTATGCCCTTTCCTTAAGATTTATCTGCTGAAGCAGGATACGAAATTGCCGACTATCTGAATGTCCCCTTCTAAATGGATCTGCTTCAAAACAAGTTCACTATTAGAGGCTCTTGGTTTCGATTTGGTATCTGGAAAAATACTTCAAGATTTAATGTTACCAAGGTAGGTAAATATTCTTTGAACATCGATTGATGAAATCCCGAAAAGTTTTTTGCAATACAATATCGAAAACCCCTTTGTTTTTTAATTGCCAATCAACCGGGCGCGACACTATTCTCAACCATTGCATGTATATTATGTAATATGCGTAAATACAACTAAGAATAATACTAATTTAAAAAAATTATCCTTATGTATTATTCTGGAGGTATCTCTAAGGTTTTGTTTTTTGAATTATCCGAATATCTCTTTTCTAGTAAGAGCTGTAAATAAAAACACTGCTTGAAGGTTTTCTTATTTAAAAATATCAAACGCCCTAAAATTAACAAAATAAAAAAATAATAATAACAAAACAAAACAATTCAATAGCGGGTATGCCCACCTCTTGCAGCAACGACTGCTCCCAATCTGTTTAGCATCGAATAAAGATGTGTTATCCTTGGCTGGGGAATATCCTGATATAATTCTACCAGAGCCATACAGTAATATATAGTTACTGTACCAAATATTCTGGAGGCTTAGGATGACGGCGAATAGCTTTTTTTAATTCATCCCATTATTGTTCAATAGGATTGAGGTCGGGGCTGCATGCCGGCCATTCTAATCTTATCAATCGAACCTCTATTTTATGAGTCAATCAGTGTTTTTATTTGCAAAAATGGTACAGCTCTTACAAGAAGAGAGATATTCGGATAATTCAAAAAACAAAATTTTAGTGTTACCTCCGGGATAATATAACAGGACTATGAGACAAAATCAGGTATTCCATTTTTCCACAGAACTTTTTAAAATTATGAGAAAATACAATGTTTCCAATCACCACTGTATAATGCCATGCAAGCATTTTTTTTATTACTGGAATAATACTAAACGATATCAATACACGTACCTACAAACTGGTACAAAAATCTTGAAAATCAGAGCAAAAACAATAAAGTTATAAATTGTCAAACTTAATCAAAAATTTTGGGTGGCGGAATTTTGTGCCGGTAAGCGTATATGTGCTGAAAAATATTATCATTCAATTTTTTTCACCATCTTGCTTGAAAATGTTCCCTATTAACAAATTTGCATGTTACCAGAGTCAAAAATGTGTCAAAAAAATTTTTAAACAATTTTTTTTAAACTACAAATGTTTTCCGATTTCATCTACATGCCACGGTTGAAAATATTGTCGCGCCCGCTTGATAAGCAATTAAAAAACAAATGGGTTTTCGATATTGTATTGCAAAAAGCTGTTCGGGATTGCATCAATCGATGCTCATAGAATATCTACGTACCTTGGAAATATTGAAATTTTTGGTTTTTCACCGATTTTGCAATTTTTAAAATTTCAATCCCCTATATCTCGAAAACTATTACTTTTAGAGAAAAGTCACTTGAGACCTTTTCTGTTTGTAATGATCCAAAAAACATAAAAAAACCTTGGTTCGATGCAAAAAAAAATTATTTTAGGAAAAAACAAAAAGAAAATGTTTAAAAAATTTTTGACTCACTTTTGGACCTGGTAACATGCAAGGCATTTGTTAAAAGGGCTCCTTTTTGAGTAAGATTGTGCAAAAAATCCGAATCAGAATATTTTTCCTAGCGGATGCGCAGTAGTTTTCTGGACTAGTATAGGAAAAAGTTTCTATTAAACATTATATTATCAAAAGTAAAGTCATTTCAGAGATTACTAGATCACGGGAGGAAATTCAACATGCTCTCAAAAATATGAAAAATAATGGAACTCGAGAGAATATTGTATTTATATAATAAAGTTTAAATAGATAAAAAATAAACAGAACTTTACAGTAACAATTACATCAGTGCAGGCATAAAGTTTAAAAAATTCGATTTAAAAAAAACAAAAATAAAATCTAATTGTAAAACCTATAACCTATTTGTTGCAATAATAAATTAATAAAGTAATTAAATATGTCATTAAAAACTTGAGTATTATTTCATAATCATCATTATTTTAAAAAATCAGTGTTCTATATAATTTCATAATTTTATAAATTTCCCGATTAACTTTTAATTTACAAAGGAAATATTTTTGTATTTTCCGTAAAAGATATAGTCCATTTACTCACTGTAAAATATTGCAAAACTTCCATATTTTAAAGAACCTCTTGGATTAACATGAAACTTGGCATACAAAAACACATAGCGAACGTGTCAAAGAGAAAAAGTGATATTGTGCCAATGTGTGCTTTTGCCCTGTAGGTGAGTTTCACCCCTTCTCGGGGTGAAAAAATATACGTTCAAAACAAGTCCGGAAGTGGATAAACTGATTAATTCTAAACGATTTTTGTTCTATAGCATTTTTTCACTAAGTCGAATAGAGCGGTACAGGCTCGTTTTTGCAATATTTTATTTAATTATAGAGTAATTTCCACATACTAACATATTTCGCAAATTGGGCTCTGTACCGCCATTGTTTACTACATTACGAATATATGTGCCAGATATCTCGACAAAATATTCAAAATTAAAGCCGCAATCATGGACCGCGTTTTCCGCGCGCTAATATTGGCTTTTAAGAAAACAAACTTATTTTTCATTGGCTACAACTCTGCTTCTACTGAGTCGAAAGAACTCACGTACCTACAACATTTTTTTCATTGTTTTATAAGCTTAATTTTTGCTAAGGTTGTTATTTTCGATAAAATACTTACATTTCCAGTTATTTTACTTAGTGTGCTAAATTTCGTGTCAATCCAAACGGTTCTTTAAAAATTAGAGGTTTTGCAATATTTTACCGTGAGTCAATGGACTAATAACCGAAATATCATTTTAATATCTTATATAACAACTACGTAATCAAAAAAATAAAGATATATAAAGGACTAGTACAGACATTTGGAGCATAGTTCACTTGCAAGTTGTTCATACATTAGAGTAAAGATAATTCAGCAATTTTTGAAGCAATAATGGTATGTATAATAAATATAGGTTTACAACATCTTTTTAAGTTTTGTTACGTTCCAATATCCTTATTCATGATTCGTAATTAATATTATTTAAAAACGCGTTGCTGCGTATTTCTTAAAATTTTCTTAAAACAGCACTAAAGTCCACATATTTCTCTCCATTTTTTCCGGTCACTTACTTTTTCTCTCCAATTTCTCACTAATATTTCTGACAATTTTTGCTTTTCTGCTTCCAACCATTTCTTGTTTGGAAGTTCTCTTCTTTTTCCCCACTTCTCACTATTCCAGTATTTTTTTTTTAACATTTTCGTCCTCTGGCATTCGAATAATGTAACCAAGTTCTTTGTGCTTGTATTCTTGTTGTAATTATTGGCTTTATATACAGGCTAATTCTTCTGTATTTTTTCGTCTTCTAAAATATTGTCTGCCGTCTGTGTATTCCATAGAAGATTTTCTGAGGAACTTTCTTTCCCAGATTTATATGTTCTGACCTTCCTTCTGGTTCATAATTCACGTTTCGCTGGAATACATCACCGTGGGTTTGATTGTCGTCTTCTAGACCCTTAGTTTAGCTGTTCTTGATATCATTTTTGCTTTCAGTAATGAATTTAGTCACACGTGGGCCTATTGGTCTACTCCCCTTCATTAACCTTTCGTAAATCGCTTCCTTCGTTTACAATATTCTGTTCTCTTATGGTTACTCCAGTTATGCGCCAGTTCCCTCTGTTGTTCCTGTCCTCATCGAATAATCCTCTTTCGCTCATAGATCTTCGTATACCACCAATCCAAGATTTTCTCGGCCTTCCCCTTTTTCGTTACTCTCTTGGTACGCATCTCATTGCCTTTTTAGGGAGTCTTTCCTCGCTCATCCTATGAACTTGTCCATACCAGGTTAATTGTTTCTCATCTGTGCAGACAGTAATTGTTTTCGTTAGACTCATTCCCTCTCTTATTATTTCATTTCGAATCCTTTCAACTTTGATGTTTTGTTTGACTATCTTTGTGCGTCCATCTCCGTAGCCTCTAGATTTCTCTTTTGATATTCTCTAATCCTCTACAATTCAGAACTGTACATCAATGCCCTTTTTATCAACGTAATATAATTTATTACTTTTCATTGTTCTCCTATGTCTTTACTCCACAATATTTCATTTAACGATTTAATTCTTCTTCTGGCTTTATTTATTCTGTTTGGAATGTCATCATCGTCTGCTCCTTCTTTGTTGAACAGTACTCCTAAGTAATTATAACTTCTGCAAGTTTTTATTGTTGAATTATTCTACATTCTCAAATGGGTTGTTTCTTCACCAATTATATATTGTGTTTTGTCTAGATTCATGTGTGGGCCCCATTTTCATATTCCTCCTTTAGTTTGCGCTCCATATATTCCAAGTCATCCTTATCATTTGCACAAATTACTTGGTCGTCTGCGAACTGAAGGATGTATAAACAAGTATTTTCATTCCGTTGTAGAACAATTTGTATACCCATTCCGTTGCATTTCCTTTTCCATCGAATCAGCGATTTTGCTATATATTTTTTAAATAGTGTTGGAGAAATGCAACAACCCTGGCGTAAACCTTTGTTAACCTTGAACGGCTCTGATAGTTGCTTTCGCATCTTTACGGCAGATGTCATATTCTTTTATGTATTTTGAACAGCGGTTATAAGATAGATAGGACAAATAATAAGAGTGCAAACAAACATTACTATTAGATCTCACAATAAAACACTGAAAAACGTTTGTTTTCTATACTTCCACAAGATTTATTACAACTATGTTATTACTACAGGCTGTTTCGGCAAAGTGCCTTTCTCAAGTGATCGCTTGAGAAAGGCACTTTGCCGAAACAGCCTGTAGTAATAACATAGTTGTAATAAATTTTGTGGAAGTATAGAAAACAAACGTTTTTCAGTGTTTTATTGTGAGATAAAATGAACTTCCATCAAGTAACGGTCGAATCCATCAATTATTACTATTAGAATATTTTTTAGATCTTTGAATTTTTTGAATCATTCACATCTCAAAATATTTTTTCTTTATTTTATTGTGTTTTTATAATCCATGTGTTCATCGCTATGCTTTGTTTCACTTTTTTCAAACACCGAATGACTGAATTGACTTCTATTATCTTCTTTTTTAATTATAGGTTTTATATGGCAACATACTGAATATCATTATAAATGATAAGGAATATAAACTTATTTAAATATTTTTTCAGGCTACCAAATTGATTGTTTTGATGATTTGCTTTGCCTGCATTTCACTGTATCTGATGGAATCTGTCGAAGGCAAAAATTATGACCCCAATACTCCTCCTCGTTCACCTTCACCTCAAGAAAGAGGTCGTTCACGTACCGTCCCAGCCCATTTGCAAAATCAAAATGGACAGAGTGGTCAACAAAATGGAAACGGACAACAAAATGGTAATGGACATCAAAATGGACAACAAAATGGACGCCATTAACAAAACAGTACTAAAAGTTAGATTGTCAATTGGTTAATTTTGTATATCAAAAGATTATAATAAAATATTCTAAATTCTAGAAAATGCGCTTTATTCTTTTTTGTAAAACTGCCTCACATTTTTCAGTATTTTGCTATTTATTATAAGTGCATTATCAAAACTATGGGAATAATAGAGTTATAAGGGTCCTAAAAGAAGTTTATAGCTAAACGAAAATACGGGACAATTCGGAAATGACGTAATGTCTGAAGGTTTTAAGGATAGTCTTATGAAAGGTATTAATAATACTTAATCTAAACCTAACCCTACAACACCGCAAGCCAAAAGTAGAAAACGGATATAAAAAAATAACTATATCTAGTTGTAAAAAAGTTTTCCCAAATATTTTCCAGAACTACTAAATACAACCCTATGGGAAAATCCCGATAAGAAGAACAGTAGCACAAGAAAAAGATGGAAGGATGTAGTAGCAAGTGATCTACATAAGATGGGGGTACAACAACGAGACATTATTGGACAAGATCGACAAGAGTGGAGGAAAATAGTAAACGCGGCCATGACTCACTTACGTTTGTAGAGCCAAGAGAAAAGAAAAGAATAATGTGGTTGATGTAGGCATATCGGAAAGAATTGTCACAGCACAAATTGGAATGGAAAATGAAGACCTGAACATCATGGGAGTACACGGCCCAGAAAATAACAAGCCTCAAACAACAAGGGAAATCTTTTATGACGAATTACAACAAGCAGTAGATCAAGTTAGAGGGAAGATGATATTACTGGTGGATTTTAACGCTCGAATAGGTAACCAAGTAATACCCGGAATTAAGCAAATACACAAATGAAAATGTTAAAAACGAAAATGGAGAACTGATGATAAACTTCTACACGAATAACGAAATTAAAATAAACAACACTTTTTGTGACCCCAAAGACCAACACAAATATACATTCAATAACACCCGTGGACAAAGATCTATGATAGATTATGTTGTAACCAACAGAGATATACATCCATTAAAAATAATCGACGTAAGATGCCTCAACTCAGCAGATGTAGGTAGCGACCATAGCTAAGTATTATGTAAAATAGACCATTATGAAATATTTCACACCCAAGAGGGCAGCACCAACACAAATCAAAGTCGAAGGACTACATACGGAATCCACGGAATACTTATACAGGAAAAGAATATCAGAGAAGATTGCTGAGAATGGAATATTAGAAAACGATAACATCGATGAAAACTGGCAAAAACTCAAAGACAACACCTGAAGTTACAACAAACGAAGAGATAAACATCGAGGAGGGAGAGGTAAAGGAAGCATTAAGAAATTTAAAAAATATAAAATCTCCAGGAGAGGACAGAATATCGAACGAACTCCTAAAGTACGGAGGACAAGATCTAACTAAACAACTATTAAAACTATTACAAAAAATAATAGAACAAAACAGAATACCACAAGAATGGAGATCAAGCATCCTAATACCTCTCTTCAAAAAAGAAGACCTATCGGACCCAAAGAATTACAGAGGAATTAACTTATTAAACACAACATTAAAATTAACGACCAAAGTGATAACAAACAAATTGAATGAAGTTATATCATTAGCAGAAAAACAACAAAGTTTTAGGTCGGGAAGTTCATGCACTGAAGCTATATTTATAATGAGGCAAGTTCAAGAGAAATCGTTGGAATAAAACAAACCGGCATATTTATGTTTCGGAGACCGTAAGAAAGCCTTTGACAGGGTCACATTAAAGGACGTTATCCATTTGTTATACTCGAGAGAGGTACCTCTAGGAATAATTAAAACAATCGAAAACATCTACCAGAACAACACAATAAAAGTAAAAGTGGACGATGAATTAACTGACTCAATTGAAGCTGGCAATGGGATAAGACAGGGGGATTCCTTGAGTCCTTTATTGTTCAACCTGATCATGGACAAAAAAAAATAAAAAAAGTAAGAACTAAAAAATAATACCAAATGGGAGAAAAACAACTTAACATAATCTGCTATGCGGACGATGCAACACTAATCTCTCAAAGTGAAGACGACTTACAACGTATGCTGCACCAATTCAACATAATCGCAAGAAAATTTAACATGTTAATTTCCTCACAAAAGACAAAATGCATGGTTATAATAGCAGATCCAATAAGATGTAAATTGGAACTGAAAGTTCAGATAATAGAACAAGTGATGGAGTTTAAATACCTAGGCACCACACTATCTAGCTACGGAAGGCTCGAAACAGAATTGGAAGCTCAAGTGAATAGAACAAACAGAGCCGCAGGTTGCCTGAATGACACAATATGGAGAAATAAAAATATCGGGAAAGAAATGAAAGGCAGAATTTACAAAAGAGTAATCAGATCAACAATGACATACGCGGAAGAAACACGACGCGACACAAAGAGGACAAAAAGATTGCTCGAAACAGCGGAGATAAAAAACCCTTCGAAAAATCGATGGTAAGACTCTATGGGACAGAGCTAGAAGTACATATAAACGACGCAGATGCAAGGTGTATAACATTAATAACTGGGTAAGAAACAGAAGAATAGAAGGTAGTGACCACATAAGCCGAATGACAACAAATAGGATAGTCAGGACAGCGAGAGACGGTTCCCCAATAGGAAGACGATCAGTGGGATGATCAAGAAAACGATGGAACGACAACTTACTAGAGGCACAGATTCATGTCTATACAAAAAGAAGAAGAAGAAGAATGTAGGCGAAATCGACCATCGACCAGATCTTTTCACGAAAATAAATTATATAAAAAAAGCCTAATATAATATGGATAATCATTACCTCTACGTTGACAGTTTCAGTGTATCCATAGCTAATTTTTTAGTATGCAACATAAACCAATAAAAAAAAACAGAATCTTAAGAAAATCTGAGATTATAATTTGGATTTAGTTTCAGTATTTTATAAATGCAAGGATATATCACAGGGTGTGGTGAACTTTGAGAAAAAAAACACAGTTTGATTGGTACACCCGGTATACAATGACAACTTACCTGTGTAGAGACAATATAATTACAGCGATTTTTTTAAAAAGAATGATACTAGTATGGTTTAACTAGACCCAAACCCAGACATACACAGTGAAAGTTATCCTTCAACACCAAATTGTTCTATATGGTCCACATAATGTTCAGAAAAAAGTCACACTATTTGGAGCGTCGGATTTGGGGGTGAGGGGGAGAAATCGGTAAATTCGTAGTTTTTTACGTTTTTCTTAAATATTTCTAAAACTATACGATTTAGCATAAACAACCTTCTATACAAAACTGTTCTACATTAAATTTGAAATAAAAAAGCCCTATGCATAATCCTTCTAAAATGAACGGTTTCAAAGTTACTGAGGTAGTATAATATAATTGGTCAAAAAAAAGGCCTAACGTAAACATCCAAAGTAGGAGTTTTCCTCCAACACCAAATTGTTCTATATGGTCCACATATTGTTCAGTAAATGGTTATACCATTTTGAGCGGCCGGTTTGGGGGGAGATGGGGAAGAAGTCGGTAAATTAGTAGTTTTTTTACGACTTTCGTAAATATTTCTAAAACAATGCTCTAGCGTTAGCAATGTTCTATACAAAAATGTTCTACATACAATTTAAAGCAAACCTTGTACATAATTGCTATAAAATCAACAGTTCCGGAGTTACGGAGGGTGAAAAAGGAAGGTTTTCGATACTTTTTATATTTTTTAGGCAATTTTCTACTGATTTTCTTTAACAGGACTGTGTTTTATAAATAAAATTTGCTATTTCAGTGGCCGATGGTATGTTAGTGATAAGCCCTTGAAGAAACGTCAACCTCACCACCCAAAATCATCATCAAATGCCCAAAAAATATAAAAAGTATCAAAAACCTTCACCTTTCACCCTCCGTAACTCTGGTACCGTTGATTTTATAACAATTATGTATAAGACATTGTTTGTTTTAAATTTTATGTAGAATATTTTTGTATAGAACATTGTTTACGCCAACGTATATTTTTAAATAATTGACGAAAAACGTAAAAAAAACTACTAATTGACTCAAAATGGTGTGACTTTTTTCTGGACATTATGTGGACCATATAGAACAATTTGGTGTTGAAGGATAACTTTCACTGTGAATGTCTGGGTTTGGGTCTAGTTATACCATACTAGTAGCATTCTTTTTAAAAAAATCGCTGTAATTATATTGTCTCTACACAGGTAAGTTGTCATTGTATACCGGTTGTACCAATCAAACTGTGTTTTTTTTCTCAAAGTTCAACACACCCTATGATATATTCTTGCATTTATAAAATACTGAAACTAAATTCAAATTATAATCTCAGATTTTCTTAAGATGTTTCTGTTTTTTTTTTTTATTCGTTTATGTTGCATACTAAAAAATTAGCTATGGATACACTGAAACTGTCAACGTAGAGGTAATGATTATCCATATTATATTAGGCTTTTTTTATATAATTTATTTTCGTGAAAAGATCTGGCCGATGGTCGACTTTGCCTACATTCTTCTTCTTCTTCTTTTTGTATAGACATGAATCTGTGCCTCTAGTAAGTTGTCGTTCCATCGTTTTCTTGGTCTTCCCACTGATCGTCTTCCTATTGGGGAACCGTCTCTCGCTGTCCTGACTATCCTATTTGTTGTCATTGGGCTTTTGTGGTCACTCCCTTCTATTCTTCTGTTTCTTACCCAGTTATTAATGTTATACACCTTGCATCTGCGTCGTTTATATGTACTTCTAGCTCTGTCCCATAGAGTCTTACCATCGATTTTTCGAAGGGTTTTTTATCTCCGCTGTTTCGAGCAATCTTTTTGTCCTCTTTGTGTCGGGTCGTGTTTCTGCCGCGTATGTCATTGTTGATCTGATGACTCTTTTGTAAATTCTGCCTTTCATTTCTTTCCCGATATTTTTATTTCTCCATATTGTGTCATTCAGGCAACCTGCGGCTCTGTTTGTTCTATTCACTTGAGCTTCCACTTCTGTTTCGAGCCTTCCGTAGCTAGATAGTGTGATGCCTAGGTATTTAAACTCCATCACTTGTTCTGTTATCTGAACTTTCAGTTCCAATTTACATCTTATTATATCTGCTGTTATAACCATGCATTTTGTCTTTTGTGAGGAAATTAACTTGTTAAATTTTCTGGCAATTATGTTGAATTGGTGCAGCATACGTTGTAAGTCGTCTTCACTTTGAGAGATTAGTGTTGCATCGTCCGCATAGCAAATTATGCTCAGTTGTTTTTCTCCCATTTGGTATCCCATTTGGTTTTTAGTTCTTACTTTTTTTATTTTTTCGTCCATGATCAGGTTGAACAATAAAGGACTCAAGGAATCCCCCTGTCTTTTCCCATTGCCAGCTTCAATTGAGTCAGTTAATTCATCGTCCACTTTTACTTTTATTGTGTTGTTCTGGTAGATGTTTTCGATCGTTTTAATTATTCCTAGAGGGACCTCTCTCGAGTATAACAAATGGATAACGTCCTTTAATGTGACCCTGTCAAAGGCTTTCTTAAGGTCCCCGAAACATAAATATGCCGGTTTGTTGTATTCCAACGATTTCTCTTGAACTTGCATCATTATAAATATAGCTTCAGTGCATGAACTTCCCGACCTAAAACCTTGTTGTTCTTCTGCTAATGATATAATTTCATTCAATTTGTTTGTTATCACTTTGGTCGTTAATTTTAATGTTGTGTTCAATAAGTTAATTCCTTTGTAATTATTTGGGTCCGATAGGTCTTCTTTTTTGAAGAGAGGTATTAGGATGCTTGATCTCCATTCTTGTGGTATTCTGTTTTGTTCTATTATTTTTTGTATTAGTTTTAATAGTTGTTTAGTTAGATCTTGTCCTCCGTACTTTAGGAGTTCGTTCGATATTCTGTCCTCTCCTGGATATTTTCTATTTTTTAAATTTCTTAATGCTTCCTTTACCTCTCCCTCCTCGATGTTTATCTCTTCGTTTGTTGTAACTTCAGGTTTTGGTGGTTCATTATCGTCGCCTTTAGCCAATAGAGATCGGAAGTAGTATGTCCATGTTTCCTTCTGAAGGTGTTTCGCTTTTATTAGTTCGTTCATCTCGTTTCTTTGCTCTCTGATCATTTTCCATACTTCTTTTTGTGTTTCGTAGAAGTCGCGTTCCATCTGTTTTGAGAAACTCTGCCAGTGCTCCCTTTTTATTTGCCTCACTAAAGTATTCGTTTCGTTTCTGATTCGTTCGTAGTGGTTGTATGCCTGTTGTATTTGTTTTGTTCTGTATGGTAAAAAGGCTTTCTTCTTTTCTTTGCATTTTATCTTAAGTTCCTCTCTAAACCACGCGGTTTTCTTCTTCAATATGTTGCTTATTCGTTACTTTTCTCTCTCCAAGTGATTCTGTTGCAGCGTTGATTATGTTATCTTTGAGTTTTTGCCAGTTTTCATCGATGTTATCGTTTTCTAATATTCCATTCTCAGCAATCTTCTCTGATATTCTTTTCCTGTATAAGTATTCCGTGGATTCCGTATGCAGTCCTTCGACTTTGATTTTTGTTTGTGTTGGTGCTGCCCTCTTGGGTGTGAAATATTTCATAATGGTCTATTTTACATAACACTTAGCTATGGTCGCTACCTACATCTGCTGAGTTGAGGCATCTTACGTCGATTATTTTTAATGGATGTATATCTCTGTTGGTTACAACATAATCTATCATAGATCTTTGTCCACGGGTGTTATTGAATGTATATTTGTGTTGGTCTTTGGGGTCACAAAAAGTGTTGTTTATTTTAATTTCGTTATTCGTGTAGAAGTTTTTAACATTTTCATTTGTGTATTTGCTTAATTCCGGGTATTACTTGGTTACCTATTCGAGCGTTAAAATCCACCAGTAATATCATCTTCCCTCTAACTTGATCTACTACTTGTTGTAATTCGTCATAAAAGATTTCCCTTGTTGTTTGAGGCTTGTTATTTTCTGGGCCGTGTACTCCCATGATGTTCAGGTCTTCATTTTCCATTCCAATTTGTGCTGTGACAATTCTTTCCGATATGCCTACATCAACCACATTATTCTTTTCTTTTCTCTTGGCTCTACAAACGTAAGTGAGTCATGGCCGCGTTTACTATTTTCCTCCACTCTTGTCGATCTTGTCCAATAATGTCTCGTTGTTGTACCCCCATCTTATGTAGATCACTTGCTACTACATCCTTCCATCTTTTTCTTGTGCTACTGTTCTTCTTATCGGGATTTTCCCATAGGGTTGTATTTAGTAGTTCTGGAAAATATTTGGGAAAACTTTTTTACAACTAGATATAGTTATTTTTTTATATCCGTTTTCTACTTTTGGCTTGCGGTGTTGTAGGGTTAGCTTTAGATTAAGTATTATTAATACCTTTCATAAGACTATCTTTAAAACCTTCAGACATTACGTCATTTCCGAATTGTCCCGTATTTTCGTTTAGCTATAAACTTCTTTTAGGACCCTTATAACTCTATTATTCCCATAGTTTTGATAATGCACTTATAATAAATAGCAAAATACTGAAAAATGTGAGGCAGTTTTACAAAAAAGAATAAAGCGCATTTTCTAGAATTTAGAATATTTTATTATAATCTTTTGATATACAAAATTAACCAATTGACAATCTAACTTTTAGTACTGTTTTGTTAATGGCGTCCATTTTGTTGTCCATTTTGATGTCCATTACCATTTTGTTGTCCGTTTCCATTTTGTTGACCATTCTGTCCATTTTGATTTTGCAAATGGGCTGGGACGGTACGTGAACGACCTCTTTCTTGAGGTGAAGGTGAACGAGGAGGAGTATTGGGGTCATAATTTTTGCCTTCGACAGATTCCATCAGATACAGTGAAATGCAGGCAAAGCAAATCATCAAAACAATCAATTTGGTAGCCTGAAAAAATTATGTAATTAAGTTTATATTCCTTATTATTTATAATAATATTCAGAATGTTGTCATATAAAACCTATAATTAAAAAAGAAGATAATAGAAGTCAATTCAGTCATTCAGTGGTTGAAAAAGAATGAAACAAAGCATAGCGATGAACACATGGATTATAAAAACACAATAACATAAAGAAAAAATATTTTGAGATGTGAATGATTCAAAAAATTCAAAGATCTAAAAAATATTCTAATAGTAATGTTTGTTTGCACTCTTATTATTTGTCCTATCTATCTTATAACCGCTGTTCAAAATACATAAAAGAATATGACATCTGCCGTAAAGATGCGAAAAAAGCTATCAGAACCGTTCAAGGTGAACAAAGGTTTACGCCAGGGTTGTTGCATTTCTCCAACACTATTTAAAAAATATATAGCAAAATCGCTGATTCGATGGAAAAGGAAATGCAACGGAATGGGTATACAAATTGTTGTACAACGGAATGAAAATACTTGTTTACATATCCTTCAGTTCGCAGACGACCAAGTAATTTGTGCAAATGATAAGGATGACTTGGAATATATGGAGCGCAAACTAAAGGAGGAATATGAAAATGGGGCCCACACATGAATCTAGACAAAACACAATATATAATTGGTGAAGAAACAACCCATTTGAGAATGGAGAATAATTCAACAATAAAAACATGCAGAAGTTATAATTACTTAGGAGTACTGTTCAACAAAGAAGGAGCAGACGATGATGACATTCCAAACAGAATAAATAAAGCCAGAAGAAGCATTAAATCGTTAAATGAAATATTGTGGAGTAAAGACATAGGAGAACAATGAAAAGTAATAATTTATAATACGTTGATAAAAAGCACATTGATGTACAGTTCTGAATTGTGGAAGATTAAAGAACATCAAAAGAGAAATCTAGAGGCTACGGAGATGGACGCACTAAGATAATCAAACAAAACATCAAAGTTTAAAGGATTCGAAATGAAATAATAAGAGAGGGAATGGGTGTAACGAAAAGAATTACTGACTGCATAGATGAGAAACAATTAATCTGGTACGGACAAGTTCAAAGGATGAGCGAGGAAAGACTCCCTAAAAAGGCAATGAGATGCTTACCAAGAGAGAAACGAAAAAGGGGAAGGCCGAAAAAATCTTGGTTTGGTGGTATAAGAATATCTATGAGCGAAAGAGGATTATTCGATGAGGACTGGAACAACAGAGGGAACTGTCGCATAACTGGAGTAACCATAAGAGAACAGAATAGTGTAAGCGAAGGAAGCGATTTACGAAAGGTTAATGAAGGGGAGCAGACCAATAGGCCCACGTGTGACTAAATTCAATACTGAAAGCAAAAATGATATCAAGAACAGCTAAACTAAGAGTCTAGAAGACGATAATCAAGCCCACGGTGATGTATTCCAGCGAAACGTGAATTATGAACCAGAAGGAAGGTCAGAACATATAAATCTGGGAAAGAAAGTTCCTCAGAAAATCTTCTATGGAATACACAGACGACAAACAATATTTTAGAAGACGAAAAAATACAGAAAAATGAGCCTGTATATAAAGCCAATAATTACAACAAGAATACAAGCACAAAGAACTTGGTTACATTATTCGAATGCCAGAGGACGAAAATGTTAAAAAAAAATACTGGAATAGTGAGAAGTGGGGAAAAAGAAGAGAACTTCCAAACAAGAAATGGTTGGAAGCAGAAAAGCAAAAATTGTCAGAAATATTAGTGAGAAATTAGAGAGAAAAAGTAAGGGACCGGAAAAAATGGAGAGAAATATGTGGACTGTAGTGCTGTTTTAAGAAAATTTTAAGAAATACGCAGCAACGCGTTTTTAAATAATATTAATTACGAATCATGAATAAGGATATTTTAACGTAACAAAACTTAAAAAGATGTTGTAAACCTATGTATTTATTATACATACCATTATTGCTTCAAAAATTGCTGAACTATCTTTACTCTAATGTATGAACAACTTGCAAGTGAACTATGCTCCAAATGTCTGTACTAGTCCTTTATGTATCTTTATTTTCTTGATTGCGTAGTTGTTATATAAGATATTAAAATGATATTTCGGTTATTAGTCCATTGACTCACGGTAAAATATTGCAAAACCTCTAATTTTTAAAGAACCGTTTGGATTGACACGAAATTTAGCACAGTAAGTAAAATAACTCGAAATGTAAGTATTTTATCGAAAATAACAACCTTAGCAAAAATAAAGCTTATAAAACAATGAAGAAAATGTTGTAGGTACGTGAGTTCTTTCAACTCAGTAGAAGCAGAGTTGTAGCCAATGAAAAATAAGTTTGTTTTCTTAAAAGCCAACATTAGCGCGCGGAAAACGTGGTCCAAGATTGCGGCTTTAATTTTGAATATTTTGTCGAGATATCTGGCACATACAGGGTGTCCCAGACTAATTTAGCCACGCTATATCTCTTAAACGAATAGAGATTTTCGAATGGGAAAAAAACTGATATATTCTACTTGTAACACACTTTAATATGGCGTGGAAAAAAATCATCCCCTAAATATTCATCCCTTAGTTACAACCCCTAACTTTAATTTTTTTAATAGCACCCTTTATATTTTTTAATAATTTTGAGTGTGGTCTTTTTTCGTCTATTCAACACATTTTTTGAAAATAAAATCGGTTCGTAAATAACGAAGAAACTATCAGTTTATTTTTGTTAATTGTGTGTCCCAGACTAATTTATCCAGGCTATATTTCTTAAACGAATAGAGATTTTCGAATGAGACAAAAACTGATCTATTCCATTTGTAATACACTCTCATATGGCGTAGAAAAAATTCATCCAATAAATACTCATCCCTAACTTACAGGGTGCTATTTAAAAAAAATAAAGTTAGGGGTTGTAACTAAGGGATGAATATTTAGGGGATAATTTTTTTTCTACGCCATATTAAAGTGTATTACAAATGTAATAGATCAGTTTTTGTCCCATTCGAAAATATCTATTCGTTTAAGAAATATAGCCTGGATAAATTAGTCTGGGACACATAATTAACAAAACTAAACTGATATTTTCTTGGTTATTTACGAACAGATTTTATTTTCAAAAAATGTGTTTAATAGACGTTAGAAGACCACATCCAAAACTATAAAAAAATATACAGGGTGCTATTAAAAAAATTAAAGTTATAGGTTGTAACTAAGGAATGAATATTTAGGGGATGATTTTTTTCTACGCCATATTAAAGTGTATTACAAGTAGAATAGACCACTTTTTGTCCCATTCGAAAATCTCTATTCGTTTAAGAGATATAGCGTGGCAAAATTAGTCTGGGACACCCTGTATATTCGTAATGTAGTAAACAATGGCGGTACAGAGCCCAATTTGCGAAATATGTTAGTATGTGGAAATTACTCTATAATTAAATAATATATTGCAAACACAAACCTGTACCGCCTTTAAGAAGAAAAAAATACACTTTCTTTCAAATAATCTTTTTTATCCCATGCCTAGATTTTGTGTCACATTGGAACTACTAAAAATCAATTACATATCTATAACAAAAAATTGAACTTGACTCAATTGGCAACATTTAGCGCACCTATGAGTATAATAATTATTGGTTTTGATAGTATAATGTCACTGTCACTGTCGTACTGCCGACGCACGGTTGCCGCACTGTTGAAAGTTCGCAGAACTTTCGAAAAACAAAAATATTGATGACGCGCTAATCATGTTGCCTCTTACCGTCTCACAAGTTGCTTTACTCGTATATGTATTATTGTTTATATGATCTGAAAATTTTAACGCTTCAAAGTTCTTATTCTTGAAAGAGCTGCAGATTATTTGCATAAAACCGTTTAAAAACGTGTTTTTTTTGTAAAAAAATGAACATATTAAATCGCAAACAACTTGAAATGTATTCGACTTAGTGAAAAAATGCTATAGAACAAAAATCGTTTAGAATTAATCAGTTTATCCGCTTCCGGACTTGTTTTGAACGTATATTTTTTCACCCCGAGAAGGGGTGAAACTCACTTCCAGGGCAGAAGCACACATTGGCACAATATCACTTTTTCTCTTTGACACGTTCGCTATGTGTTTTTGTATGCCAAGTTTCATGTCAATCCAAGCGGTTCTTTAAAATTTAGAGGTTTTGCAATATTTTACAGTGAGTAAATGGACTATATCTTATACGGAAAATACAAAAATATTTCCTTTGTAAATTGAAAGTTAATCGGGAAATTTATAAAATTATGAATTTATATAGAACACTGATTTTTTAAAATAATGATGATTATGAAATAATACACAAGTTTTTAATGACTTATTTAATTACTTTATTAATTTATTATTGCAACAAATAGGTTATAGGTTTTACAAAAAGATTTCATTTTTGTTTTTTTTTAAATCGAATTTTTTAAACTTTATGCCTACACTGATGTAATTGTTACTGTAAAGTTCTGTTTATTTTTTATCTATTTAAACTTTATTATATAAATACAATATTCTCCCGAGTTCCATTATTTTCCATATTTTTGAGAGCATGTTGAATTTCCTCCCGTGATCTAGTAATCTCTGAAATGACGTTACTTTTGATAATATAATATTTCATAGAAACTAATTCCTATACTAGTCCAGAAAATCACTGCGCATCCGCTAGGAAAAATATTCCGATTCGGATTTTTTCCACAATCTTAATCAAAAAGGACCCCTTTTAACAAAGTTGCATGTTGCCAGGTCCAAGTGGGTAAACATTTTTTTAAACGATTTTTTTTTGGTTTTTTCCTAAAACTATTTTTTTTTGCATCGAACCAAGGTTTTTTTTATGTTTTTTGGATCATTACAAACAGAAAAGGTCTCAAGTAACTTTTCTCTAAAAGTCATAGTTTTCGAGATATTAGCGATTGAAATTTTAAAAATTGCAAAATCGGTGAAAAACCAATAATTTCAATATTACCAAGGTACGTAGATATTCTATGAGCATCGATTGATGCAATCCCGAACAGCTTTTTGCAATACAATATCGAAAACCCCTTTGTTTTTTAATTCCTAATCAAGCGGGCGCGACAATATTTTCAACCGTGGCATGTAGATGAAATCGGAAAATATTTGAAGTTTAAAAAAAATTGTTTAAAAATTTTTTTGACACATTTTTGACTCTGGTAACATGCAAATTTGTTAATAGGGAACATTTTCAAGCAAGATGGTGAAAAAAATTGAATGATAATATTTTTCAGCACATATACGCTTACCGGCACAAAATTCCGCCACCCAAAATTTTTGATTAAGTTTGACAATTTATAACTTTATTGTTTTTGCTCTGATTTTCAAGATTTTTGTACCAGTTTGTAGGTACGTGTATTGATATCGTTTAGTATTATTCCAGTAATAAAAAAAATGCTTGCATGGCATTATACAGTGGTGATTGGAAACATTGTATTTTCTCATAATTTTAAAAAGTTCTGTGGAAAAATGGAATACCTGATTTTGTCTCATAGTCCTGTTATATTATCCCGGAGGTAACACTAAAATTTTGTTTTTTGAATTATCCGAATATCTCTCTTCTTGTAAGAGCTGTACCATTTTTGCAAATAAAAACACTGATTGACTCATAAAATAGAGGTTCGATTGATAAGATTAGAATGGCCGGCATGCAGCCCCGACCTCAATCCTATTGAACAATAATGGGATGAATTAAAAAAAGCTATTCGCCGTCATCCTAAGCCTCCAGAATATTTGGTACAGTAACTATATATTACTGTATGGCTCTGGTAGAATTATATCAGGATATTCCCCAGCCAAGGATAACACATCTTTATTCGATGCTAAACAGATTGGGAGCAGTCGTTGCTGCAAGAGGTGGGCATACCCGCTATTGAATTGTTTTGTTTTGTTATTATTATTTTTTTATTTTGTTAATTTTAGGGCGTTTGATATTTTTAAATAAGAAAACCTTCAAGCAGTGTTTTTATTTACAGCTCTTACTAGAAAAGAGATATTCGGATAATTCAAAAAACAAAACCTTAGAGATACCTCCAGAATAATACATAAGGATAATTTTTTTAAATTAGTATTATTCTTAGTTGTATTTACGCATATTACATAATATACATGCAATGGTTGAGAATAGTGTCGCGCCCGGTTGATTGGCAATTAAAAAACAAAGGGGTTTTCGATATTGTATTGCAAAAAACTTTTCGGGATTTCATCAATCGATGTTCAAAGAATATTTACCTACCTTGGTAACATTAAAATTTTCAGCTTTTCACATAGTTTACGAGGGTTAAAAATCGCCGATTTCGCAATTTTTAAAATTTTAATCGCTTATATGTCAAAAACTATCAACTTAAGAGAAAAGTCACTAAAGACCTTTGCTGTTTGGAATGATCCAGAAAACCTAAAAAAACTTTGGTCGATGTAAAACAATAATTTTAGGAAAAAAACAAAAAAAAAAAATTTTTTGACCTCCTTTTGGACCTGGCAACATGAAAATTTGTTAAAAGGGTTCCTTTTTGGGTAAGATTGTGCAAAAAATCCGAATCAAAATATTTTTCCTAGCGGATGCGCAGTGGATTTCCGGACTATATATAAGTACAATATGCCTGATCTATGTGAGACTATATTTCCATCTTTGTCTTAAAGTTGAAAGAGTTTCTTTTTGCAATATACTATTTTCTTTTTCTTAATTCTTTCATGCGTTTGCTTTCTTAGGTATAACTAAAGCACTAAAGAAAGCCAAACTAAAGAAAGCCAAAAATAACAAAGTACCAGGAGTGACCAGGACAACGTAACATAAAAAATGGAACTTGTGAAATATGGAGGCGTAAGCATCGTATCGTTTATAGAAATATCGATACATTTTTGGCAAAGTAACGTAAGTGACATTTTTGAAAATCATGTTTTTCCATTAAACTAACGCTATTATTGTTCAGAAAGTACTGCCGAAGTGTAGTAAGCCTATACATAATGTTTAAAGTAATTCTAGGCTTACTACACTTTGGCAGTATCTCCTAAACAATAATAGTGTTAGTTTAATGGAAAAACAGGATTCTCGCCAAAAATGTCACTTACGTTACTTTGCCAAAAATGTATCGACATTGTCCAATATAATTGAACAAGCAGATGAAATTTCAGATGAGTGGAATCTATAGCACTTTTCAGATAGTTCTTGAAGTATTTTTCCAGATACCAAATCGAAACCAAGAGCCTCTAATAGTGAACTTGTTTTGAAGCAGATCCATTTAGAAGGGGACATTCAGATAGTCGGCAATTTCGTATCCTGCTTCAGCAGATAAATCTTAAGGAAAGGGCATAAATACTGTTTTTAGGTATTGGCCAAAAATTAAACATCTTTAAAAATCTATGAACATTTTCAATTTCTTTACAACGCGAAATAGCAGCAGCTGCATAATACTCTGGTTAAATCGGAGAGTGCAGGAAGAGTCTATACCTGTTTCGCATGTCTTTTCCCCCTCATCAGTAGTCCCATATCCTCTTCTCTCCGATTTCTCCAGGTATCACACTTTGGCCTTCCTGAATTGCAAAGAAAGAAATGTCACGCATGAATTAGAGTCATCTACCGAAAAACAAAGTAAGTTTTCAATCGAAGTAGTACAGAAAACGACAATAAGTATCGTTCCCTAAAATAAATCTCGAGAGGTGTAACCAAAGAAAGTATTCCATCTGTTGTCAATCTGGTTGTATGGAAACGATATTTATTGTCGTTTTCTGTGCTACTTTGATAAATAGCTTACTTTGTTTTTCGGTAGAAGGTTCTAGTTCATCCGTGACATTTCCTTCTTTGCAATTCGGAAAGGCCCAAAGTGTGATACCTGGAGAAATTGAAGAGAAGGGGATATGGGACTACTGATGAGGGGGAAACAACCCCCGAAACCGGTATAGACTCTTTCTGCACTCTCCGATTTAACCAGAGTATTATGCAGCTGCTGCATTTTCGGTTTGCAAAGAAATTGAGAATGTTTATACATTTTTAATTCATTTACTCTTTTGTAGGAGTATTAAGGAATTTTTCTTGTTGGAACTTTTACCACGCTGAGCAGATGAGTTGTGAATTATTTAAAACTCGCTTCTTAATTTCCTCGGCACCCTGTTTGATTTATAAATTTTGAAAATCTCAAGAGGTGTAACCAAAGAAAGTATTCCACCTGTTGTCAATCTGGTGGTATGGGAACGATATTTATTGTCGTTTTCTGTGCTACTTCGATTGATAACTTACTTTGTTTAACATTTTTCTTTATCATTTCTAGCCCCGATGTTATCATTTCTGATTGGTGAATTAGGCAAGTAAGATCTTTTTTTTCGTTGCTTCTACAGCGAATAATCTGTGGCCTTTGTAGATGTAAGGCTTTCCAGGTAACATTGGATTCCCTGATTTTGTTTTGCTATGATTAGTCCTTTCAATTCTTTGGTGTCTTTGTTCGACTGTTACTTAAAAAGCGGTTGACGTCTTTCGACGTCATTTGCAGCGAATAGGATGCTATATTGACATGGGAAAATAAATTATGATAGTAAAATATTGTAGATAAGAAAAAATGCACCGCTATAATCGTAAATCGTCCATTACACCAGTGTATCAATCTTAAAATGAATAGTCCTTGATCCCGCGTACTAAAAAAAGTTGATGAATAGCAAGCTGAAAATTCGTTAATAGCTTAACGGTGTCTGGCCGGACAAATTTTGATGTACGGAAACACTGGAACAGGGGAAGTTTTAATCGTGGAACAGTTTAAAAATTTGGAACGTCAGATTACGAAAACGTCTCATGTATTTTGTCGGCCATTTTTTATGGACCCGTAGGTCGAGTGTACATAACCTCAATATTTTTTTAAACTTTTTTAAAGCTTATAACTTTTTCTTGGAGGGGGCTGCAGGTCCAATTTTTTTGCATTTTATGTATTTTATCAAAAGCTATCTCTCTGATTTTTTTCAGATTTTTCCGTTAGCTGCGCCATCTTGAAAAATCCGGAAAACTGTTTTTTAGGGGGTTTTTGGGGATTTTCTCCATTTTATAGACTGCAAAATAGATCAACTCAAGGTTTTGTTAATATATTATGTAGAATTTGAAATAACTGAGTATTTTAGGACTATCAAAAATTGGGCAAAACACCCCAAACCCCCCCCCCCCAAAACCATGTTTTCTTTAAGTTATATAAGGGTTTTTGCCGAGTTTTTGAGATCGATACAGCCTAAATATTTTGAATTTTTTTTCATTTTTTTTACTTTATATGTGATTAAAAAATAAGACTCATCCCATTTTTAGCCCGTAATAATGTAGTGTTTCATTCTGCGTTTAAATTTTTCAAAAATATTTATTATTATTTTCAGGATTTGAAAAAAATTAACATGGTGATATTTTCCAAATCGAACATTTGTTATCTTTGTCTGATGCAATGCACTCAGTCGAACAGAATGTGGTGACAAGATAGTGACAAACAAGTATATACCAAATATTTGACAGGGCTTCAGGAATATTTTGAGTTATTTATTAAATGATATTAAGAGGATGGGTATGTATTTTCGGCTGCAATGCTATTCAAATGGGGATTTATTTTTTTCGAATCCTGAGAAAACTAATAAGTATTTTTGAAAAAATTATTGGTTTTTCCAGGATTCGAAAAAAATGAACACAATGTCCGTGGTAATATTTCCAAATCTATCTTTGTCATACAACGCACTCAGTCGAATAGAATATTGTTAGCATACTGTCAGGCAGACAGTGACAATCAGTGACAATTTTAAATATTTGACATGGCATCGGGAATATTTTGAGTTGTTGATTAAATAATATTGATATATAGTGTATTTGATAAATAATTGATTTAAGACGTGAACTTAATAAAAAGTTATTTATTGTGTATTGTTTGCGTTCCATAGTAACAATATATTATTAAAAAATCACTTTAACACTTTTCCTCTTGTCTCGATTGAGTATTAGCTTTTGTTGTACATATAAATTATTATTACAATCACTGAATATATAGCAAGTGAATAAATTATCACATTTATTAACTGAATTAATAATTTGCAATTATAAAAATAACAGTTATCCAAGAACATTCAAAAGCCATCTCTTTAAATTAATGATGACATTGTGCCGTGTAAAGATAGAAAAAGTAGGGATACCCGTAAAATATTTGCGAATTATGTACCGATGGCCTTAATAGTGTAGTTGATAAATAATTGATTTAAGACATGAAATTAATAAAAAGTTATTTATTATTTTTTATTTAGAAAAACATACAATCCACATCAACCACGTAGGGATATTAGTGGAGTAATGTACACAAGAATTCGTTGTATTTGCATTTAATAAATGTATTGTTGTATAAGTTTTTGTGGGAAAAATTTAGTAAATAAATTTATATCAAAGACCACGAAATTCTAGATTTTCATCGCCCTGTA
Source organism: Diabrotica virgifera virgifera (assembly GCF_917563875.1). Classification (NCBI taxonomy): domain Eukaryota; kingdom Metazoa; phylum Arthropoda; class Insecta; order Coleoptera; family Chrysomelidae; genus Diabrotica; species Diabrotica virgifera. Next base: position 75,193,123 of record NC_065450.1, on the reverse strand, counting down.
TATGACCACAAATTGTAATAGGATAATTTAGTTGGTAATCAGTGTTTTCGCGGAAAAGTAAAATCGCTACGAAGGTGGTTTTTATTAATGGGTTTTTGAACGGACTTAAAAAATGGTGCGGTCAAGATTATACAATACCGTTTATTTCATTTAAGACATTTTATAAAAAAATTCGAAGAAGTTTAAGCGGTACACAAATTTATTGAGTTTAGAATGTAAGGCTTTTTGTTTAGCAATGAAAGTAATTTGATGTCTCCCAGAATTTAACAAATTGGAAAGTTGTATACAAATTAAATCAATTCTTACGAAATGATAATATGGGTGTATTGGGTAGAAATAAAGATGGATAAAGGGATGAGAGTGTTGAGTCTGATTTTGAGGAGAGTAAAAATAGGCACTCTGTAATGAATATCTGGAGACCGCAGTCCAGTTTTTGAAAAGTCATAAATCAGTGTAAAGTGGTGAAATTGGCCTTTGCGAGCAGAATCAAGTTGAAACGAAATCGTTGACCGGTTTGAGAAGTTAATTTTCCTGTGTTGGAGGAAGATTCCTGTTTCTGTCTAAAACGAGTAGCCGATTGGTATCTATTTGCACAATATATCGAGCAGAGAGAAAACTGAGTCGAGAATTCGAGCGAGTCCTGTTTGTTTATTTGTGAAGCAGTTTGGATGAGAGGGACCTTTCGCAACATCCTAAGAGTACGTGTAGGATAATCGAGGACGACGCAATCCGGGAAAAGAAGTAGAGAAGAAACAAAAAGGTTAGTCAAATCATTTGTGAAACGGATAGATATTGTTTATATCCACACCATATTTGCTTAATTTTTGTATTGAACAGTGCTATAACATAATTTCATTCCAAATTTTAAAGAAGAAATAAGTAATCAATTCAAAAGGAAAAAAGGTAAATTTATTAAAATTTGTAAGAATAACTAACGAATTATTTAAATAATTTTTTTTGTTCAAACAGATAGTGCAGTTACTGAAGGTTTTCACCTCCGATTTCGTTGAACCTCTATCGATTTTCATGAAAATTGGTGAGTGATTAGAGGATACCTCAAGGAACAAAGGTGACATGATGCCAACTTGCGCTTTTACCCTGGGGGAGGTTGCCACGCCTTATCGGGGGTGAAAATTATTTTATTAAAAATAATACCATAAGTCGATAGAGGGACAAATTATAAGCAAAACTTGTTATATAATGTTATTAAAATAAATCAACACTTTTTGAGTTATTAAAGATCAAAGATTTTATTTTTTCGCAAAAAAAATGCATGTTTTAAATCGCACGTATAAATCAAATGCACGTATAAATCAAAAACTATAAGCTTTTACAAAAAAGTTATTATTACTGAAATTGAATATAATAAAAAATTGAATACATTCCTCATACAAAGAACTAAACTAATGTTAGTTCAAAGTGAGTTATTGGCAATAGAATGTGTATTTTTTCGACGAGTACTCAAATCTAAGTATTCAAGCTTAAATAACGGGAAAACGATGCAATGTATAAAATATTCCTGCTAAACATTTGCCAAAGTACTTCGGAATACCTATCAAATAAGCTTCTTCTTCTTCTTCATGTGCCATCTCCTCTAAGAAGGTTGGCAACCATCACGGCAATTCGCACTTTCGAAATAAGCTTCAGAACAAAGTAATAGCGTCAAAATTAAGCAAATTATAATGAAAATAATACAACCGTTTCGAATTTTTTAGGAAAAAATGAAAAATAAAACATACGCCATTTCCACAAAAATTAAAATTTATAGTAGTCCTTACATACACTTCTTTATATTAGCATAAGTGATGCTTTTGATAATTTTGAGCGGTTGAGAATGCATATTATTGATAAAAAGGTATAATTTTTAAAATTATTCTAATTCTCATATCCTTTTGATAATAACTCCAAAAATACTCAATATACATAAAAAATTATATATAACCCAATTTTAGTTTTTTCTGCGCCAAATATTTTACCTGTTTTACTATTTCTATAGGGTAAAAAATAACCGAGATAGAAACGTTTAAATCTTAAAATTTGCTGTGGGAACCATGCAACCGGGGTCATTTATCCTTTTATTTTTAAAAAAGTAAGGGGTTTATAAGATTATGTATAACGTGCTTAAATAGCACCTGGAATTAACTTTCACACAGTTTTTAGATAAACCTGATCTCGTAAACACGAACGGAGTTATTAAAAAGAACAATAACATTTTGTGGAAAAATTTTTAAAAGATAAATTTTGAAAAAATTTTGGAGCATAAATTTTAATGCTATCAACATGTTCGGGGGCTCATTTAATAGATATTTTTAAGTACTTTGACAAATGTTTATTAAGTTTATGTTATAAAATGCATAATTTTCCTGTTATTTAAGCTTGAATACTTAGATTTGGGTACTCGGCGAAAAAAATATATATTCAATATTCAATTACCTATAACTCACTTTTAGTTAACATTAAAAGGTTTTTGTAGTAAGGGGTTTATTTCATTTTTTATTAGCTTCAATTTTGATAATAGTAACTTTTTGTAAAAACTTACAGTTTTTGACTTTTGATGAAAAATTGGTTAAAAACATGCATTTTTCTCAAGAAAAATTAAAATCTTTGGTCTTTAATAACTCAAAAAGTTTTGATTTATTTTAAAACTTTATTTAACAAATTCTGCTTGAAATGTGTCTCTCTATTGAATTATGGGGTTAGTTCTAATAAAATAATTTTCACCCCCGAGAAGGGGTGGCATCCACCCCAGGGTAAAAGCGCAGGTTGGCACCATGTCACCTTTGTTCCATGAGATATCCTCTAACCACTCACCAATTTTCATGCAAATCGATGGAGGTTCAACGAAATCGGAGGTAATAGCTCATATCCACCTTCAGTGACTCCACTAAGAGGAGATATCAGAATTAAAGCTTAATTTATTATTAATCTATTATTAATAGATGAGAAAGAGTTGTAACAAATCTAAATTTTTAGCATATTTTAAAATCTTATGTTTATGGTATATTGGATAAATAAATAATATTTTTTAACATTTATATGACATTGAATGTGTTTAATTTCCCTGTTTTGTCCTGGATGGAGTAAGCAACTAGAGATACCAGAAGCCACAAACCAAAAGTAAAGCATCAAAAATAAAATAGCCCTGAGGATAAAGTTTATTAGAAAATTTAATTTAAATTTTGTTGTTTTACATAAGCAGTACTTAAAATAACTGAGTAATTAATTAAATTAGGAATTTGCTCATCAATCTCATAAAAGAGGGAAATACAGAGCATAACAGTATATAAACGTAAATTTATAAAATGATTTAATACATGTTCAGTGTTTATAGATAAAGTGGTTTTGATGTGATCTGAGATTCCACATTTTCTTCTTGTTTCTTCGTAGTACTGGCAATCAATCAGAATCTGCTTCACCGTCAATGGGAGAGAACAGCTTCTGCAGGTTGAAGAATATTCTTTTTTGATTAAGAATTTATGGGTCAGTGCAGTGTGTCCAATTCTTTGTCGTTTAATGATTACCTGGTCTCTTCTATTGGATGGATTATTCAAGATGGTCTTCACAAGAGGATAAATCTCATTTAGTTTGGTTCCTGCATCTTTCCAGTAGTCTTGTCATATGTTCATACAGCGGTCTTTAATTAGGTTTTCGAGATCGGAGCATGGTTATTTATTTTTATTATTCCAAGTAAATGATACTTGAATCAAAGGATATATCATGGTGCATTCTCTGTTTGGATTTTCCATAAATTTTATGAAAATTCAAGATAGATTTAGGATTTTTTCGAATCCTTAAATAACTAATAAATATTTTTGAAAAATCTAAACGCAGAATTTTACATTATTACCGAGGGTAGAAAGTCGCTTAGAATATACATAGAGATATTTGAAATGTAAAATCACACCAAATTCTCTCTTTTTTTAAACCTTCAACTTATTTAAACATTATAGAAGTTTCAGGGTTTTTTCATTCCTGCAATTTATTAAAATATACATTATAATTTTCAGGGACTTTCTACGCTCGGTAATAACGTAATCTTTTATTCTGCGTTTAACTTTTTCAAAAATAATTTTGAGTTTTCTCATGATTCGAAAAAAACTAATGCATTTAAATAGCATTGTTGTCGAAATTTTGCGCCTATCCCCTTAACAATTCAATATTGCTCAATAGTGATTGTATTTACATTCGATTTGTGGTTTCTTTTTGTTTATTGGGGCTATCAATTTTTCAACCTTCCATCTCCATGAAGTTTTGTTATTGTCACAGATTTTAGGTAAGGCTTTTATTTGAGGTTATTAGTTTTTCTTTAATTTTGCAGAAACCTTATCTGAGCTAGACGATTTGCTGTTTTTCAGTCCATTGGCAGCTAGTTTTTTCTCGTCTACTGCGATTTTTTTACTATACTCATTTATTTGGTATTGAATATCGCATTTGAAGAATTCGGTCCATATTTTTAATGTATTTCTCTATTCTTTAGGCATGGGCCGTATTTGCAAATTATTTGTTCAAATTTTACACATTTCTTCTGATTTTATTCAATGTTCTGACGAATTTTTGGAAAGTTCTTGCTGGCTTTCTTATTCGTTGCATTTAGTTACATGCGTTTTTTTCTCACCACTTTATTTGACATTCTTCCTTAAACTATTCTCTGTCTGCTATTTTTTGCTTCCTATTTTTTTGTGCAACTAGAGGTTACTTTATATATCCGTTTTTTCAAATTTTTTGCGTGTGGTTTTGGAAGAGTTAAGTATAGATTAACTATTGTTAATATAAAATAAAAATGTATACCATTTTTATTCAGTTGCAATGCGAAGCCAAAACTGTCTTAATTTTCACTTAGTTCAGAGAGCGCAAACCAGCACTCTAATCGACGAGTTCGTCTCTTATTGGAGGCTCATCAGAGAATGCATAGGTTGCTATCTCTGACTTAAGTTAAAATCACCCAGTTTCAGTTTATTAGTCCACGCATTGCAACTAACGTGATGATAGTAGGAGCCTAGCGGCATCTGCTAAATAAAAAACAAAGCAACTAAATAAAAATGGTATACATTTTTGTTTTATTTTCTATTAGTATTACTCCTATTGAGTAACTAGGTCCATTTCCATTGGAATTTACCACGCTTTACAGACGGGGTAGTGCGGCCGATATGTGAAACAATTTCACATTTAATGACACAAGCATATAATTTGGACCACATATACTACACATATAAAGGTTCAAACTTAGATATGAGGCCTTATCAGATTTTACAAAAATGGCGGGCATTCAAAATGAAATTAAGTTTAATTCAAAATTACTATGAAGTCTCTAACGCGAGAATTTTACTGTCGTTGCATTTGGTTGTCTTTTTAAAGACATATCACATGCTATAATTTTTTATGACGGATATTCTTGAGTTGGGGTTAATTTCATGTAATGGAATGAACTATCTTTCAATAAGTCGTCCCAGGAACGCAACTCATAAATATTGGCAATATCATTTTAAAGTCTTCTACTTTAAAATGTATAATATATGTCTGAATTGCCAATATAAATGAGTGAGATTAAATAAATTATTAGAAGAATTTTTTTTTTTTTTTTTTTTTGCTTAGCAACAACACTTTAGTTTATTTTAGTAATATTTTGTATTTTGACAACGGCACCCGATTTGGGCGTCGAAACGTTAATAAAATTATTTTTTTCATTTTAATTGTGGCTTATTTCCCATATAAATAATTAATCATTCAAAATGGAGACTATACATATGTGTTTAATAGTACCATAACTCTTGAACGAAAAGCCCGATTTCAACCAAATTTGGTATGTAAGTTCTTTTTTTGATTTACAAGAAGGATGTGGTGAACCAGAAGAATCGGTTTACCAAAAGTTGTGTTTTTATTGGTTGTTAATGTAAAAATGGTTATGAAGGTTATAATATAAAAATGAAGGTTAACATGATGAACAAATTAGAAGCCTTTGAGGTGTGGTCGTATCGTAGAATGCTCAGAATATCTTGGGTTCAACGCAGTGGCGGCTCGTGATTTTTACAATAGGGGAGGCTATACCTAACTGTAAAATATCTAGACAAATTTGCACTAGCAAAATGCAAAAAAATGCGCCAAAAAAAATGTAATTTAAGGCCCCATCTTTTGACCATTTTTTATTTACATTTCATAATATCATCCTAATTCATAATTTCATGATATCATCATTTTAAAAATAGTTAGTCTAATAGTAAAAGTTTAATACCAAAGTTTGTGTCGTTTATTTGTTAACAATTCCATCTATTTGTAAATAGATACCTATGCATATCAAAATAAATACAGATTTGAAGTTTTGCAGTCCATACATAATGAAGCTTCAAATTTTTTAAGATACTCAACTGAATTTTTTTAATTCTAAACGCGGCCTACTGCGAATTCAAAAACACGATAAATTACCGATATTTTGCTTTGAGTTAGAGATATCGGAAAAAGTTATTTGAGCAAGTTGTTCCAAATATTATTATAACCCCACATACCAAATTTCATAACAAAATTCGCACTTTTAGATTTTTCATTATTTTTAGTCAGGACCCTAAAATTCGTTGTCCCGAGACGCACCCAACCACCCAACGGGGCTGAGAAGCTACACTGCCTCTCTTGGTATATCTCCGGGCAGCGTGTGATGGCGCCGTAGATGCCACTGTTAGGAGACCGGGTCTCCTTAAACGCCTGCTGCGCTGCACGGAGCATTAGCAACGGAGAAAGCTGGGCTTCTCGGCTCCGTTCGTGCATCTCGGGATAACCCAGGGTCCTGCCTACAATAATATGTAATAAAACTGAGACGCGATCATGCGTTCTAATGCTAATGCTCCGTACGTATGGATAATTAGTGATAATATGGAATTTACACGTTGTATAATAGCGAGAGTAATTGTTGTTTTCGCGATTCATGATAAACAAAACAGTATAGAGTGTGTAAAAAATTTATGGGGAGGCTGAGCCTCCCTTGCCTCCTCTGACGAGCCGCCACTGGTTCAACGCATTTCAAACAGAGAAGTCTTAAACAGAGTAGGTCAAGGCGAAGGTGACTTAATGAAGATGATAAAAAAGAGAAAACTTGAATATCTGGGGCATATAATGAGAGGTAGCAGATACAGGATGCTGCAGTTAATACTCAATGAAAGATCGACGGAAAAAGAGGAATTGGTCGAAAGAAATATTCATGGCTCCGAAGCCTTCGTCAATGGACTGGCTTATCAGCAGATCAATTGTTACATGCCGCACAAGATCGAGAACGATATCGGCAAATTGTTATGGAAGCTACCCACGCCTAAAAATTTGGGCACGGTACTTAAAGAAGAAGAAGAATGTAAAAATATGTTTTTTTAAAGTTATACTCCTTTAGGCGCGATTGAGAGTAAAATTTCATAATACTGCGCGCATGCGCACACAGACGGTATGGCGTTTAGCAGCTAATCTTTCAAATTATGTATCAGCGCAAATAAGCCATTAAAATAATATACTAATGAATTTTAGTAAATGTATAATTTATTATAATTTTTGTGTCTTTGGGTTTGTCTTCCTTGGGCGTAAAATAATAAAATATCTATTTTTATATTTCACCTGTTACCGTGATGTGTAATTATGTATATCCGAAACGTCAATAACAAGCGCCTTGATAGCCTGGTTGGTAGAGCATTGGTCCAGAGATCGAGAGATCGCGAGATTGCGAGATCGCGGGTTCAATTCCCGGACGATTCATATTCTTTTTTTTTTTTTAATTTTTGGCATTGTTGTTTTGGTTAATTTTTGGAAATTATTGTAAATTTTTTGTATTGTAACTGTTAAGAGGAAACAGTAGCGATCAACAGGTAGCAAAAACGCGTTCCAAGATTGCGGCTGTAATTTTGAATATTTTTTCGAGATATTTGGCACACGTATTCGTAATATAATAAAGAATGGCGGTACAGAGCCGAATTTGAAAAATATATTAATATGTGGAAATTACTTTGTAACTAAATACAATATTAAAAAAAAAACGAGCCTGTACCGCCATTAAGAAGAACAAAAAATATACTTTCTTCAAATAAACTTTTTTATTCGATGCCTAGATTTTGTGTCATTTTGGAACTACTAAAATTTTTTATTTCATTAGTAGTTCCAAAATGACACAAAATCTAGGCATCGGATAGAAAAGTTTATTTGAAAAAAGTATATTTTTTTGTTCTTCTTAATGGCGGTACAGGCTCGTTTTTTTAATATTGTATTTAATTACAGAGTAATTTCCACATATTAATGTATTTTTCAAATTGGGCTCTGTACCGCCATTCTTTATTATATTACGAATACGTGTGCCAAATATCTCGAAAAAATATTCAAAATTACAGCCGCAATCATGGGACGCGTTTTCGCTACCTGTTGATCGCTACTATTTCACCTTAAGTACATATATTTATTTCGTTGAAATTAATATAATAGAAGTATAACTCCTTACGTGCGTACAAAGTACACACACATTCTTTTTTTTCACTTTTTTCCCTCTGTATATATTAATTTTTCAAAAAGGTAATACCGTAATTGAAAAGAGCGTGAAAATATTTTGTAGAAAATATTTTGAACTTTTTGGTTATGTTAATTACCATTTAATAAATGCATAACATATCTTCACATGTACCTTTGCGTGGCAGATTCGTGCAAATATTATACGAATTATTGTTAATTTATGGCCGGCATTCAAAATGGCGACTATACATATGTGACTAATAGCACGATAACTTTTGAACGAAAAGTCTGATTTCAACCAAATTTGGTATATAGGTTCTTTTTTTGATATGTAAGGCCAAAAATCGAAAGTATCTATTTACGAGAAGTTGTGTTTTTCCTAATTTTTATGTAAAAACATGTTGTTTTTTTACCAATTCTTTCACCCTGTATATATTAATTTTTCAAAAAGATAATACCGGCGTTGAAAAGAGCGTAAAAATATTTGTTAGCAAATATGTTAAACACTTTAGTTATGTTAATTACCAATTAATAAATGCATAACGTATGTTCACATGTACCTATGAACCTATGTGCGGCAGATTCGTGCAAATAATATAAGAAGTATTGTGCACTTAATGGTAAAAGCATATAATTTGGACCACACACACTACACATACAAAGATTCAAATTTAGATTTGAGGCCATCTCAGATTTTGTCTTTTACAAAAATGGCGGGCATTCAAAATGAGTCTGCCGCACATAGCTACATGTGAAGATATGTTATGCATTTATTAAATGATAATTAACATAACTAAAAAGTTCAAAATCTTTTCTAAAAAATATTATTACACTGTTTTCAATGTATTACCTTTTAAAAAAATTAATATATACAGGGTGGAAGAATTAAAAAAAAACAACATATTTTTACATAACAAACAGTAAAAACACAACTTTTGGTAAACCAATGCTTTCGGTTCAAAACTTAGACCTTATTCATTAGAAAAAGAACCTTGGTGCCAAATTTGGCAAAAAACGGACCTTTCGTTCAAAAGTTATCGTGCTATTAGCCACATATGTACAGCCGCCATTTTGAATGCTCGCCATTTTTGTAAAAGGCAAAATCTGAGATGGCCTCATATCTAAATTTGTACCTTTATATGTGTAGTATATGTGGTCCAAATTATATGCTTCTACCATTAAATGCACAATAATTCTTATAATATTTGCACGAATCTACCACACATAGGTACATGTGAAGATACGTTATGCATTTATTAAATGGTAATTAACAAAACTAAAAAGTTCAAAATATTTTCTAAAACATATTCTTACGCTCTTTTCAATGGTGGTATTACCATTTTGAAAAATTAATATATACAGGGTGAAAAAAAATGAAAATAAATTATTTACATAATATAAAATAGTTTTACATGAAAAACCAGATAAAACATAACTTCTGGTAAACCCATTCTTCCAGTTCACGATATCGATCTTGTAAATTACAAAAAGAACCTATGTAGCAAATTTGGTTGAGATCAGACTTTTCATTCAAAGGATATCGTGCTATTAGTCACATATGTATAGTCGCCCATTTTGAATGACCGCCATTTTTCTAAAAGGCAAAATCTGAGATGGCCTCATATCTAAATTTGTACCTTTGTATGTGCAGTATATGTGGACCAAATTATATGCTTGTATCATTAAATGTGCAATTCTTATAATATTTGCACGAATCTGCCGCACTAGGGTGATGAATTGCAAATTTTAGTTTGCAATTCCCTTTTGTCTTCTTTGCAACATCCATCTAGCTTGCAATTTTTAGAAGCCGTGTAGGTGTTACCAGGAAATGGTCCAATAAGTTTTCAATTTGGTATTATTTTAAATATGTTTAAATATTTTATTAGATTGAAAACTTCGACTTTTATTGTTAATATCTTTCATTTTCATATGACTATTTTTAAAAAAATTCAGACATTATGTCATCTGAATTGTCCTGTGTTTTTGTTTACCTAGAAACTTCTTTTAGAAAATTATACCTCTATTACCCTAATTAAGATAATGCAATAATAATAAATAACAAAAAGCTGTAAAATGTGAGGTAATTTTACAAAAAAAAAAACAAATTTGTGCGGTTTCTAGAATTTAGAATATTTTTATTATGCCTTTGTCATATACAAAATTAACAAATTCACAAACGAACTGTCAGTACTATTTTGTTAACGGCGTCCATTATGATGTCCATTACCATTTTGTTGTCCATTACCATTAGTGTGGCCATTTCCGTTCTGTTGTCCGTTCCCATTTTGGTGACCATTCCCATTCTGTCCTTGATTTTGCAGATGGGCTGGAACGGTACGTGAACGACCTCGTTCTTGAGGTGAAGGCGAACGTTGAGGAGGATTAGGGTCATAATTTTTCGCCTCGACAGATTCCATCAGATACAGTGAAATGCAGGCAAAGCAAATCATCAAACAAATTAATTTGTTACCCTAAAAAATATTTAAATAATTTTGTAAATAATCTACCTTGGATTAGTATTTAATAATGCTATATACATACATATTTTCTTTATAAATTGAGAAGAGAGTCAAAAACGAAGAATATAAAAGGAAGAACAAATCAACAACGGTATGAACACATATTCAAAGACACAAGATACACCAAAGACAAAAAGAGAAGTGTATAGAGCAGGCATAATTAAGAAAAAAAAAAGAATTAATGAGCAGAAAAACCCAATTTTGGCCAAAAAAATGTAAAGATATTAATAGCAAATGCAAGGGAGGCATGAAAAACGCTGAGGAACTTCAGACAAAACACATATGAGAGTTAAAAACGGTAGTTGCACATATATATCTAAAAACGAAATAAGATAATCGCTAAAAAGGATGAAAAGTAACAGAGCAAATAGCATTGAAGACATACCTACAAAACTACTGACACACGATGAAGGATAACAAAGTAGCTGTCAAAATGGGCAATAGAATATGCAGTCCATTTAAGACGACAAAGGAACTACTACAGAGCTTCTCCACATCCCCTACCGTTCAAAATATTCCTGGAAAAAACCTTGAAATCATGGAAAAGAAAGTACAAAGAAATGTGTATAGGTACCAGTAAGGAAGGAATATCTAGATACTCTAAGTTTTGCTGACGAGCAAATAGTGATTGCACAAGACGAAGGTGGCCTTAGTTTTATGATGAGAAAACTGGAACAGTAATATACAAAGAATGGGATGGAAATAAATTAAAAGAAAACCGACTACCTAACAATGGAGAATACAGAAATAAAACAGATGGAAATAGACGAAGGTAAAACAATTAAAGGAACAGACGAGTACAACTATTTAGGTTTCATAATATCAAACAAAGGAGCAACGGAAGAAGATGTAAAAAAATAGACTAGGACAAACAAGAGACTGCATACGAAAATTGAATCCGATGCAGTGGGATAAGAACATCAACATAAAAACAAAACGAAGAATATATAATACCATGACAGGAAGTATTCTTATTTATGGGTGTGAAAATTGGACAATAAATAAGAAAACAAAAACAAAATAAGAGCAACAGAGATGGAATTCCTAAGGAGAAGCTGCAGAGTAACAAGAAGAGAGGGAATAAACTCAGATATAATAGACTACATCGAACAGAAGAGATTAATCTGTTACGGACATGTCAGAAGAGCAGACTAAAATCGTTGGATAAATAGAATAACAGAGTGGAGCCCGACAGGAAGAAGGAAAAGGAAGAAAGGCAGGCCCCGAAGATTTTTCAGAGATTAAGTTATCGAAGCAATGGAAAGAAGAAATCTGCAGGAAGGCGACTGGCAAAACAAAAAGGACTGGAGAGAACGGTTGAGTGAAGGAATGCAGTGAAAACTGTGGAAATCCTTAATAATATATAATATGTTACGGTCAATAATGTAAATTGGACATTGACGTTAATGGCCCGGCATTTTCGTGAATGTCCATTTTCCTTGGTTATTAACGACAATGCCCGGCCATTAACGATAATAACCTTAGCTATTGGCCAATGTTGTAGAAACTTAACGTAAAATTAGATTTTTCATCAATAACCGGTCAATAACGACAGTGGCCAGAAGCAAATGGCCAATGTTGATAAATCGATACCTCAGAAGCCAATCGGTGTAAGTAAATAAGTGTTTAAAATGAGATACTAAGATGTTTCTGAAAGTAGTTGCAGAAATATAAGTAGTTATTAAAAACAAATAAAACGTCTTTTTATCATAATATGGGTAACATATTCATATTCATAAATACAAACAAGAAAATAATAATATTTTACTTCTATTTAATTTCACTTATTCGGCTATTAGTCTAAGAGCTAGTGAACCCTCCGACTAACGGTCGTCCTGTAAGGCTAGAAATTTTTCTAATCATAATTCATAGCACACCAAGGCTAAAAACCATGACCTGGCAGGCATCAGCCGTGCACGTGTATCTACCAGGTGAATCGAAAAGTGCAAATTTAGGGGGTAAAATAAACTTTCTCCTGTAAAGTTTAAATTTAAGTATGTGTTTCAGTAAGTCATTTAGAAGAAATATGTACAATGACAGGCGATTCTGAAGACCATAAGACCTTGCCAGGCGAGGGGAAATATTATGGGTTTTCCTAAAATTATTTTTTTGTATCGAACGTTTTTTTAGGTTTTTTGTATCATTACAAACAGAAAAGGTCTTGGGTGATTTTTCTCTTAAGTTAATAGTTTTTGTTATATAAGCGATTAAAAATTTTGAAAATTACGAAATCGGCCATTTTTAACCCTAAATCGGACATTTAACTAAAAATTTCAATGTTGCCAAGGTAAGTAGATATTTGTTAAATATTGATTGATGAAATCCCGAAGAGTTTTTTGCAATACAATATCGAAAACCCCTTTGTTTTTTAATTGCTAATCAAGCGGGCGCGACACTGATAAGTGAGGACGTTTGAGTTTGCATAAATTCATTATCTCGAGAAAGGGCAATTTTAAAGAGAAATCCTCAGATAGGTCGATTTTTATTCTTAAATTTGGACTTTTTGGCATATATATAATACTGATGACGTCATCCGTCTGGGCGTGATGACGTACTAGATGATTTTTTTAAATGAGAGTAGGGGTTGTGTGTAGCTCATTTGAAAGGCCATTTAATTTTATATTCAGTAATATAGACATTAATATAATTATTTATACAGGGTGTAGAAAAAAAAATTTTTTATTACATTAATTTAGACAAAAAGAAGAAAAAAATTGTTTGTACACCCTGTATAAATAATTATGTTAAGGTTTATATTACTGAATAGAGAATTAAATAACCTTTCAAATGAGCAATCACACAACCCCTACTCTCATTTAAAAAAATCATCGATTACGTCATCACGCCCAGATGGATGACGTCACTAGTATTATATATATGCCACAAAGTTCTAATTTAAAAATAAAATTTGACCTGTCTGAGGATTTCTCTTCAAATTTGCCCATTCTCGAGATAATGAATTTATGCCAACTCAAACGTCCTCATTTATACTACAGTGTCGCGCCCGCTTGATAAGCAATTAAAAAACAAAGGGTTTTCGATATTTTATTGCCAGAAACTCTTCGGGATTTCATCAATCGATGTTTAAAGAATATCTACCTACCTTGGCAACATTGAAATTTTTAGTTAAATGTCCGATTTAGGGTTAAAAATGGCCGATTTCGTAATTTTCAAAATTTTTAATCGCTTATATAAGAAAAACTATTAACCTAAGAGAAAAGTCACTAAAGACCTTTTCTGTTTGAAATGATTCAAAAAACCTAAAAAACTTTGTTCGATGCAAAAAGATAATTTTTGGAAAAATCCCTAATCTTTCCCCTCGCCTGGCAAGGTCTTATGCTCTTCAGAATCGCCTGTCATTATACACATTTCTTCTAAATGACTTGCTCAAACACATTCTTAAATTTAAACAGGAGAAAGTTTATTTTACCCCCTAAATTTGCACTTTTCGATTCACCTGGTAGATACACGTGCACGGCTGATGCCTGCCAGGTCATGGTTTTTAGCCTCGGTGTGCTATGAATTATCACTATAAAGACAAATTTCTAGCCTTACAGGACGGCCGTTAGTCGAAGGGTTCACTAGCTCTTAGACTATATTGTATTCGTCAAGTTTAAAAATGATTTATTGTCATCACGTTTTGACTTGACTATTAAGTTTATATAATTATTAAAACGAGTGCGCACATCGTTGATATCCATGATAACACTTATTAAATAAATTTACGAGTAATTTCAGCACGAAAACAATACACAATATACACACATGAAGTAAACAATAGTAAACCTACATATAACCTATCTTTTAGTCAAAATTTCAACATTGACCGATTAACAACGGGCATTGTCGACATTGGCCTGGCAATGATAGAAACGTTATCAAGAATTTAAAATTATCATCAATGTCCAGTTTTTATGGACAATAACGTTAATATCCGGCCATTGTCGACAATGACCAATTTAACCGGCCATTGTCGACAATGACCAATTCAACCGGCCATTGTCGATATTGACCGGCCAATAACGTTATTGGCCGGATTTACGTCACTGTCCATAACATATATAAGAAGTGGCGATTAGGCTGTGGTAAACGGCAAACAAAAAAAAAGAAGAAAATGACGTGGCTCCGAAATGTGACACAATGAACAGGGATTAACTACATACAATCTCTGATACATATTGCAAGAAACAAAGAGTTAATGTTAAATGTGATCGCTAACATCCATTAGCGGATTTGAATCCGAAAAAGAAGAAGAAACGGCAAACAGAATAAATACTGCGTACTGCCACGGATATGTAATTAAAAATTAAATTCAATTTTTAGTGGTTCAAAAATACTAAATATTTAAAAAAATCCACGAGGAAAAAATTTCTTGTAGTCTGTACCTATACCATTTATTACAAAAAACCTTGAAATCCTTTATAAAAGGTATATTTGTTAAAATCCCTATACAGGGCTACATCATAAAACAAACAGAACTAGGTACTTTTCAATCGGTTGACCGATCATCATCATCGATCATTTTAGGCAACACTGATGATGATCGGTCAACCGATGGAAAGCTAGTTCTGTTTGTTTTATGATGTAGCCCTGTATAGGGATTTTAACAAATATACCTTTTACAAAGGATTTCATGCTTTATTTTACTAAATATTTAATTATTATAATTAAATTATAATTATAATTTAATTATAAAAAATAAATAATAATTTAATTATAAAAAAACAGTAAAATGCTGTATAAAAGGTATATTTAAATGATTATTTATTTTTTATAATTAAATTATAATTATAATTTAATTATTATAATTAAATTATAATTATAATTTAATTATAAAAAATAAATAATAATTTAATTATAAAAAAACAGTAAAATGCTGTATAAAAGGTATATTTAAAATCTCCCAAAAGGGCCACATCAAAATTACATAACTAGTTTTCGACTGGTTTACCAATCATCATCAGTGCTTACCTAAAATGAATATAACCTGATAAAATAATGCAAAGATATTGAAATTATGACTACGGTTAAAAAAATTATCAGTTATACTCACGTGCAATGTACATGCTAACCACCAAGATATTGTTTAACAAAAATATGTGGGTCAAAGCCCAGTAAAAGTAGTCCGTCAAGGAAACACTGGTTTAAAATGCTACATAAGTGTGGATGTTTAAAATATTTAGCTAATCTGCCCCAGGTAACATCTGAGCTGTGGATCTGACTTGTTTACATATTGAAAGTATGACGGCAAGTGACAATGAGATGGATAGGACCTCCGAACGATGACAAGACAGAAATGACAGTTCCACAGGAAGTTAAAAATTAACCTGTCATATTTAAAGACTAAGGTGTACATCTTGTTAAAATTAGAAATGATGTAACACACTCCATTGTGAAAATTATCATTTAAAATTCATTAAGCTAGTTATTATATGTAGTTAAAATGTATTCACGTATACTGTAAATGCAGTTAGGCAAACCACATTACACAAAAGTTGTGCTACTTCATTCAAAAATGCTACTTTAAGGCACTAGTGCTTTAAAATTTTTATGGCACTGCAGTTCGTATTGACCGTATAGGCAATTTTGATGTAATGTCAAAAAAATATAAAAATGGAATGTTAGTCAAGTTCAAGTAAAAGATTTTGTAGATATTGTCCTGTAATTACGTTTGTAGAAAAAATATTGTATGATATGAGTGTTAAAAAGTACATTTTTAAGGCACTCATGTAAATTGCAGAACTCGCTTCGCTTATTCTGCAAACTTTCACATGCGTGCCTTAAACGTGTACTTTTAACACTTATATCATAAATACCTATTGTGATACGGATAATTAAAAAAAAAAAAAAAATATGCTATTAATGATGCAATCGTCAATGAGCAGCCAAAGCGAACGGTTGTCTATGTACGAAAAAGCTGTGATAAAACAAACCCGGTTTCGCTAATGAGTTATTCGAAACGACAACAAAACAAAACAATTATTTTATTGTGTCTAAAAATTCGTGAATGTATTTAAAGTTTTTAAACAAAGCAATTAGTTATTGCGGATTTTACGAGTGTTTATATTTTATTAATAACATTTTAATTTTTAACGTTAATAAGTAAAAGAACATTGGCTCATTGAAAGCTGTTAGCAGCGAGTTATCGTCAGCAATGATTCCAGTGGCGTATCAACCGAGCAGGTAACATGAACAACTTTTCAACAGGCTTTTATTCCCAACCAAATTATGAACAAAATGTAAAAACCATGGCTCCAATGATCCAAAATCCTATACAAATTCCCACTTGTTCCCAACAACCTAATGATTCACTACAAATAAACCAAACAAATGAACAAACAGCCAGTATTGAAGAACAGCAATGGAATGAGGTTACCGGAAAAAGATTAAGAAGCAGTCCAGAAATGCCTAGAAGTAACAAAAGACAAACAAAACTTGGTGAGTACTGGTTAAGTAAACCTATAACAACACAAAATCAATTTGAAGCACTAAGTTCAATAGATGAAAGTGACAATTTGGAAGACACAGTTAAAAATACAGATGCAAAACCAAAACCACCTCCAATATTTGTATCAGGCGTGCAGATCTGCAAGCCTCTTATCGATCTATTGCAACAAGTAGCAGAAAATGATTTTATCACTAAAGCTATCAACAGCGAACAAATAAAAATTCAACCAAAATCAGACAAAGCATACACCGCCATAATAAATGCTCTAAAAACAAAAAACACGGACTTCCACACTTATAAACCTAAAAGTGAAAGACACTACCGAGTGGTTCTTAAAGGCATGCACCCCACGACAAATTTAGAAGAGATAAAAGAAGATCTTAAAACCAAAAACCATAATGTTATAAATATATGGAATATACTACACAACCAAACTAAAAAATCGCTGCCTATGTTCTACATTGATCTAGAAACAAAAGATAATAACAAGGACATCTATAACATTAAACAAGTAATGCATTCCATAGTAGAATTCGAAGCACCGCATGTCAAGAGAATAATTCCGCAATGTAGTAGATGTCAAAAATACAACCACACAAAAAACTTCTGCAATAAACAACCGTGCTGTGTCAAATGCGCAGAACCTCATTACACTAAAGAATGTCCAAGGAAAACCAGAGACAGTAATGTTAAATGTGCTAACTGTGGTGAAAATCACCCCGCAAATTATAGAGGGTGTGAAGTTCACAAACAATTACAAAAACTTAAATTCCCTAACTTGAGACGACACAACGCGAGGACAAACCAAGATAGAACTACAACAGTCAACTATGTGCAACCTGGAATAACATACGCACAAGCAACGCAAGCAGTTAACCAGCAAGCCTCCAACCAAACTACTACACAACATATACCAAATCAAACTAATAACCACACAGACATGTCAGAACTGAAAGACATGTTAAAAAAATTGACGGAACAAATGAGCACTATGCTCAACCTCCTGACCATGATTCTCAACCAGAAATGACTCAGTTACTAAAGCTAGTATTATGGAACGCCAATGGCTTAAGTCAACATGTAGAAGAATTAAAACTATTTATTAACACACAAAAAATTGACATAATGCTGATTACAGAAACTCATTTTACATCCAAAAACCACATCAATATTCCACGATTTACAACTTATCATACGCAACATCCCAACGAAAAAGCACATGGAGGCACTGCAATAATAGTTAGTAATAAACTAAAGCACTACGAAATACAAAAACATGAATGCGACTATCTACAGGCCACCAGCATTGTTGTGGAAGATCAACTAGGCCCACTAACAGTATCAGCTATATACTGTCCGCCAAAGCACAATAACAAAACGGAACAGTTTGAAAATTTCTTTAAAACATTAGGAAATAGATTTATAGCAGGAGGAGATTTTAATTCTAAGCATACTACCTGGGGATCCAGAATTATTACCACAAAAGGCAGAGAACTTCTTAAAGCTATAAATGCGACCAATGCAAATTACCTCACCACAAGGGAACCAACTTACTGGCCTACCGACAATGCAAAAATACCTGATCTACTCGACTTTTATATTGTTAAAGGAATTAATGTTAAATTGGCAAAAGTAGAATCTTGTTACGATCTACCCTCTGACCACTCTAGCGTAATCGCGACATGGTATGCACAAATAACAAACAGTACTAAACAACCATCACTATACAGTAACAAAACAGACTGGAGCATTTTCAAGACTAAACTAGATGAACTAATTGACATAAACATCCCATTGAAAACAGAAAGTGACATCTACGCAGCAGTAGAAAATCTTCAGAAATCTATACAAGAAGCTGCTTGGTATGCTACCCCTGACTGCTACCAAACAGAATTGAAAGAGAATTGCCCAACTGTAATAAAGGAAATGATTGCTAGAAAGAGAAAAATAAAGGAAGAGTGGCGAAGAAAAAGAACACATGAGAACAAGGCGAAATTAAATAAAATCACCAAGGAAATTAAACTACAATTGCATAATATCAAAAATAACAAAATACAAGAATATCTTACAGGTTTATCAGCAAACGCAGATAGTGAATATACCCTTTGGAAGGCCACGAGAAAAATCAAACACCCGAAACAACAAATACCACCAATACGAAACCAAGAGGGAAACTGGTGTAGAAATAATAAGGAAAAAGCCGAAGCATTTGCAAATCACCTCACTAATGTATTCCAGCCACATCCCATGGAAGATGGTGACACAGAGGAAGAAATAAATGACTTCCTGGAATCGCCCTACCAGATGGATTTACCTATACAAAAAATCACCACTAAAGAAGTTAGAAATATGATCCAGCATGAAATCAGTCCAAAAAAAGCTCCAGGGTATGACCTGATCAACGGGAAAGTACTGCAGCAATTGACATGCAAAGGTCTGAAAATGATAACGCAAGTATTTAATGCAATATTTAGGCTAGGTTACTACCCAGAACAATGGAAAGTTGCTCAAATTATTCTCATACCTAAGCCAGGGAAAAATAAAACTCAGGTGACTTCATACAGACCAATAAGCCTGCTACCTGTTCTATCAAAAATTTTGGAAAAACTTCTCCTTAAACAATTATCCCCAGTTATAGAAGAAAGGAAACTAATTCCCCAACACCAATTTGGGTTCAGAACACAACACGGAACGATAGAACAGGTACATAGACTGGTAAAACACATCAGAAGTGATCTAGAAAATAAAAGGTATTGTTCTGCTGCATTCCTGGACATTGGTCAGGCCTTCGACAAGGTATGGCATGCTGGTATGCTCTTTAAACTAAAGAAAAACCTTCCTCATCCTTTTTATCAAATCCTAAAAAGCTATATTTCCAACCGACATTTCCTAGTCAAGCAGGATAATGAATACACAAGCCTAAGACCAATAAAAGCCGGAGTACCACAAGGAAGTGTCTTGGGACCGATATTGTACTTGCTCTACACTGCTGACCTACCCACAAGTAACAAAACAACGTGTGCAACTTTTGCTGATGACACTGCTGTACTAGCCTCTCACCATGATCCAAATACAGCATCCAGAACCCTTCAGAAAGACCTTAATAATATACAAATATGGCTTAAAAAATGGAAGATAAAGGCGAATGAGAGTAAATCCATCCATGTAACCTTCACCATGAGAAGACAAACATGTCCATCTGTAACACTAAATGAAACTCAACTCCCACAAACCGATACTGTCAAGTACCTAGGAATCCATCTTGATAGGAGATTAACTTGGCAAAAACACATTTTTACAAAAAGAAAACAACTAGGAATAAAATTTCGAGAAATGTACTGGATCATCGGTCGTAAATCTCAACTATCACTTGAAAACAAACTGCTGATATATAAAACTATATTAAAACCAGTGTGGACCTATGGTATCCAACTTTGGGGGACAGCCAGTCAAACTAACCTAGAAATATTGCAGAGATTCCAGAACAAAGTCCTTAGAACAATGCTGAATGCCCCTTGGTACGTGCCAAACTATGTGATAGAGCAAGACCTCAATGTGCCATCCATAAAAACAGTAATAACGGAATATTACAAAAAATATTCCAAGAGACTAGAATCTCATCCAAATGAGTTAGCCAGCAACCTTACTGATGACCACAATGATGTACGACGCCTGAAGAGATTCAAAGTAGTGGATCTAGCAAGAAGATTCGAATAATCTGTGATAACTAAACTTATTTTAATTTGTTTTAATTTAATTTATGTAAAGAGGGTGATCACTGGATCTCCCTCTACAGGTCAAAATTTTCAATTTTTGTCAAATAATTTACCTATTGTTCTCAGTTGAGGACAGATTGTAAATATTACAACATTAAATAAAAAAAAAAAAAAAAAAAAAAATTAATGATGCCAGGATTATGTTTAAGTGAAAATATACAATAATATGAATTACGAATAAATATATCACACACATTTTACTATAAAAATTAGGACACCATTTGTTATACGTACCATCATTTTTAAGAAATAATTGCTAAATTCTTAATAATAAAATACGAGTATATGACAAGAAGTGTAACTCAACTAGGTCTTCCCTTTCTGTCGCAATCCTTTATATACAAATCTTTTAATGATATTTCGGTTATTTTTAGGATCTGAAAAATATTATCTGGAATTTATGTACATCGATTTATGCACTTCTTATTTACTATGTATTTTATGTATATAAATTCATTTTAATATTGATACACTGGTGTAATGGACGCTTTACAAAGATAACGGTGCATTTTTTCTCATCTATAATATTTTACTCACATAATTTATTTTCCCATTTAAATATCAAGCATCCCCTTCGCTGCGGATGACTTCGAAAGACGTCATTCGCTTGTACGCCACCCGAACTTGGTTCTGTACCATGGTTCATTTACTTACCTAGTTTGTATAGGTGATTTTTTAGTCGTGTCAGTGACCGTTTTGATCTGTAGTTTATTGAGGTTTATCAAACAGTTGGAAAGTTTTTTATCATCATTCTTGATGTTTTTTTAGTCTGGATTTGCCCTTGAGTGGTTTTCCATTTCTTTTGATGATTTTTATCAGTCATTTCTGAACCTCTTTTTTCGTAGCATCTTTAGTGATGCTACAGGAAGGTTCTGGGCCTTCAAAATTTTCTCTCTAGCCTTGATACGCTAACATATCTGCTCGTTCGTTCCCAAGCACTCCTTCATGACCCGGCACCTATATTAAAGACACTTTATTGTCTTTTTTCAGGTTGTTGAGGAGATCTTTGCAGTTTCTCACCAGTTTTGATTTGGTGAGTGGATTCTTTACAGCCAGAATAGCCGATTGGCTATCTGTGTAAATGTTGATTCTCCTAGCTTTAAGGTCTTCATCAATTATTTCATCAATACAGGCCACGAAAGCAAAAAGTTAAGCCTGGAGCACCCTTGTATGTTGACCTAGGCTGTAAGATTTATTATAGTTGCATGTTTGCCCAAAGACTGCTGATTCAGTACCATGCGCAGTTTTAGATCCATCAGTGAACCATATTAAGTCCCCATTTATATTTGAGACTTTTTGTTCTCTAAATGGTATAATTGTGTTAATCTTCTCAGTGAAGATTAGGTCTGATGTCATCATATCTGAATTCATCATAAAGATGGATTATCAGGACGGTCATAAAGGCTACCGCCTAAATATATAATTCCAGCGGAGGGAAAGCAGAGGTATGGATTTTGTTTGATTTAGTTTTTCTTTAATTGTGCAGAGCTCTTATCTGAGCTGGGTGACTTGCTGTTCTTCAGTCCATCGACAGCTAGTTTTTCTCGTCTGCTAAAAGTTTTTTTCTTATTTCATTCATTTATTTTCTATTGAATATTTCATTTGAAGAATCCGGTCCATATTTTTAATATATGTATTTCTCTATTCTTTAGGCATATGCCCGTATTTGTAAATTCATTGTTCAAAGGATACACATCCTTCTAATTTTATTCAATATTCGGACGAATTTTTGGACAGCTTTTGCTGGCTTACATACTAATTCGTTGCATTTACCTTCTTATTCTTTAAGTGCCACCTTCACGACGAAGGTTGGCAATCATCATGGCTATTTTGACCATCGATTCAGCTGCTCTGAAGAGTTGCCTTGGGCTGCAACCAAACCATTCTCTCAGGTTCTTCAACCAGGAAACGTGTCTCCTTCCTTCGCTCCTTCTACCCTCTATTTTTCCTTGAATTATGAGTCTCAAGATGTTATATCGTTCCTCTCTAATAACGTGTCCGAGATATTGCAATTTTCTATCTTTTATTGTGTTTTCGATTTTTCTGTCTCTGCCTATTCTCCTTAACACATTAGTGACTCTATCTATCCATGAAATCCATAACACTTTTCTAAATGTGCACATTTTAAACGTGTTTACGTATTTACTGCGTAAATGCATTTACCTACATGCGTATTTTTCTCACTACTTTATTTGACATTCTTTCTTAAACTATTTTCTCTCTGCTACTTTTTGCTTCCTCGTTTTTTTGTGCAACTGTAGGTTATTCATTTCTTTTTTTTTTCTAATTTGTCGCTTGTGGTTTGGGAGGATTAGATATAGATTACCTATTGTTAATATAAAATATATTGTAAACATGTATACCATTTTTATTCAGTTGCAATGCGAAGTCAAAACTGTCTTAATTGTCACTTAGTTCAGAGCGCGCAAACCAGCACTCTAATCGACGATTTCGACTACTATTAGAGGCTTATCAGAGAATACATAGGTTGCCATCTCTGACTTCAGTTAAAACCACCCAGTTTATTAGTCCCAGCATTTCAACTAACGTGATGGTAGTAGGTTCCTAGCGGCATCTGCTAAATAAAGGTCAAAGCAACTGAATAAAAATGGTATACAATTGAAGGGTCAGGGGGAAGAACGATGAATGTTTATCTGGTAGCATTTTCGGTAAAATGAGAAATATAGTTACATATTCATTGTTTTTCTCCCTTGCGTCCAATCTTGTGACGGGTTTTTAAGACGATTCTCATCGTTATTTTCCCTTGGCCATTCATAGGTTGACAGTACTATTTATATGCTAACAGATTGCACAATAATCGCAAAATAGTCAAAAATTTACGTTCATCGTTTTTCCCTGTGACCCTTCATTTTTATTTTCTATTAGTATTACTCCTATTGAGTAACTAGGTCCATTTTCCATTGGAATTTACCACGCTGAACAGAAGGGGTGGTGAATTGAAAATTTTAGTTGGCAATTCCCTCTTGTCTTCTTTGCAACCTCCACCTGGCTTGCAATTTTTAGAATCGTGGAGGTGTTACCTTGAAAATGGTCCAATAAATTTTCAATTTAATATTACTTTAAATATTTTTAAATATTTTATTAGGTTGAAAACTTTGAATTTTATTGTTAATATCTTTCATATGACAATTTTTTAAAAATTCAGACATTATGTCATCTGAATTGTCCTGTGTTTTTGTTTACCTAGAAACTTCTTTTAGGAAACTTATACCTTTGTTACCCTAATTTTGATAATGCACTAATAATAAATATCAAACAACTGAAAAATGTGAGGTAGTTTAAAAAAAAGAACAAATTTGTGCAGTTTGTAAAATTTAGAATATTTTTATTATACCCTTTTCATATACAAAATTAACAAATTCACAAACGGACTTTCAGTACTGTTTTGTTAATGGCGTCCATTTTGATGTCCATTTTGACCATTTTGTTGGCCATTTTGTTGTCCGTTCCCATTTTGCTGACCATTCTGTCCTTGATTTTGTAGATGGGCTGGAACAGTACGTGAACGACCTCTTTCTACAGGTGAAGGTGAACGAGGAGGAGTATTGGGGTCATAATTTTTGCCTTCAACAGATTCCATCAGATATAGTGAAATGCAGGCAAAGCAAATCATCAAAACAATCAATTTGGTAGCCTGAAAAAATTATTTAAATAAGTTTGTATTCCTTATTATTTTTAATAATATTCAGTATGTTGTCATATAAAACTTATAATTAAAAAAGAAGATAATAGTAGACAATTCAGTCATTCAGTGGTTCAAAAAGAAAGAAACAAAGCATAGCGATGAACACATGGATTCTAAATAGACAATAAAATGAAGAAAAATTGTTTATATACCCTTCAGTTCGCAGACGACCAAGTAATTTGTGCAAATGATAAGGATGACTTGGAATATATGGCGTGCAAACTAAAGGAGGAATATGAAAAATGGAGTCTACACATGAATATGGAGAAAACACAGCATTTATGTATCTATTGGTGAAGAAACAACCGATTTGATTATGGAGAATAACGAAACAATAAAAACATGCGGAAGTTATAGTTACTTTGGAGTACTCTTCAACAAAGAAGGACAGATGATGATGATATTCCAATAAATAAAGCCAAAAGAAAAATGAAATCGTTAAATTAAACATTCTGGTGTAAAGATATTGGAGAACAACGAAAGGTAACAATTTATAATACGTTGATAAAAAGCACATTGATGTACGGTTCTGAATTGTCGAGGATTAGAAAATATCAAAAGAGAAAACTAGAGGCCACGGAGATGGACGCACTAAGACGATTAACCAGAACGTTAAAGTTGGGGAGGTGTCGAAATGAATTAATAAAGGAAATAATGGGTGTAACAAAAACAATTAGCGATGCATAGAGGAGAAACAATAATTGACCTGGTACTCTTGACTCCCTAAAGAGACAATGAGATGGGTATTTAGAGCAAAACGAACGCTATTTTACATATTATATTATTATCATCAATGTCATGATTGTTTTTGTCTAAAAATATGAAATGTAAATAATAATAATTATGAATCAGGAATAAAGATATTGGAATGTAATAGAACTCAAAAAGATGTTGTAAACCTATTTATTATACATACCATTATTGCTTCAAAAATTGCTGAATTATCTTTACTCTAATGTATGAACAACTTGCAAGTGAACTATGCTCCAAATGTCTGTACTAGTCCTTTATATATCTTTATTTTTTGATTACGTAGTTGTTATATTAGATATTAAACTGATATTTCAGTTATTAATCCATTCACACACGGTAAAATATTGCAAAATCTCCAAATTTTAAAAAGCCGCTTGGATTGACATGAGATTTGGCATAGTAGGTAAAATAACTCTAAAGGTAAGTATTTTATCGAAAATAATATTCTTAGCAAAAATATAGCTTATAAAAAAGTGAAAAAAATGTTGTATGTGAGGTCTTTCGGCCCATAGAAGCAGAGTTGTATCTAGCTAAAAAATATAGGTTTGTTTGCCTTCTTACTCCCCTTTATAGATAGAAACTAATTAGCATTCCAAATGAAATTATTCCTTACCGCCTCATAAGTTGCTTTACTCTTGTATGTTTTGTTTAAATGATCTTAAATTTTATCTGTTCAAAGTGCTTACTCTTTAAAGAGCTCGGATATTTGCGAAAAACCGTCTGTAAAAACGTGTTTTTTGTTGAAAAATGAAAGTATTAAATCGCAAATAACTCAAAAGGTATTGCCTTAGTCAAGAAATGCTATAGAACAAAAGTTGTTTAGAATTTATCCACGTTCGGACTTGTTTTGAACGAATATTTTTTCACCCCGAGAAGAGGTGAAATTCACTTTCAGGGCAAAAGTACACATCGGCACAATATTATCATTTATTTCTTTGACATATGAATATGTGTAGTGTATGTTGTGTATGTAAAATTTCATGTCATTTTTTAAAATTTATAGCAAAAGCCGTGAGTAAATGGACTATATCTTATTTGGACATAACAAAAAATATTTCCTTTGTAAATTAAAAGTTAATTGGGAAATTTATAAAATTATGTAATTATACAGAATAGTGATTTTTAAAATAATCGTGATTATAAAATAATACGCAAGTTTTTAATAACATATTAATTTAATTATTTTATTAATTTGGTATTTAGACCAGAGAACTAAGGATTTTCCCGTGACATTCATTAATACGGGTATCTAAGAACTGCTTTGGGTAAATTTAGTTACAACAATATCCAATATAAAAATTATGCAAAAGATCAAACGTACTTTCTCACTTATAAACAATATATAAACAATTAAAAATCGCTATTTGATTTTAAATATTAAAGGTGGAGACCGGTAAGCTATATGGAAAGGTGATACAATTTTGCTGAAGAAGCATAGAAAATTCTTTAAAATGTCTCTTTGAAAAGCTAATTTTGTTAATTTGTTGCTTAGTTATTGGGAAAATAGTTTCAAAACTTGTTTTTTTGAAAATCATTAATAACTTTTCTAAAAATTCGCAAAAAACTTTAATGTCGCGTGAGTTTAGCAACAATGCCACAAGTGTTCAGCTATTAAAATTTCAAGAAGTTTCACTTAATCGTTATTGCAAGACTTTAATAGTTTATCCCAAAAATCTTTTATCTATGGCGTATTATGCATAAACTATTAAGTCTACATAAATTCTGAAGACATCAAATCAGAGAGAAAGGTTTTATCAAATTAGATCAGTTTTTGATTAAAAAGTAAAGATAATAAATGTTGTAAAATAATTTTGAAACAGTAGTGTTATTCTAAGCTTATAAACAATTAGAATAACTCAGACGCATTAACAGTTACATAGACGCATTGTAGTCTAGTAAAATAAAATTACACTACATGTAAATCAAAATGTAAATTCGTACAGGTTAAAACAAATTTTATATCAAAGTTTAGGTGGGTACAAAAGATATTTTCAAGAAAGTATCCAAATCATACAAGGGGATCGTTGTTTAAATAATTAAAAAGAGGTCATTTTTGCAAATAAATTACTTTTTTAACTGCTCAGGTCATTCAGTTACACATGAAGCTCTATAGAATTTTTTTCTGCAAAGTTGAAGGGTAAATCTTTCACATAAGACTTACTAAATTAAATTTGATCCCCTATTTATTTAAATAATTATATATTAATCTTTAAAAACGAATTTGCAAAAAATTATTTTTAACGTTTTAAATAAGAACTATAAAATATCTTATTTTACAGAAGAAGTTGCACTATATTATCAGTATTAATAAAAAAAAATTGGTCCAAAAATATTTAATCTTTTTTGAGATATTGAATTTATTTATTAAATGTTACTATATTTTCAATTGCAAAAATGCGGTTGTTGCCAAAGAAATATTCATCTGTATTAGATCCCACTATTTTTATTTTTATGTATATTTTCGATAAATGTATTGATAAATTCAAATTTCAGTTAAACTTCCCCCAAAAATGGCATTTGAAAATTATTCAAATTTATTTATAATTTGTTTTTTTTTTTAATAACGTCGCGGGGATTAAATATTTTGAAATGCCGTTTCGATAATTGGATTCCTGGGAATTTTTCACTAATTAACAAATTTTTTTGTCTTTGTTTCTTCTTCTTTTGTTTTCTTGGAGTTATATGACTACGGGCCCTTTTGGGGTTAAGTTTCATTAAGAATGTCGAATCTCTAAGTTGTAGATTCTAGACCTAAAAATATTAAGACTGGTCTAAAATCACTTAAATAAAATGTGGCTACTTACTGAGTTACAAGGCGTTTTATTTAAAAATTTAAAAATTATTTTTACCAAGTACTTTCAAACTATTTGACGTATCCTTATCATTCTTGGCAGAAAGTGTGGCTACTATACAGTCTACTAAATTGTGATAAATAAAAGTTTCTAGCTACTACCAGAGGCGTACGACAGGGGATAGTAAATACCCTTCCCAAATTCTACGTCACTGAGGGAATTACTATTTTAGCAAAATTTTTCGATTCTCCAATACTTTCTATGTAAATAATATACGGTTTATTGGTAACGCTTAAGTCATTAGTTTTCGAGATATTGGACGTTAAAATGAAACGGCATAGTTGATGATTGAATGAAACTGATGAATTTATTGATACCAATAAAGTTATTTATATACAAAGTATTGGAGAATCGAAAAATTTCGCTAAAATAGTAATTCACTCAGTGGCGTACAATTTGGGAAGGGTCAATCATTCACTATCCCCTGTCGTACGCCTCTGACAGTAGCTATAAACGTTTATTAATCACAATTTTGTAGGGTGTATAATATATCCACACTTTCTATCAAGTATGATAAGTATACGTCAAATAGTTTTAAAGTACTTGGTAACAATAATTTTTAAATAAAACACCATGTAACTCAGTAAGTAGCCACATTTTATTTAGGAGATTTTAGTTAAATCTTAATATTTTTAGGTCTAGGATCTACAATTCAGAGATTCGACATTCTTAATTAAATTTAACCCTAAAATGGCCCGTAGAAATATATCTCCAAGAAAAAAAGAAGAAGAAAAAACTACAAAAAAAATTTGTTAATTAGTAAAAAATTCCCAGGAACCCAATTATCGAAACGGTATTTCAAAATACTTAATCCCCGCGACGTTATTAAAAAAAACAAATTATAAATAAATTTGAATAATTTTCAAATGCCGTTTTAGAGAGGAGTTTAACTGAAATTTGAATTTATCAATAGATTTTTCGAAAACATACATAAAAATAAAAATAATGAGATTTTACGCAAGTGAATATTTTTTTGGCAACAACCGCGTTTTTGCAATTGAAAATATAGTAACATTTAATAAACAAATTCAATATCTCAATAAATATTAAATATTTTTCGACCAATTTTTTTTTTTACTTAATACTGGTACTATAGCGCAACTTCTTCTGTAAAATAATATATTTTATAGTGCTTATTTAAAACGCTAAAAATAATTTTTTGCAAATTTGTTTTCAAAGATTTGTGTACAATTATTTAAATAAATAAGGGGTCAAGTTTAATTTAGTAAGTCTTATGTGAAAGACTTACCCTTTAACTTTGCAGAAAAAAATCATATAGACCTTCATTAGTAATTGAATGACCTCAGCAGTTAAAAAAGTAATTTTTTTGCAAAAATGACCCCTTTTTAATTATTTAAACAATGATCCCCTTGTATGATTTGGATACTTTCTTGAAAATATCTTTTATACCCACCCAAACTTTGATATAAATTTTTTTTCAACCTGTACGAATTTACATTTTAACTTTTTTTTATTTTATTAGGCTATTAACAGACATAAGGAGGTTAATTTTTTTTATTTGGCACGTTGGTATTCTTATACAAACTTGTAATGCGGTCGTTGCGTTTTCGTTGCTCCAGGTAACTTTCAGTCGAAGAAAAAGAGTTCGATTTTTTAAAACATTTTTTATTTGGAATCAAAATAAACAGAAGATAAGATAATTAGCCTTAATTACTTATTAAGTTCGTTAATAAAATATATTTATAATTTCTACGCATCGAGCTTAACTGTTCGGGCCGATGTGACGATATAGTCCAGGGCCCATCTGTTTTGAGATGGACGTTGAGGGGTGTCTCAAATTTTTTTGCAGAAATTGCTTGAAAATGACTCAAATAATAATATTTGAGTTATCCTCCCACTCAAAATGGTCCGGACCATTGTCTAAATAATTAAAATGTCAAAAAATGAAGGAAAAATTCGATTTTCTTCTTCGTTTTTTGATTATAACTATAAAAGTATTCATTTCGCAGAAAAGATGTACTGACATAAAACTTGCGTAATTACATTTCCTACAATATAGAATTAGTTAAAAGTTAAAAAAATAATCACCCTTGTTGCAAAATAACAATAACTGCGAAAAAAACCATATAAAAACAAGTATTCGCATTTTACGTTTTTCAACCATTTATGCTACACTTATGACCTTCATATTTCACCCAGAAAAACTTTATTGATACAGTAAAACAATACTGTAAATTTCATTAAGAGCGGTTCAATAGATTTTGCAAAATAAATTTTGCCATCCAGCTTTCGCAAAAACAATTCATTTTTTCAAAATGTTACAGGACTGAAAATAAAGCAGATAGCAAGTTGAAATTTTTTTTGCATATAGAAGTGCACTGTACCTTTCATTTGCAATTTGCAAAATTAAAATCGATTGCCTACCACGGCGTCAGGAATTTTTTTAAATAAACATTAATTATTGGTGCTACGCGCAGGACAGCGGTGTTCGATTCACATGAAGTTAATTTCCACCAAAATTTCTTCCAATCGTCATCTAATATATTATTTTCTTACTCTATATTTTGTTCTATTTGAATATTTTAATTCCACAAAAATCAAACTAATTTTATTATTGTTTGTGAAATATTTTTTAAACAATTGTATATGTTTAAAAATAATAAACTTTTATTCTCAAGTTAAAATATATGAACAAAGAAAGTTTTTGCTAAAAAAAGTGTTATTTCAAAGGATAGAGTATGTGTTTTTATTTTGCAATAAACAAATTTATTTATTTATATCGAAATGTAATAAAAATTAAAATGTATCAATAATTATCAAAGGTCATTGGAATGCCCAATCAGAGCAAACTATCCGGTGTCCTGCGCGCAACACCAATATTTAATGTTTATTTAAAAAAATTCCTGACGCCGTGGTAGTTAATCGATTTTAGTTTTGCAAATTGGAAATGAAAGGTACAGTACACTTCTATAAGCAAAAAAAAATTCAACTTGCTATCTCTTTTATTTTCAGTCCTGTAATAGTTTGAAAAAATGAATTTTTTTTGCGAAAGCTGGATTGCAAAATTTATTTTGCAAAATCTATTGAACCGATCTTAATGAAATTTACAGTGTTGTTTAACTATGTCATATAGTTTTTCTGGGTGAAATTTTAAGGTCCTAAGTTTAGCATAAATGGTTGAAAAACGTAAAATGCCAATACTTGTTTTTGTATAGTTTTTTCCCAATTATTGGTATTCTGCAACAAGGGTGACTATTTTTTAAATTTTCAACCAACTCTATATTGTAGTAAATTTAATTACACAACTTTTATGTCAATACAACTTTTCTCGGAAATGAATACTCTTAAAGTTATAATCAAAAAACGAAGAAAAAAATCGAATTTTTCCTTCATTTTTTGACATTTTGATTATTTAAACAATGTTCCGGGCCTTTTTGAGAGGGAGGATAACTCCAATATTATTACTTGAGTTATTTTCAAGCAATTTCTGCAAAAAAATTTGAGTCACCTCTCAACGTCCAAATGTACTAATATTTTTACAGATGCGCCATGGTCTAATATTTTTTTTTACATGAATGAATGATTTGGACGATCGCGCGAATTAGGAATTGCTTTTATTAATACGATATGAATGTATAAGGAAAGGGGAGAAAGGAGATCCCACTCACCTCGCCGGATTGGAAAGACATATAAAGGATATACGATCAACGCTCAGATAAGGATAGGTAAAAGGATAGGTAAGAAGAAATCTGTCGGATTCGCTCAGCTCGCCAAAACGACAGCGGAAATAATCGGGAAATACTACCTACATAAACTCACCTCTTGTACCTCGCTGTTGCTTATTATTCTTCGATCAACGCTCCAAGAAAAATAATCAACTAGGCTGGTCGGTCCGATTTTTATATCGTTCGAAACAGTACAAAAACGCGTTTTACTTAATTCATTGGCGTACTCTGGACGATAAAATTATATTATCGTCATACCCCCCTCTCCTAAAAAAATTTTGGGACAAAATTTTAGCTACTTAACTACGACTTATAACTATAACAAAAGAGAAAAAAAATACGTCTTCTGAAAATTAAACTCACGAATAATCTTTAATGCACTAGCACTAGCACTAACGTCTGTATCGTTTCCTAGTGTTGTTTCCATATTGTCCTGGCGTTTCGTCCTGGAGTGCGCGGCGGCTTTCTTACAGCGCTGTTCTGTGGCAATCTCGACACTACTGAGATCTCGATGATGACTTTAATTTTGATAAATGTATGTAATTCAGATCCCTATCATTATTATTAAGATCTAAGCTGCTGAAAAGACAATCTAAATTAAGACTGTACATGTCAATTATTCGCCCATTTGTTACATATGGGAGAGAAACATGGACTCTACATCAGCGAGAAATAAATAAATTGCTGATATTTGAAAGGAAAGTCCTCAGAATGATATTTGGTCCTCAAAGAGATGAATTGACAGGAGAGTGGAGAAGGCGCCGCAATGCTGAATTGGTGACTCTATATGGTACTGAAAACATCGTCAGACATATAAAAGCTAATCGGATAAGATGGGCAGGTCATGTAGTAAGATCAGAGGAAGACAGAGTGCTAAAGACAGTGTTCTTCGAGAGACCAGACGGTAGAAGATCAGCGGGCCGTCCCAGAAAAAGATGGAAGGATGATGCTGAAACCAATCTATCTAGGATTGGGGTACAACAATGGCAAATCGAAGCGCAAGATCGCAGACGATGGAGGGCCATAGTAGATGCGGCGAAGACTCACCCCGAGTTGTAAAGCCAGTCAAGAAGAAGAAGAAGTATGTAATTCAGACGTGTCGTTGTATAACTGGTGTGAAGAGTGTGAGTGTGTGGTTCAGGAATGGTTAAGGGAGAGGATGGAATCATGTACTATCGTCGTGAGCCGGTTTCATATCTTTGATGTGAACTTTGTTAATTGATTTTCCCGTTGGGTCCTTTAACTGAAAAATTACTTTGGATAGTACTTTGTGAATAGTATATGGACCGGAGAATTTGGGAGCTAATTTGGCGTTCAGTTGTTTAGCGGCACTGGAAATGTTGTAATCTTTCTTCATGACTTTGTCTCCGATTTTCGGAGTCCACTCTCTGCGGCGTAGATTATAGTAGTGGCTTTGTGATGTAAACGCTTTAGCCAAGTTGATTCTTACCAGTTCGAAAGTTTCTCTTAATTTATTCCATTTGTACGTTGGTGGAATTGTGTCGGGTGGATTAGGCGTTTCTATAATTTTACTGGGTATGTCTAGTTCGTGTCCGAAATTTAAAAATGCTGGAGAGAATCCGGTGGAGTCGTGATTTGCTGAGTTGATTGCAAAAGTCAGTTCTGGGATGTATGCGTCCCATTTATTGTGATTGTTGTCGCAAAATTGAGCAATCATTGTCTTGATTACCCTGTTTGTTCTTTCTACTGGGTTATTCTGTGGGGAATATGGTGAAATTGCGATTTTTTCGATGTTGAATTCTTTCAGTAGTCTTCTGAATTCTCTGTTCTCGTATGAAGTGGCATTATCTGATATGAGTTTGATTGGACATCCAAATCTCATTATTACTTTGTCCTTTAACGCTTAACATACGATGCTGGCTGTGGCACGTCTTACGGGAACCATTTCTACCCATTTCGAAAAAGTGTCTTGAAAAACGATTGCGTAGATGTTGCCTTTGCTTGATCTTGGTAGTGGTCCGATCATGTCGGTTGTGACGGGGTGTCATGGTTGTTCTGGGATGGAGGTTGAGTACATTTTTCCGGGGGTCTGTTGCTGTGAAGGTTTGTACATCTGACAGTTGTGACAACTTCTGACGAATTTTGCGGTGTCCCGGAACATGTTTGGCCAGTAATATTTTCGTGCCAGTCTTGCTATTGTTTTGGCTATACCTAAGTGTCCGGATGTTGTTGTTTCGTGGTTTTCGGATATCAGCTGTTTTTGTTTATTTGATGGAATACAGAGTTTCCACAGGTTGGATAAATCCGTTTCTTTGTAGTCATATTTATCCCAGAAATGTCGGTACAGTCGATTGTCTTTCACCATATAATCTGGAAATCGTTGTGGGTTAGTTTTCACCTCTTCTAGTTTCTTCTTGTACTAATCCTCTTGTAGTTCTCGGAATGTAATGGTACTAACTGAGTCTACTGGTTCCCGAGAGAGGGCATCTGCTAAGTGGTTTTGTGCTCCTTTGCGGTAAATGACGTTGAAATCGAACTGTTGTAACGCCATAGCCCATCTGGCTAATCTTCCTGACGGATTTTCTATGGTTTGTATGTATTTTAAACTTTGATGATCGGGTACGAATCAAAATTGATATCCTTCCAAGTATGGTCGCATTTTCTCTATTCCGTATACGATAGCTAGTAGTTCTTTTTCTGTTACACTGTAGTTTTTCTCTGCATTTGACAAAGACCTGCTGGCGTAAGCTATGACTCGATCGTGTCCTTGTTCGTCTTTCTGGATTAGAGCTACTCCGAGACCGTAGTCTGATGCGTCTGTTTGGAGAAAGAATCTTTTGCTGAAATCTGGACAAATTAGAACTGGAGCCTGTGTCAGTAGTTTCTTAATTTTCTCGAAAGCGATTGTTTGTTCTGTACCCCAAATCCATTTCTGTTTCATTTTTAATAATTGTGTTAGTGGTGCTATGTTCTAATGTTCGTAGAGTAATCGTGAATAAAACGTTTGTACCAAGATGTGGTTCCTAGGAATTTCCTTAGCTGCTTAATAGATTTTGCGGCTGGGTAGTCGATGATAGCCTTAATCTTGCTTTCGTCAGATTTGATGCCTTGTCTATTGACTATGACCGAGGTATACGATCTCGTTTTTGCAGAACTCGCATTTTTCTAAGTTAATTCTTAGCGTTGCATCTTGTAATCGTTTAAATACTTGTTTTAAGTTCTGCACGTGATGTTCGAACGTTTCTCCTAAAACTATGATATCGTCTAAGTATGAATCCAATAGGCGTTGGAACGTGGCTGATGCTGCGTGTAGTCCGAACGGAAGAACTCTGAATTGAAATAGTCCTTTACCTGGTGCTATGAACGCTGTCAAAAGTTTGCTTTCTTCTGCCAGTGGTATTTGCCAATAACCGTTTTTTAGATCCAATTTTGAAATGTATTTTGCTGCTTTTAATTTGTCCAATATGTGATTGATGTAGGGAAGTGAATAGGCGTCTTTTTCGGAAATTTCTTTGATACGTCTGAAATCTATGCAAAATTGGTAACTACCGTTTTTCTTCTTTACTAAGACAATTGGTGAGCTCTAGGGGCTGTTAGACTTTTCTATCACTCCTTTTTTCAACATGGTGTCTATCTCGTCGTTTATGATCTGTTGCATGGCGGGGTTTCTCGGTCTGTATCTTTGTTTTATCGGAGTGTTGTGTGTCAGCTTAATCGTGTGTTTGATTAATGGGGTTACTCCTGCGATCTTCTCAAATCTGGCCACTTCTAATTGTAAGAAATGTTCAAATTTGTTTTGTTGTTCTTGCGTTAAAGTGGGTTTAATGTTGAATTGGCTTTTTGCGACGCCGTCGTTGTAAGTACTTTCTGTGAAGTCACTAGTATCTCGTTCCTCTATTGCGGGAACCAATTCATCGTCTTGTGTTGCAAATTCGGTGTTGACGTCTGTATTGTCTTTACTGCCGTTGAAGTTTTTCGAAAAATCCATGCAGAATCTACACTTCCATATGTCATCGATGCCTAGTATTGCTTGTGAGGAGAGATTTGGCATGTAATAAGACTTAATTTGACGCCATTCATCATTGATTAGGCATATAGTATGATAGCTGTGCCTTATTTCTTGAGTGCTACCGTCTGCAAGCCTAATATCTGTTCTTTCCTCTTCTTCGGTTGTGTTATCTTCTAACAGTGTCTTTCGAGCTGTTTCCCCTATGAAAGATTTCTGTGATCCAGCATCTAACAGTGCTTGAAACGTTTCTCCGTTTGTGAACGTCAGTGAACAATGCGGTCTGTTGTCGAAATTGGTTGTTTGATTACGGCAAGATGTGACAGAGGACCTTAACTCTGGTTTGGGTTCGAGATGCCTCTGGGTGTCTCGACCCTTGTGTCGTTTCCCGGATTTGGGCACTTGCAATCTTTGTGTGAGATATTCAATGTTCCGCATCTACTGCAGAAAAGTATCGGCGTTGAACGGCATGTATCATGATTGTGGCCCTTTCTTCCACAATTCCAGCAGCATGTTCGTCTATCGAAGTTGAATAGTTTGTTTGTTGATGTTTCCTGGGATATTTTATTAAAACGGGAGGTTCTTCTTTGTGAAGTGTTATCTACCTCTATTTTTCTTATGTTGCTTTGAATCGTTTCGTATTCTTCAGTCTGGCGTATAAGGTCTTTGATGGATGTGACATCTTTTTCCTTGATATATAATTTGTAATTTGGGTGCATGTTTTTGTAAATTCTTTTTAATTGTTGTGTTTTGTCCATTTTGCCGTATCTTCTGATTAGCGTTTGAAGCTGTAATAGAAAATCTTTAAACCGTTCGTTTGTTTTCTGCGTTCTCGTTCAGATTTGGTCTTCCAAATAGTCTAACCAGTTTGCTGATTTGAAAGCAAGATTAAAGTCCTCCGTAAAATTGTTCCAGTTTTCCCAGGAGTCGACGTTGTTTCGGAACCATAGTATCGCTTTTTCCCTAAATACTTCTGGTAGTGCTTTCAATAAAGCATCGTCTCGAATCCGGTAACAGCTTTTTAGTTCGTATAGCCCCTCCAAAAATTCTGTGGGGCCTTTGGATCCGTCAAAATGTAAGCCCCATTTTCTAACTGTGTCCATTACTTGACTGTGTTCATTTTCCGTTCCTGTGTTGTCTGTTTTAGGATCCTCAGGATCAGGGAGGGGAAGGATTTAGAAGGATCAGGGGGAAGACCGATGAATGTCTATCTGGAAGCATTTTCGGTAAAATGAGAAACAAAGTTACATATTCATTGTTTTTCCCACTTGCGTCCAATCTTGTGACGTGTTTTTAAGACGATTCTCATCGTTATTTTCCCTTGGCCATTCATAGGTTGGCAGTACTCTTTCTAAGCTAACAGATTGCACAAAAATCGCAAAATAGTCAAAAATTGACATTCATCGTTTTTTCCTCTGACCTTTCATTTTTATTTTCTATTAGTATTACTCCTATTGAGCAACTAGGTCCATTTTCCATTGGAATTTACCACGCTGAACAGACGGGTTGGTGAATTGCGAATTTTAGTCGGTAATCCCTCTTGTCTTCTTTGCAACATCCACCTGGCTTGCAATTTTTAGAAGCCGTTGAGGTGTTATCGGGAAAATGGTCCCATAAGTTTTTAATTTGATATTATTTTAAATATTTTTAAATATTTTATTAGGTTGAAAATTTTGACTTTTATTGTTAATATCCTTCATATGACTATTTTTCAAAAATTCAGACATTATGTCATCTGAATAATTGTCCTGTGTTTTTGTTTATCTAGAAACTTCTTTTAGGAAACTTGTATCTCTAATGCCCTAATTTTGATAATGCCCTTATAATAAATAACAAAAAACTGAAAAATGTGAGGCAGTTTTATAAAAAAGAACAAATTTGTGCAGTTTCTAGAATTTAAAATATTTTTATTATGCCCTTGTCATATACAAAATTAACCAATTCGGAAACAACCTTTCAGTACTGATTTGTTAACGGCGTCCATGATGACCATTACCATTACCATTTTGTTGTCCATTACCATTAGTGTGGCCATTTCCGTTCTGTTGTCCGTTCCCATTTTGGTGACCATTCTGTCCTTGATTTTGCAGATGGGCTGGAACGGTACGTGAACGACCTCGTTCTTGAGGTGAAGGCGAACGTTGAGGAGGATTAGGGTCATAATTTTTCGCCTCGACAGATTCCATCAGATACAGTGAAATGCAGGCAAAGCAAATCATCAAACAAATTAATTTGTTACCCTAAAAAAATATTTAAATAATTTGGTTAATAATCTACCTTGGATTAATATTTAATATTGAGATATATTTGCTTTATATACCAGGAAGAACAAATGAAGAACGGATATGAACACATATTCTGTACTAAACAAATACACCTAGCAGCAAAAAACCATTGGAAGGTAAAATGACCAAATTATAAAAACAAAAACCATAATGGTGGACAACAAAGACAGAAAACCAAATAAAAAAAGAAGAAAGCGTGCCAAAATTGGCTGATCACAGAAGAACAACAAGACAGAAGTGCATAGAGCAGGTAGACTTACGGGAAAAAAAGAATTAAAAAGCAGAAAACCCCAATTTCGGCAAAAAATGTAAAGATATTAATAGCAAATGCAAGGGAGGCATAAAAAACGATGATCGACTTCAGACAACATACATATGAAAGTGAAAAACACTAGTTGCGCAGATATACATATATCTGAAAACAAAATAAGAAATTCGCTGACAAGGGTTAAAAGTAACAGAGCAAATGGCACTGCAGACATACCTACAAAACTACTGAAACACGATGCTTCGGCCTTAACAAGAATAACAAAGTGGCTATCAAAGCGGACAATAGAATATGCAGTTTATTTAAGACGATAAAGGGCTACTAGAGGGCTGCTCCAGATTTCCTAACCTGTTCAAAATATTCCTGGAATAAACCCTGAAAACCAGTAAGGAACGAATATCTAGATACCCTAAGTTTTGCTGACGACCAAATAGGCTTCAGTTTTATGATGAGAAAACTGGAATAGGATTATACAAAGAATGGAATGGAAATAAATCAAAAGAAAACTGAATACTTAACTACGGAGAATACAGAAATAAAACAGCTGGGAATAGACGAAGGTAAACAAATCAAAGAAACAGACAAGTACAAGTATTTAGGTTTCATAATAATATCAAACAAAGGAACAAAGGAAGAAGGTATAAAAAATAGATTAAGACAAACAAGATACTGCATACAAAAATTGAAACCGGTGCGGTGGTATAGGAACATCAATATAAAAATAAAAAGAAGAATATATAATACCATGACAAGAAGTATTCTTGTTTATGGGTGTGAAAATTGGACAATAAATAAGAAAACCAAAAACAAAATAAGAGCAGCAAAAATGGAATTCCTAAGGAGAAGCTTCAGAGTAACAAGAAGAGATAGAATAAATAACATAGAGCTTAAGAAAAGAATGGGACTGAACTCAGAGATAATAGATTACATCGAACAGAAGAGATTAACCTGGCACGGGATTGTCAGAAGAGCAGACAAAAATCGTTGGATAAATAGAATAGCAGAGTGGAGCCCGATAGGACGAAGAAAGAGAGGCAGACCCCGAAGATCTTTCAGAGATGAAGTGGGCGAAGCAATGGAAAGAAAAAAATTTGCAGAAAGGAGACTGGCAAAACAAAAGGAACTGGAGAGAAGGGTTGAGTGAAAGAATGCTGTAAAAACTGTGGAAATCCTTAATATATATAAGAAGTGGCGATTAGGATGTGGTAAACGGCAAACAAAAAAAAAAAAGAGGAAAATGACGTGGCTCCGAAATGTGACAAATTGGAAAGGGATTAACGACATACAATCTCTGATATATATTGCAAGAAACAGAGAGTTAATGGAAAATGTGACGGCTAACATCCTTTAGTTGATTTGAATCCGAAGAAGAAGAAGAAACGGCAAACAGAACAAATACTGCGTATTGCCACGGATATATACGTAAAAATATAATTCCATTTTTAGTGGTTCAAAAAGACTAAATATTTAATTATTATAATTATAAATTAATTATAAAAAATAAATAATAATTTAATTATAATTATAATAAATATGATTATAATTAAATATTTATTATAAAAAGACGATAAAATGACAACGAAACTATTTTGTGATACGGATAATTAAAAAAATATGCTATTAATGATGCCAGGATTATGTTTAACTAAAAATATACAATAATATGAATTAAGAAAAATATATCACATTGTACACATTTTCCTATAAAAATTAGGACACCATTTGTTATACGTACCATCATTTTTCAAAAATATTTGCTAAATTCTTTTCTACTATAAAATACGAGTATATGACATGTGTAACTCAACTAGGTCTTCCCTTTCTGTCGCAATCCTTTATATACAAATCCTTTAATGATATTTCGGTTATTTTTAGGATCTGTAAGATATAATTAAAATATAATTGGGATATTTATAAAATTATGAATTTATGTATATCGATTTATGCACTTCGTATTTACTATGTATTTTATGTATATAAATTCATTTTAATTGGTACACTGGTGTAATGGACGCTTTACAATGATAACGGTGCATTTTTTTATAATATATTATAATATTTTACTCTCATAATTAATTTTCCCATTTAAATATCAAGCATCCCCTTCGCTGCGGATGACGTCGAAAGACGTCATTCGCTTGAACGTCATCCGCACTTGGTTCTGCACCATAGTTCATTTACTTTACTTTGTCACTTAGTTCAGAGCGCGCAAACCAGCACTCTAATCGACGATTTCGCCTATTATTAGAGGCTTATCAGAGAATGCATGGGTTTCTACCTCTGACTTAAGTAAAAATCACCCAGTTTATTAGTCCCGGCATTGCAACTAACGTGATGGTAGTAGGTGCCCAGCAGCATCTGCTAAATATAGATTTCACAACTAAAGTTACCCAAACCATAAACCAAAAACCAAACCATCAACGATGGTTCATTCGCCATAGCCACATTTCTGGATGTGCAGAAGGCTTTCGATTAGGTCTGGCACGACGGACTTGTTCGGAAACTTCTGGACATCGGGCTACCATTACAATTCACCAAAATTGTACACTCATACCTCCACAACCGAACTGTCAGAGTGAAAATAAGCGATCAAAAGTCCACCCCTTTCACTCCACAAGCTGGAGTTCCCCAGGGTTCAGTCCTAGCACCGCTGTTGTACATCATCTACAACAGCGACATCACCAATCAAAATATCCCAGGCACTCGGCTGTTTCTGTACGCAGACGATACGGCTCTGCTCACAACAACCTCTCGATACAACCCAAGACTCATCCATAGAAGAGCCCAGGCTCTGTTGGACGGGGTCGGAGAATGGTGTTGTAAGTGGAGAGTCACGCTGAACGCGAACAAAACAACAACAATTGTGTTTCGCCTCCCTTCTGTGTCACATAGAATCATAATTAATGAAGACGACCAATATCCATTGAGACTGTTGGGAGAAAGGCTTGTTGTTGGCCCGACTGCGACCTATTTGGGAGTACTGTTCACCAGGACTCTTAACTGGGACGCAGATCTAAAGGCAACTTTAGATAGGGTAAGGAACAGGGCCAGACTTCTCAACCCTCTCTCTGGACGAATTGGCAAGACACATAAGAAGACTCTCATTCACACTTAC
Organism: Diabrotica virgifera virgifera; assembly: GCF_917563875.1. Taxonomy (NCBI): domain Eukaryota; kingdom Metazoa; phylum Arthropoda; class Insecta; order Coleoptera; family Chrysomelidae; genus Diabrotica; species Diabrotica virgifera. Next base: position 75,151,282 of record NC_065450.1, on the reverse strand, counting down.
AAGACCTTTATTCGACCAGTAATAGAATACAAGTCATGTCTCTACACTCTTTGCTCAAGAGCAAAACAAGAGAGGTTGTTGCGAGCGGAACGTAGAATCTTGCGTGTTTGCAACTACGAGCACTGGAGATATCCCTCAAACGAAATCCATAACATTTCAAACATCCCCAAAATCACCGAGAGAATAAACTCTCTGAACAGGAACTTCACAATCAAAGTAATCAACGATCCCCCCTCCGACACACAAGAAACTCTCAAATGTTCCTGTTCATCTTCCGGCCACGTACTCTACCGAAAGCCCAAACACAAAAAGATTCATTTACCGTCCGCTCTATTGCAAACATGCATTGACGAACTCCCGGTAGAGTACGAAAACATCCTCGAGGCTACCCCGTTAGCCTTCCGTACCCACCTTTAACATCTCCTCTTCCCTACCCCGAACAGGGAGAAGTTGGTTTTTTGCGGTTTCCCAACTTCATTGCACAATTATACCTGTTCGTCCCAAGAAAATAGCCGCAACTATTTTCTCCACTCGAACGCACACTGTCCACGCCGCGCTCAAAGCCACCTCCTGACCGCCGACGAGGGACGAAGGTTCGCCTGTCGTTGTACAATGGTTTCTAGGGAGACTGGTCGAGAGCAAAGCACGGACAGTACACATAAATGTCTATGGAACCAACAACAATCCATCAAACTTTCTTCTCTGTTGACTTCTAGCCTTCTGGAGACACCACCGTCCGGCATAACCCAGGATCCAAAAACACCAGGATACGGCGCTTGCCCCAGTGTGTTTTTCGGACTGTTTGCTTTTGCTGCCAACATTATACATTCACTACAAACCCTGAAGAGGACAAAATCCTAAACGGGGACAATCATTGATCGCATTTCCACATAGCATTATATCTATACACGCAAATCAAACAATGATAGTAGATCTGCTAAATAAAAGTAAAAGTAACTGAATAAAAATGGTATACATTTGAAGGGTCAGGAAGAAGAACGATCAATGTCTATCTGAAAGCATTTTTGCTAAAATGAGAAACAAAGTTACATATTCATTGTTTTCCCCCTTGCGTCCAATCTTGTGACGTGATTTTAAGACGATTCTCATCGTTATTTTCCCTTGGCCATTCACAGGTTGACAGTACTATTTATATGCTAACAGATTGCACAAAAATCGCAAAATAGTCAAAAATAGACGTTCATCGATTTTCCCTCTGACCCTTCATTTTTATTTTCTATTAGTACTACTCCTATTGAGTAACTAGGTCCATTTTCTATTGGAATTTACCACGCTGAACAGACGGGGTGGTGAATTGCAAATTTTAGCTGGCAATTCCCTCTTGTCTTCTTTGCAGCATCCATCTGGCTTGCAATTTTTAGAAGCAGTGGAGGTGCTACCAGGAAAATGGTCCAATAAGTTTTCAATTTAATATTATTTTAAATATTTTTAAATATTTTATTGGGTTAAAAACTTTGACTTTTATTGTTAATATCTTTCATATGATTATTTTAAAAAAATTCAGACATTATGCCATCTGAATTGTCCTGTGTTTTTGTTTATTTAGAAACTTCTTTTAGGAAACTTGTACCTAAGTCACCCTAATTTTGATAATGCACTAATAATAAATATCAAAAAACTGAAAAATGTGAGGTAGTTTTACAAAAAAGAACAAATTCGTGAAGTTTGTAAAATATAGAATATTTTTATTATACCCTTTTCATATACAAAATTAACAAATTCACAAACGAACTTTCAGTACTGTTTGGTTAATGGCGTCCGTTTTGATGTCCATTTTGACCATTTTGTTGGCCATTTTGTTGTCCGTTTCCATTTTGCTGACCATTCTGTCCTTGATTTTGCAGATGGGCTGGAACGGTACGTGAACGACCTCTTTCTACAGGTGAAGGTGAACGAGGAGGAGTATTGGGGTCATAATTTTTGCCTTCGACAGATTCCATCAGATATAGTGAAATGCAGGCAAAGCAAATCATCAAAACAATCAATTTGGTAGCCTGAAAAAATTATTTAGATAAGTTTGCATTCCTTATTATTTTTAATAATATTTAGTATGTTGTCAAATAAAACTTATAATTAAAATACAAGATAGTAGAAGACAATTCAGTCATTCAGTGGTTCAAAAAGAAAGAAACAAAGCATAGCGATGAACACATGGATTATAAATAGACAATAAAATGAAGAAAAATTTTTTATATACCCTTCAGTTCGCAGACGACCAAGTAATTTGTGCAAATGATAAGGATGATTTGGAATATATGGCGTGCAAACTAAAGGAAGAATATGAAAAATGGAGTCTACACGGAAGTTACAGTTACTTAGGAGTACTCTTCAACAATGAAGGAACAGATGATGACATTCCAAAAAATAAAGCCAGAAGAAAAATTAAATCGTTAAACGAAACATTGTGGTGTAAAGATATTGGAGAACAACGAAAGGTAACAATTTTTAATACGTTGATAAAAAGCACATTGATGTAGGGTTCTGAATTGTGGAGGATTAGAAAACATCAAAAGAGAAAAGTAGAGGCTACGGTGATGGACGCACATAGACGATTAATCAGAACATTAAAGTTGGGGAGGTTTCGAAATGAACTAATAAGGGAATTAATGGGTGTAACAAAAACAATTGCTGACTGCATAGAGGAGAAACTATAATTGACCTGGTACGGGTACGTTCAAAGGATGAGCGAGGAAAGACTCCCTTAAAAGACAATGAGATGGGTATTTAGAGCAAAACGAACGCTGTTTTACATATATTATTATTATCAATGTCATGATTGTCTTTGTCTAAAAATATGAAATGTAAAGAATATTAATTGTGAATCATGTATAAAGATATTGGAATGTAACAGAACTCAAAAAGATGTTGTAAACCTATTTATTATACATACCATTATTGCTTCAAAAATTGCTGAATTATCTTTACTCTAGTATGAACAACTTGCAAGTGAAATATGCTCCAAATGTCTGTACTAGTCCTTTATATATCTTTATTTTTTGATTACGTAGTTGTTATGTTAGATATTAAAAGGATATTCCGGTTATTAGTCCATTCACCCACGGTAAAATATTGCAAAATCTCCAAATTTTAAAAAACCGCTTGGATTGATATGAAATTTGGCGCAGTAAGTAAAATAACTCAAAAGGTAAGTATTTTATCGAAAATAACATCCTTAGCAAAAATATAGCTTATAAAAAAGTGAAAAAAATGTTGAATGTGAGGTCTTTCGACCCATAGAAGCAGAGTTTTATCTAGCTAAAGAAAAATAGGTTTGGTGGTCTTTTTACTCCCGTTTATTGATAAAAACTAATAAGCATCCCAAATGAAATGAATCGTTACTGCCTCACAAGTTGCTTTACTCGTGTATGTATTGTTTATATTATTTTAAAATTTTATCTGTTCAAAGTGCTTACTCTTAAAAGAGCTCGGATATTTGCGAAAAACCGTCTATAAAAAACGTGTTTTTTGTTGAAAAATGAAAATATTTAATCGCAAATAACTCAAAAAGTATTGACTTAGTCAAGAAATGCTATAGAACAAAAGTTGTTTAGAATTAGATAGTTTATCCACGTTCGGACTTGTTTTGAACGCATATTTTTTCTCCCCAAGAAGGGGTGAGACTCACTTTCAGGGCAAAAGTACACATCGGCACAATATTATCATTTATTTCTTTGACATATGAGTATGTGTAGTGTATGTTTGTATGTATATTTGTGTATGCCAAATTTCGTGTCATTTTTTAAAATTTATAGCTAAATCCGTGAGTAAATGGTCTATATCTTATTTGGACATCAAAAAAATATTTCCTTTGTAAATTAAAAGTTAATTGGGAAATTTATAAAATTATGTAATTATATAGAACAGTGATTTTTAAAATAATCATGATTATAAAATAATACACAAGTTTTTAATAACATATTAATTTAATTATTTTATTAATTTGGCATTTAGACCAGAGAACTAAGGATTTTCCCGTGACATCCGTTGATACAGGTATCTATGGACTGCTTTGGGTAAATTTAGTTACAACAATATCCAATATAAAAATTATGCAAAAGTTCAAACGTACTTTTTCACTTATAAACAATATATAAACAATATATAAACAATTAAAAGCCGCTTTTTGATTTTAAATATTAAAGGTGGAGCCCGGTAAGCTATATGGAAAGGTGATACAATTTTGCTGAAGAAGCATAGAAAATTCTTTAAAATGAGTGTTTGAAAAGTTATTTTTGTTAGTTTGTTGCTTAGTTATTGGAAAAATAGCTCTAAAAGTTGATTTTTTGAAAATTAATAACTTTTCTAAAAATACACAAAAAACTTTAATGTCACGTGAGTTTAGCAACAATGCCACAAGTATTCAGCTATTAAAATTTCAAGAAGTTTCACTTAATAGTTATTGCAAAATTGAAATTATTTATCCCAAAAAGCTTTTATCTATGGCGTATTATGCGTAAACTATTAAGTCTACATAAATTCTGAAGACATGAAATCAGAGAGAAAGGTACGTTTTATCAAATTAGATCAGTTTTTGATTAAAAAGTAAAAATAATAAATATAAAATAATTTTGAAAAAGTAGTGTTATTTTAAGCTTATTAACAATTAAAATATCTCAGACGCATTAGCATGTAGGAAGTTAAATTTTTATTTGGCACATTGGTATTCTTTTACGCACTGAAACAAAAATATAATGCCATACGACCCTTAAAACTCGAGTTAGCCAATTTTTTTACAAAAATTCACCGGGGCTTTGTTTATAAACATGAGAAAATTTAAAAAGCAACATTTAAACGTCTGAAAGATCATGTTTATACAAAAAAAAAAAAAAAATCAAAACGATCCTTGGAAAAATGAGCCGTCCATGATGTGCCAAAATGAAGGGTTTAAAAGTAAAGCGATTCTTTCCCTCTTGATTTTATTATCAAAAACTTAATTCACAACTACACATTTATAAAAGTCGCAATACCTCCGGTTGTAATCAACGAAAATTGATGTCCTTTTTGAAGTGAATACTTCTCATCGCTTGATATGGAAATTTGTCGCCAAATACTAAATTCTTCGTGACGCGAGTGGTAAGCTTACAGTATACCGTATATACATATGTATTTACAGTGCCTCCATAAAGTGACGCATACATTCATTATTTTGTAAACCAGCGACTTTAAGGAAAAATCCCGAATCAGGTCGATTTTTATGTTTGAATTTCGATTTTCTGACATATATATATCATACTAGTGACGTCATCTACCTGGACGTGATGACGTAATCGATGGTTTTTTTAAATGAGAATACGGGTCATGCAATAGCTCATTTGAAAGTATATTCAATTCTCTATTCAATAGTATAAACATTAACATAATTATTTATACAGGGTGTTCAAAAAAATTTGAATTAAATTAATTGAGTCAAAAAAGAATATACGTAATTTATTTAATTAAAAATACGTTTTCCGGTTATAAGAAAACAGAAAAAAATGTTTATTTGACAAATAAATATTGTTTTTTGCTTAAATTCAATGTTAAAGCTTTCACTCACTTGCCTCTTGCCCTCTTGGAAGTTTGAACATTTCGATTTAGCGAAAATCAATTTTTATTTTTCAAACAATTTTTTTTTCTGTTTTCTGACAGCAGTAAAATGTATTTATAATTAAATAAATTGCATACATTCTTCTTTTTGTGTCAATTAATTTTATTAAAACAAATTTTTTTGACACCCTTTATAAATAATTATGTTAATGTTTATATTAGTGAATAGAGAATTTCATACTCTTTCAAATGAGCTATCATATTACCCCTATTCTCATTTAAAAAAATCATCAATTACGTCATCGAGCCCATATTGATGACGTCACTAGTATGATATATATGCCAAAAAATCGTAATTTAAAAATAAAAATCGACCGGTTTCGGGATTTTTCTTCGTCGTTTCACGAAATAATGAATTTATGCGTTACTTTATGGACGCACTGTATATTACATCGTAATATACACTTATTTAACTTACGTGCGATACATGTTTTTATGGTAAAACTACATAAATATATATTCCAAATTTTCTATGATTGGCTGGCTTCGGGGTCGTTTCAACACTATAGGGGTAATTTTTTTTTAAAATGTTTTTAAAAAATATATAGGTTGTTAGTGAATTAGCCTGACAAACTTTAAGTGGTAATTCTACATAAAAATTAATGACAGTTTGCTCTATAAGGGTATGTCCGCAAATGTTTCGTTTTCGAGATACGGAGTGTCGGAATTAGCCTTACAAACTGACGATTTATTTATCGCTCTAAATCCGGTTGAGGTATGTAAATGAAATTTGGTGGATTTTAAGACATAGTTATTGCGCATTTTTTGACAGTGAAAGTGAAATATGTCAGTGGAGTACTATTTTTTTTCCTTAAAAAATTTCAGATATAAAATTCTTCATTGTATTTTAAAAAACGCGCAATAACTACGTCTTAAAATCCACCAAATTTTATTTGCATACCTCAACCAGTTTTAGAGCAATAAAGAAAACGTCGGTTTGTAAGAAGAATTTCAACATCCCACATCTCGGAAACGAAGCATTTGCGGACATATTTTTATCGAGCAAACTGTCATTATTTTTCATGTAGTATGTCCCCTTAAAGTATGTCATACTTATTTACTAACACCCTGTATATATCTACACATGTTTTTATTATAAAATTACGTATAGACTCCGAATTTTATATTATTGGTTGGGGCTTGGGTTCGGTGTGGTTGCAACCCTTTGGGGTTCATTTGTTTTCTTTTTTTAAATCTAATGCGAAACATGTTTTTATACTAAAACTAAATCATGTAGATTCCGCAGATTTAATTATTGGGCTGGTTTGGCGGCACTGACTTGGTTTGGGGTCATTTCAAACCTCCTAGAAAGGTTGATTTATTCAGTTTTTTCAAAAAATAACGTATGATAAATATTTTTATGGTAAAACTAAGTGTAGGCTACTAATTTTCTATGATTGGTTCGCGTAAGGGGCGGATGCGGTTTCAATCACTGAAGGGGTTTCCCCTGGAGGCTATATTTAGATTTACAATAAAACATGTGTTGAACATTATTTTTGGGAAAACTGAACAAATCAACCTGTGTAGTTCAAAAACCACAATTAAGCCCGTGAAGAATTAAAAATTCGGAATCTTTATTTAGTTTTAGTATAAAAGACTGTGTCGTACAATAATTTTCGAAAAAACTGACCAAATCAACCCCAAAGGGTTTAAACCACCTCGATCCGAACCAATGATATAAAATTCGGAATCTATACTTAGTTTTACCATAAAATACGTATCGCATTTTATTTTTTGGAAAAACTAAATAAATCTACCCCTATAGGGTTAAAATTACCCCAAACCCAGCAAATACCGCCAAACCACCACACTAATTTAAAATTCGGAATCTACATGATTTAGTTTTAGTATAAAAACATGTTTCTCACTAGATTAAAAAAAAACAGAACAAATCAATCCTAAAGGGTTGAAACCACCCCGAACCGAAACAATGATATGAAATTCGGAAACTCTGCTTAGTTTTACCACGTATTTTTTGGAAAAACTGGATAAATCGACACCCTATAAGGTTGAAATTACCCCAAACCCAGCAAATACCGCCAAACCACCCTACTAATTTAAAATTTGGCATCTACATGATTTAGTTTTAGTATAAAAACGTGTTTCGCACTAGATTAAGAAAAACATAACAAATCAACTCCAAAGGGTGGAAACCACCCCGAACCGAACCAATGATGTAAAATTCGGAATCTATACTTAGTTTTACCATAAAAATACGTATATCATTTTACTTTTTGGAAAAACTAAATAAATCTACCCCTATAAGGTTGAAATGATCCTAAGCCCAGCAAACACCGCCAAACTACCCCACTAATTTGAAATTAGAAATCTATATGGTTTAGTTTTAGTATAAAAACAGTCTGTTTGGCACTAGATTAAAAAAAAAACAGAACAAATCAAGCCCAAAGGTTTGAAACCACCCCGAACCGAACCGATGATATAAAATTAAGAGTCTATACTTAGTTTTACCATAAAAACATGTGACGCACTCTACTTTTTCTAAACTGAACAAATCAACCCCAATGGGTTGAAACCACCCCCATCCCAACCAATAATATAAAATTTGGAATCTATACTTACTTACTAAAAAAAATTTAAAATCACCCCTATAGTGTTGAAACTACCCCGAAGCTAGCCAATGATAGAAAATTTAGATTCTATATTTAGTTTTACCATAAAAGCATGTGTCGCACTTTATTTTTAAGAAAACTTAATAAATCACCCCTCTAGAGTTGAAACGACCTAAACCCAGTTAATTATTTAAATTTCGGGATCTATAGTTGAAATCACCCTGAAACCAGTCAAACAGTAGAAAATTCAGGATCAAGTTTACTATGAAAGTATAATATACGGTATAACACCTGCCGACATAGGGGAGATGCCAACTGGTGATTTGTCCGCCTTCCTGGAAATGGCAGAATGGATAATGAACTAAGGACGACAACCCCCTGGGAGAATGTACAATGGGTCAAAGTGCTGTGGGACTTGACTCACCCTCCCTACTCTACAGATACAGATGTATACGGTATGGTATACCGCAAGCTTACCACTCGTGTCATGATTTTTGAATGACGCCAAATACAAATTTAGTATTTGTAGTTAAATTTCCATACCAACTGATAAGAAGTATTCACTGCAAAAAGAACATCAATTTTGGTTGGAAAGAACCGGAGGTATTGCGTCTTTTATAAATGTGTAGTTGTGAATTAAATTTTTGATAATCAAATTTAGAGGGTAAGAATCGCTTTACTTTTAACCCTTCACTTTTGGCGCATCATGGACGGCTCATTTTTACAAGAATCGTTTTCAATGTTTTTTTATATAAACGTGATCTTTCAGTCGTTTCAATGTTTATTTTAAAATTTTCTAATGTTTATAAACAAGGCCCTGGGGAAATTTTGAAAAAAATTAGCTAACTCGGGTTTTAAGGGTCGTAGGATATTATATTTTTGTTTCAGTTTGTATAAGAATACCAACACGTCGAATAAAAATAAATTAACTTCCTACATGTTAATGCGTCTGAGTTATTTTAATTGTTTATAAGCTTAAAATAACACTATTATCAAAATTATTTTACATTTGTTATAAACTTTTTAATCAAGAAATGATCTAGTTTGATAAAATGAGCCTTTCTTTTTGATTTGATGTCTTCAGAAATTATGTGGACCTAATAGTTTACGCATAGTAATACCGTAGATAAAAGCTTTTTGGGATAAACAATTTCAATTTTGCAATAACTATTAAGTGAAACTTCTTGAAATTTTAACAGCCGAATACCTGTAATATTGTTTTCCACCTACCTCTACCGAAAGTATACTTTTCCGGACCTGATTGTAGGGAGCAAAGTTGTACTTTTCCTAGGGAGGAAAATATTTTTCTTCCCTAGGGAGGAAAAGTAAAAGTGACGTCATGGTATTTCATTCATGAAATATAACTTATTGACGCTCTGTACAATATCTATTTTCTATTACGTAAGTATCTATACATTTTAACGTTTATTTATAAACACCCTGTGTTTTGCAGAATGGTAAAAAACAGTAAATTGTTATTTTGATTTAACAATGTTTACATTAATAATTTGACTTATATTTGACAGTTGACAGTTATATTGTACCTACTTGTTAGTTTTAGTTTTAATAAATTTTGTTGGTTAGTTACATAAATAAATTAAGTAAAAATGAAAAATGACTTGTTATTAATTTGAGGAAGGTGGAAAAACCATGTGTATAACATGGGAGTAAAGTGCCTTTTCCTCCCTTGAATGATTACTTCATTCTCGGGAGGAAAAGTAGCACTTTCCTCCCTTGTTATACAAACAGCTATTCTATACTTACGCGAAATTGAAGATTTTTGTGTATTTTTAGAAAAGTTATTAATCATTTTCAAAAAATCAACTTATGAAGCTTCCAATAACTAAGCAACAAATTAACAAAAATATCTTTGCAAACACTAATTTTAAAGAGCTTTCTTCGCTTCTTCAATAAAATTGTATTACCTTTCCGTAAAACATACCGGTCTCCACCTTTAATATTTACAATCAAATAGCGATGTTTAACTGTTTATAGTATATTGTTTATAAGATAAAATGTACGTTTGATCTTTTGCATAATTTTTATATTGGATATTGTTGTTACCAAATTTACCCAAAGCAGTTCTTAGATACCTGTATCAACGGGTGTCACGAAAGAGGCCATTTAATTGCTAATTTCTCTGGTCTAATTGACATTGTATATTCTACATAAATTCATTGTATAAATCTATATACATTGTAAAAATGAATACCATTTTTATTCAGTTGCAATGCGAAGCCAAAATTATCTTAATTGTCACTTAGTTCAGAGAGTGCAAACCAGCACTTTAATCGACGATTTCGCCTATTATTAGAGGGTCATCAGAGAATGCATGGGTTGCTATCTCTGACTTAAGTTAAAATCCCCCAGTCTATTAGTCCACGCATTGCAACTAACGTGAGGGTAGTAGGCGCCTAGCGGTATCTGCCAAATAAAAGTTAAAGCAACTAAATAAAAATGGTATACATTTGAAGGGTCAGGGGAAAGATCGATGAATGTCTATCTGGAAGCATTTTCGGTAAAATGAGAAATAAAGTTACATATTCATTGCTTTTCCCCCTTGCGTTCAATTTTGTGACGTGTTTTTAAGACGATTCTCATCGTTATTTTCCCTTGACCATTCACAGGTTGATAGTACTATTTCTAATCTAACAGATTGCACAAAAATTGCAAAATAGTCAAAAATTGACATTCATCGTTTTTCCCTCTGACCCTTCATTTTTATTTTCTCCTATTGAGTAACTAGGTCCATTTCCCATTGGAATTTACAACGCTGAACCAGACGGGGTGGTGAATTGCGAATTTTAGTTGGTAATCCCTCTTGTTTTCTTTGCAACATCCACCTTGCTTGCAATTTTTAGAAGCCGTGGAGGTGTTATCGGGAAAATGGTCCAATAAGTTTTTAATTTGATATTATTTTAAATATTTTTAAATATTTTATTAGTTTGAAAATTTTGACTTTTATTGTTAATATTTTTCATATGACTGTTTTTAAATAATTCAGACATTATGTCATCTGAATATTTGTCCTGTGTTTTTGTTGACATAGAAACTTCTTTTAGGAAACTTATATACACCTCTATTACCGTAATTTTGATAATGCATTAATAATAAATAACAAAAAACTGAAAAATGTGAGGTAGTTTTATAAAAAAGAACAAATTTGTGCAGTTTCTAGAATTTAGAATATTTTTATTATGCCCTTGTCATATACAAAATCAACCAATTCAGAAAAGACCTTTCAGTACTGATTTGTTAACGGCGTCCATGATGATGTCCATTACCATTTTGTTGTCCATTACCATTCGTGTGGCCATTTCCGTTCTGTTGTCCGTTCCCATTTTGTTGACCATTCCCATTCTGTCCTTGATTTTGCAGATGGGCTGGAACGGTACGTGAACGACCTCGTTCTTGAGGTGAAGGCGAACGTTGAGGAGGATTGGGGTCATAATTTTTCGCCTCGACAGATTCCATCAGATACAGTGAAATGCAGGCAAAGCAAATCATCAAACAAATTAATTTGTTACCCTACAAAATATTTAAATAATCTGGTTAATACTCTACCTTGGATTAATATTTAATATTGATATATATTTTCTTTATAAATTGAGAAGAGAATCAAAAACGAAAAATATATAAGGAAAAACAGATAATTAAGAACGGTATGAATACATATTCTGTACTAAAAAAATACACCTAGTAGCAGAAAACCATTGAAGGGAAAATGACTAAATAAATTATAAAAACAAAAAACATAATGGTGGACAACAAAGACAGAAAACCAAATAAATAAAAAGAAGAAAGCTTGCCAAAAGTGGCTGACCACAGAAGATCATGAAGACAGAAGTGTATAGAGCAGGCAGATTTATGAAAAAAAAAGAAGAATTAGAGAACAGGAAAACCCAATTTTGGCAAAACAAATGTAAAGATATTAACAGCAAATGCAAGGGAGTCATGAAAACGTTGAGGAACTTCAGACAAAATACATATGAAAGTTAAAAACAGTAGTTGCAGATATATATCTGAAAACGAAATAAGAAATTCGCTAAAAAGGGTGAAAAGGAACAGAGCAAATGGCACTGGAGACATACCTACAAAACTACTAAAATACGATGAAAAATAACAATGTAGTTGTCAAAACGGGCAATAGAATATGCAGTCCATTTAAGACGATAAAGAGACTACTACAGGGCTGCTCTACTTCCCCTACCCTGTTTAAAATATTCCTGCAAAAAAAACCTTGAAACCGTGGAAAAGAAAGTGCGAAGAAATGGGTATATAAGTGAGGAACGAATATCTAGATACCCTAAGTTTTGCTGACGAGCAAATAGTTGTCGCACAAGATAAGATGGTCTAAGATTTATGATGAGAAAACTGGAATAGGAATATACAAGGAATGGGATGGAAATAAACCAAATGAAATCTGTATACCTAACAACGGACAATAAATAAATAAAACAGCTGGAAATAGACGAAGGTAACAAATCAAAGGAACAGACAAGTACAAGTATTTGCGTTTCATAATAATATCAAACAAAGGAACAACGGAAGAAGATATAAAAAATAAACTGCGACAAATAAGAGACTCCATACGAAAATTGAAACTGGTGCAGTGGGATAAGAAAATCAGAATAAAAATAAAAAGAATAATATATAATACCATGACAAGAAGTATCCTCACTTAGGGGTGTGAAAATTGTGCAAAAAGAAGAAAACCAAAAACAAAATAAGGGCAGCAAAAATGGAATTCCTAAGGAGAAGCTGCAGAGTAACAAGAAGAAATAGAATAAATAACATAGAGCTTAAGAAAAGAATGGGACTGAACTCAGAGATAATAGATTACATCGAACAGAAGAGATTAACCTGGCACGGGATTGTCAGAAGAGCAGACCAAAATCGTTGGTTAAATAAAATAATAGAATGAAGCCAGATAGGAAGAAGGAAGGGACGCAGACCCCGAAGATATTTCAGAGATGAAGTGGACGAAGCAGTGGAAAAAAGAAATCTGGCAAAACAACAAGGACTAGAGAGATCGGTTGAGTGAAGGATTACTGTGGAAATCTGTGGAATGAAGACCAAGAGCCCAAGAGAAGATAAACGTAGGAAGGCTGCCTACACGTTGAATAGATGATATCGGGGGATTAGTAAAATTGGCAACAATCAGCATAAAACCGTGAAGTGTGGAAACAATTGCGGAGACCAAGAGACCAAGAAAAGGTAAACGCCGTAAAGCAAGGCCGCATATACGAAGGACAGATGATATCAGGCAGATTAGTAAAAACTGGGATTAATCGGCACAAAACCGTGTGCAAAAAAGTGTGGAACAATTATTGGAGACCTGTGTCTAGCAGTGGACGTAAATTGGTTGAATGAAAATAAAGGAAGTGACGATTGGGATGTGGTAAACGGCAAACAGAATATTCTGCCTAATTCCACGGATACGTACGTAAGTAAAAATTAAATTCGATCTTTAGTGGTTCAAAAAGACTAATTATAATTAATTATAAAAAGTTATCCACTCAGCTAATTATATGCATTGACGAATAAACACCGCATATACTTTTAGGTCTATTCAACAAGGTATATATAACAGGAGTAATAAACCCAGGATTGGTTCCTGTCCACCGTTTGTAACACTACTAAATTCAGTACATGCGATAGAATGCTCCCAGTACAGAACAATTTCCTCAACCCGGGAGCAGTCGCGCCGTTAGAAAAAATCTCACATTTTATTTTTTTCGTGATAACTCGATGAAAAATTTTGCAACATAATTTTCCACTTGTAAGTGCCTCGAGGAAGATTGTAGTATTGTGTGGGAATTTTTTTAAATTTTTTTTTAGTTTTTTTATTTTTTTTGTCGAATTTATGGCTTTGGTGAGAACCAATTAGTTTTAAAATTGTTAGAAATAGACATTTTTAACATAACAAGTAAGTGAAAATATTATAAAATAGAAAATTGTTTTAAATTCGTATTTAAATTCGTATTGTGAGATTTTTACGCGCGACTACTTACGTGACAGAAGTGACAGAAGCGACTGCTCCCGGGTTAATAAGCCACACACTTGATATTCCTCAAAATATTACGTGGAAGACTATACAAAAAATAGAAGAATATATAGATGACACTCAGTTCGGATTCAGATGAGGACTAGGAACGAGAGAGGCTCTGTTCGCTTTTAACGTTCTCGCTCAAAGATGACCAGATGTGAACCACGATATCTATGTCTGCTTTATAGATTACCAAAAGGCTTTTGATAGAGTACGACATCAGAAACTGGTAGAACTTTTAAAATAAAAGAATGTGGACAGTCGAGATATACGGGTTATTTTCAATCTGAACTGGAATCAAAAAGCAAAGGTTAAAATCGAAAATTTTGAAACAGAAACCACAGAAATCAAAAGAGGTATTAGACAGGGTTGCGTGTTGTCTCCAATGTTGTTCAATCTGAATAGCGAAGCTATTTTTAAGGAAGCAATATCAAAGGAAGAACAGGGTATATCAATAAATGGAACACATCTTGAACAACATGAGATTCGCAGACGACACCGCTATATTATCGTGGGTTTCGCACCTTCCAATGAAGATGTTCTTCAAATGATGAATTCGGAACGTCTGCTCAGAAGCATCATAAAGAGGAGAAAAACAGAATACTTCGACCATATAATTCGAGGAACTAGATACCATCTGCTTCGCCTTATAATACAAGGAAAAGTGCAGGGAAATGGATGGATTGGTCGAAAGAAACTTTCATGGCTACGTAATTTAGACAATGGTGTGGCTCCACAGTAGAAGAATTATTTCGCACAGCAGCCAATAGAGAAGGTTTCAGGAAATTGTAAACATGATGAAGATCAACGTTTGAATAGAGACACGGCGCCGAAAGAAGAAGAAACCGCTCTTTGTGCAGACAGTCTAGAAGCACTGCAACGATTAGTAAATATATTACACCAAGTCAGTATAAAAGATGGACTACAAATGAACGTTAGGAAAACCAAGTTCTTGATTATTTCTAAGCAACATACAGTCGGAAGGCTAGATATCGGGGGAAAACAAGAAGAAAGAGTGAATAGCTACGAATATCTGGGAACCTGGGTCAATGAAAACAATGAACAAGCTAGAGAAATCAGGACCTGCATTGAAATTGCAACAAAAGCATTTATAAAAAAGAAAAAATGTTTGTTAATCGAGACTTTCCTCTGGAGCTAAGGATAAGATCCACAAGATACTACATGTTCTTGACTTTGTTGTATGGAATGGAAAGCCGGACCTTAAATGCAGACAATATAAAAAAGTTAGAATCATTTTTGAGATGTGGTGCTATAGAAGGATTTTGAAAATACCATGGATCCAAAGAGTTACAAATGTAGAAGTAGAAGGCTACAAAAGAATTCTGAGGTGATAAAGAACATCAAAACAATAAAGCTGGAATATTTAGACCACATTACCAGAGGTGCGAAGGGAAAGCTAAGGTACCAGGGAAGGCGAAGCAAAGATATATAAAATAGCCAAACAGAGAGCAAAGAATGCAAGAGATTTTAATCAGATTAGATGTATCCGAGATGAAAATAATAAAATACTAATTCACGAAAAGGATGCCAAAAAGAGATGGAGAAATTATTTTGACAGTCTATTAAATGAAGAATTTGACAGACAGCCTGTGGAGTTAACGGAGACAATAACAGCAATGGTTACCAGAATAACAAACGAGTAAGTGGCTCAAGTGCTTCAAAAAATAAAGAAAGAAAAAGCAGTCGGACCAGATGATATTCCTGGGGAAGTATGGAGAGCATTGGGAGAGACAGGAACAAGTTGGCTAGCAGGTCTATTTAATAGAATTATGGAAGTTGGACAAATGCCAGACGAATGGAGAAGCTGTATATTAGTACCTGTCTACAAAAACAAGGGAGACATACAACAATGCACAAACTACAGGGCTATAAAACTACTTAGCCACTCCACGAAAATATGGGAGAGAGTAATTGATAGACGGATACGTGAAGAAACGGAAATATCCTATAATCAATTTGGCTTTATGCAGGGCAGATCAACAACAGATGCAATTTTCATTGTAAGGCAACTGATGGAAAATACAGGAATAAAGAGACCAACGCTCATATGGTATTCATTGATCTTGAGAAAGCATATGATAGAGTTCCTCGAGAGGTTCTGTGGTGGGCACTCAATAAGAAAGGAGTCCCTGGCGAATATGTAAAGATTGTGAGAGATATGTATGAGGGAGTAACAACTAGTGTTAGGACAGGTGTGGGAGAGACTGATTAATTTCAGGTGACAGTAGGATTGCACCAAGACTCGGTGCTTAGTCCTTATTTATTCTCATTAGTTTTGGACCAGATAACAGCGAATCTACAGGGTAGTATTCCATGGTGCCTAATGTATGCTGATGATGTAGTGTTAATAGGAAATAGTGAAAGAGATTTAGAACAAAAACTGGAACAGTGGAGACAAGCTCTGGACGATAAAGGTTTAAAACTTAGTAGGACACAAACAGAGTATTTGGAATGTTTATTTAAAGATGAAGTTACTACACATAAAATGGTATCCTTGGATGGTGAAATGATTGTGAAAAGTAATAGTTTTAAGTACCTAGGATCGGTATTACAGAGTAATGGAGAAATAGATGGAGATGCATGCAGTAGAATTGGGGCTGGATGGATGAAGTGGAAAGAAGTGAGTGGTGTGTTGTGTGACAGAAAAATTCCAATGAAGCTGAAGGGAAAATTCTATAAAACAGCCATAAGGCCCGCTATGATGCACGGAACTGAATGTTGGGCAGTGAAAAAGAAAGAGGAACAACGAATGCATGTGGCGGAAATGAGAATGCTTAGATGGATGAGTGGAGTGACAAAGAAGGCTAAAATTAGGAATGAGTATATTAGGGAAAGTCTAGGTGTGGCACCAATTGATGCCAAAATTAGAGAGCATAGGTTAAGATGGTTTGGTCATGTTCAACGTCGAGACGTTAATCACCCAATACGAAGAATAGCTGAAGTGCAGATTCCTGGAAGGAGTAGAAGAGGAAGACCAAAGAAAACCGGGGGAAGACGATAAGGCAGGACATGTTGGTAAAGGGGATTAACATTGATATGATCCAAGATATAATTGTGTGGAGAAATGCAATTAGGGAAGCAGACCCCGCATAGGGATAAGGCAAAGAGAATGATGATTACCAGAGGTGCGAAATATGAGATATGAAGCTCATAATGCAAGGTAAAATTATGGGTAAACGATCCATAGGCAGAAGAAGAATTTCCTGACTGAGAAACTTGAGGGAGTGGTATAGTTGCAGCTCAGTAGATCTTTTCAGAGCAGCCGGCAATAAGGTACGGATAGCTGTGGTGATAGCCAACCTCCGATACGAGAAGAAACTAGAAGAAAAAGAATAATTAAAAAAAATATGATATTATTAATGCCAGGATTATGTTTACCTAAAAATATACAATATGAATTACGAAAAAATACATTAAAATATTTTACACATGTTACTATAAAAATTAAGACACTATTTGCTCTACGTACCATCATTTTTTTTAAGTAATGGCTAAATTCTTGTCCACGATAAAATACGAGTATATGACAAGTGTGCAACTCAACTAGGTCTCACCTTTCTGTCGCAGTCCTTTATATACAAATCTTTTAATGATATTTCGGTTATTTTTATGACGTAAAAAATATAATTAAAATATAATTGGGATATTTATTAAATTATGAATTTATGTACATAAATTTATGCACTTTTTACTATGTATTTTATGTATATAAATTCATTTTAAGATTGATACACTGGTGTAATGGACGTTTTACAAAGATAACAGTGCATTTTTTTCTTATCTATATAATATTTTACTCCCATAATTTATTTTCCCATTTAAATATCAAGCTATATTTAGCATCCCCTTCGCTGCGAATGACGTCGAAGTCACAGGCGAACAAAGCCACCAAAGAATGAAAAGAGCTAATCATAGCAGAACAAAATCAGGGAATCCAATGTTACCTGGAAAGCCTTACACATACAGAGGTCACGGATTATTCGCTGTGGAAGCAACGAAAAATAAAATTCTTACTTGCCTAATCCACCAATCAGAAATGAAAGCATATGTGCTAGAAATGATAAAGAAAAATCTGAATATTTTAGGAAATATCTGAAATAAGTTTTCATGCCCTTTCCTTCAGAATTATCTGCAGAAGAAGAACACGAAATTACCGACTATCTAAATATACCCTTCTAAATGGATCTGCCTCAAAACAAGTTCACTATTAGCGAAGTCAAACAAACAATTGTGGAAGAAATTAACATAAAAAATAAATTTTTTGGTTTCGATTTGGAATCTGGAGAAATTCTTCAAGAACTATCCGAAAAGTGCTATAGACTTACTTACATATTTAACTATATGCTAAGAAAAAATTATTTCCCTAGCATCTGAAAAGTTGCCCAGATTGTTATGATACCAAAGCCGAGAATTAAGAGATGTCTTTCTACAGACTGATAAGTCTACTGCCAATTATTTCCAAGGATGTTGAGCTATATTATGCTAAACAGCTAAAAACTATAATAGACGAAAAGAAGATAATTTCAGATCACCAATTTGAATTCCGCAATTAACACGGGACAATAGAGCAAGTTTATGAAGTGGTAAATCAAATCAATAAGGACTTTAATAGTAAAACATATTGTTCAGCAGCTTTTCTCAAAATATCTCAGGCTTTCGACAGGATGTAGCATGAAGGATTGCAAGTTAAACTAAAGAGACTACTGCCCCATCTCCACTTTCATACCTGACAGATAGGTACATCCAAATAAAACATGAAAGTGAATATGCAGAGTTGCATCCAATAAATTCAGGAATTCCACAAAAATCCTGTACTTACTGTATATTGCAGACGTGCCATCAACAGACTTACCACTCCTGCGACATTTCGTCGCCTTAGAATCAAACTATTTTAAGTCCACTTTTGAAAATTTTACAGGAGAGGATTTTTAAAGTTTTGAAGTTTTGAGCATCTTAATAATAAACTAAATGAGAATAAATTTTTTTAGTAACCATAATGATATGTACTTTAGAACAACTGCAGTTTGCATTAGATATTACTAACAGTTTTTGAGAAAAAAATTATTATAAACAACAATGTTGGGACATAGAATAATTTGGACCCGTAATTGAGGTAGTAATTAATATGGAATATTACTTTATCAATATCTATAAAAATTAAAGAAAGAATGAAGCAAGTTTAATAGTATAATATGCTTATGTTAATATACCAAAACAACTTAAACTTAAATTATTAATGAAAAGTAGTAAAATGTTTTAATAATAATAACCGTTTTTTATTGTATTAGGTACACATGCAAATAAACAACATTGACAACATAAAAGTTAAACAATTTAAAAGTCTTTAATAATACATTTCCAGAATTTTAAATCAATTGCTGAGAAATGATTTGCTAGGCACCTAATATGTGCAACTTTGTCTTCTGGAAGGTCTGCAGGGGGGACTGAATTTTAGGTTATGGAACACCTTCTAGAAACGCCTTGGAAGAATTTAGACTGCAACTGCTTTTTAAAAGCGCCACTGAGTGCATTTCTGGTTCATTAAACTTTAGTTTATATTTTACGCTCTTTGCGTTATTTTCGTAAGAAATCTGGACAACGTGTTTATATGGGACCTTAGAGAGACAAACAATTTGATAAAATTTTTAAAATCCAAAAAATTATGTTTTTGCACCTGAACAAGTTTATATGGCTTCTTGGTTCTTGCATTCTTAAATAGCTTTAAGAATAGCGAGAGGACTATGCAATTCCAGTTTACTCAGATGTCGGTCCAAAATACTATGCATAGCATCCACTTCCTGAACACAGCTGTGACCAGGTACTTGAAATTTCTGCGTAATGCATTTTACAGTAGGATGATTCTTAAGAAAATGTAATATGGCTGCAGACATGTGGGAATTTTTATTTTGTGGCACACATGAATCTGACCACAAAGTTATGGTTCTAACATTAGGTCTTGTGTCTATAAGTTTTTTGAGTAAAAGATACAATGCACTTGCAATGTCTACACCTTTTCTTCCACCAAGTAGTTCATGCCATAACACACAATATCCTTGCTTGTGTATTACATCACAACCTGTCAACTTATAAACAGCTTTTTTTTGTAATACGCTTTAGAAATCTGTGTTTGGGGCAGGTTAAAACGCTTTGCATATCAAAGCAAATAAAGGCAACAGATTCATCTGTTTGAGTGGAATTCGCATCTTTTAACTTCTCTTCTCGGGCTGAAAGTTTGGCTTCTGTGTGGATTTTGAATTTATCCTCTATTTTTATGACAATAAGGAAATCTTTTAATTTAAAGGAAAGATGAAAATATGGTCACAGATAGATCAGGCAGATATAGTAAGAAGTTTCACTATACATAATATAGAATCGGAAGATATACAAGATGTATCAGGGGAGGAAATTTAAAATGCTCTCAAAAATATGAAAAATAATAGAACTCGGGAGAATATTGCATTTATATAATAAACTTTAAAAAGATAAAAAATAAACAGAATTTTACAGTAAAAAATATATCAGTACACAACAAAGGCAGAGGATACAGAACGGAAAACAAAGAAGTCAAAATATTCTGTTACTCAGACGACGCACTGTTCATAGCCCAAGATGAAGATATGTACTCTGCAAAGATTGGTCCACAAATTTAACATAACAGCAAAATAATTAAATATGACAATTTCATCTCAGAAAATTTAAACAATAACAATCAGTAAAGAACCATCCCATTCGTATCCCGAATAAAGTACGTGCCTCCTAGTGGCGGGATACGGGCAACAATACATTGGCTTATAGGGCAGTCCTTCCAGTAGGGATCCTGGCCTATACAGAAAAATGCGGGCGGGTGTGGGGTAATACTGCACTTTGGTTGCATTGGTGGTGTATTGGCTAAACGTGCAGGGCAGGGTATGGTGCTGATGGAAAAGGCATTCAGGCATCAAATATCCAAAATTGCACATCGGCACAATATCAGTTTTTTCCCTTGACATGTTAGCTATGCATATGCTAAATTTCATGTCAATCCAAACGGTTCTTTAAAAGTTGGAGGTTTTGCAATATTTTATCGTGAGTGAATGAACTAGTAACCGGAATATCATTTTAATATTTAATATAACAATTAAATTAAATCACGCAATAAGAAAATTAAAGATATATAAATGAGTAGTACAGATATTTGCAGCATACTTCAGTTGCAAGTTGTTCGTACATTAGAGTACAGAAAATTCAGCAATTTTTGAAGCAATAATGGTATGTATAATAAATAAAATATATTTATTTTTTAAGTTCTGTTACATTCCAATATCTTTATTCATGATTCATACTTTTAGACGAAAACAATCTAAACAATATAAAAACAGCACAATAGTCCTTGTAAGCCCCTCGTTTCCACATATTTTTTTTCTCTCCAATTTCTCACGACTATTTCTAACAATTTTTGCTTTCCTGCTTCCAACCATTTCTTCTTTTTTCCTCTTCTTTTTTCCCAACGTCTCCATCTTTCAATATTGTTTTAATATTTTAGTTCTATGGCATTCGAATAATGTAACCAAGTAAAGCTCTTTGTGCGTGTATTCTTGCCGTAATTATTGGTTTTCCATATAGGCTCATTAGTCCAGAGTAATACTCTCAAAGATCCAGGTAGCTGACTACTTTTTTAGTTACTGTAGACCTATAGGTAAGAAAACATACCTGTTTCCTGCCTAGACTTCGCGTCCGTTTTTTAATTATTAACAATTTAGTGCAAAAATCGCGATTTTTTCGATTTTTTGCACACCATTCAAAAGCTAAATAGTTGACATAAAATTACAAAATTTAATTTTTTAGAACATTCAGAAATTTTTAAAATTCCGATTCTTTACATTTAAAAAGTTAATTTGTTGCTACGCAAACTGCAAAATAGGTGAAAATCGCTATATGTTAATAACTTTTACTAAAACTACCTTAGAACTGTGTTTCACCCAATGTTGGGTATTGTCGTACTTAACAAACCTTCAAAATTTGAGACCGATACATTAATTAGTTTAAGAGTTATTCTATTTGTTTATGTCAGGGACCTTTATTTTGCAATAAGATAAGACAGAAAATAATAAAAATAGGGCAATTCTGAGTATGCCAAATGAAAGTAGAGGAGCTATAGTATCAAAATGTATTAAAAAAAAAGATAAAAAAATAATTAATTTAGTCAAAAATCCTAATGCCAAATTTTTAAAATTTTGTAGTTTATAAACATTTACAATAACTTTAAAAATGTTGTCCGTAGAAACAATCTTTTATATATTCGAAAACATAGTATTTTAACAGTAATTTTCGAATAAAAAAATTTACTCTGTGTTCAGTTGGGACAAAGTTAGTCATATGTTTTTTTTAATTCACAGCTACTTTGTTTATAATAATTAAGGAATCTCATTAATGCCATTTTAAAGAATGGGATTTGTATTTTTCTTAAACAATTTGCACAAACATTGTACCTTCACAGCATCCTCTACGATTTTTCAAAAATGTAGTTCAAACGATTACTAGGGGAACCTACAAATCAACCGAGCTAAAATACCGAAATAGCAATTTCAAACGAATATAATTTTCTGTATCTCCGGATCAACTCAATTGATTTTGATCTTTTTTTTTTTTAATTTGTACATAATTTCCACGTACATTACAAATATGCAATTTGTTTATAAAGGGTACCCCCCTTTAAGATAGGCAAAATGCCCTCACTCTCAGAATTCAATTTTTTAAATTTTTTTACGTTCTGTGCAATTAAAAAATGAGATAACGCGGATTTTTAGCTCGCCACCCCCTTACCCCTCCCCCCACAGCCAAAAACGTAGATTTTTAGATTTAATTTTTTTTAGTTGAGTTCCAATTAATTTAAAAATTTCAAAAAATTCATACGTATAGCTGAGGCTTTTACAAAACATGTCCATTTTTTATGGACCCTTAGGTCGAGTGTACATTATCTCAAATTTTTTTTAACTTTTTTAAAACCTATAACTTTTTTTTGGAAGGGGCTGCAGGTCCAATTTTTTTTGCATTTTATATATTTTATCAAAAGCTATCTCTCTGATTTTTTTAAGATTTTTCCGTCAGGTGCGCTATCTTGAAAAATCCGGAAAACTGTTTTTTTA
This sequence comes from Diabrotica virgifera virgifera, assembly GCF_917563875.1. Classification (NCBI taxonomy): domain Eukaryota; kingdom Metazoa; phylum Arthropoda; class Insecta; order Coleoptera; family Chrysomelidae; genus Diabrotica; species Diabrotica virgifera. The sequence continues at coordinate 75,127,910 of NC_065450.1, read as the reverse complement.
GGGGGTTTTGGGGATTTTCTCCATTTTATATACTGCAACCTGCAACATAGATCAAATCAAGGTTTTGTTAATAGATTATGTGTAATTTGAAATATCTGAGTATATTAGGATATTTAAAAATTGGGCGAAACACTTTGAAACCCCCCAAAAACCATGTTTGTTTAAAGTTTTGTAACGATTTTTGCAGGTCTAATTATATTTTTTGAGGTCGATACAGCCTGAATATTTTTTTTATTTTGTTACGTCCTATATGATTTAAAAAAATTAATACTCACCGCAATTTTAGCCCACTTCCCCTATTCCCCCTCCCCCAAAGCCAAAACTCTCAATTTTTCGATTTTATTTTTTTTTAAGTTGGTTTCCAATTAAATTATAAATGTTGTTCTGAAGCTATTTCTTTGTGGCATTTTTGTAATTAATTATTCTAAATGGGAAATAAGCCACAATATTAAAAACAATTTTATTTTCGATAGAGAGAATTCGATAATCTATGACGCACTGAAAAAATGGTTTGGGACGATCTATTTAAATAAGTCAGATTAAATTAAATTATTAGAAGTTTCAAGCAACATTTTTGTTTAATTTATTAATATTTTGTATTTTCACAACGACGTCCGTGGTGGACGTCGAAACGTTAATAAAATCATTTTTTAGTTAAATTTTGGCTTATTTCCCATTTACAATAGTTAATAGGGGAAGGCGGGGCGGAATGGGGTAGCGGGGCGGAATGAAGATTGGTATTTTTAAGTATCAATGACGTGCTGCAGACTAGCAGCGATAAGTAAAAGTACATCAGTGTAGTGTGACTGAAGACCGGTAGGCATGTTTGTCTAATTCTTTTGACGTTAACTACGTGAATCTATCGTTGCGTGGTTTTTCGCTTATAATTTGTAACTGTTTGTGATTTATATGACCAAGGTAAGTTGCACACGCTTGTTTTTTTACAACGTTAGTTGGTAATACTTGTAGGGTATTTATTTAGCTTTCGTTTAGTCTAGGCAAACGTTTTCTACCAATCGTTTTCAAGTCTCGTTGTGGGTCGTTTGGATGCATTTCTGTTTTTTTCTATTTTTTCTTGTGTGTGTTTGTCCTGTTTTAGGTGATCTAACACCTCTTCAGGACATGTCTTATCTAGACACTGTTGTTTATGTCCACTGGGACCACTGGTGGTAGTCTGCGCCGTTGGTGGTGGTGCACTGCGTTGGAGGCTGCTGTTGGGCAGAGCAATCAGAGGAGAAAGTTGGTTCTACGGTTCTTTTCAGAATTTTTGATCTAAAACAAATTATTAATACATGCAAATTTAAGTTTAAATGAAGAATTGAAAATTTTTAGTGTGTATGATAAGGTTTTAAAGTTTGAATTCGAGTTTTATAAATTGAAATTTAATTTGGCTGTTTGAATATTTAAGTATTTAAGAGTGATTGAATTCGCGTTGAGGGCAGCTGTGGCTGTATCCTCCCTAAAGACAGGTATAATTTGCAAATGAGTACGGGAAACCACAGAAAACCGAACTCTCCCTGTCCGAGGCAAAACTCTAAGTGAGTTATTTATCTAACGGTTGATTCTAAAATAAAGTGGAGTTGCCTCCAGGATATCAGTATATTCACCAGGGATGTCTTCTGTGCTGGCAAGAGTCAGCAATTTTGTTGGTAGGTGAGGTAATTTTCGTTTGGGTGTTCTGGTGAATACACTACCAAAGGATGAGCAGGTAGTTTTAAGGACGTTTTGAGCTCTGATGTTTTGGCTGTTTATGATTTTTGTAGTAAAACTCCTGCTCAGAGAGGAGAGTCTCTCGTTTAGTGGCTGGATCCTTGCTAGATGATGTATGAGTCTAGATGGGTAGTCTCTTCGTTTGCAGTTTATTTTGCGGAGTATGCTGCGTTCTGTGGCCAGTAATCTCTCTGTGTTGCGTTTGTTTAGTAATGTGTAGATGTTTGATTTGTATTCGATTACTGGCCGTATGAATGTTTTGTATGTGTGCGTTAGTGTGTGTTTATGCGTCCGACCGAATCTTCCACAGAGACTGTTGAGCAGATTAACCCTCCGTTTCACCCTTTTGCGGGTTTCAGCCAGATCTCTGTCCCAGTTTAGCGTTCTATCAAAAATGACGCCTAGGTACTCAATCTGGTCACGAAGTTGTAATCTCTCGCCCCACAGGTCCAGAACGACTCTTTCTTCTGCATTACGTGTAGTGTGTGCGCTTAGGTTTGGGTGTCTGAATAGTATGGTTTGTGTTTTGTTTGGATTAAGTGTTACTCGCCATCTTCCACACCATCTTTCGACGGTGTTAAGGTGATTTTGAGCACACCTATTCAAAACTTGTATATCTCTCGATGTTGTTATTAGTGCAGTGTCGTCCGCATATAGTAATGTTAGTGTATTGGTGTTTCTAGGGTTAGGAAAGTCGCTGTTGTATATTGTGTATAGTATGGGTGCCAACACGGAACCTTGAGGTACTCCTGCTGATGGAGTAAAAGAGGTAGACAGCAGTGTTTTGATCTTAACCATGACGGTGCGATCCGAGAGATACGAGTGAATGAGTTTTATGAAAGGAATGGGCATGCCGACGTCCCAGAGTTTCTTTGTCAGGCCAGCGTGCCAAACCTGATCAAAGGCCTTCTGTACGTCCAGGAATATGCCAAGTGCTAGATTTTTGTCGTTGAGAGTTTGAGTTATATGTGTGACGATTTCTGTCAACGCCGTTTTTGTGGAGAGACCTTCTCTAAAGCCGAATTGGTAGGAGGGAATGATATTGTTTTCGGTGGTAAAGTCAACGATTCTCTCCTTAAGGATCCTTTCGAAGACCTTACCAAGAACACTTAGTAGAGAAATCGGCCTGTAAGAGTTTAGATTTGTCTTTGTTTTGCCCTTTTTAGGGAGCATGATGGTGTGTGCTACTTTCCAAGCTTTTGGAAAGTAGCAGAGAGTTAGAGCGGCGTTGACAATGTTCGTCATATATTGTGCGACGCTCGGTGGGAGGTGTCTTACGCAGTTCCTGTTGATGTTGTCAGGACCTGGTGCATTGGAGTTGCCAATTTGGCAGTAATCCTCCAATGTTTGTTGACTCACGGGTGCCGTAAGCGGGTGCTCACGGCGAAACCGTGGATCGAATGGGGTTGCGAGCAGTCGTACTGTATCTCTCTCGACCACCTCGTAGTAGTCTTGATCGAACCTCTGGTCGTGGGGCGTGACTAATGTATTTTGGAGGTGTGTCTTGAAAGCTTCGGCTTTCTCTTGGTCTGAATTTATAATTTGATTATTTATGACTAGATGAGATGGATTTGCTTGTTTCTGTTTAGTTAGGACTTTAAATTTGTGCCAGAATCTAGCCCCATCCCGGTAGTCCAAGCCAGCGGTGGCATCACGCCATTGTGACGCTTGCATGTTTTTCACCTCAAGCTTGATCCTAGCCGAGATACGGTTATACTCTGCCTTGAGAAGTGGATCGCGTGTTCGTTGGAATTGACGTAGGAGACGTCTTTTGTGTTTGATTTGATTTACTATGTATTGAGGGAGTGGTGGTCTCTTTGGGTTTATAACCCGATTGGGGACTGATAGGTCAATTGCTTGTCCTATCAGTGTTTGAAGGACCGTGATATCGTTATCGATGTCAGCTTGCGTGTTTAAATTGCCTAACTGAGGAATATTCTGATTTAGAAAGTGTCTATATAGGTTCCAGTCGGCATGTTTATAGTCTCTCATTACTCGTATATGTGCCTGTTGGTTCGGATTTAATATGTTTTCTTTTATGAGTATAGGTAGGTGGTCCGACGTTATAGAATCACCGATGATGCAAACATCGTCCAATACGTCTATCATGTCATACGTGCATATGACATGGTCGACGATAGAGGTGCCATTGTGATTAAATAACGTAGGTTCAGTGTTTCTGATTCTGTGAATGGGCAAATCAAGGAGACAATCAGACAGCAGGTTACCCGCCACATTTGTGAACGTATCACCAAACTGTGTGTTTCTGGCGTTAAAATCACCCAGAATAATCGCCTTGCTCAGCCCAGAGACATATTCCAGAAGTGTATCTGACAGTATTTGTTGTGGATGTTTGTAATAAGAGACTATTGTCAGCGTCGTGTTGTTGTTTAGGTGTATGTCAACTGCCAAGACATCTTCATCAGTAATACCTACTTGAATAGGGATAGTATGAGGGGAAAAGGGTATACCATATTTAATAAGGAAGCCGTTACCATGAGATATTCGGCATTTTGGACGGTGGTGAGTGCTATAGCCAGGATAAGATGGAGAGGTTTTTAATTGGGTGTCGGTAAGGGCAAGTATTTGAATATTGTGGGTATCAAGTAAGTTTTTGATGAACGGTTTTTTCCTACCGGCACCCTGACAGTTAACCGCACCTATTGTACTGTCCATTTAAATGAATTGTGGGGTGTATGTGACTGTGGCTCTATTGTTATGGGCCACGATAGTACTCGTGTGTCCAAACATAGAGCAGGTGAGGTTATTGGCGCAGTCCAGTACCGACTGTCTGCGGTCTGGGAGGACGTTTACCATTAGTAAGGAAATGAATTCAAGCGTGGTTTGCATATCGGAGGTGAAAGTGTAAGGTGGGATTCTTTTTTGGGTAGTAATGGGTTGAGTTTCTTGGAGAGTGGGAGGGGCCTCTTTCCGTAACGGACACTTTGGCGAGTAAGCCGCATGAAGTCCGTCACAGTTAGGACATTTGGGAGAGGTTTGTTTTGTGCATGCTGAAGAACGATGTTCTTCACCACATGTGGGACAGCGGAACTGTTTCAGGGTGCATTCCTGGATAGTGTGTCCATTTCGAGCACACCTGTTGCAGTATTTAGGTATGGGTGGGATGGGGTTAGAGTTTAAGGGAAGTTCACCTCGTACAGAAATGCCGTCAAGATAGAAGCCTCTTGTCAGCAGTTCTGTATATTTTTCCTCACTGTCTGTGATTAGTTTAATAAACGAGGTATATACTCCTTCCCGAGATACGATGCGCCAGAGACGGATCACTGGAACACCTAAGTCGGAAAGGATGACTTTGACTTCATCGTCAGTATAGTCACAGCATCCTCTACGATTTTTCAAAAATGTAGTTCAAACGATTACTAGGGGAACCTACAAATCAACCGAGCTAAAATACCGAAATAGCAATTTCAAACGAATATAATTTTCTGTATCTCCGGATCAACTCAATTGATTTTGATCTTTTTTTTTTAATTTGTACATAATTTCCACGTACATTACAAATATGCAATTTGTTTATAAAGGGTACCCCCCTTTAAGATAGGCAAAATGCCCTCACTCTCAGAATTCAATTTTTTAAATTTTTTTACGTTCTGTGCAATTAAAAAATGAGATAACGCGGATTTTTAGCTCGCCACCCCCTTACCCCTCCCCCACAGCCAAAAACGTAGATTTTTAGATTTAATTTTTTTTAGTTGAGTTCCAATTAATTTAAAAATTTCAAAAAATTCATACGTATAGCTGAGGCTTTTACAAAACATGTCCATTTTTTATGGACCCTTAGGTCGAGTGTACATAACCTCAAATTTTTTTTAACTTTTTTAAAACCTATAACTTTTTTTTGGAAGGGGCTGCAGGTCCAATTTTTTTTGCATTTTATATATTTTATCAAAAGCTATGTCTCTGATTTTTTTAAGATTTTTCCGTCAGGTGCGCTATCTTGAAAAATCCGGAAAACTGTTTTTTTAGGGGGTTTTGGGGATTTTCTCCATTTTATATACTGCAACCTGCAACATAGATCAAATCAAGGTTTTGTTAATAGATTATGTGTAATTTGAAATATCTGAGTATATTAGGATATTTAAAAATTGGGCGAAACACTTTGAAACCCCCCAAAAACCATGTTTGTTTAAAGTTTTGTAACGATTTTTGCAGGTCTAATTATATTTTTTGAGGTCGATACAGCCTGAATATTTTTTTTATTTTGTTACGTCCTATATGATTTAAAAAAATTAATACTCACCGCAATTTTAGCCCACTTCCCCTATTCCCCCTCCCCCAAAGCCAAAACTCTCAATTTTTCGATTTTATTTTTTTTAAGTTGGTTTCCAATTAAATTATAAATGTTGTTCTGAAGCTATTTCTTTGTGGCATTTTTGTAATTAATTATTCTAAATGGGAAATAAGCCACAATATTAAAAACAATTTTATTTTCGATAGAGAGAATTCGATAATCTATGACGCACTGAAAAAATGGTTTGGGACGATCTATTTAAATAAGTCAGATTAAATTAAATTATTAGAAGTTTCAAGCAACATTTTTGTTTAATTTATTAATATTTTGTATTTTCACAACGACGTCCGTGGTGGACGTCGAAACGTTAATAAAATCATTTTTTAGTTAAATTTTGGCTTATTTCCCATTTACAATAGTTAATAGGGGAAGGCGGGGCGGAATGGGGTAGCGGGGCGGAATGAAGATTGGTATTTTTAAGTATCAATGACGTGCTGCAGACTAGCAGCGATAAGTAAAAGTACATCAGTGTAGTGTGACTGAAGACCGGTAGGCATGTTTGTCTAATTCTTTTGACGTTAACTACGTGAATCTATCGTTGCGTGGTTTTTCGCTTATAATTTGTAACTGTTTGTGATTTATATGACCAAGGTAAGTTGCACACGCTTGTTTTTTTACAACGTTAGTTGGTAATACTTGTAGGGTATTTATTTAGCTTTCGTTTAGTCTAGGCAAACGTTTTCTACCAATCGTTTTCAAGTGACCATAGCTTGATGAAATAAATCATGTGCTTGGGGCGGAATGGGGAAGTCCACTTGGGGCGGAATGGGGAAGTACCCCGTGCCGCCCACACTATTTTTATTAAACAGGAACTCTATATTTAACTATTTTTCTTCTATTTCAGATGGTTCTAGTATACAAAAGGAAGACGAATAGACAACCATGGTCTACTAAAAGTATGAATAATGCTGCCGAAGTGGTTATTTCTGGTCAAGTAGGTTATTTGAAGGTTCCAAAGCAATTAAATGTTCTCCAAAGGACCTGGAGATATCCTGCAGAGAGAAAAGGAAATATCCGCAGTACCATATTGACAAAACGGCAGGGAAATTTTAAGCTGTTTTTACCGAAAGTCAAGAATATGAGATCATGAGTTATTTGAAAATTATGGAGTATCGATTATTTGGTCTAACGATGATAGATTTGCGTACCATAGCTTATCAGTTAGCTGTAAGAAATGGCCTAGCCCACATATTTACGAGTGAAGTCGCCGGCCAAGATTAGGTCAATGGATTTTTAACGAGAAATCCTACTTTATCACATCGGGAACCTGAGTCAACATCTGGCGCCAGAGTTATGGGCTTTAATAAAGTGGCAGTGATGAACTTAGCTTAACATAACTTAACATAAAATGACTTTTACACGGTACTTAATATTTGGACTTAATAATTACAATTATTAAGTTATTTTTTTATTAATTTCACTAATCTTGTAATGACTACCCCGTTGTGCCCCGGTACAGGGGCAGAACGGGGCAATTGACATTGTTTAATATTTTAGTAACAAACTTACTGTTCTTGTTCTTATAAAAAAATAATATTGTAATATAATGTCAACAACATTACAATGAGTTTATATAATGATATGCAGCTTAAATAATTAATCCTAACTTATTTTTAAATATCAATTCCAACTTAGTACCCCATTCCGCCCCGCCTTCCCCTAATTATGAAATTATAAATTACAAAAAATTCACACGCACGGCTGAGGCTTTTACAGAACATCTATTTTTATGGACCCGAAGGTCGAGTGTACATATTATTATAACCTCATTTTTTTTTGTTTTTTAATAGGTACGTATAACTTTTTTTGGCGATGGCTGCTAATTTTTTTTGTGTTTTGTGTATTTTACAAACCATCTACGTTTGGCTCATAATGCAAATAGTCCACGCTGTATACTTGTCCCGTTAGGTAAATTATTCTGATTAACTTTTTTGCACAAACTTACTCAAAAACAGGTCCTTATAACAAATGCACAAGGTGCCAGGCAGTACCGTGGTCGGAAAATTGTTTAAACATTTTTTTAAACGAATTCAAAAAATAAATTTTTTCACTTCGGACAAATTTGTTTTAGATTCTCTGGATCAAGCTGAGCAAAAAAGGTATCTTGTGATTTTTCTATAAAATTGACTGTTGTCGAGTTACATGCAATTTCAAATTTGAAAAACGCGAAAATAGCCATTTTCAAGGCTTAATAACTCGATTAAAAATTATTATTATGAAAGTCATAAAGTGACCAACTCAAAGTCTAAAGCCCCTCTTGCAATAGCCTAAAGAAATTTTTGTCATTATTTTATTACTAACTAATATTTTTAATAATTAAAAATGAGCGCTAAGTATGTATTTTTAAAATTATTCTAAATGTTTATAAACTACAAAATTTCACAAATTTTTTTATCTTTTTTTAGTACATTTTGATAGCATCAGTCTTCTACTTTCATTTGGCATACGCCGAATTGCCCTATCTTCATTATTTTATGTCTTATGTTATTGCAAAATAAAGGTATCTGGGATAAACAATTATAATAACTCTTAAACTAATTATTGGATCGGTCTCAAATTTTGAGGGTTTGTTAAGTACACCAATACCCAACTTTGGCTGAAACAAAGTTCTAAGGTAAAGTTATTAACAAATAACGATTTTCACTTATTTTGCAGTTTGCCTAGCAACAAATTAACTTTTTAACTTTCAAAAATCGGCATTTTCAAGGTTTTTTAATGTTCTAAAAAATTAAATTTTGTAATTTTATGTCAAGTATTTAGCTTTTGAACGGGGTGCAACTAAATTGTTAATAATTAAAAAACTGAGGCGAACTTTAGGTAGGAGGTAGGTAGTTTTTCTTCCTATAGGTCTACAAAAACTAAAAAAGTAGTCAGCTACCTGGATCTTTGTGTGTCCCGAGCATGGTCTATTTCTAGCTTATTACCCTCGAGTATACAGGCTCATTACTTCTCTATTTGTTCATCTTCTCCAAATATTCTCTGCCATCTGTACTCCTCCGAAGATTTTGCTGAGCACCTTTCTGACTCAGATTTATAGCTGCTTTTCTTCCTGCTGGTTCCTAATCCACGTTTCGCTGGCATACTTCACCCTGGGTCTGATTTTCGTCTTCTATACTCGCAGTTTAACTGTAATTACAACTATTCAGAGCAGCAGCCAACAAAGTGACCATAGCCATTATGATATCCAACCTCCGATAGGAGAGGGAACTTTAAGAAGAAGAATACTCGCAGTTGAAGGCGGGTTCTCATTAGTCAATCTCATTGATCAATATCCTTGAATCTATAAGAAAAATAGATTTATAATATTATGAACCTCGATTCAGCGATATTGTTCTATAGTCCAGGGCGCATCTGTTTTGAGATGGACGTTGAGAGGTGACTCAAATTGTTTTGCAGAAATTGCTTGAAAATAAATCAAATAATAATATTTGAGTTATCCTTCCTCTCAAAAAGGTCCGGAACATTGTTTAAATAATCAAAATGTCAAAAATTGAAGGAAGAATTCGATTTTTTTCTTCGTTTTTTGATTATAACTTTAAAAGTATTCATTTCCGAGAAAAGTTGTACGGACATAAAAGTTGCGTAATTAAATTTCCTACAATTTAGAATTAGTTAAAAATTTAAAAAATAGTCACCCTAGTTGCAAAATAGCAATAATTGCGAAAAAACCATATAAAAACAAGTATTCGCATTTTACGTTTTTCAACCATTTATGCTACACTTAGGACCTTCATATTTCACCCAGAAAAACTATATGATACAGTAAAACAAAACTGTAAATTTAATTAGGATCGGTTCAATGTATTTTGGAAAATAAATTTTGCAATCCAGCTTTCGCAAAAAAAATTCATTTTTTCAAAATATTACATGACTGAAAATAAAGCAGATAGCAAGTTTTTTTTTTACTTATAGAAGTGTACTGTACCTTTCAGCTGCAATTTTCAAAATTAAAATCGATTAATTACCACGGCGTCAGAAATTTTTTGAAATAAACAATAATTTTTGGTGCTACGCGCAGGACAGCGGTGTTCGATTCACACAAGTTGATTTCCACCAAAATTTCTTCCAATCTTTATCTAATATATTATTATCTTACTCTATATTTTGTTGTATTTTAATATTTTAATTCCACAAAAATCAAACTAATTTTATTATTGTTTGTGAAATATTGTTCAAACAATTGCATGTGTTTAAAAATAATAAACTTTTATTATTTAAGTTAAAATATATTATATGAACAAAGAAAGTTTTTGCTAATAAAAGTGTCATTTCAAAGGATAGAGTATGTGTTTTTATTTTGCAATAAACAAATTTATTTATTTATATCGAAATATAATAAAAATTAAAATGTATCAATCATTATCAAAGGTCATTGGAATGCCCAATCAGAGCAAACTATCCGCTGTCCTGCGCGTAGCACCAATAATTTATGTTTATTTAAAAAAATTCCTGACGCCGTGGTGTTAATCGATTTTAATTTGGCAAAATTGCAAATTAAAGGTACAGTACACTTCTATATGCAAAAAAATTTCAATTTGCTATCTGCTTTATTTTCAGTCCTGTAACATTTTGAAAAAATGAATTTTTTTTACGAAAGCTGGATTGCAAAATTTATTTTGCAAAATCTATTGAACCGATCTTAATGAAATTTACAGTATTGTTTTACTGTATCATAAGTTTTTCAGGGTGAAATATGAAGGTCCTAAGTGTAGCATAAATGGTTGAAAAACGTAAAATGCAAATACTTATTTTTGTATGTTTTTTTCACAATTATTGCTATTTTGCAACAATGGTGACTATTTTTTAAATCTTTTACCAATTCTATATTGTAGGAAATTTAATAACGCAACTTTTATGTTAGTACAACTTTTCTCGGAAATGAATACTTTTAAAGTTATAATAAAAAAACCAAGAAAAAAATCGAATTTTTCCTTAATTTTTTGACATTTTGATTATTTAAACAATGTTCCGGACCTTTTTGAGAGGGAGGATAACTCAAATATTATTATTTGATTTATTTTCAAGCAATTTCTGCAAAAAAATTTGAGTCACCTCTCAACGTCCAAATGTACTAATATTTTTACAGATGCGCCCTGGTCTACTATCATAATATGGTATTTCAATAAAAGTGAAAAGCCTTCCTACTTTTGATAGGTCAATGGAAATGATTCTATCAGATAGAACAGTGCTTGACAATGAGAACTAGCGTTCATTTGCGTTGACTTGTATTTTGTGGAGTTAAACAGTAAGCATGTGAGATGAGGTTAAATTCTTTGTGAAAACCATAGATATATTATAATTTCGTGAAAAATGTTAAATTTTAAATGGAGAGACAACCATATCTGCAAGTTTCTAGAATTATACCAGAGATAGGAGTGCTATGGAATATTGGGAGTGAACAATATAAAAATATAATAAATCGGGAAAAAAGCTATGAAGCTAATCGGGAAATAAAAACCCTGACTCTAAACGATATTAAAATAGTTATTTTCCTAACTAGTGCGGAAAGTGATACTTTCACGCACGAGACTGCCGTTGACCCGAACGACGCGATAGCGGAGTTCGGGCAAGCAGTCGAGTGCGGGAAAGACACTTTCCGCATGAGTTAGGAACAATATTTTTTTTAGGGCCGTACGTTTGGAAAAAAGCCACAAAAAATGGAGTTATCAATTTTTATTTAGAAGTGAAAATACACAAATTAATTCTTTGACAAGGTTGTCAAAACCAAGCTTTCAATATAATGGGTTACCACGACGACGATATTGGTTTCCATGACGACGATTCAAAACCATTGTAATTGTCTACTGATCTGACTTTTAAATATGATGTCAAAATTAAACATGAACACAAAAGATAAATTTGATATAAATTAGTAAATAATATCTAAATATTAGTTTATTGCATGTATTATAATATATTATAATGCGATATTACAAGGTATTTTACTTTCCCGCACACTGTGCGGGAAAATTTACTTTCACGCACGCCGTGCGGGAAAGTGCAACTTTCGGAAACGAAATGCGTGCGTGAAAGTGACTCTTTTAACACGGCCGTAGAAAAATAAAATTAAAAGTATCCGGGCAACCCAAAAAGTTAAACTGAATAAAATATTAAAAGCAAATAAAAGTGGTACAGGAATAGATGCTCTGTATAAACCATAAACCCAAATTGTTTTGGTTCGGCCAAGCGAATTATCCGAACCAAAACGTTTAAGAGGTGTTTCCGTTGCAAAAGACAGTCAGAGATGTTCTTGTTTTCCTATTTTAATTACGTTTTTTAAATATTCACACACAATGTGAACGCCAACATGCACAATTTTCTTCTTTATAGTCATTACTAAAGTTAGCACTTTGTAGACCGAATTCAATATCCTTGAAATAGTGTGAATTTGGATTCTATGTTCTATGTTCAGTTACATAGAATCAGCGTATCAATGAGGTTGACTAATGAGAAACCGCCTTTAGCTGTTCTTGATATCATTTTTGCTTTTAGCATTGAATATAGTGACTCGTGGGCCTATAGGTCTACTCCCCTTCATTAATCTCTTTTCCTTCGTTTTCCGTGTTTGTTATGGTTACTCCAGTTATCCGCTAATTCCCTCGGTTGTTCCAGTCCTCATCGGATAATCCTCTATTGCCCATAGATCTCCGAATACCACCAATCCAAGATTTTTTCTGTCTTCCTCTTTTTCGTTTTTCTGTTGGTACCCACCTTATTGATTTTTAGAATCTTTCCCCGCTCAACCTTTGAACGTGCCCGTACCAGGTTAATTGTTCCTCCTGTATGCAGTCAGCAATTGTTTTTGTTACACCCGTTCTCTCTCTTATTATTTTATTTCGAATCCTCTCCAAATTTGATGTTTTGTTTGATCATCTTAGTACTGTTCATCTTCGTAGCCTCTAGCATTTTCTTTTGATGTTCTCTAATCCACCACGTTTTAGAACCGTACATCAATGTGCTTTTTATCAACGTATTATAATATGTTACTTTTCGTTGTTCTCCTACGTCTTTACTCCACAATATTTCATTTAACGATTTAATTTCTCCTGGTTTTGTTTATTCTGTTTGTAACGTCATCATCATCTGTTCCTTCTTTGCTGAACAGTACTCCTAAGTGATTATAACTTTGATGTTTGTATTGTTTCATTATTCCCGATAATCTAATTGGTTGTTTCTTCACCAATACATACATATTGTGTTTTGTCCATATTCATGTCTAGCCCCATTTTTCATATCCTCCTTTCGTTTGTGAGCCATATATTCCAAGTTCTTCTTATCATTTGCACAAATTACTTGGTGGTCTGCGAACTGAAGAGTATATAAACGAGTATATTCATCAGTTTGTAAACTATTCTATTTCATCAGCGATTTTGCTATATATTTTTTAAATAGTGTTGCGGAAATGCAACAACCGTGGCGTAAACTTTTGTTCACCTTGAACGGTTCTGATAGTTTCTTTTCCATCTTTATGGCGGATGTCATATTCTTATATGTATTTTGAACAGGTGTTATAAGATAGATAGGACAAAAATAATAAGAGCCCAAACAAACATTACTGTTTGCATATTAGCATATTCTTTATTGGATTTTTGAATCTCTTGAATTATTCTTACCACAAAAAATTGTTCTTTATTTTATTGCGTTTTTATAATTCATGTGTTCACCGCTATGCTTTGTTTCATTCTTTTTGAACCACTGAATGACTGAATTGACTTCTATTATCTTCTTTTTTAATTAAAGGTTTTATATGGCAACATACTGAATATTATTATAAATAATAAGGAATATAAAGTTATTTAAGTAATTTTTTCAGGCTACCAAATTGATTGTTTTAATGGTTTGCTTTGCCTGCATTTCACTATATCTGATGGAATCTGTCGAATGCAAAAATTATGACCCCAATCCTCCTCCTCGTTCGCCTTCACCTCAAGAACGAGGTCGTTCACGTACCGTTCCAGCCCATCTGCAAAATCAAGGACAGAATGGGAATGGTCACCAAAATGGGAACGGACAACAGAACGGAAATGGCCACACTAATGGTAATGGACAACAAAATGGTAATGGTAATGGACATCATAATGGACGCCGTTAACAAATCAGTACTGAAAGTTCGTTTGTGAATTGGTTAATTTTGTACCTATATGAAAAGGGCATAATAAAAATATTGTAAATTCTAGAAACTTTACATATTTGTTCTTTTTTGTAAAACTACCTCACATTTTTCAGTTTTTTGTTATCTATTATTAGTGCATTATCAAAATTATGGTATGTAATAGAGTTATAAGTTTCCTAAAAGAAGTTTTCAGCTAAACAAAAATAAAGGATAATTCAAATGACGTAATGTCTGAATTTTTATTAATAGTCATATGAAAGACATTAAATATACTTAATCTATACCTAATCCCCCAAAACAACAAGCAAAAAATTAGAAAAAAAAAACAGATAAATAATCTCTAGTTGCACAAAAAAATTACGAAGGAAAAAAAGACAGAGAATAGTGTAAGGAAGAATGTCAAATAAAGTAGAGAGAAAAAACGCATTTAGGAAAATGTAACAAATAAGTAAATCAGCGAAAAATTCTTCCAAAAATTAAATAAAACCAGAAGGATGTGTAAACTTTGAACAAAGAATGTACAAATACGGACACATGCTTAAACAACATAGAAATGTATTAAAAATATGGACCAAATTCTTCAAGAAGTAAAAAACCCAATATACGAGAAAAAACTAGCAGTCACTAGACTGAAAAACAGCAAGCGACCCAGTTCAGATATGATCTCTGCACTAAAAAACTAAATACGTCAAATAAAAGCCATACTTAAATTATACCTAACAGCTGTGACAATAACCAAACGTCATGGTGATGGAATAGAATGTGATGGGATAGAATAAAATAGAATGTATCTTCATGCAAAGAACCGGTCGATGGTCGATTTTGCCAACATGAACCACTTTTTCTTATGCGACCAATTGACCTTATTATCGGGACTTTCCCATAAGGTTGTATTTAGAAGTTATGGGAAATGCAACATTATGCTAATCCTAAATCCTATGCTTTGTTCGTAGCTAATATGGTTTCTACATATTTTTTGAATGTTAAGCCGTTACCCACAGTGACTGCAAGGTATTTTGCTTCGTTTTTCCACTAAATGGAGTTGGTTTGCACCGTTGGTTGTTCCTCTGGTTGTTGCATTCTCTTTTAGAATAGCACGGCTTGCATTTTTACCGAGTTTAAGGAGATTTTCCATTTTATTACTCCATTCTTCCATGTCTATTGCTGTTTCACAGTGGTTCCAAATGCTGAAAACGTGGTCACCAGGTAAAATAAAAAGTTCTTATTTAGGGATTTTCATGTTTACAGTTATCTCATACTAAAAATAAAATTTTCGAATTTATTTCGGCAATATTTTAATCCACTATTTTGTTTTTCAAAAATATGTTAGATTTTTAATCAGAGACTACTAAATTTACCAAAAAAATTTGATTTTTTGATTGATATTTTCAATTTCTTTCCGCCATGTTGATTAAAATGTCAAATTCGTAATCAGCAATGCCAAAATACCTTAGGTACGAAAGTAATTTCGTTGTGTATGAACAAATACGCCTTTAAAGGTTCATGACCACCTTTTCGACATTTGGAACCACAGTGTTTGCAGGTTGTTTACTGCTGTCTACATTTCGGTGTTTGGCCGCTATCGCTGTGTCATCGGCATATGTAGATATATTTCTTAATATAGCTTGATATTTAAATGGGAAAATAAATTTGCTGCGTAAAATATTATAACTAAGAAAAAATGTACCATTGTCATCGTAATTACACCACGGTATCAATATTAAAATAAATTTATGTACATAAAGTCATACTTTTATAATTTTCCCGATTAAATTTCAATATACAGTGCAAATATTTTAGGCCTGGATCCCGCTTACTAAAAAAAAGTTGATTAATAGCAAGCTGAAAATTTGATAATAGCTTAATGGTGTCTAGTCGGACAAACTTTGATGTAGGGGAACACTGGAACCCTTTCATTAAACTCTCATGCAAAAATCAGACCACAATTTACCACCAATATAAATCCTGTCATTTGACATGTTCTACGTGTCGAACTTATTAAAACGCCCCACATATTTGTCGGACAAACATTTTTTCATATTATATAAAGTTTCTGTTCTTTAGAACAGAAACTTTATTTTTCTAAAGAACAGAAAAATACGCGCAATACCTAAAAACAAAAGTCTTCAATCAATGTATACTCCCTGTTTTAATATATGGCTCTCAGACATGGACGTTTACAAAAGAGAATATGGAAAAAATAGCAAAGACAGAAAGAGCCATGGAAAGACAAATGCTGAACATTAAATTATCAGACAGGAAAAGAAACGAATGGATCCGTAACAAAACAAAAGTGAAAGACGTCTCTACCCAAGTAGCAAAGCTTAAATGGAAGTTCGCCGGACACACCCTACGGCAGAAGGATGAAAGATGGACTAAGATGGTAATACATTGGAGACCATGGAACCACAAACGAAAAAGGGGAAGGCCACAGATGCGATGGTCAGATGACCTGAAGAAACACACTGGGTCAAAATGGATGCAAATTGCCCAAGAGAGGCATGGAAGAAGGAACAGGAGGCCTATATCCAAGGATGGTTGCTTAGGGCTGATTAGATAGATAGACATGAAGTTTGCTATTGAATAAACTTAAAAACATCCTGCTAGTTTTCACAAGCATAATCATGTCAGGATGTTCCACATGTTCCACAAAATTAAATCACGTTCCACAGTTAACACATCCGCTGTTCCAGTGCTCAAATATACAATGGAACCCCGATAAGTCGTCCTTTGATAACCCGGAAGTCCGGATAACCCGGACCAATTTTCATCAGACATGACAAACATTTTTTCACTTTGACTGAGTTTTTTACCAAGAAATAAACAGTACCGTATACATTCATTATAGATTTTCACTTCGGAAAAAATCAAACAAGATAGAACTTTTTGTAATTTCATTAAGAAATGTTTAATAAACAACACATCAAAAAGTTTTACTCGAGAAGTGGGTGCTTCATTTTTTATTAAACAAATGAACTACGAAGTTTGATGTTTTTTAAATAACTCCGAAAATATACATTTTAGAACAAAACTGACTTGACCACTGAAAAATTCAGAAAATTTTACAAACAAAACCTTATATAAAGAATTTTCTAAAATTAAATCTGTATCTTCTATAATTTTTTATTTATAACGCTAAAGTCACCCTTCTCACAAACATTGGCGCACTGCAGAGACGTGCGGTCCATGGAAGCGGGGAAACGCCGCTTCCCTATTTATACGTCGATATAAGAAAATATATTATTAATTAATATTTAATAATAAAAATTTTTCCCTAATCCAATTAATCTACATATTACCTAGCTAGGCAATAGGCATTGAAAAATATTAAAAATTAATCGCGTACGAACGAACTCAATATGCACACAATTCAACTATTTGGTCCACTCCTGACAGAGACGCATCTGAAAATCGCCGCTTGTCGTACAGTTGTCTCGTTTTTAAAAGGTGGTCAGGGTTCAATGACCGCACCCACTAGTCGCGCGAATTTTGGTACCATGGAAGCGCTTATCCTATCGCCTTCGCGAAAGTGAGATGCTCCGACTGCTGCTAAGGTGTGCTTAGGTATTACATACATTCGCTTAAAGAATATTTCGATTTAAATTTTTTGCAGAGATTTTTCCTTTTACTGATCTTTTATTTGACATTTTACAGAAATCAAATGGTATTGCATTTTGTATAAGACAAATTGATGACTTTATTAATACGATAATTAAAAAAACGAGAGACCAGTTTAAAAATATTTGGGATAAAACTGAACATGGGGTTTGAACATGAAAGAAAAATAATGAAGATTGATAACTTCGAAGACAGAGAGACAGAGAAAACATAGGAAACAAAGAGACCTTTTGATAATATTCTACAACAAATGAATTCTAGATTTCAAAATTTTAACGACTTAAAATTTGTAGAATTATATATATAATCTTAATATTTCTAATTATAATTCATCAAAATTTCCCACAGAGGAATTTATTTCATTACGATTAAATAATGAAAATTTTTTGATATCCCAGCTTTGCATTCTCAGTTAAGTGTCATTTATGAAACAACTGACATTAATGATAAAGAAATACCCAGAAATCTGGGATTTCTTTATAACTACTGGTTTAAACAAGTCACTGTGTGAAGTGGTCAAGTTGTGTGAATTAGTACTACCAACTATTCCAGCCACAAGTGTATCAGTTGAACGAAGTTTTGCAGTATTAAGATACATTAAGAGTTTCAAATTAACCCGTGTCGAGCTGCCCCCCCCCCACTTGAAAAAATAAAAAAACAAATAGCCCTGATTTATGAGCTATTTATGAGCTCTCATATTCCGCAAACTAAAAATTTTGAGCTCGTTGCACTGAGCAGGAATTTAATACTTTAGTGGGAGGCTGAGTCAGCCCCCCCCCCACTACTTAAAAATAGGAATATTGAATCGGTTTTTGCGGCAGAATTACGAGCTATTTATGAGCTCTTGAAATTATGTAGTTTCTATTTTTGAGCTCCTCCCCTTCACCCCCAAACAACCCTTTAATTGATTTAACTTAAGAGAAAAATGCTGAGAAAACTTAAAATATATCGTATTGCGGATATAATTCCTATAGCTTATATACTCTAAGAATAAACTATTAAATCACGTGCATTTCGATTATTGAGCTACAACCCCTTCGCAAGAAAACCACCCTATCTTCCCGGCTTAAGAGAAAGTTGTACTTAAAATGCATTAAACTAATTATTTGGCGACTACATATCATTGAATAATTTATAAGCTTCCAAATTACGCGCATTTAGATCAGTAAATTGCAAATTATTTTGTATAGTGCAGTCACTGAAGGTAAAAATCAACGATTACATTCAATTTCGGTGAACCTTCATCGATTTTCACGAAAATTGGTCAGTGGTTAGAGGATACGTCAAGAGACAAAGGTGACATGGTACCACCTTGCGCCTTTACCCTGAGGGTGGATACCGCCCCTTCTCGGGGGTGAAAATTATTTTATTAAAAATAACTACACAAATCAATAAAAGAACAAATTAAAAGCAAAATTTATTATATCTAAATCTAAAGCAAAAATCGAACCTATATAATTTCAAGAGCTCATAAATAGTTCGTAATTCTGCCGCAAAAACCGATTCAATATTCCTATTTTTAAGTAGTGGGGGGGGGGGGGCTGACTCAGCCCCCCCCCACTAAAGTATCAAATTCCTGCTCAGTGGAACGAGCTCAAAATTTTTAGTTTGCGGAATATGAGAGCTCATAAATCAGGGCTATTTGTTTTTTGATTTTTGCAAGTGGGGGGGGGGGGGGGCAGATCAACACGGGTTTCAAATTAAGAGTTTAAAAGAAATTCAACAAGCGAAGACACACATTGAAAGTTAGCCCTATTATCCATTGAAAAAGACGGCATTCAACAATTATCAGAAGTTGATAGGAGAATAGACCTCGAGTATAAATATGTGTCATTTTAGTGAAAGTTGTGTGTTGTGGAAAATGTCTCGGAGTATAAAATTTTTTTTAAATAGGATTCTTCTTTAGAAAACCAAGCCCGGCGCGAGGACTCAAGGCCCGGTCTAGCAATACAGATCAATGGTAGGTCACTAGTCACTAGAAATAGCGGGAATAGAGTGCCTCATGCATTCACGCGTCATGGATTTAGTGTGTGAGTCCTTGTACGCAGGACGTCTCACATAATTATGTACTTTGCTGATAGAGAGCCCCTGCGCATCAGAGTGTTATCAGGTGGGAAGTGGCTCGACCCTCGACCCTTAAGAAAATATTTTTATATCCTTATTGGATCGCTTCCCCTTTCAAAAAAGTCACCGCACGCCACTGGCACACTGTAAACTATAGCGTACGGCGAAGTGCACGGTTGAGTTATTTTAATGTAATTCTTTAACTAATGGATCAAATGAAATTTTACAAATTGAACCTAAAAGAAGAATAATCAAGGTATCTTATGATTATAATAAAAAGAAATAAAATGTATGGGCATAAGTTCGGTGGGGGCGGAAATTGAGCCTTAGATGAATTTTGTTTAAAAATGATTTAAAAATGTGTAACTAATACAATTTTTCTTATAAAACCCTCAATTTTGCACAACCTACCTTTCAAGCATCGTAATAAATGTTTCATTAAAAAAATCTCAAAAATTTAATTCAAATGATGTGCCGTCTTAAAAAAATGTAATTTTTGAAATCTTCGTAGTTTTATAGAATTATCACCATTTTAAGACGGTATTCCTCAAGTTTGAACAGATCTATTACAGTTTTATAAGTGCTTTTTTAAAGCTTAGGATAAAAAAAAAGTAATACAAAAACCGAAAATTACCAGCTAAAAAAATGTTTATATAAAGTGATCAAAACTTTTTTCTGTAAAACTTACCTAAAATACATTTAATATATAAACTTCAACAATCATAAATGTTGAGCAAAAAATTTTTTTTTTAGCTCTTATACAGTATGTCTGCGTAACTTGGAACCTATTGATAACTTATTTATTATCAGTTTTACGAAAAAAAGTTATTCCTTATAAAATACTCTCCATCGTATATAATCTAAGATGCCATCATCAAATATCAAATTTAATGAACTTTACACGAGGTATGTCAAAAAATATGAATTTCACTCAAGAGTAAAATATCGTTAAATTTCACAATATCGAAAATTGTTATTAAGAAAAGTTGTTTGGAAATAAAAAATTTGTTTTAGTGTTCAATTATATCCTTTTAATGAAAATATTGTAAATAATAAAGGCACTTAACTCTTAAGAAAAATTCACGTTTTTTACATACCTCGTATAAAATTAAAAAAGTTTAATATCTGATGGTTGTATCTTAGTTTTAGAGCAGGGAGAGCATTTTATGAAGAATAACTTTTTTCGTAAAAGTGATAATAAAATAGTTATCATAATTTTAATAAAATGATGATGAGTATCCGTAATTTGAGAAAAAACTGAAAAATTTTTTTTCGATTAGAATAATGTAATTGTATATTTAGACATAATTTTTAATTTCAAACAACTTTTCATAATAGCATTTTTTGATATTCTGAAATATAAAGGTACTTTACTCTTTAACGAAATTCATATTTTTGACATAACTCGTATAAAATTGATAAAATTTGATATCTGATGGTTGAGTTTTAGATTTTTGACTATCCAGAGCATTTTATGAAGAATAATTTTTTTTCGTAAAATTGATAATAAAAATGTTTTCCATGTGGTTCCTAGCTACGCAGACATACTGTATAAGAGCTTCTGTATAAGAATTTTCAAATTGCAATGCCATATTCGGATTCAGTATAATCAAAACCAAATTAGAAACATATTTGATCAAAGTAAACAAAACAGTTTGACAAAACAATTGTTATTGTTTAAACAATTAATAAACAATTAGCGGCCAAATCCGCTAGTAGAACTTTTTACTTTAACATGTATATAAACTAATAAAAAAAGTTTTAGAAAAATATAAGCTTGTTTGAATTTTTCCGAAACAATGCATATTTTCGTTCTAATTGCACTCCCCTAGTACTGTGCATATGTATTTCATGTTTTTGTAATTATAATCGAGTTTATTCGTAAGTATACCATAGACAGAGAGAGAGAGAGAGAGAGAGATACTTTATTGATACAATGTACCAAAAGGCCATCGACCGAAGTCTTTCAGCCAATTTACACAATTATTATACTTTAATACACTAAATGTTTTTTGTTAATATTAATAAAATACAATAATTAAAAAAAAATTGTATGCGGCGGTAATTACAATATTACTAGACAATTAGTTACAATAACATATGATGATTTAAATAGAGTTTTATTGTCTTGATGTGTAGCAGATTTCTTCAAAAAGAGTGCTTCCTGGATATCTACGGGCACTGTCCTCTGGTATTTTCACAATGTGGGGCCCAATCAATTTTTTGTTATTGGCATTAAAAAAAATTTTAAACAACTTATTGAGTCTCTCATTGCTAGGTTCAATTCCAGTTTCTCGTACAGCATTCTGTTTGATGAATTAAGAAGTGGATTATCAGGATGACGCATTCTAGTAATTTGTCGAAGGCTAGCTGTTTCGCCCACTTTTATAAAAATTGAAGGAAAAAATCTTCTGTGTAAAAGGTATATTTATTTAGAACCCCAATAAAGGGCTACATTAAAAAACAGAACGTTTTCGCTCTAAAGAGAGCATCATCAGTGTTCTAAGCAAGCTCTACATGCTAAGCCACTTTTATATTATTTTTGGCAGGACCTTTAGAATTATAGAAAATGGTAGAACCATACTCCATCATGGGCCTGCAAATCCTTTTATAAATATTGGCTGAGGTTTCAAACGTAATTCCCTCATTCTTGATTCTTGTATGTTAAACTTCTGAAGTGTTTTAATAATTTAGTAGTTTTAGCAATTTGTAAATATACCATATTTTATTAATTTTTACCATATTCTCTGGCTTGCTCAGATTTTCGATAACCCGGATTGATCAGTCCCGATTAATTCGACTTATCGAGGTTCCACTGTACGTCAAAGTTTGTCCGACAAGACACCGTTAAGCTATTAACAAATTTTCAGCTTACCATTAATCAATTTTTTTTGGTACACGGAATCCAGGCCTATTTTCTACATAACAAAAATAATTGTAATTTCATGGAATACATAAATAAAAAAATAAGTGTAAAAAACATGGAATACATAAATAAAAGATATTTATATAAAGGACTGCTGCAGCAAGGTAACACCTAGTTGAGTTACACATTTTGTCATAATATATTCAGAAATTATTTTTGAAAAAACAATGGTACGTACAACAAATGGTGTCCTAAGTTTTATAGTAAAATATGTAAAATATGATATTATATTTATTCGTAATTCATATTGTATTTTCTGTTAAACATTATCGTGGCATTAATAATAACATATTTTTTTAATTATTATTAGCTCCTATTAGCAATCACCACTTGATCATCAGCAAAATGTAGTGTGTATAATGTTGAGTCGTCGTTTAGAATATGATTTCCGTCATAAAATTAAAACCTCAATTATATAGATTTTAAAGAGTGTTGGGGATAAGCTGCATCCCTGTCTTAATCCATTATTCACCATGAAGCTATCGGATAATCTGTTACTGATTTTTATGTTTAATTGGGTGGTGTTATATAATTTTTGCACCGATTTTTATTAAAGTTATATTAATAGGGGCTTTCTCCAGGAATTTCCTTAATTTACAGAGTGGTACGGTATCTTATGCCTTAGTTAAATTGGCGAATAATATATGTATACCCTGTTCCACGAACATACGCCTGTCTTGGATTATCGCGACAACGAATATTTTACTGTGAATATTATGAAGAACGAAAGTGAATTGAAAAATACATTGTTGTTTATTGGAACAATTATTAGAGCCATTTATTTTCGCACTTATTATGTTGCACACCAAAATGTTCGTTGTCGCGATAATCCAAGACAGGCGTATATTCGTGGAATAGCACATATTTCTCTGTCTCTGGCTACTTTTTTTTTCGTGGAGTATGTTGAGCGTGAAGATGTGGTCAATGCAGCAGGATCTTCCTGTTCGGAATCCTGCTTGTTGTTGGATCTCTAAAGGTTCTTATTTATTTTATATTAGAGTTTTGCTGGTCTTCTAAAGGGGCTGGTTACAGTAATACAGCGATAGCTATTGCAGTCTTCCTTGTTACCCTTTTTGTGTATTGGGGTTATTAATCCTGTTTTCCAATTTTCTGGTATGTTTTCTCCATTTGTGTAGTTGTTGATAATTAAGGTTATTAATTTGATCAATTTTGCAGTTTCATTTTTTATAAGTTCCGCTGAGATTCCTTCTGGACCACATGCTTTTTTAGTTTATTTAATCATTCTCTTAACGAATTCGTCATTTAATTCTACGTCTTGCCCGGTTAGATTATAGTGCTTTGGTGATGTATTTATTTATTCCTGTCTATTTTCTTGAAGTTCTTCTTTGTAGTGGATTTTCCATTTCTTTAAAAAAATAGTTTAAAGGTTTGTATTATTTCTGTTATTATTTCTTAGATTTCGAATAAACCTCCAAGCTTCTGAGGATCTGCTTCCACCTAGATGACATTTCACTTCCTTAAATTTCTGTTCCCAGGTATCGTTTCCATTTTTTGTTAACATTTTTTATATTTGGATAATTCTTCGCCGTATTGGGTTTTATCATTTATGTGTTTTATGATTTCAACCATTTATGATATTTCTGTTGATTTATTTGTTACTCTTGTTCAAGTTCATCGCTCCAGGTTCTATTATTATTTTTCCTAGTATTTGTTGTCTCCTCCATACTTAATAATGCTTCACTGGCTGCTTCCTTAATCGCAAATGTTATTTTGTCGTATATTGTATTGGTGCTACATGTCAGGTAGGGATGGCGGTTTTTGACAAAACACCGGTTTTCGGTTATACCGGTTTTTTTGGTTACGGTTTAAGCTGGCGGTTATAACCGACCGAAAAAAACCGGTTTTCCAAAAACCGGTTTTCGGTTTTTTTAATCCAATAGGTTACAATGTTACATTTACAATGCACTTTAGTTTGCGATACTCCACTCGACTCGATACTCGATATCAATATGATCAAAATTAGTACTATCGAAAGCACATCAATATCAATATAAATAAAACACAATTTTTAATAAAACCACTTTATTCTACTAATTTTTATGTTTATTTATTATTCTATTATTATTATTAAATATAATATAGCGTAAGATTAATATATTACATATTGCAATAATGTACAATTTAACTCAACGATTTCAATTTATAAAAAATTTCCCAGACTTTCAAATAGTCCTGTCGCCAGGGGGGGTACAACGGCCTCCTTTATTCAGATGGACTCAACCAAGGTTTTTTCATGTATTTTGACCCGTAGAATACGAATTTTTTGGGTAACAGTTGATCCGGATGTCGATAAGATTGTTATTGACCAAGAACTTGAGGAATTACATAACCGCGATCTCTCGCAAAACAAAACATTTTTTGGTATTTTTTGGGTCATTCTAAGCAAAACATGTTTCTACAATTTTTTCGTAGGATGGCTAGTTTTCGAGATAACCGCGGTTGAGCTTTCAAGAAATCGAAAAATTGCAATTTTTGGACACGAATAACTTTTGATTAAAAAATAAAATAGCCAGTCTGCTTACCGCATTTGAAAGTTTAAGTCAAATTATATCGGTTTTAATTATTTGCATTGCTAAAAATTTATTTTTTTATTGTTTAACAAAGCTATAAACACATAGTGTTTCCCGTGCCTTTACATGCGATTGCACTAGTACCTATTCTACCTACTCGTTCGATTTTAAATGAGAAATCATAGAAAACATCACTCACGCACTAGGTGTTTGTAGCTTTGTTTAGCAATAACACAATAAATTTTTAGCAATGCAAATAATCAAAACCGATATAATTTGACTTGAACTTTCACAGGCACTAAGCAGAATTGATATTTTATTTTTTAATCAAAAGTTATTCGGGTTTAAAAATTGCAGTTTTTCGATTTTTTGAAAGTTCAACCGCGTTTATCTCGAAAACTGAGCATCCTACGGAAAAACTTGTTAGAACATTTTTTACTTAGAATGACCCAAAAAATACAAAACAGATGTTTTGTTTTGCGAGAAATCTCTATTAGTAATTCCTCAAGTTCTTGGTCAATAACAATCTTATCGACATCCGGATCAACTGTTACCCAAAAAATTCGTATTCTACGGGTCAAAGTACATGAAAAAAACTTGGGTAAGTCCATCTGAATAAAGGAGGCCGTTGTACCCCCCCCCCCTGGCGACAGGACTAAAATGGGATTTAAAAAAAATAATATCAACATAAATATTTTACTTAAAAATAAATTGAATAATGCAATTTATCTTTTATTTTTACTACCATAAAAAAATTATGATGTATTTCTTTTAACACGTTTTTATATTTGTGTAATAGGTACATTTTAACTTATTTAATACTTCCTGCATCATATGGGTATATCGTTTTGAAAACGTAGGGAAATCCTTGGAGATTCGTATTCGTAATCGGTACCTCGATATTCATAGTCAGAACATTATTTTTGGTAATCAGAAAAAGTCATTCACCCGCTTTCAATGTCAAGAGTCAAGTGTGAAAAATAGATGATGTTTGCCTATACTTCAACCAGATCACTTCTTATGTAAATATTATGATTACAAATACCTTTTCAACGAAATAT
Organism: Diabrotica virgifera virgifera; assembly: GCF_917563875.1. Lineage (NCBI taxonomy): Eukaryota > Metazoa > Arthropoda > Insecta > Coleoptera > Chrysomelidae > Diabrotica > Diabrotica virgifera. Next base: position 75,101,575 of record NC_065450.1, on the reverse strand, counting down.
TATAATAAAACTTAATAATTGTTTCTGGTTGATGTGAGATTGCACTTTCAGTTTGCTTCTGTATTGTATAAAATAAAATAAAATTTGAATTATGGTTTTTTTTGGAATAATTACTTGAGAATAATAATTATGATTGGGATCCAAAATAATACCTAACCTAATCCTAATCACCGTAAAAACCTAATAACCGGTTTTTACTTTAAAAAGAAAAAACGGCAATAACCGGGACAAAAAAATAACTGGCAAAACCGGTTATTGCGAAGTAAAAAAACCGATTTTACGTTAAAACCGGTAGGTTTTTCCCATCCCTAACGTCAGGTCAATTTGATCAAGTTTTTGATCCAGACTATTATGGCATAGGAACTTGGTGCTGTCGTCATATAACCCAGTCAGTTTAAATTTGGTTTTTAAAATATTTGTTCTCTTTTCTGTTCATCATCATCATTTGGCTCTACAACTCTATGTGAGTCTTGGCCGCGTTTACTATTTCCCTCCATTGTTGTCGGTCCTGAGCAGCTATTTCCCATTGCTGTACTCCCATTTTGCGTAGATCGCTGGCTACTGCGTCCTTCCATCTCTTTCTTGGGCGACCAACTGACCTTTTTCCATCGGGCCTTTCCCAGAATGTGGCGTTTAGAAGTCTTTCGTCACTTGATCTTAGTACGTGACCCGCCCATCGTATTCTGTTTGATTTAATGTAGCGTACTATGTTTTCATCTCCGTATATTGTCTGGAGTTCATCATTGTGTCTTCTTCTCCATTCTCCTGTTGTCTCTTCTCTGCAAGGCCCATAGATAGTCCGCAGTATCTTTCTTTCAAGTACCAGTAATTTTGTTGTTTCCCGCTGATTCAGAGTCCAGGTTTCGCTTCCGTACGTTATTGTGGGACGAATTATTGTCTTATATACTCTTATTTTTGCTGGTCTTGAGAGTATTTTTGATTTAAGTAGGGTCCTTAACGAGTAATATGCCCTGTTTCCTGCAATAATCCTGACTGCCACGTCCTTTTCATAGTTATTTTCAGATGTTATGATCGCTCCCAAGTACTTAAATTCTTTGACGATTTCAAAATTGTATTCATTAATTGTTACGTTTTGTCTAACCCTTGGTCTTGGGTTCTTCGTAACCACCATGTACTTGGTCTTGTCCTCGTTGACCTTAAGACCAACTTCCTTGGCTCCGTTCTCGAATAGGGTGAAAACTTCTTTTGCATCTCTGGTGGATTGTGCAATTGTGTCCACGTCATCCGCAAAGGCTAATAGTATTTTTGATCCTTGGGCGCCAAATCCGTTTGTCAGTTGTGGCTGAGCTTTCCTTACTGCATGTTCCAGTGCGAAGTTAAACAGCAGGGGGGCGAGAGGATCTCCTTGTCTAAGTCCTGTGTCAATGAGGAATTCCTGCCAACTCTGATTCGTGCGGAAGCGTTCTCCGTGCTCACCTTTGCTAATCGTACCAGTTTTCCAGGTACTCCCATTTCTACCATAGTCTCCCACAATGCTTCTCTGCTAACAGAATCGTAAGCTTGTTTGAAGTCCACGAAGATTTGGTGTACATCGCGGTTGAATTCCCAGTTTTTTTCCAACACCTGGCGTAGGACGAAGATCTGGTCTATAGTCGACCTTCCCGGTCTGAATCCGCTTTGGTAGTCGCCTATTATTTCCTCTTCGCCTATATTCTCTTTTCTGTTACGATGTTTCATTTATTTCATATTTGAAGGAGATTTGGGCTCGAGATATTACTAGGTAATGGTCATACCCGCATTCTACACCTCTACATACCTTTGTGTCTTGGATTTTCCATTCTGATTTTTGTTTTATTATAATATAGACTATAATAGATCGTAGTTTAGATTAATAAAATTATTTAAATAATTCTTTTCAGGATACCAAATACATTTTTCTGGTGATTTTCTTTGCCTGCATTTCACTTTGTCTGATGGGATCGGTCGAAGGCAAAAATTCACCTGAACGTCCTCCTGCTCCTCGTGAGAGCGACCCTGGACACCATCATAGACGCAAGTAACAAAGAAGATATTATGTACTGATTGTTTATACAGTTATTTTGTGAATTGGCTAGTTTTGTAGCTATATGAAAAGAGCATAATAAAATATTCAAAATTCTATAAACTGTGTTTACTGTGTGTGTACAAATAGGTTTACTGTAAAATAACCTTATATTTTTCAGTTTTTGCTATTTATTAGGTTAGCGCATTATTAAAATTATGGCAATAGAGTTATAAAAAGCATATGACACGGTTCCCAGAAAACAACTATGAAACGCGATGAAGGAAATCGGAATAACTCAGAGGTTAATAGAATTCGTAAAAAATCTTTACAAAAATAACAAGTTACTTTTAATGGGAAATAAGCCACAATTTTACCAAAAAAATGATTTTATATTAATAAAAATTTGGCTGCTTCCCTCTGGAAGATAAATAAGCCAGTTCAGCATATATCTCCTTTACGAAAAGAAAACAGAACATGGGCAAGAAATCCCAAAGAGAAAGTGAATGCGTTCCCTGATTATTTAGAAAACATATTTCAACCAAACCCTGGGGAAACTCATGTAGACAATGAACGAATAGCTACTGATTCTGTTAACATACAACTGATTACTACAAAAGAAGTTCAAAAATTAATCAAGAACATCAATACAAAAAAAGCACCTGGGTTTGACCTGATCAATGGTGAGATACCAAAAAAATTACCTAGAAAAGCCATAGTAAAGCTTACTACACTAATAAGTGCATCCTTTAGGCTTAGATATATGTTCCCATCCTTTGGAAAACTGCAGAGGTTATAATGATACCCAAAGTAGGACAAGATAACCATGAATTAACATCATACAGGCCAATCTCCTTACTATCCATAATCTCAAAGGTGTTTGAAAAATTACTACTACGAAGAATGAACCATATAATTGAACAAAAATATATTATTCCAACACACCAATTTGGATTTCGTGATAAACACTCCACAATTGACCAGATCCATCGAATAGTAACTGAAATAGAGAAAGCATTGGAAGGGGACAAACTTTGTTCAGCAGTATTCCTGGATATCTCAAAAGCATTTGACAAAGTGTGGCACGACGGTCTGTTAATAAAGCTAAAAAATATTTCCTATGCACCTCATTGAAATATTGCAGTCATACCTACACCAGCGAACAGTTAGAAAGAAGAGTTAAAATGGAAAACAAGTACTCTGTGTTAAAGCAAATAAAGGCAGGGGTTCCGCAAGTTAGCGTCCTTGGACCAATACTATACCTTTTGTACACATCTGACATTCCGGAGAGGGAAACATCCAACTGGCCACATTTGCTGATGATACAGCAGTCCTGACAATAGGAGCAACTATAGAGGAATCTACGATTAACTTAAAAAATGCAATTAATGGCATAGAATGCTGGTCCAAAAGATGACGTATAAAGTTTAATGAATATAAGTCAGTTTATATTAACTTCACTAACAAGAAAATCAATAATCTTCCAATTATCCTAAACAACAACGTTGTTCCTAATAAAAAAACAGCGAAATACCTGGGTTTAAATCTCGACGTCAAACTAAAATGGAAGCAGCACGTTAAAAAGAAAACTGAACAGTTGAAGATAAAGTACAAAAATATGTATTGGCTATAGGTACTCTCAGCTTTCCATCCAGAACAAAGTACTAATTTACCAACAGATATTAAAACTGGTGTGGACCTATGGCCTACTATGGGGCTGTACCAAAAAAAGCAATTACCGAATTTAGAAACGCTCCAGAACCGAATATTAAGGAATATTGTATGTGCTCCTTGGTATGTTCGGAATGACGATTTGCGTAGAGATCTTAAAATCGAATCTATTCCAAATGAAATTAAGAGAGTCGCCAGGAGACATGAAGAGAGGCTCCATAAGCATCCCAACCATGAAGCACTTCAGCTTCTTGTCAACGGTGTCGCGAAAAAAGGTCGCCAACAATTGGTCGAGCGAAAAAATGTCGCGCACATTTGAGCGCGTATCAAAAGGTCGCCGGCGAAAAAACAGCGCCGACGAAATAAGGTCGTGTGCAATTGATCGCGCGAAAAAAGATCGCGTCATGTTTTACATTATTAAAACCATTCAATTGGTTTTCAAAAAGGTTCTAAAGAAATTCTATTTGCATACTTTAACTTTATGCATTATGAGCCGATTAGTCTTGGAATTCCATCTAATTACTTTTTAATGTATTTTGGATGTATAAGAAGATGGGAAAAATAACGTATATCTAAATACTTTTTAATGTATTTTGGATGTGTAGGAAGATGGGAAATATAGGAGAATGGGAAATTATTTCATATGGTATTTTCAGGTTATTCAAGTGAATATACTTGAAAATTGAACAATTTTTAACATGAAGAAAGTATTTTTTTTGTTCTACGTGAATAATTTTAATATATGGATCTAAATTCAGAAAGGTACTTTCCTTCACACTTTTTACAGGCTTAGGACTGTCAGCAAAAAACTGGCGTGTTTAAAAGTGTTTGCTCTTCCTAATCGGATATCGTTAAAAATGTACAGTAATAATAGTTCTATTTACAGTATATATTACATACAAACGAATACCAGGTACCAGTTTACCTATTTTTGGTATTTTCAGAGACCGGTAATTAGCATAATTGGTTCTTAGTAGAAAGTCGTTATGCAGATTAGTGAAGAATAAGTAGTTTAGATAAGGGCACCTTATTGTGTAGGTATTTATTAGGAATTCCATGAAGTCATTACGATAAGACATTATTGGAAATGCTAAAATAAATATTGTACAAAAGTTCTTTGTCTAATTGTGCGTTATTCACTAATGTGGTAATTATTATTCCATATTCGTGAAACGTACTTTTATTACTTTTTAATGTATTTTGGATGTATAAGAAGATGGGAAAAATATCGTATATCTCATTATTCATTAGCTTGTCGATTTGTCAAGATGGTCTTAACTTACGTAGTCAAAAAGGTGCCAATATGTTGGTGTATAATGGATATATCCATAGAAAAGAAAAAAACGATTGATCAAAAGACAATTTGGAAGTGCGCTCAGTACAATAAGCATAAATGTACCGGGAGAGTTCACACAGTGGGAGATGAAGTAGTGAAAAGTACAAGTCACAACCACGTTGCCGATGCGTCAATATTAGAAGCAAAAAAGGCTTGTAACAGAATGAAAGAACTGGCTCATCAAGTTGAACTAACAACACAAGGAATCATAGCTACCGTTTCACAAGAAGTGTCTGTGGGTGCAACTGGGCAGCTACCTTCTATTTCATCCCTAAAGCGAACTATTCAGAACACACGCCAAAGAGTGGAAGCTATTCCGGCAAATCCAAGAAGCTTAACAGAGCTTATTATTCCGGAAGAATACACCAGAAACAAAAACGGCGAACCGTTTCCTTTATTTGACAGTGGTCCAAACGAACAGAGAATTTTAATATTTTCCACTGAAAGAAATTTAACTTTGATGGCGAGCTGTGAACACTGGTATGCCGATGGAACATTCACATGTACTCCTCTATTGTTTGGTCAGCTGTATACAATACATGGCGTACAGTATAGCAACGTTATTCCAACTGTTTTTGCTCTACTTCCTAATAAAACTCAGGCAACATACACTCGACTCTTCCATGAATTAAAAACGTTACGACCAGGTTTACGTCCTACAACAATAATGGTGGATTATGAAAAAGCAGCAATTAATGCTTTACAACAAGAGTTTCCTGAAGTCAGAATCCGTGGATGTTTCTTTCATTTCACACAATGTTTGTGGAGAAACATGCAAGGTACAGGACTGCAACAAGTTTATACAGAAGACGCGAATTTTGCTCTACATCTGCGACAATTGGCAGCCCTAGCCTTCGTACCTGAAGTAGATGTTGTTGCAACATTCGGAGAGCTACTGGACAGCGAGTTTTACACTCAAAATGAAAATTTACTAACACCTTTAATAAACTACTTTGAGGATGTATGGATAGGCAGATTGGATCGACGACAACAAAGAAGACCGCCAATGTTTCCAAGGAATCTTTGGAATTGCTTCGAATTTATAGAGGAAGATCTACCGCGTACTAATAATGCTGTCGAAGGTTGGCACAACAGCTTCTCCTCGATATTAAATGCAGCACACCCAAATCTATGGAAGTTTATTACGGGGCTAAAGAAAGAAGAGAGTTTAAATCGATTAAAAGTGGAGCAATACATAGCTGGAAACCAACAACCTCAAAAAAAATTTATAAAGATACAGCGCGGCGAATAAAAACGATTTGTTTGCAATACGGGAACCGGCCAAATCTAGAATATTTAAGAGGAATTGCCCAAAATTTTCAACTGCAAGTATAAAAAACTAAAAAACAATTAAAAAAAAATTAAAAAAAAACAAAAAAAAAATAAAAATTAAAAAAACACAAAAAAAAATAAAAAAAAAAAAAAAATTAGAAAAAAATAAAAAAATTAAAATTAAAAAAACTTTTAAACACGCCAGTTACTAACTGCCAGTCCTAAGCCTGGATAAAGTGTGAAGGAAAGTTAAAGTATGCAAATCTGTTATTAATATAAATGTATTCTTTAACTATGATATCTTCAATAAGTACTCACCAGTGACAATGTATTAATGAAATTGTGCCTGTTATATAATTTTTAACCACAATATCATTATTTTATTTGGGAAATTTTATTTTAATAAAGATTGTAGCCCTTAACCTACCCTATCTATATGTAGTATATACCCTGTAAAATATATTAAGCTTATATTAAAACTTACTCTTAAATAACCAAGGGTAAATTTTGCGACACTGCCAAGTCGTGAAATAATACCTCTAGGTACTTTCCCTACAACATTTACAGTTAAAATTACCTTAATTCGACCATTAAATTGGTCGAACATTTTACATGATCAATTTCAAATAGGATTATTTACTTCCAATTATTTTCCTATTATTTAAAGTGGAAAATAAAACTAAAGTCATTTAGAAGTCAATATTGGGTTGACGAAATATTTTTTACCAATAGGTTAAAATGACTAATAAGAAAATATTTAACTGTTTGGGTCATTATTTAACAGCAATCCTTTAGTTCTATTGCATCATCTAAATCTGACCTAAGCCTGGATTAAGTGTGAAGGAAAGTTAAAGTATGCAAATGAAAACATATTTTCTGACGCGATCTTTTTTCGCGCGATCAATTGCACGCGACCTTATTTCGTCGGCGCTGTTTTTTCGCCGGCGACCTTTTGATACGCGCTCAAATGTGCGCGACATTTTTTCGCTCGACCAATTGTTGGCGACCTTTTTTCGTAGATCCCTTGTCAACGAACCTCAGATGCGAAGGCTCAAGAGGACTAAACCGTTCGAGCTCGTGTAATGTGTGAAGTTGTGCCGGGCTTAGTTAGTGTTTTGCATTGTATTGTAGCCACAACAAAGACGTACGTGAGCAATTAGTGAAAAGCAGAGTCAGTGCTGTGCTGTGTAGCCACAACAAAGAAGTGTGCATTTCATGTAAAAAAAAGCTAGGATGGACCAGGTGACATCTAGTTTACAAATATTTTTAGGGACATTAGGTTAAAGAAAAAATACTGATTAATCTCGTAGATTAGGTGTATTTATATTGTTTAAATAAAAAAAAATCCCATTAAACGGAATTTATTATAAAAATGCCACAAGAAAATAGCTTCAGAACAACAAAAATAACAAGGTAAAGGTTAAAACCGGCAATAAATACTTCGACGAATTTAAGACCACAAAAGGCTTATTGCTTATGTATACCTTGGAACGAGAATGCAACAAAGTGGAAGGACAGAATTCGAAATAGAGGAAAGAATTATGAAAGGAAAGAAGGTAATAGGAGCTTTGAACTTACTACTTTGGTCAAATACCATATCATAAGAAAAGAAAACACAGCTTTATAATAGCATCTTTAAAAGCGTGGTACTGTATGGATGTGAAATCTGGTAACTGAATAAGCGAACAGAACAGAAGCTGCTCGCACTGGAAATGGACTTCTGGCGAAGATCGGCCTGCATCTCCAGACTCTCATATATAACGAATAAACGGGTACGAGATATTATGAATAGAAAAGCAAACATAATAAAAGAAGTCCAACAAAAACAACTTTGTTGGTATGGCCATGTACAAAGAATGGAGGAACATCGACTCCCAAAGCTAATAATGGAATGGCAACCCCCGGAAAGACGGAAAAGGAGCAGACCGAAAACAACCTGAATAAGTGGAATCCAGAAAGCCATGTCTGAGAGAGATCTCTCTGAGGAGATTAGACAGATCGACGCGGCTAGAAAATAGGAACCAGAAGGCGCAGGACGCTATAAATCGGTGTTATATATAAAGGGTGTATTGCAGGGATTAGAGTTGCACAAGTTTTACTTGAATGTTTGAATTTGACTTGAGTTTGACTTAACTTCAAGTCAAACTCAAGTCAATCCTTCTGACAAATATTTCAAGTCAAGTCAAACTGGTCAATCGTACAGGTTTGAAAATTCAAACTGTTTGTCAAACTAGTTTGAAAGAAAAAAAAATTTCATTCTGGTGGGATATGCTATATGCCATTAGAGTGAAAACTTAGTCTTTTGCTAGCAGTTGCCGCTAGGGCATCTATGCCATTTCGTTCGTTGCAATTCGGGACTGCACGCTGGGGTTTGTTTTGGTTGGATCAGGGAGAGCAGCATATGTGCCTCCTGATGAGAGACTAATAAGTTTCGAAACCGGTAGAGGTGCTTGCAGCACTCTCTGATTGGACTGGAATATGGCTCGGCTGTATTTTCGTTTTGCAACGAAATTGAAAATGGTTATTCATTTTTTATTTACATTTACTCTGTGTGGAGTATGAAGGGAACCAGTCTCGTTGGAACTTTACCGCGCTGAGCAGATGGGACGTGAATTGTAAATTGTAGAATTCCCTCATCTTCCTTAGTCTCAGCATCCGTATGGCTTGCAAATTGTAGAAGCCTCGGAGGTGTAACCAGAGAAGGTTCCCATTGTTTTCATTCTGGTGGGATATGCTATATGCCATTAGAGTGAAAACTTAGTCTTTTGCTAGCAGTTGCCGCTAGGGCATCTATGCCATTTCGTTCGTTGCAATTCGGGACTGCACGCTGGGGTTTGTTTTGGTTGGATCAGGGAGAGCAGCATATGTGCCTCCTGATGAGAGACTAATAAGTTTCGAAACCGGTAGAGGTGCTTGCAGCACTCTCTGATTGGACTGGAATATGGCTCGGCTGTATTTTCGTTTTGCAACGAAATTGAAAATGGTTATTCATTTTTGATTTACATTTACTCTGTGTGGAGTATGAAGGGAACCAGTCTCGTTGGAACTTTACCGCGCTGAGCAGATGGGACGTGAATTGTAAATTGTAGAATTCCCTCATCTTCCTTAGTCTCAGCATCCGTATGGCTTGCAAATTATAGAAGCCTCGGAGGTGTAACCAGAGAAGGTTCCCATTGTTTTCATTCCGGTGGGATATGCTATATGCCATTAGAGTGAAAACTTAGTCTTCAGTTTGAAAGAGTTTGAAAAATAATTTATTTCGTAGATATAATTTTTTAACAATCCACGAGGAAAATAAAATTCCTGTAGCTGGCTGTATACCATAAATCACAAAAATACAGGATCCTTTGTAAAAGGTATATTTAAAAGACCCTAATAAGGGTTGCATCACAAAACAAAACGTTTTCGGATTAACAAGTAATCCATCATCAGTGTTAAGCCAATAACATGCATGCGTGAGCCACCAAAAAGTTATGGGTAAAAACCCTTTAAAAGGTATAAGATCTTATATTATACTACATATTATGTTTAAAATAGTTAGATGTTGCAAATATTCCTGGATATTACCCAGGGCAACACAGGACTCTAACCCACGTGGATGTGATATGAATGGGATGAACCTCACATATTGAAAATTGAGTGTCAACTATATCTTTTAAAGGATTTTACCCATAACTTTTTGGTGGCTCACGCATGCATGTTATTGGCTTAACACTGATGATGGATTACTTGTTAATCCGAAAACGTTTTGTTTTGTGATGTAACCATTATTAGGGTCTTTTAAATATACCTTTTACAAAGGATCCTGTATTTTATTTTTTTTAATTTTTTTATATACTTTTGTTGAGATAGACATGTCAGTGGCTAATTAAGATAAGAAATTTAATAATACATTGAGTGCCATATAAATCATCCTTTACTAGCATCCTACTAATTTTTAAAAATCATGTACAATAGAACACTGACACTTTCACAGTAAACTATTTTTTAGCACGCACAACAAAATTAAATAAAAAAATACTAAATGAACAGTTTTTGGTTTAAATGGGATCTAGCTATTTTTATAATTTTCTGCTTTTAAAACCGATAACAATAAACATCGGCACCGTCTTCAACGACAGAACGAAAGTCATAAAAAAAGGTTTAGGAAATTAAAAAGGAAGAAAACAAAGAACCTCAAAAATCTGTTTCCGTACCAAGGATGTTAATTCCTTGAAATTTTATGGTCAAATTTGGATTATCTACATTTTAGATGTAATAGCCTCTTCGCCCTAGAGTCTCATAACATGTGGTGTGTACTAAAAGTATAAATCAAGCTGCGTAAGTGAAAGCAGAAGGTACTAACAGTAGAAGTTGACCCTGTACCTTACAAAGCAGACTTTTGAAATTAAAAGTTGTACTGTTGGAATAAAATCAATATTTATACATGAAAAACAGGCTATTGATTTATACTCTTAGTACAGAAATGATTAATAGACATTCAAAATTCAAAATATAGAAGAATCCCGAAAGGTCCATTTTATGACTTATACTATATTCTTAGTACATAGCACGTTAGACATAATAAAAAGATTTTATAAAGATTATTTGTATTTTTCAATTTAATTACATATATATAAACACAACATTTTCACTTTAAAAAAATTCCATCATTTTTTGACGGAAACTTCAAAATTAATGTGTACATTAATGAGGACAAAACTGTTATTCTGGCCAATCGCTTAGTTTAGCATAAACAGACCAAAGTCGGCGCTTAGTCTACAATTGCGAAACTGTTATGAATGGCAGTTATGGATATATGGCAGTTATGAATGGTAGTTATGAATGGCAGTTAAGAATGGCAGTTATGAATATAGTCTTGTTATGCAAAACTAAAAACCCTTAATAGACAGAATGTCGCTTGGTTTATTTTTGTTTTTCTTAGTAACCGTTAACGTGACAATAACAGGGATTTTTCGAAGATAGTTTTAGCTATGTGTCACCAGAATCCGCTGTTATCTCGATTTTATAGAAATGGCGCTTGGTCGAGTTATGCATATGCATAACGCTGTCCTTTTAAAGAATTAGTTCACTGTTTGTAATTTTATAACGCTGTTCTTTATTTTTACATAATAGAAGTACTATGTATGCACTTTGCAATTTTCATTGTTCAGTATATTTATTTTTCTTAATTAATACTGCTTCGACTACAGATTGTTTCTCTTAATTTTTGCAGTGGGAATACCTTCAATATCAGACTCAATTTGTTCTGGTACTTATTCTGAACCGAAAAATATCCACATTCAGATATTATCTCCCAAAGCCACACACTTCAAAACCAACGTAATAAACAAGCCAAACATGGACGTCTAAATATGAACTACAAACTAATTTGCGGAGTAGCAGAATACCGATTCAGACCTATCCAAATAAGTCACAACAAAATCCGTACGCTCTCGATTAAAATTGGAAATAAACACGTTGCCAATGTGACATTCAAACTTCAAACTGTTTGAAGAAGTTTGATTTCAAGTCAAACCTAAAGGTATCGAAATCAAGTCAAGTCAAACTTTTTTACAAAAAAAGTTTTATTTTCAAGTCAAGTCAAGTTTGTTGAATAAAATCAAACTAGTTTGACTTGATGCATCTCTAGCAGGGATGCTATATATCTCCGACACTGTTCAAGATATCCCTGGAACAAATATTAAAACCACGGAAAAGGAAATGGAAGGGATGGGAATACCAATCCTGAACAATTTCTTGTACACATTAAGTTTTGCAGATGACCAAGTGGTAACTGCTCAAGATGAAGAAGATCTGTCCTATATACTCCGAAAATTTAAAGAGGAATACACAAAAAATAGAATGGAAATAGACCTACAAAAGACAGAATACTTAACAATAGAACAAGAACCAGTGAGAAACTTAAAAATGGACGATGATATGATAAGTTAATTGCACTGACAAATTCAAATAATTATGATTAATACTCTCAAAGAATGCAACCATCGAGCAAGAGATAACCAGCAGATTAGCACAAACAAGAACATGTTTAAACAAATAAACGGGGTACTGTGGGATAGACAGATTACCAAAAATACGAAGAAGAGAATATAATACCTTGGTACCTAGTGTAATGACCTATGGAGCAGAGAATTGGGTAATAAACAAGCGAAACAGGTCCAAAATTACAGCCTACAAATTGTCATTATACTACATGAGTCTGGCTACAATTCTGTCGAATGGAAATTTATGTGTTTTTATTCGAGACTATTATTTAATATTTTGTTTTTTTTAAATTTATTTATTAAAGTTCTATATTTATCTTTATATTAGTAGAGAATAGTCGGTATGACGTTCAAGCTGTTTAATGTTAAATCTATCAATCTACTCAATAGTGAAAAAGATCAAGCATGGTAATAAAATATTTTTATAAAATACGTCCACCGGAATAATAGCCATTTTCTAATAGTTACATTGACTGGGTGTCCCACTAAGAATGGCTCTCGGCCATATCTCAGGAACCGTTTATAGTACAGCTTTGAGAAAAAAATATTTATAACAAAACTTGCCTCGGGAAAAGCCTGGAAATTATTTTCATAATTGTAGGTCCACCGCTAGAAAGCGTAATTAAATATCAAAAATTAAAAAATCTAAATTTTACAAAATTTGCCCAATGAAAGGGCACTGGAAATCCAATCATCGTATTCTTCATAAAATTCTGCGCATATTTGATTTCACAAGTTTAATTCTACCTTTGCAAATAAGAGGTGGGGGTGAGTGGGAACCTTCTTATGAAAAAATGGCTGTAAGTCCGGTTCTGCTAAATCTAATTTTGCATACTTGGTCTTGTTGAAAACAGCTCTTTTCCGTCAATGTAGCATAAATAAGTAATATGCCAGCTAATATGCGTTATTTAATTATTTTCGGAAATCTAGTTTTCTTTGGAGAATATTAAATACGTATGCATTTTTAATCATGTTTTACAAAAGTAGACCAAATTAGCAACATAATATCGAAAACCGCATGTCGATACCTTTTTTCTATCTCGAGATATCTTAAGAAACGTGTAAATTTTAAACAACTGTTAATGTCACCGCTAAACGAAGTTAAGGAAAAGTAGTGTGCTATGGAAAAAACACAGAAACATTTTCCAGGTGTAAACGTATATAATTAATTAAAACAACAATAAGACAAACAACACTATAAAACGTAACAAAGAAATAAAAGCAACTACTTACTTAGTGACGACCTAAATGTTCAAATTGTTGCCCATCATTTTCGATGCAAGCATTTACTCTTTCAATAGTAGATTGAACAGCAGTCTCAATTTCTGATTTCACAATGCTTTGAATGGCGTTTCATATTCTCTAGATTCTAGATCTACTAGATCATGTTTTCTCGAGTAGTGGGCCTAGCAGCAAAAACAAGGTCTTTAATCCGTTCCCATAAATAAAAGTCTAAAACAGTTAAATCTGTTGCTATTCAATCTACTCTTGAAAGAGTAAATGATGGGCAACAATTTGAACATTTAGGGAGTCACTAAGACTAAGTAAGTAGTTGCTTTTATTTCTTTGTTATATTTTATAAAGTTGTTTGTCTTATTGTTGTTTTAATTAATTATATACGTTTACATCTGGAAAATGTTTATTTGTTTTTTCCATATCACAGTACTTTTCCTTAACCTCGTTTACTGGTGACAGTAAGGCCGTCCGCACATGGGTCGATTGAAGACACATCTCGAAGTTCGCGCGTCTTGCTAGTCTTGTACGAACCCTGCGAAACAAGCGATTGCCCTCCGCACACTAGTCGATTCTGTTTTTATAAATTAACGCATTTTTTATATAGTAACCAAAATGACTATTTAGATCTGTGAAAAGTACGGTATTATTACATTTTTATACAGTTGAGAGTATTTTTCTACTTCCTCAACGAATTTTATAATAAACACCTAGAAACAGAAGTTCAATGTTTTCAGAATTTTACATTATAAATATATTTCGACAAAGCTAATAGTACTACAATCAACGAACATAACATTCACCGATCTTTAAAAAGACTAAAATTTAATTTAGGTCAAAAATCAACAAAAACGAAGCAAACAAATAAAATAATTGGAAAAGACTGCAAGACTTGCACACACTTCTAAATAGGTCAAAACGGCAAACAGGTGTATGTTTTAAAAAAACTTTTGGTAGTGTGTAAAAAATATATTTTATATCAGCTAAGTACTTTCAACACATAACGTGCCATCATCAGAGCTTCCTAAAAGGACATATTTAAGATAAGATTTTTTTCATATAAAAAATGAGTGAAAAACTTACGTCCTCTTAAAATACCTTCATAGAAGAGCAATTGCTTAACAACACAACAAAAAACATGAATACTGGGCAAAAGCCACAGATATAGGGTAATAACCCTTTACAGTGAATAGAATCACATCTAAATTCTTTTATTAATTTATAAAGACAACATGGCTGAGTCAGACCATTTTGAGCCTACGTGAACAGCAGATCAGCTGAGGAAGACTGTCAATTATTAAAATGGTAAAGAAGGAACTACAATCTTATGCGACCTCTATATTCATAAATATTAATTAAAAAATTGAAAATGGCTAAAAAGCCATGTATAGGTTAAATGAATTTAAAGTTAAGATACTAAATTTTAAAGTTAAATTTTCAAAAGATTACTATTATTACTATTGAAGTGAAATGTTAACGTGTATATTATAAGTTATCAAAATTCTCCCAAAAACAAAACTGTTATAGTTCGACCAAGTGTAGAAGAAGTTAGATGAAATCAAATCTAGGAGAAATATCATTTGACAAGCTCAGAGTTCGAAAGCTGTTATTTAAAAAAATTTTAAAAAACCGTATTGATTAATTCAGACAAATAACAAATATTTATTTGTTTAAAAATATGTAAAAATGAACGAAAACTCAAGAATACCTAAAAGTAATGTTCAAAAAACTTTTATAAATTGTTGGGTATACTGTATACTAAACCAAAATTATTAAAGACATTTCTTAAAAATAGGATCAAATTTACAATTTAATTGAATCTGGGTGTTAACACAGTTTTGAGGGTTTCTTTTCATTTCTCTACTTATTTCTAGATCTTCTAGTAGATTCATTTTGGTATAACTATAGTATAGTTATAATAACATGGTATAGTTATAATAACTATACCAAAATGAATCTACTAGAAGATCTAGAAATAAGTAGAGAAATGAAAAGAAACCCTCAAAACTGTGTTAACACCCAGATTCAATTAAATTGTAAATTTGATCCTATTTTTAAGAAATTTCTTTAATAATTTTGGTTTAGTATACAGTATACCCAACAATTTATGAAAGTTTTTTGAACATTACTTTTAGGTATTCTTGAGTTTTCGTTCATTTTTACATATTTTTAAACAAATAAATATTTTGTTATTTGTCTGAATTAATCAATACGGTTTTTTAAAATTTTTTTAAATAACAGCTTTCGAACTCTGAGCTTGTCAAATGATATTTCTCCTAGGTTTGATTTCATCTAACTTCTTCTACACTTGGTCGAACTATAACAGTTTTGTTTTTGGGAGAATTTTGATAACTTATAATATACACGTTAACATTTCACTTCAATAGTAATAATAGTAATCTTTTGAAAATTTAACTATAAAATTTAGTATCTTAACTTTAAATTCATTTAACCTATACATGGCTTTTTAGCCATTTTCAATTTTTTAATTAATATTTATGAATATAGAGGTCGCATAAGATTGTAGTTCCTTCTTTACCATTTTAATAATTGACAGTCTTCCTCAGCTGATCTGCTGTTCACGTGGGCTCAAAATGGTCTGACTCAGCCATGTTGTCTTTTTAAATTAATGAAAGAATTTAGATGTGATTCTATTCACTGTAAAGGGTTATTACCCTATATCTGTGGCTTTTGCCCAGTATTCATGTTTTTTGTTGTGTTGTTAAACAATTGCTCTTCTATGAAGGTATTTTAAGAGGACGTAAGTTTTTCACTCATTTTTTATATGAAAAAAATCTTATCTTAAATATGTCCTTTTAGGAAGCTCTGATGATGGCACGTTATGTGTTGAAAGTACTTAGCTGATATAAAATATATTTTTTACACACTATCAAAAGTTTTTTGAAAACATACACCTTGTTGCCGTTTTGAAATAAAATAATGACTGTAAACGTGCGTCTCACTCGAACTTTCTCGTGCGCTTCAGATCGCACGAAACGAGAGTCGTACAAAACGAGGAGATTTGCAATCCTAAACGCTCCGTGTACGGGGCTCAATGCCACAACGAAGGAACTTAGTGACAGGGAGAGATCTACGCGATTGGAATCGAGTCGATTACTTCGAGCGTCGCTCCATGTGCGGACGGCCTTACAGTTATGTTTAAAACTTACACATTTCTTGAGATATCTCGAGATAGAAAAAAGGTACCAACATGCGGTTTTCGGTATTATGTTCCTTCGTAATTCGCTAAAAAATTACTTATAACATACTTAAACAGTCCACCAAATATCATTAAAATCGACCAAATAGATTTTGCATAATAACTTTGCAATTATTTTTTTTTAAATTTAAATTTTTTAAAAATTTTCTTAACAAAAAGTAGATTTTTTTGTATTTCTTGGGTAATTATAAGCAAAAAATGTTTTTACAAGTTTTTTCGTAGGATGAATAGTTTTCGAGATAAACCCGGTTGAACTTTCAAAACAAATCGAAAAATTGCAATTTTTGACCCCGAACAACTTTTGATTAAAAAATAAAATAGCAATTCTGCTTACAGCATTTGAAAGCTTAAGTCAAATTATACCGGTTTTAATTATTTATATTCGAGAGAGTGTCAGGCCATTTTGTGAACTAAATTGACCTGCGGCAAAAAATTTTGTGTGAGAAATTGTGTATCAGAAAATGCATTTTCAAAGTGCATCTCGAAGAGATGGAAAATTAGAAATTTAGAACTCAGGAAACATTGACGGAAATGAGTTAAATTTTTATATTTGGGGGTTTTGGAGGTCACTGAAAACGAAATTCATGATGGCGATGGCGATGGTGTCCGAAGTACCTGGTGCCCACGATGGAACTCGTCGCCTGGGACGATCGAATAATTTGCGGGACGATCGATCGAATAATTCGCGAAATGAAGATTGGATCAAAAAACAGAAAAATACGTGTTTACTATTTTTCAAGATCCTATCGAATAACATCAAACACGACCCTCCACTCCACCCCCTGGAGGTGAGGTGGGGGGTAACTTAAATAGGAATCTCCATGTTTTATTACAAATTTGGATTCCTCATTAAAAAATAGGTAACATTTATTCGAAACAATTTTTAGAATTGTTGATAGATGGCGCTAATAAATAATATTTTTCCGATTTTAGCGCCATCTATCCATAATTAGAAAAAATGTCTCGAATAAAAGTTGCTTATTTGTACATGAGGAATCCAAATCTGCAATAAAAAATGGGGGCTCCTATTTAAGATTTTTAAGTTACCCCCCACCACACCTCCAGGGGGTAAAGTGGAGGGTCGTGTATTATGTTATTCGATAGATTCCTTAAAAATATTAAACATGTATTTTTTGGTTTTTAATTTGGAAGTGTATTTCTCGAGACATTAGATCGTTTCTATAATTTACCTATGGTATCACGAAAAAATTGTTTTTTCCGATTATAGCTCCATATATCCACAATTTGAAAAACTGCCTCTAATAAAAGTTGTTTATTTTTACGTAAGCAATCCAAATGTGCAATAACAAGTGGGGTTTCCGTTTAAGATTTTAAAGTTATCCATACCCCACCTCCAGGGGGTGGAGTGGGGGATCGTGTTTAGTGTCATTCGATAGATTTTTGAAAAATATTGAACACGTATTTTTCAGTTTTTCGATCCAATCTTCATTTTGCGAATTATTCGATCGTTCCAGGCGACGAGTTCCACCCTGGGCACCAGGTACCTCGGAGACCATCGCCTTCATGAAATTCGTCTTCAGTGACCTCCAAAATCCCCAGTTTAAAAATTTAACTTATTTCCGTCAGTATTTCCTGAGTTCTAAATTTTTCATTTCCTATCTCTTCGAGATGCACCTTGAAAATTCATTTTCTCATGCACAAAATTTTTTGCCGTAGATCAATTTAGGTCACAAAATTGCTTGACACTCTCTCTCATCTTACTGCACAAAATTCCTAGGTTTAATGCTTCGTTGCCTCGTCTAGAAGTAAAAAACACAATATGCGAGAAAAATCTAGCAGGCAATAGACTGAAAAACAGCAAGCAACCCAGTTCAGATATGATCTCTGCACTATAAAACTAAATACGTCAAATAAAAGCCACACCTAAATTATACCTAACATCTGTGACAATAACCAAACGTTATGGTGATGGAATAGAATGTGACGGGATAGAATAAAATAGAATGTATCTTCATGCAAAAAACCGGTCGATGGTCGATTTTGCCAACATGAACCACATGTTTCTTTTCTTCTCTCTTGTCTCTACAAATGTAAGTGAGTCTTGGCCGGGTTTACTATTTTCCTCCACTCTTGTCGATCTTGTCCAATAATGTCTCGTTGTTGTACCACCATGTTATGTAGATCACTTATTATTACATCCTTCCATCTTTTTCTTATGCGACCAACTGACCTTATTATCGGGATTTTCCCATAAGGTTGTATTTAGAAGTTATGGGAAATGCAACATTATGCTAATCCTAAATTCTATGCTTTGTTCGTAGCTAATATGGTTTCTACATATTTTTTGAATGTTAAGCCGTTACCCACAGTGACTGCAAGGTATTTTGCTTCGTTTTTCCACTAAATGGAGTTGGTTTGCACCGTTGGTTGTTCCTGTGGTTGTTGCATTCTCTTTTAGAATAGCACGGCTAGCATTTTTTCCGAGTTTAAGGCGATTTTCCATTTTATTACTCCATTCTTCCATGTCGTCTATTGCTGTTTCATAGTAGTTCCAAATACTAAAAACGTGGTCACCAGGCAAAATAAAAAGTTCAGATTTAGGGATTTTCATGTTTACAGTTATCTCATACCAAAAATAAAATTTTCGAATTTATTTCGGTCATATTGGATCCACTATTTTGTTTTTCAAAAATATAATGTTAGATTTCTAATCAGAGACTACTAAATTTGACAAAAAATTTGAGTTTTGATTGATATTTTCAATCTCTTTCCGCCATGTTGGATTCGCCATTTTGATTAAAAAAAATGTCAGATTCGTAATCAGCAATGCCAAAATACCTTAGGTACGAAAGTATTTCCGAAGTGTATGAACAAATACGCCTTTAAAGGTTCTTGCCCACCTTTTCGACATTCGGAACCACAGTGTTTGCAGGTTGTTTACTGCTATGTGCTATGTCTACATTTCGGTGTTTGGCCGCTATCGCTGTGTCATCGGCATATGCAGATATATTTCTTAATAAAGCTTGATATTTAAATGGGAAAATAAATTATCTGCGTAAAATATTATAACTAAGAAAAAATGTACCATTGTCATCGTAATTACACCACTGTATCAATATTAAAATAAATTTATGTACATAAATTCATACTTTAATAATTTTCCCGATTAAATTTCAATATACATAGGAAATATTTTAGGCCTGGTTCCCGCGTACTAAAAAGAGTTGATTAATAGCAAGTTGAAAATTTGTTAATAGCTTAACGGTGTCTAGTCGGACAAACTTTGATGTAGGGGAACACTGGAACCCTTTCATTAAACTCTCATGCAAAAATCAGACCACAATTTACCACCAATATAAATCCTGTCATTTGACTTGTTCTACGTATAGAACTTATTAAAATGCATAACATATTTTTCGGACAAACATTTTTTCATATATTATATAAAGTTTGCTATTGAATAAACTTAAAAACCTGCTAGTTTTCACAATCATAAACATGTCAGGATGTTCCACATGTTCCACAATTAAAATCACGTTCCGCAGTTAAAACATCCCCTGTTCTCATGGACGCCCATATAAAAATTTTTTAGGGGGGGGGCAGACATTAACAATTAGCTATTAACAAATTTTCAGCTTACTATTATTCAATTTTTTTTGGTTCACGGAATCCAGGCCTATTTTCTACACAATAAAAATAGCTGTAATCTCATGGAATACATAAATAAAAAATAACTGTAAAAATAATGGAATACATAAATAAAATATATTTATATAAAGGACTGCTGCAGAAAGGTAAAACCTAGTTGAGTTACACATTTTGTTATAAATATTGTATAGCGGAAAAGAATTCAGAAATTATTTTTGAAAAAACAATGGTACGTACAACAAATTGTGTCCTAAGTTTTATAGTAAAATGTGTAAAATATTATATTATATTTATTCGTAATCTAAATTGTATTTTCTGTTAAACATTATCGTGGCATTAATAATAACATATTTTTTTAATTATTATTAGCTCCTATTGGCAATCACCACTTGATAATCAGCAAAATGTAGTGTGTATAGTGTTGTTGAGTAGTCATTTAGCAAGTGATTTCCGTCATAAAATTAAAACCTCATTTATATAGATTTTAAACACTGTTGGTGATAAGCTGCATCCATGTCTTAGTCCATTATTCACCATGAAGCTATCGGATAATCTGTTACTGATATTTATGTTTGATTGGGTGTTGTTATATAATTTTTACACCGATTTTATTAAAGTTATATTAATAGGGGCTTTCTCCAGGAATTACCTTAATTTACAGAGTGGTACGGTATCTTATGCCTTAGTTAAATTGGTAGAATAATAGATGTATTTCTCTGTCTCTGGCTACTTTTTTTTTCGTTTAGTTGGTTGAGCGTGAAGGTGTGGTCGATTCAGGATCTTCCTGCTCGGAATCCTGCTTGTTGTTAGATCTCTAAAGGTGCTTATTTATTTTATATTAGAGTTTTGCTGGTCTGCTAAAGGGGCTGGTTACAGTAATACAGCGATAGTTCTTGCAATCTTCCTTTTTACCCTTTTTGTGTATTGGGGTTATTAATCCTGTTTTCCAATTTTCTGTTATGTTTTCTTCATTTGTGTAGTTGTTGAAAATTAAGGTTATTAATTTGATCAATTTTGTAGTTTCATTTTTCATAAGTTCCGCTGAGATTCCTTCTGGACCACTGACCACAGGCTATTTTATTTTTTAGTTTATTTAATCATTCTCTCAACGAATTCGTCATTTAATTTTACGTCTTGACTAGTTAGATTGTAGTGATTTTGTGATGTATTTATGTATTCCTGTCTATTTTCTTGAAGTTCTTCTTTGTAGTGGATTTTCCATTTTTTCAAAAAAAATTTAAACGTTTGTATTATTTCTGTTATCATTTCTTAGATTTCAAATGAACCTCCAAGCTTCAGAGGATCTGCTTCCAGCTAGATGACATTTCACTACCTTAAATTTCTGTTCCCAAGTATCGTTTCATTTTTTGTTACTATTTTTTTATATTTGGTTAATTCTTCGCAATATTGGGTTTTATCATATGTGTTTTGTGATTTCAACCATTTATGATATTTCTGTTGTTTTATTTGTTACTGTTGTTCAATTTCATCGCTCCAGATTATGTTATTATTTTTCCTAGTATTTGTTGTCTCCTCCATACCTAATGCTCCACTGGCTGCTTCCTTAATCGCAAATGTTATTTTGTCGTATATTGTATTGGTGCTACATGTCAGGTCAATTTGATCAAGTTTTTGATCCAGTCTGTTCTGGCATGGGAACTTGGTGCTGTCGTCATATAACCCAGTCAGTTTAAATTTGGATTATTTGAGTATTTGTTCTCTTTTCTGTTACGATGTTTCATTTATTTCATGTTTGAAGGAGATTTTGGTTCGACATATTAGTAGGTAATGGTCATATCCGCATTCTACACCTCTACATACCCTTGTGTCTTGGATTTTCCATTCTGATATTTGTTTAATTATAATATAGTCTATAATTGATCGTAGTTTAGATTAATAAAATTATTTAAATAATTATTTCCAGGGTACCAAATTCCTTTTTCTGGTGATTTGCTTTGCCTGCATTTCACTTTGTCTGATGGGATCAGTCGAAGGCAAACATTATGACCCCAAGACTCCTCCTCGTTCGCCTTCACCTGAACGACCTCGTCCAGATAGTCCTACCGACCCTTTGCACAATCCTGGACGCCGTCATGGACGCAAGTAACAAAGAAGATATGTACCGATTGCATACACAGTTATTTTGTCAATTGGCTAGTTTTGTAGGTATATGAAAAGGGCATAATAAAATATTCAAAATTCTATAAACTGTGTTTACTGTGTGTACAAATAGGTTTATTGTAAAATAACCTTATATTTTTCAGTTTTTTGCTATTTATTAGGTTAGTGCATTATTAAAATTATGGTGATAGAGTTACAAAAAGCATATGACACGGTTCTCAGAAAACAACTATGGAACACGATGAAGGAAATCGGAATAACTCAGAGGTTAATAGAATTTGTAAAAAACCTTTACAAAAACAACAAGGTAAGAGTTAAAACCGGCAATAAATACTTCAACGAATTTAAGACCACAAAAGGCTTATTGAAAATTGCAAATTGAATGAAATGATAACATTAGCAGAAGAACAACAAGGTTTTAGGTCGGGAAGGTCATGCACTGACGTTATATTTATAATGAGTAAGTTCAAGAGAAATCGTTGGAATACAACAAACCGGCATATTTATGTTTCGTGAACCTTAAAAAAGCATTTGACACATTAAATAACGTTATCCATTTGTTATACTCAAGAGAGGTGCCTCTAGGAATAATAAAAACGATCGAAAACATCTCCCAGAACAACACAATAAAAGTAAAAGTGGACGATGAACTAACTGACCCAATTGAAGCCGGCAATGGGATAAGACAAGAGGATTCCTTGACTCCTTTATTGTTCAACCTGATCATGGACGGAATAATAAAAAAGTAAGAACTAAAAAACGATATCAAATGAGAGAAACAACTTAAAATAATCTGCTATGCGGACGATGCAATACTAATCTCTCAAAGTGAAGATGATTTACAACGTATGCTACACCAATTCAACATAATTTCCAGAAAATTTAACATGTTAATGTCCCCATAAAAGACAAAATGCATGGGTATAACGGCAGATCCAATAAAATGTAAATTGGAGCTGGGAGGTCAGATAATAGAACAAAGTGATGGAGTTAAATTACCTAGGCATCACACTATCTAGCTAGGGAAGGCTCGAAACAGAAGTGGAAGATCAAGTGAATAGAGCAAACAGAGCCGCAGGTTGCCTGAATGACACAATATGGAGAAATAAAAGTATCGGAAAAGAAATGAAAGGCAGAATTTACAAAACTGTCATCTGGCCAGTAATGACATACGCGGCAGAAACACGCCCCGACACAGAGAGGACAAAAATATTTCTCGAAACAGCGGAGATGAAAACCCTTCGAAAAATCGATGGTAAGACTCTATGGGACAGAGCTAGTAGTACAGATATACGACGGAGATGCAAGGTGTATAACATTAATAACTGGGTAAGAAACAGAAGAATAGAATGAAATGGTTCCCCAATAGGAAGACGATCAGTGGGAAGACCACGAAAACGATGGAACAACTTACTAGAGGCACATTGAAAAAACAGGGTCATGTCTATACAAAAAGAAGAAGAAGAGGAAAAGGCTTATTGCAGGGATGCTATACATCTCCGACACTGTTCAAGAAATTGCTGGAACAAATATTAAAACAATGGAAAAGGAAATGTGAAGGAACACCAATTCGGGACAATTTCTTGTACACATTAAATTTTGCAGATGTCCAAGTGATAACGGCTCAAGATGAAGAAAATCTGTCTTAAATGCTCCGAAAAATAGAAGAGGAATACACAAAAAATGGACTGGAAATAAACCTACAAAAGACAGAATGCTTAACAACAGAACAAAAACCAGTGAGGAACTTGGAAATGGACGATGAGAGAAAATTATTTGCACTGACAAATTCAAGTATTTAGGGTTTATACTCTCAAAGAATGAAACCACCGAGCAAGAGATAACCAGCAGATTAGCATAGACAAGAATATGTATTAAACAAATAAACGGGGTACTGTGGGATAGACAGATTACCAAAAATACGAAGAAGAGAATATAATACCTTGGTACGTAGTGTAATGACCTATGGAGCAGAAAATTGGGTAATAAACAAACGATACAGGTCCAAAATTACAGCAATTGAAATGGAGTTCATGAGAAGAAGCTGCAGAGTGACAAGAATAGAAATGAAGAGATAAAAC